>NW_025963890.1:74130661-75480661 GCF_023055435.1 Haliotis rufescens | reverse complement strand
CATCGCTGTACAACCTTTGTTGCAGGTTCTACAAGGGGAAGTGTACAACCTTTGTTGCAGGTTCTACAAGGGGAACATCGCTGTACAACCTTTGTTGCAGGTTCTACAAAGGGAACACTGCTGTACAACCTTTGTTGCAGGTTCTACAAGGGGAACATCGCTGTACAACCTTTGTTGCAGGTTCTACAAGGGGAACATTGCTGTACAACCTTTGTTGCAGGTTCTATAAGGGGAACATCGCTGTACAACCTTTGTTGCAGGTTCTACAAGGGGAACATCAGTGTACAACCTTCTGCCTGATTGTACAAGACCTTCAGCTTGTAACCAGCCACTGCCATCTGTTTGTCACCATGCTGACAACTGTAAACAACTGTGACCTGAGACAATGACATCAAACTGGTTAATTTAATCTAAAATTATATTCACCTCAGACATTACAAATCCCTGTTTGTCTCAAACTCACAGTCCAGTCTGGCAAACTCCCACTATATCCATCACTTTATCTATCAAAGTCCCAGATGTCTCAAACTCAACCTATAGTCCCAAGAGTTGAAAATAAGTTAAAACTTACCCTGTTAAGCCAACCTCAAAACTTTTGGAAAACAAAACTTTGATGCTACAAGTTACAATTTGTATCACATATTTTGGCATAAACACAAAAAGGCGTAAAACATGAATGAAAACTATTGATTAACCTCAGTAAATGCTGCAACGATTGATTCACTTGACATGAACACAATTAACAAGTCTGTAACTTATTAATAGCAACACCTTCAATCAGGCAGCAGTGACGACTTTAGTAAACATATGCGACTGTCAATATGGTAGTCACATCGAGATGGATGTGTCAAATCCCCGAGAAGGTTGAACTATTCCTTCAGTCCCCAGGAGATCAAGGCATAAGGGTTCGACTCTACACTACATCTCCCAACAGAGGATGCCAACACGACCTTCGGATAAAGGACCCATATTCACCACAGTATAAAAATTGCAAGTGATTCTGTGGCATCTGATTGGCTAATCAAGCAATTTGTTTCTTGTTCATGTTTCCATGAACTGAAATATAATTAGGCCACGCCCGCTAACAGACTTCTGTTTCCTGATTGGCTGATAATAGAATGGGCAGGCTAGTGTTGCATTATTGTGCTGAACAATGCCACTGACTTTGCATCAGGGTTTTACGCGATGCACAGATGTTGATAATGGATGCAGAAAAAGAATAAACTGCATCCCAAAAGGACAGCCAATAATATTCATGTTACTTACACTGCATCAACAGCAGTTCATGGACATCTGTCATTTCACCCATCAATCAGGACCACTGTCCATAGGATCATTGATTCAGTCCAGGCTCTATAGTAATTATTAAACAATACAGTCCACTACACCATTTCATTACTTTTCAGGGGCCTTATTATTGTTGGGGGTCCCCTGGACCCCCACTCTTGTAAGTTAAGGTAAAACACTGACATTGTTGTCTAGTGTTTTGTGTGTCAGTGATTAAACAAGCAGTCGATGAAGTTATTGTAAATACATTTATTTATAATAATTGATTACAATATGTTTTGCAGTTACCCCCCGAAATGCAAAAAGTATTGAAGTCAATTCATAAGTGCTAGAGGCCTCCCCATGATCCTGTTCACATCTTCAGGAAGCTACAGACCACTTAACACATGATCCCGACAACACCCAGGCACCGAGTCCCCCGCCACTCCTGGTACCATACTCCAGGTACACAGCCCTGGGACACTCTATATGTGGAAAACACTTCCACACAAATAGCTTACCGTAATTGTTGTAATGCAAGCCCCAGGGGTTTGACCAAGCAAGAGGCTAAAGGGTTCAGATATTGGGATACACCAGGATGAGGGCATTTATTGGGGTGTTCTGAGACACAATTCACTTGGTACTTACTACCCTATGCCAAGTTATGTTTTCAGTCATATCACCAATTTTGTGGATTAATTTGAAAGTGTGTGGGGTGGGGTGGGGAGTGGGTTCGGATGGAGGAGGGCTCTTTGGAATTATTTCAGAAAATAATTTGTTTTTACAAACAGACAAACAAATTCATATCCTGACAATATGTATGATGTGAGAGTTTCTTTTCATGGATAAAAATTGTTTGTCTTGAGGCTTGCCGACTAAAAACAAATCCCAGTCACAAAATAATTCACAAATATTACCTGTTCAGTCACTTACTCCAACACTGATCAACTCATCCAGAATAATACATGTTCAAGTGATCCATGTTATAAAAACATTATGATCCATGTCATAATGACCTTATGATCCAGGTTATAATGACCTTATGATCCATGTTATAACAGCATAATTATCCATGTTATAATGACCTAATAATCAATGTTATAACATAATGATCATGTTATAATGAACTAATGATCCATGTTATAATGACCTAATGATCCATGTCATAACATAATGATCATGTTATAATGACCTAATGATCCATGTTATAATGACCTAATGATCCATGTTATAACACTATGATCCATGTAATAATGACCTAATGATCCATGTTATAACACTATGATCCATCTTATAATGACCTTATGATCCATGTTATGACCTAATCATCCATATTATAACAACACTATAATTCATCTTATAATGACCTAATGATCCATGTAATAACAACACTATAATTCATCTTATAATGACCTAATGATCCATGTTATAAGGACCTAATTATCCATGTTATAACAGCATAATGATCCATGTTATATTGACCTTATGATCAATTCATAACAACATAATGATCATGTTATAACATCACAAAACCTTGCTGAAGAAGTTTATAACATATGCCTCTGATTTTGAAAAACTAAACTCAAAAGTAAGTTTTTGACAGGCATTAAGGCAAGGATAAAAGACTGCAGTGTTGTTTTTTACCATCTAAGTTGTATCTTGTGTTTATAAGAGAAGGATGCTAATTACATCCATTACAGCAACACAGGAAGCTGGCTCGGGACAAGAGGACGAATGAAAACACCAACAACCAATCAGACATCACACGCTGAGCAGCACAGATGATGCCACCTTTATTCTGGGGTTGAGTATATGTTGGCTCAATGACCAGGAAACAATAGGCCATCATTGTGTGTGGCACACTCGCAATCTCTAGGGACCATCACGTACACTAACTACTCCGATAAACCTCTCATCATCTTCTAACCCAACAACACGGACTAATGGCTGTGACACCAAGCGGGCGTCCTAGATCCGACCAACTCGGGAATATCTGGCAAACCTATAAACATGGCATTGCACCAGAACTGTCATCTACTCTCCCTCACAATCAATACATTCACAAAAGAAATCACCAAGTGTTCTATACAAATTGAAAGTGACCCAATGCACAGTTTTCCCCTGAGGCAAGATTAATCCAGCCGTCAGCTGTGCATATACTTGACCTTGACGTAAACAGGTTTATTGAGGACAGACCATTTCATATTTACAAGTGGCCCAATATTTGTATTTAAATACAAATGCTCCAATTAACACATGCCAGATTGTATGGCAGTCTAATGATATATTGTCAGTTTGTCGTCCCAATGTTCCTTACAGTTACACAGAGAGAGAGTTTATTGCAGTAAAGGGGGCACCGGCCCATTATACATAGGCTGCTGTGGCAGCTTGTGCTCAATGGCTGGACAATATGGACAATATCAGGCTGTCATCTGTGATCAGGCAGTTAGCCCAGTGGTAAAAGTGTTACAGTGGAGTTTGATTCCTTACATGTGCAATGTGTGTATCCCATTTTGGGTATACTCCACTGTTTCAAGGCTGAAATAAGGTAATGTCAGTGTACAAGCAGACTCACTCACGCAAGTTACACAAGTTACAAAGCTACGCACGCACGCATACATGCACACACATACGCACACATGCACACACACAGACACATATAGACACACACACACACACAGAAAGAGAGAAAGACAGACACACACAGACACACAAACACACAGTCACAGAGAGAGAGACACATACACACACAGACACATATATAGAGAGAGACACACACAGACATATATAGACAGAGAGACACACACACAGACACACACAGACACACATCTCTGAGCTAAAGCTGCACACTGCGAGGCAGCCAACAACCAAAACTGGAGCTAAACTCGCAACTGACGCACGTTGTGTTTACAATCAAGTGATGACTGTCGTGATGCCAAACACTCTTCCCAGATGAATTGTCTTGTTTATTCATAAATATGAATTGCTATTTCAACTATCATGAAATTAGCACAGTGATATGGTAGGGGAAACAGTCTGGTGCCTCCCAGAAGTCTGCAGTCTCAAACCAATCTGATCAAACAAATGAATGTACGTTCCTTTGGGAAAGAGCATGTCGGGCATAAACGTTTTCCCAATTTACTAGATTGGCATTCCAAAGTACATCAATCTCATTCAAAACAGATCTTAGTGCTTCTTCTGCTACACAGATTCAATGATGTCCATTACAGGTCATGCCAGAACGACCTTTCATGAACTTTGACCAAGAGAGCAAACAGTTTGTGATATGATTCAAATTTCAACTGAATGAAGTAATTCAATCTCTTTAAATTATTCCCATGGAGGGGCAATAACAACTTTGTTCAAAAATATTTTTTTCCTAAATGAGACCAGATTATTTTCATTGAAAAGCCAGGTCTACCCTGAGACCATGAAATGGTCTGCTCCTTAGTAATCTCACCCGCGTCTGTTCCACAGAACTGCAGTGAAGCGACAACAATGCCACATTGATTTGTTTGCATCCTCGCACAGAAAGTAGATAAGTCAGTTGAAATTCGCTCATGTCATAATGAAAGGTTATATTCATTACCCTGTTTGAAGTCAATAAAATACGAGTAGGTGAAATGCCGATGGTGACAATACAGGAACAGAAGCTGTTCATTGTTTCCACAAGCACAAAAGGGCCATCCCAGCATGACAGCTTTCATCCGACGTGACTTGGGTATCGATAGGACTTTGTTCAATCGCAATTCTTTGATGACCTTCAGCAAACAGAAATTACCACAAAATGTATCTTCTCTCCAATTGTGATTTTTACAAGATCAATTGCTCTGTATGTTCAACCTCTTATTAATGACTTGATTTACTAATGAAAATTGATATCAAACCCAGCAAATATTGTATACACCAAAAACATTATCCACACTGCTTAAATTGAATTGTTTCATAGGCATTACTTAGAAGTTGACGGATGACAACAGTATACATCGCCTTTACAATAATTAAAGAAATTATCCATAAATTGTGTCTACTTCACACTGCTTACTTCTTATTTCCAAAGAAAATGTCATTTTTAAAATCATACCTGTAATAAGTTTCTGCAAAGACACATTTGTACACAAAGTGACTCCCTCAATGGGAAAAACAGAAACTAAGACTGAATATGTGAAGACATGCCCCTTGTATGGACTGTTATAGACAAGAGTTATTCATAGGGCTGGGGCGAGTCCAAATTTACTACCCGGGTACCCGACCCCCTATTACCTTACCCTATCCGGGTACCCGACCCCCTATTACCTTACCCTATCCGGGTACCCGACCCCCTATTACCCTCCCCTATCCGGGTACCCGACCCCCTATTACCCTCCCCTATCCGGGTACCCGACCTCCTATTACCCTCCCCTATCCGGGTACCCGACCCCCTATTACCCTCCCCTATCCGGGTACCTGCTGTTGGTCTCAAGAGTTGGGAACAAAATGTCTGATTGGGAATTGTTTCACCGCAGCCGTGGTATTTAGGTACTTGGCGGTAGGGTAGCCTAGTGGTTAAAGTGGTCGCTCATCATGCCGAAGACCCGGGTTCGATTCCCGACATGGGTACAATGTGTGAAGCCCATTTCTGGTGTCCCCTGCCATGATATTGCTGGAATTTTGCTAAACGCAGTGTAAAACAATACTCACTCACTCACTCTCTCACAATCTTAGATACTTAGATATATATCAGTACCCATGAAACTCTCAGTCTGAACCAGGCCACTCAATGAGATCAACAGCATGTTTGGCAACCACCATTACATCCCCTCTATTACCGTATTCACCCTATTCGGCGCCCTGGTCCAAAAAGCACCCCCTGACCAACATTAATATCAATCTGTGAGTTATATAACTTCCCCCACAGACCGAAAATTACATGACAATGCATATTCATTATACATTTTTTACAGAAAACAGCAGCAGCACTAGTGACGATCTGAAAATATAAAAACGTCAATGCCCAGGAATAATCAGTCTTGATTCTCTGCTGAAATAGATTCCATTGAGATGAAAATTATGTGAATGCATTTATGAAAACCAGCCCTAATAGTTAGCACCCATTGCTCATAATGTATGGTCCTAAAATGCACCACCCTTTTTCAATTTTCTAAGTGCCCAGGGCACTTATAATGGCAAATACAGTAAGACAAGTGCTACTTTATGGTTTTGTTCAGCTCTCGGACCACTGATTATTTATTGTCGGTCACAGCCTTTCAGGGCAACTTTCTGCCCCTTCATCAGGTCAAATGTTTCAGGGCAACTTCTTGCCACTCGTTCAATTGAAATGTTTCAGGGCAACCTCCTGCCCAATCTTCAAGAAGTAGCCCTGAAAGTTGTTCCAAACAAATAAGTTGTTATCGATCAAGTGATTCATGTCTTCAACTCGATTTGTATCCAATGTTTCAATGTTTACGGAAAACATAGTTCACTCAAAAAGGGGCGAACAGGGCATAAATTGTTTCAGGTGAAATATCATATGATACAAAACATAGACTTCATCCATCATTCTGGAGCAGGAACTGCAGATCACTACCCACAAATCTATCATTCTACTGTGGGTTCCTTCACAGGCACAACACCCGACCTTCAGCATGACACACAGCTTGCCCACACTGCGGTGCATCCTTGTGGCATCACTCGCCACGAGTGCTTACAACGTTTCTTCACACCTTTTTTCATCCATTGAAGCTTGTGTTGATAGATTCCAACAAATAACCAATCAGCATGATCCGGCATGAGTAAATAAATATCTACATTCCTCTCCCACGAGACGGCATGTTTGCCAGATCTGATGCGTCTTGCACGTCAAGAACTTACCCTCAAATCTTATCCACAAACAATTTGACTTGCTTCAAACTTGTAACTTTCTTGAGAGATGGTTTATTCTGTTACAGTTTGAAGCTTTGCAAACAATGTTCCGACAAGACAGATACAAGTCTGGCAGCTGATGTTTGGATTACAACATGCAGTCAGCATGGTTCAACACATCAGAGACATGTATGGCTCAGTGTCTCAGACTTAGCCTCAACAACAGCCTAAAATACCCCCTTGGGGACATAGTTATTGTACATCTCCACAGCTTGTCCTGAAACTAAAGGATCAGGTGGTCAAGCTCAGTGACTCATGATATCAACCCCCGGTTTACCTGACCCAGACTTGATTATTTCCATCTGCCTTGATACTGCTGGTGTATTGCTGACCATGGTGAGAACTGAGAACACAACCAGAGCTGGTCGAGAGAGTAATAGAATTTCCTGCCATAGCAAATTTACAGTTTCTGTATCCAGCCCTTAATGCAAGTTGTGACTTGGTCAACCAAACCTGACAGTGGTTGACACTATGAGCACCAAACCCTGCTGTTGCCGTGGGATGACTCCTTGGTAGCAGGCAGACCATGAAACTCAGAGAGTAGAGAATGACAGAAGAGCAAACCGAGAATCGGCTTCACATGCTGCACTCAGAACTAAACCCAGTCTCATGCATGATGAGCCAACACTTTAACCACTAGGCTACCTACAGCTCAGTCACAGATGCGAGCAAGGTACTGTCCATACTCTGCATCCATTTTGCCCCACCAATCCTCATTTTAGGTTCTTCCGAATTATGCCTTAGACGTTATTTTGAAGGTGGGAATGGGTGGCACAGTCTAGACGTCTAAGGCTGCAATTCGCTGTGCAGAGTTGCGTCCCTTGAGCACATCAGCACCTTTGATTGTGAATTAATTCACTGTTCTACCTAATTATGATTAAGGTTTGTCAACACCATACCCATGTTCGTGGGGCAGTGGGATAGCCAAGTGGTTAAAGCATTCGCTCGTCAGCTGAAGACCCGGGTTTGTTTCCCCACAATGAAGCCCATTTCTGGTGTCCCCCACGATGATATTGCTGGAATATTGCTAAAAGCGATGTAAAACCATACTCACTCACTCCAAAGTGGTAAACGTCTAATAGAACCTGCATCACTTTAGCCTATCTTCCCACATTACTCTGACACACTGTCATATTACTGGAATACTGTTAAAAGTGGCACTCTGACACACTGTCATATTACTGGAATACTGTTAAAAGTGGCACTCTGACACACTGTCATATTACTGGAATACTGTTAAAAGTGGCACTCTGACACACTGTCATATTACTGGAATACTGTTAACAGTGGCACTCTGACACACTGTCATATTACTGGAATACTGTTAACAGTGGCACAAACCAAACTCACAATTGTGAAGAGCCTTTAGATGGATTAATAATAAGAATTATGCAATTTGTTTGAAACCAGCAGTTCAATATATATATATTTACGGCAATACACAATACCTGCACCATCTATAACTCTCCTGGCTGTTTGCATGTTAGCATCACTGGGGGAATGTGAATCCCACTGGGATACTTTGTGGGGGTGTCAAACATAAACACGCAATTAACTCCAACAAATTACGCCTTCAAAATCTCCTACGCAATTTACAGCAGTCACTTCAATTGGCAAAACATAGCAAGGGTTTCGTTCTACTCCAATATACCAGTTCCTGCAAATTGGACTTGACGAAACTGGAATTCGGCTACTTGAGCAAATAATTGCTTGCCTTTCTCAAGGTCACTTTAGAGTTACGTCTTCCAAGATTTCTTTCACACCGTGATTTCCGTTGAAAACAATGTATGTCATCCATCACACTTTTAAAAATGTCTTCCCGGATTTACCAAAGACAAAACATGGACATATTGTCTGGCATCATCATATAGTTACATAATATATATATATATTAAAAACTAAATTTTTTAGGCAACAGTTTGTTAACTGAGTGATTGGGTGAGTTTTGTATTTGCACTTCTTCGGACAGCATTACAGCATTTTAGCTTGATGTGGGGAGCAGTGAAAACTGAAAGGGATATGTCTTTAACGCCTACCACTTTGGTGGAACGCAAAAGCTCAGGTAAGGTGCTTACAACCCTGGAAACATAATCAGTGACAATCTGGGATTCAAACCCGCCGGCGCCATAATAGAATACATGACACTTTTTATGTATAGCAACTACTTTTATTCTTTGTCACGTTTCAGAGCTACTTCTTGCTCCTTCATCAGGTGAATGACTTAGTTATTTTGATAAATATTCTGTAATTCTAAATTTACAAAGAAACACATTTGTTTTCAATAACAAAGTCATATAACCAAAACTTGAATCTGTTCCATAGCAATACTATTTGACTTCCCTTTCAAGTGCATCTTTGTGTCTTTGTGTGTTTGTGTCGGACACATGGAATATGAATGGAATTTTGGACAACCAAACACTGTTGTCTTGTCACATATGCAGCAAACACTAACATTTTTGCTTGTCTTAGCTTTTGAAAAGTTAGTAATAAATAACGTTTGCATTTTAGCTTATCACACCCATGTGACCTTTGCCACTTCTTGACCTTCTTGAATTTGAATTCTTTTTGTCCAAACATTTATCAACATTGACACACAATATTGTGACATTTCTTATCTTTTGTTAACAGCAAAATGGTCCATTAAATTCTGGTCTCATCATCTTGATAAGATTTTGACTTACTGGAAATGGACAACAAAACTCCAGTCTTGTAGCCTGTGAACAATAAAAATCAAGGCTTTGTTTTATTTTCAAATATAACAAGCATTATCATCTTCGACAGTCAAAGGTTAAAGATCGTCATTTGTTAATGTATATAACTTATTAACCCACCTCTCCAAGTGGTGGAATAATTCTGTGTGTTTGTCTTCTCAAGATGATTGAGTATCACATAAAATATCAGGTAAAATGTCAGAAAGTGCGTCACTGGGACAAATAGAAATGTCTCATGCATACTTTATACAGAGAGATTCATACTCCGCCATCGAGCTCGCCACCATCATAGTCTACAGACATCTACATCACGACCCTTGCCGACTCGGCCATATATAAAATACTAGTCAATACTGAAGATGGATTGGAAGAGGATGAACTGAGGACAAAGATCAGACACATTTTCCTGCGTTTATCACCTTCCGAAACATTATGAGAAATCTAACATAAATTATTTAATAATCATTTTCTGTTGAAAGTATACTCAACCCCTTACTTGATGTACTTTTGTTTTAAGGGCATATTTAGAAAATAAAAAGAATAATATCATAATCTACATTCATTGTTACCCACGAGGTTCTCTGTAAACAGGCATCAGAACAAACTGCTATGACATGTGTCTCATAACAGTTGGATAGAATTTGATTGGTTAACGCATGACCTTGAACTCTTGGTACTACTTATGATCGAATCATTCATTCACAAGTTTGAGTAAAAAACATCAACGAGAACAGATAGTTTATAAAGTGGGTCTATTCGTTGAAACAATATCGTGTAATTGATGCATTTGCAAAGATACACAAACATCATAAATTAAGTTTTATTTCAGTCTAGGTCGATGTAAATACATTTTCGTGGAGAATCGCCTGCTGTCTGATCAACTGGAAAATATGACTAAAGAAAAAGGAAATGAACCAGGCCTTTGAAAATCCATGTATAATACGTACAATATGAAAATACTGACATACTGTACTTATAACATGACCTTGAACATGCTGACACAGTCTGACTCCATAGAACAAGCGCTCGCTTCTTTTCACCTTGAAAATCTAAAATATTTGTAAAATGAGGTTAAAGTGAAAGGTAACACTTCTGATGCTGAGCAAGATGTGATACCGAGTGAGTGAGTGAGTGAGTGAGTGAGTGAGTGAGTGAGTGAGTATGGTCTTATGCCACTTTCAGCAATATTCCAGCAAGTCCAATATGGCAGGAGACGACAGAAATGGGCTTCACACATTTTAGCTTTAACCACAAGGTGACCTCAGCGCCCCTTATACCAACTGAATATTATGTCAATCATGTGTGAAATCCAGGCCAATATTAGGCTGACCTACCCACCTCGACATCCGGGAATCTCACACCTTCATCTATTGGCTGAAACATTCTGCTGGTCAGGACCTTCAGTGATGAAATCTGTGGCGACGACTAACACCAGCGATAATCTGCCACAATCATGGCATTTGTTTGCATTTGCTTGTGATACTAAGATGTCCGTCAGCTCCTTGTATATTTCAAACGCGTTATTCTATGAACACAATCTTGCCGTGAGCCTGACACACCAGTTCGACAGAAGCAAATGATTTCAATCATTGCAGCACTGAACATGTTGATTCATTGATATAAGATAACAATGTGTCAAAACAGGGAATGAAAGGCGACAGTGTTGTTCGCCAGGTAATTCATAGTTTTCTTTATTTAGTCCCCAGAGGTATTGAGGTATGCTTCTGTGAAGTGATGTGGCTCTACGTTACATGTTTATACACTTTGCTTTCATTGAAAGGACACATTGATAAATTTGGTGATAATTCATCCAACATCATCATTGGTAAATCGATTCCGTTTCATATCAAGTTTATATCCCTCATGAAATAATGTTTCACTAAAGGTCAAAAGGACAGGTAAAGGACAGGTAAAGGATGGGTAAAGGACAGGTAAAGGAATGGTAAGGGATGGGTAAAGGACTGGTAAGGGACAGGTAAAGGATAGGTAAGGGACAGGTAAAGGGTGGGTAAAGGACAGGTAAAGGAATGGTAGGGGACGGGTAAAGGACTGGTAAGGGACAGGTAAAGGATAGGTAAGGGACAGGTAAAGGGTGGGTAAAGGACTGGTACAGGACAGGTAAAGGAATGGTAAGGGACAGGTAAAGGATAGGTAAGGGACAGGTAAAGGATGGGTAAAGGACAGGTAAAGGAATGGTAAGGGATGGGTAAAGGACTGGTAAGGGACAGGTAAAGGATAGGTAAGGGACAGGTAAAGGGTGGGTAAAGGACTGGTACAGGACAGGTAAAGGAATGGTAAGGGACAGGTAAAGGAACAAACTGTTGGTATTCTGGGCTGTGTCTGGTATTTAGCGTGATTTGGTTTAAAAAAAGTTCTGAAAGGATGTGCAAAACTGTGTTGGGAAAGCCACCCCACGTTTCTCTCGGGACCCTAGCATAGTAAATTAACTTTTTTAAATCTAAAACATTTTTTTTCAAAAACAATTTTCCCAAAATATTTCATCTACTTCGCTACTTCCAAACCAAACAAAAAACACATTAAAAGATATAATTCTGCTGTGAGTATATTTCCCAGAAAATCCTGCTCGAAACTTAAGTTCAATTCCCCATCACGTGTCTGTGGTCTTATCCAAGCACAACTTAGCACAAGCGATGTGGATTGGCAGGCTTAGGGCAATTTGATGATTTGATGAGGCTATCAGAGAAGCCAGTAAAATGGTCAATTCAATTATGTGTTAGTATTCCAGTATCGACACTCCAGTATCGCCGAACCAGAGGCCATACCAGAGGAATCTAGCTCACTGCAGCAATCAGATTGATTTCTCTCTCCTCAAACTAGATACGTCTACTTGGCTTGTTCCTGCCGTCATAAAGCTTATTTTCACTTTAGTGATTAATGAAGCTCATTTCACACTGGATACCAGGCCTGGCTTTGGCAAAAAGGTTACCTTTGCTTCTTGTTTGGTTAAATATTGCTGTGCATCAGGCTAATTGAACATGGCTAACAAGTTGTGAAAGGATGTTAGTTTGACTTTCTTATTCCCAGCTTAACATCTGTGCCCGCTCAGGTGTTCATTGAGTGAGTGAGTGAGTGAGTGAGTGAGTGAGTGAGTGAGTGAGTGAGTGTGTGAGTGGAAACAGCCCCTTCATTTCAACAAACTGAAACAAGTACAGCCTGCAGTTCAGCTGACTAAACTGCAAGTTTATGTGGAGGAGGTAGAACTTGAGACCCAGCCTCAAGTTGCTACATGCTGCAATAGATGCAGGAAACAGCCCTTTCTTAGTAGCAGAGACAGGAAGAAATAGGGCTTATAGCTCACCTGACTAAAACTGAAGTTTATACTGAGGAGGAGGTGAGGGGAAATGGGGTTTAACGTCACGTTCAAGATTATTGGAATTATATAGAGATTTGCGTGTGCGTGCAGAAGGGAGGGAGGGAAGGAGGGGGGAACGGAGGGAGGGAGGGAGGGAGGGAAGGAGTGAGTAGGTCATCGAGTGGAATGGTTTTTGAGATTGTAATCCAGTGATGAAGAAAGCAGGAGGTACAGTGATTGAATTCCCCAACAACATGTGTATAATAAGGCACTGGATCTGTAGTGTGAGCAGCTCCAGCAGTTGTCCAACAAGGTGGAATTGTTCTAGAGGTCAGTGTATGACTGTAACACATCAGTCTGACCCCAGGGTATTTTGGGGCTGAGTAGGTCAAATACCAGCACCTCAGCTTCATGCAGGTGCCCCCCCCCACATGGACACCTGGTGGCCACATGCTGACAGCTTCATGCAGGTGCCCCCCCCCCCCCCCCCCCCCCCCCCCCCAAGCCTGGACACCTGGTGGTCACACACTAATAGCTTCATGCAGGTGTGCCCTGATGCCCTGAAAATGATCTCACACAGATTACCACTCACTCACTCACTCACTCACTCAGCAATGCATGGACACATTGAAAGACTCTTTTTTCTCTGTAATGTATTAACATACAGAAACACATACAGGAGGTAGTGGGTCTATAGGTCCAACTGTACCCATCAAGTACTGTGTTCAGGGGGTAGTGGGTCTATAGGTCCAACTGTACCCATCAAGTACTGTGTTCAGGAGATAGTGGGTCTATAGGTCCAACTGTACCCATCAAGTACTGTGTTCAGGAGATAGTGGGTCTATAGGTCCAACTGTACCCATCAAGTACTGTGTTCAGGGGGTAGTGGGTCTATAGGTCCAACTGTACCCATCAAGTACTGTGTTCAGGGGGTAGTGGGTCTATAGGTCCAACTGTACCCATCAAGTACTGTGTTCAGGGGGTAGTGGGTCTATAGGTCCAACTGTACCCATCAAGTACTGTGTTCAGGAGATAGTGGGTCTATAGGTACAGCTGTACCCATCAAGTACTGTGTTCAGGAGATAGTGGGTCTATAGGTCCAACTGTACCCATCAAGTACTGTGTTCAGGAGATAGTGGGTCTATAGGTCCAACTGTACCCATCAAGTACTGTGTTCAGGAGATAGTGGGTCTATAGGTCCAACTGTACCCATCAAGTACTGTGTTCAGGGGGTAGTGGGTCTATAGGTCCAACTGTACCCATCAAGTACTGTGTTCAGGGGGTAGTGGGTCTATAGGTCAAACTGTACCCATCAAGTACTGTGTTCAGGGGGTAGTGGGTCTATAGGTACAGCTGTACCCATCAAGTACTGTGTTCAGGGGGTAGTGGGCCTATAGGTAGAGCTGTACCAATCGAGTACTGTGTTCAGGGGGTAGTGGGTCTATAGGTCCAGCTGTACCCATCAAGTACTGTGTTCAGGGGGTAGTGGGTCTATAGGTCCAACTGTACCCATCAAGTACTGTGTTCAGGAGATAGTGGGTCTATAGGTCCAACTGTACCCATCAAGTACTGTGTTCAGGAGATAGTGGGTCTATAGGTCCAACTGTACCCATCAAGTACTGTGTTCAGGGGGTAGTGGGTCTATAGGTCCAACTGTACCCATCAAGTACTGTGTTCAGGGGGTAGTGGGTCTATAGGTCCAACTGTACCCATCAAGTACTGTGTTCAGGGGGTAGTGGGTCTATAGGTCCAACTGTACCCATCAAGTACTGTGTTCAGGAGATAGTGGGTCTATAGGTACAGCTGTACCCATCAAGTACTGTGTTCAGGAGATAGTGGGTCTATAGGTCCAACTGTACCCATCAAGTACTGTGTTCAGGAGATAGTGGGTCTATAGGTCCAACTGTACCCATCAAGTACTGTGTTCAGGAGATAGTGGGTCTATAGGTCCAACTGTACCCATCAAGTACTGTGTTCAGGGGGTAGTGGGTCTATAGGTCCAACTGTACCCATCAAGTACTGTGTTCAGGGGGTAGTGGGTCTATAGGTCAAACTGTACCCATCAAGTACTGTGTTCAGGGGGTAGTGGGTCTATAGGTACAGCTGTACCCATCAAGTACTGTGTTCAGGGGGTAGTGGGCCTATAGGTAGAGCTGTACCAATCGAGTACTGTGTTCAGGGGGTAGTGGGTCTATAGGTCCAGCTGTACCAATCAAGTACTGTGTTCAGGAGATAGTGGGTCTATAGGTCCAGCTGTACCAATCAAGTACTGTGTTCAGGGGGTAGTGGGTCTATAGGTCCAGCTGTACCCATCAAGTACTGTGTTCAGGGGGTAGTGGGTCTATAGGTCCAGCTGTACCCATCAAGTACTGTGTTCAGGGGGTTGTGGGTCTATAGGTCCAGCTGTACCAATCAAGTACTGTGTTCAGGGAGTAGTGGGTCTATAGGTCCAGCTGTACCAATCAAGTACTGTGTTCAGGGGGTAGTGGGTCTATAGGTCCAGCTGTACCCATCAAGTACTGTGTTCAGGGGGTAGTGGGTCTATAGGTCCAGCTGTACCAATCAAGTACTGTGTTCAGGGAGTAGTGGGTCTATAGGTCCAGCTGTACCCATCAAGTACTGTGTTCAGGGGGTAGTGGGTTCCAGGCAGTGGGAAGTCAGCTGGAAGGAGGTCAGCTAACACTGACATTCCTTGGCATCCCATCAAAATGTCAGTGACGCTGAATGCCTCAACTCTCCCATGGACACAAAAACAAAGGTGTTGTTGTGGAACCAGAGAAGTAATATCCCTCCCCTGGTGCTACAGAGTCCTGGCTTGTCAGTTGACATCTGATCTGGTACCATCTACAGTCACGCCTTTCAAACCCTGTTTGTCAGTGTACACAAAACATTGGTCTGGTGCCATCTTGTAGGTCAGTGTACACAAAACGTTAGTCTGGTGCCATCCTGTATGTCAGTGTACACAAAACGTTGGTCTGTGCCATCCTGTATGTCAGTGTACACAAAACATTGGTCTGGTGCCATCTTGTATGTCAGTGTACACAAAACATTGGTCTGGTGCCATCCTGCATATCAGTGTACACAAAACGTTGGTCTGTGCCATCCTGCATATCAGTGTACACAAAACATTGGTCTGGTGCCATCCTGTATATCAGTGTACACAAAACATTGGTCTGGTGCCATCCTGTATATCAGTGTACACAAAACATTAGTCTGGTGTCACCCTACATGTCAGTGTACACAAAACATTAGTCTGGTGCCATCCTGTATGTCAGTGTACACAAAACATTGGTCTGGTGCCATCCTGTATGTCAGTGTACACAAAACATTGGTCTGGTGCCATCCTGTATATCAGTGTACACAAAACATTAGTCTGGTGCCATCCTGTATATCAGTGTACACAAAACATTGGTCTGGTGCCATCCTGTATATCAGTGTACACAAAACATTAGTCTGGTGCCATCCTGTATGTCAGTGTACACAAAACATTGGTCTGGTGTCACCCTACATGTCAGTGTACGCCACATGAACAGACAGTATTTCTCAAATAGGAAATGAAGGTGTAATCTGAGGTCCATACGACAATAGTCATTTAGCCGCAAAATTTACATATATTAAACAGGTCATGAAACAAAAACGCATTCAAGTAAAGATGATGTACAGATATGTACCCCAGGTATGTTTCTGTATACAGACATGTACCCTAGCCAAAATCAGAAAACAGAAAGAACCTGGGGATTGTTAATAAGAACTGTAAGATAGTCAATGAGATACGACATGCAAGCCTGACCTAACCTGGGAAGTCAATGAGAACCCTGGGATAGTCAGCTAGAACTGTGATAGTCAATGAGAACCCTGGGATAGTCCGCTAGAACTGTGATAGTCAATGAGAACCCTGGGATAGTCAGCTAGAACTGTGATAGTCAATGAGAACCCTGGGATAGTCAACTAGAACTGTGATAGTCAATGAGAACCCTGGGATAGTCAATGAGAACCCTGGGATAGGATAGTCAATAAGAACTGTGTGATAGTCAATGAGAACCCTGGGATAGTCAACTAGAACTGTGATAGTCAATGAGAACCCTGGGATAGTCAATGAGAACCCTGGGATAGGATAGTCAATGAGAAGTATGATAATCAACAAGAACCCTGGGATAGTCAATTGGAAACCTGGGATAGTCAATGAGAACCCTGGGATAGTCAAAGAGAACCCTTGGATAATCAGTGAGAACCCTGGGATAGTCAGTGAGAATCCTTGGATAGTCAGTGAGAACCTTTGGATAATCAGTGAGAACCCTGGGATAGTCAGTGAGAACCCTGGGATAGTCATTGAGAACCCTGTGATAGTCATTGAGAACCCTGGGATAGTCATTGAGAACCCTGGGATAGTCAGTGAGAACCCTGGGATAGTCAGTGAGAACCCTGTGATAGTCATTGAGAACCGTGGGATAGTCAGTGAGAACCCTGAGATAGTCATTGAGAACCCTGTGATAGTCATTGAGAACCCTGGGATAGTCAGTGAGAAACCTGGGATAGTCAATGCGAACCCTGGGATATCAGGGCATGATTTAAGAAAGTTGATTAAACTTGCCCTGTTGACATGTGAACCTAGCTGCACCTGACAGAACCAGCGAGGCTAGACCCTGGTCCCACACATACATCCAAGATGAAACAAAATCAATGAAAACCCTGGAAAAGTGAATGGATGCCTGGAAAAACGAATTCCAACTCCGTACAGCAGATGACGATCATGCAGAAGTAAATGAAAAGCTTGAGAATCCTACTATATAAAATGTCCCCCCTTTCTATCCTACAATTGTACAGACTCTGGCTGCATGTGGATGTTTACATACACCATGATACTTGTTTTACATCTTGATAGGAAAATAATCAACAAGTACAGTTCCTGTCGTGTGTTTGATCCCTGTGTTTCCCATCCTACAACTGATTGATGTGTAGTGCAAGCTCCTTGAATGCTGTTTGTTTGGTTGTAGTTTCCACCACCTAAACGCAGCTTACTGACACAGACACGAGTCAACACTCTCACCACAATATTGCTATAAATACTAGCCTATACCACAGCAGGAAAACCAACATAATCAAATCATAGCACTGCTATATTAATTATGATATTCGGGAGCAAACGCATCTCATGGACCTGACACAAGCCGTGTTGTGACAAGGGTTTCAAAACTATGTCAGCCATCTTAAAATTGCCACTTAATTGCTCATGTATCTTTTTCACAAAATCTTTTGAAGATATAGGGTAAATATGGCAATTATCACTTCATAGTAGTTCTTCATTGGTTTGATTCAAAGATTCAAGGAAGGATGAAATGTATGTTTTATGCAAGAACTATTTGGATTACCAAAATTTACCCTAAGATAATTATTTTAATGAAATTAATCAAGTGTTCAAATGCCTGCCAGGACTATGTTTTGTATAATTTGGAGACCAAATCAACATCACTTATAGGGTTAGGACTAAGACACAAGAAATGGTTGATTTTTCAATCTTGCACAAATCAACCTTAGCACTGAAAGTCTATGCTAAAGTATCATGACAGTCTTAGTGCTAAGATTGCTTTGTGCGATGGGTCCAGGTAGAGAGCTTTGGCCGTCTTTGTGACCTTAGAAAACATTAGAAAGAGAATATATAGATGTCAACTTCTTTATTATGAGGAACACAACGTTTCGGATTATATGCTTACTCCTTCATAAGGTGATGAAAACATTGTTACAATATACATGCTTACAATTTCAGAATGAACCTAGCAATACTGATGGTGATGGATGTGGTTCTTAGTTGAACACGTTTCACTGCTTCAATGTTGTTGCAAGTGTTAACACGTTTATTGAGGTGGCATTCATAAAAAAACTGTAATACACATTCCACTGATTTTCTGAGTAGAAAATAACATTTTGCCTTTCAGATCTATCGAGGGTGACAGAAATAAAGAATATACATATACTATATATTATATACGTTTTATTTTAATTACTTGCAATTTATATATTTTTTTCGAAAACAGTGTCTGATAAATTACTAAGTTCTCCCTGTCACCCCTTTACCACCGCCATATAAAGGGTTTTGCGAAAAGAATATAGTTCGTGAATAAAACTAGCCCTGTTAATATATGTTATGCGAAATATATTATTTCATATCGAGTATTAAGTTCTGTGGACATTTTTGTTTGTCATAATTAAACATTCCTGTTTAAAATGGATAACTCTTTAATGTTTTGATTCAGGAGAAAGTAGTTCCGGCACCTTTTTTATATCAGTCACTAGTGACTGATAACTTGATCTATCGTCACGGATAAATTCCAGTATTTCATTCATATGTATATAATAAACATATTTCTTTTTGTTGTTGATTTTTAAAAAAATTCTAATATTCAACATTTCATAGCAACCGTTATACACAGGCTTAGCTCCCTGTAAACTCCAATGCACACATTGCGAAGACAGATCTCATCATATTCCATACACTCTTATACCCTGTGAATTAGGATGTTTTAAATCACTGTAATAGAGTCAAATCTTTTGTATAGAGATATACATGCAGTACTCCAGAGAAGCTGCATATATTCGTACAATACGCCCTCCCAATCACCATAATCCAGTTAATTTTGGATTGCTTTCGTTCACATGAAAATTTAAAAATACAAATTCACAACAGCTATCTTTAGATCGAGGCAAAAAAGAAAGTGAGTGACATAATTTTTTAGCCATAAAAAAAGCTTCATCAGGCAAATGCTTTTAAAAAAAAAAATTCTTTTTTAGTTTTCCTTGGGCCATGTGATCCTGGAGGTACTCCCTGCTCACCAGACAAAGATAAAGTGGTTGGTCCCCCTCTGTCCCGCTAAATGCCCAAACAAGGGTCATCAATATATCCTGGTATTGCTACACTGCCTGTATCTCCCTTCCTACAGCCCTAACACACTGCCATCTTCCCAAAAACACAGCCTTGTGCTCATCTGGCTTATAACTCAATATTTTTACTGAGGCAACTTAAAATCAAACTGCAGGGAAATAAATGCCATCTTTGTTGAAACCCACAGCATACTTTCCACCAAGCAAATCTAATTATCTGTGCAAATAGAGGCTCCATTCCAAAATAACTTTACAGCTTTTTCAATATGGTTGCCAAATTTATACTTTAGACGGAGACGATTTGAGAATCTATTGAAGGGATCATGCAAGGTTCTGTTTTATTACATTGAGATTTGGTAAACGAAGCTCCTGAAATAATTTTTGTGATAAAAAAAAATAAATCATTTTTCGATTAAGATGCCTTGAAAAATCATAGGCTCCTCGTATCAGGGATGTCTATAAAACAATTCAGCTGAATCAATTAACTGGTTTCAAAGAAATAAACATTACTAAAGGTTGCAGAGGATACGCACTCAGCAGAGGTGCAAAAAAAAAAGTCTGATCCATTTCCAAGCTGATCTGAATGACAATGCAATGTCCATCCTCAGTTCCTTACCTTGGACTGGATTACTCACACAACCCATATAACACTCTTGTTATGTCCTGTACGTATTAACAACCTCCTATTTCACCCATCAATGACCAGACATATATATAACCAAGCCGGGCTGACGCGAATGGCAACATCCTCATCAACAACGTTGATCACACAGGAAACTTGGCTCTATATTCTGCAAGTTAGATCTCGTTAAATGCCATTAAGGACAAACTCATGTATTGGAGATTCATAGGGAGTCAGGTTTTAGTATAAGTTATTGATGATATTTGGTACCTTCTCGGAGCATATTTGTCTGGGGGATATTCTGAAATAAATGCATCAAAGCTGATGAGTCTGGCCAGAGAAATGAACTGAATTGGACATTTCATTAAAAATAATAGATTCTTCATTCAATTTTCTATCCCAACTAGCTGGGAAGCAGTGACACAAAATGGATGTGTACCTTTTCTAAAAAAGTGCCATGGGAGTTATCTCCCTTACATGTATTGCCCTATTGTTCATTTTGACCAACCTTTTCAGTATGTGCAACGAAACTGGCATAGAAAATTTAAAAGACGTCATGACTCAGAAACATATCCTCTCAGAAACATAGAGATACGTAATTGTCGTCTCTCGTTCACATTTCCATCAGCAAAAAAATCATTCTAAGAAGCACAACCGAGGGGAAACCATTAACATGGCCCTGCAGCCAACGCCATAACTAGTCAAAATGAATTTCGTAGCTCTTGAATCCTGACGTCAATATGACATAAAAGCTATTCATGAGAGCGCTTTAATTTCATTTTCTAGATACAAAAATGGATAAATGTGTGATCTGGATATTCAAAACTGATTTCTCAGCTGACTTTGTTCATTAACTGTGCAAAAACTCAACTGTTGGTGTATTCTGTTCAATTCCAAATCCATTTGAGCAAGAGCGCGGAAGTTGGTTCAGTTTCAAATAATGAAATTACTATCTCTGAAATCTTTCACTTTGCACACTCAAAATCTCACCCTGTAGACGACGAAATTCATAGCTACTCCCATGATTTTCTCTGTGAATATGTCACAAAGTCTTAAAATACTACACAATTCAATGACTGTTTGAAATTAAATATTTCCACTATCTATGACAACAGACATGGTGTTGGACAGAATAGAAAGTCAATACTTGATTTGATGGCCCACTTCCATGGACAAAGAGATACAGCTGCTGCCACAATGATGCTCCCATTCATCGTTCTGATATCTATGTCAGGTGACGAAGCCTGTCTCATCACATCGCGGGATAAATATTCATGTGGAAGACATGAGGTGGCAAGTGACAAGTACGGAGCATCCATGTAACACTTAGCTTCATCTAGAATAGTGACAGGTGAGAAGTCCCATCACTTCATACCATCACAGTGCCATTTCTCTATAACCCCTGTCAATTTCCCGACATGAAGCTTACACATCGTCTCATGAATAAGCAGCTTGCAAAGATAGTTCTCTCTGATCATGCCTTGGTCTACTGCATGCTCTATCATCATGACAATTAATTCGGATAAACATTAAAAAATCTTTACAAAATAACAACAAGCTATTAAGTCTGTCTGTCAGGCACCCTCACAATGGGTTATCTATATCAAATGTCATTAAAACCAATCTCAAAAATCAAGTCTTGATAGATATATTATACATAAGGAGATCAGCATAAGAAATAATTTGTAGCAGGCAATAATGTGCTATGAATGTTTTCATAGGCATTATTGTTAGCCTGATTACTGAACAGGGACAAGACATTGAGGAAAATATCACACACATGAGTGAGCGAGTGAGTGCATGAGTGCGTGAGTGAGTGAGTGAGTGCATGAGTGCACGAGTGAGTGAGTGAGTGAGTGAGGGCACGAGTGAGTGAGTGCACGAGTGAGTGAGTGAGTGCACGAGTGAGTGAGTGAGTGAGTGAGTGAGTGAGTGAGTAAAGACTCTTATCACATCGGCAGGAATTCAGCATTAACGATAAACCTCAACAGTTAATAAAAAAAATTAAACTAACTTTAAATGATGGTTTGAAACAAAGTGAAAAAATTCCAAACTCAAAAAGACAAATTAACTTCCTGTTTGGAGGCAAGTTTTGAAAAAAAGTAAACAGGAATTTGGACACTTCTAACTGATTCCTACAAATTAGCACACTGGTATTCATTCAAACTTTTTCACAAAGAACCTCTGTTGTTATTGATTTCACTTCTGGTTCCTGGAAAAGGTTAAATAGGGTCAGGCAAGGGAGGGCCTAAGCACTATGTATCTATCAGGTCAATTATCACATCCTCATCACTCCATGTCAAAGAAGCCAATCTCTTCCTATCCTCTCTAGACCACAGCCCACTTGCCATAGACCTGGGGGCTATGTTTCATGTATCAAAAAATATTGATTAACCACTTGACAGGAAAGATTTTGAAAAAAAATGTTCATTCTGAGAATGCAGATTTATTTTGCAGACGAAATCCCCATTTGTAAAGACAGGACTGACAGTGTGTAATTTGGGGAGATAATTCAGGCTGAAGGGTTTGGCTCCTCACTGCTCCATGACAGAGTTGAGGGGAACTAACAAATCACTTGTGGGGTGGACATGTGATGATGCTTCTCAGGCTCCTCAATGCTACAAGACAGAACTGAGAAAGCTAGCAACTCATTGCTGGCTGGACCTTTCATGGACCCTCTCAGGCTCCTCAATGCTACAAGACAGAACTGAGAAAGCTAGCAACTCACTGCTGGCTGGACCTTTCATGGATCCTCTCAGGCTTCTCAATGCTACAAGACAGAACTGAGAAAGCTAGCAACGCACTGCTGGCTGGACCTTTCATGGACCCTCTCATGCTCCTCAATGCTACAAGACAGAACTGAGAAAGCTAGCAACGCACTGCTGGCTGGACCTTTCATGGACCCTCTCGACTCCTCAATGCTACAAGACAGAACTGAGAAAGCTAGCAACTCATTGCTGGCTGGACCTTTTATGGACCCTCTCATGCTCCTCAATGCTACAAGACAGAACTGAGAAAGCTAGCAACTCACCATTTCACTATGACAGAGCTGGTAGAACTATCAACTTATTGCTGGTTGGACCATTTCTCTAAGACAGAGCTAGTAGAACTTGCAACTTATTGCTGGTTGGACCATTTCTCTAAGACAGAGCTTGTAGAACTAGCAACTTATTGCTGGTTGGACCATTTCACTATGACAGAGCTGGTAGAACTAGCAACTTATTGCTGGTTGGACCATTTCTCCATGACAGAGCTGGTAGAACTAGCAACTTATTGCTGGTTGGACCATTTCTCTAAGACAGAGCTGGTAGAACAAGCTTGATGACTACTCACTGCTGGATGACTGATGATGCAGAAAAGAGGGATGGCAAACTTTGTGTACAGTGGACGGACAAGCTGAAGAAGCAAAGTGTTCTCAGTGCTAAGTGTTAAAGTATTTACAACTCTGCCTTGTGAAAATGAAGATACATGCACAAGTGAGCAAATGGGCAGACACCCTCCTCATTCCAAAAATCATGGTTAACTTACTTCCTTTAATTTATCACAATACACATCTGGTTTTGAGGTTTTGTTCACTATCGAGTTAAATACACAGCAATATAATGCTGATCTTGTGGTTTTGTTCACTATCGAGTTAAATACACAGCAATATATTGCTGATCTTGTAGTTTTGTTCACTATCGAGTTCAATACACAGCAATATAATGCTGATCTTGTGGTTTTGTTCACTATCAAGTTAAATATACAGCAAAATAATGCTGATCTTGAGGTTTTGTTCACTATCAAGTTAAATACACAGCAAAATAATGCTGATCTTGAGGTTTTGTTCACTATAGAGTTAAATACACAGCAATGTAATGCTGATCTTGTGGTTTTGTTCACTATCGAGTTAAATACACAGCAATATAATGCTGATCTTGTGGTTTTGTTCACTATCAAGTTAAATATACAGCAAAATAATGCTGATCTTGAGGTTTTGTTCACTATCAAGTTAAATACACAGCAAAATAATGCTGATCTTGAGGTTTTGTTCACTATCAAGTTAAATACACAGCAAAATGTGCTGATCTTGTGGTTTTGTTCACTATCAAGTGAAATACACAGCAATGTAATGCTGATCTTGAGGTTTTGTTCACTATAGAGTTAAATACACAGCAATGTAATGCTGATCTTGAGGTTTTTGTTCACTATCAAGTGAAATACACAGCAATGTAATGCTGATCTTGAGGTTTTGTTCACTATCGAGTTCAATACACAGCAATATTATACTGATCTTGTGGTTTTATTCACTATCAGATGAAATACACAACAATATAATGCCGGTCTTGAGGTTTTGTTCACTACAGACACTGTTGCAAAAACACTGATTCATTACATGAAAAGATTCAATTTTGCAATTGATGGTTTTGTGTCACAGTAGTTCCATTCTGATTGACCTTCATTGATCTGGCAGAAAACACTCACAATGAAATGGATACATCTTTTCCCCTTTATGTTTCCTTTGTGTAATTCCACCTGGAACAGTGATGGGTTCTATACTAATGAGGAGCTTCATCAATACTGCATGGATGATCCTCAGTTGTATATTTGACCTCAATATTTGGTTTCTTTGATGGCTGTCCAAGACACAGATGGTCCAGGGGTCTAAACATCTCACCGAGCCAACATACCCCAGCTGCTGAGATGTAATGTTTCTGAATCCTACATCCTCACTGACTCACTCACCCCAACTAGTATCTGTCACGCTTCAAGAACAGCTCGCTAACATATCAATAGAGAGGTTTGAGGTGAGGTGAAATGGGGTTTAACGTCGCGTCCAAGATTATTGCACTTATATATAGCGTATATGTATGTGTGTGTGTTTGTGTAGCTGCTTATACTAGTCTGGACTGATGCCGATTTAAAGTGCTAGCTCACTGAGATACCATGCAGCAGTTTAACATGAATACCCCACTCAGACACAGTATACTGACTCCGAGCCGACCAGTCCTTGTTTTAGCCCCTTAATGCCGAGCGCCAGACAGGGTAACAACAAGTACCATCTTTTAACGTCTTTTGGTATGACGCGGCCGGGGATCGAACCCCGGACCTTCTGCTCTCCGGGCGGACGCTCTACCACTAGACAACGGAGGCGGTCTAGAGATGTCTGAGGAAGAAAATAATTTCTTGAGCGCCATGTAACAGTTTACTGTAAAAGTGCATGATTCTTCTGAAAGGCTACCCCTCGTCCTCAAAATAAAAACATCAACATATTCCATGGTAATGGATGGCACCTGGAATGACCCTGAGGAGGAATTGGTTTGTTTAAATGAACCTTAGACTAAAATACACTCCAGTTCACACAAGTCAAGTGTAAATTATCCTCCCAAATTTGCCCGTAGGAGAGTCAATGTTTCTGCAGTGGATCTCGGACACTGGAGGGTGGCATTCCCCAGTCTGTGACGTCAACCCAAGGCACATATCTACCTATCTGTGACGTCAATGAAATAATACATATTTTATCAAACTGAATTACATGTATCTAATATAGCTTCTACCATGTTGTGTCAGTGTGCGGTATATGATGTATATGTTTTAGCTCTTTAATGCCGAGCGCCAGACTGGGTAACAACAAGTACCATCTTTTAACGTCTTTTTTTATCGAACCCCGGACCTTCTGCTCTCCAGGCGGAAACTCTACCACTAGACCACGGAGGTGGTGAAAAATACATCTTGAACACAGCAATATACAGCTGTTTATGTGGACTGGGGTTAAATACACAGCAATATACAGCTGTTTATGTGGACTGGGGTTAAATACACAGCAATATACAGCTGATTATGAGGTTGTGAGGTGAGGTGATATGGGGTTTAAAATCACATCCAAGGTCTGTTGCGTGTGTGTGTGAGCTTGTACTAGTCTGGACGGATGCCGATTTTTTAAGGCTAGCCCACTGAGATATCCTGACCTTCCGCTCTATCCGGGCGGGTGCTGTACCACTAGACCATGGAGGTGGTCTTATGAGGTTGTGATGGGCAGAGAAATATACACAGCAATGTACAGCCGATAATGTGGTTCCATTGTCCTAGGTTATACATCAATGCAGGAATATATATTGCTCATCTTGTTGGCACACGACTAAACAAAAAGATTAACCTGAATGCATAGATACCATGAGAACGAGCCTGGATAAACCGATCATGTGAGATAAACACAAATGGTTGATAGCATGATAGTTTGCTGCCGGCAAGAAGGGTAACTTCATGCCAAAACAGTGTGAATTAAGTATCGTGATATGTATCATGTTGCGTATCGATAGATGAGGTAGGCGCATCATATCACAGCCAACACAACGGCTTAAAGGTCCAACTCTGTATCTATTCTCTTGCCTTCCTTTTTAGCAAACACCTGGTGTCATCAGAGAGTTTCTGTCATCCATTCACACAATTTTCACAGCTATTTTGCCTTTTACGCAAATAGAATCAGTTTTGGAGCATAATTGAGACTGATTATTCTCTGCAATTGAGATTTTTTTATTTTCATGTGGCCCTTTTAACGGTTTTAACGACCTAGCAAAGAACACATGTGGAGCGCAGGTTCTCCTCCATTGAGGCTGAACAAGGGAACTAACTCATCACGAACATTCAGTCTCTCATCCTTCATCTTCTTTCATATAAAACCCAGAAGTAATTTAGGCCGCAACTGTCCCTGAGACAAGCCAATTAGCCAAAGAAGAACCTGGCATGCAGCCCCACACAGGTCACCAAGACACTCTCCTGGTTCGGGCTCACAGCCAAATTGCTCAAACCCACCAATTCCACCATATTTCATATTTACCTCCCATTCATCTTGAAATCAAACAGACTGCACCAACTGTTAAGAAACAATATCAAATAAAGGCAATGTTATCCAAATCAATAACACAAAATTTGTTTTATCTCAGATTATGCTCCAGTCTGACAACTATTCATCCTGTGTGATGCTTTTCACCCTTTACCAGTTGTCCTGTTATTCATTCATTCCGGTCTAACGACACACTTTTTCAATTTTCCTCATGTCCCCATCACTCCATTTTATCACACGGAATCTAATAACACCTGATGTGTTCTTGATGCATGGAGATTAGTCACAGTCTGCTGTGAGAAAAAATGATATGACTGCATATAAAATAATACGATACATGATTTGTGCACCAGTAGCTTATTTCTTTCCTCTGATGTGATCTTAAAATCATCCAGGTTTGGCGCAACAGTGAAAAAATAGCATCCCATCACGGAAAACTGATTACCAATGAGAATCAATATTTGGTCGAAATATTCCAACAAATGCTGCATGTTCAAATTAAAAACGCTCCATAGGACGAGGCAGTATGATGCTAATGCCTTTCTCCTGAGGGCTGTCCCGTGGGTCTCGATGCTAAAACCCCTCTTCAACCTCGCCTGCTATAACTGTAGCTTTAACTACAGCTGGAACCACCTGCAAGTCAGCTCAGAGTCCCAGCCCCACTGTCCACATATAAATTTATAATGGGAAAAAAACGAATCGATGAACTGCTTGCCCCTTGAGTGGAAACTTTGTCAGAACTTAAGGAAACAAAAATGCACCTCCCTAGAGACGTCTTTCCTCTAGGTGGTTGTGTCACATGATTCAGTCTACTTTGTACTTATCAAACTCCATTCAATGGAAATTAAAGGTTCTCCTTATCCTAGGAAAACTGTCAAATAAGCTATATTTATTGATTCAATATGTGTCTCATTAAGTTGCATTTTTTAACCTATTTTTTCGAGCAATGAAAAACCTTATGTCTTTCCTATTGTTAATTCTGTTTGTTCAGCCACTAGTTTTTTTATTCTGTTCAATGGCCACCCTTCCCGAGTTCATCTCGGGTTTCACAAAGACAAACACAGATGAATTAGTAATGATGAACGAAGGCTTCTTACAGATAATCAATGCAGAAAGTTTTTTTGTGATTAAGCGATTCTCATAAACAATGTTGAATAAATATTTTTATAATCGTGAGTGTGCTTATGCGACACCATTGTGTATGAACAGAATGATGCTGTACAAATGTGTCAGCTGTTCTGTTTAGTTCTGTACAAACAAAACATATGAAGTTACAGAGACTACCACAAGAAGCATGTCGTTTTTGGCAAACATCAATACCCTGTAAATACCAACCCTGTGAAGAATGTTTTTCCTTGTCATGAAAGCTGATGTAATACATAATTCTTTGAACTGCAAACAGTACCCCATAAATTGTAAATCTAGAAATCTAAAATAAACCAGACACTAGAATTACAATTTACAAGAACAATTTTCATGAATTCAACAGTTTAAATAAAAATAAAACAAATTTCAGACTTCCAGCTTTTTCCCATGTTATCATAGCAACAAAAAACAACAGTCTTAAATGGCCAGCATAAACGGAATGAAGGCTGATATGGAATGAGTGATGGAGCCGGATGATACGGAATAGGTGATGGAGCCAGGTGATACGGAATAGGTGGAGCCAGGTGATACGGAATGAGTGATGAAGCCAGGAGATACTCTCTACCAGAGGATCAGGGATGCAGGAACAAGGTATGTGAGTGACTTGTGGAATGGTTGAATGGAAGTCATTAAGCAGGTCGCTGAGGGTACTCACCAAATCCAGGAATGTCGACGCCTTGTGCCGGGTGTCGTCGCAGCAGGAACTGTTAGAGATAACATGATAGTTGAGATGAGACTAGGATTCCTTGTGGTAAGATTGTCCGAGTGTTAATATGCTTTATGGCAAGTGGGTTTATCCATCTGCACGGAGCCTCCTGAACCAGCTCATCCTCCTCCTTGTGAATGGTGCTGCTGATGCAATGAGCACGTCCGAAACGGCATCATGGTAATCTCATTGTGGCCGAGGAAGAGTATCAAGATTACCTGTTCAGTACTTCGGCTGTCCTGTTAGCGTGCGAGCTGGCTCCTTTGGCCAGGTTACAGGAATGGATTAGCGGGATCACTGCTTCAGTGTCTGGTTACTCTCCACAGGAGATTCCCGCTCCTCAATAATGGTGTTTAATGTACTACTTGAGATGGGAACAGCTCATCTGACCAATTGGCCAGCTGGGAACAATATAGAAATATCTCCAGGTGATCACAGACGCAGGTACCGAGGCAAACTCACTTGCTGAATGTCAGACAACTTTAACAGGATTCCGGTACGTTGTAACTCGAGTAATGGATGATGGTTGGATATGTGTAATCCAGTGACATCCCGGGATTGTCTCAGTGGAAACAGATGGTTGGATGTGCAGGAACACCTCATAGGTCCGACGGCAGTGACGGTAGTGACATCAGCATCTGCTAGGCTACATCAAGAGGCTGGAGTCAACAGAGTGCTCACAAGCTCACAACAAAGGTAATAAGTTGTACCTAAGCACTACAGATTACTGATATCCGTGTTACCTGATCACGAGGGATGAAATGTCCTCCGGAGTCATCCAATTTTGCTCAAGTTATATCCGTTAATCGGCAGTCAATAATCCTCTCAGCTGTTTTAACATTAGCGTATTGCTACATGAGACTGTATGCAACATGCTGTGCATGGACATATCCCTTGATGTTTAACCGATTGAATATTGGTTGTGTTCAATCCATTCTGATCATGTCAATAATGGCAGAATCACAAGAGCTGTGACACATCTAATGAGCACTAGTTAGACTAAATCTACACACGTCAAGTCTAATATTGATTCACAGGCCATGCAAATAATTGCAAACTTCCACAACGAATCTTTTAGCGGAAACTCAATCGCATCTTTCATGTCATATTTTCAAGTCACATGTGGAATGTACGTCATGTGCTTTCTGTAGGGAATTCCATAGAATACATCATATTGATTGCTTCAAATCACACAGCAGACCTGTCGATCTTTTAACTTTGCGTAAACTTTCCAGCTCAGTGTACAGTTTAACCAGTCACACGGCTGCGCTCCAGGCCGATTTAATACCATAAAAACAGAAAATTGAATTCCTGCTACAAAGACCACGGGGTAGGATCCTGTTTGAAGGGGACTATTTTGGGTCCTGTGGTCCTGCGTTAACTACACGATTAAAGCATAATAAAATGTATAACTGTGGAGAACTACGAAGCGAGCAATTCGGAAGACAATTACCATCTTGGTACTATTGATTGGGTTAATGGCGTTAGCCTTGTGTCTGCATGGCCCCCAGCTCATTGTTATTATCTAGAATTATGGGGAAAGTCACTCACTTCATCATCGCGGTGAACAAACCCCACACTTCATTCTCCATGCTGCCATTATATTCCAGCATGGTTCAAATGCTTCTTAAACATTGCAGCAGTTTCAAACTTTAATGAAACATGCTTTCCTAACAACACCTGCACACTGGTCTTGCTTCACGGATATCGAAACCCTTCTTCACTTGATAGTTTAATTTTAAAGCAGTGCGAGGATATATTGTTTAATTTCTGTGAAGCCAATACCACTTTATGTCGGCCAGATCAATGGCAGTTTCTTACTACCAACCCATATACGCAAGCTACAACTCAGTGGATCAATGCCTAATGCTATGTCCTGTCTGGGGATATATGCCTTTATACTCTCTCTCCGTTACCGGGTCTGTTGTAGGAGACAAACCATTCAATATTCTCGGACGTGTGTGTGTGTGTGTGTGTGTGTGTGTGTGTGTGTGTGTGTGTGTGTGTGTGTGTGTGTGTGTGTGTGTGTGTGTGTGTTGTGTGTGTGTGTGTGTGTGTGTGTGTGGTGGTTTGTGGGAGGGTTGGAGTGATGTTGGGAGGTGAGGGTTGGGGGGTTGGGGGGGGGGGGGGGTGGCAAAATAAATGGCAAATAATTGCCAAAAATAAACTATTTGAGTCCTCCAAATTGTAAAAATTATACAAAAAAATCAAATAAGCAACAGTAATTGCAAAACTAAATATCAAATTTTGTTACCCAAACCGAAGTTGTTTCATGCTTCATAAGTCTGATCTGTCAACATGACATTAAAGCGGAAAGGAGACAGGCAAGTTTCCTTATTAAGACTTGATAAATCATGGGCCCATTTGAAAACCTCAAAAGGAGTGCATTCTTTGTGTTTAAATTTTCATTTTTGTCTAAAATCAGAAATTACATGTTGCTGTGAATGAATATTTACTTATGTCAAATAGTCTTGAGAACCATGCAATCATACCTTTTTTGACAAAATTAGTGTGTGTTGTATTTGTAATGAAAGAGTCAAAACACCTGACAAGTGAGTTATCTAACTATAACAGCCTAGTTCGGCAAGGGTGGGTCATATCATTAACACATTTCTCAGGAACATTGGATTTCAGGCAAACATGTAAATAATTTAATCAGTTTTATTTGCAATTCAGCTGTACACGTAACGGCAGTCTGACAAGGTGCTGCGAGCAGTTATATGGCAACATTAAAATTAAAATTCAGTTAATGGATGACACTGAACGGAATCAGAATTATCAGGGAGGAAAATTGAATTTATATGTATTTCTCCACTCACTCTGACTTTGATGGATTAGAAAACAAAGTAATACAATAAAATCATTGATACTTTGCATCATAGAGACTTGCATCAAGTCTAGTGTGTTTGGGTATTGATACCTTGCATCATAGAGACTTGAATCAAGTCTAGTGTTTTGGGGTATTGATACTCTGCATCATAGAGACTTGCATCAAGTCTAGTGTGTTTGGGTACTGATACTTTGCATCATAGAGACTTGCATCAGGTCTAGTGTGTTTGGGTATTGATATTTTGTATAATAGAGACTGGGATCAAGTCTAGTGTTAGGAGAGTATTGATACTTTGCATCATAGAGACTTGCATCAGGTCTAGTGTGTTTGGGTATTGATACTTTGTATCATAGAGACTTGCATCAAGTCTAGTGTGTTTGGGTATTGATACTTTGTATCATAGAGACTTGAATCAAGTCTATAGTGTTAGGAGAGTATTGATACTCTGCATCATGGAGACTTGCATCAAGTCTTAGTGTATTTGGGTTTGATACTTTGCATCATAGAGACTTGCATCAAGTCTAGTGTTAGGAGAGTATTGATACTTTACATCATGGAGACTTGCATCAAGTCTAGTGTATTTGGGTATTGATACTTTGCATCATAGAGACTTGTATCAAGTCTAGTGTGTTTGGGTATTGATACTTTGCATCATAGAGATTGCATCAAGTCTAGTGTGTTTGGGTATTGATACTTTGCATCATAGAGATTGCATCAAGTCTAGTGTGTTTGGGTATCGATACTTTGCATCATAGAGACTTGCATCAAGTCTAGTGTGTTTGGGTACTGATACTTTGCATCATAGAGACTTGCATCAAGTCTAGTGTTAGGAGAGTATTGATACTTTGCATCATAGAGACTGGCATCAAGTCTAGTGTGTTTGGGTATTGATACTTTGCATCATAGAGACTTGAATCAAGTCTAGTGTTTTGGGGTATTGATACTCTGCATCATAGAGACTTGCATCAAGTCTAGTGTGTTTGGGTACTGATACTTTGCATCATAGAGACTTGCATCAGGTCTAGTGTGTTTGGGTATTGATACTTTGTATAATAGAGACTGGGATCAAGTCTAGTGTTAGGAGAGTATTGATACTTTGCATCATAGAGACTTGCATCAGGTCTAGTGTGTTTGGGTATTGATACTTTGTATCATAGAGACTTGCATCAAGTCTAGTGTGTTTGGGTATTGATACTTTGTATCATAGAGACTTGAATCAAGTCTATAGTGTTAGGAGAGTATTGATACTCTGCATCATGGAGACTTGCATCAAGTCTAGTGTATTTGGGTATTGATACTTTGCATCATAGAGACTTGCATCAGGTCTAGTGTGTTTGGGTATTGATATTTTGTATAATAGAGACTGGGATCAAGTCTAGTGTATTTGGGTATTGATACTTTGCATCATAGAGACTTGTATCAAGTCTAGTGTGTTTGGGTATTGATACTTTGCATCATAGAGATTGCATCAAGTCTAGTGTGTTTGGGTATTGATACTTTGTATCATAGAGATTGCATCAAGTCTAGTGTGTTTGGGTATTGATACTTTGCATCATAGAGACTTGCATCAAGTCTAGTGTGTTTGGGTACTGATACTTTGCATCATAGAGACTTGCATCAAGTCTAGTGTTAGGAGAGTATTGATACTTTGCATCATGGAGACTTGCATCAGGTCTAGTGTTTTGGGGTATTGATACTTTGCATCATAGAGACTTGCATCAAGTCTAGTGTGTTTGGGTATTGATACTTTGCATCATAGACATTGCATCAAGTCTAGTGTGCTTGGGTATTGATACTCTGCATCATAGAGACTTGCATCAAGTCTAGTGTGTTTGGGTATTGATACTTTGCATCATAGAGATTGCATCAAGTCTAGTGTGTTTGGGTATTGATACTTTGCATCATAGAGACTTGCATCAAGTCTAGTGTGTTTGGGTATTGATACTTTGCATCATAGAGACTTGCATCAAGTCTAGTGTGTTTGGGTATTGATACTTTGCATCATAGAGATTGCATCAAGTCTAGTGTGTTTGGGTATTGATACTTTGCATCATAGAGACTTGCATCAAGTCTAGTGTGTTTGGGTATTGATACTTTGCATCATAGAGACTTGCATCAAGTCTAGTGTGTTTGGGTATTGATACTTTGCATCATAGAGACTTTCATCAAGTCTAGTGTGTTTGGGTATTGATACTCTGCATCATAGAGACTTGCATCAAGTCTAGTGTGTTTGGGTATTGATACTCTGCATCATAGAGACTTTCATCGAGTCTAGTGTGTTTGGGTATTGATACTCTGCATCATAGAGACTTGCATCAAGTCTAGTGTGTTTGGGTATTGATACTCTGCATCATTGAGACTTGCATCAAGTCTAGTGTGTTTGGGTATTGATACCTGGCATCATAGAGACTTGCATCAAGTCTAGTGTGTTTGGGTATTGATACCTGGCATCATAGAGACTTGCATCAAGTCTAGTGTGTTTGGGTATTGATACTTTGCATCATAGAGACTTGCATCAAGTCTAGTGTGTTTGGGTATTGATACTCTGCATCATAGAGACTTTCATCAAGTCTAGTGTGTTTGGGTACTGATACTCTGCATCATAGAGACTTGCATCAAGTCTAGTGTGTTTGGGTATTGATACCTGGCATCCAGTGACTGTGAACAATGCTGCACCTTGGAACATGAGAGGGATGTGACACGGTATCACCTGAATTAAATATCTTCATCAGCTCAAGTTTTCAACATGTTTCTCCAAACACAAGCACATCAACCAATATTTATTACGTTTTCTCAGAGGTGAGGTTTTGAACCTACATGAGTGTGGTTAATGTATTTAAAAAGGCTGAAAGCTTTTAATGAGGTATCTCCAAACCTCAATGGAAAACCTGGCATCACCACAGCTGTCTGGTGCAATGTTTCATTCTAACAATATCACTGAACTATGACGACTTTACATCTTTAAAAAAATCTAAACCTGCACTTGGAATGTGTCAAATGATTTGGGAAGAATGTCTTATATTATTATTTTATTCCCCTGGATCCAACTTCTCATATTTTTTAAGAAGAAACATTCTTTCCATACCAAGACAAGAAGATAATTTGATAACATTTTAGCAGAATTTTTAATCGAGACATTTACTGGCAATATTTTTGTTTTAATTTGGAACACTGAGCTCAGCTTTTCTCACACACCTGGTATCATCACTATAAGGGTAACGATATTTTCAGGGCATTATCATTTGCAGAAGCCCGGGGTCTTCCATTAACTGCCCAACGAAGAAGGGCAGTTGAAAAGACCGAGGGCTTCTGCAAATGATAATGCCCTGAAAATAACGTAACTGTTATTATAGCTAAAATGGATGGAATTTGTTATCAAATAAAAAGAAACAACAATATTGGTTTTCAAACATTTACTGCAATCGACACAAATGTCACTGACCCACTTTTACAAATATGGAAACGTCATAGAACAAACCAGATGACGCCACTATTCAACGTGACGTCACCTATCCCTACCCTATGACGTCACCTAACAACAGGCGTGATAATGGCCCAGCGTCAAGCAATATAAGGGCATTATCAAGTTACAGTGGCCCGCTGATTTCTAATAACATGCGGGTGGTTTAATGATAATTCTATCCATTTTAGCTATGATATAGGATAGTGATTCACACACACATGTTCATGATATGAAAAGGGTTGTTGCTTTTAATATTGTACACTCGTATAGTACAAGATTGTCCAAAACATCGGGTTTCCCGATTTACAAAATCTCTCCAAAACATCAGGGAGATAGATATCTAGTGTTTATGTCCAGTCTGCCCTGGTCTTCCCTTTATCATGTAATTATTGATTCACAAACTTAAGATACAAATATCTACCACCCGGAACTCCTGTCGTACAAGAACCCAACGAATGTTTCACCCACTGAAAGTTTCCTTCCAACAAATACACCCTGCTGTTATCAAGCCACAAGGGTATAAAATGGCTATTGAAATATTTATTCGTTGGTTATAATTGGCACCCTAAATGCCTTATTGATTACCTGCAATCTACCCAATAAAGAATAATGTGTGCGATAGGCTTCTTGGATTCCAACAATGAGAGGATTTGCTCTCAGAACTGCATATTGACGTCATATTCATGAAATAAATAACAAAAACTGCAAAAATCAATGCTTTCTCAAGGACTTTCACAAGTTTATGAAATCAATGGACATGTTCACTTTCATGTTTTTTGGTCATTTGAAAGTCCTTTGGCCAAAAGAGAGCAACTGGATCCGATCCCGAACAAGACAAGATGGAAACAGAGTCATCGGCCTGACAGAGACAGATCCAGGAATCTTTAAAGGGATTGTTCAGTTTTAATTACTATCAGCCAGTTCACAGCTGACGAAACAGATGTACTTTCAATAATACCAAGTTAATTTTTGGGGTACGTCACTCGGGATCCTTGTGTGATATTTTCGAAAGAGAGAGAGAGTGGGAGATGAATGAAATATGTGGATGTAATACTACAGATTATTAAAAAAAACATAGTTTGTATCACTGATGAGGAGCACATGCTGTTTAGAGCAGGCAATAACTGGTTCAGTAAGTCAACAGGATAGACATATTTCCAGTCTGGATTCCCCCTATTCCACGTAAAGTGGAATTTGACATTGAACGCGTTTTCTCCCAATTCATAAAAATCAAACTTTATGTACTTCAATTTCAACTGCAATTTCCAAATATTTCAGATATAATAGCGATATAATTGGTTGGCAGCCAGTGGTGACAGTGACAACAAATACATCCCATTATAATTAATTTCTTGACACTTGTTTGAGAGTCTACAGCAGAATTAAACACTGTAATATCAAACTGTTTTGAAAGAGGAGTCAAGACAGAGATGAGAGTACTCTCTGTGATGGAGATGTTTCTGAAGGAATGATACTAACATCTCGCTGATGATGGTAAGTGTATCTGATGTAGTCGGGAATCAGTTAAAATCTGATAAAATCATCACAATTATTTGGTTATCAGAAATTCAGTAATATTGACAGGTGGTCAAATTATGTATTTGAAACCTGACTTTTAATGTAGGGTAGCGTACCTTCATGTGTACAATATTTTCACTTCATGATAGTTGTGTCCACATTTTACCATTGGCAGTCAATGGAGCAAAGTCATATATTGTTGATGAGGCCACAATAAAAAAAATTATTGGATTTTCATCTGTTTTTGTAAATTGTGAAACAGGATACATTCTTTTTTTTATGTTGTTTTCTTAAACAAGTCAAGGCATCTGTGTAAGTTAAATAAAATTAAATAAAAGTAAACTAAAAAAAAGGAGAGAACATGCGTAGGGGTTTTCTCGTCTGTCTGTACTTTGGGACAATAAAGAGTTTGATGTGATGTGGGTGAAGACGAAAATCTAATATTAATTTGTAATAGTCGTACAGGATTTCTTTTTGAATTGCTTGTTTGTTTAAAATTTTCGCCCAGACTTTAATTATTTAATTTAATCACAAATTGAGGATAGTTTTATATGACCATTCATGTAAATGGTAAACAGATGCTTGATTCAATGAAGCTATGTTTCAAACCAGAGAGTCTTAAAAGACAAGAGAAATACAGAAATCAAATAATTCCTAATAGGATGTAAAAGATAATGCCAAGCTCGGGACATATCATCATCTCCTAGGGTCCTACCACAGAAAACAAAAATATCAAACCTCAGGGAAGACATTGGTGCACTTGTTCTGCCTATCCCACCACATCTATTAAGTGTATGATATGACATTTCGAGTTATAATAAATTCAAAGCTAACCGGGTAGTCATTAATATTTAACATACGCTGAAATACCAGAGCCTTGAATGGCTTTTGATGACGTCATGCTCCTTCTCTGTGCATGTCAAGTTTCACCATGACATACACTTTGAAAGGGCATGTCAACCAGGTGAAGGATATACAGGTACTGACAGGGGAACCGTCTTTGTGAGGAACTAGTGAGTTGAGAGTTGAGCTGGTGAGATGAGAGTTGAGATGGTGAGTTGAGAGTTGTGAGTTGAGTTGGTGAGATGAAAGTTGAGTTAGTGAGTTGTGAGGTGAGTTGGTGAGTTGAGAGAGCTGAGTTGAGAGTTGAGTTGGTGAGTTGAGAGAGCTGAGTTGAGAGTTGAGTTGGTGAGTTGAGAGTTGAGTTGGTGAGTTGAGAGTTGAGCTGGTGAGATGAGAGTTGAGTTGGTGAGTTGAGAGTTGAGTTGGTGAGTTGAGAGTTGAGCTGGTGAGTTGAGAGTTAAGTTGGCAAGTTGAGAGTCGAGTTAGTGAGTTGAGAGTCGAGTTAGTGAGTTGAGAGTTGAGTTGGTGAGATGAGAGTCGAGTTAGTGAGTTGAGAGTTGAGTTGGTGAGATGAGAGTTGAGTTGGTGAGTTGAGAGTTGAGTTGGTGAGTTGAGAGTTAAGTTGGCAAGTTGAGAGTCGAGTTAGTGAGTTGAGAGTCGAGTTAGTGAGTTGAGAGTTGAGTTGGTGAGTTGAGAGTTGAGTTAGTGAGTTTAGAGTTGAGTTAGTGAGTTGAGCTGACACAGGGATTTAGTAATTCAATATTGTTCATGATTTAAACTCTTCTAAAGCACACTCATAACAAAAGCAAAACTACACAGGAACCAAAATTGTCATCTGAGTATTTGTATCTTGTTTTCCGTTGGTTGAAAGTTTTTAGTTTTCTTTGAAAGCAACTGTTTTGGGTCGGTGAAAAATAAAGCTAAAAAAAGCTATAATCGGTAAAACTGATGAATCGTTTCTGTTTTGATGTTTGTACTTACCCGTTTTCTCAGCTAAGTATGACTAATAGTGTGAGCAGCCGACCTCATTGTTTACCGGCCTTATCCAACTGTTGTGTAGATGCTTATACATTCCTCACGTGCATCGGCTGTAGAATTGATGGGTATGTCGGTCTCTGGTGTATTGTTAAGTGGTTAGCGAAACGATAATGAGTGAGTGAGTTAGATAATGCTGCTTTGAACATTATTTCTGTTATGTGAAGGCATCCCAGTTCATGTGGGAGAAAACCTGAAGTGATGGTGAAATCCACAGGCACATGTAGAGCTAATGTCTACAAACCTAGAAACACAATCACAGTGAACCTTGGATTAAAGACCCATGATCACAGGGTCCTGGCATGCCCAAGGGACAGAACTCTGTTCACCTTGGATGACTGGGTCACCTAGATTCCCAGGACAGGATAGAGACATCTTCCTTCCATAATAGAAACATATACATTCTAGATATGTTTGCATGTTAGAAGTGTTTGCATGTTGGATGTATTTGCATGATACAGATTTGTTCCTTGCATGATAAATAGTTGATGAGAAACCTTTCACACTCATCCCATCTCAGAAAAGCTTAAAACCGCCCAGTCAATCCTCAACACGATATTTAAGCCCTGATTAATGCCAGCTTCCCAATGACTGTTATTTGTGAAATGAGATCAGTCACAACCATACAGATTCATTTGTGATCAGTGTTTCTAAATCAAAGTAAGCATGCAACACACATTAACTGTCCATTCCCCTGAGTTGTGAGATCAAACTTCCCCAAACAGCCTTTCCGTCCACAGAATCACAGAGCAGAACTCCTCTGCAGCCATTTGATGCCACAGAGAACTTCAAATATATCACCCATAGGGGCATGTGAAAACCAAGATTTCTTCCAAGCTTCTATTTCTTTTGTTTGTTGATTAATGCCAGACTCGGTAATATTCCAGCTCTATGATGGTGATCTGTAAATAATCGAGTCTGAACCAGATAATCCAATGATTGACATCATGAGCATCAATCTACGCAATTGGGATAGGATAACATGCTTCAACCAAGTCAGCGAGTCTGACCACCCGATTCCGTTAGTCATCTTTTATGACATGCATAGGTTGCTGAAGATCAATTGTAACCCGGGTATTGATAAGTTCCTTTGGATCTCTTACATGTAATATTAATTCTTTACTGTAATACATCAGTCTTAACATTTATTCCCATTCAAGTGTGTTTGTTCCAAGTTGACTGACTGACTGACTGACTGAGTATCGTTTTACGCCGCTTTTAGCAATATTCCAGCAATATCACGGCGGGGGACACCAGAAATGGGCTTCACACATTGTACCCATGTCGGGAATCGACCCCAGGTCTTCGGCGTGACGAGCGAACGCTTTTACCACTAGGCTACCCGAACGCCCTTGTTCCAAGTTGAACTTCTACTATCGATGATATAAACCTGCCTAAAAGAGATTTTTTCATGATGGGGCAGTCTAAATGGCGCTTGTTTTTCAGGGGGAATGAAAAAGAAATTATAACATAAACTAAGGGAACTTATCCTGTATGTGTGAAAGTGTCACTGGAATTTTCTCTTTATGATAAAGGTTCCATAATAATCAACAAATTTATTCAACATGAAATTTTGGTTTTGCCAATTTTAAATAAATATTTCTTGCATCTGGACATATAAAGTGTTGCTTGAAATTTACTTTTTGAATAGTTTATTACTATATCTACATGTACTTTGATACTAATTTGTACAATTTTGGGAAACTGAGATGTTTTTTAATCGAAACTGTTCACCTAAATACAACAACATTTAGTCTGGTGTGAAAGGAACATTTGCACTTGGCCCAGAATTTAGACTACAACCATTTGGCCCTTTAGCTATGTAGTTGTTTCAGGGTTGAAATAAATCTTACAGGTGAAATTATTGTCATCAACTGTCACTGAACATTCAAATGTTTGCTTCATGCTGATTGGCTAGTTCATACAGTTGTTTCGGGGGCCGGGGGGCCCAGTCGTCTGAGGCGCCGTGGTTCGCTGTGCAGAGTTGCGTCCCTTGGACACGCCAGAAACCTATGATTGTGGGTTCGAATCCCGGTTCGCCCCGATTATGTTTCTAGGTTTGTCAGCACCATACCCGTGCTCGTGGGTTTCACCGAAGTGGTAAACGTCTGAGACCTGCATCACTTCGGGCTTTCTTCCCACATTAAGCTGACACGCCATGATATAACTGGAATACTGTTAAAAGCGGCGTTAAACCCAACTCACTCACTCACTCACTCACTCATACAGTTGTTTACATGTTTTCATTGCGTGCAAAGAGCCCAGAGCATCACGATGTCATATCCATGTAGCAAATAATTGGAGCATACAGTTTCAAATAATACATAATTATTTCTGAGACACAGAATGGTTTTCCTCTGTCTCAACTTGAGATCAAGAAAGACACATTTCACCAAAGCTCAGTACTTACAAACTTAATTCACAAGGGACAGAAAATCCGTAACTCTGTGTGGCTCGTAGGTTCTCTTAGTGGACCTGTAGGGTGAGTTTACAAAAGGTGTCCCCTGCCGTGATGTTGCTGGAATACTGCTAAAAGCAGCGTAAAACCATACTCACTCACTCTCTACAAGTCCACATGGGCAGGACATGCTTACTCTTTTCACAAACACCTGGTGTTATCACTGATGTTCAGTGAGCCATAACACAATTCTCACCACTATTTTGCCTTTTACACCCAGCATTATCTGTTACGGCAGATAATTAAAATGGATTTGTCTCCGACACTGACATTTTGTATTTACATGGTGTATTTTGTGACTGCACTCTGACTTTCAGTGTGTTAACTCGAACAGGAGGACCTGACAGTGACGTCACTACAAACATAATGACATCATGATATACATGTAGCCAGACAACAGGTTTTGGTTTACAAGACAGGGATGACCAATCAGATGGCATAATAGTCCCTTTTAGAAGTTGACCTCCAAGCTACGACCTAATTGTATGGGCAAGTGAAGCTAGCTTGTCTTCTACGACAGCGAGCACTCTCACAAAGCTTGTTCTGGTATACACCAACGTACCGGTGGAGAATATTGAATTAGCCCTCACATCCGCCCTCTGTTAATCTCCTTCTCTCACTGATCTGATTTCTCATCCCTGTTTTGTTTCATGGTGTATCCAAATCAATACAGACTCAATTTGGATAACCATATATCTCTTTTCTGTCTCCATCCATTTACAAAACACTCTTTTGTTCTCAGCATTTCAAAATATATGCCAACCTCTTTCCGGGACTACAAAGACAATGAGTTGGCCATGGCTTGGGCAGGTTGTCATTAGTGGACCTATATCAGAGGAATATAGAAACACAGTGTAAACAGCATATCTCTTTAATGTCTGAAAGCATAGCCACATACAAACAGACTGATCAATTGGTAAATAACAGTTTGGCTTCAGTCAGTAAATTACATCCACGTGAAAAAATATACATTGTTTTCAAAGTTTCAGCCACTTGTTTGTCTACACTTAAATCCAGTGGGGTACATGTTTTGTGTTGAACAGTTCATATATATCCAATCTCATTAAAATCAGATCTAAGTTCTCGCTGCTGCAGAACAAAGATCTGAGGACATCCCATTACGTGTCACGTCGGAACGACCTTTCATGAACTTTGACCGACCACTGAAATGACTATATATAACAATAAGTCGTCATCAGCCAATTAGAAAGTAGCTTTCTCAAACACACGTCACTCATTTCAAGCTGGCGAATTTCAGACAGATGGTTATTTTGACGGAATAAGTCATACTGGTCGTAACTGTCGTTCAGAAATACCCTGTGTTATGTTTTCAAGGTTGCATGATTAGAAAACACATTCCGACTGTCACTTTCATGATCTTGTAAGCGACGCTTTGATTGGTCAGATGAAAGGTTGTTCTGACGTGACCCGTAATGGGATGTCCTCAGATCTTTGTTCAGCCATAGCGGAAGGTCGGGGTTCCATCCCCAGCCCCGTCATATCACAAGACGTTAAAAGATGGTACTTGTTGTTACCCTGCCTGGCGCTTGGCATAAAGGGGCTAAAACAAGGACTGGTGGGCTCGGAGTCAGTATACTGTGTCTGAGTCGGGTTTTCATGTTAAACTGCAGCATGGTATCTCAGAGGCTGAGTGGGCTAGCACTATAAAATCAGCATTAGTCTGGACTAGTACAAGCAGCCACAGACACGTGGATGCACGTCGCTATATAAGTGCAATAATATTGGATGCAACGTTAAACCCATTTTGCCTTACCTCATCACCATCATCATCATCATCACGTGAGCCAAGACAATTGCCATGGCAACCAGTAACCAATGGTAACAATTATAGCACATTTATACTATCTCCTTTCTGTTTATGTCAAGGCATGGTCAATATGAGTTAGTAATATGTTCATCGCTTGTTATTTCAGGTAAATTTAGAACTTCATTCACTCTAAATATATAAATACAATAAACAAAGAAGACCTGTGTAAGGTCTGAAGTCATTCTATTCTGTGTATAACATGTCAACTGTTTGCTCTGTCTCATGTGAGCGTGTATGTATCAATATTATGTATCCCATCTTAGCAATGAAATTCACTGAAGAACACATTTTTTACGTTTTTTTCATTTCTGCTTTCGTTTTCTCATTTTTCAAAAATAAAATGTATAATGTCTGGTCTGAGAATGATAAATCGACAACACAGAACAAGTTGTGAAGAAACCTGACACCCGAGACCTCATCCTGTGTGGAGACACAAGCGAAGTAATACTTGAAACAACTATACAATTACTTTCCACGGAGACCTGTGGGAGCACGATCACTCCTCACCGAAATAGAACCCAGTAAAATCTGATGTGAAAAATGCATAACAAATAGTATCGGTTACCACGAGGGTCTTGAATATTCCCCCAATACCATCAAGCTCAACAAAAAGCCAATATAGTTTAATGTAGACATTTAACATTCTCGACCCGTAGCGCCCTATCCACAACACTCTCTTAATCTGGATAGTTCTTCAAAGACCGGTGTAAATCAAGGCCATCTTACACTTTTAGCCTCAGCTTTGATTTTCTCATTTTGACCAAAAGCTGTTGCCTTTCTTTATGAACCTGGGGAAGATATTTACTGAGTTCCAAGCCAGCAATAAATCGAAGTCAGTGTGCCATGCAGTTAGGCTGTGGTTATACCGTGGGTCTCTACATTGCTACCGTCCCATCTCCACCATCCAATCATTTCCACACTAAATCTCGGTTTTCCTGGTCAAATGAGACCATGCCTTAAGTTGGCGCTCTGACCTTTGTTTCCAAACTAGTTTCCAAATTTATTACGGCAAATATTTAGCTTCTGTGGCCAAACAAATAACATAGCCCTAGTCCATGGTTGTCCAGTTCTGTACGAGACTTGTAATAAAGTCCCCCAGTAATTGGTTGTGCTGGAAATGAACGAGCTAATTTACCATTCTCTGACAGGCTCTAATGTGTATTGGAGCAGGGATACACTCTGGTCGGGACTGCACTCGTTCTTACAGAATAAACCTTTCAGCACTTCAATATTCAAAACATATTCTTTTATGGTTAAAACATCAGACAAGTTAGCTTAGCATGAGAACAGTTTTCAATTTTGTAGACTTTCTCTTTATAGTCATTGAGTTGAATGTAATGTCACTTTAAATAATATAATCAGTTTTGTCAGATTAACGGGGGTAGTGATACAGGTCTTACCACTTTGGTAAAACAGGTATGGTTCTAACATCAACAATAATAATCAGGGTGACTCTGTAATCTTAACCCATGATCACCGGATCCTGGCACACTAAAGTGATGTAACGTTGAAAATCAAATTCCAGGACATTAGATGACTTGGCCATCTGTGCCTTCACAAACAAATAAGTACTATTAGAAGTAGTTCCCTGGGCCCCGTTCAACAAAGCGATCTTAGCGCTAAGTCTGTCGTAAGTCTATGTTAAAGTATGGGAGTTACGATCATCTTAGCGCTACGATCGCTTTGTGGAACTGGGCCCTGGTCAGTAATATTCAGAGTTTAAACAAATGTGAATCTCTGATAATCCGATCCTAGTACAGCTAAGGGACTGACCTCTACACACTGAAATCTCTGTCTGGTTTTATGCCACTTTTAGCAATATTCCAGCAATATCACAGCGGGGGACACCATGTCGGGAATAAATAGAGAATCTCACCCGAGTGACTTTTGATATCAAATACATCAAAGTGAAAACATTCCGAGGCTTGCCGAGACGAGAAGTTTTTGAGACTTGCCGAGACGAGAAGTTTTTGAGGCTTGCCGAGACGAGAAGTTTTTGAGGCTTGCCGAGACGAGAAGTTTTTGAGGCTTGCCGAGACGAGAAGTTTTTCCACTTTTATCAACGAGTTTTATTTATCAACCAACATCAACATCATTCATTTATCATCCAATATCATTCTTCCAACTTTTCAGTTTGTAGACAGTAAAATGCAGTGTCTTAAGTGTAGAAACTTCTGCTAGCAGCTTCAGTAGCGGAGCCATTAGTGATGTCAATATTGATCTACAACGTAGATATCGCTTGATCTCACCCATCTCCTGGGGTAGCCAGTTTTGGATGATAAAATCCGGGCTAAGTGGAGCAAACGCTTTAACCACACCGCCCCCATCGTTTGAAATAGAATCATGAAATGTTGTGATTATTAATTCCTGAAGATGGCTGCGTGTGTACTAATACTTCTAAGGTGAAAACAAGCCATTCTTCAGATAAGGAATATTACTTACAGTCATGACAAACATGGCACAGTATGCTTTTCAAGAAACATCCATATTGTTACGATAAGCATCATCCATGAGTTTTTATCACATGGATACAATACAGTGTTGGCAGTCGGCAGGCAGTCTTCAAAGATAACATAGTGGGACAAATAAGATTCAAATAAAACCATTTTAATTTATTTTATGATTTGGTGTCGGCCGATTCCAGAAAGCTAGAAAAAAAAATAGTTTCACTTTGACACCATAATAAAAAAAATTGTACAGGAAGCTTAAATTAAATTATAATATTATTGTAATGTCTTCTGTTCTTTCATACTTCATAGAAATTGCTGACGAATTGCTCCTCATGGAATTTCCAATATTGTGGCGTTGGTCATGGAAAACTCAACACACGCAATCATAAAGCAGAACCATGTTCTATGTGGAATGTACTGATCAAATCCTTTCAACTTTTACATTCTTTTCCTAATAAACATAATGACATTTATGGCAGATATTAGGCTAACGACACACCATCTGGAACAAGAAACTAAGGTGTGCCATGTCATCCTTTGAATTTCAACCTCAACACACAGATGTCAGAGTCAGTCATATTCAATCAGCCAAGATCATAGGTTATAACTAACACTTCCTGAAACGCCAATCCAATATGCCATACACATATCGATCATGAAACAGACATTTGGAATCATGCTAAGTTGCAATTCCTCTTAAAGCCTGAAAACATCCATTTGCATCCACATGGTAATGACTTGCAAATCAAATACAACTATTTCACGCAAAAATGGCCCCAATGTGCACTGCACTGTGGTAATGAATGCAGATCAAGTATGCAGGATAATAGCAGTATTTCAATCTTCAATATTTTCTTCCTCATTTCTTCCTCTTCTGCAGACTGATTAATAACCATGGAAAGCAATATTTCATGCTTAATTTCTTTTTTAGGACTTAAAACACACAACTCTGGCATGCCACTTGTGATATAATGGAATTTGAATTTGATCATCAAGACAGGTCGAAGTCTCTGAACCATTTCTTGTTTTATGTTTTTTCGGTAAAAATATCCATGATATTTAGGTTAGTGTCATCTTACAATAAATCATACTTCTGAAGTTCTGCCGGCAAGCCAGGCAACATCATACAGCTAGCAAGCCAGGCAACATCATACAGCTGGCAAGCCAGGCTACATCATACAGCTAGCAAGCAAGGCTACATCATACAGCTGACAAGCCAGGCTACATCATACAGCTGACAAGCAAGGCTACATCATACAGCTGACAAGTCAGGCTACATCATACAGCTGACAAGTCAGGCTACATCATACAGCTGACAAGCCAGGCTACATCATACAGCTGACAAGTCAGGCTACATCATACAGCTAGCAAGCAAGGCTACATCATACAGCTGACAAGTCAGGCTACATCATACAGTTGACAAGCAAGGCTACATCATACAGCTGACAAGTCAGGCTACATCATACAGCTGACAAGCAAGGCTACATCATACAGCTGACAAGCCAGGCTACATCATACAGCTAGCAAGGAAGGCTAAGTGTACCAGCTCTTCACACCATACAGTGTGCAAGCTACAGGTCTCCTCTATACCATACACACCAGACACAACAGGACTCCAGATCAATAGGAAGGGGTGCCGACTTTACCCTGTCACTCTCCTGATGCTATCAGAGTCAGACAATGACAAAAAACACACCAGCATATCCCCTTTATTCAATTACACAAATGTTTTATTCCCTCACAGACGCCTGGCAGTCATGTACACAACTCATCGGGCTTCTCTGATCAATCAACCATCAGATGAAATTACACGAAAAAACATGTCTTTCCTGCTGTGCAGCAACCACTGTCCATGAATTACTTCTTCTTGGACAAGTGAAATTATTTCATAGGCAAGATACCCACAGTTGAAAATACCATTAACTTGCCAATCACGTTCATGAGAATGGAAAAGTGGGGAAAATACATCTCAACGACCTAGCTGACGTCATGTTCAACCATGTTGCCATAGTCACGGAAAACTGCTGCTTTGGTTTCACGATCTGTCTGAACACAGAGATAGGGTTCCATCTGAGCCAGACATTTCCTTGTGCACATATTTCTGCTGCAAACTCAGGCAGGTTTCCAATTCTGATATCAAATACCTCTAAAAGCCAGAGGACATGGTGCCAGAGCTCCTTTTGTGGAAACAGCAGAGTCAAGAAGGAGATGGCTTTTTCACCTCACGGGTTAAACTGTCTACTCCCATCACAAACTATTCCACTAAAGGACAGAACTTTATGAAATCAATACCTGGTTCCCTTAAGGGAAGCCCCGTGCTCAGAGAACATGTTCTGGCAGAATATAGCATCAAAGCCTCTAACAAAGTGATTCCTACTAGATGTGGTCCCATGCCAATATCGTCCCGATAGACAATTAAATAGTAGTTGCAGACACGGAAATTCAATCGTGATAGGGAATTTACTATCACCGAAACCCCCAAGGTGACAGACGAACTTGTTCGATCTTGTAAATGTCGTTTGAGTGGCATGCTGTATTTTGGTACAATGGGTGACTCCTAAACTGTCATTGAGAAAAAATTGATTACTTCATACTGGTTCTCTATCTCGAGTTTTCTAATTTGGGGGAATGCTGTGTCAATGTGAGGATCAAGTATACGCTATCTGATCTGATCTAATGTATCAAAGAACCTTGCATAATCACCTTGATGAATGCAATTACCATCAAACTCTGTTGGGATCATACACTTAAGAATTGGTTAGTTCGATAGGTTTGTTATCTCAATACAGAAGTCACAGGAAAGCGACTGTCAACCAGCCCTCCAAAGTCTCGTCTGAGGCATTTTCATTAATTGTTTGAATTTTCCAACTCATTTAAGTTCATGGACTAAATTCTTCAGCACATTCCCTCAGAACCAATAAGGTCACAATTTAAACAGATTTTTGTTCATAGATTATTTAAAACACATTCAACCTATCATGTTCAACCAGCCTTTCTCAGTCCCGACCATGGCATTTTCATAAATTGTTTGAATTTCAAACACACTTAAGCACATTGTTTATATTCATAAGAACATTCTTTCAAAACCAACTAGGCCAGATTTGTTTTAATTCTTGTTTTACAGATTACAAAAAAAAGAAACTCCACTTCTAATTATTAAAGAGTCAACAGAATCTGTAGTCCAATCAAAAAACATCTTGTGATATACAGAAAACTATGTTCATGACGAATATGATTATAACGAACTGACGGATATAACAAACTTATTTTATAGTCCCATTTGCTGTATATATGCAGTGTGTATGCTTTTAATGAACTATGGTTATAACAAACAGAATTAGTGGTCCCTTTGAGTTCATTATAACCACAGTTTACTGTGTATTGAAAGTTAAATTATCATATATATCATAACTTTAAAACAAAAATCATAACTTGCACGGAAGTCCAGTACACCTGAGCTTGAGCTGAAACAATTCATTCCTATTCAGTACGCAAGGATTTTTTCAGAATTTGTGTCATAAAATCGGCAGTGTGTTGAGGTTTCGACCACATGGCCGTTTGCTCTTCACAATATTTGGCAGACCCTAAAACATTCATGGGGACAATCTTTTACTCATTATTATTGATGAAATAGTTATGTAACCCCAGCAAGTTTCCCACTACCCCCTGCATGTAACTCCTTCAACATGCCATCTCGAGACCAAGGGTCACAGAAGTCAAGTCACAGAAACTAAACCCAATCAACATTCGCGTCCTGCCCATCCTGGTCAGAGAGACTGGACACTTGACATCCTTTGTCCACTCTCTGGTCACAAGGCCACTCAGAGTCTGCTGATTCCCTGTAGATTTAATGGTCATAACCTCACACAATAGTGGCGCCGATGGCCAAACGGTCTCCTAAATTGCTTCCAGCAAAGGTTGGCGCCAGTGTCATTAGGAAGGGTAATAATTGGTCTTGTTGCATAATGGTGCTGGGCATACACAGTCTATGGAAATCCTACCCTGGCAATGTGAGACTACTTCCAATGAGCACTGATTCAATGTCCGTGAAAAGTAATTGATAGATATAACCTAATTTCACAGCAGATACTTTGCATATATCTTGACACCAACTATCCATAACTCCAGTCTAGACTGTCTTAAAGAGGCTTCGGATCCAACCCTGGGACATTTAGCAAAATGATGTAGGTAATTTTACCCAGGGCTTTCAATAATGTATATGTCTAAATCAGACCCTGTAATACTGTATACTGATCCAATGCATTACCTTCTAACAGAGAAAACTTTGGAAAACTGCGTACTAAAGACCTGAAAAAAAGCCAAAAAACATTTGGACCCCAACTATAATATTCATTGGAAAATTTACTGGCAAATCCAAAATCATCTCACAACAAATATGTTTAAAAATCATTTGGACAAGAACCATAATATTCATTGGAAACATTTCTGTCAAATCCAAATTCCTCTCAGAAGAACTATTGTTGTCTCACCAATTGGCACCAATAACTTGTTGTGGGCAAATATGGTTAAACTGCAGATGATGCAACAGTCTTCTGAGAAATCAGCTTGATTCATCACAAGACCTCCACATACCAACGAGAACTCTGCAAACTCTCCTGGCCATGAACGAGCAACTGCCACTTAGACAAGCATTAAAACACCCACAAGAAAAATTTACATGATCCTACAACTGTTTTACAAGTCTAGCTTTATTGCCCACTTACCAATTACACCTTCATTTGTTTGGAAGTAGAGCTAGCAGGGCGAGTTGAAGGCACACCTACTTGTCAATGAGCGTGTGCAAATTAGCACACAGCGTAATAGAATATGTATGGCCTCAAGACTATAGCGCATAATTCAACCCATGCTCAGCTCCACAGTTCTGTGTCTCTACTCAGCAGCTTACCAAAATACTACCTTGGAATTTGATTTTGCCACGTATAGGATAATCAGACGCTCTAGAATTTTTTCAGGCGATGTAATTGTAAAGTGACTTGGGCAATGCCCTCCAAGACTACAGCAATAGGCTGTCCAGTGAATCCTGACGGAGCAATCTGACCATGATTTGGATGTAATTATGAGGTAGTCGGATCAGGGGACATGAAAATTGATATTTACTTTCTTTACACATGTAAGTATGTGCCAGCGAAGGACATTCAAATAGCTACGAGGGCCACCTCCTCTGGGATTCAAAATCAATGAACATTTACATGTAAAGTATCTGAGTCAAAAAAGTCAAAACTTGCCATTTAACTTTTTTGTCTTCAAGAACATCTCAGGAAGATGTGCTATAGATTGACCCCATGACATTTGCAAACTGCAGACTTCTAGATTGCAATTTAATTACTCCTTTCAAATAGGAGGCATGATCAAGTGCTCCTGAAAGTATTTGCAGTTTCTTTTATTTTTGAAATGGGCAAAGCCATTGATGCATGGATACATCTCCACATGATTACAGTCTGACAACCATTTGAAATCACAGGACATAGTGAATCTTGTTAAGACACCATTACATGGAAGATCTGGGGAACTTGTGCTGGTTTCAAATTACTTGAGGTTCATTTGTAGATCAAACATATGCTCTTCCAAGAACCAGCTGATAGAGTTGTCGTCAGCCATCACTTCAGATCAGTTTCAACCTGCTTCTGTAAACATTTTAGATCCAATTTACTTCTATCTACCCATCAAATTCACATATGTTGAACACAAACTTTATTGTGTTTTAATTGCATCTATTGTCACAAAACACAATATGTAGATACAGCCAATAAAATACTGCAAAACAGACTGAAACAAGATTGGTGTGAACATCGCATTTCGGGACAATAGGCCAGGCATTCCACGTGCAACGGAAGAATCATTTTCCATTCAACAGGGGGTTGTGGCGGAGCATGATGTTGAGCAGGTGGAGTTTATGCCTGCTGATGGAATTAACCTCCTTGGTTATGCAGACAAGGCCTCCGACCTCAGATCAGAAGGTCCTGTGTTCGAATCCCATCACGGAACTCGAAGTTGTTATGGCCGATACATAATCAAAGTAAATATGTGTCATGTGACTTCAGAAAGACCAATATTGACCAGATATCAATTTAAATTTGAACATAAGTGAAAGAATTGTTTTTTAATTACAACTTGAAGTATATTCTATTTATACAATGGCATGGTAATTGAAAAGGGAAGTGATTTATATTGACACAGGTTGCAGACCTATGATTGCAGGGATACAAAAATGCCAGGAAATAAACCTGAAAATAATAATTTACCCTCAGGTTTTAAAAATAAATTGTACTGAGAAACAAACTGTTCAGCTCCTTTCAAAGAAAATATAATTGAAGCTGTGACTGAAAACATAATGTCTCAAGCAAGTGAACATACTCATAGACAAAAGTTTCTGGGATAAAATGAATTTATAAATCATCATGACAATTTACCACTTTGGTTGTGACAATCCAAGAATCCTAATCAGGGTGATTGTGGGATTAAACGCCTTGATTGCAGTATTCTGGCATAACTGAGGCACACCAGTATCCTGACCTGACAAAGGGAAGTAACAAAGACCACAGGGAACCATTCAATGAAGCGATTTTAGTGCTTTGATGATTATATGTCACATACTTCAACACAATCCCATTATAATCAGATCTCAGTGCTCACTACTGCTACACAAAGATCTGATAACATCCTGTTAGGTCACCAATGAAATAGCTAACAGGAAGTCACCATTAGCCAATCAGAAAGGGGCTTTCTCTCGCTTTATGGCACAAGTTTCAAAATGGAAACTTCGATTACAAACTATGCTTAAAAAATTCTCTCTGCCAAAAGAATGGCGAACCATAGATTCATATATAGAGAAGTATGTACATTAAGAAGAGATGTTTCCAGTGTGTACCACTTACGAGAAAACTAACAATCAGTCAAGTGTTACCACAGTGTCCTTATTCTTATCACAATATGCTGTACATTTCCAAACTTTACACGCTAATCCTGTATGAGACAAATGGTGAATCTCCAGTCATAGATCTATGACATCACATGCATTCGGAGCATCGGACCACACGACATATCAGCATATTCATTTGTGCATCGAACCAATCTAATATCTCTTGAATGTGAGTAATTCTTCATGCCCCTGTTGTTTTTTTATTTTTTTTCTGTTAAATAAACTTTAAATCCAACTTCACTCTTTGTGTCTTATCTGTAATAAGAATTGGTAACCCGGTCAGGAGCCTCCTAGAACATAAAGACATAACAATACTGCATATGGAGAAGAGAACACAATGCAAAGCACCGCAGTAAAACATCAGACCTTTTGTCAACTATTTTTATAGTTCTACTGTCACTGGGCTCCTTTTACAGGCTTGAGAGGGCGCCTATTACAGATTTAACCAACTTGTATAGTATTCTCTTTTCTTTTGTCGGTAGGTATATTTTGACAAAGTTCTCGATTCAAAATTTCAAAAGTGAACTCAAGCCACGCCACGCCATGCCACGCCATTCCACGCCACGTGTAATTCTCTTCATTACCATGTTACAGTGGGTCACAATGTAACACCAAGGCAATGGATCACAATGTACCACCAAGGCAAGCCATGCCACGCCACACAACGCCACGCCACGCCTTGCCACGCCACGTGTAATTCTCTTCATTACCATGTTACAGTGGGTCACAATGTAACACCAAGGCAATGGATCACAATGTACCACCAAGGCAAGCCACGCCACGCCACGCCACGCCTCGCCACGCCACGTGTAATTCTCTTCATTACCATGTTACAGTGGGTCAAAATGTAACACCAAGGCAAGCTAGAATCTTCCATAGACCCGCAAATATATACTCCAGACAATGCCACCAAATTACACAATCACACATGCAAGAAGTTGGAGAGGCCAAATTCCCTAAAGGATCCCCGATAAATAATGATATCATTTCATCCTCAGTGTAGCAGGCAGTTCACTCCAAGCAGGCAGGACCAAATTGATCAGACAGGCGGGTGTCACTTTGAAGAGATGAAAGGGAAACAACTAACTTTTTCCTTGATCTAAATGCATTACTTTAACACTTAAATATTCCAGAGGTGTAAAAACTAACCAATGGCAGCCTTGGAAGTGTCTATTTCTCAGGCGATATACCCCTTACAACTTATCATATAATTGCATTGCTAAACCCCAGTACAAATAATATTAAGATCACTAAATTCATGAATTTTGAAATGTGCAAATTTGAAGTGCATCTTTACATAGCCAAGACAAACAAATGTCAAAATTCATAAACTGATCTTCTAACATTTAGGTTGAACAAGGTTTCAGTAGATAAGCAGCTATTTTTATGAAAAACACCAGTTTTCTCCCATAAATTATTTCAAATCAAATACAGTATTTTATACATGAAGTTCAAAATATTTCATTGTATCGTGTAACAAAAAAGCTTGGATAATATTTCCAAATGTCTAGGCTTACACTGAAAGATAGCAAGCATAAAACTGACATTACCCTACACAGTCTTTAATGTTTTATTAGTTGGCTCATAATAACATTTGGCCTGAAGTTCACAGTAGATGCTGGGAATATGTTTTTGAATTTCAAATTCAAAATTAACTGACTATTGATTGAATAACAAACCAATTATTTCCTGATAGGACATGAAGTCTAGTGTTGGCAAACGTTTGCCATTAGTTTCAGCAGATGTGGTCGTCTTTTACACACACAAATATTTGCAACCACAATGTCAATCATTGTTGACTAAAAAGTATGATCGTTGGTTTGTCCTCCAGAGAGATGTAAACTACTAAATCACAAAGTCACTTAGTCATGAAACAAAAAATTGTATTAACCCTGCACTCCCAAATTTGTCAAAAGGCCTTGTATTTTGTTCTAATTCATAAAACCAACTAAACAAAACTGAAAAGCTGAAAGTATTTCGGTGATGGAGGAAACACTGAACTAGGAGCAAACACTCCCGACAAGAAGGATAGAACTGTGGAATTCAGATCTTAAAAACTAAAATCAACTTTGAAATTCTATAAATCTTTCCAGTTAATGAGTATCATACTACTTACCCCATTCACAACTGCCAATACTTTATACCCAAAACCAAACACGCAATGCTTGAAAACACACACATTTTAATCGTAAACCCCAAACTCATTTCCTAACCACTTTTTCAAGGTATGGAATAAAACAAGACATATTGAATTGTGTCAGATTCAATCTATAAATAATTTTAACAACAAGGTATGTTGTGCTATTTCATTTTTTAGTGAAAGGATTAATTTGATTGAAGAAAACCGTTTCACAGAGATCCAGTGAGATCAAAGAGGGAAAATACAAAAACGTTAAGTAAGCCATCATGTTTGCCTAGAGCTTTGAGAAGTCCCTTGATACCTGACTCTAACAGAAATATTTGACGTCAGGGTTGTAAGAACCAAAGTAATTAAATTTTATTGAGGATTAATGTGAAGTCAGTACAGCTGAATTATAATAAAAAAATTACGCTATTAGGAATTAATCATTTGATTTTTACTGCCCCTAACTTTCCTGTCCCCAAGTTTCGTTACAACTGATGAATATCGCAATGTGTCCTTCTTTCTTTACTTGATACAACACACCAATTACACAGTCAAACAAACCCGTCTTACTTCAGATGAATTACATCCAACAACAGTTAATGTCCACAGATGCCTTGAACAGTTTATTTATTCTGGACACCATGAGGTCACACACCAAAAGCGATGTCCATTCTGGTAACCTTGATGACACACAGGTAACCTTGGTGATGTCCATTCTGGTTGCCATGGCATCACACATGTAACCTTGGCGATACAACTTTAGTTCACCATGTCACACACATGTGATGCCACTTTTGGTCAATTAAAAAATCCCCAGTGATGCATGCCGCTCCTGTTGGAAAAAGACTTCTAGTTATCACACCCGGCCCCATGATACTACCCCTGAATTGTAGTATTGGCTACTCTCTCGTTAATACCACTGGCTCCCTCATTATCATGTAATCTTTGTACATTAATCCCAACTTGTTCAACATATCAGCAAGTGGGTATGATTTAAGCAATATTCCAGAAATATCATGGCAGGGGACACCAGAAATGGGATTCACATTGTACCCAATTGGAGAATCGAACCCGGGTCTTTGGCATGAAGAGCGAACGCTTTAACCACTAGGCTACCCCATCGCCCTCAGCAAGTACAAGGATCAGCTCAGTATGCCTTCTCAGTATTCAGCTGATGAAGGGGCAAGGAGTAGCCCTGAAATGTCCGAACAAAGATTAAGTTGTCGTTCATAAAAAGTGTCATGTATTGAAAATAACCTTCTACTTCATTTCACCCCAACTGCAACTAATTGCCTGTCATGTTTGTTTGTTTGTTGTTTAACGCTGCACTCAGCAATATTCCAGCTACATGATGGCGGTCTGTAAATAATCGAGTCTGGACCAGACAATCCAGTGACTGACATCATGAGCATCAATCCATGAATTGGGATACGATGACATGCATCAGCCAAGTCAGTGAGCCTGACCTTTGGATCCTGTACATCGTATGACAAGCATTGGTCTTGATCTTCACCGGTAACTAACTACATATATGGAGATAACAATCATCTCATACATTCTCAAATAATGACTCACAACACACAAGTCCTTTCAAATTTCAACCGATGAGTGTGTTCTGTGTACACTGTCTGCACTGAATGAGTTGGTTGAAGATACCTAAAATCCCTGCCACCTCACCCAACACTTGAAACAATTATTGATTTTCAGACTCTTCGAGGAATAGTCCTGAATGAGTTATGTCCCTTGATCTGCTCCTTGAAGTGGAGCAGCTGATGGCATCCCGAGGAATGAGGAACCTAACGAGGAACGTAATGAGGAACGTAACTGATGAAAATACCACAATAACTTGACCAAGAAGATGAACAAACACAAGCAGTTGCCAATGCGTTAGGACAAGCTATGATATTGGCCTTTTTGGCCAACAGAGTCTGCACAAGGATAGAAGTTAGGAAAATATTTCAAAATGGTTATGAAATAAAGTGACAAATTTTTTACAAATTTAATCCCTTTCCATAATCATAAGAAACCTCTACTAAATGAGGAGTTGATTGTACAATTCCGACTATATCATAACCACGTGCTTATGAATCACCATCAAATAGTGATGTATATCCTGATCCACTGGTTGCACCATCTCAAACACATGCAAAGGCAAGTCAACTGTTCAGCTAAAAAAACACAGTAACATATGGTACAAGTCAAAATAGTGAATTATATCCGACATTATTTTTGTCTCTGATGCATCAAATTTGGAAACGTCCTCCATATGTCTGCTATAAAACATTTTGAAAGCTTTGCTGAGGCCTTGAATGTTGAAACGCTGATCAAACAGTTTATCACATGTCTTCATATGAACAAGAATTTGACTTCTTTCTTTTCATGTGCATGATTAGTACTTGTATTATGTAAACAACTTGAGCAACAAATAACAATCATACTGCCACGCTACTGCAGGAATACTTGTACTATTCCTGGGAATATAGGGCAGCAGGTTATTGACATCAATCACTTGTCAATCAGTGAAATAGGCTCCAGATGCACATATCAGTGGATGTGACATGAATCAATATTACACAACAGACCGGGGTTTGATACATTGATAGATTACACAAACCAGCATGCTGAGAATGGACTTTTCAAAAATAATTACACACATTTTCAAAACAAGATTGTCAGAAAATGATTATGTAAATAAGAAATTCCAGTTTTTGTGAAAAAAGATTTCTCATTTTATGAACCAATTTTATGCCACTGCCGATTTGCATTTAATAGAATATATATATATGCATGCTGGAAAATTGATGTTTCTATAAATACATTTATTTTCAAATCAAAATGTCAGGAAATATTATAACAAATTCCAGTTTTAGTGAACAGATGTCTTATGTATTGATTCTGGAGTTAATCGCCTTTTGAATGATAGTTATTTCACCAGAATTCAAACACGTGAAACTGATGCAAGAAAAGATCATTATGCAAAATCATAGAGAATTATGAGAAATTATATAGGTATCAACCAGAAGTAGAATCAAGAGATTCTCACGGTTTCTCCATGCCATATGTGACTGTAGGCTTGCATTTTAAGTTACTTTTTGCTCCATCCCCATTGGAAACATGAACTGTGTTCTGGTATTTTATGTATTGTATTTATGTCTCACTTTTAAACTGTGTGACGAACACGGGAGTGAATGTGTGTAAAATGAGAACAAATCTGTGAATGTGTGAATCTGTGAATGTTTGACATAAAGTGAAACGCTGTTGTGTCGAAGTTGAAGGAATCTACGTAAATACTTCAAGTTATCTGGGGCGGTCAGGTAGCCTAGTGGTTATAGCGTTCGCTCATGACGCCAAAGCCCCGGGTTCGATTCCCGACATGGGTGCAATGTGTGAAGCCATTTCACTCACTCATTCACTTCAAGTTATCCAAGGTTTTGCACAACTGACAAATGAGGAACAAAGGAGGAATACGCAGGAACCAAACTTATACTGTGAGACAAGCGTACTCTTGACACATCAACGGAACCAAACTTATACTGTGAGACAAGCGTACTCTTGACACATCAACGGAACCAAACTTATACTGTGAGACAAGCGTACACTTGACACATCAACGTTCGACACAATGGTGTTTGATTGTATGTGAATGTTTGAAAGTGTGAAAGTGTGAAAGTGTGAAAGTGTGAATGTGTAAAAGTGTGAAAGATGTCGATGTGAGTATGTTCCTTTCAGTTTTGTAAAAAAACTTGGAAACTCCTTTCATAAATGTATTATACATCTCAGCAAAGTCATTTCAGATATTATTACTACTTGCACCAATTAAATACATGATTTCCCACTCCGACTGGTGATCACGTGACGAAGGGCACACAAAAAGACAAAATGCCGACTGTCAAAATCATAGCCTGCATCTGATTCACAATGGAGTCTATACTGTAAGCATACGTGTCCCGAGGTACAGGATTAGGAACAGGGCAGGGAAATCTGGCAGAGTGAAAAAGGGACTATTTCCATGGAACTCCAAATGTCCTATAACCATCAGTGCAGATCTAGATGTCTACTCCTGGTGTATGAAAGTTTCTCAGTGTAACAGGGATTTCTGAGGATAAAAAGGATTCTCTGAACTTTTAACCTGACCATAAGGTACAGCAAACCCCAGGACCAAGATAGCTCTTGGGCAACAGATTCACATCTAGAAGAACAAAAAACACAATCCACATCATTGTATGATCTAGTCAGTATTTCAACAAAGACGTACATATACAGAGGATATTATATTCATGTTCACGTCATGCTATGTTTACAACACAAGTGTCTAAATTCCAGTATTCAGCTAAAGCAAGGGAAATACCGGAATTTAGACACAAGTGTCGTAAACATAGTATGACATGAACATGAATATAATGTTCTATTTATTACCGAAGAAGATGTCTATGTAACGTTGCGAGAGTCCTGAACGACCTCAACGCTCGTACATAAATAGAAATAGGTTCTTAATACAGAGATGAATGTTAGTGTTAACCTATGAGGACAGCAAGTCGCAACAGCAGCAGAACCACAATTTGTCGAATGACATCAACAATCTTCAGCTCTGACGTCATTTCTAGTGTGACATCATTCGACCTCACGTCACAATAAGATTCGAATGACATCAACAATGCTCTTGTCACAATAAGATTCGAATGACGTCAACAATGTCGTCTGGATGGCGGAAACAATACACTGTTGTCTCGTGACGTGGTATGACCCTGGGGCACATGTGATTTTATTAAACCCCGATATGTTTCCCTTGTAGGTAATAAATCTATTTACATCTTTGATTTCATTTAGGAAAGACATTATAAGTTCCATGATGGCTTGACAGGAATATGGCTACATTGGCAATGAAATGGAAATCAGAAGTCTGCTATGGGTTCGTGCTGCAATGTCAAGACAGTCCTGATGAGGCCTTGGGAACAAATCTTACAGAAAGACAAAGGACATTACATCCTATACCATCCTTTTCCTTAATCAATTTTGATATACATGAGTAATCTGTTCACCCAGAATAGAAGCATGCCTTGATTTTGCAATACCATCGTATTGAATTGAATCACATTAAATGTAAAATATTACATACGAACACACAAAATCAATAAACAATCTTTCTCTCCAAGTTCCCAGCAAAGTTTGGCCAAAAACATGTATACTTCTAGTGGTAGTGACCCAAATTTCCCCCGTCAATCTGTCCAATCCTGACACAGTTTCAAATCCAATTTATCTTAAGACTCTTCTAAAATCCACCGGTAGATGACTAGACTGAATCCCCACAGAATTAAACCCTGATCACTGAGATGGCAAAAGGAGGTTGACTAATCTAAAGGCTGACATCTCAAGGTCACCAAGGTCACCAAGGTCATATGTGTTGGACAGACTCTAATCCTTCTCTGTGGCCATTGAAGAAAGATTTAACAGAAACGCAAAATAACAAAGACAATAGAACCTCTACAGAGTGAGTGAGATGGGTTTTAGCACCACTTTTAATTCATTTCCAGTTTTATCACGTCATATCGGCATAACGTGGGAGGCCCATTTGAACAGTGTTTCAGCTTAAAGAGGGAGTAAAGATGGGGTGAGTCAAGTCTTAGATGTTTACCACTTCGGTGAAACCCACAAGCGCGGGTATGATCTCAACAGAAGTATTAAATATTGTAACAGCGAGTTCCTGTACTGTGTTGAAAGCAATAACTGTCAGTCCATGGCCAGGATTCAACAGCTCTAGTTGATAATCCTGGTTGGAATTCCTTGTTGAATTAGTTTTAATTCAATATCTGGCAATGAGATTGAATAATTTCAGTATCTACTAACACTGTCGTTATTAAAGATACAGTTAATTCCAGGAGCAATGATGGATAGTAGAATGTGTGCTAAATTAAACTTACAATATTCCCTGAGAAGTGTCATTACAATAATGTTCTTCAATGTTCTTCATCCTAGAAACTGCAATAACTGTTCAGAACATCTCCATTCTCTAACTTGAGGTTAGGACTGGACCATTTGAGGGACTGAATTACAAGGATTGTGACACAAGGATTGCAATAGAAGAATAGGAACATGTGGATTGGAATATAAGGACTGCAATACATAGATCACAATACAAGGATTGCAGTGCACAAGTTGCAATTCACTGACGGCCATTCTGGGGTTACAATACAAGGACTGCATTATGACGACTACAAGACAAGGACCACCATGAGGACCTGTACACAAGCAATGCCATACAATTCACTGATTACAAAACATGGATTACAACACATCTCAGCATTAAGTCAAATGAAGATCCCAAATACTTTCCTCAAAGAATACATTTCGAACACAATCTCTAAAAGCGCAATATTTTTAACAACACAGCACTTTACAATGAATAGAACTGAGGTCTATTTTCAAAGAAGGATTTTCTGTACTACAAGTAACTGTCAACGTAACTGTCAACCTAACTGAAACATAAAAGAAAAATCTATTCCACAAAAGCTGAAGATTAATTTTTTGGACATCTGTCATTAATTACTCACCGGTCTTGTCATCTGTCACATCGCCCTACATGATCCACGCCAAGCACCCACTTCAGCCCTCATGCTCCTTTCATTAGAAAGACTTATCAAAGGACTTCACGCATTGAGGATTAGCACCCAGGGGCAATGATATCTAGGTCTTAGACTTTTAGGTGAAAAAACACGCACAGCGATTCTCATGTTCCATGTTCACGTCAACATGAACATGGTCATTCTCATGAATATGGAAAGGGTTTTGTAGCTTTTATTGAAATGAAACGAAAATGTAGGACAGTGCATCAAGCAGAGGTTAACATCTTGATGAATTAATATTTTCATATATCTTGAACTTGTATCATGTGACATTGATCTCAGTTTACCGACTGTCTCAGGCGCCATCAATTCCTGATGAAAAACCAGTAAAGGAACACAGAAAATGATTCCAGATGGACACAGGTACTGGTTCACACTGCGTGAGGTGAGGTGAAATGGGGTTTAATGTCGCGTCCAAGATACCATGCCGCAGTTTAAAATGAATATCCCACTCAGACACAGTATTAGCTAGCTTGTTTTAGCTCCTTAATGTGTCGAGTGCCAGGCAGGGTAACAACAAGTACCATCTTTTAACGTTTTTTTGTAAGATGTGGCTGGGGATCGAACCCCAGACCTTCCGCTCTGCAGGCGGATGCTCAACCACTAGACCACAGAGGTGGTCCTATTGATTTTAATTTTGTCTTAAAATATGACTATGTCATATTGTGAATAGAAAATTAGTTTTGACACAGGATATGATTTTAAGGAACAACTGTTTGAAATGGAAATATAGCTTAATTTATTTTCCAGGTGTATGTACAGACAAAAGGGTTTTAATGGATGCATCAACCAAGTCTGCAATCCTGACCACCTGATCCTGTTTATCACCTTTTACAGCAAGCATGAGTTGCTGAAGACCTATTCTGTACCTGGATCTTCATGGCTGGCCTGGTATGTTAAATTGTTTGATACCAACTAAAGGACTGACCGGGATTTGTCTGGATTTCTTCAGCTGCAAACCAGCTATTTTTTTAATTAAAACTTTAGAGCCTAAATATTAAAGAAAACCATCTTGCAAAAATGCATATTTTTTGGCAAACAATTTCTTTCTTTTTTCAAGTCTGAAGCACTATCAATTATCCTTTACATGCATTTTCTGTGACAGTTCATTTTTTTAATAAAAACCCAAGCCATCGCCACCCTGAATATCAAGTTATATGGTCCCTAAAAGGAACATGGAGATTCTCCAATACCAAGCAGATTTTTTGTAGACTTTCCACAAGCCAAGCATTATTTGAAGAGACAGTAAAGCTGAGATTATGAAACATGTTAAAGCGATGTGTTAGAATTTAGATGGTGCCACTGACAAGAAGATAGCTGCCTGACAACTCATGTCATCCATGGTCACTGTGACTCCTCCCGAAGCTAAAAAAAAATACTGTTTGTGCTAATGGATGGTAAATGCGAAGTTTCCACATTTCCGTGGCGTGTTTGAGTCAGTGCCAGTACCTTTGTTTGAGTCACCACATTACATACATAGCACTGTTATCTTCAGCTAATTATTACTTGACAAGAAAACATTATATTAACAGTTTCAGAATAACTTTAATGTGTTTGAAAAATTACTTAGTTCAGGCAATAATTCTGTTTCTCAAAGAGCTAGACAGCTGTGTTTTATCACATAGGTACCGACCTTATCATGTAGGTACCGACCTTATCATAGGTACCAACCTTATCACATAGGTACCAACCTAATCACATAGGTACCAACCTTATCATGTAGGTACAGACCTTATCATATACGTACCAACCTTATCACATAGGTACCAACCTTATCACATGGGTACCAACCTTATCCCATGGTTACTGACCTTATCACATAGGTACTGACCGTATCACATGGGTACTGACCGTATCACATAGGTACTGACCATATCACATAGGTACTGACCATATCACATAGGTACTGACCATATCACATAGGTACTGACCGTATCACATAGTGAGTGATACCAGTGGAGGATATTTGGATCAGATGTTTCAATGCTTTTTCAAGCATAATGAGAGGTTAGACATGTTTCTCTTTGTTTTAATTCCTTCCCAATCAATTCCCTCTTCAAATATACCTGCCCGCATTCAGACATTATAAAAAGTGACAAATCACGAGACATATCGCGAGTCAATTCAGCCAATGCAACCAATCACTTGAGAATCTATACAAGGAGTTATATATATAAATATATACAATAAAACTGTAGTCTTTAAGTAGTCTTAAATTTATCTCCCAGACAGAATTTCTTCTTTACAATTCCCGACCAACATAGTTTATAGCAATATACACTTGGACTGATTGTGGACTCTCCCTAGGGAGCTGAGACACTTCAAGGAGGTAATGTATTCTGTCACCGGGTAATAATCTAATCTGGTCCAGCAAGATGATGGATGGACCTGCACTATGTGTTACAAGTCATTATTATCAAGGCTTCTCTAGAATCAATGACTGTTGGTTGTGAGTTGTTCAGGTTAAACATTTTAACACAGTGAACGGGAGCAAGTTGGAATATACTCTGCTGGCTTCACAACAGCAGGGAATCACACACTTGACTCACCATTAGCAAACATACCTTCTTGCCCTCAGTGTTAAAATGTCAACAATAAATGGTCATTGTGCCTTTCGAAACAGTTTGTGTGTTATTTAATGCCACACTAAGCAATATTCCAGCTGATGAAAACTGATAAGAATTCTTAGAACCACATTTTGACCTTTCATAAATGAACCATTGTTTATGGCGCTATCACCATGTCTTAATTCTTCATGTATAATGTTACATTTTCGAAGAATTCTGTAGATCTATCTGTGCTTTAAGTGGATTTAAATCGAGAAAAGGTTTGTTGTGAATAGAGTGCAGCAGTAGAGACTGGTGTAAATGGATTTGTAATAATTCTAGCCAGGGATGGAAGTGCTTGTTAAGTGTAGAGTGCTGCAGGTGTTGGTAGTGGACTGAGTGACAGTATGGTTTTAACTGCTTTTAGCAATATTCCAGCAATTTCATTGCAGGGAACACCAGAAATAAGCTTCATACATTGTACCAATTTCAGGAATCAAATCTCGGTCATCGGCGTCACAAGCGAATGTATTAACCACTAGGCTACCCAACAGCCCCTGCAGCTTGTGGAATGAGAGTTACCTCCCTTGTATACATGAGCATGACAGACTTAATTATTCATGAAGTTTCTGGAAGAGAGTTTCTAGAAGGCTGTTTGTACCTACACGAGATCAACACAGAGGTGACTTCAGGCCTTTTTCAAAATGACTTGCGGCTTATCTATTCCCAAGTGTGGAAGGCATACCTGTTTGAAAACACCGAACTCTTGCCAGATTCCAGCACTATTCTGGATCCAGGAACAGACAGGCTGGTTTGAAGACATGAGACAGTGACAAAATTGTGAACTATTGTGAGTCCACTGACAAATTATAGGGCCTGTTACTTATAGCTGCTGCAACTTACATGACTAATTGTATTGCCATTTGTATTGTAAATCTAAAACCATGTGCTTGAATATAATTGATTGATTATTCATTGATCTTTTCCAGTCATTTATTGATTTTACAAGTTAGTTCTGTGTGAACCGATTTCAGGGCTAACCTTTGAGTTTCAATATGGAAATCTTCTTAGAAGAATGTCATGCATATTGTGTTCAACCTGGAGATTAACACAGTTTAATACAGTTCCTGACTGTACAAGGGATGGATTGTATATAGTGTATGCTATCTGGATCCCAGATTTTTCCCTCAATCCATTATTCACTGGCTGGGATCATATAAGACAACAGCTACAACAGCCATAAGTCTATGTTAAATAACTGAGAAGAATAGTCATAGGGCTTCTCTATATCCCAGGACCTGAACACCAAGTGATAAAACTAGAAATACAACTGGCTTCTTTCACAGATCCTTTCCACATAAATCTATGAAGAGGAGGCCCCTGGGATCGCGCCAACATAAAACCGGGTTTTCCCCAATGGGCTCTGATGCTATATATAGATGTTGTGATTATGGCGGATGCCTTTTTAGTTATACAATACGATCTCCTGCAAAGGTCCTCCGTGATCCAAGACCTTTTCAAATTTCTGCATATGAAAGTGTCTGTTTGGGAATTAGAGACCAATTCTCAAGCCAGTGCATGCACCAGTAGCTGTCTTGTCATGTCTCTCTGTACATGGGCAGTCGGGTAGCCTAAGGGTAAATTCCTGACATGGGTACAATGAGTGAAGCCCCTTTGTGGTATCCCCCGCCATGATATGGCTGGAATATTGCTAAAAGCGGCGTTAAACCATACTCACTCACTCTAAGTGTACCTACCGCATGGTAGACTTTTATCACCTGAATGAGGCGACTCTGTTTTGTATATTTCTATTTATAGATGCAACCAAAGCCTTACATAATAAAATAAAATAATTGCAAATTTATTTTTATTTGCCAGACTACCTTTGATAGATCAAAAAATAAAAATGATTTCCCAAATGTTTTAGAGAATTATTAACTTGTATTGTCTGTAATCTCTTGCCACTACAATCTTCTTATAAAGAGTACAAAACCTTGCGAATACGTATACATGGAACTGAAGAAATATACTAAACAACCTGCACTTCAAACAGCATTAGCATTTTTTTCCTCAAATAATTTGATGGATATGATAACTTCCTGCCAAGTGAAACAATAAAATATTGTGCTACAGACACAAATTTATTTCAACCAATCCAAGGTAATTTGATTGGCAAAAATCTGTAATTCATACAAAAATAAGACGTGACCTACACACAGTACAGGAACATCTCATTACTATTCAAACTTTCCAAGAAACACAGGTGATCAAATCATGAATTTGATAAAGCATGTAAATACACCTTATGAGTCAATTCTACATCACAAATGGTATTAAATCCTACATTTGCTGTGGACTTCTCAGTGGTGTAGAGGATAGAGTGGCTGCCTAGAGAGCAGAAAGTCGGTGGTTCAATCTCCAGACGCACCATACCAAAGGCACAAAAAGATGGTACTTGTTGCTACTCTGCCTGGCCCTCGGCATGTATGGGGATCAAACAAGGACTGGTCGGCTCAGACACAGTGTGCGTGTGAGTGGGGTGTTCATGTTAAACTGTGGCTTGGTATCTCAATGGGCTAGCACTTTTAAATCCACATTTGTCTGTACTAGTACAAGTCCCACACACACACGTGGCCCTGCACATCACTATAGATGTGCAATAATCTTGAACACGACGTTAAACCCCATTTCACCGCATCAACATTTGCTGAAGCTAAGTGCTTTGCTTGACCATTAAATCCTCAAGTTTATCAACAGCGTTGATGAAGCAAACACACAACATCAAGATTCTTCCCTTCCTCCACCATGCATGTACATTAACAGTGTCAGTATTTCACTTTGAAACTTGTTGATCTCAATCCAAATCTTTCCTTACCATGTCAAATGAACCTCTTTCAGGAACCAATTAACTTTTTCCTTCACAGAAACTCTCTGATTGCAGGCCCAGTTATTGATTTCCCTCAGTTTAAGCCATTGTGTGAAACTCCAGCACAGCTAAACAGTCAGAATAACAAACAAAAAATGCGAGATGATCTCAGGTTATTAGACATTATCCGCAAAATATTTCTTCTACGCTTTCTCCTTAACCTGAGTGAGTGAGTTGGGTTTTACGCCGCTTTTAACAGTATTCCAGTTATATCACGGCGTGTCAGCTTAATGTGGGAGGAAAGCCCAAAGTAATGCAGGTCTCAGACGTTTACCACTTCGGTGAAACCCACGAGCACGGGTATGGTGCTGACAAACCTAGAAACATAATCGAGGCAAAACCGGGATTCGAACCCACAATCATAGGTTTCTGGCGTGCCCAGGGGATGCAACTCTGCACAGCGAATCGCGGCGCCTTAGACGACTGGGCCACCCGTGCCCCCCTCCTTAACCTGAATAGTTCATATCCATGTTCAGTTGAGGGGGAATGTCTCCAATCCACATTAAACTTTTATTTTCTATTGGCAAAAGTCCTGGCTGTCCATGTCTGGAAGCCATGACGGCTGCAGGTCACTAAGTGTACAACCTGAAAGAGTGCATCAAATATTTTGTTCATTACCGTATTCGACGTAATAAGCGCCCCGCTCTTATAAGCGCCCACGGCCATATTTGCAGATATATAGGCTGGTGAACAATCCCAATTAGCACCCCTTCCGATTGATCAATGTACACAAGACTTATTTATTCGCGTATAATACACATTTGTGTGTTATATGCACCCTTAATTATGGGCAATTAAATTCTGGGAAGATATATCTGTCGTACATAAACATTTCAGGCTGTCACCATAAACCACGAAATTTATCTTTCAACTCTGTTTTTTTCACCAAAATAATATTCTAATAAGAGCCCCCAATTTCTAATTTTGAGAGCGCCCTGGGCGCTTATTACGTCGAATACGGTATTAATTTTGTCACCTTCTACAAGTCATTTTATTTCCAATGACCTGGTATATCTGTTACAGATTTTGACTTTAATTAAATCAGCTGACAACAGAATCAATACAATATGACAAATATTTGCAATGATATAATTAATATAATTCATAATTCACAAAAAACATCTTTCCATCCTTAATCAGTTTAATGATCTGACTGCAGTCTGTTACCAATATATCACTTAAAGTGAGACATTTCAATAAAAAGTTTGATTTATTACCATTTGTTTACATCAAAAGGAACATTGGAAAAACCATCAAGATTTTTTTATTGATTTTGTGTATTAGAATATTGAGTTTGAGATAAGGGAAATGTGGCTGCGATTGGACGACAAAGCACAAGTTTGCATTCCATTATGCTGGGTAATCATAACAGTAGTAAATCCAGGATTCTAATAAATGACATTTGAGTCGAAATGCCACCCACAACATGAACATCAGTCCTTAGTCTACTTTCCGACTGTTCCTTTCACTGAGACACGTACCATATCACTGCCTCCTTCATTACTTTTTGTACTTTCACTGCAATTCTTTTTCTCTTTTCCCAAAAGACCTCGATTACCATCCCACTAAAAAATATAATCATTAAAATCAGGTCATGATGACCCAATCAGCCAGGCCACAACTTGTCTCAATCGCGGTCCCCAAACAACATCCAAACTGAACAGACACTGTGACCAACTGCTTCTCATTTTAATATGGAAGGGATTTTATCACGGCAGGGGACATTGAAATGGCTTCATACATTGTACCCATTTGGGGAATCGAACCCAGGCCTTCAGTGAATACTTTAACCACTATGCTACCCCACCGCCCTCTCAGTGTAAGGTATGATATAAATAAAATATTAAAATTTTGATTAAAAAACTAAAATGTTCAGTTCCTTGACAAAAATTTGAATTTATAGTTGAACTTATTCTTGATATTGAAATATTCTGTTCTTTGTCAATACAACTGACACTGCTTTCCTCACAACACTACAGATTTATACCTAAACAATATGTTACAAAAGAAAATGTAAAAATACTGTTATCCTGAGTCTGTTGCCTGCTACACAGTCATCATTCATTCAACTGTCACAAAAATTCAATTTCTCCCCAAACGTCAAAACCCTTGACTATACAGGACTTCTCAGAACTGTTATTTCACCAACACACGTACCTCCTCTCTTCCATCAAGATTTTCAGGCTATACGAAGATTACATCATTTATCATTTCCACGCGAAACTGACACGTTGTCCGTTAACTGGTTCCACTCAATCAAGGTATTAACAACTGGCTGAACAGCACTTGAGCATGTCCCCGTGAGGCGCTGCTCTCGGGACCAGCCGAACAGCGGTGGCTGCGGAGGTGTGGATCTGCATGTGTTCATCACACTCAAACACAGTATCTCTGTGAGTAATCCTCACATTTCAATTAAATGGCTTCAGAAAGTGTCAGTTAACTCATTAAAGCTGAAATAAAATAGTTTTAACTCGATTGCTGATTTGAGCTTGTGTTTCATGTGAGGGTAAAAGGGCAATCTAACCAAGAGGAGATTCGTCAGAAGTGTCTCGTGTGTTTTCTTCATATCAACTTGATTAATGTCAGGTGAGGTGAAATGGCACTTAATGTCGTGTTGAAGATGATTGCACTAATATAGAGACGCATGACATGTGGATGCCTGTACTTGTCCTGACGAATGGCCCTTGTCTATTGCACCATGCCACAGTTTAACATGGATGCCCCTCGGAGACACATTATAGGGACTCTGAGCCAACCAGGTCTTGTTTTACCCTTGTCCACATGACCAAAGGGGTTAACCTCATCAGCAAGCTGACAACGTAAGGATGTCATCTGTGGGATGACTTCACGCCCTGCTACACTGACAAGGTAAGGATGTCATCTGTGGGATGACTCCACACCCTGCTACACTGACAAGGTAAGGATGTCATCTGTGGGATGACTCCACACCCTGCTACACTGACAAGGTAAGGATGTCATCTGCGGGATGACTTCACGTCCTGCTTCACTGACAAGGTAAGGATGTCATCTGTGGGATGACTCCACATCCTGCTGCACTAGCATCAGGCAGGGAAACAACAAGCACCATCTTGTTGAGTCCAGGGAGTGAACAACGGACTGTCTGCTCTCTGGGCTGATGCTCTGTGCGCTAGGCCATGGAGGTAGTCATTTACTGTTATACAGATGAAATACAAACAAAACATTGTTACATTTTGTGTGTAATATATCCATAAAACGTAATGATTTTCATGGGTAGTTGAAGCAAAACTGTTTTGGAATTTTACGAACAAAGAATCATTGGGACTTTTGTGTGTAACATGTTCCAAAAATGCACATGATGATTTTAAAGACTATTTTGATTCAATATTGTGTTGCATCTTATGCAATAAATGGTTGCCACAGAAACATTAAATAAGAGTGCATGTCTTGTCATTAAAGTAAACAGTTATAAAAGCTAGAATAATTTACGTAGAGTAAATATTTCTTCATCAGAATATACAAATAAGGTCATACAAATATATTTAGCAGTGCTTCCACCTAAAGGCATCCAATTCTAACATCAGAAATGTTGTAATAATTGCTAGTAACATAAAATCACCATTCCTGGAGACAATTTACATTAAATAAACTTGTAAGATAAAAATTGCTTTTTGAAAAGATTTATTTTAGACATGAACTTTTCTTTTATTAACTCCATAAAGTATGAGCATCCGTACCTTAAGCACAAAGAGAAGTTGAAGTTTCTTTATTGATACCCAGGGCGGTCAGGAATCCTAGTGGTTAAAGCGCTCGTTCGTCACGCTGAAGACCCGGGTTTGAATCCTGACATGAATACAATGTGTGAAGCCCATTTCTTGTGTCCCTCATCATGATATTGCTGGAATAATGCTAAAAGAGGCGTAAAACCATACTGACTCACTCACTCACTTATTGATACCCATGGAAAGTTCACATTAGAATTGGTCCCCAGCAACCTACACTTGTGATTAGAGACAGCTTAATTGCATGTATCCGGTATTGATGGTCATGATGTCAATCACTGGATTGTCAGGTCCAGGCTCTAAAATGTACAGACTGCCATGATATAGAAGGAATATAGTGCTGAGTGCAGCATGAAACAAACAAGCAAACATTCAAACAAACAAATGTCATTGATACAGCTTCTAATCCCACTTATTTATTTTACATGTCAAAAGCTTTGTCTATAAATATATAAACTCTGACAGCCCAGGACAAATTACAAAACTAATCAGATTTTTTCAAAAATGTTCTCTAAAAAATACAGTTGTTAATTTGAGAAATAACGCACATTTGTTCATATCAGTCTACCCCAAATTCCTCTCGAATCTTAAGTGACTTAAAAAAGCCTCGGTGAAATTGAGAACCATCATACAACAAAACCTCATCTATTTCAGTCCAGACGCGCGGCCTCCTGTTCAAGCAGCAGGAAATGAAGATTCAGCCATCAGCCTTGCATCTGAGAAGTCTGCCTTATGTGTAACTTCACTCCAAAATATTAGCTTTGTCCTATCAATATTATCCCCCATCCAACTTTTCCATAAATCAGAGGATACAAATAACATGAGTAGATTCTTTGAATCGGGGAGCTTTTATCCCATTATAGTGTAGACACTTTCAAACATGCCACCTTCCCATCACACAATCACTCTCTAACTCTAACTGTGAGTCTATCGTGCTTCTGATATTCTGAGATCAAACAATACTATGTTAGCTTTATAAACAGGAACATCTGGAACAGAACTTCCTAAGTGATTCAGAAAATCAATAGAAAAATATACTTCCAATATGAAGTCTGGCCAGACTGACGTCATTCACGTGTGAAATATTATCTATGTGTAGCAAGACATGAAGCCACCCAACACAGAGCTTCCTGAGGGAGCTGTTCCAATGTTAGAAGGTGGCAAGACCTTCATTCCAAAACTTCTGAGGCATATACCCCAGCCCAATAGACTAACATATAGTCTCTGAAATGAACACATCGTACAGAAAAAACAGTTGTTCAGTTATCTTAATAAAAATATAATAAAAAGGGAGCCCAGTGATTCTCTTCATTTTCAGAGACCCTGATACTGCAGTAATCTAGACTTGCCAAACATTATAGACTTGCATGGGCTGTAGTTGATATATTTGTATAAGGGTCTGTAAGACAGACTACCCAGCCCAACACAAGATGACCGATCAGTTATGACAGCTGACCACCAGGAATGAACAAAACACTCTCATACACACTGGTCATCCATGAGGGACCGTGTCCAGGTCAGCAACAACAAACCTGGTGATGCTTAGTGAATAAGCACATTGTTTTATCTCTATAATCTCTAATGCTATTTTGCCTTTAATGCCCAGTGACATCAGATGTATTCTCTAGTGTTAACATTTAACATTTATTTACATTCAAAAGATCATGCTTACTCAAGTACCAGCACTTGGTACCTTTATAAACTTTGTTGATATTTATTGACACATTTAATTATTCTTTCCCTAGCATTTCCTTTTACTGTTCGAGGAAAAAGATATACCGGTATCTATGAGAAAATTAAATACTATTATTTCATCCAACTGCTTAGATGTATAACAAATAGTGAGTGAGTGAGTATGGTTTTACGTCGCTTTTAGCAATATTCCAGCAATATCACGGCAGGGGACATCAGAAATGGGCTTCACACATTGTACCCATGTCAGGAATCGAACCCGGGTCTTCGGCGTGACGAGCAAATGCTTTAACCACTAGGCTACCTGACCGCCCCTATAACAAATACTACAAACATAGATGGTAGTATTTCAGTCTACAGTCTTAGCATTGTCATTTGCAAATTAAAGAGATATGCTATGATATAACTGGAATAACATTCAAAGCAGCGTTAAACTCACTCACTCACTCACTCACTCTTTACTCTTGTAATTGCACAGTAATGTATATTGCAGAATAAAGAACATCATGTAACTTTCGAATGAAAATAATCACTAGTCTTCTGGGATGAGGTGCATCAAAATAAATACCTGTCATGCACCTGTGCACAACACCTGTCAACAGAGCCAGCACAGGAACACAACTACATCCTATGATTGAATGAAGCTTGTCATTCAGGCCCAAACAAGGAGGTAAGTTTCCTATTTCAGTCATTCCAAAAACACTTCTTTTTCAGTTTTTCTTGTACATTGTTTTTTCAGTAAAAAGACTGTTTTATCGATACTGAAGTACATGTAGAACCAGTCTATACTGGTGGCATCACATGGGGACAACACCAGGAGGAAGATATAAGCTATGCCACCTAAAAATAACAAGAAAAAGGTTTAGGGTCGGGGGGGCTCAAGATTAGGGTCGGTCACGAAACCAGAAACACACTTCATTTTTTTGTCTGATATGGTTAGTAGGCATTGGAATGAAAATATGTCTGTCAGGTTGACAAAATGTGTCTGAGTGGCCGGGGCAATAGGACCATGGACTGCCACACTCAAGTACAAAATGTATCTTTTAATCAGGACATTCAGGTCTATGTTTTCTTTTCCAAGAAAAATATTTTTTCTTTCAGATAATAAAATATCAAAGGAAAAACTGATATTTCCAAAGAAGAAACTGAACTGAGGTTGTCACAGAAATCATATACCGTGAGTTGGTTGAGATTTCTCAAGGGGCTCAAGACCACTTGCAGGTTTTCTGAATTACCACATTAATATGGAAATGGCAAACTCCTGAAAAGGAATGATGAGTATGGGCATGGAGACGGGTCAAATGCAGTGGTGAGACGACAGAATACCACCATGTTGTGGTACAGGTTGTGTGTGAGGCAGTTCTCCCTTACCTCTAGGTGTCTGTGATCACGTTAATGTCTCCAAGCAAAGAAGGATTGCACTTACCTGCAAAAAAGAAAAAGTATGACATGAGTCAACATGATTACTGGTACATATTATTGTTTTAAAGAAAGATTTCTGGGCTCCGTTCAACAAGGCGATTGTAGAACGGCAACAGTTGTAAGTCCATGCTACATATGGGAGTTATGATCACCCAAGTGCTACGATCACTTTGTGGAACGGTGCCCGGCAACAACCATTTGCATACCACATAACATAAGTCAGTTGATTATCATAAACATACTGGATGAGATGAAGCAATACCGGGAACTTCTTCAGAAGCTCTGGCTAGGATTTATCAGGGCCTCATTCCACAAAGTGATCACAGTGCTACGACAAACCGTAAGTCTATGTTAAAGAATGGGTGGGTGAGTGAGTTTGGTTTTAACGCCGCTTTTAACAGTATTCCAGTTATATCACGGCGTGTCAGCTTAATGTGGGAGGAAGGCCCTAAGTGATGCAGGTCTCAGACGGTTACCACTTCGGTGAAACCCACGAGCACGGGTATGGTGCTGACAAACCTAGAAACATAATCAGGGCGAACCGGGATTCAAACCCACAATCATAGGTTTCTGGCGTGCCAAAGGGACGCAACTCTGTACAGCGAATCGCGGCATCTTAGACTGGGAGCTACGATTGACTTTGCACTAAGGTGGCGAGTCCTTTGGACTCTAAATCTCACATTTCAGGGGTTGCACATGAAAATTGGATCCCAGAGGGAGACCTCCGAATCAACAACAAACAAAAATAAAGTACATGTGAACGAAGCCTCATCATCCATGTATGGATGGGATTCTGCTTGAAACAACACCATGATTGAGTGAAGACTGGATACGGAGAGTAGAACCTATGTGTAAACAGACATACAGCAAATAACTTGTGTCAATTCTCGAGTGTTATGCTTATATGACCAACATATTCCAGCTTTATAATGGTAACCTGCATCAAACCTTGGCCAGGCAAACCAGTGACTAATGGCATGAGCATCGGACCACCGTGATAGGTACAATGATACCGTCATACATGGCCTGACCAACCAACCTCTGTATATCTCGGTTACAACGAGAGAAAGACTTGACACAACAAACAAAATATAACTACACTTGTGAATCATGGCAACAACACATTTGTTGCTTAACACTACACACAATATTCCAGCTACATGACAGTAGCCTGGAAATAATGAAATCAGGACAAGACCATCTTCCCGAAACCAAGAGCATCCACTAGCCTTTTTATCAAAGCCTTGTTTCCAACCTTGCCACATCAAGCCAATTTTCCTGTGCTAAATACCATTTGACTGTCGCACAAAATGATAGTCCAATCAGAAAACGTTTCACAAAAGCAACAGCCACGACTGGAACACCTTCGTATGAAAGTGATTTACTGCTGCCTGTCTTTGTTGACATGAATTTTTCACCTTTAAACCCCCCGATGATTGCCTGTGTTTTTGTGTCAGGGATGAGTGAGTGAGTGAGTATGGTTTTACGCCGCTTTTAGCAATATTCCAGCAATATCATGGCGGGGGACACCAGAAATGGGCTTCACACATTGTACCCATGTCGGGAATCGAACCCAGGTCTTCGGCGTGACGAGCGAACGCTTTAACCACTAGGCTACCCGACCGCCCCTGTGTCAGGGACGAAGTCGCCAGTGTTTTCGTTATCTGATCGACTGGGTCGTCGCCTATGGTAGTCGCTAGAAGAGATAAGAACAGCTATCTGATTGGATATCATGTTTTCATTACAAGGGGTACAACTTGTGATCTACCCAAGGTGGGGCCAGGGTCGAGCCAAGAAAAGTGGCCTTGATGTGGTAAGGGTAGAAGCTAGGATTTGATATAGGCTAGTGGACATGCTTGCCTCAAGAAGACGGGACAAGACAAACTAGTGGTTGATAGAATGAGCATCATGCCATCCCATGCCTTCAAGGTACAATGCACTCAATCAACCAAGACATCGAGTACTCTCTCCTAACACAGAATTCAGGGAGTGTCAAAATTCAGAGATCAGTAGTGAATTTGTTCTGCCTTAACTAACATGACCCACTTTACCATGAAGTGTGCCAATAAAGTCAGACATCTCAGACGGTTTAAACCAAACTATATTATCCATGCAGTTTAAGTTTTCCAGCATACATGCTGTGCAATTTACCCAGTGTTCAAATGAGAATTTTGTCTGTAATTTTACTTGTCCTCTGCTGCTTTCCTCATCAGTAAAATACATCTAAGCTCATCAATATTTATAGACATCTGTTACCTACAAGAACCTATTTCTGACCTAACACATGATGAAAAAAAAACGATCTTCAAAGAAACTGTCAATTTGTTGGATGGAAAACAGGCGGGAGTCATGAAACTGGTTTAGAAAAAGCATAGTGTCTGCCCTCTTCTGAAGGTCTAGGTCTTCTCCAAGGGAGATAATCAATACCCACTAAATCAGAATAGGTCAGCTTTGATCTACCTCGACAAAAATGCACAAATCTCATGTCCTGCTGTCTGGTCTATACACGATAGTCTCCACACTGTGTCATGATGGGCCTTCAGTTGATGACGGAGAGGCTGACAGTGCCTTCACAAAGCCAGATCCACTTGCTTCTAATCATCAAGATAATGAATATACAGGACTCTTTATAAACACTTCCTCAGGAATGTTCTGGAGGTGATAACAAAGACGTGATATTTCCCTGAAAGGAATTACCAGCGTGAGAGGATGGCAAGAGTATGTAATCATGAGCTGATTGTGAGGCAGACAATATCTTTGTCCGGCTCGAGTCGGATGTTGTCAAGGAATTGTTGTAAGGATCCTACAGAATGCATCAGCATGTGCTGCAGATTTACAATGTACCGAGTGAGTGAGCTTGGCTTCATGCTGCTCACAGCAATACTTCAGTGTAGCGAAGTTGTGTCAGCAAAGTTGTGTCAGCGAAGTTGTGTCAGCGATGTTGTGTCAGCTTAAAGTTGGAGGAGAGTCCGTAGATTTTGGATGTTTACAATTTGTATTAAAAAAATTATTTTTAAACCTCATGAGCACAAGTATGGTTCTAACAAACCAACAATCATAATAAAGTTGAATCAGGCATTCGAACCATGATCACTGGATCCTGGCACACCCAAGGGATGCAACTCTGAAAGGCAAACTCTGGCACCTTGGACAACTTATACATACTATTATAAGCTTAGTGCCTCAATGTCATTAAAAACTTTTACCAATCTTAAGGCAGGATGCATTTGTTCTTGAGATGATCAGTTGTCATCTTTCCACTATGATTTCATTCCCACGTCAATTTAGAAATTTTGATCTAATCAAAAGAAACCCACCAGAAAACAAAAACACATCCTGGACGGTAACCACTTTTGGGTGTAGATACACAAATGAGATATGCTTATCTGAATGCTTTTCTCAGTCGTATCAAGAATGGATTGGCTGATTAGAAAATTCACTTTATCATGACAGGTACCTCCTATAGTTTTGGAGTCCCTGACCATAAATTAAGAGAAAAATAAAAAACAAATAAATGCAAATCAGTATTTCTATGAAACGACAAATGAAATTAAAAAATGTTTTTTCCTTGAGTCTTCAGTCGTTTTTTAATTTCTGTGAGAATATCACTGACATACCAGTGCTGCTGCTGAATTTGAAGAAAGGGGAACATAACTCTGTATCTTCACGCACTGCATTGTCTGTAAGGTCCAAATATTACTTAACTGATAAATATGTGCAAAAACACATCTTTACTTTTTCCCAACTGACGTTATTTTTTTACACAAATATCAATAAAATGAGATTTAAATATTTTTAAAAACAAGACAACAACAAAACATAATCCAAGATTGATCAAATGTGGCCTGAACATAAGCGATGGGTTCACAAACAGCCACAACACAAGCTTTGGGTGCAGAAGGACCCAGGGTTGACCTGGGTCAAGAGAGTTCTTTTGCTACTTCCACAGAGGAGAGCCATGGAAACAGAATCTTTTGTGTAACAAGCGAACATACAGACCACTTAACCCATCAATTTCTTGTGAGCATCAAGCACTAATTACTCATGTAAAACCAAACGAGTAATCAAGTGACTGTGTACAATGACTACCAAAATAATGAATGAACTACTTGACGCAACCTAAGGCATTCAGTAATATTCCAACGACCAGTATTTCAAGTGCAAATAGCTCCGTCAGTTCCTGATTGCAAGGGACTTAAACCGGTTTTTCACACTGGTAATTGAAGAGTGGGATGACAAACTGCCAGACATGCACTTCTTTGATGTGACCAGCCACCACAGGACAAGTTCACATCAACAAAGTTGCAGAAAGTGGGAACCGGGGCACTAAACATTGAGAATGACAACACAACCCCAACAGCGGTAAATCACAGATAATACTGACCCTAGATCATCACAAGCAACCTTAATTCAAATTCCCCCAGTGACTTCAATTTAGCCACACTTCCCCAAGAAATATCCTTTAAATAATTGATCCAAATACTTTCAATGCCTTAATTTTTCACTTGGAAATTTCACGACAACCGACCAATTGTAATTTTTCTTTTTAAGGGCATCTCACCCTGCTTGTTCTCCCTCAGCAGCATTAAAAGCCGTCTTCACACTCACAAGACATTTGTCAAGTACTTCATCACAGTCTTCATCAACTGATGTCTTGGGAATCACATCACGTAAGACATGGTCTACAATTCCACAGAACACAGGGCCTCCTCTGTGAGGAAAACTTGAAACTAACCCTCACTTTTTTAACCCGGAATGAGCAAATGAAGCTGCCTCTTCACGTTTTCTTCAAAATTGGAAATGGTTGAGAAAAGGGTTCGGGGATAAGGGATATGTTTTCAATAACAAAGAATCGCTTAGTAAATTTATTGGTGTATTGATCAACACCGCCACAACATATATTTTTCAATGAACACAAGGCTAGTTTGGGAAGGCGTTTGTGAAAAGATATCTTGACATGTTGACGGAATCATTAAACCCAAGGGGACTTGGTGGAAATTAGCTAAGTCCCAGCGTTCCATGCTTGTCTACACAGGTCAGTATCCATGACTTCAGTGACCCTTGTGACCGACTGCTGACTGTACAAAGAACTTGGATGCATGAACATCACCGTAAGAGCAGTGGGGATTCTTGGTAAGAATATAGGTCACCAACAATCTATGTTTTTCGTAAGAGGCGCCTACATGGTTCAGGTGGAGGGACTTGTTTGATAGCATTTCAATGTTTCCCAATTGCATGGGTTGATGCTCATGATGTCAATCACTGGATTGTCTGGTCTAGACTCAAGTATTCACCGACATATAGCTGGAATTAATTGTTTTATAGGCATTACTTAGAAGTTGACAGATGACAAATCTGACACAATTTATGGAAAACAACTTCTTTAATACCAGTAAAGCCGACGTTTTGGTATAGTCAAGCAACGGTATAAAGATCTTTACTGAAATGTCACCTTTACAGTAATTTAAGAAGTTGTTTTCCATAAATTATGTCTAATTTGTCATATAGCTTGAATATCGCTGAGTGCAACAAATTTAACAAACTCAGGTGACCACTGGTGACCACTGGTGATCTGAGTGCTGACAGTACCTAGAGCCTGCATGTGTGACCACTGGTGACCACTGGTGATCTGAATGCTGACTGTACATAGAGCCTGCATGTGTGACCGCTGGTGACCACTGGTGATCTGAGTGCTGACAGTACCTAGAGCCTGCATGTGTGACCACTGGTGACCACTGGTGATCTGAATGCTGACTGTACATAGAGCCTGCATGTGTGACCACTGGTGATCTGAATGCTGACAGTACCTAGAGCCTGCATGTGTGACCACTGGTGACCACTGGTGATCTGAATGCTGACTGTACATAGAGCCTGCATGTGTGACCACTGGTGACCACTGGTGATCTGAATGCTGACTGTACATAGAGCCTGCATGTGTGACCACTGGTGACCACTGGTGATCTGAATGCTGACTGTACATAGAGCCTGCATGTGTGACCACTGGTGACCACTGGTGACCACTGGTGATCTGAATGCTGACTGTACATAGAGCCTGCATGTGTGACCACTGGTGACCACTGGTGCTGTCAGCACTGATACTCAAATATTTTCTGCATAAACACTGAGGACTAACATCAAAATCTACTGGTTTGAAGGAAATATGTTGTCATGCGAAGCAGAACATACACACATACTTCTCTGAGAAGACATTTTGCAGAGCCAAATAAACACTTTGAGAGAATATAAGACCATGTGAAAAAAAGGTCAAACTTTGATATATCTAAAAAAACAGAACGTACGTCTTTAATCCAACAACAAACAAAACAAATAACAAATTTCATTATTTAAAAAAAGAAGACTCTTCTTCAATATGTCAGCTGTGGTGGACGAAGCATGATGGACAAACATGCCGCGACATAAACTCATTGGATTTTCAGTCAGGTGAGCTAAAAAAGGCCAGCTGTCAGTCACATGAACATGACCAATGTTTACAATGTTTAGAAGTTTTCTGAAACTCTAAAATGAAGGTGAGTTGAAATGGGGTTTAACGTTGCGTCCAAGATTATTGCACTTATATAGCAACGTGCACGTGTCTGTGGCTGTGTGTGTGGCTGCTTGTACTAGTCCGGACTAATGCCAATTTTATAGTGCTAGCACACTGAGATAACATGCTGCAGTTTAACATGAATACCCCACTCAGACACAGTATATTGACTCCGAGCCGACCAGTCCTTGTTTTAGCACCTTCATGCCGAGCGCAAGACAGGGTAACAACAAGTACCATTTTTTTAACGTCTTTTGGTATGACGCGGACAGGGATTGAACCCTGGACCTTCCGATGGGCAGATGCTCTGCCACTAGACCACGAAATAGGTCTTAAAATTAAGACATATCCAGTGTGCTAAGTAGGCTTTAAGTTAACATACTCCGTTCTTTGTTGATGAATACACAACCTCCACCCTTTACACATCTATCAAACTTCAGAATATAACATAATTATCACTCCACGACGTAACAATATCGCCTGTCAAGGGAAACATGGTAGTTTCTAAAACAGAGAAACAATCAATGACAATACATTTATCACCATCTTGCCTAAGGTTTTACAAATATTCCCAACGTGTCACAGATATAGGCGCAAGTGGATAGCAGCTCACACTGAGCCCCTGCACTGAGCTAACTGCACGCATTCAGCTGCACATGCACAACATCAAGCTCCTGCAGTTGCACAACAATGGCTGCATCTGAACAGTTGGGGAGGATCAATAAGTATTAAATTATCAGTCTCCGCAAAACCTGCAAAGTGTCAAGCTGGGAAGGCATTAATAAATAATGACCGATTGACTTGTGACAAGTATCAGTGGGCTGCAATGTCTTCAACAGTTAATGACCGTATCTTAAGTGTATAAAATGAACAGTTGGACAATGTCGCTGGAATTATCCCGATTGGAGACTGGCGTCATGTTGAGGATTTGTACCATACAACGGGAACAAAACTTAACCATCACTTCAAAATAAAATCACAACTTTTTAAACTTGTAGCCTGTTTTAATTTTTTGATGCAACACATTTGTTTTTATTTACAAAGTTACAAACTCAATCTAAAAAATATCAGATCTTACTACTTGCTACCAGCTCACTTCAGAACAAGCTTTCGCAAACTTTGACCGACCAATGAAATGACTAACAAAAAGTGGACATCAGCCAATCCGATAGCAGTTTTCTCAAGCTATACAGCACCAGTTCCGAACTGGCGAATTCAATTCCAGACAATGCTTTGAAAAATATTTTCACAAATTTCTCAATTCAAAATTTGAAAACTGGACAAAAGAAGGGGCCACAATCCACTGTGCAGAGTTGTGTCCCTTGAGCATGGCAGAAATATAGTACATTGGAGTGTATATTACCAGCCCGGAGAGCCTACATCAGATTTGGGAAGGCTGTACCGGTAAATGAATGGCAGGACCATAAGCAACACACAGCTTGTAAAATTGGAAAAAGTTTTTGTATGAAGTATAATGTCATAGCTTTGACAACCTGACTTTCAGAAACCTGAACAGATATGAAAATAGGAGCATGACATGGAAACAGTCAGCATGTGTTGTGGAGGTGTGTTGTGGAGGTGTGTTAGACAGCCTCGCTGCTTGGCTGACAGAGCAGAAGATGGCCATCATTGGGTTCAAGATAATTCACTGCATTCACTATTTCCGTACTAAAACTTCCGTTGAAAGCTCAAGTCATCAGAGTGAGTGAGTGAGTATGGTTTAACGCCGCTTTTAGCAATATTCCAGCAATATCACGGCGGGGAACACCAGAAATGGGCTTCACACATTGTACCCATGTCGGGAATCGAACACGGGTCTTCGGCGTGACGAGCGAACGCTTTAACCACTAGGCTACCCGACCGCCCCTCAAGTCATCAGAAGCAGATCTAGTACAGTCGAATCCTATTGTCTTGAACTGGGATGTACTGGACTGGATGTACTGAATTCTTGTTTGTCTCGATTTCCAATTTGTTGTCGAAGAGTTGATAATAGATTAAAACTTACCCTGATAAGTCGAACTCAAAATGTTTGAAAAGAACTTAGCACAATTTGTACAGTTTGTCTAATATACAAAAAGATGTAGATATGACAAATGCTTTTGTTCTCATTTCTTGTCATATAAATGCTATTTACCTATGCACCCAGTTTTACATCTGCTTTCAAGTGGCTGATGGCTAGGTCAGACGGTAATAAAGTCAAGTCAAATGTGTCAAACCCAGGACACGTCAAGACATCGAGGTTCAACTGACGTTTGAAAAGGTGTAAACACCACAAGTGTTTGTTTGTTGTTTGTTTAAGACCTCAGAAATGTTCCAACTATATGACGGCAGTCCGTAAAAAATCACGTCTGGACCAGGCAATCCAGGGACATCATGAGCATTGATCTATGCAATTGAAATACGATACCATGCATCAACCAAGTCAATGAGCCTGACCACCCGATCCAGTTAGTCACCTCTTACAACAAGCAGAGTTTGCTGAAGACCAATTCTCACTCCGGTTTTCACTCCAATGTTGTCAACTATGGTGTCCCAGCACAATGGGGTACTATTAGGCTGCCATCTGAGGTTTGTCCTGGTCGAGTCCAGCTCAAGTTCCTCAACTGCTGCTGATGAAGTATTCATTGAAGGGAGTGTAAAACCCTTGTGACTTATTTGGTGAACAGGAAATTGCAGATTAAATAAGTTAACACTTTGCCAAACACAACATGAAATGCATTTTTATTCAGTAATTTTGCAAATTTCCAAAGTTATTTTAGTTATTTGAACAAATAAATACATGACATGTTATCACTATAGAATGGTTGGTTCTCACCAGTGAAATACATTGCTAAAACCAGGGAGGAATGAGTGATGCATAATTACATTGACGTCTGTCTCTGGGCGTATGCCAATCCATCGGTGGCAATTGATGTCAGTTGCTGACAGAGATGCCCTGCTATGCTAGCCACAGCTTCAGAAAATGAAAACAAACTCATTTATCTGAAAATCAACTCTTTTCATAAAGAAATTAATCGAAAAAACACTATGGACAAATGTTTGTGGAGCTAAAACCATTTCAGCACTGGGTATCATCCATAAATGTTTCTGGGATGATATTTACATCTGTTTGGCAGACAAGACCACAACCATTTTCAAACTGCTGGCTCTTGAAACTACAAGTATTAGTGTCCAAACTCTGATGTCACCAAAGTTCCTCAACTTTTTACCATCAATACAACAATGTCCTAATTTCCCCACCAACTCATGATACCCCAAACATGTGATGGACGGGTGACACAAACAGAAGCTTTGAGGGGGGGGGGGGGGGGGGCATAAGCACCCAACCACACGTCCACGGAGACAACAGAGATCGAAAAGAAAAAATTCTGACTTTGGACATAAATATGACATGCTTGTTACCAGTGTCCAGGTGTGTCGTATATTAGTACCTTCTCACCCAGTCCATTGACGGAACTACTGATTATTTTAGTGAGCGATTCAGTGGCAATATGTACACGCTCTATACATCACACACATCTATGCAAGGGCATTCTTTGTAACGACTCATTTATTTCTGTATGCAAATATCGGGAATATAGTGCAGCATTGTCTTCCATAGATTCATCTATCACAGAGACCTCAGCATCTCACAGTTGTGTTGCCCAGAAACACAACGTGTCCATCAATATCTTGATGTAGCTGTGCCCTGTGTTTGCTGTAATTATTGAAACAAGACGAAGCAATGAGTACAAAGTACTGTCTTTTATTGAGTATAGTGCACCCTGTTTTAAACAAACGCCACCGCTGTGTTGAGGGGGGTGCACGGAATACACGCCACAAAGGGCATGGATGTGTTTTCTTCAATGCAGATGTAGCGGCCATAAATTTTCCGAGTCCCTTGATGGGATTCGAACCACGGACCTTTTGATCCGAAGTTGGACGCCTTGTCCACATGACCAAAGAGGTTAACCCCCGTCAGCAAGCTGACAAGGTAAGGATGTCATCTGTGGGATGACTCCACGCCCTGCTACACAGAGATGGTACTGTGAGCATGTAACACCAGAAATACAGGAACTCTGTCAACAAATCCACACCAACGTATGCAACTTAATACACTATCGGGTAATCAACAGTGTTCATTGTATATCTGGACTTATGTTTGTAATCTTCATTAATTTTATTTCAAATTTCATTCAGTATTGTTTACATTAATTTCGCGAAATCGTGTATGAAGTGATGGGCAGATCGCATCAATTCACCATCCCGTACAGCCACCAAAGGATTACATCTATTGACGCTTGAAACAAACTTTAGTTAACAGACAATGGATACATATATCATAAACGGAATACTTTGACTCGTGTAAAGTCATATTTGTTTTAGGTTGACTATTATATATCAACATAATGTTTTCGCAATCTAAATTAGCAAGACTGAGAGAAGCCTTATGGTGACTGGTGAAATTGTTCCACACATGAAATAGATCCGGCAATAGCAATCACTTGCACCAAAGTGCTACATTTACAAGACTCATAATTGCTCTCTTTTTTAAAAAAAGTAGCTAAAACAATTCAATAAATCTACAGTTAAATCTCCCCCTGGATGATGCATAGAGCACAATGCTGTGACAGGTCTACTGTTTCGCTGACTGAATCTGATTTTACATCAGTGATAAAAAGTAGAGGGAAGATGTCGACACGCAGCACATGCTTCTGATAGACAGAAACTGAAACCCGATAAACACGTGTTACCAATACACAGCAATTTTATGCCTTTGATTTTTTGCATCTTATGACAAAATTAATCTTTCCTGTCTGAATACCCTGCAGATCACCTGACAACAATGTGTCAGATAGAAGATAACATTTATGATGAATGACACAAGACGATACCATGCTGTCAAACGATTGCTGGTAGAGAGGGTATTTGTAATTCATCAGAATGCACCCAGTGCTGAAATCATTTGGTTTCGATGCCACTTATATATACTGAGCCAAAAAAAGTTAGGGATCATGAAATATTTTTGTTACGATATAAACTCCTTAAGTGGCTTTTAGAAGTTGGAATGTAAAAAATGAACAAGGGTTGGTTGGTTGGTTGTTTAACGCCGCACTCAGCAACATTCCAGCTATATGACGGCGGTCTGTAAATAATCGAGTTTGGACCAGACAATCCAGTGATTGATATCATGAGCATCAATCCACGCAATTGGGATCGATGACATGCATCAACCAAGTCAACGAGCCTGACCACCCGATCCCGTTAGTCGCCTTTTAGGACAAGCATAGTCACCTTTTACGGCAAGCATGGGTTGCTGAAGACCTATTCTACCCCGGATCTTCACGGGTCAATGAACAAGGAAGATAGTTCTATGCCAGTGCAACTTCTTTATTACAATGAATGCAACATTTTGGTGTTGGTATCTCTACCAACAAGAGTCATCAGAAGATGACAAATCCCCCCGGCCCCTACAAATTCGAAAGAAACAAATTATCTGCCTGTTAAGTCCACTTAATGAAGAATTTCTATCTGATCTGTCTGTCAGTGTACAAGAGTAGTTATTGAGCTATCAAAACAATACCATGGAATTGGGATTCAGAACTTTGTATTTCTATGTCAGGTACACACCAACATGAACAGTCAAAGTCAAACTTGTTGCCAGGGAAATGGAAGAAATATAAATTCCAACAATCCCTCAACAGCAAAAAGCACCAGATGACAAACTGGTCACATGTGTGCATGGTTTCAAGGAAGAATACCTATTAGTTTTAAAGATGTTGTCAAAGTCAAACTTCTTGCCAAGGAAACAGGAGAAAAAATATCTAAATTCCAAAATAGCAAAAGGCACCACTTCAACCCCTGAATAATACATGTTCCAAGTTTGATTCAACACCGTTGAACAGTTTTTTAGTGCTGCTCCAGAAACGACACCTACCTCCATTTCAGCAAAGTCTAACTTGTGTCCATGAATACACGGAAAAATGAAATTTTTAAACCTTCCTAAATAGCAAAAATATTTTTTGGGTAAATTTGCAAAAGAGCAAAAGGCACCACTTCAGCATGTGACAGAGTCTTTCAAGTTTTGATCAAATATACTGAATGGTTTTCGAATTCTGCCCCAGAAACGAACCCTATCCCCAATGTCTATGTCCAACTTCTTTCCATAAAAATTTAAAAAAATAAAAAATTGAAAAATTCCGAAATATCAAAAGGCACCACTTCAGTATGTGACTGATAGATTTGCCAAGTTTCGTTCGATCAAATACACCCAATGGTTTTCAAGTCCTGCCCTGGAAAAGGAAATGATTTGGGACAGATGGATGGACAGACGGACAGACAGACTGGCTGATCACTTCCCCCCCACATTATATGCTTGGGCGATACAAAGTCACATTCATTGTTGTATATCATTCGCTAATATCACAAGTTGTATATCCGCAGAACCATCTCCCTTGTTAAAACAAAATCTCCAACAATATTCATGACCACTGACCTTTTTTATTCAGTGTATACATATTTGAACAGTATTTTACTAATATCACAGTGTCAGCTTCTTGAGAGAGGGAAATTAAAAACTATACAGGTGTTAGGCAATTACCACTTCTCTCCACGAGCACAGGTGTGGTGCTGACAGGCTATGTATGCATATAAGTCCTCGCTCAGGTGTTCTGATGTGCTGTAGATGTGTCTTACTTCTCAAATCAAATATGAATGACCAGGTATAGCCTTCTTAACTGTCTTGCAAGAAACACTTTAGTTCTTGTGAATAAATACTTCATACTTAAAAAAACCCCAAAATAAATAAGATGAAAAATAAATCTCGATATGCAACGTTTTCTTTAAAGTGTGTACTTTGAGAATTATTTTTGTAATATTTTATTTTAATAATTAACACAAAGGAGCTCGCCCAGAGAATGTCTTCATTGGCAAAACTGAAGAACTCAAGAAGAAAGGGCACAGTCATGTAGACTTGATTGGGAGTTAGGGATACTTGAGTTTCAGGGTCCGTATGAGAGCGTGACACCTTCACCTATATTATCCATCACCAATCAACCCTATTCTATTCCTATAACAATGCTAATCTTTGGCATAAGCTCTCCCTCTCTCGCTACACACACAAGCACATCTCCGGTAAAGCAGGTACCCCTATTGATCAAATAGAGTTGTATTGATTGATTTGCAAACATGGTAAGTATGGCTGGCCATTGATCACAGCTATGATACAGTAAGCTTAAAGCAGTACGGAATCTTATCAAGGACTTAGCAGAGAATCATGGGAAGAGGATTACAGCAGTCACCTCAGGCTGTCTTGGGCCACCAGGATAGAAACAGGATTGGATTAGGTTGGACTTGAGATGAATCAGTACCTGCACAATCTCGGACAATACGGACGCAGTCAGTTGCAGTTGTTTCTCTGGACTGGCCATTTGTTCTGGGGGTGCTTGAAAACACATATGTGACCCACCAGGAGAAAAGGGACCATATGGGTGCTGGGATGGAATTGTGCTGTGATGACATAAAGAAAAATGTTTGACATCAACTTACCTCCGTAAAAATCACTGTGTGCGGACTGTACAAAAATATCTTATTTTTCTCTTGTTAGTTCATATTGTAATGTTATTACCGGAAAAAACATTCAAATTCACTCACTCAAACACTAATTCACTCACTCACTCATCCACTAATTCACTCACACACACACACTTCTTTACTCACTCACCCACTAATTCACTCACTCTTCCACACACTAATTCACTCACTCACTCACCCACACACTAATTCACTCACTCACCCACACACTAATTCACTCACTCACCCATTCACACACTAATTCACTCACTCACTCACACTAATTCACTCACTCACATACTCACTCACCCACACACTAATTCACTCACACTCACTCACACTAATTCACTCACACACTCACTCACCCACACACTAATTCACTCAATCACCCACACACTAATTCACTCACTCACTCACTAATTCTCTCATTCATACACTAATTCACACCCTTATTCACTCACACACTGACACCCTATTTCACTCATTCACACACTCACTCACTCACCCACACATTCACTCCCACCCTCATTCACTCACTCACGTGTTACAAAGTGTGAATTTCCTTCACACTGTAAGGTATGTTACAATCAATATCTATACTATTTTGTTAGTTTCCATAAAGTTCATAATTGCTGAAAACAAATGCAGGAATGCAGAAAATGTATGTGATTCTCATTCATGTACTCGAATACGTGCTAAACCTTCAAATCAACATCACCTTGACAAAGTTCACCTTTAACCAAACCAAATGTTTATTCTAAATTTAGCCAAACTCCGTTAAACACTTCAACACACTCTTCATTCACAAAAAGATTTAAAACAAAAAGGGGTACATTTCATTTTTGTATCATTACGAATTGCACATGTAACGCTTGGCGTCGTGAAGGTGTGGTCTCGGTCTAGAAACAGTTAAGAGTGGCATATTCTTGGAATAATGGCCAATTTATTGCTCTTCATGCCTATTGCTGTTTCCTTGGCAGCTTCCAAAACCTGAAGATAAAACTCAGGTTGGACCAGAATTGATGTAACAGATTTTACAAGTGTCATATCGTATTGCAGTAGCAGACGGAAGATGAAACTCGGATCAATGGCTGATGTTGTTTTTATTGATAACAACATGGCATCCTTTATATCGTCTAGAATGAAGCAATCTTATGCCGCTGATTAATACTGAAATCTTGTCTTAATACAGATAATAAAACTTCATTAAAAAAACACCTTTGTCTCTTTTTCCCGGAGATGGCATTTGTGAAGTAGAGTCTACTGATTCCAGTACCCTGCCATCATAGATTTAGCATAGTGGTGCCATCATTTATCTATTTGGTAAATTTATTCTCTTTGGCACCTGTACCAAAACTTGCCTGATTAAGTGATAAAAGAAGATGCTGTCTAAGCTGAACACTGCATGGCATTTATCAATAAGGCCACAACGAATTAACTTATTTTACTCGTCTTTCTTGGCAAGAGGCAAAATAATTGTTATGAAGTTGTTTTTCTTTTCCATTTAATTTTTTAACAAAACAATAATATTATAAAAAATACAAACAAAACAATACTTAATTATTAAAAAGCATTGCAAACCATTTACAGGAAATTTCTTTCAAATAGTTTAACCTTTGGCCTGAAAAATTCAAGTGATTTTTACTTCAGAAAAAAGATTTTTCAATTAATTATAAATTGGCAAAATTTAGGATGGGCTTATCTGTAAAATAAAATAATTAATTAGCCTTCCTTCACAGAAAGTATTTAAAATGAAAAACTTTAAATGGTTAACCAAAAAAACTGAGAATAACTCACAAGCACAACTGAGGAAAATGGCCTCAAAACTATTCTCGTCCCTTTTCTTTTCTTGATACATTGTCATGCACAACTGACAATCTGATTCATATTCCTCAGATTTAAAGGTCCCAGTTTTGGGTGTTCGTTTACAAGGGAGATAACTCTGATGATTAATTGACTTAGGTCAAGTAATCCGGTGATATATCTGTTTGTGTTGACGAGACACCCTGACATTCAGCTCGACACAGATCCAGACTAACACCGCTCCAGACAAATTGATTGGGCGAGGTCTCTTTGATGCAATATTCGTCTGAACGCACCTTCTCAATAGCTCTCCAAATGGTAAACTGTCTAAAAGTGGTACGATTCACTCACCAGCTGTTCCCTATTCCGGGCACCTTATCTCCATGTCAGAGGGATAGGAAGCTTTGCACTGCCCTAATGCACAATACCTATTTGCCTTGTCCCCTCATACACTATTTGCCAACATTATATAGTCAAAGCCCAGACACACTCGTCCTCTGATTGCAACACAAAGATGCTATTATAGCTGCTATTATCTTACAGGCAAACCATACATAAACAAGCGACTATGAAATTAGCCTGCATATAATTTACATCTAAATACTTAGGGACTGAATTTATGATTTTCTGGTGAAGGAGCTGGACATTTTTTTTGGAAAAACATAATTTTTTCAAGATAATACAGGAAATAATAGCTGGAAGGAAAACATGATTAATTAAGTGTATTCTTCATTTGAGACATTAAGTACTATTCTCAATTAACCAAAAGATTCAAAGAAATGTTTATCCTCAAAGTCACATTCATTAGAATGCCACAATCCACAATATTCCAACTACCCGGTATTAGACAGTTGGCTGTAAATTATAGTCACGACCAGACAATCAAGTTATTAATATTCATATAAGCAATAATCAACACCTTCAGGGTATGATGCCATGCAATCCACAAGTCACTGAGTCTGCCAACCAATCCCCAAAGTTGCTGTGACTTATTCTGACCCAGGATGCCCACATAGAGCACTAGAGAGGGGTGGGCTCAAAACTGTTTTCTATCATGTTATGTTTTCAATGTAGGAGGAAAGACAGGATGAAGATACAGATGTTTATGTCTCATGTGAAAACCACAAACATCGGTCTTGGTGAGACAGACTAGCAAACTGAAGGGGGAGATTCCACATACCCCTATATTGCCAGCAACAATTCCATTTCCGCCTCACTGAATTATTCATTGTGTTAATCAGCTCCAGTTCCAACAAGAGTCCTTCAGATGGCAGTCAGTCTGATTGAATGATTACCCAAACTTGCTGACCCTTTCTCCTCCTCAGGAGACAATGCAATAATAGACTGCACTCGTAATACAATTGGCGGAATAGATCTATCTTAATTACCATGGTAATCACTTTATCAAGCCTTCACCATGCAGGATTACCCATGATGCATTTCACCTATATGCAATAATGCGGGAAAACTCTACGCTATATCTTAATATACCTTCAATACTCGTTACAAACAAACATGTTATTTTCAAGACTGTGGTAGTATTTTATTTTATGTTACCAAGGTCATAGCTTGGGTTGCTATAGTTCTATATTAGGAACAACTAATTATGTGTAATTGACAGTGAAGAGGACGTCTGATGAAAATCTGAATACTTACTTAGTGTGACTTAAGTCAAAATATAGGATTTATGGCAAAGATGTAATAGAGGTAGAGGATTCGCAAGAATTATGTTATTTTTAAGACTGTGGAAGTATTTTCTTTTATGAAATCAAGGTCAGACCTGGGCTTATTTTTTTGTGGTGTTCATTTTGATCCCTTTTATTTTTTTTAAATACAGCATGGCCAAGTACAGAGAAGGTGTATCAGTGTCAGATGTCTGTGTGTCCATCTTTAGCTTGTGCAAGCTTTAACTGTCAGAGCTCAATGGAAGCCTTGTTGATGGCAGTTAAGTCAGGCCTACGCCTGTGGATTGGAAATGTGCAAATTGTTCTCAATAATTGACCAAAGGAAACATGACATGTACAACTCCTTGTAGTCTTTGATTCTGAACAAAACGTGTGATAAGGGTATCATTTTATAAATGCAACAAAATTTATACCCTCTCCATAATCATAAGGATTATCTTCTAAAAGCTGAGTCCATTGTATGATTCTGACTATATCATCAGCATGTGTTCATGAATCCCTATCAAATAGTAGCGTTACCAGGTGCTTACCAGCGTTACATATCCTGCACTACCGGTGTCATCCATCACAAACACATTGGAAATAGGGACATATCCTGCACTACCGGTGTCATCCATCACAAACACATTGGAAATAGGGACATATCCTGCACTACCGGTGTCATCCATCACAAACACATTGGAAAATAGGGACATATCCTGCACTACCGGTGTCATCCATCACAAACACATTGGAAAATAGGGACATATCCTTCACTACCGGTGTCATCCATCACAAACACATTGGAAAATAGGGACATATCCTGCACTACTGGTGTCATCCATCACAAACACATTGGAAAATAGGGACATATCCTTCACTACCGGTGTCATCCATCACAAACACATGGGAAAATAGGGACATATCCTTCACTACTGGTGTCATCCATCACAAACACATGGGAAAATAGGGACATATCCTTCACTACCGGTGTCATCCATCACAAACACATGGGAAAATAGGGACATATCCTTCACTACCGGTGTCATCCATCACAAACACATTGGAACATAGAGACATATCCTGCACTACCGGTGTCATCCGTCACAAACACATTGGAAAATAGGGACATATCCTCCACTACCGGTGTCATCCATCACAAACACATTGGAAAATAGGGACATATCCTGCACTACCGGTGTCATCCATCACAAACACATTGGAAAATAGGGACATATCCTGCACTACCGGTGTCATCCATCACAAACACATTGGAAAATAGGGACATATCCTGCACTACCGGTGTCATCCATCACAAACACATTGGAAAATAGGGACATATCCTGCACTACCGGTGTCATCCATCACAAACACATGGGAAAATAGGGACATATCCTTCACTACCGGTGTCATCCATCACAAACACATGGGAAAATAGGGACATATCCTTCACTACCGGTGTCATCCATCACAAACACATTGGAAAATAGGGACATATCCTCCACTACCGGTGTCATCCATCACAAACACATTGGAAAATAGGGACATATCCTGCACTACCGGTGTCATCCATCACAAACACATTGGAAAATAGGGACATATCCTGCACTACCGGTGTCATCCATCACAAACACATGGGAAAATAGGGACATATCCTGCACTACCGGTGTCATCCATCACAAACACATTGGAAAATAGGGACATATCCTGCACTACCGGTGTCATCCATCACAAACACATTGGAAAATAGGGACATATCCTGCACTACCGGTGTCATCCATCACAAACACATGGGAAAATAGGGACATATCCTTCACTACCAGTGTCATCCATCACAAACACATGGGAAAATAGGGACATATCCTGCACTACCGGTGTCATCCATCACAAACACATGGGAAAATAGGGACATATCCTGCACTACCGGTGTCATCCATCACGAACACATGGGAAAATAGGGACATATCCTGCACTACCGGTGTCATCCATCACAAACACATGGGAAAATAGGGACATATCCTGCACTACCGGTGTCATCCATCACAAACACATGGGAAAATAGGGACATATCCTTCACTACCAGTGTCATCCATCACAAACACATTGGAAAATAGGGACATATCCTGCACTACCGGTGTCATCCATCACAAACACATTGGAAAATAGGGACATATCCTGCACTACCGGTGTCATCCATCACAAACACATGGGAAAATAGGGAATTGCATCAGACATCATTTAGGTCACTGGTTCATCAAATTTTAATGTACTTCACATGTCTACCATCCAAGGTTTTGGGTACAATGACACAAACTCAACAAGGCCACCAAGACTGACCTACAAATCCAATTAAGTCACCTCAGAAATAGAGTCGGGGAAGAGTGAGTGAGTGGGTATGGTTTTACGCCGCTTTTAGCAATATTCCAGCACTACCATGTCGAGAGGACACCAGAAATGGGCTTCACACATTGTACCCATGTCAGGAATTGAACCAGGGTCGAGTGGAGGAGGAATTGTCAGTTCAATATCATGTGAACAATACACAACAATATGACTATATAATCATCCAGGGCATTAATTATTTAAACCATGAATGTCAAAATGTGATTCACCATTCCAATTATTAACAAACTTCTGTCAGAAAACAACCTTACTGTCAAGGAAACAACATTATTGTCAAGAAGACAACCTCACTGTCAAGAAGACAACCTCACTGTCAAGAAGACAATCCTACTGTCAAGGAGACAACCTTACTGTCAAGGAGACAACCTTACTGTCAAGAAGACAACCTCACTGTCAAGGAACCAACCTTGCTGTCAAGAAGACAACCTCACTGTCAAGGAGACAACCTTACTGTCAAGGAGACAGCCTTGCTGTCAAGAAGACAACCTCACTGTTAAAAAATCAACCTTACTGTCAAGGAGACAACCTTACTGTCAAGGAGACAACCTTGCTGTCAAGAAGACAACCTCACAGTCAAGAAGACAACCTCACTGTCAAGAAGACAACCTCACTGTCAAGGAGACAACCTTACTGTCAAGAAGACAACCTTACTGTCAAGAAGACAACCTTACTTTCAAGAAGACAACCTCACTGTCAAGAAGACAACCTTACTGTCAAGGAAACAACCTTACTGTCAAGGAGACAGCCTTACTGTCAAGGAGACAACCTTCCTGTCAAGAAGACAACCTTACTGTCAAGGAGACAACCTTACTGTCAAGAAGACAACCTTACTGTCAAGGAGACAACCTTACTGTCAAGAAGACAACCTTACTGTCAAGGAGACAGCCTCACTGTCAAGAAGACAACCTCACTGTCAAGGAGACAACCTTAATGTCAAGGAGAAAACCTCACTGTCAAGGAGACAGCCTCACTGTCAAGAAGACAACCTCACTGTCAAGGAGACAGCCTCACTGTCAAGAAGACAACCTCACTGTCAAGGAGACAACCTTAATGTCAAGGAGACAACCTTAATGTCAAGGAGACAACCTTACTGTCAAGGAGACAGCCTCACTGTCAAGGAGACAACCTTGCTGTCAAGAAGACAACCTTACTGTCAAGGAGACAACCTTACTGTCAAGGAGACAACCTTACTGTCAAGAAGACAACCTTGCAGTCAAGAAGACAACCTTACTGTCAAGGAGACAACCTTACTACCAAGGAGACAATCTTACTGTCAAGGAGACAGCCTCACTGTCAAGAAGCCAACCTCACTGTTAAAAAATCAACCTTACTGTCAAGGAGACAACCTTACTGTCAAGGAGACAACCTTACTGTCAAGAAGACAACCTCACTGTCAAGAAGACAACCTCACTGTCAAGGAGACAACCCTACTGTCAAGAAGACAACCTTACTGTCAAGGAGACAACCTTACTGTCAAGAAGACAACCTTACTGTCAAGGAGACAACCTTACTGTCAAGGAGACAACCTTACTGTCAAGAAGACAACCTTACTGTCAAGGAGACAACCTTACTGTCAAGGAGACAACCTTACTGTCAAGGAGACAACCCTACTGTCAAGGACCACATGGTTCTGACTCCGAGCCAACCAGTCCTTGTTTTAACCCCTAAATGCTGAACACCAGACAGGGTAACAACAAGTACCATCTTTCAACATCTTTTGGTATGACACGGCCAGGGATTGAACCCCCCACCATCCGTTTGGGCGGTGGCTCTACCACTAGACCTCGGATGCAGGTCTCTCTGCATGGAACTGGAATGATTCATGTGCACTGCCAGATGCTCTGGACAGACAAGTCGAAAGTAAACTGAACAAACTGAATCAACTGCAATAAACAGCACTTTTAGCTTTCAGCATATGTCATTCCTTGACATTAATCTAACCCATTGTAAGTCTCTGAGGAAAGACTTTTATCAGGTTACAGATATTATTTTTTTCTTGTGACCATAAAGACTTTCAGGTTGTCATAAAGAACATTAAGAATGTGTCATGAATTATTTTTTCTATATCAAGATATCAAGAAAGTTGAAACTGACGAGGAAGTTAGATCTCTGATGGCTGTATAAGCTGTGGGAGTGAATGTTGGTTTATGTCACAGTTTACAATATTCCAACCGTATCACTGGTCTGTAAATATCCCTAGGATTGTTAAAGACAAAATACTTTCTCAAAAAAATAAAAAACAAGAGTCATCAAGAAATGACATATCCCTCTGGGCTGGTGCAGTTCGGAAATGGAATTTGGCTTCTTCTTGCCACTGGATATCTTCAAAATCCCAAATCATCAAAAGGTGACTGATCTCTATAGCAAGTTTCACCTTGAAATATTCAACAGTTTTTGAGATCTGCTTATGGAAATGAGAACTAGTCTCATCAAAAGGTACCAGTTCACCACTACACTGATTTGTATAGCAAGTTTCATCTAGAAACATTCAAAGGTTTGGGAGTTCTGCTCTCGAAACGAGCACGATCCTCATTTTCAGTAGAGTCCAACCAGTCATCATGAAAACAATTATTTATTTCAAAGAATCCCATCCCCAGTCCCGGCACCCAAACAAAATAAAAAAGTCAGGTCTTGACTGTATATCAAATTTCACAATGGCATATGTTGAACTACCTGACTAATGGGAAAATGTGACATTTCCAATATATATGAGAAGGCAGTATTGTTTACAATCAGATCAAACTGTGGGAGCAAATCTTGGCCTGAAACACATTAACCTCTTGTTACTGCGATTACAAGCGTTGCAAAAAAACAATTAAAGGAAAACCTAGATCTAAGTTTACACAACTAGAAAATATACATGCATAACAGATGTGAGGTAAAATAAGGGAAATGATATTGCTTAGAAATACTTTCAAAATCAGCTTGTAAGTTCACTAGTGATATTCCATCAGCGATGCTAGTGTCATGTTGGAATATTGGAACAAGGTTCATACAAGACACATTTAAGCTGTGAAGATGCGGTTCGAATTGGTCTTTGGCAACCCATGCTTGTCGTAAGAGTCAACTACTGGGTATGGGTGGTCAGACTCTCTGACTTGGCTGATGCATGGTTGATGATGATCTTTTCCAAATTGCGAGGATCTTTGCTCATGATGTCAATCACTGAATTGTCAGGTCCAGACAGGATTTTTTACAGACTGCCATCATATAGCTGGAATATTGCAGCACATTACAACATACAAACAAGACATATTTCTTCCTTGAAAATGATGATCTTAAACACTTTATATAATTATAGTAAAAACAGGTCGTTAGAAATGAACATATCCAATTAGATGTTAGTTATATATGATGTTAATGGGGGACTCCACTGAAACTAAATTCTGTTTCTAACAATAACACACACCCCCCACACCCCCTCCCAACCCACTCCCCTCACAATATCCACTGGTTGACCCCTCACCCCATGTATGTGTGAACAGCAATAGTTCTATGGTCACTGACACGCTTGAAGCTGCAGTCCATATCTACTCAACATAACAGACCAACAAATTACCGTATTTCCTCTTCTAGATGCCAAAGTATCTATTCAATTTGTGGGCGGTCGGGTAGCTTGGTGGTTAAAGCGTCCGCTCATCAGCCGAAGACCCGGGTTCGATTCCCGACATGGGTACAATGTGTGAAGCCCATTTCTGGTGTCCCCCGCCGTGATATTGCTGGAATATTGCTAAAAGCGGCGTAAAACCATACTCACTCGCTCACTATTCAATTTGTGCAAGCTGCATCTATTGGAGGCCCTGTATCTGTTCTGTTTCATGGGTTCCACTGGGTAATGTAACCGGGATCCTTAGTGTTATCCAATAATGGACCAGGCTTCGATTAGAGACCCAGTGTTTAATACAGGCCCTGCTTCTATTGTTAGGACACAGATGATATATGACCTGGCGTCAAGTAATGGCCAGTGTGTATGGAAGTCTTCACATTTAATGACTGCCTACATGGTCTAGTGGAAGAGCGTGTCTATCCCCGGCCACGTCATACCAAAAGACGTTAAAAGATGATACTTGTTGTTACCCTGTCTGGCGCTCGGCATTAAGGGGCTAAAACAAGGACTGGTCCTCTCAGAGTCTGTATACTGTGTCTGAGTGGGGTATTCATGTTAAACTGCATGATCTCAGTCAGCTAGCACTAAATTGGCATTCACACACACACAAACACACACACACACACACACACACACGTCACTATCTAAGTGGAGTAATCTTGGACGTGGCGTTAAACCCTATTTCGCCTCTCATCCCCACCTTACATTTGATAGAAGAAATAAGGTAACCAGCCTTAATCTGTCCTCTCCACCCATGCCATTAGACATTACCATCAGTCGATTGCCATTCCAAACCCTATAGTTTCCATCTTCAAAGAAATCAGGCCGAACACATTAACGTTGACAATGCTAAGAACTTGGAGATAGAATGTCCTGCATGTTGTCCTTTATCCCGACTGCATTCCAGAGAAGCTCCAGTACCACTAACATATTCTGTACATCACACAAAGTGACACCCCCACTCAGGGGGTAAACCAAGCAGGCTCTGTTCTTGAAGTCCTTCCTCCAGCCAGTGCTACATCAACCTGGTCTCCCAGGATGTATAGAACTGGATATGAAGGGTCTCAGTGTTTCAGCAAATTACATTTCACCATGAGAATGGGTTCTATCTGATTAAACATATGAAACTGGTAAACAGCTTAATGTCCTCAACTCTACACCAAACCGATGAGTCCTGGCTTTCTTTGAGTAATGGCTCAATAGGACTGTCAGGCTCCCGCTGTGTCAGCTCGGTTACTGTGATGGCTTAGCTTCCTTGTGGCTTCCTGGAGCTTGTGCCTGTATTTCCATCCTGATTTTCAGATTGATACACCGATACTGCTGTTTTTTGCCTTTTATTTATAAAAAATTGACAACTGGGGATGAAAAAGTGAATATATATAGCTTAAATTCATGATCTAACCCTAAAAGTTAAAATGAGTCTCAAAGTGTATGAGGATAGAGGATTTAAATTTATTTGTGGCCAGAAAATACTGGTGGCATTTGGTCATGGAGAGTTCCCAGATGGGTGATTGTTGGCTCCTGAGAGTATCTAGGGCTTCGGTCCCGCCCCGCACTGAAGCCATGTAGCACATGTAGTGTCTTCTAGGGTAAGTGACTTATAGTGAAACATCCATCTGTTCACCCAGCAGTGAATGGGTACCCAGAAGGATGAGATGCTAATGTGACTGTTAGCTTTCTAGCATCCCACATGCAGGTTGGGTTGTATAACATATCTGGCACTCAATTACTTGGACATGAGCTTGACACAGCCAACAAAAGATAAATGAGGTAAGGTCTATGTTTCAAGAGAGAGCAGACGGCGATTTAAAAATGATTAATTTTAACTGGCATTAACTTGAACATGAGCCGCTGATCATCTACTTACATGTATTACAACAAGAAGCCAATCAATATGTCAACACGGAATGAAACAACTGATATAGTTCAATGCCATACCGCCACACTCACTGACATTGTGTCATGTGGTAACCACCCCTGCCCACACAGACTATAGATCCAGTAACAGAGTCTCGATGTTGTCATGCAGATATTGGAATAAATAAAGATGAAGCTGGAAGACGTTCCCTCCACCATCCTAACACCTCCAGCATGGTCCTGGTTGTTGATGAGATAATTCCTGTGTGATTAGCCATTTATCTTGTCAGTGAGCTCTGCGTACGGTGGCATTGTCTGGCTGGTGCTCCAACCCTGATCAACAAGCCTCACATGATACTACATCAGTTTCAATAAAAAGTGGGACTGAGAGAATACGTGATAGAACTCAAGACAGGCTGAAGTCTCCTGTGTTCTAGGGCTGAGAGAGCCCTCACAGACCTCAGACAGGCTGAAGTCTCTTGTGTTTTAGGGCTGAGAGAGCCCTCACAGACCTCAGACAGTTTGAAGTCTCTTGTGTTTTAGGGCTGAAAGAGCCCTCACAGACCTCAGACTGGTTGAAATCTCCTGTGTTCTAGGGCTGAGAGAGCCCTCACAGACCTCAGACTGGTTGAAGTCTCTTGTGTTTTAGGGCTGAGAGAGCCCTCACAGACCTCAGACTGGTTGAAATCTCCTGTGTTCTAGGGCTGAGAGAGCCCTCACAGACCTCAGACTGGTTGAAATCTCCTGTGTTCTAGGGCTGAGAGAGCCCTCACAGACCTCAGACTGGTTGAAATCTCCTGTGTTCTAGGACTGAGAGAGCCCTCACAGACCTCAGACTGGTTGAAATCTCCTGTGTTCTAGGGCTGAGAGTGCCCTCACAGACCTCAGACTGGTTGAAATCTCCTGTGTTCTAGGGCTTAGAGTGCCCTCACAGACCTCAGACTGGTTGAAATCTCCTGTGTTCTAGGACTGAGAGAACCCTCACAGACCTCAGACTGGTTGAAATCTCCTGTGTTCTAGGACTGAGAGAGCCCTCACAGACCTCAGACTGGTTGAAATCTCCTGTGTTCTAGGGCTGAGAGTGCCCTCACAGACCTCAGACAGGCTGAAGTATCCTGTGTTTTAGGGCTGAGAGAACCTCATAACCACTAGCCCCGATCCCCACCCTAACCCCCACCCCCACCCCCACCCCCACCCCCAACCACCAGCACCACTCTCTGCATATTTAGCTTCAGAGGGACTGGTCATACAAAACAAAATAAAAATTAAATGAAAAATAAATAAAAGTACAAAAAGGTAAATATAAATTAATACAAATAAGATAGAAATATTTTAGCTGGGAACGCAACTGGTCTGTCATGGTTCATGATATTTAATCATCTGTTTCACAATATTAAAATAGCAGCATGTTCGGCACATTGAGAGCTTTCACGAGGAAAAACAACATATAATCAAACAGGTGAATGGGTAGATGTAAAAACATGATTTTTTTATTTGGAACAGGATGGTAATTTAGAAATGACAGGAGTTGAAAAACAAATAAACACTACAAATGTCCTCAGGATACAAAGTTGTCCAATAGATGACAATACTGTATACTGTATACTGTATACATTGATTTATTAAGTACCTTTTACGAACTAAGCCTTAATTCGCAACATGAACTGTATAACAGAATAAGGCTGAATAAGCCACCTCAGATGATCAAACACATTCAGTAACGATGATTTTAACATATAAAGTTAGAAATTTAATTTACATGTTGATAGGGATTCAGCAGGCTCCAGCCAGATGCTGTAATTAATTTAATGTTGACAGAATTGATTTTTGTCTCGCAAAACACTTCAAACACCACGTTTTTCAACAATAATCTTTAGGAAGATTTGTATTTTTAGTTTTTTACAACCTGAAAAGTTGTAGAATCACACCACCACTCCGTCAGTGTATCTGTGACATCTGTAGGAGGGAATGTAATAATTGCAAATTACCCAGTACTGCTGTAAACAAGAGTCCACAACTTAATAACTGAATGACAGAAATCTTGTATGCACAAAACACTATAAATTTGTTGACTCTTTCTTTAAATCATTTAACAAAATAAATCTTGCATTTAGTGGAGAAGCCATGTTAAAAGCCGATTTAGATACCATTTCAACATATTAATAATTATAGCGAGAAAAATCCAAAGCGATGTCTGCTGACCAAAATAGAAACTAAAGCTGCATGAATCTCAGAATACCCTCAAGACTCTGATGTATTGTTTTTTGTTTTTATCATGTGTTCTTAGATGTTTAAAACCTTAGAGCAAACTGATCATAATCAAGGTGAAGTGACGATATCAGCACATCCTGGAACAACTAAGGGAGGCAACTCAACAGTGAATTGCAAAAGGACTGTCAGACTGGTCACTCACACCTCACATCATTGAGCAGTGTCTGACTTCATTAGAAGCTGACCATGCCATGGGGGTGAGTACCCGATAATTATGAGATGACTCTTACACACATGGGTAATGGGGTCTTTCAGGGTGATACTCAAGAACAAGCAGGGAAATCAACATTAAAGTAACTGTTTTGTTTGTTTGTTGTTTAACGCCAAACTCAGCAATATTCCAGCTATATGATGGTGGCCTGTAAATAATCCAGTCTGGACCAGATAATTCAGTGATTGACATCATGAGCATCGATCTAAACAACTGGAAAATGATTACATGCATCAACCAAATCAGCGAGCCTGACCACCTGATCTTATTAGTCATCTCTTACGACAAGCACAGTACCTCTTCTGACAAGCATGCATTGCTGAACGTATTTTTTGCACAAAATGTATGTCCAAACATCCTTTGAATATTGTGGTAACTGCAACTTTGAATTTTGTAAACTATAATTATACATATCATTATTTAAAAATGCATACCGACAATGACTGTAAAAGAAGAACTTTCATTAATTATAGCTTTTGCAGTGATGCAGCAGTCAAATCAGCTGTTTTAATCAGAGGGAGTTTATTGTGATTTGATAACCTCTGACTGACCAATCGAGTAATTTCTAAATTGAAGCAGCCCAATCAGGTGTGTAATCTCATTCTTTTATGTCCTGCATGTCTGGACCTGAGAGTCAGATTTCTCCCTGTCAAACAGGTCACGGCTGCCTCCAGGCTGTCAATACACCACTTTCTGTGTCACAATAGTTAGGTTCATATCCAGTTCCACAATGGCTGGAAACAACAAATAAACAGAGCTGGCTGTGTGATCTTGCACAGGAGAACTGTTATCATACTGTGATTACTGTCAAGGCAAACCACTGGAGTGTGAACTTGAGACACCTTCATTATAGCCTATAGATGACAAGTAATGCAGGGACGAGACTCTCACCAAGAACCACTTCCACCAAAACAGATGTGGAGCCTTCTCTTGGGCCTACTATCTCTCAACAGTTGCTTCATTTGGGGCAAGACATGCTGACCTGATTCAAGAACACCTGGTGTCATGAATGCAACTGAGGCAGTAATTTGTATTTGATTGTTCTTTGATTTGCCCGTTCAAATTTGTTTTGTTTTTCGTAGTTTTATCACACAGTCAGCATTATTCCATTTATATCACAGCAGTCTGTAAATTATTGAGTCCTGGCCTGACAAAACAGAGATAGACAGCATGATTAATGTTCAAAAAGTTGCAGAGTTAACCACATCCCAATTCACCTGAGCCAGCCCTTGCAGCAAGCATTCTGGATTTAGATATAGGTTGGACTTCGGTGACAGGCAACAACTTATACCCCCAACACCTAATTTAAGAATACAACATGAATGTAAGAGTAAAATGGCTGCTCCCTTAAAGGGAATCTTTATCATATCAGTCTACATAAAAAGAATCCTGTTCCATTTCGTCAGGATTATCTATTCAACCAACTCCCATGTGATGATGATGATGATGATGATGATGATGATGAAGATGGTGGTGGTGGTGATGATGATGATGATGATGATTGATGATGATGATGATGAAGATGAAGATGGTGGTGATGATGATGATGATGATGATGATGATGATGATGATGATGATGATGATGATGATGATGATTACTATGACATTGATAATAAAAGAGAAAAAACAAACATCTCTGCCTTGGGTGTGGTCCCTCTTATAACTCCATCACGTGAAATTCATAAGCCAGACTAAATAAGAACAACAAATTGTTTTATTCCACATTTATATGTATGTTAATCTCATCTAACGACACCAGTGACCCAAGGCCATCACTATCCCAGGCTTAAGACCATGGCAATGCTGTATCAGGTTATCTTAGGCCAATACGTTTCCTATCTCTCTATCTACTCCTTCACCTTAAGGGATATGGACAGCTCTCATCAGGTTTACCCTTCTGGCAAACATTTTATTGAAGGAAGATTGACAGTATCATAATCACACATCTTTGAATCATAAGAAATAAACATCAAAAGTCTTGACATGGAATAAGATCAATTCAGCATCTCTGAAGATATAACATGTATATCTTAGCTGCAGGATATTTCTTGTCCTCAAAAAGGACAATATCTATGAACAATTTGGAACTTGTATATTTTATACTGTTTCAAGTATGAAGTAATTTGACATAAAGCACTGTTACTGCTGCTGTCTGTGTTGTGTCGTCTTTCAGTCATTTAGTATCTTGTTCGTCTAAGTCTAAAGTGTCTGAGCAGTCATGAAAGTGTCACCACATGATATTGTATTCAGAACTCAGAAGTACCATTTGCTTGGCCTTGTTCTGTTGGCCAACATTAACAGTTGGATCTTGGGGTATTGTGTCACCTCTTCTAAGTCTCTGAGCAATGTCAGAGCAAAGGAGTCTCACTCTTCCCACTGAGTTCCAGAAGGATTTTGAAGACAAAAGCACAGGGACAGAACATGGAGGTAGTGGTGTGGTGGTGCGTGGCGTGGTGTGGTGTGGTGTATTGGTGTATTGGTGTATTGGTGTGTGGTGTGGTGTGGTGTGGTGTGGTGTGGTGTGGTGTATTGGTGTGGTGTATTGGTGTGTGGTGTATTGGTGTGTATTGGTGTGGTGTGGTGTGGTGTGGTGTGGTGTGGTGTGGTGTGGTGTGGTGTGGTGTGTCGCAGTGCATGTGGTGTGGTGTGGTGTGGTGTGGTGTGGTGTGGTGTGGTGTGGTGTGGTGTGGTGTGGTGTGGTGTGGTGTGGTGTGGTGTGGGGTGTGGTGTGGTGTGGTGTGGTGTGGTGTGGTGTGGTGTGGTGGTTAGTGGTGTGGTGTGGTGTGGTGTGGTGTGGTGTGGTGTGGTGTGGTGTGGTGTGGTGTGGTGTGGTGGCGTGGCGTGGCGTGGCGTGGCGTGGCGTGGTGTGGTGTGTCGCAGTGCATGTGCTGTGGTGTGGTGTGGTGTGGTGTGGTGTGTGGGTGGGTGCTGGTTGACGTCCCCCCCAAAAAAAACCCTTTTGGAAATAATAAATCATAAAAATGGAATCCAGTGAAAAAATTGTGTGTACCCCCCAACTTCTCCATCTTGGTTTAATTCTGCACACATGGACAGTATTGCAAACCTATTTCTGGGTGCAATACACCATCGTAATTGTAAACCAGTTTGCTCTAAGACAAATTTACCCAGGAACTCCATCTGTTCCCAAAGTTTATCCTGGGGAAGTAATGGCCCCTCCCGTAATGAACTAACAGGCATATTGATTACCTATCGCAAGTAAATGAATGATGAAAGCCCTGAGCCTTTGAACTTCTAGCTTGTTCTTTTAATAGGGACAAAAGTCCCTCATTCTGACTAGGCTATTCTATACATAAGTCATCCTCATTTAAGAAAGAAAATGCAGACAAAAACAGAGGAAACATGTCTATCTAGCTTTTCTACGAAGCTCAATGTTAACCCATGACTCTCACAAAAAACATCATGAAATGGACAGTCCCTCACAGTGACATGTCCAGGGAAATATAGCAGTTGGACTGAGAACAGCTCGTTGGCTATCATAGATATATGATGCAGCTTCTTGGAAAAGGAGGGTGCATTTGGTGATTTGGTACATTCGTTGAAAATATATTTTAATACTCGAGCCATAAGGCTCTGTAGCTCACCTGATTAAGGAAGTTATGATTTTATGATGTTTCAATCTTACATTAGTACGAAATCTATGGTGAGATAAATTGTTCCAAAAAGATTCTGGGGAAAAAGAATAATTTTTTATTTTGGCAAGATCATATAGGACAACAATGTTGAGGGCAAATAGTGAAGCATTGAAAATCTTGGACCTATGTATGGTCATTACATTAAGCCCTGTGCCTAGCGGATCTTAAGAAATTTTTTTAATTTTTTTTTAAATTTGATTTCTTTAATATTTAAAATGGATACACAATTAATTTGCATTGATTTGAACAAGATGATGTGTCTTCATAAGAAGGAAATTTTAACTTCATCAGTCAAGATAAGGTGGGAGAGGTAAAATGAGGTTTAACATTGTGTTCAAGATTATTGCACGTATATAACAACGTACTGGCTTAAACAACATGTGGTTTTCGATTGCCCGATGAGATACCATTCTACAGTTTAACATGGATATCTCATTCAGACGAAGCATACTGATACTGGTCTGACCAGTCCTGCCCAATCACCTTCATGCTGAGCACAATGCAGGGAAGTAGCATCATTTAATGTCTGTAGGTATGGCACAGACAGTGATGGAACCACCAACCTTCAGCTCTCCGGGCAGATGCAACTATCCACCAGACCATGTAGGTTTTCTCCATAAATTATGCAGTATGGTATTTTTTTAAATAGTATTTGAATTCCTGTGCATCTTGGTAAGGGATCAGCCTTCTACAGGTGTTACTTGAATAGAAAAGCAATGCATTCCTGACACATAGCACTGAGGGTTCATAAAGGTAGCTCCTTTTCATAAATAACTTGGATCTTACTGAACCTCTATCAGCTGGCCATCAAGTGCAACTTTACAGTACCTGTACACGGAAGTGACATTTGATTGTGTTTGTTTGTTGTTTCTTGCCACTCTCGGGAATATTCCACCTTTATGACAAAGGCCTGTAAATAAGCGAATCCAGTGATTGATATTGTGAGCATATATATTGGTATCCATAGTCATCAAATCCCAATTATGTGGATTGTTGCTCATGATATCAATAACTGGATTGTCTGGTCCAGACTTGATTATTTACAGACTGCCGTCATACAGCTGGATGTGGTGTGGTGTTAAGCAACAGAAACACAAGCAAACAATATATAGGTAGCAACGATCTATGCCTTCTGGGTACTAGGACAAACCATCAACCAAATCACCAAGCCTGACAACCTGATCAAATTATTTCCTCTTCCGACCAGCACAGGTTGCTGGGGACCAACTTTTACTCAGAATCTCTCAGGATGAATGAGCGAGCGATTTTAGCCATATTCCAATAACATTACGGCTGGGGACACCAGAAATGGGCTTCAAACATGATACCCATGTGGGGAATCAAACCCAGGCCTTCAGCATGACGAGTGAACACTTTAACCACTAGGCTACCCCACCGCCCCATTACTAAAGTGACAAGTGCCTCAGATTATATTTAAATATGACACTGTGTTGTGTGCACTTCTCATGCTGTTTCAAATAGTGAGATAAGGTGATAATTAGCAGTGATGAATTGCCCAAACACATTCCAATCCTTTCTCAGATCATCATTTACCAGCTACTTGTGTCTACAAATAGCACATTTTGACACTGTGGTCCGATTATACATCAGCATGTATACCTATACCATGACCATCCAGCTTCCTGAGGAGATTCATATCCACAACAGTCTTCCCTCCCTTCATCCTCGAGACTACATCTTCACGAGCACATGAAACAGCCGAGATGTCATTCATCCCCACGCTATCTCCACTATCATGTTAAAATCACCAAGCTCCAGGCTTCCTAAACTCACAACAAAGGCTTGAAATGATTTCTCTCTTAGATTTGTTAGAAACGAGGAACCTCAGTTTGACATGGTTTTGATCTTTGAAAAATCGATGTAGAAACCATTGATTGTGAGCAGGTACACTGCAGGACAAGTGATGCTCCATAACATCCCTGAGCATCTTGGAAAGCTGTGTCTATATCCCTCATGCTGAGTGAGTGTTGTTTTACACCGCTTGTAACAATACTCAATCGACATCAAGGAAGGGACACAAAGATACCCATTTGGGGAATAGGTCAGGTCTTCAGCATGATGGGCTAGTGCCTTATCCACTAGGCTACACAAGCCTTGTGAGAACACTAGCAGTGGTTTTGTTTGTTGTTTAAGTTTGCACTAAGTAATATTCAAGCTATATGACAATGGCCTTTGAATAAACCAGTGACTGATATAATGAGCAACATCCCACATTGTATGTGTCTGATGACTTTGTAACTGAGAAACTAAGTTTTGTCCATTGTATTCTGTAACAAAATACTGTTTAAAAAGAATTGCAGTTCCCCGCTCCCAATGTACCACCTGTCGACACCCTCAATGTACCACCTGTTGACACCCTCAATGCACCACCTGTTGACACCCTCAATGTACAACCTGTTGACACCCTCAATGTACCTCCTGTTGACACCCTCAATGTACCACCTGTTGACACCCTCAATGTACCACCTGTCGACACCCACACTGTACCACCTGTTGACACCCTCAATGTACCACCTGTTGACACCCTCAATGCACCACCTGTTGACACCCTCAATGTACCACCTGTTGACTCCCTCAATGTACCACCTGTTGACACCCTCAATGTGCCACCTGTTGACACCCTCAATGTACCACCTGTTGACACCCGCTCTGTACAACCTGTTGACACCCTCAATGTACCACCTGTTGACACCCTCAATGTACCACCTGTTGACACCCTCAATGTACCACCTGTTGACACCCTCAATGTACCACCTGTCGACACCCTCAATGTACCACCGGTTGAAACCCTTAATGTACCACCTGTCGACACCCTCAATGTACCACCTGTTGACACCCTCAATGTACCACCTGTCATCACCCTCAATGTACCACCTGTTGACACCCTCAATGTACCACCTGTTGACACCCTCAATGTACCACCTGTTGACACCCTCAATGCACCACCTGTTGACACCCTCAATACAATTTCACAAATCAATTTGGTTTTAATCCCATGAGAAGTATTCACAAACATAGAACTTGTTTCCTCTCAAAACATCCCAAATGGTCAACCATGGAAATGGGAATATTGATAATAAATGGATTTTATGGCAGAGAAGAATATTTTAATGTGATTATGATCTGACAGACATTGAAACTGTTCAGTTTTTAATACATTACACTTAATCTGACCTCAAAAGTTCCCAATCACATCAGGATAAATGTACCATACTTTAATGTCCAATATTACATCACATCAATAACTGACATCCATGCCCTGCTACACTATCATTAGTATTGATAGACATGTGTCATAAAAAATATTGTTAATCATTACTTCTCCATTCCTTTATCCAAAAGCGATCTTGCTTGAAGAGAAACATTGGTATGCATTCAAACAACGAAAATAGTGCCATAGCACTGCTGCTCTCCATGATGGAAGCTCCAAGATAACAGGTGAGACCAAGACAAGGAGAAACCGAGAAAGGATGGACTCTGACCACATATCAGGGGAAATGTATAAATATTTAAACATATTTGAAACTGCTCTTCTGTGGCAAACTTTCAGCTATTCAGAATCAAGGTGACATTTTACAACTATCTGCATGAAAAACTAAAATGTTTTAATCGCTAATTAAGTTAGGACTTATCAAAGGCCAACAGACATAAAGATCGCAACACATTTTGGAATTAAGTGCAAAATACAGTAAAAACCCCATTAAATATAAAACTATATCTATGAAATCAAGGACGGGATATTTTAAACTGTTATTAAACTCAGATTTCATAGTAGATGTGGAGTTCTCTCGTGATGTCAAAAATATGATTGATGGTCACGATGCAGATTCATTTGATAAATGCCCAACAGATGATGATTCTTAACTCACACATGCAGAAGTGTTACAAGCTTCATATCCTTTCAAAACAGTCACATGACCAGACGAAGATGGGACTCCTTATTAATGTCAGGTGTACTAATAAAAGTAACTCCCTTCTAAACCAATATTAATCCACAAAATCCAGGTTAGATTTGGTCCTCAGCGACCCATGCCTGTCCCCCCTTGTAGATCCAGGTTAGAATTGGTCCTCAGCGACCCATGCCTGTCCCCCTGTGTAGATCCGGGTTAGAATTGGTCCTCAGCAACCCATGCCTGTCCCCCCGTGAAGATTCGGGTTAGATTTGGTCTTCAGCAACACATGCTTGTCGAAAGAGGCGACTAATGGGATGGAGTGGACTGGTTTACTGACTTTGTTGATACATCATATTCCAACTGCGTAGATTGATTCTCATGGTCGGCTTGCTGGTCATCTGGGGAAGGCCCAGAAGATTGGACAGATGGCATCCAACTCGGTGGTTTTGTGACCGGGGATCCTTCTTTCCCAAAGCTATCTCCTTGATCTTCGACATTTCTTCATACAGGCTTTGTCTCAAACATGCTCTTCATCATCTCCTGCTGTTCTTTGAATAGTTGATGAATCAAGACTCACAGAGAGTGGGAAAGGCTGGGGTGGAAGCTGATTTCTCAGCTGTGATGTTTTCCACCTTCTTCTTGACCGCCTTGTGCCTCTTGGCCTTGGTCATAGCCTCAGCCATCTTAGAGGTCATCTTCTTCGATGTGTTGGTGCACTTCTCACATCGTTTCTCTTCATTACATAAAGCGCCTCTGCACTTGGTGCAGTTATTATGAGGATCTCCTGTGACCATGAAACGGCCACACTTCTTGCACCCCGGGGTAGAGGGAGACTGCATCCTGACCTCACAAACACCAAGCACCAGCTATACTTACATGCGTGTGATCGTCACTCCAGCAGTAAATACTAATATGTAGTTATGTTTGTTATTACAGAAAACTGTTTGAATATTCTTAGATTAATGTGACTTACTACCAAGTGCTAGATCGTTACTAGTATTTCAATAGGAGTTGACACAGGAAAAAAGTGAGGTTGCCGCCATTATGACATCATAGCTTGGGTAGTTACGAGACTACTTGGCAAAAACTAGTTGTGTGTGTAATTGATAGTGAAGAGGACGTCTGTTGAAAATCTGAAGACCCATGAAGATTCCAGGGTAGAATAGGTCTTCAGCAACCCATACTTGCCGTAAAAGGCGACTATGCTTGTCATAAAAGTCGACTAACGGGATCGGGTGGTCAGGCTCACAGACTTGGTTGATACATGTCATCGATCCCAATTGCGTGGATCGATGCTCATGATGTCAGTCACTGGATTGTCTGGTCCAGACTCGAATATTTTACAGATCGCCATCATATAGCTGGAATATTGCTGAGTGCGGCGTTAAACAACAAACAAAATGAAAATTTTAGTAAGCGTGACTGAAGCCAAGTACAGGATTTATGGCAGTGATGTAATAGAGGTAGAGATTTCATAAGAATTATATTGTAATGTTAATATGTTCATTAATCAAATTTGATATTCAATTTAATATGAAATGAATTTAACCATCACTCAAAATCCATCTAATGTCATGTTTCTGGGTCAAGCATTGGAGGTTCACTGGTTTTTATTGCAATAGAATAGCAATGGTGTTTTAAACTATGCTATTCATCATTTGCTAAGGACTCATTTGACAAAAGACTATTTTTGTCCTCAGCAAAAGTTGAGTAGTATATCACAGTTCTATGTCATTAGTAAACCGGCCATCAATAGTCACCCCCAGATTAGCCTGATCCAACCCTTCGTTGGCGCCATTACGACTACTAGCGACAAATCTACCTCCTCGTCTCACGTAATCCATCATTGTTATGATGTGAGAAGGGATCCACGGACATCTTGCCCGGTCGTCCTACAAGGAAATAGCCCACTTGTCTCACACATTTCGTATAATTTCCTTCTTTATTCTCATCAAGACACTGAACTTTCCCCGGGACAATAAAACAAAGGTTGTGTGTGGAGCTGTAGACTACTGGAACTATTTCCAGCTATGCTATTTCCAGGAACTTGCCATCCTAGGCATTATGCCCTGGATCTACCATCACCGATTCTTTAAGAGTGAGTGAGTGAGTGAGTGAGTGAGTGAGTGAGTGAGTGAGTGAGTGAGTGAGTGATAGTATGAGTTGACGCAGCTTTCAGCAATATTCCAGCAATACCATAAGGGGGACACCAGAAATGGGCTTCACACATTGTATTTTTTTCATTTTTGTTTGTCGTTTAACGCCTCACTCAGCAATATTCCAGCTATATGATGGCAGTCTGTAAATAATCGAGTCAAGACCAGACAGTCCAGTGACTGACATGATTAGGATCGATCCACGCAATTGGGATATGATGACATGCATCAACCAAGTCAGCAAGCCTGACCACCCGATCCAGTTAGTCACCTCTTACGACAAGCATAGTCGTCTTTTTACGGCAAGTATGGGTTGCTGAAGACCTTTTCTACCCCGGATCTTCACACATTATAACCATGTGGAGGATCAAACCTTGTCTTTATGTGCAATGAGAAAACACCTTTACCACCAGGCCATTTCACTGCCCCTGAATTTGCAAGACGGAATAACTGGGGTCACAAATATATTTCAAATACACTAATATATATAAAAGAAAAAAAGTTATGTAGAAGGATAAAAAATGTTTCTAACAGGGGACGTGCGAGTATTAAAGGAACCCTTAAGTGTCTTTATTTCAGGAGCTACAGCTGAACAGGAGGATGAGAATGGACAAGGGGTGATTGTTTTAACAGGTATATTCTCTGCGGTCTGTCAGAGACACTAGGGTTCAAGGGGATTGGAAAGATATAGATATGTTTGAAACAATCACAGTCCAGATAACTCTGACATACTGACATTTCAATATTCCTCCATTCCAAGATTATATACGAGACCTAAAAAAACACAAAAGGAAACTTTATCGACTACGATTAACATTAAAAACATTTTTTACATGTGTGATTTCACCATTGTATGTGATAAGGAAGTTAATAATGAAAATTTATCATCAGGTAAAACAAAGTCAACACAACATTCAAGTCTGGAAAAGATCAAAAGAAATGGAAAATGGCTTTAGATGCAGGAAAACAAAAAAACGCGGGTTTCATGAAAAATTTATAATCTGAGTTACATGAAGTTCCTAACGTTCTCACAAGGCACTGGTGTTCAAAGGAGATCAAACACATCCCAACTTGAGCAAGTTTTCCTTTTAACAAAAACAAACTCTTCTTCAACAGCATAATGAGCAAAGCTGAAGATGTCTGTCTGGCTTCAAGCAGAGAAGCAACCCTACAAACTGGTTGTCAAACCAGTGTCCCTTCCCTCCCAGCTAACTCGAGTCCCTTCACCATGACATTGTCCCCATCACATCCAGGACAGAAACGGCACATCATGGAGATGAGGGAAGGCATTTTGTTGTGTAGGCCCACTCGTGTCTAATCTCTCACAACCATTTCTGGATTTAATCTGTTTCTATAGCAATTTGCCAAACAACAATCCTAACAAATTGAGAACAAATGCTCCATCACCCAAATTACAGCTCGGCTGGTTTTGATGATGAGCTTACAGGCAGCACATCTATATGATAAAAGCTTCCTTCATCAGGTAGAATCTAACACAGGTTGCAGGTATTCCTTGATTGTATAAAATCTTATCAGTGGATAATAAAACAAAATTAAGGTCATACTGAAACAATCTGCTAATTTTTAATGTTTTCGTACTAAAAGAAAGGAGTAAAGATGGGCTGAGCTACCTGTGTCAAACGTGTGGACAATACTGGAATAGACGGTGTGTGTTGGGGTCATTGTGTGTCATGATCACCTAATGTTATTGATTGTTGCTCATGATATCAACCATTAGCTTGTCTCGTCCAGAGTTGACTACTGACAGGCTGCTGGGACAGCTGACTGAGGTGTAAAACAACATTCATTCATGACTGAACCTGAGTTCAATTTGACATCACACAGTCACACAAATAACCAAATGCGACAAAAACGTTTCCATGGTCAGTCATACAGACCCTGAAACAAATATATCCCATACAGCCTAAGCAAGTCTATAACCTTTTGCAAGTCTAGATTACTGCAGTATCTGAAAATATGAGTATCTGTGTCTCTGGGCTCCTTTTTATTATATTTGTTTGGAACTACAATGTAACAACAGTTTTTATCTGTAAAATGTGTTCATTTCAGAGACTTGATACTAGTCTACCCTTTCCATAGCAATAAGAAATCTCCACCAAAACCAGAGTCCATATCCATTGTACAATTCCGACCAGATGATTACCATGTGTTTGTGAATCACTATCAAATGATGATGATACCAGGTGTTTGCGAAAAGGTGAGCGTATCCTGCTGCACCGTGCCACCCGTCACAAACACATGCAAAATTAATCCACACAAGCAACACAAACCCACGCAAGAAGCTTCTGTATCCATCCTTCGATTGGTGCACGCATCATAACCCTTTATAGCACCATCAAGCAGTCTGCACAGTATCAGACCTTTAGGGGATCATCAAAAGAACAATAGAAATCAATGGTGACCGGTTTTGTGGAAGTAGTGGTCTGTTGCCAGATGAGTACGAGTCTCTAGCCGAGGTATCGTAGCCGAGTCTCTAGCCGAGGTATTGTAACCGAGTCATGCCTTTACCTGTATATTGATCTCAAAGGACCTCATTCATGATGTTGTTTTTGTCCCCATAAAGTAATTGGAACTGATGCACCACGTAATGCGTGCTCGGGAATTACAGATTTATGAACAACCTTATTGGTGGATGGAATTCCAATGGCTGGATGCCATATTACAGTGCAGGAACTGGACCACAGGCGGCATAAAAGTTGCAGTCAATGGACCCATCTTTAGACTGTTCCCATTTTTATATACTTTTATCAATTAGTACTCATCCAAAATTAACACCAGCTCACTGGCAAATTGTGAGGAAAGGATGAAGGGGCCATTAGTGCTGATTAATAGTAAAACTGACAGAACATTTTATCATCTTCATTATAGAGAGCATGAAAAAATGCTTCTCATCCACAACAGTTCATTCATGATGGGAGCCCTGGAGGCACTAGAATCTTGAGCCAGGCAAACAAGTGGTTGACAGCATGAACATCGATTCAGGCCAGAGATGGATCCATGTATTTTTAATACAAGATAAGTTTTGTAATTTGAAACTTCAGTGGTGGTTTAGGAAGTGATGGAGATGGGGATAGGGATGGCATGGGATAGGGGTGAGGGTAGGTATTTCAGGAGGATTTCAGTTAGAATTCCTCCCCTATGCTGGTTGGAAGAGGAGACTTAAAGGAGAGGGTGGTCAGACTTGGTGACTTAGTTGCTGGATCATTGGTCACAATAATAATCACTTTATTGTCTGGTCCAGGTTCAATCATCTACAAGCCACCATTACAGACCTGGGCAGTAGCCGAGTGCTGCGTTAAACAACATACACATTTCTATAACAGACAAATATTTTATTTGGGATTCATTTCACTGACGTTGGGGATGGTGAGACACAATCAGCCAGGTCACACAATGCATGGATACCAGGGATGTGTTCTGCTCCAGACTCCCCCGGGCACATGACGCACCATATTTTGCAAACATAAGTTGATATGCTTGCATCTACATGTGTCAACATATGCTAATTTATTCATGATGTTTTGCTAAAAGCTGGCTAATGCCATCTACATGCACAGTAAGCGCAGGCAATGGTTGCTGATTGTGTGTCCTGCATGTTGAGCTGAACCTCCGAGGAAATCAGGAATATATGGATGTGACACATACCATGACAGTGTAAGGGCTCTGTTTTTAGAGACATTGAACAATGGTGCGGTTTGTTCATTTTCATAAAAATTGAAGTCCTTCCTTTGAACTTCTTCAACTGTTTCAGCAACAATAAATGCCTAAGATGCTGGGCTACTTTTTGCTACACTTGGCCTCTGTGGCAGATTGTCTAACATGTGCCAGAAATGTTCCATCCTACAATGTCATGACGTCATGCCAACTTGGTCTATTCCCTGCTATGTCATGGTGATATCATGTCCTTGTGATTCCTTGTCTGCCCTTTTAAGGGGTGACCATTTGATATTCCTGCTGGTGTGCGATATATTTTGAAAAAAATAATTAATTCCAGAAAGAACTAGTATAAGATTAATTAACAAAAATCAATAATTATTACAGGCCTCCTCCATCTGGAAGGAGTAAAGCTATGCAGCGTGAGGCAACAAACAAACTCAGATCTTTAAGGCAGATTTGGTGTGAATCTAGTGCTACCAGTAGGGCAGGACATGCTTACCCTTTCCGCGAACACCTGGTGTCATCACTAATTTTCAGTGGTCAAATTATATAATTTTCAATGCTATTAACGCCTAATGGAATCTGTTGCAGCAGATAGTCTACTCTGGTTGACGTTACACTTTTGCCTCAGGTTGTTAACACAGACAAAAACTGTTTGCTGTATATGCTGGATGATCTGACAGAGATATGTTGAGAACGATAAAATAATTGTGTGGTTTCTCCTCTCAGCGAAGCCAACTGCATGTCTTGAAGCAATTTCCATAAATATTCTGAGTTAAACACAATTCGGTCAACTTCCCATTTAAATTAACAATCACTGTTTCATTCTGAGCATTATTCTTTTCTTCTTACACACATCATCCCACTAAGAGGCAGTTGTTTTATTATAACAAATACTCAGAGGTGAAACCGGGGTCCCTATGAAAACTTACGACAAAAGCATTCTTTCGTAAATTTAGTCTTCTTCAGTCAAAAGAAGTAGAATTTCCGCGTATTGTTTAAGTGGGCTAGACACCTACATCTGACATCAACAACCGACATCAATAAGCAGAAACAAGATCCTGAAATCGAGAGTTTTCCTCCATTTTTGACCTTAAAAAAGGTCACATCCAAGCCACAGAACACGGAATATGACACAGGCCATTAATAACATGCCAGTATCTTTATTGGTCCCTCGACCAGACAAATTTGATTGTAATCAATCCATCTGCATCTGTTCCTGCTAACAAGACCCAATTGATCACGTCAGACGTCTGGCCAACACACTGACCAGAATTGACCAGAATTCACTTGCTCTTTCAAGAGGACAATGCCATACCACTGCCTTCTGGCTTTATTTCATGTAATATACCAGTGACATAATCAGCTGGCCAGACATAAGTACCCTAGGATCTGACTTGATCAGAGAGCTGACCTTTCCTTCCTCGAGGTTAAAAATATTTCAATATCATGATGGCCGAGGCAGTAATCAAATATGAAAGATTATATGACAAATAAGAAAATGGATGTATTTTTAATGACGATTGTGTTTCAGCTGATGTCTGGAGACCTAGAACTGATGATATTGAGTTGCTGACTGTTGATCTAGGAAAGAAGTCAAACCATAACATACCAAGGTCATCATCCCTCCGCAGCTGACATAATGGATGACTTCCCATCATCAATACCTTACTTCCCCACATTACATTCCTCCACATGCTGCTGTTATCATAGACCAGCAGCAGCACTTTTACCATCATCGCCACTACTACCACCATCATCATCATCATCATCATCAATAATGTCATCAGCACCAAAAATCTTATCTTATCTTATCTTATCTTATCTTATCTTATCTTCCGGAATACACGGCCCCCTTCTGGGATCATTTCATATACATCACAGACAGTGCTTCCCTGATATGACTGTCTGCATCGAAAAATCCGATATATCACTCAGACTAGTTAATTATAGCTGGTATTTAATTACAGTGCTCATTAGAGCTTGGTGATCTTGCTTCAGTTAGGTCGCAGATGCTATGAACTACGTTGATGAAACAGATGTGATTTATTTCTCCATAATTATTCCCTCTATTTCCAGCCTTGTCATCCACTGCCGAGTCTCATAACATCCCAGCAGTATAGCCAGCACTGCCCAGCATGCACAAATTAAAAACAAAGTATCAAGTAGATATATACAGCATAACATTGTCAGAGGTATCAAATGTTGGTTTGAAACCTGTAAATGTAATTAATATGGATATGCATATAGATATACAACATTAACTTATTTCATTTCCACAGGTATCAAATGTTGATTTGAAACCTGTATATCTAATCAACATGGATATGGATATGGATATGGATATAACCTGTAATCTTCATTTGAAACTGAATGTAATAACTTGAAGTTTCAAACTTAAAAAAGAGCCAATCTACATCATGTTTGTCTGACAATACATCACATCAAATGGAACTTCATCTATTGAGGGGTTGTTCATCCATGCGACTTTCAAATATCATGGCTATGTTCATATGCAAGATATCCCATAAATATGACCTGTGGTCTGATAAAATATAAAAACTGGAGTGAAGCTTGCAGTGAACTCCTCCTGCAGATCTGATGAGCAACATAAATATACAAGAACTCCACCACAGTGGCTGCTGCGAAGGAGGAACGAAGATATCTCCCCCTTGTTCAGGAGGATCAAATGAGAGATGGCTATCATGTGGAGAGATTTATACTCTTAGGACAGAAGAATATATACATAGCTGCATACCTACAGTCTTTTCTAGATTAAACACACATGATAAAGTTCATCAAACTGAAGATAGGTCACATGCCAAGAAAAATAATCACATTCTTTTGATAGATCCAAAATGTAATTCTAAAATCATACAGACCCTTATATGTGTTTGAAGATTAAATTCCTGATTTTAGGATCTTGTCCATATCACATTTAACAAATAGCAACATGAGTGAGTGAGTGAGTGAGTGAGTGAGTGAGTGAGTGAGTGAGTGAGTGAGTGAGTGAGTATGGTTTTACACCGCTTTAAGCAATATTCCAGCAATATCACGGCGGGGGGACACCAGAAATGGGCTTCACACATTGTACCCATGTCGGGAATCGAACCCAGGTCTTCGGCGTGACGAGTGAACGCTTTAACCACTAGGCTACCTGACCGCCCAATATAGCAACATGATACTGTAGCTGACTTGGTACACTCCAAGTTGAATGTCTCAGTCATCAAGTATTGCAAGTTGTTTTGTTTGTTGTTGTTTAACGCCGCACTCAGCAATATTCCAGCTATATGACGGAGGTCTGTAAAATAATCGAGTCTGAACCAGACAATCCAGTGATCTACATCATGAGCATCGATCCACGCAATTGGAATCAATGACATGCATCAACCAAGTCAGCGAGCCTGACCACCCGATCCCATTAGTCGCCTTTTACGACAAGCATAGTCGCCTTTTACGGCAAGTATGGGTTGCTGAAGACCTATTCTACCCTGTATTGCAAGTATCGCTGTTATGGGAGTTACAAGTATTGCAAGTATCGCTGTCATGGGAGTTACAAGTATTGCAAGTATCGCTGTTATGGGAGTTACAAGTATTGCAAGTATCACTGTTATGGGAGTTACAAGTATTGCAAGTATCACCGTTATGGGAGTTACAAGTATTGCAAGTATCGTTATTATGGGAGTTACAAGTATTGCAAGTATCACTGTTATGGGAGTAACAAGTATTGCAAGTATCGTTATTATGGGAGTTACAAGTATTGCAAGTACCGCTGTTATGGGAGTTACAAGTATTGCAAGTATCACTGTTATGGTAGATAATTTGATCCAGGAAGATACGTGGGTTTCGTTCTCTTTATATCTCCATCCTGTTTGGATAAAGACTCTGGACCTTTTCGCTAACGTTGCTTCAATCTGAGCATGATTTGAATGGCATGCCGCATAAACTTGCCATCCAATCAAGTTTCTCTCCTAAGTGAGACAAATTCAGTGCTAAATTTTTAAGCTAGAGATAGAACTGTCTGTGGTGGTGACATCTCACTTCCAAAACAAATTGATGGTGGTTATGGGGCCTGGGTACTTTTCATAATAGCAGGGCGACGTAATACCTTGGCAAAATCAAAGATAGCTTTTGCGGACGGATGATCCCACTTCCAAGTTGTGGGTACTCTGTTCTTTGTATTACCCATAGTCATTCTCCTAAACTGTCTGTGAGATCATGAACAATGGATGATGTTGTCTTTAATTGTAACAATTCATATGAGGACACATTGCAATGGGCCACTTATCAAACAATGCTTGTTTGTTTGTTTGTCGTATTACACTGCACTCAGCAATATTCCAGCAGTCTGTAAATAATCAAGCCTGGATCAGAGAAGCCAGTGATTGATATCATGAGCATCGATCCACGCAGTTGGGAAATGATGACATGCATCAACCAAGTCAGTGAGCCTCACCACCCGATCCCATTAGTCACCTCTTAAGACAAGCATGGTCGCCCCTAACGACAAGCATGGTCACCTCTTAAGACAAGCATGGTCGCCCCTTACGACAAGCATGGTCACCCCTTACGACAAGCATGGTCACCCCTTACGACAAGCATGGTCGCCCCTTACGACAAGCAATGAAACAATTAGAACAGTAGGTGTAAACAAGTCAATCAGCGTTAATCAAAAGTCATAATTCTCAAAGAGAACTACGGAATAGCTGTCCAGATATATTGTCCCTATGGGGAACATAATAATTTTACTTAAATTCACTTTTCTGGAATATGCATTGAACAAAAAAAATACATGTGACCAAGGAGGTTCACTGCAATCATAACTCATCTTACACGCCACTGTTTCACACAAAAACACAACATATGATAGCAAAATCAATAAAGCGACTAAGTCTAGCAAGTTTTCTTCCCACCGATGTCAGTATCAAGACACTAAAAACTGAACTGCTCCCACTTCCCAAGTCATCTATTGCAAATCAGCCTACTTTGAATCTGGAGTTAGATGTCTGATTTGAGTCTTCACTTTTATCATCCTTTTGCTGGATTCTCCAGGGGCCATGAAACAGACTAGATGCCTTTAGCAGACTTCACAGGAGGATGTTGGAAACCTAGCAGCTGTTTCCATAGTTACCAGTTGTAAATTCAGTGAAAAAATGGAAGAAATGTTCACTTCAAGTACTAGTTTTCTGAAAATTTAAGTGGATTGCCTGTACAAAAATGAATTATGATATGGCTGTAGTAATCATATGTTCCCGGAGTTGCTCCTTCACACATGATTATGATCTCACTTGAGATCTCAAGATTTCACTCCATCTCATGATCTGGTAACAACGCAAGTCCCTCACTCACTTAATCATGGCATGCAGATACTGAAGACGTCACATCGATCTGCTCCTGCACAACTCACTCACTCACTCACTCACTCATGGCATGCAGACACTGAAGACGTCGAAACTATCTGCTCCTGCACAACTCACTCACTCACTCACGGCATGCAGACACTGAAGACGTCACATCTATCTGCTCCTGCACAACTCACTCACTCACTCACGGCATGCAGACACTGAAGACATCACATCTATCTGCTCCTGCACAACTCACTCACTCACTCACGGCATGCAGACACTGAAGACATCACATCTATCTGCTCCTGCACAACTCATTCACTCACTCACTCACGGCATGCAGACACTGAAGACGTCACCTCTATCTGCTCCTGCACAACTCACTCACTCACTCACGGCATGTAGACACTGAAGACGTCACATCTATCTGCTCCTGCACAACTCACTCACTCACTCACGGCATGTAGACACTGAAGACGTCACCTCTATCTGCTCCTGCACAGCAGGGCATTCTTCATCTTTCATTTCCGATTTAATTTCAGGCTGATCTGGGCTGAAAGTGAATGTAAGTGTAAGGGGGACGAAGTTCCCTATCTGCAGGATGTGGCTAATCCAATAAACCTGCCTCCAGACAGCCCACAGGAAAGACTGGCATGAGTTCTGAAACTAGTTTGGATTGTTGTGTCACATCTGTGTTAGATTCAAAAAATGGTTTCACGCCACTTTTAGCCATATTCCAGAAATACTACTGCAGGGGACACCAGAAGTTGGTCTACATATTCTACCCGTGTGTGTGTGTGTGTGTGTGTGTGTGTGTGTGTGTGTGTGTCTGTGTGTCTGTCTGTCTGTCTGTCTGTCTGTCTGTCTGTCTGTCTGTGTGTGTGTGTGTGTGTGTGTGTGTGTGTTTGTACTAGTCTGGTCCCATGCTGATTTTATAGTGCTAGTCCACTGAGATACCATGCTACCGTTTAACATGAATACCCCACTCAGACACAGGATGCCCACTGAGCTGAACAGTACTTGTTTTATACCCTTACTGCCGAGCACCTGGCAGGGTAACAACAAGTACCATCTTTTCACGTCTTTTGGAATGATGCAACTGAATCTTTCGCTCTCCAGACGGACGCTCTTCCACAAGTTCATGGAGGTGGTCAGACAGACTTGTCCACATGAATAGCAATCTCCTGCTGAGACTTAGGGGCAATGCATTTATGAGGCAGGGTATGACAGTGTTTGGTTAGGATGAAAATCTAACAAAACATATTTTCAAAACAGCCAGAATTTATCTTACAGAATTTCATTTTTTCTCCAGGAAAATTTACTATGTTCTGCTGAGCTTTGGATTCACAGACTGTAAATATGAAATTATTATGACTGACCTAAGTTGGCCAAAATCACAGACTGTAGGAATTAATTTATTTCTTATATGTAGCAAAAGTAACATGACACTGGAATATATTATCCCTGGTGAAATAACACTTTCATATTGCATCAAACTTCTTTCAAGGCATATATTAGGGTACTTTTTAACTCAATCACAGGTAGATCTGCAAATACATGTGTGTACATCTGATTGCTCTTTTCAGCTTAGTTCATGAGACAAATACACACAGCAATCTTAATCTCTGCATATCAAACAATGTCAAGAAGAAAAGGCCATGCAACTGAAATGATAAATCATCATGTCTAGCGATGACTGAGAGCAAGTTTCACTTTTTCATTGACCAAGTTTGTTATCTCACGTACGTTCATACGATTTTGTTTTTTTAAACTGCATAATATCAAAAAATGTTTTGCCCAAAATACTGCGTCCCAAGAGGGAATTTGCGTTATGCATGGGTGCACACTGTAGCCAAGAAAATACTCTAATCATTCCTAATTAGAAGTATGGCATGCTGGAATGGTACTCTGTCCTGGAATCCTGAGGCTGGCTATGTATATTATACAGACACAGATAACTTGGCCAAGTGGATTACACAGAGGGTCTGTGTTACTGGGCCAGATATGACTGTATCTCTATTGATGGTGGGATGATCAGCATGAAACGTGATCAGAAACGGTGATTGGCCAGACTCCAGTACACATCCAAACCTCACAACATCTTGGCAAAGATGACTTGACATCAACATCGACAGTATATTGTTTATACTTTCCTGATGGTGAGTGAGTGAGTGAGAGAGTTTGATTTTACGCCGTTTTTAGCAATATTCCAGCAATATCACGGCGGGGGGACACCAGAAATGGGCTTCACACATTGTACCCATGTCGGGAAACGAACCCGGGTCTTCGGCGTGACGAGCGAACGCTTTAACCACTAGGCTACCCGACCGCCCCCCTTTCCTGATGGTCGTCAGCATTATAATGATACCACACTTTTCACTCTTTAAATCAAGTCTAACTTACAATGGTTTCTAAAAATACAATGTTTCAACCTAAAACGGCAACACATATCTGCTTGGTGCATGACATGAAATTTCAGACTAATGGGTAATGGGGAACAGTATGGTAATGTCGGTTGTTGCCAAGATCTGACATTTCTTTCAGTCACAAAAATGATGTCTGATGCAATTCCCTATTTTGACTTGTACCATATGTTTCCATGTTTTTTTCAAGTGAACAACTGACTTGCCTTTGCATGTGTTTGTGATGGTTGCCACTGGTGGGGCAGGATACACTCACCTTCTCAGCTGATTTGACTACTGCATCACAGTGGAAGCTAATTTTCACAGAATAGTGCTTGCCATAAAAGGCAACCATTCTTGTCATAAGAGGCGACTAACAGGATAGGGTGGTCAGGCTCACTGACTTGGTTGTTGCATGTCATCGTATCTCAATTGCATGGATCGATGCTCTTGATGTCAATCACTGGAGTGTCTGATCCAGACTTGATTATTAACAGACCGCTGGCATATAGCTGGAAGCGACGTTAAACAACAAACAAACAGACAAACCCAATCTCACCCAGGCGATGTCTCCTGTGGAATTCAGTTCTGGATGATGAGGTGATTTTAATTCAAAATTCTCTCATCTTCATGTGACTCAAATCAATCTTTCTTGGTGATAGTAAGAGACAGGGCTTACATCATTATTGAAAGATCCATTATCTTTTTAAAAAGTTGCAGGTGAAAAAAATCCCTTAGGAACAAAGTATCAAGGAAGCTGTTGCATCTTATCAAAGATGATGGTGACGCAGTCAGGCATTTTGTTGCCTCGGATGTGATATACTGAATGGGATATGTTTTCTATTGCAACAAATTCCATTTCTTCTGCGAATTAATCAGAATCATCAGTACCTATAATTGGTTATCACATGGAAACAAGATCAGTTAAAAGCCTTCTTCGAACTGATTAAACACATCAGAAAAAAGGTTCTGTTTGTCATTGAGGATAACGACTGGATACAAGCTTTAGAACCTTTTTGAAATTGTTTGGGTTTTGTGATGGATAAACTAGCGAAGTTGTTCCCTCATTATTCTTGTGCTTGCTCCAAAGCTCTTAGAAAGTTGAGTTTAAACTATCGCCTGGAGCCATGATGCTCCGCATCTTCTAAATCAGTGTGAATAAATATCTTCTTAACATTCTAATTTGCACGATAACCATTTATCTCTCAGTGGAGTTTGCCAACCATTGTTCAAGCTGAGGACGAGATCTCTCAAGGATCTTTCTTGGCAATCAGAGATTTTAGAACGGGCAAGTTACCATGAATGTAAAATTTAAATATATGAGCAAAATAGAAATTTGTCACGTAACATGTTCTAAACAGGCATTCAAAGAATTCCAAATTTCTTGTTCATCTCATTTCGTAATGTGCCTTCTACTGCACTGATCATACGAATGATAAGATGAAGGATTTGATGAGAGATCTGAAAAAAGATCTGTTGAGGGATCTGATGAAGGAACTGATGAAAGATAAGATGAAGGATCCGATGAAGGATCTGAAGAAAGATCTGATGTAGTATCTAATGAAAGATCTGAAAAGGGTCTGATGAAGGATAAGATGAAAGATCTGTTGAAGGATCCAATGAAGTATCTAATGAAAGGTCTGATGAAGGATCAGTTGAAAGATCTGATGAAGGATCCGATGAAGAACCCGCTGAAAGATATGACAAAATTTCAAATGAAGGACCCCATGCAGGATCTTTTGAGGGTGAAGGATCTGATGAGGGATGAAATGAGAGATCTTTTTACAAAATCAGTTCAATAAATTATGCATACAATTCTTTTTATAGAAAACATAAAATACTTGTTTGAAGAATAGTAAGTACTTATGGCACAAGTTCATATAAACTTATTTTTCCTTGTTCAAATCTTTAATGGCCATAATTACATTTATAGGACATTTACTTTTTACACTTTGATGCCCTTTCACATTGCTCTTTAAAGAATTGCTCTAGTGCTGACATGGTAAATGTGTAATTGTTGTCATGGTAACATGGAAACGACAGTGAGTGAGTTGAGAGAAATGTGCAGGTCGTATATGTTTACCACGTGAGTGAGGTGCACAGTTGGCCTAGCTGTCTGTGGCACCAGAACTTGCAATGCAGAGTAGTGACCCCTAGCTGTGCAAGGAGCCTATGATAGCTTGTTCAAATCCTGATCTGCCCTGATCATGTTTCTTGGTTTGTCAGCACCACACCCATGCCTGTGGGTTTCACAAAAGTAGTGAGACTCAATGGGCTTTCCCCTTCATCATATTGCCACAACAAGAAAAATGTTCAAAGAGGCATTAACCCAACTCACTCACTCACTCACTCACTCACTACCACCCATGAGCACAATAGGGTTCAATTTGAGGTTCAAACCCAGGACCAGTTGACAGCTACGGAATGCCAAAGGTGCAGATGTCTGTAATTTTCAGACCTACCAAACCATCCTGTAGAGTTTATCACAAGGCAAGCATGGAAAAGCTTTTAAGAAAAGGAGGTGTGTGGATTTTGTGGTTTGGCAATTCCCCAAACAGTTTTTTATACATTAACTTTTAGTATTCAAAATACCATCATAAAGATATGGGTTAGACATGGTCTTCAGGAACCCATGCTTATCATAAGAGGCCACTAAAGGGATTGGGTGGTCAAGCTCACTGACTTGGTTGATACGTGTCATTGTATCCCAATTGTGAGGGTCGATGCTCATGATGTCAAACATTGGATTGTCTGGTCCAGACTTGATTATTTAGAGACCGCAGTCATATAGCTGGGATATTGCTGAATGTGTCCTTAATAAGAAACAAACAACAACAATACTGAGCAAGTATTGACATGATGACAAAGTCAGACATGATTCTTTTAAAAATGCGCTGGTGCACGTGCGTTGCAGACACACATGACGTTGCTAATGAATAATTTGCATTCTCATATATGCAAGGGGTGGGTGTATGGTTCTTAGTAGGAGGTGACAACTTGGAGACGATGGCTTGCGGTATATACAATTTCACTTTATACAGGTAGATATATACATACATAAAACACTATGTGCCAGGTCAGCACATAGTGGTAGTGGTTGTTGTCTTGGTGCCCCGGAGCACGCAGCCTAACCCTAGCTAGTCTAAGTGTAAGACCTTTCTTCTCTCTCTTTCTCTCCCTCTGTCCTCTCTGGACCAAGGCTAAAAGCCAAGGTTACCTGACATTTAGTAAGTCATTAATAGAGTGAGTGAGTGAGTTGGATTTAATGCCGCTTTTAACAGTATTCCAGTTATATCACGGCGTGTCAGCTTAATGTGGGAGGAAAGCCCGAAGTGATGCAGGTCTCAGACATTTACCACTTCAGTGAAACCCACGAGCACGGGTAAGGTGCTGACAAACGGGATTCGACCCCCCCACAATCATAGGTTTCTGGCGTGCCCAAGGGATGCAACTCTGCACAGCGAATCGCGGCGCCTTAGACGACTGGGCAACCAGTGGCCCCTCATAAATAGAAACAACAGTAATTCATCAGTGACATACTTGCACATCCTATTCAAGGTGGCAGACAGTCGATGTACAATACAATGGGGATTAACAATTGGGAATAGCATCTTATAAATAACGGCAATTAAGTGTTTGAAGGGTCTCCAGGGTAATTAGCCTTTGGAATTAAATGTTCTTTCAGACAATTGTTGTCGTAAATTAGTTGCTATGACACTTTTGAGGAGGTTATTTTTTATAATTATTTTTTTTTAGCAAACAAACAAAACTAACACTTTCTGACTGCAGCATGGGTTTTTGCACCATATGATCACAGTAAGATCTACCTTGATTGTGAAAACACAACACTATTCTGAGCTCAGAGAAGCAGTGGAGGTTGTGTTTGATGGGAGCATGTGGTGGGAGGCTATGGAAGTGACTTGTAGAGATTACTTGGTCCTGGTGTGTGATAAGTTCGACATACTTGTGGAGGCGACACTCTGCAGACTCTGTCAATCTGGAGACTGGCCACTGGTGTGGGGGGATGATACAATCCTCTAAGCTTACCAGAAATAGAGGTAGACTCTGTTGTGTTGACTTGTGTTTTGGTGTGGTGATGTGATGGTTTCGTACCATGTTGTGTCAGGTGTGGTGTGGTGTGGTGTGGTGTGGTGTGGTGTGGTGTGGTGTGGTGGCATGATGTGGTGGCATGGTGTGGTGGCATGGTGTGGTGACGTACCATGTTGTGTGGTGTGGTGTGGTGTGGTGTGGTGTGGTGTGGTGTGGTGTGGTGTGGTGGTGTGTGGCGTGGCGTGGCGTATTGGTTTGTGTTGTGGTATGGTGTGGTTGTGTGTGGCATGGCATGGCGCGGCGTGGTGTGGTGTGGTGTGGTGACGTACCATGTTGTGTCGTGCTGGGGTGTGCTGGGGTGTGCTGGGGTGTGCTGTGGAGTGCAGTGGCTTGACCATACATACTGCTTGTTTAATGTGGTGTGCTATTTCTATACGTTTCAGTCCAATAAAAGCATCATAAAATACAAAGCAGAGTACCTTGAAGAAATCCACACAAATCTACCAGCTACATCCATGCATTCCTGTAGATCACAGGGAGGCCAACTAAAGTAATCAAGACACAAAGTAATGCATCTGTGGAAGGAAGAGGAGGAAGAAGCAATGGCAGCAGCTACATCGTCATTGCTCAGTTTCAAAACACTCAGGATCAAGTGACCCAAAAGCAGGTGATTTCACAACACAAAATATTGACAAACATCGAATGCCCCCGACCCTCACCCAAGGGAGATAATTTCATGGTCACTTTACCTTTTAGGTCCTTGAACAGCCAAGTCCCCTGACCTACAGCATGAGGAATGCAGATTACTCTCTAAAACATGGCCACATCATATACAACAATCTGTTACAGTGCAATGAAAAAACTGAGGATAATAGTCTCGAAAAAAACCTATTAATATACCAGAATGAAGCAGCCAAGGGATCAACATAAAATGATAGCAGCTGCATCTTCTCCCAGGATGGGTGGATGGATGGATGGATGGATGGATGGGTTGATGGATGGATGGGTTGATGGATGGGTGGGTGGGAAGGTGGATTGATTGATTGATTGATTGATTTGATTGATTGATTGATTGATGGGTGGGTGGGTGGGTGGATGGATGGATGGATGGATGGATGGATGGATGGAGACCTGTTCTCTGATTAAGGAAGCAAATTGTTCGCTGCAGTTTCCTCTGTCAGACGATCTGCCTTTAGTGATACTGAAACCTGATCAGATGACGTGAAAGATCTTATCTAACCTGTTCCACAGTTGACACTTTCATCTCTAAAAGTTGGATAATAATCAAGCCAAATTTTCTCTAAAAATATTTCTACTTCAAGCCAGCTAAGCATGGAATAAGTGCTTCCATAACTGATCCGTCTATTGCCCTGTGTTATTCCCGGATAAGGCACACAGGTTCTAAGAATCTGTTTTCATGGATGGAGGAGTAAGCATATACTCTGAAACGTTGTGTTCCTCACAGCAAAGAAGTTGACAACCTAAATTCTCTTCCTGATGTATTAATAGAAACTGTAAAAAACTAAATGTTCTTAGAAATATTGATTTTAACTGTATTTTTAGTATAAATTAACATCTGTGAAAATATATCTGTAATTTGTTTCCTGATATTTTCCTGATATTCCAGGCAACACCTGGGTGAGGATTCCTTGTCAGAGAAGTCCCCCAGTACCCCATGCGTGCTGTATAAGACATCTGCCGAGGATTGTGAACTTGGTGGAAGTGTGTCATTGTGTCCCGACAGAGGGCATCGATGCTCCTAGTTTCAGTCACTGGTTTGCGTGAAGGATTACTCACAGGCTTCTAGGATTTGTTGGCCTTGCTGCACAACACTCCCAGCTGGAATACTGTTAACAGCTGATACACTCTTTAATACAAGGCTTGTACAAAAACTGGCAACTTCGTTTACAGATATTCCTCCACTGACATATTTTACAAAAGCAGATGTGAAAACAGCAGCCTTCTTCTATAAACAATGTAACAAATTTGCGCAAACATATCCAGGTTATAATACCACTGACAAATCATAAAAACATAAAATCATTAAAAAAAAATTCTCATAAAATCCAGCAGTGTTGTCTTGCATGAGGAAAATATTTGAATTACTAAGTATTTAGGGGATCATGGATACCAGGCCGATCATCAGCTACCTCAACCTGTTGCATGCTTTGAAGGAAGCGTTCCACTCTGCCCACAGGGTCAAGGATGTGTATTGACTCAACACATGTGTGTTGAAAGGTATTACCTTCTCTACTTCCTGATTAGCTACCATAAATATTCACTTAGAGACCCCCCTTCAACAACCTCAGCGTGCATGCATGCGTTTTAGGTGTAGGTGTTTGTGTGTTGGGGGGGGGGGGGGGGGGGGGGGGGAGATTCTTTGAGAAAGGGTATTTTTCACTCACAGTTTTAAAACATGCATTTCTTTCAGTGAACAGTGGAGCATAATAATTTTTGTGTGTAAAGCCTGAGATAGTATCATGTGTTTTAAGTTTTACCTGAACAATTTCTTTTTAACAAAAATCACCGAACATGTGATATAACTTGAACTCTTACTGTAGGTAAACTATTGTTTGCTACATTACACCTGTACCTTCCAGCCTGAAAATTATGCGAAAAATGTTAAAATGTTAACCCCAGTAAACAAATAATCTGTAAAACGTTTTCCAAAAACTAGTTACAGTGTTGCCAGCAATCCTATGCAGCAGTGTGCTAGGAGGGTGAGCGGTGCTAGTTCTGACAGCGTATGGGAGTGATCAATCTCTCTTGAATCTTGTAAATATTTTACCTGATCCTCCATGAGGTAATCACGGGTTTGTGAGAAACAATTATGCAAAGCACCCACATTCACACAAATTATTGATGCAAGAGAGTAATTACTTCAACCGAAATGAAGGAATTTCCAGAGTGAACTCTATGTTAAACTTGGCAGTGAAGGAGAGGGATGCTTGTATTTAATTACCTGACATTCTGACATCAGAGGCAGCGTAGGTGCAGATCAATAACAACAGTAATGTCAGTGTGTTTTGCTTGTACAGGTAACAGTGAATCAATGTCATGATACATGACCACCATCATTGGATAACCCTACCACTTCACTGCCTACACTGCTGCAGTCAGTGATGATGATGATGATGATGCGGAAGAGGATAATGATGATAAATATGTTGATGAGAGTGACATTGACATGAGGATGTTGACATGAAGAGGATGTTGACATGAGGAGGATGTTGACATGAGGAGGATGTTGACATGAGAAGGACGTTGACATGAGAAGGATGTTGACATGAGGAGGACGTTGACATGAGGAGGACATTGACATGAGGAGGACGTTGACATGAGGAGGACATTGACATGAGGAGGACATTGACATGAGGACATTGACATGAGGAGGACGTTGACATGAGGACATTGACATGAGGAGGACGTTGACATGAGGAGGACATTGACATGAGGAGGACGTTGACATGAGGAGGACATTGACATGAGGAGGACGTTGACATGAGAAGGACGTTGACATGAGGAGGATGTTGACATGAGGAGGATGTTGACATGAGGAGGATGTTGACATGAGGAGGACATTGACATGAGAAGGGCGTTGACATGAGAAGGACGTTGACATGAGGAGGACGTTGACATGAGGAGGACATTGACATGAGGAGGACGTTGACATGAGGACGTTGACATGAGGAGGACATTGACATGAGGAGGACGTTGACATGAGGACATTGACATGAGGAGGACGTGTCACGTCATGTCAATGTCCTCATGTCAATGTCCTCCTCATGTCAACGTCCTCCTCATGTCAATGTCCTTCTCGTGTCAACGTCCTTCTCATGTCAACGTCCTCATGTCAATGTCCTCCTCATGTCAATGTCCTTCTCATGTCAATGTCCTCCTCATGTCAACGTCCTTCTCATGTCAACGTCCTCCTCATGTCAATATCCTCCTCATGTCAACGTCCTCCTCATGTCAATGTCCTCCTCATGTCAACGTCCTCCTCATGTCAATGTCCTCCTCATGACATGAGAAGGACGATGACATGAGGAGGACGTTGACATGAGGAGGACATTGACATGAGGACATTGACATGAGGAGGACATTGACATGAGGACGTTGACATGAGAAGGACGTTGACACGAGAAGGACGTTGACATGAGAAGGACGTTGACATGAGGAGGACATTGACATGAGGAGGACATTGACATGAGGACATTGACATGAGGAGGAAGTTGACATGAGAAGGACATTGACATGAGGAGGACGTTGACATGAGGACGTTGACATGAGGAGGACGTTGACATGAGAAGGACATTGACATGAGGAGGACGTTGACATGAGGACGTTGACATGAGGAGGACGTTGATATGAGGAGGACGTTGACATGAGGACGTTGACATGATGAGGACGTTGACATGAGAAGGACATTGACATGAGAAGGACATTGACATGAGAAGGACATTGACATGAGGAGGACATTGACATGAGGAGGATGTTGACATGAGATGGACATTGACATGAGGAGGTCATTGACATGAGAAGGACGTTGACATGAGGAGGACGTTGACGTTGACATGAGGAGGACATTGACATGAGAAGGACGTTGACATGAGAAGGACATTGACATGAGGAGGACGTTGACATGAGGACGTTGACATGAGGAGGAAGTTGACATGAGAAGGACTTTGACATGAGGACATTGACATGAGGAGGATGTTGACATGAGGAGGATGTTGACATGAGGAGGACGTTGACATTAGAAGGACGTTGACATGAGGAGGACATTGACATGAGAAGGACGTTGACATAATGAGCATGTTGATGCAAAGAATGGACAAGATGAGGATGTTGGTACTTATGATCTTGTTGAAGTTGATGACGTTGATTTTGATGTTAATGTTGTTGATGATGGTGAGGATGACGTTTGTGTTTCATGAAACCTACACAAGTATGATGTGGGCAGACATATCAGTTCCTGCCCTGACAAAGGGACATAACTCTGCAGTCACTGTGGAGGTCAGCAGGTATTGCACCCGGAACTGGTGTGCCCCAGTGAGCACCTCCATTGTTACCAGCCAACCAGACTGCGATCTGTCTCACTCAACGCTGGGGCACTGGAGCTGTACCAAGACAGCTTACACCACATAATCCTTGACAGGACAACAATGGCACCCAAACTAAACACCTAGCAAACATTTGTTTGTTGTTACTGTGTAAGAAATATCGCCTTTAACCATTTAAAATACGTGGAAAGTCAAAACAAAAATGTTTACAAGCTGGAATGTTGATATGGGGAATACGGCTGTACAGGAAGTTTGGTTGATATATGGTGTCACGATGTCCCTGAAACAGTCGCTCTACACTGTTTATTAGATATTTCCATATTCCAGCTTTCAGAACATATCCCTTGTGTATACGTAACCATCGATTGAACTTCTCTATGGTCTGACTGCAATACATTGACAACAACTTTATATTTCATAGTTATCATCAGATAATAGTGACAGACATGATGAAACAATAACATCTAAGAATGGACTGCCATTCTTTTTCCATTTATGGGGGTATAAACATAACTAAATCAGTGTGCAATACTGTGTAAATGCACGTAAAGTGTAAGCAGACGTTTTCACGTTTCAAGTCCCATAAATGCCAAAACATATTGAAGGCAATCCTCATAAATAAATATTTCAGCAATAATAGCTTCATAGACTGCTTATTTATTCATTAACATACAAAAAAAATGGAGAATAATGGCATGAAATCCGTGACATTGTTCTGCGCAATCACGAAACAACCCATTCTATTATCAGTCAACCAGAAACAGAACTCCATTAGTGGTCGTGGCCTATTTGTTATTCGGTTTATGGAAACATAAACACAAAATGCTTCATTAACCAATCAAATGCCACAGAACCACTTGCAATTTATTTATTTACTGTTAAATAGTTTCATTTGAGCTGACCTGTGGGTACTCTTTCAGAATGTGTCACGGGACATGAAGCAGACACGAAGCAGACACAAACCAGGTGCATGTCCCACCCTTAATCAGCTCCCTAAAAACCCGACCTATGAAGATTCCGGGGTAGAATAGGTCTTCAGCAACCCATACTTGCCGTAAAAGGTGACTATGCTTGTCGTAAAAGGCGACTATGAGATCGGGTGGTCAGGCTCGCTGACTTGGTTGATACATGTTATCGATCCCAATTGCGTGGATTGATGCTCATGATATTAATCACTGGATTGTCTGGTCCAATATTCCAATATTCCAGCAATATCACGGCGGGGGACACCAGAAATGGGCTTCACACATTGTACCCATGTCGGGATTCGAATCTAGGTCTTCGGCGTGACAAGCGAACACTTTAACCACTAGGCTACCCGACCACCCCCAAAAATGTACAGAAAGTAATGAAATAAATATGTACAAATGTAGAACAGACTCTTGTTTATTTGGTCACATGACCCATCTGCCATTTTCAACATGAGACAAGCTCATGAAAATTTATGGATTTCCTTCATATCATTTGGATTTTCTCAGGACAAACTAGTTGAAATGGTTTGGATAGCAAACACTCGTCCTAACTTACAACTAAAACTGAGGACTGTAATGGGAGCCAATGGGAGACAACTGACTCTTGTCGGGAAGTAGTTCCATGTCCTATCTGTGCCCACAACCACCGTGACACAGGAATCAATATTCATATTACAATGCCCTCTCTCCTCCCTCTCACACCTGTTCAACCTCATGCTCTATTAAATTGGTCTTTCTAGTGCTATGACAGATTCTAGTAAATGTTCCCATGCCACAACCAGCTGGGTCATCACATCTTTCCTCAGATAAAGAAAAAACAAATGCCTCAATCTACTCTCCAGGATATTTCTAATAACACTCATATAATAAGTTTATACAGCTCAAAGTTCATTCCTGCATTTTTGTCAACAGGTGACATTTTCCCCCAAATTCACCTTACTATTTGCTATTGCATCCAATATCAAGACTATTCAAGCCTGGTGATAAAATCTTCTTGTAACAAATACTTGAGAAGCTGAAAGATTGACATCTTGACTTCAAGTGGTTCTGTTAGATTATCTAAACGACAGTCAGTGCCATATCTGTTGAATGCCTTGTATAGAGCTGTGTTGATTATCCCTATCCAGCTTCCACAAATCCAACCCCCCTCCCCCCAACCCCTCCCCCACCCAAACAAGGTGATCAACGCAGACATGTTATCACCAAAATACTTCACTCAAGCCACAGTGTTACAAATATGCATGTATGGTCATGGCATAGTTACTGACAGTTAAATGATAAAGTTTATCTGCTTCTAACTGGAACAAGTTTAAGCCGAAGGGCACACATATCAATGTAAGTGGCCTGATGGAGTTTGAAGGTGTGACCTGTGCAGGTTACAGTTGCTGTGGACAAGTCATCGTAAATCTGTTTTTGATGGGATCACTTATCCATAGACAGCCCCAACAATAGATCCAAAGCTGCTCTTTAACATAATGAGGTGATTGTCAACAATCTGTTAGGCCGGAGCTTATAATGCAGGTATGATTGCCTTGTTTGCTGTCAGTCAGAGAGTTGCAGCTGTTACCATGTGTCCAACTGCTGTGGTGATTTGTGCACTGTTCCCCAAGTCAGACATGATATCTGATCTGAGACCTATTCCACCTACTCACTCACTCACTCACCCATCCTCCCATCCACTCACTCATACACCCATTAACTCACCAACCCACCCGCCCACACACCAACTCACTCACCTATCCTCCAATTTACTCACCCACCCATTCACTCATCCATCTTCCCACTCACTCACTCACTCATCTACCCATCCACAACCCACTCACCCACTCACTCACTCACTCACTCTCATTCCAACAAGATCAAAGGTCTTCACAATATATATCAAGAAGTATTGACTGAATAACAAGCTTCAACTACTACCTAGTAATCCAATCTAACTAACTTGTGTGGACACAGTCAGGTAATGGGACTACACACACTTAGCAAGGCAAGGTCATGCACATCACCTTCTCAAGAACGACAGGCAGCCTTGTGGAACAAAGGGAACATTCCTCTCAACAGCTGAATAGGCCGGAAGAAAAACCTAACCACTGTTCTGACAAGTGATCTTTCCCCTGTCCACGCTTCATTTCACAGTACACAGAGAAAACTTGTGTAGAGTACAGGGTCTACTTGCTGTAGGCATAAATTCAGACATATTGTCATTAATTGTGTAGTCAATTCTCACTGTGAGGTCGACTGGACTCATGACCAAGCAGTGACAGGTTTGATTCCCGATGTGGGTAAAGACCTTCATTCCTGATGGCCTAGACGCCTTGTCTCTGAAATTAACATATCTTACAGAAAAAAACAGTTGTTAAATTATCTTAATACAAATATAATAAAAAGGAGCCCAGAGACTTTATTCATCTTGATACTGCAGTAATCTAGACTTGCCAAACATTATAGACTGATGAAGGAGTAAGTATATACTCCAAAACGTTGTGTTCCTCATAATAAGAAGTTGCCATCCATAAATTCTCTTCCTTATTATAGACTTGCATGGGCTGTATTGGATATATTTGTGTCAGGGTCTGTATGACAGACTACTGGCGTGAGTGAGGTTGGCTTCAAGATGCCTTGAACAGAGTGTCAGTGATGGGGTCAACCTCTGTGCTCCCACCTCACAACATATTCATCCTACGTCTGTAACAGTTCCACCACACAGCAACAAAACACAAACAGAGTTGGGAAACACCTAAATAGTGTAACATCGCTTAACAGTGTGTCAGTAATACCGTGTTTCCTTCTCATAACTGTGCCATTCCTTAAGCTGAAGTTTATGTCCGTGAGCAAACCCTGTCTTACTTCACACCAGAGCTTCTGGTGACACTCATGGACATCATTCTTTCACTAGATGTTTATTGCACTCCTAAATGTGGTATGACCAATCGAAGCACACTCATATATAAACAGAATCCTCACAGAATGATGGTGTGATGTGCATTTCACGACACATTATCAGTCCCTGGTGTGATGTGCATTTCACGACACATCATCAGTTCCTGGTGTGATGTGCACCACGACACATCATCAGTCCCTGGTGTGATGTGCACCACGACACATCATCAGTCCCTGGTGTGATGTGCACCACGACACATCATCAGTCCCTGGTGTGATGTGCACCACGACACATCATCAGTCCCTGGTGTGATGTGCACCACGACACATCATCAGTCACTGAACTACATAGTGTATCACTGAACTACATAGTGTATCACTGAACTACATAGTGTATCCCTGAACTACATAGTGTATCCCTGAACTACATAGTGTATCACTGAACTACATAGTGTATCACTGAACTACATAGTGTATCATGAACTACATAGTGTATCATGAACTGACAGGAACTACTATAGATTACACAGAGAGAGGACTGGGAACACTCAGCTTTCAGCAATACTCCAGGCATGTCACTGTGACCCGTAAATAAGTCTGGACCAGGCAAACCAGTGACTGAAAGCATGAGCAAGAATCCGCCCGTCAAGAAGACATCAATTCCCATCATGTTGCAAGTCAGCTCATTGGACAAGAATGGGGTACTGGAGGTCCACTGTTCCCAAAACTCCCAAAGGAAATGCTGCAGACCCAATATGTCAGAGGATGTCACAACCTGTACTTTCAAGGGGAGTTGATCCATGCTGTCTACATGACAGGCTAACACTCTTACCATTCAGCCACCCAGTGCAACCCTCAGTGCTGGACTATAGCTGGCCTCAACATGGAGCCTTGCAATAACTCTTTGCCAACAGTTACACATTCCACCTCCTCTCCTCAGAGTCAAGGAGAGACCAAGGCGCGTTCAGTCTGTTATACTGGCTAATTACTTCACTAAAACTAGACAGCTCGTCAGTGGTGCATGATGAGGTTGCCATGAGAAGACAGACAGAGCCCGGACACACAGTCTACCTTCAATCAATGAACACATGACAACAGTGTAGATATAGAGCGCCATGGTGTTGCCTCATCACCTGGACACATTCATTCACTGACTGGGCCTCAGCATTCATTCTAGTGTGTGTATGTATAATGGTTGACTTCAGCACAATCATTAATGAGAGAGAGAGAGAGAGAGACAGAGAGAGAGAGAGAGAGAGAGAGAGAGAGGGAGAGAGAGAGAGAAAGAGCATTATTCCTTACAATGTTATACTTTACACCCAGCACAATTGCTAACACTGCCTGAGGGACAGATCAGTCAATCTTCAAGGAGGTGGGTGTGCCTGGAAGTCTTGCAAGACACACACTATTACTTCTATCACTGCTTCAAGAGGCACACTCTACTTCTGTCACTGCTTCAAGAGCTACACTATTACTTCTGTCACTGCTTCAAGAGAAATGCTATTACTTCTGTTACTGCTTCAAGAGATTCGCTATTACTTCTGTCACTGTTTCAAGATATACGCTATTACTTCTGTCGTTGATTCAAGAGATTCGCTATCATTTTTGTCACTGCTTCAAGAGATATGCTATTACTTCTGTCGTTGATTCAAGAGATTCGTTATCACTTTTGTCACTGCTTCAAGACACACACTATTACTTCTGTCACTGCTTCAAGAGAAATGCTATCACTTTTGTCACTGCTTCAAGAGATTCGCTATTACTTTTGTCACTGCTTCAAGATACACACTATTACTTCTGTCACTGCTTCAAGAGAAATGCTATCACTTTTGTCACTGCTTCAAGAGATTCGCTATTACTTTTGTCACTGCTTCAAGAGACACACTATTACTTCTGTCACTGCTTCAAGAGATACACTATTACTTCTGTCACTGCTTCAAGAGATACGCTATTACTTCTGTCACTGCTTCCAGAGATACGCTATTACTTCTGTCACTGCTTCAAGAGATACGCTATTACTTCTGTCACTGCTTCAAGAGATTCACTATCACTTTTGTCACTACTTCAAGAGATTCGATATCACTTTTGTTACTGCTTCAAGAGATATGCTATTACTTCTGTCACTGCTTCAAGAGATATGCTATTACTTCTGTCACTGCTTCAAGAGATGTGCTATCACTTTTGTCACTGCTTCAAGAGATACGCTATTACTTCTGTCACTGCTTCAAGAGATACGCTATTACTTCTGTCACTGCTTCAAGAGACACACTATTACCTCTGTCACTGCTTCAAGAGAAATGCTATTACTTCTGTCACTGCTTCAAGAGATACACTTTTATTTCTGTCACTGCTTCAAGAGATACGCTATTACATCTGTCACTGCTTCAAGAGACACACTATCACTTCTGTCACCGCTTCAAGAGATACACTATTACTTCTGTCACTGCTTCCAGAGATACACTATTACTTCTGTCACTGCTTCCAGAGATACACTATTACTTCTGTCACTGCTTCAAGAGATACGCTATTACTTCTGTCACTGCTTCAAGAGACACACTATCACTTCTGTCACCGCTTCAAGAGATACGCTATTACTTCTGTCACTGCTTCAAGAGACACACTATTACTTCTGTCACTGCTTCAAGAGATGTGCTATCACTTTTGTCACTGCTTCAAGAGATTCGCTATTACTTTTGTCACTGCTTCAAGAGACACACAATTACTTCTGTCACTGCTTCAAGAGATGTGCTATCACTTTTGTCACTGCTTCAAGAGATTCGCTATTACTTTTGTCACTGCTTCAAGATACACACTATTACTTCTGTCACTGCTTCAAGAGAAATGCTATTACTTCTGTCACTGCTTCAAGAGATACACTATTACTTCTGTCACTGCTTCAAGAGATTCACTATTACTTCTGTCACTGCTTCATACAAAAATACATGCGTGATACAAAAAAACGGAAGAGTGGAACAATTTGAGTTGCCACAACACATTTCTTTCGCACATGTCCAGTGAGCATTTACACAACAAACAAACAAAGAGGCCAAATAATTTTTACAGTATTTTCTAGAACAATTGAGATTCTTCAATAAAATCCCATGTCCCCCAGAATTTCAAAAGGGTAATCCCTAATGTTACAATGACAAAAATTGTTGCCTCCCTCAACAAAGCTCCGCCATAAAGACCTACGTCAGTACATATAATCCTATGTCTCCTACTGCTCCAGTTAATACGATCTATAACACTGGGACACTGGGCTGACCAACTGGAGCATGGCAACAGACTAATGCCAGAAATATGGAACAGTGTGACACGCAGTACCACCTTCTTATAACCACAATGCACTCAGCCTGAACACCATTGCCAGATCTGAGACACAGGACCTTGGAGACATTGACTCTCCTCTGTCACAGGAATAGTCAATACCAACAATAAAACTTCAAATTGAGAGAGATTAGTTCAACGTTGCTTGGAACAATGTTTCATGCATCTCACAGTGTGTCAGATTAATGTGGGAATAATGACAAAGTGATGCAACTATTGTATCAGATTGGTTTTATTTACCTGTCCATCATAACATATCTGAGTGAGTGAGTGAGTGAGTGAGTGAGTGAGAGTTACGTGTGCGTGTGGCTGCTTGTACTAGTCTGGCCTAATGCCGATTTTATAGTGCTAGCTCACTGAGATACCATGCTGCAGTTTAACATGAATAACCCACTCAGACACAGTATACTGACTCCAAGACGACCAGGCCTTGTTTTAGCCCCTTAATGCTAAGCACTAGGCAGGGTAACAACAAGTATCATTTTTTAAAGTCTTTTGATATGACGCGGCCGGGCCCCCAACTTTGCGCTCTCCGGGCGGATGCTCGAACACTAGACCATGAAGGTGGTCTATGGTAACTGGAAGTGCAAACAGGGTGGGTTGTGATGTGCCAAGTCACACTAAACACCTGGTGTCCAGACATCTGTACAGGCCAGGGTGTCGACCTGTACAGGTGTACACAAGCCAAGAACTGACCAGTCAGATGGCAGCATTCTTTTACAAGTGATGATAAATGTTGTTGGCTCTCCCTGACTCCAAGGCGACCAGTCCTTGTTTTAGCCCCTTAGTGCCGAGCGCCAGACAGGGTAAGTACCATCTTTTAACGCCTTTTGGTATGACGCGGCCGGGGATCGAACCCCGAACCTTCTGCTCTCCGGGAGGACGCTCTACCACTAGACCATGGAGGCGGTCAAGTGTACAGTGGCAGGCGACATGATCAATACATGCACACAAGGTCCCTTCATCATTCAACACCTGTAAAGTGTACAGTGACAGGCGACATGATCAATACATGCACACAAGGTCCCTTCATCATTCAACACCTGTAAAGTGTACAGTGACAGGCAACATGATCAATACATGCACACAAGGTCCCTTCATCATTCAACACCTGTAAAGTGTACAGTGACAGGCAACATGATCAATACATGCACACAAGGTCCCTTCATCATTCAACACCTGTAAAGTGTACAGTGACAGGCGACATGATCAATACATGCACACAAGGTCCCTTCATCATTCAACACCTGTAAAGTGTACAGTGACAGGCGACATGATCAATACATGCACACAAGGTCACTTCATCATTCAACACCTGTAAAGTGTACAGTGACAGGCGACATGATCGATACATGCACACAAGGTCCCTTCATCATTCAACACCTGTAAAGTGTACAGTGACAGGCGACATGATCAATACATGCACACAAGGTCCCTTCATCATTCAACACCTGTAAAGTGTACAGTGACAGGCGACATGATCAATATGTGCTCACAGAGGTCCCTTCATCATTCAACACCTGTAAAGTGCACAGTGAGGTGAGGTGAAGTGAAATTGGGTTTAATGTCGCGTCCAAGATTATTGCACTTATATAGCGACGTGCATGTACGTGTGTGTGTTTGTGTGGCTGCTTGTACTAGTCCGGACTGATGCCAATTTATAGTGCTAGCTCACTGAGATACCATGCCGCAGTTTAACATGAATACCCCACTCAGACACAGTATACTGACTCCGAGCCGACCAGTCCTTGTTTTAGCCCCTTAATGCCGAGCGCCAGACAGGGTAACAACAAGTACCATCTTTTAACATCTTTTGGTATGACGCAGCCGGGTATCGAACCCCAAATCTTCCTCTCTCCAGGCGGACGCTCTACCACTAGACCACAGAGGCGGTCAAGTGTACAGTGACAGGCCACATGATCAATACATGCACACAAGGTCCCTTCATCATTCAACACCTGTAAAGTGTACAGTGACAGGCAACATGATCAATACATGCACACAAGGTCCCTTCATCATTCAACACCTGTAAAGTGTACAGTGACAGGCGACATGATCAATACATGCACACAAGGTCCCTTCATCATTCAACACCTGTAAAGTGTACAGTGACAGGCAACATGATCAATACATGCACACAAGGTCCCTTCATCATTCAACACCTGTAAAGTGTACAGTGACAGGCCACATGATCAATACATGCACACAAGGTCCCTTCATCATTCAACACCTGTAAAGTGTACAGTGACAGGCGACATGATCAATACATGCACACAAGGTCCCTTCATCATTCAACACCTGTAAAGTGTACAGTGACAGGCGACATGATCGATACATGCACACAAGGTCCCTTCATCATTCAACACCTGTAAAGTGTACAGTGACAGGCAACATGATCAATACATGCACACAAGGTCCCTTCATCATTCAACACCTGTAAAGTGTACAGTGACAGGCGACATGATCAATACATGCACACAAGGTCCCTTCATCATTCAACACCTGTAAAGTGTACAGTGACAGGCGACATGATCAATACATGCACACAAGGTCCCTTCATCATTCAACACCTGTAAAGTGTACAGTGACAGGCCACATGATCAATACATGCACACAAGGTCCCTTCATCATTCAACACCTGTAAAGTGTACAGTGACAGGCGACATGATCAATACATGCACACAAGGTCCCTTCATCATTCAACACCTGTAAAGTGTACAGTGACAGGCCACATGATCAATACATGCACACAAGGTCCCTTCATCATTCAACACCTGTAAAGTGTACAGTGACAGGCGACATGATCGATACATGCACACAAGGTCCCTTCATCATTCAACACCTGTAAAGTGTACAGTGACAGGCGACATGATCAATACATGCACACAAGCTCCCTTCATCATTCAACACCTGTAAAGTGTACAGTGACAGGCAACATGATCAATACATGCACACAAGGTCCCTTCATCATTCAACACCTGTAAAGTGTACAGTGACAGGCAACATGATCAATACATTCACACAAGGTCCCTTCATCATTCAACACCTGTAAAGTGTACAGTGACAGGCGACATGATCAATACATGCACACAAGGTCCATTCATCATTCAACACCTGTAAAGTGTACAGTGACAGGCGACATGATCGATACATGCACACAAGGTCCCTTCATCATTCAACACCTGTAAAGTGTACAGTGACAGGCCACATGATCAATACATGCACACAAGGTCCCTTCATCATTCAACACCAGTAAAGTGCAGCATCAGCACCAATACCTACAACCTTCTCCACACCTGAAGGTGACCATGGTTGTACACTGCTTTTAGCAACATTCCAGCAACATCACGGAGGGGGAACACCAGCAATGGGCTTCACACATTATACCCATTTGGGGAATCAAACCCGTGTCTTCAGTGTGAAAGCTTTAAGCACAAGGCTTCCCCCACCCCCTCGCATCCATGCATCATTAAGCCAGAGTCGGTGATACAAACAGTTCTTTCGGGGCAAATATGAAACAGTTCATCGAGATCAATACACCCGCTAAGTAAGCTGATCATAGCATTAAGAGACAGACTCTATTTGTGTCTTGTTACCAGAGTCATAATTCATGGCCCAATGCTGGGAACTATTGATGGATTTATAATCAATCAGTCATATCTTGTGTAAATATTTCATTGATTAGTTAATAGAGATGGAGACAGATATCAATCAGTCATATATGGTATTAAACTGTTACTTGTTACATGTGACACAGGTTTCAATACGGCCTTATTTGTACATGTCAATATGACATTCAGCCCCAGATGTACCTTTATCTAGGATGTCTTTAGTTGCCATATACGGAGTCATATCAGGTTAGCAGAAACATATAAGGCAAGGTGTGAGTAAGGCGTGACCCGCACAACAACTAACCTAATATGACACTATACACAGCAACTAAAGACACCATAACAAATTTATTATGCCGAAAAGTTGACACTTTCAGGTATCTTTGTCGCACATGTCAAAATGAAAAGTGGACATTTACAACTTGTATAAATGACAGGACCAGTACATATGTTTCCGATACAACGCTTTAATGTAAACACAAACTTTAACAATAGGAAAATTTTGTTTGTGACGTCATACTATATTATGTTCTATGACGTTGCTATTTGTAAATCACTGTCCTCCATTGTGAGCTTTTTTTCTATAATTTTTATTAATATAGTCACGAACGTGGTTTATGTGAGAATTAATATCATTGCACATTACAATTGATGACATAATAACACAAAACAGTGTTGAATGACAAACTTCTGTACCATATGTTTCGTGTGAAGTAAGTGAGGTGGGTGTTGGAAAATCCAAAATGGCTGTTACTGACGGTATACTGTCTAATATTTGGTCAGTAACAATCATCTTGGATTTTTACTGATGGTATACAGGCTCATGGTGGGTCAGTAGTTCTGCTCTCTGATTGGTCAATCTCACTTTGAGGGATAATAAACATCGATATGGCATTCAACACTGTAAGTACATGCTGATATGGCATTCAACACTGTATGTACATGCTGATATGGCATTCAACACTGTATGTACATGCTGATATGGCATTCAACACTGTATGTACATGCTGATATGGCATTCAACACTATGTACATGCCGATATGGCATTCAACACTGTATGTACATGCTGATATGGCATTCAACACTGTATGTACATGCTGATATGGCATTCAACACTGTATGTACATGCTGATATGGCATTCAACACTGTATGTACATGCTGATATGGCATTCAACACTGTATGTACATGCTGATATGGCATTCAACACTGTATGTACATGCTGATATGGCATTCAACACTATGTACATGCCGATATGGCATTCAACACTGTATGTACATGCTGATATAGCATTCAACACTGTATGTACATGCTGATATGGCATTCAACACTGTATGTACATGCTGATATGGCATTCAACACTGTATGTACATGCTGATATGGCATTCAACACTGTATGTACATGCTGATATGGCATTCAACACTATGTACATGCCGATATGGCATTCAACACTGTATGTACATGCCGATATGGCATTCAACACTGTATGTACATGCTGATATGGCATTCAACACTGTATGTACATGCTGATATGGCATTCAACACTGTATGTACATGCTGATATGGCATTCAACACTGTATGTACATGCTGATATGGCATTCAACACTGTATGTACATGCTGATATGGCATTCAACACTGTATGTACATGCTGATATGGCATTCAACACTGTATGTACATGCTGATATGGCATTCAACACTGTATGTACATGCTGATATAGCATTCAACACTGTATGTACATGCTGATATAGCATTCAACACTGTATGTACATGCTGATATGGCATTCAACACTATGTACATGCTGATATAGCATTCAACACTGTATGTACATGCTGATATGGCATTCAACACTGTATGTACATGCTGATATGGCATTCAACACTGTATGTACATGCTGATATGGCATTCAACACTGTATGTACATGCTGATATGGCATTCAACACTGTATGTACATGCTGATATGGCATTCAACACTGTATGTACATGCTGATATGGCATTCAACACTGTATGTACATGCTGATATGGCATTAACTGCCGTCATATAGCTGGAATAATGCTGAGTGTGGCGTTAAACACCATACAAACAAAACAAATTATATGGCATTCAGCTTTGTATCGACATGCTCATATGGCATTCAACTTTGCATGTACATGCTGGTATGGCATTCAATACTGTCATGATGCAAAAAAAACCAGATTCCCATTTCACATGATTTTAACTCCGCCTCATCACAGGATGGCATACACTCATTGTGTCCTTTGTAAAGAACCAGACCAGATATTGCTGTGTTGAATACAGATGAATTTAACACATCATTAGGTGACATAAGGCTCGGTTGTGTCAGTAATTGAGAATGGATTAACAGGTAATGAACTATCTTTAAACATTTAGCACGGAGATGAAATTATTTCTCTATTAATGCAAAACTGAACTTGCACCTTTCAACACTTAAGTACCTAATATTATTAGAACACTGCATTTTGAATAACTTGGAGCAGGGGTGATATAGACATTTAAGCCACCATAATTTGTTGTGCAAATTTGCATCCCTTTGGTACGCAAAAACCAACAATTGTGGGTTCGAATCCCGGTTCGCCCTCATTGTGTTTCTAGGTTTGTCAACCCCATACATGAACTCAAGGGTTTAAACGTCTAAGACCTGCATCACTTCAGGTTTTCCTCCCATATTTAGCTGACACGCTGTGATAAAACTGGAATACTGTTAAAAGCGGCGTTAAACCCAACTCACTCACTCACTTGAACAAATGAAGATTAGCCTAAAATCAAAGAAAAATACCCAAAATGAATTTTAAAATGAACAAAGTATATGTTTATGTACATATATTTACAGCCATCTTTTTCCTCATACTGCTCAGCCAGTTTCATGTAATATTTATGGAGCACTCGATCCCCATGTGTGTATTAGAAACATGATGGCTGTACCTGGTAACGGATCATAAACATTACATATCTCCACGCACCTTCCACATGCTCCCTGCATACATTGAAGTGTTTAATTTATAGGTCACACACACTGACATTCACAAGGCACAGTCTGTTACTTGAGACATTTTTATATTTCAACAACAAACATATTCATTCACTGTAAATTCAATATCAACTTTCTCTGTATTGAATATCTACATGTACCTATATATATGTGATAGATTTATGACAGCCAAATAATAGATTGAGAAAAATTTGATAAACAATGGCATAAAATGAAGTATTTCAATCATGATGATTGTTGCATAAACTGGTGACGTAACAGAATATAGATAGAACTAATTAACATAAAGGAAACGATATTACAAATGGAAATAGCATGGCATTAAGGCTTTGTATTCAAATAGACTGTAAATAATAATGAGAAAAAGGAAAAACTTTAAACAATTGTAAAAAAAGACACATAATATATGTGACCATTTTGTTATGACGTTTATATTCAACATATGGAAGCGCTGCCGTCCAGCTGTTACTGTAAGTACAGGCTACCACTTCACTGAGATTGATCCTAAGAGCTTGGCACAATATTATTTATTTTACCACTCACAAATGTCATTTTATTTGTTGATATGATGATCAAACAGCAAGGAGTTAACAGATTAATCGTCAGTTCTACAGCCCAGCATTCATACATTCTTCAATACACAGGGATTGTCCAGAGGCCAGGTGGAATGGGGCTAAATGTTGTGTCCGAGATTATTGCACTTGTATAGCGAGATACCATGCCGCTGTTAACATGAATACCCCACTCAGACACACTATACTAACTCCAAGACGACCAGTCCTTGTTTTAGCCCCCTAATGCTGAGTGCCAGGCAGGGTAACAACAAGTACCATCTTTTGACATCTTTTCATATGACACAGACAGGGATCAAACCTCAGAAATTCCGCTCTCGGATCGGTTGGATTGTCAAGAATACCTCAGCAGTAATGCAACTACACACAAGTGTGTTGGGGGGGGGGGGGGGGGGGGGGAGGATTATTCTTGAATAAGATTCCGTAACAGTCATGGTCCTGCCCTTTAATTTGTTTGAGAAACTGTAGTGAGAGTATATTGATATTTCCTAATGCTGACACAATGAATTAGCCATAAAGCATGATAGGACCTGCGGCCTGTATGGCCCCGCGTGATATAACCCTGTAATCTGCTTAGTGTGTAATAACACTGGTGTAGGAGGAATTCTGCAGTGCTGGACAATGGCCCTTGTTATTTTTAATCTATTGACATTATAAGGCTCAGTGGCCAGTGGCCACATAAGAGAATAACCAGTTTCGAATATCTGCTGAAACAGATTCCAGGGCTGTAAATAGTTCAAATAAGTAATAAAAAAAATTATAGGAATGGATCTCTTGAAATCAGTGATGACAGTCCTGCTCTATCGGTTAAAATCAGCAGCTTGTCACAAGTTTTATTAAAAAGTAAGTGTTAGGTCTCTGTGTAATTACACATCCCTACATACACAACAGGGGATTTAAAAAAGAAGAATGTTTACATGTTCCACGCCTCTAAAGAAATGATACCCCCCCTGAAATCTTACAGTAAACTACGGTTATAAAGGGACCACTAATTTTAGTTTGTTCTAACCATAGTTTATTTTCAGCATATATACAGCAAATGGCTGAGACCAAAAAGCCAGTTCGTTTTATCCATCAGTTTGTTATATGCGTGTATGTTAAATACGTAGTTTACTGTACTTCAAACAAAACAAATTTTGCAAACAATAAGTTAAACTACGAGACAACATATGTTACAGCAGGTTAATAAGACAAGCTTCACTTAGTCTTAATTAATCTGAAATGTCTTCTTTATTATACCCAACTGACAATGACATTTTTCGCAAAACATCTGCCAAACCAAGAAGAATAAATTTCCATAACATACAAATTGCATTAACTTGTTAGTAATACTGGTTATTACTTAACTCAGAACATTATTAACCAGTTAAGTCCTATTTCACAACGAAGCTGGATTATGTTGGGCATGACATTATAGGAATTTATGTACAAATTGATCCCCACATCAATACAAAGTTGCCAACAATAACAAAAACATTCATCTACCATAGAGGCCGAAGCCCGTCATGCATATGATTCTTACTTCACCTCAACTCCACATACTCAAAAAAACCATTTTCCATTCCCTGAGAAACCAATATCGCCTGCTAGACTACATTAATTTGTCTTGTCTGAAAACTCAAGGAATTTTTTAGAGAAATTCATTTGATTAGCAAAGACATCCTGATTAACCGAATCAGACTTGCCAATAAAGGCATATTTTATTCAACACATGGATTTTGCCTCCATTTTTAGAAACTTCTAAGCTTCATTTCCAACATCATCAAGAAAGTCTCAGATTAAAAATATAAGGTGTCACTCTGTAACCATATCTTGTCAACGATGTATCAGCCTGAGGAATGGAGTTTGCTAATTAAGCGAAACGGTATCATCCACTAAAATGCCGAGTTAGATGTTTGTAAATAACTGTGTATCAACTATGTATCATGTGTAATAGTGACGAATATTGGGGTTCAAACAGCTTTTTCATAAGTATCATGGTACTCACCGAACATTGGCTAAGGTGTGGCGCCGATTCCGGAGACGCTGCAGTTGTTGTAAATGAAGGTCTTGGATGCTCCCTATCTCTCCCTGCATGGTGATACGAAGTTTCTCCACACAATATAATCCCAAATATCCTTCAAACTTGACACTACCTTGGTGATCAGGTGTTTATCAATTAACACAACCACGGTCTTCAGGTTATGAATGAATCGAGCTATAAAGATTTATCGTTCTTCAGACTAATCTCAACTGACATAAACACAATTGTCACTTGCATATACACGGAGCTAGACTACTATTTGTTATTATGCATAAAGTATGGAAAGACTTGCAAATATCACAACCATAGAAAATGTTAATGTAACATCTATCACGTTTCACTGTTAACACACTAAGCTCGACTTGTATTTTATACTTCACATTACATCAATATACAGTGTAGCTTAGCAGTAGCTGATGTGTATATCTGCCGAACAATCAAAATAAGCACAGAGTTTGGTAGTATGCACAAACACTGTAAAGATCCACATACAAACAGCAGGTTAATGAGGAACAGGTGTGCCAGTCTCCCAACGATGACAGCACTTTATGTTGAGGTATCCACGACTGACCACTCCACTACACTATATCCACATCAGCACAGGCCATCTAATCCACTATCGAGTCAGCGAGTTGCGAACAAGAGACTGGTATTGGGTAGCTCCTGCATCCACAGATTCTCCTACCACTCCTCCGTCCCTCGTGGGCAGCCGGTGAGTGACGGCAAATCCTCCACCAGATTCTCAGCCTCAACGGCAGGGATGGCACTCACAGCATTGAAGGAATGCATAGTACTACGCTAGGTCGGTATTGACTGTAACACTGGGAGCCCATGCTGTCGGCTGTGTTTATGTTCTGGGGTCACGTGTATGTATGAGAGGGTTTGTGATAGACTCACTCTGTGACACACTGGCTCCCTGACCACACCAGGAGTGCTAATACAGATTGTTTTAGGGTAGGCAGGTAATACTATAGAGGTCAGGGCAACAGGTCAGCGAATATAATAACAACACTGCTTGAACTTGCTGTGGATGAATGACTGCAGAGGGGCAAGTGCATTCCATAGACAAATCTGAACACTAGCAGACAGCTAAGTTACAGCAGTATCATTCACTCATAAAACACTATGCATTGACACCAAACCTGGTAAACAGTGAATATTCCCATTCATTGATCGCTGAACGATGGGAAGTGTTTCTTAAATAGTCTTTGATACACAGCACCAGACTACCACCGTGTGACGTTCATCACACACGACTCAAGCAAACACAATAGCTTGCCAGGTATACCTGAGGCCGACAGGTAACACTTGTTACAGGTTCAGGTAAACACAGGTAATTCTCGTTAAAGGTAGATCTTTCTGATACCGTCAAGGAACAACATATCATATGAGGAAAGAAATCCTGCCAAGTGTATGAACATATTTTCAAGTTCTGGTGACCTAACATCAGGTAATTTACCTGTTGATAGTCGTCTGGCTGAAGAATAACACCTGTGCACAGGTAGCAAAGCTGTACTAATACACCTTGCCTGGTACAGCTTCAACTTGCATATCTCCTGAGCTTATCTACTTAGCATGTAACCCATGTTAACTAGCATGATTGTACTATCTGTGAAAATATCATTGTCTATAATTGACGTCACAGTGCAACACTGAATTTCATTGTTAGCACTCAGCATATGTTAACTGACATGACGGTATATCTGTGAAACTATCGCTGTCTACAACTGATGTCACAACAGATCTTCCAACTGACTTTCATTGCTTGAACGTTTCATGTTTCCTATGTTTAAAGCATTTTTCAATTGCCTAAAGAGTTTTTTACAATATCTGGTAAAACAGCTGTACTGTCTTTTTTCATTTTAATAATCTTTTTTCTAATGAATTGTGAAATAAATCAGTTTACTGTCACATGTGATGTGATCACAGTTCAGGAAAACATCCAACATCAAAGCTGCCATCCCATCATAAGTCCCTTTGAAATATGACACAGGAAACTTGGCTCAGGATGTAACATTCACAAAACTTATCCATTCACAAAACAATGCCGATGGACCCTATACAATGTAAACACTGTACAAATCAAGGTAAATCAAGGTAATGTCAGGTAAACTGGCGGGGAAACACCTGGCAGGGAACTATTGCATTAGCACGCAGGTAAAACAGCAGTCGCCTCTCGACTTGAGTGGACCGGGGGAGACCTTCTTCCTTCAGGCGCGCACACATCATCAATCACCCACAATTCCTCACTGCTTGTTCTTCTCAACTTTATCCTCATCAGTGTCGTTACCTATCTGTTAGGCCGAGAGATCCACGAGTCAACATTGAGGGACTCTGGGCCTGATGAGGGGGAGGCTGGGGGAAGCTGGGGGAGGCTTCAGCCATGCTAATGTGTGTACACAGGATGAACTCCAACATGTGGGTATTACTCCAGCAGCATAGCGAGGGGAACAAACGTAAATTGTTACTAATAGAAGATAGTGTTCTGTGAGTGAGTGAGTGAGTGGTTGTGTAAGTGGTTGAGTGAGTGGTTGAGTGAGTGAGTGGGTGGTTGAGAGAGTGGTTGAGTGGTTGAGTGAGTGGGCAGGTGGGCATGCAGGCGTTGGGTGTATGGGCTCTTCGGTTCTTGGGTGGGTGTTTGGTTGAGCATTACATACATCATCAACGAGCCTGACCACCCATTACAAAAAGTAACTTTTTATCACTAAGCTATAGAGGGTATGATTAGGTATTCGGACCATGAGGTTCCATCTTTAATTTGCATCTGAAAGGTCAGAGGAGTCCAAATGAAAGAGTCCAGCACAGGAGGAACAAAAAACTACCAGCATGATGCCACACAATTCTGTCCGTTTAGAAAAAGAAAAGGTCTTTGAAATAGAACAAATGTCATTTTCTGTATGTAAGGAGTTTTTTTCTTGAAGATGTGACCTTTGATGTCGGATTCTGACAATTTCACACATGGCACATGGACAGGGGGGGGGGGATTAGCCTGGAGATCAGTTTCTACACAGAGAGGACAATCACAGGACAGCAGGATATCAGCTGGCACCAGCAGGAGAACTAACGGATCAGGGAACCAACAAAGAAACAAAGAAGACTCTATACAGGAGGGTGATAGAGTGGTTGAGTGAGTGAGTGGTTGAGTGAGTGAGTGGTTGTGTGAGTGAATGGATGTGTGGTTGAGTGAGTGGATGGGTGAGTGGTTGAGTGGATGGTTGAGTGAATGGTTGGGGGAATGGTTGAATGAGTGGTTGAGTAAGTGGTTGAGTGAGTGGTTGAGTAGTTGAGTGAGTGGATGGGTGAGTGGTTGAGTGAGTGGTTGAGTGAGTGAATGGTTGAATGAGAGAGTGGTTGAGAGTTGAGTGAGTGGATGTGTGGTTGAGTGAGTGGTTGAGTGAATGGTTGAGTGAGTGAATGGTTGAGTGAGTGAATGGTTGAGTGAGAGAGTGGTTGAGAGTTGAGTAAGTGGTTGGGTGGATGAGTGGTTGAGTGAGTGGATGGGTGAGTGGTTGAGTGAATGGTTGAGTGGTTGAGTGGTTGAGTGAATGGTTGGTTGGTTGAGTGGTTGAGTGAGTGGTTGAGTAAGTGGTTGAGTGAGTGGTTGAGATAGGAAGTGAGTGGTTGAGTGAGTGGTTGAGTAAGTGGTTGAGTGAGTGATTGAGTGAGTGAGTGGTTGAGTAAGGGGTTAAGTGAGTGGATGGGTGAGTGGTTGAGTGGTTGAGTGAGTGAGTGAGTGAGTGAGTGAGTGATCAAGGAGTTGAGTAAGTTGTTCAGTAAGTGGTTGAGTGGTTGAGGGAGTGGATGGGTGAGTGGTTGAGTAAGTGGTTGAGTGAGTGGATGGGTGAGTGGTTGAGTAAGTGGTTGAGTAAGTGGTTGAGTGAGTGGTTGAGTGAGTGGTTGAGTAAGTGGTTGAGTGAGTGGTTGAGTAAGTGGTTGAGTGAGTGGTTGAGTGGTTGAGTGAGTGGTTGAGTGAGTGGATGGGTGAGTGCTTGAGTGAGTGGTTGAGTGAGTGGATGGGTGAGTGGTTGAGTGAGTGGTTGGGTGAGTGGTTGAGTGAGTGGCTGGGTGAGTGGATGAGTGAGTGGCTGGGTGAGTGGTTGGGTGAGTGGTTGAGTGGTTGAGTGAGTGGTTGGGTAAGGGGTTGAGTGGTTGAGTGAGTGGTTGAGTGAGTGGTTGGGTAAGTGGTTGAGTGGTTGAGTGAGTGGTTGAGTGAGTGGATGGGTGAGTGGTTGAGTGAGTGGTTGGGTAAGTGGTTGAATGAGTGGTTGAGTGAGTGGTTGAGTGAGTGGTTGAGGGAGTGGATGGGTGAGTGGTTGAGTGAGTGGTTGAGTGAGTGGATGGGTGAGTGGTTGAGTGAGTGGTTGGGTAAGTGGTTGAGTGGTTGAGTGAGTGGTTGAGTGAGTGGATGGGTGAGTGGTTGGGTGAGTGGTTGAGTGAGTGGTTGAGTGAGTGGATGGGTGAGTGCTTGAGTGAATGGTTGGTTGAGTGAGTGGATGAGTGAGTGGTTGGGTAAGGGGTTGAGTGGTTGAGTGAGTGGTTGAGTGAGTGGTTGGGTAAGTGGTTGAGTGGTTGAGTGAGTGGTTGAGTGAGTGGATGGGTGAGTGGTTGGGTGAGTGGTTGAGTGAGTGGTTGAGTGAGTGGATGGGTGAGTGGTTGAGTGAGTGGTTGAGTGAGTGGTTGGGTAAGTGGTTGAGTGAGTGGATGGGTGAGTGGTTGGGTGAGTGGTTGAGTGAGTGGTTGAGTGAGTGGTTGAGTGAGTGGTTGGGTAAGTGGTTGAGTGAGTGGATGTGTGGTTGAGTGAGTGGTTGAGTGAGTGAATGGTTTAGGGAGAGAGTGGTTGAGAGTTGAGTGAGTGGTTGGGTGAGTGGCTGGGTGAGTGGTTGAGTGAGTGGTTGAGTGAGTGGATGGGTGGGTGGTTGAGTGAGTGGTTGAGTGAGTGGTTGAGTAAGTGGTTGAGATAGGGAGTGAGTGGTTGAGTAAGTGGTTGAGTGAGTGGTTGAGTAAGTGGTTGACATAGGGATTCAGTGGTTGAGTAAGTGGTTGAGTGAGTGAGTGATTAAGTGAGTGAGTGAGTGGTTGAGTAAGTGGTTGAGTGAGTGATTGAGTGAGTGAGTGAGTGAGTGAGTGAGTGAGTGAGTGAGTGAGTGAGTGAGTGAGTGAGTGGTTGAGTGAGTGGTTGAGTAAGTGGTTGAGTGAGTGATTGAGTGAGTAAGTGAGTGAGTGAGTGAGTGGTTGAGTCAGTGGATGGGTGAGTGGTTGAGTAAGTGAGTGAGTGGTTGAGTAAGTGGTTGAGTGAGTGAGGGAGTGGTTGAGTAAGTGGTTGAGTGAGTGAGGGAGTGGTTGAGTAAGTGGTTGAGTGAGTGGCTGAGTGAGTGGATGGGTGGGCTCTTGGGTTCTTGGGTGGGTGTTTGGGTGAGTATTACATGCATCATCAACGAGCTTGACCACCCAATCCCATAAGTACCAAATTCTAACCAGGTCTGCATGGGTTGAGCGAGTGGAGGGAGTGAGGGTAGAGTGAGTGAAGGGAGGGAGTGAGGGTAGAGTGAGTGAGTGAGTGAGGGTAGAGTGAGTGAAGGGAGGGAGTGAGGCTAGAGTGAGTGAAGGGAGTGAGTGAGGGTAGAGTAAGTGAGTGAGTGAGGGTAGAGTGAGTGAAGGGAGGGAGTGAGTGAGGGTAGAGTGAGTGAAGGGAGGGAGTGAGGGTAGAGTGAGTGAGGGGAGGGTGTGAGGGTAGAGTGAGTGAAGGGAGTGAGTGAGGGTAGAGTGAGTGAAGGGAGGGAGTGAGGGTAGAGGGAGTGAAGGGAGGGAGTGAGGGTAGAGTGAGTGAAGGGAGTGAGTGAGGGTAGAGTGAGTGAAGGGAGGGAGGGTGTGAGGGTTGAGTGAGTGAAGGGAGGGAGTGAGGGTAGAATGAGTGAAGGGAGGGAGTGAGGGTAGAGTGAGTGAAGGGAGGGATTGAGGGTAGAGTGAGTGAGTGAGTGAGGGTAGAGTGAGTGAAGGGAGGGAGTGAGGGTAGAGCGAGTGAAGGGAGGGAGTGAGGGTAGAGTGAGTGAAGGGAGGGAGTGAGGGTAGAGTGAGTGAAGGGAGTGAGTGAGGGTAGAGTGAGTGAAGGGAGTGAGTGAAGGGAGTGAGTGAGGGTAGAGTGAGTGAAGGGAGGGAGTGAGGGTAGAGTGAGTGAAGGGAGGGAGTGAGGGTAGAGTGAGTGAAGGGAGGGAGTGAGGGTAGAGTGAGTGAGTGAGTGAGGGTAGAGTGAGTGAAGGGAGGGAGTGAGGCTAGAGTGAGTGAAGGGAGTGAGTGAGGGTAGAGTAAGTGAGTGAGTGAGGGTAGAGTGAGTGAAGGGAGGGAGTGAGTGAGGGTAGAGTGAGTGAAGGGAGGGAGTGAGGGTAGAGTGAGTGAAGGGAGGGAGTGAGGGTAGAGTGAGTGAAGGGAGTGAGTGAGGGTAGAGTGAGTGAAGGGAGGGAGGGTGTGAGGGTTGAGTGAGTGAAGGGAGGGAGTGAGGGTAGAATGAGTGAAGGGAGGGAGTGAGGGTAGAGTGAGTGAAGGGAGGGATTGAGGGTAGAGTGAGTGAGTGAGTGAGGGTAGAGTGAGTGAAGGGAGGGAGTGAGGGTAGAGTGAGTGAAGGGAGGGAGTGAGGGTAGAGTGAGTGAAGGGAGGGAGTGAGGGTAGAGTGAGTGAAGGGAGGGAGTGAGGGTAGAGTGAGTGAAGGGAGGGAGTGAGGGTAGAGTGAGTGAAGGGAGGGAGTGAGGTAGAGTGAGTGAAGGGAGGGAGTGAGGGTAGAGTGAGTGAAGGGAGTGAGTGAGGGTAGAGTGAGTGAAGGGAGTGAGTGAGGGTAGAGTGAGTGAAGGGAGGGAGTGAGGGTAACGTGAGTGAAGGGAGGGAGTGAGGGTAGAGTGAGTGAAGGGAGGGAGTGAGGGTAGAGTGAGTGAAGGGAGTGAGTGAGGGTAGAGTGAGTGAAGGGAGGGAGTGAGGGTAGAGTGAGTGAAGGGAGGGAGTGAGGGTAGAGTGAGTGAGTGAGTGAGGGTAGAGTGAGTGAAGGGAGGGAGTGAGGCTAGAGTGAGTGAAGGGAGTGAGTGAGGGTAGAGTAAGTGAGTGAGTGAGGGTAGAGTGAGTGAAGGGAGGGAGTGAGGTAGGGTAGAGTGAGTGAAGGGAGGGAGTGAGGGTAGAGTGAGTGAAGGGAGGGTGTGAGGGTATAGTGAGTGAAGGGAGTGAGTGAGGGTAGAGTGAGTGAAGGGAGGGAGTGAGGGTAGAGTGAGTGAAGGGAGGGAGTGAGGGTAGAGTGAGTGAAGGGAGGGAGTGAGGGTAGAGTGAGTGAAGGGAGGGAGTGAGGGTAGAGTGAGTGAAGGGAGGGAGCGAGGGTAGAGTGAGTGAAGGGAGGGAGTGAGGTAGAGTGAGTGAAGGGAGGGAGTGAGGGTAGAGTGAGTGAAGGGAGGGAGTGAGGGTAGAGTGAGTGAAGGGAGGGATTGAGGGTAGAGTGAGTGAAGGGAGGGATTGAGGGTAGAGTGAGTGAGTGAGTGAGGGTAGAGTGAGTGAAGGGAGGGAGTGAGGGTAGAGTGAGTGAAGGGAGGGAGTGAGGGTAGAGTGAGTGAAGGGAGGGAGTGAGGGTAGAGTGAGTGAAGGGAGTGAGTGAGGGTAGAGTGAGTGAAGGGAGTGAGTGAGGGTAGAGTGAGTGAAGGGAGTGAGTGAGGGTAGAGTGAGTGAAGGGAGTGAGTGAGGGTAGAATGAGTGAGTGAGTGAGTGAGTGAGTGAGTGAGTGAGTGAGTGAGACAAAATGAAATCCTCTCTATCTGCTTCTCTGGTTTTTCATGTACTTGAAGACCTGACTATTGATTAAGTATGAGGCTTTTTTAGTGAAATCTGATGGAAAAAGTGAATAAGAATTTCAATAAACCATTTTTGTAAAGAAATCAGTAAATGAATATGAAACCAAATATAATGAACTCAGATGCATCATGAGACAAAATTATTGATGATAAACAAAGCTCGAGAAGTAATGCATCAAACGAGTGCTGTGATCTGTCAAGCAATCACGAAGTGAAACTCTCAACTAAGTGACATCAGCTAATCCTAAATATGTCTGAGACAAGGAAAGCTTTCCTACCTAAAGCATGGCTGAGCTCCGGAGCTCCTAAAGTTCAATCACATATTTTTTCTTCTTTTAAAAATCTCTCAGCTATTTTCTGTCTGGAAGAAAGGCAATAAACCCATTGTAAACTTGGTAAGCTTGTCTCAAAGTCTTGTAAAGTGTAAGTCTGACAAATTAATGGTTTGGGGATCTATGCTTACCTTGTGGGGACTCAGGGTCCAACAGGAGCCCCGTGGTTGTTGAAGGAGTTAAAAGGGGATCGGGTGGTCCCAGGGTGTGACCAGACTGATTGTATGTCCTCACACGCTGATCAGTGTTCATGCCATCAATCACTTGTTTGTCTGGTCCAGGCTGGATTATTGACAGATGCCTGTAGCTGGAACATTGCTGTCTGTCACATAGACGATCATTATTCACTTTCTTTTGTCACAATGCTTAGCACTAAACTGTCATAGCCAGGCAACTGCCAGAGAGATTCTAAAAAGCATGAAACTTGAAATATTTCCACAACTGCCATGTGAGAGATTCTTAAAGTAAAAACATGAAAATTAAAATATTCCCCCAACTGCCATGTGAGAGATTCTTAAAGTAAAAACGTGAAACTTGAAATATTCCCACAACTGCCATGTGAGAGATTCTTAAAGTAAAAACGTGAAACTTGAAATATTCCCACAACTGCCATGTGAGAGATTCTTAAAGTAAAAACGTGAAACTTGAAATATTCCCACAACTGCCATGTGAGAGATTCTTAAAGTAAAAACGTGAAACTTGAAATATTCCCACAACTGCCATGTGAGAGATTCTTAAAGTAAAAACGTGAAACTTGAAATATTCCCACAACTGCCATGTGAGAGATTCTTAAAGTAAAGCGTGAAACTTGAAATATTCCCACAACTGCCATGTGAGAGATTCTTAAAGTAAAAACGTGAAACTTGAAATATTCCCACAACTGCCATGTGAGAGATTCTTAAAGTAAAAACGTGAAACTTGAAATATTCCCCCAACTGCCATGTGAGAGATTCTTAAAGTAAAGCATGAAACTTGAAATATTCCCACAACTGCCATGTGAGAGGTTCTTAAAGTAAAGCGTGAAACTTGAAATATTCCCCCAACTGCCATGTGAGAGATTCTGTAAGTAAAACATGAGCCTTGAAATGATCCAAACTGCTTCCCATTTAATTCTTCAGAGGCCTTGTACTTCAGGGAGTTATTTGGGGAGATATAACCTCCAATTAATGTTCCGGTTGAGTAGCCTGGTCAAGGCAGGTGTCAGCCCATTGATTCAGGTTCCCTACAAAAACACTTTTGATTGACTGCCCAGTGAAGCAGTGCTGGTAGTAATACCGTGTACATTACTGTGTATGTGGTATTATTGAGTATGTAAATTCTGTGTGATTGCCAATAACGTGAGCAGGTTTCAGGATGCTATCCCTCTGCAGCATCAATCTATTAAAGTAGAATGTACCCTTGTGTTAGGTCATGACTGCTCTGCTGTACTTAATATTTTCCAAGATTATCTTTCAAATGGATCTGTTCCATCAAAATAAAATGTCCTACACACAGTGCTGTTTCATCACTTTTCAAACTGCACCAATTTCCTGCAATCAAGATATTTTCTCGTTCTGGTTGATGAATGAGACAGAGGTTCAGATTATTTATCACCTGAAGTCCTACAAATGTGTCTCCAGGTTTCTATGGCAGCATCTCAGAAAGACAGGAAGAACCACAGATCGGCTTTATATTCCTGTAGGTGCATCAGCTTCACATCGGCCGTCATGTTTGAGTGAGTGAGTGAGTGAGTGTTGTGTAACTCCACCGTCATCAGTATTTCATCTATACTCAACAACAAAAGTTCCTGTGACACCAATATTTTAGTGAATTTATCAAACAAGTAGAGTTTGGTTTTCAATATTGTAGTACATGTATGGAATCAAGTCACAAAAACACAACTGCTACAGAAAAGCATGCATTCCATGCAAAAGTTGACTTTTATGCAAGCCCCATGCATTTCACTACCCAAGAATGGGTATTAAAACATGTGCGGGATTCCATATGCATTGTTTAGCATCGTGCTGACAACAACCACTCAGAAAAACAACAAAATTACACAATTATTCAACATTACGAAATGCCACGCCTGTCCAAAAAAGAGCGTCTTCGAGGCATTGGTATGTTTGAAGCAGGATCGAGTCAACGTGATGTTGCAAGACAATTAAACGTCCACAGAAACACCATTTGGTGTTTATGGCAAGGTTGGCAACAGACGAATGCAGTCAGAGACCATCCTCGGAGTGGCAGGCCACACGTAACCAATAATCGACAAGACAACTCGATTCGAACAACACACCTACGAAATCTACGTTACTGCAAGAAGCATCCCTGGCCTTAGATGTGCAGGGATTGTCGCCAGAACACCCGCCAGACTTCCCATTTTGACTGGAAACCACCGTCAAGCACGTCTACAGTGGTGCAGACAGGTTCTACCATTACGTCAATCATTGTGTCATGGAAGAAGATCGGTTCGGTGGCGGCAATGTTATGGTATTGGGTGGGATTACAAAGACAAAGGACCTGTTTGATAGTGGTAGAGGGAAATCTCAATGGACAGCGCTACCGCGACGAGATCATCGGCCCTGTTGTTCTACCGTTTTTGCGTTGTCATGGCCCAGGCATTACCTTTCAACATGACAACGCCATATTGCTCAACTTGCTCAGGATTCTCTTCAACAAAACAACGTGAATGTCATCCCCTGGCCGGCTCCCTCCCCTGATCTCTCACCACGTGTTCCACAGACACTCTAGGAACTTCGAAACATGCTCCAGCAGATATGGACAGATATCCCACAGGACTTTGTGCGACGCCTGGTCCATTCCATGAGACGAAAATGTGTTGCTTGCATCGCAACCAGAGGTGGACACACACGCTATTGATTTGTAAATTGACATTTTGGCATGTTCATGTTTTTATGAAATCACGCATTTACTGAAGTCAGTATGGCAAATTAAACCATCTGAACACTTACAAGAGGCTTTTTATCTGTTGCCAACCGAAATTGTTTCAGATTTGGTAAAAAATATAACTTTGCATTAAATCTTATTCAATGTCACAGGAACTTTTGTTGTTTAGCATATATCGTGCCAGTCTGTAAATAATACAGGGAAACCAGTGGTTGATAGCATGAGCAGCAATCCACACATGACAAGTAAGTTCAGGCTATCAACCTATTCTAACCCAGGGCCCCAAAGGGTGATATTACATCTACACTGGACATCATAGAACTGATGTAATATTCACAATCAATCTATAACGGTGGATAACATTCACAACAGGTACTGCCCCGCCTCGTCATACCAAAAGACTTTAAAAGATGATACTTGTTGTTACCCTGCGTGGCGCTCGGCTTTAAGGGGATAAAACAAGGACTGTATTGTATCTCAGTATGCTCGCACTATAAATCGGCATCAGTCCGGACTAAAACACACACACCCCTGCCTAGTGCTTGGCTTTAAGGGGATAAAACAAGGACTGTATTGTATCTCAGTATGCTCGCACTATAAATCGGCATCAGTCCGGACTAAACACACACACACACACACACACACACACACACACACACACACACACACACACACACACACACACACACACACACACACACACACACACAGAACGGTCGCCAAGACTACCAGAGTTCTAAGGAAGACATGTGCTGAATGTGCTACATATCTCTGTAACCTTGTCACCAGAATGTTTGGAATTTAACAACCGATGCATGGCAATAAGCTAAGGTTTGTGTGACATCAACATCTGCTGCCTCATATTTCCACAGGAAATTATTTCATTACCATCTCTAATGAGCCTTTACCTTCCTCTAAGCCAGGTATCAGAACCTGCCTTGTCACATCAACAGTTCCCTGCCTGCTCACTCAGAGGTACTCAACATGATGAAGGAATAACTTCTGGCAATGATGGATGTGAGGAGACGCAGCTTGAACATTGCAGCACCACTGTCAGACATGGTCTGTCCGGTGTAAGGTGACCATGTTGCCTCAACAGAGCAGAGAGATCCAGGTGCAGCCCTTAGGGGCCAGGTGAAAGTGTCTCAACTCACTGAGAGATCCAATGCAGCCCTTAGGGGCCCAGGTCAAGGTGCCTCAACTCACTGAGAGACCCAGTACAGCCCTTAGGGGCCCAGGTCAAGGTGCCTCAACGGAGCAGAGAGACCCAGTGCAGCCCTTAGGGGCCCAGGTCAAGGTGCCTCAACGGAGCAGAGAGACCCAGTGCAGCCCTTAGGGGCCAGGTGAAAGTGTCTCAACTCACTGAGAGACCCAGTGCAGCCCTTAGGGGCCCAGGTCAAGGTGCCTCAACGGAGCAGAGAGACTCCAGTGCAGCCCTTAGGGGCCCAGGTCAAGGTGCCTCAACGGAGCAGAGAGACCCAGTGCAGCCCTTAGGGGCCCAGGTCAAGGTGCCTCAACTCACTGAGAGACCCATTGCAGCCCTTAGGCATCCAGGTCAAGGTGCCTCAACTCACTGAGCAGAGAGATCCAGTGCAGCCCTTAGGCATCCAGGTCAAGGTGCCTCAACTCACTGAGCAGAGAGACCCAGTGCAGCCCTCAGGCATCCAGGTCAAGGTGCCTCAACTCACTGAGCAGAGAGACCCAGTGCACCTCTTAGGGATCCAGGTCAAGGTGCCTCAACTCACTGAGCAGAGAGACCCAGTGCAACCCTTAGGGATACAGGTCAAGGTGCCTCAACTCACTGAGAGACCCAGTGCAGCCCTTAGGGGCCCAGGTCAAGGTGCCTCAACTCACTGAGCATAGAGACTCCGTGCAGCCCTTAGGGATCCAGGTCAAGGTGCCTCAACTCACTGAGCAGAGAGACCCAGTGCAGCCCTTAGGGATCCAGGTCAAGGTGCCTCAACTCACTGAGAGACCCAGTGCAGCCCTTAGGGGCCCAGGTCAAGGTGCCTCAACTCACTGAGCAGAGAGATCCAGTGCAGCCCTTAGGGGCCCAGGTCAAGGTGCCTCAACTCACTGAGCAGAGAGACCCAGTGCAGCCCTTAGGCATCCAGGTCAAGGTGCCTCAACTCACTGAGCAGAGAGACCCAGTGCAGCCCTAATGGGCCAGGTCAAAGTGTCTCAACTCACTGAGAGACCAAGTGCAACCCTTAGGGATCCAGGTCAAGGTGCCTCAACTCACTGAGAGACCCAGTGCAGCCCTTAGGCATCCAGGTCAAGGTGCCTCAACTCTCTGAGAGACCCAGAAGCCAGAGTGACGTGTTGAGGGATATATGTGATGGGTCATGAGTTGACATCCATGAGTCCTGGAGGTTGATCAGAAAGGAGATTTCACTTCTAAAAAAATACATAGTACAGACACAGATATAAGACAGATGAAACTACACTCACAAGACTTTGTTTCTTATCAAAACTATATACACCTAATAAACTATATTCCAAAGTAAAAAAGTCTGGCCCCAAAATAAAGGCAGCAATGGCAAGTAACACCAAGCATATGGATACTGTACCAGTTTGGGGAATCAAACCTATTTCTCCATGAGTTACCACCTGCAGCAACACCCGCAGAGCTAGCCATGCTCTCCTGGCCCCTCCCCTCCACACCCTTCAGAACATGGGTCTGGTTAGAGTTCAGGGTGCAGTTTAGAACTCCTATCAAACCTGCTATTTCCATGTGGGCCAAACATTTCCAGGAAACATGGGAACAAGCAATATCAATCTTGTCTGAACATACAAATGATGATGCGGAGAAACACTAAATAGTTAAACATGGCCACATTCTCAATATTCCAAAGGAACAGACAATTAACATTTCAATCTTATAGCCAACCAACCTCAAAACACAATGGGAGAAAAATATGTCTATTAATTATGTGTGTAGGTTTACAACTACTTGAGGCTCGACTTTGCCTCTACATATACACAACACGCTACATTAGCTACCCAACTCTCAAGTGTGGACCAGCACAACACATGGAGCAGGAAGCAGCCCCTTCATTTCACAGACTGAAACAAGTACAGCCTGCAGTTCAGCTGACTAAACTGTAAGTTTATGTGGAGGAGGTAGAACTGGAGACACAGCTTCAAGTTGCTACATGCTGCAATAGATGCAGGAAACAGCCCTTTCTTAATAGCAGAGACAGGAAGAAATAGGGCTTATAGCTCACCTGGCTAAAACTGAAGTTTATACTGAGGAGGAGGTGAGGGGAAATGGGGTTTAACGTCACGTTCAAGATTATTGGACTTATATAGCGATTTGTATGTGTGCGTGCGTGCGAGCGTGCATAAAAAAAATCTCAGTTATCGATCAGATTGTCTTGACTGGATGCTGCCATTTTGAATCAAAAGCATGTGATATTTGAGGTTGAATCTGTTGGTCAATAGGAAGGACATAGAAGGGACATAACCAGCAATAGCCACTGGTGGCGCTACGATCCAACCACACAATTGGAGCTTAGTTTGGGAATGGAGGAAAATAGACTTTTACAGTAACGCCATTGCCTCGGGAATATTGAAAAATGCTTTCAAAAAAACCTGTAAATCAGCTTAGTTGACACATAATTATTCATTTAAGAATTGACTTCCACCTTGTGTGAATTAACTGGAGCTTACTCAGAAGTAATCACACAAAGTGAAAGTCAGTTCTTACATCTCTACTGTACACAATTTCATTTAGTATGTGTGACGTTATGTTTACACTGACAGCCAGACAACAGTCTGGTGTATCGCGGAAAAAAATAGTTCCTCAAAAAGAGAGGTGACATGAGCAAATGTATGCTCAACTTGCTCCCTAGAAACATTGTTTGTAGTTTGCTGACAACAAATTCATTCAAATGATATCCTCATTTAAGAAGGTCTGTTGAGAAGTACCTCAGTAGGTCAGTCACAATGACAGCGCGGCGTAATACATTTACATCAAGTACAAGACGTCAAAATGTCCAGGACAATAAAAAGTCACATAGCAGGTGAGACTCCAAAGTTTTTAATGAACCTGTGGCATCTCCACGAATAAGTCATTATTAATCAATTGGCCGATCATTGAAAGGTGATTATAAAGATGTGTCTATTCTGAGATAAATTCATAGATTGCTGTAGACTGGCACTGTCAGTCTAGACATGGCTTGAGTCAATAGTTTGGATGTGTATTTCTTCGTTTTGTTCACTGGGATGGGTCGTAGCGAGGAAATGCATGAACAAGCATGCAGTCAAACTCTCTGCCCTTTTCCAATGTGTACTAAAATGGTGAGGTCAAGGGTCTAAATGATCAGGACAATGCTTCTGTATTTATCAAATTATTGGATTTCCTGGTGTGGGTATGTGGAAACAGTCAGTGTTCATGTCATTTCAAGAATACAAGCATTCTCGTGAAAAACTTATGAATGTCAAAATGTTCCATACACTTATGAATGGAGTTTCAACATGACCGGCCTCTCGTCTAATGGAAAAGCTGTATGTCATGTTAACCTCAAATTAAACAATGATATAGTGGAGTTACAATACTAGTCCAAAACATCCATGTGTTGACATGACCAAAGTCTGAAAACCGATATTGTCCATTTACAATGAATGTACCCGACTCCATTCACCAACACTGAGACACAACATCACCACCCTGGTGCACTGTGCACTCAATTTTCATTCTCAGCCCCCTGGGGAGTATACTATGCATTTTTCATAGTGTAGGCAAAGTGCACTAAAATACAGCTTTACTCTTGAAGATCAGCACTCTAGGCGAAATGCACTGTAGGCAAATCGAGATGGAACCGAGTATACAAATCAAGCTGCTTTTTGAGGCACTAAAAGGTTAGTCTCATCCTACCATTCACTTCTGAGTGAACAATGGCATATTTTGTACAGTCTCTTGCCTTAGAAGACATGTCATGTAACTTCCCACCTTTTCTCCAAAGCCAACGTTTGTCCTAATTGTGACCTGTTTGCACAGGACCACATGACACCACACACAGGGCCATGTGACACCACACACAGGACCATGTGGCACCACACACAAGACCATGTGACACCACACACAGGACCATGTGACACCACACACTGGACCATGTGACACCACACACAGGACCATGTGGCACCACACACAGGACCACATGACACCATGCACAGGACTATGTGACACCACGCACAGGTCCACATGACACCACACACAGGACCACATGACACCACGCACAGGACCATGTGACACTATGCACAGGACCATGTGACACCACACACAGTACCATGTGACACCACACACAGGACCATGTGACACCACACACATAACCACATGACACCACACACAGGACCATGTGACACCACACACAGAGCCACATGACACCACACACAGGACCACAGGACACCACACACAGGACCATGTGACACCACACACAGAGCCACATGACACCACACACAGGACCACATGACACCACACACAGGACCACATGACACCACACACAGGACCATGTGACACCATACACAGGACCACGTGACACAATGCACAGGATCATGTGACACCACACACAGGACCACATGACAACACACACAGGACCACATGACACCATGCACAGGACCATGTGACACCATGCACAGGACCACATGACACCACACACAGGACAACATGACACCATGCACAGGACCATGTGACACCATGCACAGAACCACATGACACCACACACAGGACCACATGACACCACAAACAGGACCACATGACACCACACACAGGACCATGTGACACCACACACAGGACCATGTGACACCATACACAGGACCACATGACACCATGCACAGGACCATGTGACACCACACACAGGACCACATGACACCATGCACAGGACCACATGACACCATGCACAGGACCATGTGACACCACACACAGGACCACATGACACCATGCACAGGACCATGTGACACAACACAGAGGACCATGTGACACTATACACAGGACCATGTGGCACCACACACCGGACCATGTGACACCACACACAGGACCATGAAGGCACCACACACAGGACCATGTGGCACCACACACAGGACCACATTACACCATGCACAGGACCATGTGACACAACACAGAGGACCATGTGACACTATACACAGGACCATGTGGCACCACACACAGGACCAGGTGATACTTTATCCACACTATCATACACATAAACATATTGTTATCTCAAAATTGAAAGAGAGGCCCTTGCTTAAACATCTCGGTAAACTCTAAGCTCCATAGCGCCAGAAGTTCTCCGAAGTTTATTTGATAAAAATCTAATACAGCAGCTGTGGTGGCCATATTTGCTGATGGATCTCAGTCTAAAGAGAAACCAAAAGTTTTAACATCACTGCAAAGTATAAAATCCATAGGTGCAATGGCTTGGTGATGAAGCAAAACACCATGTTCATACACAGGACCATGTGACACCACACACAGGACCATGTGAGACCACACACAGTACCATGTGACACCACACACAGGACCATGTGACACCACACACAGAACCACATGACACCACACACAGGACCACATGACACAACGCAGAGGACCATGTGACACCACACAGAGGACCATGTGACACCACACACAGGACCATGTGACACCACGCACAGGACCACATGATACCACGCACAGGACCATGTGACACAACGCAGAGGACCATGTGACACCATGCACAGGAAAATGTGACACCACACACAGGACCACATGACACCATGCACAGGACCATGTGACACCACGCACAGGATCACATGACACCAAGCACAGGACCATGTGACACAATGCAGAGGACCATGTGGCACCACACACAGGACCATGTGACACCACACACAGGACCATTTGGCACCACACACAGGACCATGTGGCACCACACACAGGACCATGTGACACCATGCACAGGACCATGTGGCACCACACACAGGACCATGTGGCACCACACACAGGACCACACTATCATACACATAAACATATTGTTATCTCAAAATTGAAAGAGAGGCCCTTGCTTAAACATCTCGGTAAACTCTAAGCTCCATAGCGCCAGAAGTTCTCCGAAGTTTATTTGATAAAAATCTAATACAGCAGCTGTGGTGGCCATATTTGCTGATGGATCTCAGTCTAAAGAGAAACCAATAGTTTTAACATCACTGCAAAGTATAAAATCCATAGGTGCAATGGCTTGGTGATGAAGCAAAACACCATGTTCATGGCGCTGCCAGCTCATCCTGCCATGTCCCCTAGTTCAGGCCTCATGGGTGTTGGTCTTGCATGCTTTATATTTTAATCAGCTCTGTAGAATAACTAATCTCATCTGCTTGACGTCGGAGAACAGAATCAAGCAAGGTATTATATAAATATAAAACATCAATGCCAGACAATAATCAGTCACAATGATCTGCTGAAACATTTACGCTGGGCAAAGTTGCATGACAATTCTATGAATGGATCACTGAAAGTCTGTGACGACACCAGGTGTTCACTAAAAGGTTCAGCATGTCCTGGCCTGTTGTGCACTTTAAAGAACAATGTTTTGCAAATAATTGTCTGTGTATCAAAAACTGACATAACAGAAGAGAACATTGTTGCACTCACACAGCTATCAGCGACACAAAATTAACATGGATGTCATAAATATCACATAGTATTCATACACACACAGATGTGCATGTACAATAGGTATATATGCCGGTGTATAGGAAATGCATGGTTTTCAGGACAATGCAGATAAAACAAGAACTTATTGGGTAATAATGGCTTGGGTACTATGCTAGTCGTAAGAGGCAACTGATGGGATCGGCTGGTAAGGCTCGCTGACTTAGTTGATGCATGTCATTGTATCCCATTTGCGTGTATTGATGCTCATGATGTCATCCGTCCAGACTCAATTATTTACAGACCGACGTCACATCACTGGAATATTGCTGAGTGCAGCGTGAAACAACATGAAACAAACAAACATAACAGTTTGTGTCAATTTGAGTAATTTTATATCAATCTAAAGCAGATGCCATGAAATCCCTTTCATGATGACAGCCTGTATCCGAGTTTCAGTTCGGTATTGTTCAGTGTATTTGCAAGATGTTACAAAGAGACAGGGACAATACCTCATGTCAGATACTTTCATTGGACTTTATGGTACGCTACAAAGTGAAAGATTTGTAAGACTCCAAATATTTTGGCCTCGTAAGTTGGTTTCAAAAAACGTCAAATAAAAGAAACTTCATGCATGTAGCCATATGTCTGTGCTACTCCCCTAACTACTATGTCTATTGGCCCATGGGTATTCCAGGTCTACATGTACACTCCAAAGAACCCACTCATCCGACAGTAGATAACCAGATGGTGGAAACACGAATACGTACATACACCCGAAACACAAGTGTCAAAACGTGTGGTGTCTCCTGGGCAGGTGACTCAGTTCAAATGTGCCTCTGTTCACCCAGCAGGGAATGGGTACCTGATATGTGAGGTGGGTGTAAAAACCCTCTAACACCCGAGGCAGCTTGGTCGTATACCCCCCAGGGAGTTGAGAATGATAGCTGGAATGCGAACGGATCCACTGGCCGGGGAACAAATAAAACAGTATGAGCAGATACTAGTACCTGGGTACCTGCGGGATATAAAGGTATAGTATAGTAATAATATGCCCAAAAGGCCAACAGCAACCTAATCCTTTGTTTGTTTAAGAATAGACCAACAACAACAATAACAACAACAACAATAACAACAACATGTCTATCACGTTCCAGTGAGTGAATGATGAGGTCTATTCACGGAGGTCAAATGGATGTTTTGGAAAGTATAAAAACCTGTTTGAGGGTCACATGATGAGAAGCGGTCACACACATTGGAGAAACACACTTCACAGCAAGTCCCCTTTCTGCATGATCGATGACAGGAAAACAATTTACAAATATTTGTTGGCTCTATGAAATTTTTAGGAAAATTGGAAGCAAAATGAAATACAAAATCAAATTCTCGTTTCTGACACATCACTGCCAAATACCCCACCTCACATCATTTTACTGTCCCCCAGTACCTACAGACGAAGTAAATCATGACTGGCATTGCCTTGTTTCCATACTGACAGACTACACCATATACATAGTCAAACCTAATATTCACGCTTCATGTGAACCATTTTGTCAACAATTAATGTACAAATAGGACTTGAACAGTTACGTAAAATAATTGTTTTAAATCATATGCCTCCAGCATCACAGTTTTCTAAAACTTTGGTGAAATTCTAAAAATTAATTTATTGTGGCCTAAATCTTATCACCTGGTAGTAGCACAAGGCCACATTCCAGTACTTGGTCCTCTATTTGCCTGTCAATCACTACACCCTACATCAGGGTTCCCTTAAAACTATGTACAGGCCTAGCCTACCTGTTAATCTAGAAACCTATTTACCTGTAAATTAATACAACATTGAGCACTGATAATTAACTGCTGACATGACACTTTCATTAACAAGTGCCAAGCTTTCAGCCCTCACCAAAAGCAAAAGCAATAGTCAAGTAAATTGGATGGGAAAAATGGGCCAGTTACTGAACTTTCATTGAACAAATGGAACTAATAAAATAATTTTACATATTTCATAGCTGTACTCCAGTTGGTTAGTTCCAGACTGGCACTACACGGGTTGCTTGGTTGGTTGGTTGGTTGTTTAACGCCGCACTCAGCAATATTCCAGCTATTTGACGGCGGTCTGTAAATAATCGAGTCTGGACCAGACAATCCAGTGATTAATATCATGAGCATCGATCCACGCAATTGGGATCGATGACATGCATCAACCAAGTCAGCAAGCCTGACCACCCGATCACGTTAGTCGCCTTTTACGACAAGCATAGTCACCTTTTACGGCAAGCATGGGTTGCTGAAGACCTATTCTACCCCGGAATCTTCACGGGTATACTACAAGGGTAAAGGGTTCGAGTCTTAATACCAGAAAGTTTGGTTCATTCCAAACTTAAGGCCTTTTAGGACATTTTCAAAGCAATGATCAGACTTTACAAGTTGAACAGCGAGACCCAAATGTGCTTCCAAACAGACTCAGGATATTGTAACTTTATGACATGGTTTGAATGGATGTACACGAGGAACCAAACACAGACTAATGAAACAGAGAATTCAAGTCCACACATCAGTGTTTCAATTTCATTTATCGATCAAGTTTTGCACTGATCTCTAGCTTCGATGTCCTCATGCATAATTAGAGAAGACAATACTGCATATTAATTTAACAGCAGTTTTACCCATGGTCGGACATTTCAAGGCCTTTCAAGGCATTTACTGAACTTTATCGGCGATCGGGTAGCCTAGGGGTTAAAGCGTTCGCTCGTCAAGGCGAAGACCCGGGTTTAATTCCTGACATGGGTACAATGTGTGAAGCTCATTTCTGGTGTCCCCTGCCGTGATATTGCTGGAATATTGCTAAAAGAGGCGTTAAACCATACTCACTCACTCACTACTGAACTTTATGATATATTCAAGGGAGATTCAAGTTTAAGCACCTTCCAAGGCCAGACTGCCGAATTTAAGGCCTTTTCAAGCTTGCACACCTCATGGTGGTATTTCGGCAAGGCTTTTTAGATTGAATTGACTTACAAAATGAACACTTTGATTGTTGTTCAGTCACTGCTCGGGGGACTTGTGGGAAAACAACAAGACATTTTAGAGAAATACCAGTTGGTGAAGTGTTAGACAGTAATCTCCAGAAGTACCCCAAAGCAACCAATCAGAATAAATCTAGCTTCGATTAACATAATTTGATTGGTTCTTGTGAGACAGGACATGTACCTACAGTGGTCAATTTGGTGCCTACATACAGCCTACTGGATGGAATCCAGATGAATTGCCAACACACCAGCACTAGGTCCCTTGCTAACTGTGGATCACTGACAAACAATGATATATTGTTGTCTCCACAGATAGAATAGTGGATATATATTTCAGTGGTAGGTGGGATTTTCTCCAATGCCAGTTTTGGCCAAAATGAACATCAGGAGAATAGCAAGCAGATAATGATATCCTTGTGTTACTGATTGCATGACACATCATGACAAAAAATGGTCCGACTGAAATCTTTACCTATTTGTTAGTGATACTGACTATTCTAGACATCCATATTCATGATAGGGAGTAACTTGGTGATGCTACTTTTAAATAATTTTCCGAATACGTAAACAATAAAAAGGAGAAGATATAGGTAAGTGGATATTATGAAATCTTACAATTGCCGAAAATCGTCAAATTTTCGCTTCTTTGGTGCTTAATCTGGACGTTGTGAATGTGTTAGCTTACAGTTATTATTTAAAATGAACTTGATTTAGTTGTAAATGCATTATGTAAATAAGGTTGTAAACATTACTTTTATATTCATAAACAGCAAGAATAGACCTTTCAAATGGTGTATAACATGTAGTAGTAAGGATGATTTCCTTGATAAATGTTGGCCTTATCTATCACCCCAGAATCTCTGGGAACTCGATGTCAAAGCAGTAAATGCTTCTTGTTGACTGGTGGTGAAAGAGTTAACTCTGCAACCAAAATTATTGCACTTTTATAGCGACGTGCATGAGCATGTGTATGAGTGGCTGCTCGTATTACAACATCTTTTGGTTGACGCATCGGGGGATCAAACCACCGACCTCACACTTTCTGGGTAGACACTCTGTCCACTAGGCCATGGAGGTGGTCAAAGTACTGACACATTATTAACTTTCATCAGTCATATCATAACACATGAGTAAAAGATGTTTTTTATCATATAATGGCTAGGTTTCTAAGCTGGGTAAAGTCATTGGATAAAAACAGTATCCGCTAGGGTCATTTAAAGAAAGAAATGCAAATTAAAAATTTCAGTAGGTACTACTTGTAGTGTTTCAAAACAAATATGACATCGCCCTTGCCTATCACTGAAGCATATTGTTATGTGTTTGTTATCATCAATTTTATAGGCCATGATACAGAAAATCTGTGTCTAAAAACAAGTTTCAGTTTCAACTACATTTAAACACCGTTGTGTGGAACTTTGATGTGTAGAACTTACGATTGGTTCAAAGTAAAAAATTGGCCATGGTCCCTGCATATTCCTTCTTTATTCATCATTTTCGGTTGTGTCCAACCTCAGATAACTGGAAGTAATTACGTAGGTCCCTTCAGCTTCGACACAACGGTGTTTGACTGTATATTGCCTGTTGTCAGTGTCTGACTGACAGGTCACTGACCTTGTTATGTAATATATCAATGCACACATTCTGGGAAAACTTGAAAGGAAATCCAATGAGAATAGTTTTAATGAGCATAATGTTTAAACTAACACTATATGACAAAGACATTATCACACTTGTGCCTAGGGGATGGTAAATACCCTGTGTTAGGAATAAACACAATGTATGTAACAAGGCTTACTAAATGAGCTTTTTCCTAACACTGTATATTTACCATCTCAAAACACACAACCTCGAACTGTGTCAGTCAATAGCACAGCTTTTTCAATAGAGTATGTAAAGTGTAACATGTCTTAGAACAGACCAACCACAGATCAATTGTGTTTGGCTTCCTTCAAGTAAAATAAACAACACTGTGTGATTGGTTAATCAGCTATTGATGCAAGGTGTTCGGAAGACTCTATTCAATACTTGGGATACCTAACTTCATGGATGACAGAAACGAAAGGCATGATGTCAATCACAGAACTGTCTGGTCCAGACTTGATTATTTACAGACGCAATGATCTTCATTGGTCCGATAACATCCACACTCAATGATCTTCATTTGTTCTATAACATCCACACTCAATGATCTTCATTAATCTCAAACATCAACACGCAATGATCTTCACTGGTCCTATAACATCAACATGCAATGATCTTCATTGGTCTTATAACATCCACACTCAATGATCTTCATTGGTTCTATAATATCCACACTCAATGATCTTCATTGGTTCTATACATCAACATGCAATGATATTCATTGGTCCTATCATTCACACTCAATGATCTTCACTGGTTCTATAACATCCACACTCAATGATCTTCATTGGTCCTATAACATCCACACTCAATGATCTTCATTGGTCCTATAACATCCACACTCAATGATCTTCATTGGTTCTATACATCAACATGCAATGATATTCATTGGTCCTATAACATCCGCACTCAATGATCTTCACTTGTTCTATAACATCCACACTCAATGATCTCCATTGGTTCTATAACATCCACACTCAATGATCTTCACTGGTTCTATAACATCCACACTCAATGATCTTCATTGGTCCTATAACATCCACACGCAATGATCTTCATTGGTCCTATAACATCAACACTCAATAATCTTCACTGGTCCTATAACATCCACACTCAATGATCTTCATTGGTTCTATAACATCTACATGCAATGATCTTCATTGGTCCTATACATCAACACTCAATGATCTTCATTGGTTCTATAACATCCACACTCAATGATCTTCTTTGGTTCTATAACATCCACACTCAATGATCTTCACTGGTTCAATAACATCCACACTCAATGATCTTCATTGGTTCTATACATCAACACTCAATGATCTTCATTGGTTCTATACATCAACACTCAATGATCTTCATTGGTCCTATAACATCCACACTCAATGATCTTCATTGGTTCTATAACATCTACATGCAATGATCTTCATTGGTTCTATACATCAACACTCAATGATCTTCATTGGTTCTATAACATCCACACTCAATGATCTTCTTTGGTTCTATAACATCCACACTCAATGATCTTCATTGGTTCTATAACATCCACACTCAATGATCTTCATTGGTTCTATACATCAACACTCAATGATCTTCATTGGTTCTATACATCAACATGCAATGATCTTTATTGGTCCTATAACATCCACACTCAATGATCTTCATTGGTTCTATACATCAACACTCAATGATCTTCACTGGTCCTATAACATCCACACTCAATGATCTTTATTGGTCCTATAACATACACACTCAATGATCTTCATTGGTTCTATAACATACACACTCAATGATCTTTATTGGTCCTATAAAATACACACTCAATGATCTTCATTGGTTCTATAACATCCACACTCAATGATCTTCACTGGTCCTATAACATCCACACTCAATGATCTTCATTGGTCCTATAACATCCACACTCAATGATCTTCATTGGTTCTATAACATCCACACTCAATGATCTTCATTGGTCCTGTACCATCAACACTCAATGATCTTCACTGGTCCTGTAGCATCAACACTCAACTGGTCTCACATTGCTGAGAAAGCATGGTGGCCCACTTCGTCTGGTGTGATGGACGTCACCATGCAGAGTTGTGTCCCCTAGGCATGGGTTCTATTTGTCCTGATAATGATCATTCGTTTGTCAGCACCATACAAATGCTCTAAGGTTTCACTTAAGTAGTTAACATCCAAGATCTGCATCACTTCAGGCTATCCTCCATCAACCTGTGATCTTGCTGAAAGTGTTCAAAGCAGCATTAAAACAATACTCACTCACCCACCCACTCGTACTGTTGATAAATCAACCTATACTCACTCACTCACTCACTCAAACATCCACTCCGCTCCCCCTCCCACCCACTTACTGTAGTCGTACTGCTGATAAATGGATATAGTGTTGATGGCAACAAAAGCTTTGAGTTACTGGTAACAGGATCCTGCTGTATCTAAGACAATAACAAAACAGACTTAAAGTAAACTAGCATTACCAACATAACAGACATTTTTAAACAACAAGCATTCCGAGGTTTGGTATTTCTTTGTTGCTGGGCTCCAGTCAACCCTGACAACAAGAGAACAACAAGTCCCTTCCTTCCTTCTCAGCACTGGCACCGGTGACTAGAAAACCCATAAAACAAAGTATTTCAGTCCAGAACCTACCGATACAATCAACATTGGAACAGGGTTCCAGACAATGTCAAAACATTATTTTCAGAGGTTTGGTCACAAGAATGTTCATGTCTACGGGCAACTCTCACAGTGGGTATTTGTATATTTATTCTATATTTTTAAAGGCAGTTTTCCACTTGGCATACTTCTGTAACAAAAGCCTCAAGGCTCTGTTTCACAAAGTGATCTTAGCGCTATGGCTGTTAAAGGTCCATGTTAAAGTATAGGAGTTACAGCTGTTGTAAGTCTATGTTAAAGTATAGGAGTTACAGATGTCGTAAGTCTATGTTAAAGTATAGGAGTTACAGCTGTTGTAAGTCTATGTTAAAGTATAGGAGTAACAGCTGTCGTAAGTCTATGTTAAAGTATAGGAGTTACAGATGTCGTAAGTCTATGTTAAAGTATAGGAGTTACAGCTGTTGTAAGTCTATGATATAATAAAGGATCACTCTCTAGTAGGGCCATTGACTAATATGCTATGACACCTATAAACAGAAAAGATCAGCCTACACAAAACGAAACTATTTTACAATTCATGTTTATATGACCTGCTTGATTGGATCTTGCCTCATGTTCAGTCACTGGTTTGTCTGGTCCGGTCTTTACCAACCCCAAGGGCATTACAGGGAAGAAAAGGTACTTAATACCCATAAAAGCCAACTGATGTGGCTTGATGCTCATGCTATCAACCACTGGTTTCCCTGGTGCTGACTGTATTATTCACAGACTGACATGATATAGATAAAATATTCAAAGTAGACACAATTTATGGATAACAACTTCTTTAATAACTGTTGTTATCCATAAATTGTGTCTACTTTGTCATCCGTCAACTTCTAAGTAATGCCTATCAAACAATTCAGATGAAATATTGCTGATGGTGGAGTTACACAACACTCACTCACTCACTCAAACATGACGGCCGATGTGAAACTGAGGCACCTACAGGAATATATAGCCGCTCTGTGGTTCTTCCTGCCTTTCTGAGATATTGCCATAGAAACCTGGAGACATATTTGTAGGACTTCAGGTGATAAATAATCTGAACCTCTGTCTCATTCATCAACCAGAACGAGAAAATATCTTGATTGCAGGAAAGTGGTGCAGTTTCAGAAGCGATGAACTGTTATAGAATAGTTCCATATGCATGATTATTGTCTGCAATATAAAAGCATGGTGTGTTATTTATCTGTGGTGTTTCACAATCACTCAACCAACACCCACCCACCCACCCACCCACTCATTCACACACTCACTCAGTGGTTCTGGCTCACCCACTCACTCACTCTATCTCACTCATTCACTCACTCTGTCTTCCTAACTCACTCCATGTTCCCGACTCACTCACTCTCACACTCACTCAGTGGTTCTGGCTCTCCCACTCACTCACTCCATCTCACTCACTCACTCACTCAATGGTTCCAGGTCACCCACTCACTCACTCCGTCTTCCTAACTCACTCCATGTTCCTGACTCACTCACTCACTCAGTGGTTCTGGCTCACCCACTCACTCACTCACTCCATCTCACTCAATTGTTCCAGCTCACCCACTCACTCACTCCGTCTTCCTAACTCACTCCATGTTCCCGACTCACTCACTCACTCACTCACTCACTGGTTCTGCCCCACAGGAGGCATTCCTTTCATCACAATGGAGGACAGGGATGGAAATCGGATAATTAATTTATCCCCGACTTACTTCCGAGACGTCACCAACTCCACCAAGCTGACTGCGACACATGCAGGCTTCCTGGTTTCAAGATAATGAAAACTCCCAACATCCCAAATCAATAGTATGATGCTTTATTCTGTGATGTAACCTTCTTTAAAACACATTCTTTGAATCATTTTTTTTCAAAGGCTCGGCTCCTATAAATACAACGAGAATGACGACATAACTATGATGAATGCTAAGTTCCTTACTCCTTGCTCCAGGAGAAATACAAGCCAAAGACAAAATCAATACAACCACATCAAGGTTAATTAGAGGGGGCATACAGCGGTATTTCCATACTCACCGACAGTTCACTTTCAGCTGATATGAAAATACGGATACAGTATTAATACTACTAATCTCTTTGATAAGATCTTCAACCCCTAAACAAGAAGTAATAACTATCCACATCAATTCACAGTCAAAAATTTATTTGTAATTATTCAACGTATTTTCTCATCAGAAGTATTACCAGGGTTAACATCCATGTTGAAGTTTGCCGGGCCATGAAATTAATGGTTTGATTTTCATCGATAGCTCATAATCAATTCCAGTTTCTCAGAAGATTTACCTTTTTAAATCTCTTAAAATACATGATTTGGGTAGTGATGGATTATGTTAGAGATTATCTTGTTATGCACTGATTAGTTCAGGTCCTATGTAACGCCTTCGTGATGTAGTGGGTGGAGTGTCTGCCCGGAGACCACCTCCGTGATCTAGTGGGTGGAGTGTCTGCCCGGAGACCACCTCCATGATGTAGTGGGTGGAGTGTCTGCCTGGAGACCACCTCCGTGATGTAGTGGGTGGAGTGTCTGCCTGGAGACCACCTCCGTGATCTAGTGGGTGGAGTGTCTGCCCGGAGGACCACCTCCGTGATCTAGTGGGTGGAGTGTCTGCCTGAAGACCACCTCCGTGATCTAGTGGGTGGAGTGTCTGCCCGGAGACCACCTCCGTTATCTAGTGGGTGGAGTGTCTGCCCGGAGACCACCTCCGTTATCTAGTGGGTGGAGTGTCTGCCCGGAGACCGCCTCCGTGATCTAGTGGGTGGAGCGTCTGCCTGAAGACCACCTCCGTGATCTAGTGGGTGGAGTGTCTGCCCAGAGACCACCTCCGTGATCTAGTGGGTGGAGTGTCTGCCCGGAGACCACCTCCGTTATCTAGTGGGTGGAGTGTCTGCCCGGAGACCACCTCCGTGATCTAGTGGGTGGAGTGTCTGCCCGGAGACCACCTCCGTGATCTAGTGGGTGGAATGTCTGCCAAGATGGTACTTGTTGTTTCCCTGCCTGGCACTCAGCATTAAGGGGATAAAACAAGGACTGGTTGGCTTAGAGCCAGTATACTGTGTCTGATTGGGTTATTCATGTTAAACTGTAAACCCATGCTTGTCTCCCCCTGTGAAGATCCGGGTTAGAATTGGTCTTCAGCAACCTATGCTTGTCTCTCCCCCTTGAAAATCCGGGTTAGAATTGGTCTGCAGCAACCCATGCTTGTCTCACCTGTGAAGATCCTGGTTAGAAATGCTTTGGAAGACGCGACTAACAAGATAGGTTGGTCAGACTTGCTGACTTAGCTGATGCATGTCATCGTATCCCAATTGTGTAGAAGAAACAAACAAACAAACAAACAAACAAACAAACAAACAAACAAACAAAGACTACACTCAAAAAGGGTGACATGGTTTGGGAAAATATTAGTACTTACAATTTAAAGCCAAACACATCACTGAATACTTCCTTCTAGATACAGATATATATTAGGCTCACAGGTTAAAAAAACCTGGTATATGATATGATGTTCACAGTTTCGTTTGGTGACAAGCATAGTTACAAAACATGATTTGCATGTGTGAAGTAATGGAAAAAGAGATCGTGATCACAAGCTGCTGTTTCTACAGTTTCATCTTTCAATCACAATGTGTTGTCAGCAGCCACCTGGAGAAACCATGAATCTCATTGTCATATCACAATTTATGACGGAAACTGTCAAGCAACATTTGTCAGGCCAGTAACACTACTCATGGTATTGACATATCCTATTTTTTATACAGAAACCATTTTGTCATATGTCAATACATGCATCAGAGCCTGAGGCAATGTTTAAACAGCTATATCACATCGAGTCCGAATGACATTCACGAACACAGCTGATGAACCTGATCTTTATTGATTTAAATTCTATTTTCACTCTTAATCAAATCCATTAATCATAATTCAATAAGATAATGTACAAATTCTGTATCAATATAATATGGTGCAGATTCTTCAAAGCATGAGTGATATTTTCAATTTTTGGTGATGAAATTACCCTAATTTAATCTGTTCATCAAACAAAACATGAAGAATTTACATAGAAGATCAAGGTAAAAACTACAATAGAATATTGTTTGTTGGTTAATGCTGCACTCAGCAATATTCCAGCTATGTGACAGAGGCCTGTAAGTAATTGAGTCTGGACCAGACAATCTAGTGACTGATACTATGAGCAATGGATAAGATGTCAGGGTGATATGTCAGGGTGAGATTTCAGGGTAAGATATCAAAGTGAGATGTCAAGGTGAGATGTCAAGGTAAGATGTCAGGGTGAGATGTCAAGGTGAGATTTTAGGGTGAGATGTCAAGGTAAGATGTCAGGGTGAGATGTCAGGGTAAGATGTCAGGGTGAGATGTCAGGGTAAGATGTCAGGGTGAGATGTCAGGGTAAGATGTCAGGGTGAGATGTCAAGGTTAGATGTCAAGGTAAGATGTCAGGGTGAGAGTTAAAGGTTAGATGTCAGGGTGAGATGTCAAGGTAAGATGTCAAGGTAAGATGTCAAGGTAAGATGTCAGGGTAAGATGTCCAAGTAAGATGTCAAGGTGAGATTTCAAGGTTAGATGTCAAGGTAAGATGTCAGGGTGAGATTTAAAGGTTAGATGTCAGGGTGAGATGTCAGGGTGAGATGTCAGGGTAAGATGTCAGGGTGAGATGTCAAGGTTAGATGTCAAGGTAAGATGTCAGGGTGAGAGTTAAAGGTTAGATGTCAGGGTGAGACATCAAGGTAAGATGTCAAGGTAAGATGTCAAGGTAAGATGTCAGGGTAAGATGTCCAGGTAAGATGTCAAGGTGAGATTTCAAGGTTAGATGTCAAGGTAAGATGTCAGGGTGAGATTTAAAGGTTAGATGTCAGGGTGAGATGTCAGGGTAAGATGTCAAGGTAAGATGTCAGGGTGAGATTTCAAGGTTAGATGTCAGGGTAAGATGTCAAGGTGAGATGTCAGGGTGAGATGTCAAGGTGAGATGTCAGGGTGAGATGTCAAGGTGAGATGTCTGGGTGAGATGTCAGGGTGAGATGTCAAGGGGAGATGTCAGGGTGAGATGTCAGGGTAAGATGTCAGGGTGAGAGGTCAAGGTGAGATGTTAGGGTGAGATGTCAAGAAAAGATGTCAGGGTGAGAGGTCAAGGTGAGATGTCAGGGTGAGATGTCAAGGTAAGATGTCAAGGTGAGATCTCAGGGTGAGATGTCCAGGTAAAATGTCAGGGTAAGATGTCAAGTTAAGATATCAAGGTAAGATGTCAGAATGAGATTTCAAGGTTAGATGTCAATGTAAGATGTCAGGGTGAGATTTAAAGGTTAGATGTCAGGGTGAGATGTCAAGGTAAGATGTCAGGGTGAGAGTTAAAGGTTAGATGTCAGGGTGAGATGTGAAGGTAAGATGTCAAGGTAAGATGTCAGGGTAAGATGTCCAGGTAAGATGTCAAGGTGAGATTTCAAGGTTAGATGTCAAGGTAAGATGTCAGGGTGAGATTTAAAGGCGACATGTCAGGGTGAGATGTCAAGGGGAGATGTCAGGGTGAGATTTCAAGGTTAGATGTCAGGGTAAGATGTCAAGGTGAGATGTCAGGGTGAGATGTCAAGGTGAGATGTCAGGGTGAGATGTCAGGGTGAGATGTCAAGGTAGGATGTCTGGGTGAGATGTCAGGGTGAGATGTCAAGGGGAGATGTCAGGGTGAGATGTCAGGGTAAGATGTCAGGGTGAGATGTCAAGGTGAGATGTTAGGGTGAGATGTCAAGAAAAGATGTCAGGGTGAGAGGTCAAGGTGAGATGTCAGGGTGAGATGTCAAGGTAAGATGTCAAGGTGAGATCTCAGGGTGAGATGTCCAGGTAAAATGTCAGGGTAAGATGTCAAGGTAAGATGTCAAGGTAAGATGTCAGAATGAGATTTCAAGGTTAGATGTCAAGGTAAGATGTCAGGGTGAGATTTAAAGGCGACATGTCAGGGTGAGATGTCAGGGTAAGATGTCAGGGTAAGATGTCAAGGTGAGATGTCAGGGTGAGAAGTCAAGGTGAGATGTCAAGGTGAGATGTCAGGGTGAGATGTCAGGGTGAGATGTCAGGGTGAGATGTCAGGGTAAGATGTCAGGGTGAGATGTTAGGTTGAGATGTCAAGATAAGATGTCAGGGTGAGAGGTCAAGGTGAGATGTCAGGGTGAGATGTCAAGGTAAGATGTCAAGGTGAGATCTCAGGGTGAGATGTCAAGGTAAGATGTCAGGGTAAGATGTCAAGGTAAGATGTCAGAATCAGATTTCAAGGTTAGATGTCAAGGTAAGATGTCAGGGTGAGATTTCAAGGTTAGATGTCAAGGTGAGATGTCAGGGTGAGATGTCAGGGTGAGATGTCAAGGGGAGATTTCAAGGGGAGATGTCAGGGTGAGATGTCAAGGAGAGATGTAAGGGTGAGATGTCAGGGTAAGATGTCAGGGTGAGATGTCAAGGTGAGATGTCAGGGTGAGAGTTAAAGGTTAGATGTCAGGGTGAGATGTCAAGGTAAGATGTCAAGGTAAGATGTCAAGGTAAGATGTCAGGGTAAGATGTCCAGGTAAGATGTCAAGGTGAGATTTCAAGGTTAGATGTCAAGGTAAGATGTCAGGGTGAGAGTTAAAGGTTAGATGTCAGGGTGAGATGTGAAGGTAAGATGTCAGGGTAAGATGTCCAGGTAAGATGTCAAGGTGAGATTTCAAGGTTAGATGTCAAGGTAAGATGTCAAGGTAAGATGTCAGGGTAAGATGTCAAGGTAAGATGTCAGGGTGAGATTTCAAGGTTAGATGTCAGGGTAAGATGTCAAGGTGAGATGTCAGGGTGAGATGTCAAGGTGAGATGTCAGGGTGAGATGTCAGGGTGAGATGTCAAGGTGAGATGTCTGGGTGAGATGTCAGGGTGAGATGTCAAGGGGAGATGTCAGGGTAAGATGTCAGGGTGAGATGTCAAGGTGAGATGTTAGGGTGAGATGTCAAGATAAGATGTCAGGGTGAGAGGTCAAGGTGAGATGTCAGGATGAGATGTCAAGGTAAGATGTCAAGGTGAGATCTCAGGGTGAGATGTCAAGGTAAAATGTCAGGGTAAGATGTCAGGGTGAGATGTCAAGGGGAGATGTCAGGGTGAGATGTCAGGGTAAGATGTCAGGGTAAGATGTCAAGGTGAGATGTCAGGGTGAGAAGTCAGGGTTAGATGTCAGGGTGAGATGTCAGGGTGAGATGTAAGGGTGAGATGTCAGGGTGAGATGTCAGGGTGAGATGTCAGGGTGAGATGTCAGGGTAAGATGTCAGGGTAAGATGTCAGGGTTAGATGTCAAGGTGAGATGTTAGGTTGAGATGTCAAGATAAGATGTCAGGGTGAGAGGTCAGGGTGAGATGTCAAGGTAAGATGTCAAGGTGAGATCTCAGGGTGAGATGTCAAGGTAAGATGTCAGGGTAAGATGTCAAGGTAAGATGTCAGAATGAGATTTCAAGGTAAGATGTCAAGGTAAGATGTCAGGGTGAGATTTAAAGGTTAGATGTCAGGGTGAGATGTCAGGGTGAGATGTCAAGGTAAGATGTCAGGGTAAGATGTCAAGGTAAGATGTCAGGGTGAGATTTCAAGGTTAGATGTCAGGGTAAGATGTCAAGGTGAGATGTCGGGGTGAGATGTCAAGGTGAGATGTCAGGGTGAGATGTCAGGGTGAGATGTCAAGGGGAGATTTCAAGGGGAGATGTCAGGGTGAGATGTCAAGGGGAGATGTAAGGGTGAGATGTCAGGGTGAGATGTCAGGGTAAGATGTCAGGGTGAGATGTCAAGGTGAGATGTTAGGGTGAGATGTCAAGGTAAGATGTCAGGGTGAGATGTCAAGGTGAGATGTCAGGGTGAGATGTCAAGGTAAGATGTCAGGGTGAGACGTTAGGGTGAGATGCAGGAGGACGCACTTAAAGTCCCTGAGCATGAACACCTGATTAATTAAATCACCCCTTACAACAAGCAAAGGTTGCTGGGGACAATTCTGATCTGGATTCCCTCCCCACAGGGCAGGGCAGCAATGTCCTAAACATGGTGAGAGGTTACACTGCTGGGCAGCTATGACCCAGTGGATGATAGCAAGAGCAATTATCAATGCTATTCAAGTTCATTGACCCTGTTAAGATCTGGGTTAGAATTGGTCTTTAGCAACCCAATCTTACTTGGTTGAAGTCTGTCACCATATAGAGTGAGTGAGAAAGATGGGTTTAGCGCCGCTTTGAACAGTATTCCAGTCATAGCATGTTATGTCTGTTTAATTTGGCAGGAAAGCCCAAAGTGATGCAGGTCTCAGACATTTACCACTTTGGTGAAACCCAAGAGCATGGGTATGGTGCTGACAAATCTACAAGCATAATTTGGCCAAACTGATATTTGAACCCACGATCTTAGGTTTCTGGTGTGCTTGAGGGGGTCAACTCAGCACTGCAAATTGAACCCAAATCGAACCCAGGCCTTCGCCATCCGAGCGAACACTTTAACCACTGGGCTACCCAACAGCCCAAACCTTGATTGATGCAGTATTTGGTGTGTACCACTTGTGTGACAACCATGAGCATCAGTATTATGTACACAAATCAAGTATCATCATTCTGCTCATCAGGGAAAACCTGGGATTCTAACCCCAAAGATCCTGGTCTGCTTAAGGTAGGTAACTCTGCAGAGCACTCTAGATAACCAGTGCACGTGCCAATCCAAGCAAATTAAATCAGCATGTTAAAAGCAAGCTATGAATTTTCTTGTAATAAATATTCTAATTTATTGTACATGATATATACAGGTAGTGCACAAAGTTTATGTATGGTGATCTAGGGACGCACAGCTTGCTATGACAGGTGTTACTTCAAATGAGTGTGTTAATGTCCGTTTTATCAACCTCTATCTATCAGTGTCCGACAACACTATATCATACCACTGAATCTAAATCCTCATCGATGGTTGCATTGCATGACAGAAACATTCTACTGTTTGGTAGGCATTTCTTATACATTGACAGATAACAAAGTAGACACAATTTCTGGATGACAAATTCTTTATTATAATGTAATACTGACATTTCCATCTGTTCATCTTGCTTGACAACGGTATGAGGATCCATATGGAAATGTAGTATACTACAGTATAATAAAGAAGTTGTTCTCCATAAAAAGTGTCTACTTCAGCAAAATTCTACATCTACACTCTTGATTAGCTCAGGTTGGCTTTCAACCTGGTGGACAAAGTGATCTTAGCGATATGTCTGTGTATTCATGAGATGTAGGGTCCTGGTCCTGTTGGACAAAGTGATCTTAGCGACACGACTGTGTATTTATGAGATGTAAGGTCCTGGTCCTGTTGTACAAAATGATCTTAGCCATACGACTGTGAATTCATGAGATGTAAGGTCCTCAGGTCCTGTTGTACAAAGTGATCTTAGCGATACGACTGTGTATTCATGAGATGTAAGGTCCTGTTGTATAAAGTGATCTAAGCGATACGACTGTGTATTCATGAGATGGAAGGTCCTGTTGTATAAAGTGATCTAAGCGATACGACTGTGTATTCATGAGATGGAAGGCCCAGTTGTATAAAGTGATCTTAGCGATACGACTGTGTATTCATGAGATGTAAGGTTCTGTTGTATAAAGGGATCTTAGCGATACGACTGTGTATTTGTGAGATGTAAGGTCCTGTTGTATAAAGTGATCTAAGCGATACGACTGTGTATTTATGAGATGGAAGGCCCAGTTGTATAAAGTGATCTAAGCGATACGACTGTGTATTCATGAGATGGAAGGCCCAGTTGTATAAAGTGATCTTAGCGACACGACTGTGTATTCATGAGATGTAAGGTCCTGGTCACAGTACCTACTGGGCCCAATCACACTGCCAGTGTTCTCCTTCACATGACCATGACCATGACCATGACCACACATGTGTGCATTTGCATGTGCTTGTGCGTGCTTGTGCATGCTTGTGCGTGCTTGCACTAGTCCGGGCTAAAGCTGGTTTTATAGTACTGGTGTGAGAGATGATATAGTCTTAGTCCTTAGGTATAAATATTCCAGAGGAATAAGAACTCATACGTAGAAGTTGACCCAGGGAAGGTACAGTACTCATCCCGGGGATATTGTTCCACAGGTTTCAATGCTCCTGGTATATCGATTCCCCTAGAAGAAATGTTCAGGGGGACAGATTTACTCTCACACTAGCCCACTTAGATACTATGCTGCAGTTTAACGCAAATACCCCATGATAGTCACAAGGAAGAGTAACAACAAGTACCATCTTTTAACATCTTTTGATATGACACGGCTTGGGATCAAACCCCTCTCCGGGGCGGACGCTCGATCCGCTAGACCACAGAGACGGCTTCGCTATAATGAGACCACATACTGCAGCCTCAGGACACTTCTGTGGAGCTTTCCTGCACTGGAGGTGAGATATGATATTCTGTCATCATGGTTGCCATGGGAAATCACATGAAAGCCCACACTCCTTTTCCCATTATGTCTCTTAGCGACATATAAAAAAATATATCACAGGGATGACAAATCTGGATGTGATTTCCAAGAAACAATCCGGAACCAAAAAATATCTTACTTCTTCAACTGTATGAGCATAACCAGTAATGTGAAATGATTAGTGCAAACTCCCTACAGTGCAGTTAGATTGAGTTCAGTTCTTAAGGAAGGTAATCAATGCATAACTTGGACCTTTTTTAGAAAAAAGCAATGCACTTAGAAATGTCCTACAAATACAGAATTCCAAACTTTCTTTTTTTCAATCTCACAAATCCACAGCAAAGTCTGCTGTCCATCAACTTAGCAACATCTCCACACTTTACAGTTCACTTAAAAATACTGGAGAACTAAACGTGATTCTCAAAAATTAAAACACTGGGGACCTATTTATGATTCACTAGAAATGTGAGGTGAAGTGACATGGGGTTTAACATCCAAGATTGTTTCACTTCCATAGCGACATGCATGCATGTGGCTGCTTGTCCTAGTCGGGACTAAAGCTGATTTTATAGAGCTAGCTAGTTTACTGAGATACCAAGAAACAGTTTAACATGGAAAACACAATCAGACACAGTATACTGACTCCAAGCCGACCAGTCCTTGTTTTAACCCCATAATGCCGAGTGCCAGGCAGGGTAACAACAAGTACCATCTTTTATTGTCTTTTGGTATGAAGTGGCCGGGGATTGAACCCAAACCTTCCACTCTCCGGGCGGACGCTCTACCACTAGACCACAGGGGCGGTCCTCTTGTAATGTAAATACTGGGAAACTTAATGTGATTCTCTTATGATAAAAATACTGGAAAACTAAACATGATTCTCTTATAATGAAAATACTTGGAAACTAAATGTGATTCTTTATAATGAAAATACTGGGAAACTAAACACATATTTTCAGTATTTTCATTATAAAGAATCACATTTAGTTTCTCTGTATTTTCATTATATAAGAATCATGTTTAGTTTCCCAGTATTTGTATCATAAGAGAATCACGTTTAGTTTCCCAGTACATTCATTATAATGAAAACAATACTTTTGTCACTTATATATATTGCCCACACGTGTAGAATCTTGCCTCATACAAATGGAGAAAATTTAATTACCATTTTCTGTGACAAGGCAACAACCTGGCGAGATCTAGCGTCATTACATGAACAGACATATCACAGGCAAAGCATCCTTTCTCTGTGCCATGGTTTAAATATATTCCATATTCCATGTACCGACATGTGGTCTGGTACATATTTGATGATACAGGTGCAAAATCTATACCCTGAGGGATAATAAAATATTGTCTTTCCTAATTAGACTCAAATAGACCGTCTGATATCTGTCAATATCTATATCTACATTATATTTCCCAAATGCCCATCTCTTAGTACCTGGCAACAAATAGCTGCTATATTTGATAAGGAACATAACAGATGCAATTTCAGACAACCATGAAAGATGATCAAGGACAGCTAATCTGCCATTTCGCTTGACCATTGATTCCGACAGATTAGCAACAATGGCCTGGCATAGTGACTGGTGTTAGCACTGCTGTAACCAAACATCACCCCGCGCCTGTGACAGTGCAGCATATTCCCATCATGTATGCATATATTCATGATTAGAAACCAGCTGAAAGAAGCAATCAAATTATTGATAATAATGTCTGTCTCATGGCTGGGTTGTTGTGTGTGGTGAATATAAATCTCACATGGCGCGTAACAGAGCTGGGATACACTCATGCTTGTGTTTAATTTTCAGGTTCAAGCAAATGTAATCAGTTGTTGGGAAAGTAGTATCACAAATTCTGAAGCCAGATCTGTCACTGTAGCGATCACCAACATGTTTTTTATATGTAATCAGTTGATGGGGCACTAGTATCACAAACTCTGAAGCAAGCTCTGTCACTGTAGCAATCACCTTCATGCTTTTTACATGCTATCAGTTGGTAGGAAACTAGTATCACAATCACCTACATGCTTTTTACCCCTATCATGTCCATGAATGATTTTTCATGAATCCATTATAAATGGCTAAATGGGTGTAGTGTTATAAGGAAGGATACTTATTACATTGAGAACCTTCAAAATGAACATAGCACCTGGCGCCAACATGTCTAGTCAGGATGTGCCCCAACATTAACGGAAATCAAATAATAAAATAACATAGTAAGAGATTTTGGTGGGGACATTACAAAAAGAGACCAAATCTGTTAATATCCTAATAATACCACATTCTGTATTGTTGAAACAATGTTCTAAAACTTGCAAACATAAAATGAAATAAGATTGGTGGTTTATTACCATAACTGTCTTTGCTTGAAACAAAGTGGGAGGAATACTCTTCAATATGATGAATATTCTGTGAGCTGTCAGATAAATCATTATCAGATGAGAAAACTGATATGTAAATATATATCCAGTCGATGCAAGCTTAGACACAACATGTTAATTAGTTGTAAGGAGGACAGTTTTTTCAAACGAAATGAGAAATTCACCGATTCTCATGTATACAGATCACATCATACATATTAAACATGTGCATAGTGTCAAATTCTTTGTGTGATATATAGTGTCATGTATATTCTCGCATACCCTACTCTCGAACAGTTAAAAACAATAAATACTCATCGCTAAAGAAACGCGGACTTTAGTAACATAAAGAGTAGTATGAGATGTTTCCAATGTGTAGCTTTCAATGAGTAAACTAACAATCAGTCAAGTGTTACCACAGAGTGTCTTTATTCTTATCACGATATGCTGCACATGATTTACAAACTTTACATGCTAACAAAGAGACAAATGGTGCATCTCGAGTCATGGATCTATGACATCACATGTGGTGCATTCATGAGTGTCAATTCACACAACATACCAGTATGTTTGTTTGAGTGTCGAACCAAACTGATATATCCTAAATATGAGTAGTTTTTCATATAATATGAGTAATTCTTGATGTTTAAGGCATAAAAACTTTAAAAAGTCATTGAAAGTTTGAAACCAATTCACCAAATATGAATACTTGTCAAATCATAGTGTTTCCACTATTTCACTCCTTTCATGATGACATGGGCACCAAAATTCTGAATGACGAGGTGAGGTGAGGTGAAATGGGGTTTAACGTCGCGTCCAAGATTATTGCATTAATATAGCGATAACAAATCGACAAAGTCCTTGGCCCAAACCACACTGTATGTGGAGTAAGAACTCGACCAAGTTTTCCCCCCAAATCACACTGTATGTTGGGTAACAACTCAACCAAGTCCTTGCTCAAATCACGCTGCATGTTGGGTAACAACTCGACCAAGTCTTTCCCCAAAATCACACTGCATGTTGGGTAACAACTCGACCAAGTCCTTGGCCAATGTTACACTGCATGTTGGGTAACAACTCGACTAAGTCCTTCCCCAATGGCACATTGTAGTGAGGCAAACTTGACTTGCAGCTTGAGAGACGGAGACCAGATTAGGGAGCTGAGCTCCACTGAAACCAAAGTATACATTTGACACAAAACTAAAGTGAAAAAGCTGATTTATGACATAAGTGGCAGTGAGCCACATTGATTTCTCAAGAATGGAAAATACGATACTTGCAGCAGTAAATGGATGTCATGTCTGTACTATACATCAGGATGACACAAGTACTTTGCTTATGAATTACCTCCCTTTAAAGAAGGCCTTGGCTCTGACAACTTTGCAGACATAGCAAATTGTATTCATGTTTGTGAAACACCGCTCTGATTGTCTACAGATTGCGATGCATATCTGTCTAATAGTTCATTATCTATCGAATGACACTGACAATTTTTCAGGGCACTGATTATAACATCTTGGTGCAGACAGAAAATGAGCAACACTCCGAGTGGTATAGACTCTGTCGGGTCTCATGCCACAAAGTGATCATAGCGCTACAACGTAAGACAATATTAAATTATAGACATTACAATCATCTTAGCGCAACAATGTAAGCCTATGTTAAAGTTTGGGAGTTACGATCGTCTTAGCGCTAAGATCACCTTGTGGAATGGGTCCCTGAATTTAAGTCCGTAAACCTATGTTAAAGTATGGAAGTTACGAACATCTTTGTGCTAAGATCAATTTGTGGACTGAGTCCTTGAATTCAAATTCTTGAACCTTTGTTAAAGTATGGGAGTTACGATCATCTTAGCACTGAGATCACTGTGGAATGAGTCCCTGAATTGAAGTTTTCGGTCCAGAATAATGAGAAATGTCACAAAGTCATCAGAACATGCATTGTTTTTAAAACATAGTCTTCATTGTAAACCTATTTCAGTCAGCATGGTGGAACCTCTAGATGGAGTACTCAAGTCAGTATATGATATGTATTCAGATTAGTTGATGTTTCTTAACTCCATTGGATGCCACAGAGACATTATTTCCTTGCACTTTAACCCTCAATTTGAAGTTGAACATAAATCCTGCTCCATCCCAGACATCATCTTTCTGAGGCACGGGAGTTAACTGACTTGAAAAGTCCAGTTTCCAACCTTGCCGAACTAGGCTGAAAATTAATGAGTTAGATTTTGGCCGGACTAATGAGTCTCAGCATAATCCCATCAAAATTCCAAGACATCCAGTTCATAAACAATAAGGATTTTAACTTCAAATGATGGATTTGAAAAGCATGTGTACTGTCAAATGGGCTTCGACAGATATTTTCCAAATCTTTTCATGTTTTCAATCAAGGTGCTCAAATGATTTCATGCATGTCGCGAGGTAAGACCCGTTTTATTACAACATAGATCTTGATTACTGATCAGATCGCCTTTACTGGGCGCCACCATTTTGTTTTAAGCAAATGCACGAGATATGAGAGGTGGAATCTCATCGGTCAATAGGGACATAGAAGGGATATAAATCGTAATAGCAACTGGTGGCGCTACGATCCAGCCACATAATTCCAGGATAGTTTGGCAAGGGTTGAAACTGGACTTTTGTAGTCTGTTAATTTCCTTGCCTCTGGAAGATGCCAGACACATAAACATTTCACAGTTCTACATTCAACTAGAAATGTTTTGTCTGTGATATCATATGCACTCATGTAACTCAAAGCAAAATTACCAACAACTTCTGAAAATTAGGTACATGGTAAATATTGCCATATTTGCTATTTCACTTAAACAGTATTCCCAGCATTATTGCATGTATGTTTTACAATCTAAATCTACAATCTAGAAGGTTTTCGCAGAGAATTCAATTACAAAATATCTCGAGTTACAATGACCTAGTTCCAAACATATACAGTATTATACCTTTCATGTCATAGGGAAAAACTGATTTTGACATTTATAGCAAGTTATTTTTCATATCAAATGTGTAACATTATACACAAGCATACAAATCATTTCATATAAGTGTCCTTCACAAATTAGTATTTTGATCACTCAGATGTTACGTAAAGTAGTCAAATCAATTTTTTTGTATCCGTGTACTGTTATCAGTGTATGAGTAAAAGTTGCACAATTTGCATTTATGGGAACAGAACAGAGCACAACCCAACATCTTCCCACTCATGAAGAACACATTCATGGATGTATCAGAACAGAGCACAACCCATGCTCCTTCCAGCACCTTCCCACTCATGAAGAACACATTCATGGATGTATCAGAACAGAGCACAACCCAACATCTTCCCACTCATGAAGAACACATTCATGGATGTATCAGAACAGAGCACAACCCAACATCTTTCCACTCGTGAAGAACACATTCATGGATGTATCAGAACAGAGCAAAACCCATGCTCCTTCCAGCACCTTCCCACTCATGAAGAATACATTCATGGATGTATCATAACAGAGCACAACCCAACATCTTCCCACTCATGAAGAACACATTCATGGATGTATCAGAACAGAGCACAACCCATGCTCCTTCCAGCACCTTCCCACTCATGAAGAACACATTCATGGATGTATCAGAACAGAGCACAACCCAACATCTTCCCACTCATGAAGAACACATTCATGGATGTATCAGAACAGAGCACAACCCATGCTCCTTCCAGCACCTTCCCACTCATGAAGAACACATTCATGGATGTATCATAACAGAGCACAACCCAACACCTTCCCACTCGTGAAGAACACATTCATGGATGTATCATAACAGAGCACAACCCAACACCTTCCCACTCGTGAAGAACACATTCATGGATGTATCATAACAGAGCACAACCCAACATCTTCCCACTCATGAAGAACACATTCATGGATGTATCATAACAGAGCACAACCCAACACCTTCCCACTCGTGAAGAACACATTCATGGATGTATCATAACAGAGCACAACCCAACATCTTCCCACTCATGAAGAACACATTCATGGATGTATCAGAACAGAGCACAACCCAACATCTTCCCACTCGTGAAGAACACATTCATGGATGTATCAGAACAGAGCACAACCCATGCTCCTTCCAGCACCTTCCCACTCATGAAGAACACATTCATGGATGTATCAGAACAGAGCACAACCCAACACCTTCCCACTCGTGAAGAACACATTCATGGATGTATCAGAACAGAGCACAACCCAACACCTTCCCACTCATGAAGAACACATTCATGAATGTATCAGAACAGAGCACAACCCAACATCTTCCCACTCATGAAGAACACATTCATGAATGTATCAGAACAGAGCACAACCCCACACCTTCCCACTCGTGAAGAACACATTCATGGATGTATCATAACAGAGCACAACCCAACACCTTCCCACTCGTGAAGAACACATTCATGGATGTATCAGAACAGAGCACAACCCAACATCTTCCCACTCATGAAGAACACATTCATGAATGTATCAGAACAGAGCACAACCCAACATCTTCCCACTCATGAAGAACACATTCATGGATGTATCAGAACAGAGCACAACCCATGCTCCTTCCAGCACCTTCCCACTCATGAAGAACACATTCATGGATGTATCAGAACAGAGCACAACCCAACATCTTCCCACTCGTGAAGAACACATTCATGGATGTATCAGAACAGAGCACAACCCAACATCTTCCCACTCATGAAGAACACATTCATGAATGTATCATAACAGAGCACAACCCAACATCTTCCCACTCATGAAGAACACATTCATGGATGTATCAGAACAGAACACAACCCAACATCTTCCCATTCGTGAAGAACACATTCATGGATGTATCAGAACAGAGCACCACCCATGTTCCTTCCATCACCTTCCCACTCATGAAGAACAAATTCATGGATGTATCATAACAGAGCACAACCAAACATCTTCCCACTCGTGAAAAACACATTCAAGATGTATCATAACAGAGCACAACCCAACACCTTCCCACTCATGAAGAACACATTCATGAATGTATCATAACAGAGCACAACCCAACATCTTCCCACTCATGAAGAACACATTCATGAATGTATCAGAACAGAGCACAACCCAACATCTTCCCACTCATGAAGAACACATTCATGGATGTATCAGAACAGAGCACAACCCAACATCTTCCCTATCGTGAAGAACACATTCATGAATGTATCAGAACAGAGCACAACCCAACATCTTCCCACTCATGAAGAACACTTTCATGAATGTATCAGAACAGAGCACAACCCATGGTCCTTCCAACATCTTCCTGCTCAATTATATTGTCAATTACCTTTTCTTACATATAATGATCCCTGTGTCACAGCAACTGATTTGGGACATTTAATTCCGAAGGCTAATTACCCTGTAGCCATGACATATATATATACCTAGAATCACTCAACTGACATTACTCATAAGATGAGACCCATGAAGATCCAGGTTAAAATAGGTCTTCCGCAACCCATGCTTGCTGTAAGACAAAGCTTGTTGTAAGAGCCGACGAACAGGATTGGGTGGTCAGGCTCGCTGACCCTGTTGATGCATGCTCGGTCACTACTCCATGAGGTCTATGTATGCTCAACATTGTAGTATATATTTGTCAGGTCCTTATATAGATGATGTTCATGTTAATAAATCTGTGTCTACTGTCTGAGTCAACTCTTGTTCTACCTGGCTAAGCTACCCCCAAATCAGACCATGATACTTGACTCATTATGCTCTTAGCCAACATAAATTCTCATTCTGAAGGTAAAGTCTAATTTGCATCGGAGCTAACATCTTGTTACAATGCCCAGTCTAGGGTGGACAATTACAAGTTTTGCTAGACAATTTTTTTTCTCTTTGATGTAGCTGAGCGGTCTCCTTACATGCTAGACTTAAAAGCAGTGTCCATTGTTGAGTATAAGAGATCAATAGGTTGCTGCCAGGCTTGGCAAACATTCCACATCATCAATAACCATGTGCCATAACGCTCTCCCAATACACTTTTATGTTACCAGCACTCACTACACATCAACGTTTATGTTACCAGATCCTACATAGATCTGGTTACGGGCAATGGGTCTTCAGTGGACAGACACTAATGGATAAGAAAATACTCTCATCTGTATTTCAATTCTACTGCAGCTTAGGATTAGTCCTCTGTCGTTTCAGCTTAAGCTTTCAAAATGTCCAATGGGAACCAATATCATTTGTTTCAAGGCTGAGACAATTAATTAACAGTATTTTATACTCATTTATATTTATTAGATACAGCAATAGTTCTGAGCTCACCTGATTCAATCGGCATTTTGTACATGAGGGAGGCAGATTCATATTTGAACTAATTTTACAGTACAAATTGGATCTCAGTCCTGTCATTTACTGCTGCACTTGATATATGACCGAGGGCCACTATTGAAGAGTCACTCATATGGATATGAAATGAAGCAATGTCAACATGATGTACCATTCTTCATTACACAATGAACCATTGACTTCTCCTTACAAAATGAACCATAGACTTCTACTTACACAATGAACCTAAGAGACCTCCTTACACAATGAACCATGGACTTCTCCTTACACAATGAACCATAGACTTCTCCTTACACAATGAACCATAGACTTCTACTTACACAATGAACCATAGACTTCTCCTTACACAATAAACCATAGACTTCTCCTTACACAATGAACCATAGACTTCTCCTTACACAATAAACCATAGACTTCTCCTTACACAATGAACCATAGACTTCTCCTTACACAATGAACCATAGACTTCTCTTACAAAATGAACCATAGACTTCTACTTACACAATAAACCATAGACTTCTCTTACACAATGAACAATAGACTTCTCCTTACACAATGAACCATAGACTTCTCTTACACAATGAACCATAGACTTCTACTTACACAATAAACCATAGACTTCTCCTTACACAAGGAACCTTAGAATCCTCCTTACATAAACCTCTGACTGTTCTCCAAAGAAATATATGGTTGAATTTGGATATACTTTACAATTTTTAAGTGATTAAGATCCTCATTACATTTTCTTCTCTCCTTAATTGATAGAAGGGAATAGTGCATTTTATTTTCAGTTATTTAAATCTTTGAAGGTTTGTCCAATTCCAAACTATCAAAGTGAGACATGACTTGTACAGTATGTCTGAATCTCAACATATTTTCTGATGAGAATTGCCATTACACTTGTGCAATGTGTGAGGCAATGGCAAAATCACCTGGGGACACATGAGACGGCACAAGATAAAATGACTGAAATGGTGAGAATATGATATGTTGATTGACCTGCTCTTATCCTGAAAGGCCAGCCATGAGTGCAGCAACCATGGCAGCTTCACCAGCAGACAGATTTTATCTCCACATTCAACACCAGGCATTGAAGTCCACAGCCAGAACCTCATGCTGCCCAGATTTCACATCTGGCTAATGTGTTTTCAAAAGTACTAATTATCGTGCCAGGTATACAATTGCTGCTTGAATTTTTAATTTATTTGATGGTCATCATGAACAGAAATGGGCATGAAAAGGTGTTTTTGTTGTGTATGATCCTCACAGAACTTGAACCAGCTTCTAAAGGCTGTAGGGTGAGCAATTCTTTATTGCTGAGTGTGTGAGGGAACTTCCTCATTAATCAAACTTGTTGATTTGTCATGGTTGGTAATACATAATATCTACTATCGAAAGGAACCTGCCACAGATCAGATTCCTATCTACCATGGATCTGTGTCCTACCATGGATCTGAGTCCTGTCATGGATCTGAGTCCTGTCATGGATCTGAGTCTACCATGGATCTGAGTCCTACCATGGATCTGTGTCCTGCCATGGATCTGAGTCTACCATGGATCTGTGTCCTACCATGGATCTGTGTCCTACCATAGATCTGAGTCCTACCATGGATCTGTGTCCTACCATGGATCTGAGTCCTACCATAGATCTGAGTCCTACCATAGATCTGAGTCCTACCATGGATCTGTGTCCTACCATGGATCTGTGTCCTACCATGGATCTGTGTCCTACCATGGATCTGAGTCTACCATGGATCTGAGTCCTACCATGGATCTGAGTCCTACCATGGATCTGAGTCCTACCATAGATCTGAGTCCTACCATAGATCTGAGTCCTACCATGGATCTGTGTCCTACCATGGTTCTGTGTCCTACCATGGATCGGAGTTCTGCCATGGATCTGAAGTCTACCATGGATCTGAAGTCTTCCATGGGTTTGAAGTCTTCCATGGGTTTGAGTTTTACAATAGGTCTGAGTCCTGTCATGGATCTGAGTCTACCATGGATCTGAGTCCTACCATGGATATGTGTCCTACCATGGATCTGCGTCTACCATGGATCTGAGTCCTACCATGGATCTGAGTCCTACCATGGATCTGAGTCCTACCATGGATCTGTGTCCTACCATGGATCTGAGTCCTGTCATGGATCTGAGTCCTGTCATGGATCTGAGTCTACCATAGATCTGTGTCCTACCATGGATCTGATTCCTACCATGGATCTGTGTCCTACCATGGATCTGAGTCCTACCATGGATCTGTGTCCTACCATGGATCTGAGTCTACCATGGATCTGAGTCCTACCATGGATCTGAGTCATGTCATAGATCTGTGTCCTACCATGGATCTGAGTCCTACCATGGATCTGTGTCCTACCATGGATCTGAGTCTACCATGGATCTGTTTCCTACCATGGATCTGAGTCCTGTCATGGATCTGTGTCCTACCATGGATCTGTGTCCTACCATGGATCTGTTTCCTACCATGGATCTGAGTCCTACCATGGATCTGTGTCCTACCATGGATCTGAGTCCTACCATGGATCTGTGTCCTACCATGGATCTGTGTCCTACCATGGATCTGTGTCCTACCATGGATCTGATTCCTACCATGGATCTTATTCCTACCATGGATCTGAGTCCTACCATGGATCTGTTTCCTACCATGGATCTGAGTCCTACCATGGATCTTATTCCTACCATGGATCTGAGTCCTACCATGGATCTGTTTCCTACCATGGATCTGAGTCCTACCATGGATCTGAGTCCTACCATGGATCTGTGTCCTACCATGGATCTGAGTCCTACCATGGATCTGTGTCCTACCATGGATCTGTGTCCTACCATGGATCTGTGTCCTACCATGGATCTGATTCCTACCATGGATCTTATTCCTACCATGGATCTGAGTCCTACCATGGATCTGTTTCCTACCATGGATCTGTGTCCTACCATGGATCTGTGTCCTACCATGGATCTGAGTCCTACCATGGATCTGTTTCCTACCATGGATCTGAGTCCTACCATGGATCTGAGTCCTACCATGGATCTGTGTCCTACCATGGATCTGTGTCCTACCATGGATCTGTGTCCTACCATGGATCTTATTCCTACCATGGATCTGAGTCCTACCATGGATCTGTTTCCTACCATGGATCTGAGTCCTACCATGGATCTGTTTCCTACCATGGATCTGAGTCCTACCATGGATCTGAGTCCTACCATGGATCTGTGTCCTACCATGGATCTGTGTCCTACCATGGATCTGTGTCCTGTCATGGTTCTGTGTCCTACCATGGATCGGAGTTCTGCCATGGGTTTGAAGTCTACCATGGATCTGAAGTCTTCCATGGGTTTGAAGTCTTCCATGGATCTGAAGTCTTCCATGGGTTTGAAGTCTTCCATGGATCTGAAGTCTACCATGATGGATCTGAAGTCTACCATGGGTTTGAAGTCTACCATGGGTTTGAAGTCTTCCATGGATCTGAAGTCTTCCATGGATCTGAAGTCTACCATGGATCTGAAGTCTACCATGGGTTTGAAGTCTACCATGGGTTTGAAGTCTTCCATGGATCTGAAGTCTTCCATGGATCTGAAGTCTACCATGGGTTTGAAGTCTACCATTGGTTTGAAGTCTTCCATGGATCTGAAGTCTACCATGGGTTTGAAGTCTACCATTGGTTTGAAGTCTACCATGGATCTGAAGTCTACCATGGGTTTGAAGTCTTCCATGGATCTGAAGTCTTCCATGGATCTGAAGTCTACCATGGGTTTGAAGTCTTCCATGGATCTGAAGTCTTCCATGGATCTGAAGTCTACCATGGATCTGAAGTCTACCATGGATCTGAAGTCTTCCATGGATCTGAAGTCTACCATGGGTCTGAAGTCTACCATGGGTTTGAAGCCTTCCATGGATCTGAAGTCTTCCATGGATCTGAAGTCTACCATGGGTTTGAAGTCTTCCATGGATCTGAAGTCTTCCATGGATCTGAAGTCTACCATGGATCTGAAGTCTACCATGGATCTGAAGTCTTCCATGGATCTGAAGTCTACCATGGATCTGAAGTCTACCATGGGTTTGAAGTCTTCCATGGATCTGAAGTCTTCCATGGATCTGAAGTCTACCATGGGTATGAAGTCTACCATGGATCTGAAGTCAACGATGGATCTGAAGTCTACCATGGGTTTGAAGTCTACCATGGGTTTGAAGTCTTCCATAGATCTGAAGTCTTCCGTGGATCTGAAGTCTACCATGGATCTGAAGTCTACCATGGATCTGAAGTCTACCATGGGTTTGAAGTCTTCCATGGATCTGAAGTCTACCATGGGTTTGAAGTCTTCCATGGATCTGAAGTCTTCCATGGATCTGAAGTCTACCATGGATCCGAAGTCTACCATGGGTTTGAAGTCTTCCATGGATCTGAAGTCTTCCATGGATCTGAAGTCTACCATGGATCTGAAGTCTACCATGGGTTTGAAGTCTTCCATGGATCTGAAGTCTACCATGGGTTTGAAGTCTTCCATGGATCTGAAGTCTTCCATGGATCTGAAGTCTACCATGGATCCGAAGTCTACCATGGGTTTGAAGTCTTCCATGGATCTGAAGTCTTCCATGGATCTGAAGTCTACCATGGATCTGAAGTCTACCATTGGTTTGAGTTTTACAATAGGTCTGAGTCCTACCATTGACCTGAAGTTCTGCTCAAAATAAGAAAACAGACCAATGCAGTGTAAACATGAAACAAGTCTGTACTTAATTAAGTTCAACAGTTTGTACACACAGTTGTTATGTAGTTTTAATATTTCTGTTTCAAGTATCTTAATATCAACAAAATGAAATTGGCTCACATGGCAATATTTGAGAAGAGCAAGTGTTTGATGACAATTATGATGTCAGAGATGGAATATTATTTCAGTTACTGCCAAACAAGGTTATTGTGTTTTTGTTTGACAGATTTTTGCTGATGTTTGCTGATGTTTTAGCTTTAGTTGATCTAAATAAAATCTGTCAATATTTTTGTGATTTATTTTTTCATGAAATTTGGGTTGGTTAGTTTAGTGGGGGAAACCAAATGCTGATAATGCTCATGTAAATATGAAATGTCAACACCGGAGCATGGCCAGTTTCGATTATCTGATGAAACAGATTGGGCTTAAAGGACAAAATAGCCATGAAAATTATATGAATGGTTCATTGAAAATCAATGATGACACTAGGTCTTCACGAAAGCATGTCCTGCTCTACCTAAGACCCATGAAGATCCGAGATAGAATAGGCCTTCAGCAACCCATGCTTGCCGTACAAGGCGACAATGCTTGTCTTAAAAGGCGACTAACGGGATCGGGTGGTCAGGCTCACTGATTTGGTTGATGCATGTCATCATATCCCAAATGCATAGATCGATGCTCATGATGTCAATCACTGGATAGTGTCTTGTTCAGACTTGATTACTTACAGACCACAGTCATATAGCTGGAATATTAAACCAAACACAAACATCATTGTGATCCAGCATCATTGTGATCCAGCATCATTGTGATCCAGCAGTTGGAGATGATGATGCTCAGTTCTTAGCTGAAGATCCTGTTTCAACTTCCAACACTGTGTCACACACAAATGTAATCAAAATTCTAAAATAAAACTCAAAAGAAACATAAAGACCTGAGCTTTGGTATGGCTGTAATATTGCTTAACTCCTTAAAGTCATGATTGCCAACATAAGAAGCTCATCCTACACATGGTAAGTGAGAGGTACTGGTTGTAGAAGAGTTCAACCTTTTTGAACTGAGACTACACGGACAAGATGAGTCCATGATATTCAGATCAATAGCAGTTGAATCAAGGACACAGTATTGTTTTAGTGGTACTGCACCCAGAAGACTTGAACAAATCCAAACAGATTTATCTCATACCATCTCTGATGAAACCTCTGAGAATACAGCCTTCAGTCTGTGCATGAACATCCGTTTCCCAACAGAAAGGATAAATGAGGAGACATAAATTATACGGCACTAACAGGACATTCTTTAAATCAATTTCATCAAGAATGCCAGCTATAATTTGAGTTCAATGATTTTCCCAATAGCAGTAGAAACCCAGGCTTTGTTTTGACATGCTTCATAGAATAATACGGGCAATGGAACAAGGGTTTGTACAGTGTTGTGGAGATTGATAGGGTCTGTTTACCACCTGCACAACTCACATTGATCTGTTTATATGATCAATAGGAGTTGTCATCGGATTACTGATCGTGGGATGCCTCATCATCAGTGCGGTGAGGTGAGGTGAAATTGGGTTTAACGTCTCGTCCAAGATTATTGCACTTACATAGCGACGTGCATGTACGTGTATGTGTTTGTGTGGCTGCTTCTACTAGTCCGGACTGATGCCGATTGATAGTGCTAGCTCACTGAGATACCATGCCGCAGTTTAACATGAATACCCCTTTCAGACACAGTATACTGACTCCGAGCCGACCAGTCCTTGTTTTAGGCCCTTAATGCCGAGCGCCAGACAGGGTAACAACAAGTACCATCTTTTAACGTCTTTTGGTATGACCCGGCCGGGGCTCGAACCCCGGACCTTCTGCTTTCCGGGCAGACGCTCTACCCCTAGACCACCGAGGCGGTAGTGAGTGAGTGAGTGAGTGAGTGAGTGAGTGAGTGAGTGAGTGGTGAGTTGGGTTTAAGGCTGCTGTGGACAGTTCCAGTTATATCACGGTGTGTCAGCTTGATTTGGGCAGAAAACTGGAAGTGATGACTTTTTTAATACTTTGAAATTGATGTGAGTGGATTATGATGGTGTTGTTTGTTGTTTTAAGGCACACTCAGCAATATACCAACTGTATGACTGTGACCTGTAAATAATCGAGTTTGGACCAGACAATTCAATGACTGACATTATGAACATTGAAATGCAGCTGGGATACAATGAAATGCATCAACCGAGTCAGCGAGCATGACTGTTAGTTGCCTCTTTTGAAAAGCACAGGTTGCTGAAGATGAGTTTAAACACAGATCTTCAAGGGAGTGGGTGAAATGAGTGGTTGTTGTTGCACTGGTGTGGTTGGGTGACGTTGATGTGGGTTGGTGAGGTTGGTGTGGGTGTGGTTGATGTGAGGGGATGAGGTAGAATTGGATGGGTGAGGTTGATGTGGGTGAGGTTGGTGAGGTCGATGTGGGTGAGGTTTGTGATGTTCATGTGGTTGGGTGAGGTTGGTGTGGGTGTTGTTGATGTGGATGGATGAGGTTGATGTGGATGGGTGAGGTTGGTGTGGGTGAGGTTGGTGATGTTAATGTGGGTGAGGTTGATGTGGATGAGGTTGGTGTGGGTGAGGTTGGTGATGTTGATGTGGGTGAGGTTGATGTGGATGAGGTTGATAAGGGTGAGGTTGATATGGCTGGGTGAGGAAGATGTGGGTGAGTGAGGTTGATGTTGGTTTTGTTGATGTGGCAGTTGTTGATGTAAGTGGGTGTGGGTGGGTGAGGTTGGTGTGGGTGAGGTTGGTGTGGGTGAGATTGATATAGGTGGGTGAGGTTGGTGTGGGTAAAGTTGATATGGATGGGTGAGGTTGATATGGGTGGGTGAGGTTGGTGAGGTTGGTGTGGGTGAGGTTGATATGGGTGAGTGAGGTTAGTGTGGGTGAGGTTTATATGGTTTGATGAGGTTGATATGGGTTGGTGAGGTTGGTCTGGGTGGGTGAGGTTGATTTAGATGGGTGAGGTTGGTGTAGGAGAGGTTGATTGGGTGGGTGAGGTTGGTCTGGTTGGGTGATGTCGGTGTGGGTGAGGTTGATTTGGGTGGGTGAGGTTGGTCTGGGTGGGTGAGATTGGTGAGGGGGAGGTTGATATGGGTTGGTGAGGTTGGTCTGGGTGGGTGAGGTTGGTCTGGTTGGGTGATGTCGGTGTGGGTGAGGTTGATTTGGGTGGGTGAGGTTGTAGTGGGTGGGTGAGATTGGTGAGGGGGAGGTTGATAATGGTTGGTGAGGTTGGTCTGGGTTGGTGAGGTTGATTTAGATGGGTGAGGTTGGTGTGGGTAGGTGAGGTTGGTCTGGTTGGGTGATGTCGGTGTGGGTGAGGTTGTAGTGGGTGGGTGAGGTTGGTGTGGGTGAGGTTTATATGGGCTGTTGAGATTGATGTGGGTGGGTAAGGTTGGTGTGGGTGAGGTTTGTGACCATGATTGGGGGTTTCTGAGGACAAGCCATCGGACATTTAGTTGGACAACGGTAAACACAGCATGGCTAAATCTCACTTGACTTCAAGTCAGGATAACAAATACTGCTGCAAAATGACTGTAAAATGTTTCTTAAATGGCCAGATCAGATAACGCCGAGAAATGAAATGACCTACTGATCTTTGGAAAAAGACATCAAACGGTTAACTTCTCATTAATATGTAGTGAAAATGTCAAATATTGAGACAGAACATATAAAAAGTTCTGCCTGAGGACATGATTTCAATGTGTCCATCCATGACATTCTGTTATTTATCACGTCAACAGCAGTCGTAAATTCTGCATTGAGACAGATTATTGTAGAAGAAACATGCCACGAGTTGTGCAAGAATGCAAAACATTGCTGTCTATGGAAAGAAATCTCATTGAACTATATATTCAAATGTCTGCATGAGACATTATTGCAACAGACTTATGACAAACTTATTTTGAATCTATTTCTGAAGGTGCGCATCAACAATTCGAAGTCATGTCATCCAGATATCAGAGCCAGAACAAGAGTCCAAATTTGAATTCAGTTTTCATAGACAGCATATAAATTTCAATCATATGCTGAACACAACAAAATTAGGGATCATGAAAATTTTGGGGATATTTTTATTAAATTGCATGACCTTCTTCACTACAAAAACATATCCCCAAAAATATTCATGATCCCTAACTCTTCTTCCAGTATATAAACATCTGTACACTGATAAATATCTTGACTGTCAATTATAATTATTAATTAGGAGATACAATAATTTGATTATGCTAATTTGGAGCAGAACACATATCACATCTTGATATTTAAGAAGCAAATTAAATCAGATTCAAATTTCTATTCCAAAAGCCGCTAGCAATCATTGTCCATCATCCATTTCAACTTGGAATCATATGTAACTAGATTTGAAGAATTTGCAATATTAATTCTGGGATAACAATACCTCTGTTCAGCCATTGCTCAAGGTTATACCAGCATGTTTCACAAGATAAAAATGCCCAAAGCATGGGTATGGTCCTGGAACACCTAGAAACATAAGGAAGGTAAACCAAGGATTCCTTCCCACAACCATGGGCTTCTGCCACGCCAAAGAAACACATGTCAGTTTCCTGCACCTTTCCGTCACGATCCTGTTAGTCGCCTCGTACGACAAGCATAGTCGCCTTTTACAGCAAGCATGGGTTGGTGAAGACCTATTCCATCTTGGATCTTCATGGGTCTTAGGAAGAGCAAGACATGCTGATACCTAGTGTCATCATTGATTTTCGATGAACCATTCACATAATTTTCATGGCTATTTTGTCCTTTAAGGCCAATCTGTTTCATCTTATAATCAAAACTGGTTATGCTCCGGTGTTGACATTTCATATTTACATGAGCATTATCAGTATTTGGCTTCCCCCACTAAACTAACCAACCCAAACTTCATGAGAAAATAAATTACAAAAATATTGACAGATTTTATTTTGATCAACCCAAGCTAAACATCGGCAAACATCAGCAACATCAGCGTCAGACAAAAACTCAAAGTCGGGTTGCAAGTTCATCATTGATACCTTTGAAAATGTGAACAAGTTTGCCAGTTACAGACTCCAGTCAATATGATAATCCAAAGTAAACAATTTATTTGTCCAAGCAGTCAACACTTCAATACAGGACAAATACACACCAATGACTGACGTGGAACTCGCGGGCTCAGCAAGTCATAACTCTGACCTATATAATGAGACCTTTCCCTTTGGAAACTCAAGGCATCCCCCTGTGAATGTTTCATGAATGAAGCATTCCATGCAGGCTCCTTTCATTTCCTCCTTGACTTCTTTATAAGGTTCAGGCAAGCAAATCTTGAATGGTTCTCTTTTCTAGAAAACTGTCACAATTCTCTCATTTTCTACAGTACCAATCAGCAAACCAGAAAATTCAATACCAGCGCCAACCATGACCTCAGACAAACCTCAGTTCCAGTTGGAACCTCACTTAAGACACAACCTGACAACCTTTGATAATCAAACGAGCATTGATCCTCACATGAACATTTTTTTTTTATAAATTGTCACCTTAAATCTTACCAGAAGCACATTACCACAGATCGCGATTCCAGTTTCAGCCTTAGGCACTCAACAGCTCAGGAATACAACCAAATGATTTTGCTAAATGGAAACCAAGATATTTGTTTTCTGGAAATGTCCTGAATTTTCATTTCTTTTCATTTCTTGAGGTGATAGAACTGATTAAAGGGTATGATTAGGTATTCGGACCATGAGGTTCCATCTTCAATTTGCATCTGAAAGGTCAGAGGAGTCCAAATGAAAGAGTCCAGCACAGGAGGAACAAAAAACTACCAGCATGATGCCACACAATTCTGTCCGTTTAGAAAAAGAAAAGGTCTTTGAAAAAGACAGTAGCTGACAGTTTCATACATGGCACATGGGGGACTCTGGGGGTGGGGGGATGGGGGGGGGGGGGGATTAGCCTGGAGATCAGTTTCTACACAGAGAGAACAATCACAGGACAGCAGGATATCAGCTGAGGAGAACCAGCGGATCAGGGAACCAACAAAGAAACAAAGAAGACTCTATACAGGAGGGTGATAGAGTGGTTGAGTGAGCGAGTGGTTGAGAGTGAGTGAGTGGATGTGTGATTGTGGTGGAGTGAGTGAGTGAGTGGTCCTGAAAAACCTAGAAACATAAGGAAGGTAAATCAAGGATTCCTTCCCACGAACATGGGCTTCTGACACCTTTCCCAAACGATCCTGTTAGTCTTCTCTTACAACAAGCATAGTCGCTTTTTACGGCAAGCATGGGTTGGTGAAGACCTATTCTACTGTGGATCTTCATGGGTAGAGCAGGACATGCTGACACCTAGTGTCATCATTGATTTTCAATGAATGGTTGTGGTTGAATGAGTGAGTGGATGTGTGGTTGTAGTGGAGTGAGTGAGTGAGTGAGTGAGTGAGTAACAACCAGCATTGACAAACAGTAATTCATATGTATGGCTCCCCAGTACAAACTTTTTATATTGAACGTGAGAAATCAAAATCATTAAAAATAGCAAAAGGCACCAATTGAGATGATAATAAATTACTCATAAATTATAGCCTTAAAGATAATGATTTCATGCAGAAATATCCATTAGCGGGAAACAATTTCTACTTGTCAAAATTGTTTCCATGGAAACACAAGAAATCAAAACAATTAAAAACTTAAAAAATATGAAAATGCAATAGTTGATCATGTAGTTACGGCTCATGTACAGTTTCAAGAAAATAAAAACATTCATTGGCCTGGAAACAAGGCCTAGATTTGTTGGAGACTGAGTCTAAATTGTTTCAACAGGAAATTTAAAAAAAATAAAAAAATGCAAAAGGCACCAGTTAAGCTGAAGAGCAATGCATATGCCAAGTTTCATTAAAAACATTGAACATTTTTCAAGATATGGCTGGGAATAGGATGGAAACGCCAAAACCAATGGGAACCAAGACAAAATCAATGTGTCTCCCCATCCCATTTAATTGGCCTACCTTTAGAATACAGTACCACAAACTTTTCAAACATGTGACAATACCCTATGACATAATTTTTTGTATCTTGTTGCCATTCACACTGGCAACACAATGCCCGGTGATGTCAGGGTTCATCGAGTGTGCATAAGCTCCTCCCAGTGATCTATCATCTCTATACGAAATGTCAGTAAATAGGCCCAGCGAGGTTGAGAGTTTTGAATATTTGTTTACTAAATATAGACTGCGGCAGCGCATGATATAGCAAGCACTAGTTTATGAAAGCACTTTTATTTTTAACATATTTGGTATTTATTTTTTTTCGTAAGTGAACATTAAGTGAACATTATGAACCAATCAATAAAACATAACAAAAAACGCCAATTTGAAGCCTATTTCAGTTTTATCACGATGTGTCAGCTTGATGTAGAAGGAAATCCTGAAGTGATGCAGGTCTCAGACGTTTACCACTTTGGTGGAACCTATGGACATGGCTATGGTGCTGACAAACCTAGAAACAAAAAGTGGGATTCGAACCCATCATCATAGGTTCCTGGTGCAACCCTGTTCAGCAAATTGCGGCCCCTTAAACAACTGTCCGTCCATGCCTCCTTGATCAAATTTACAGTGCTAACATCGCCTTAGTATGAGCATAATCCAAAGACATTTAACTTTAACTTGACTTCATGATGTTCCTATGAAATGGTCTTTGTTTAAAAAAGGAGAGCTGTTATGCTCACATTGGTATATTCTTTGTAAACAAAAGTGACAAAACCCTTTCCATATTTAACAGAAATCTCTGCTAAAAGCAGAGTCAATTGTATGATTCCGACTATATCATGAGCATGTGTTTATCAATCACTATCGAAAGATGCAAAGGCAAGTCAATTGTTCACATGCAAAAACACGGGAACATATGGTACAAGTCAAAATAAGGATTGCATCGGACATCATTTTTGTCATTCTTGCATCAAATCTGGAAATGTCATCCATTGTTCATGATGTCATTCATTGTTCATGATGTCATCCATTGTTCATGTCATCCATTGTTCATGATGTCATCCATTGTTCATGAAATCATCCATTGTTCATGATGCCATCCACTGTTCATGACATCATCCATTGTTCATGATGTCATACAAGACTTTAAGTGATGTCATTCCAAAAGAGTAATTGAGCTGATGATACCATTTGAAACCAAGTAACACACATTTTTTTCTTCATTTTATCATTAAAAGACATGATGGGTAACATAAAGAATAACCTATTTGCAACTCAGCTTGAAAACTACAAAAATAATTAACTCAGGAAAGATAATCTGCAATCACTCTACAGTAGAACATGGATATAACAAACTACAAGGAAGTGGAGAAATCATTTTGTTATATACGCTTATGTTTAACGGTTTTCTTACGGACAAGATTAGTCTGGTTATTGATGGGGTTAACACTAAGCACGTTAACAAGGTTGAACCATCACCACTGGTTGGGTTGCTTTGCTGTGATTGTGTTGATTTGGCCCTGATTGAGTATAGTCCAATGTCAGTGGCACTAAGTGACATGGAGTGAGATTTCTCAGTTCGCTCTTATGTCACTAATTAGTGGTATTTGGGCATGCCGGGGATCTGATATCATTCGCTGTATAGGTTGGAGAGTTTGTTACATACATACATTATATATGATAATATATAGGAAGATAAATCTGCATATATAACCATTCTACTCAAATGTCCAAGGATGAACTTTCTACTCAAATGTCCAAGGATGACCCTTCTACTCAAATATCCAAGGATGACCCTTCTACTCAAACATCCAAGGATGACCCTTCAACTCAAACATCCAAGGATGACCCTTCAACTCAAATGTCCAAGGATGACCCTTTTACACAAACATCCAAGGATGACCCTTCTACTCAAACATCCAAGGATGACAATTCTACTCAAATGTCCAAGGATGACCATTCTACTCAAATGTCCAAGGATGACAATTCTACTCAAACATCCAAGGAGGACCATTCTACTCAAATGTCCAAGGATGACCATTCTACTCAAATGTCCAAGGATGACCATTCTACTCAAACATCCAACGATGACCCTTCTACTCAAACACCCAAGGATGACCCTTCAACTCAAACATCCAAGGATGACCCTTCTACTCAAACATCCAAGGAGGACCATTCTACTCAAACATCCAAGGATGATCCTTTCATTCATTATTCAAACAACACTGGACATGTCTGTTAACTCAGATTCTGTGAGCTTGGTTAACGCACCAATAATTGGTTACCCTAAACACTGGTGACAATTTCTCAATGACACCAACAATAACATGAACCCTCATTCATCCAGACAATAGTGTTCCTGTTAACACCAACTGGATCAACTTATTTTCAGAGTACTGACATGTTACCGAGTAATGCCACCTTGAAGCACATACAGTAAAGTACCGTGCTATAACAGTAGTTCATTATAAGCATTTCGACTGAACTTCCTCACTGTAGTCGTCGCATGTTAAAGACAGAATATATTCACTTCAAATGCAATAGCCAAACCACTGTATGACTATTGTCATGGGTGAGAGCGTAACTTGAGGACAAGGTGTCAGTATTTAATCCAGTTAATCACTTGCCTTCAATTGTTAACTGCTGCTTTGAACAGCTCAGCGTGGCTGCAGTTTTTGTAATAGACTGATGGGTGACTTGTGAGCAGCTCGTTATGAACATAAACATTGTCATTGACAGAGTACACACAAGACCACAAAGTTATTTTGCGATAAACATGTTTGTCATATCCATTAATTTTATATGATTAAATATACAGCAAGTGGCTGGAACCAAGAGACAGTTCGCTATATCCGTCAGTTCGTTATAAACATAGTTAACTGTACATAGCTCATATAAGCATCCCCTTGTAAAAATCCAGAAGGTGAAGCGTCCAGATAAACAGGGTCTGGACTGACAAAATTTCACTGTTCATGGGCGTTATACACATTTGTAACAGAGGCGAGGGTCCCTTCGGCATCTGCGACCAGGGGGCAGTTCGGTCATTGTTTCAGAAGAAGCATTTGACCCCTGGCAAGACTCAGAATGGCGGTGATCCTCAAGGTGGAAAAAGAACTTGTACTTACCTGAAAAAGAAGGGAAGTGATTAAAATTATGCATAATGCATGATTGAATATAAAGAGACAAAACCTTTTCCATATCCAATAGAAATCTCTGCATAAAGCTGTTGATAGTATGATTCCGACATGAGCATGTGTTTATGAATCACTATCAAATAGTAATGATACCAGGTGTTTGAGAAACACAAACACATGCAAAGGCAAGTCAATTGTTCAACTGAAAAAACATTGGAACATATGGTACTAGTCAAAATAGGTAATTGCATCGGACATCATTTTTGTCACTGATGCATCAAATTTGGAAATGTCTTCCACATGTCTACCATAACACATTTTGAAAGCTTTACTGAGGCCTTGAATGTTGTAACCTTGATCAAACAACTTCTGAGGAAGAGTCGTATGACGCTCTTTGAAATTGTAGTACAAATAGCATGCTCGATTGTATCTCAAAAGTTGTGAAATGTGCACACCAAAGGCTGGAGAGGCTGGATATTGCTAGACATGAAGGGAAAGTTGACTGTTTAAAAGTTAGAAGTCGTCCCTCTTGTCATACAGTCTTGTGGAGAGTGTTTTGTCACTCTGAATCATTATGAATATGAAACCGATGAGGCGGTCTCACTGGTCTCCTTTATGTCCAGATCAGGTGGGTAATCAGTGGACGGGAATTGGCTATTTGATAGGTCACATTCATAAACAGGTGTAGAAAAACATTATCAACACTGAGAGAACACAGTTGAGAAGATCCCTGACATAGTACCTTGAGGTCAAATACTTTTCTCTGCAGAAATAAATATGGGGGCAAGGGTGGTGCAGTCACCCAGGGTGATGAAATGTGCTGCGCAGAGTTGCACCACTTTGGGGTGCCACAAACCTATTTCTAGGCTTGTCATCACCATACATGTGATTGTGGGTTTCATCAAACGGGTGCATCAAAACTGCATCACTTTGGGCTTTCTGACAACAGAATGATGTGTTTCCGATTCATTCAAAGAACAGGGAGACATGTTTCCGATTCATTCAAAGAACAGGGAGGCATGTTTCCGATTCATTCAGACAATAGGAAGACATGATTCTGATTCATTCAGACAATGAGGAGACATGTTTCTGATTCATTCAGACACCAGGGAGACATGTTTCTGATTCATTCAGGCACCAGGCAGATGTGTTTCTGATTCATTCAAACACCAGGGAGACATGTTTCTAATTCATTCAGACACCAGGGAGACATGTTTCTGATTTATTCAGACACCAGGAAGACATGTTTCTGATTCATTCAGACACCAGGGAGACATGTTTCCGATTCATTCAAAGAACAGGGAGACATGTTTCTGATTTATTCAAAGACCAGGGAGACATGTTTCTGATTCATTCAGACACCAGGGAGACATGTTTCTGATTCATTCAGACACCAGGGAGACATGTTTCTGATTCATTCAGACAACAGGGAGACATGTTTCTGATTCATTCAGACACCAGGGAGACATGTTTCTGATTCATTCAAACAACAGGGAGACATGTTTCTGATTCATTCAGACACAAGGGAGACATGTTTCTGATTTATTCAAACACCAGGGAGACATGTTTCTGATTCATTCAGACACCAGGGAGACATGTTTCTGATTCATTCAGGCACCAGGAAGACATGATTCTGATTTATTCAGACAATGGGGAGACATGTTTCTGATTCATTCAGACACCAGGGAGACATGTTTCTGATTCATTCAGACACCAGGGAGACATGTTTCTGATTCATTCAGACACCAGGGAGACATGTTTCTGATTCATTCAGGCACCAGGGAGACATGTTTCTGATTCATTCAGACACAAGGGAGACATGTTTCTGATTCATTCAGGCACCAGGGAGACATGATTCTGATTCATTCAGACACCAGGGAGACATGTTTCCGATTCATTCAGGCACCAGGAATACATGTTTCTGATTCATTCAGACACCAGGGAGACATGTTTCCGATTCATTCAGGCACAAGGGAGACATGTTTCTGATTCATTCAGACAATGGGGAGACATGTTTCTGATTTATTCAGACACAAGGGAGACATGATTCTGATTCATTCAGACAATGGGTAGACATGTTTCCGATTCATTCAGACACCAGGGAGACATGTTTCTGATTCATTCAGACACCAGGGAGACATGTTTCTGATTCATTCAGACACCAGGGAGACATGTTTCTGATTCATTCAGACACCAGGGAGACATGTTTCTGATTCATTCAGACACCAGGGAGACATGTTTCTGATTCATTCAGACACCAGAGGGACACGATTCTGATTCATTCAGACACCAGGGAGATGTGTTTCTGATTTATTCAGACAACAGGGAGACATGTTTCTGATTCATTTACTCTGTGTATTGTGTTTATTTTGGTGCACAAATAATATGTTGTTATTCACCTCGCGTTCTCTTCAGCCAAACAAATCGTTGTGTAAGGATGAACTCCTAATCATAACGACACAGGACACAGGCTGAGTATCAATGTTTTCGTATCTTTATTGAGTGAAGGATATTACCAAGCACAACAAATCCTCTTGAAATGGGGTTTGTTTTAAATGAGGCCCAAGCTATTTTGTGGATTTTGTGCTCAATGTTCATACATAAATAGACCTAACTGAAATCTCAAAAGGAATCAATGAGTTCTATGGATGTCAACCACTGATCCAAACAGAGCATGTTCTAAGGTAAATAGTATTCCAAGGAAGCTCAAAGTCCAAAAACATTTAAAACTTTATCAAAATATGTACATACATCAAAAGTCTACATGTGATCATTTTTCCATGTGGCAAAGTGAGTGAGTTTGATCTTACACTGATTTGGACAGTATTCCAGTTATATCATGAAATGTCAGCTAAATATGGGAGGAAAGTGACACAGGTCTCAGACGTTTACCACCTACGAGCACAGGTAGACAGACCTAGAAACATAATCGGGGCGAACTGGGATTTGAACCCACAATAATAGGTTTCTTGCATGCACAAGGGACGCAACTCTGCACAGCAAATTTATTTATTAGATCTAAGTATGTTTCCCTGAAGATAAACTCTCCAGCGCAAATATAGATTGAATCCGACAACACCAGCACCAACTGTATCTAATCTTGTTGTGGTGCTTGTTTCTTGAGTCGCTTACAAAATTAATTCTGTTCCTGTCTTGTTCACTTGATAATAGTGTCAATCCCCACGGCTCCACTCTGCCACCATGTTACCAGCCTGTTTCAACACCATCCCCGACAACTCCATTATCCGTGTCACTAGGACAATGATTTCTCAATTTCCATTCAGCGAATGCTGTAATGTTGCAACATTTCAAACTGATACCTAATTCAGTTACGCACATGTTGTAATAAACCCACCCCCAGTGGAGGATATAGTCATTATTTTTGCCAATATTTCTCCCCACCAGGTTACGGTGTGGGTCTCAACTGACAGATTCCAGCGAACTGAAGATTAGCTGCAGTAATAATCTCATTCACCGCCAATGATTTCTTTAAATATATTTCTTATTTTAGACGATATTTCCTTGCAAGTTGACCACTTACTCAGGTGACAGAGTGTCTGGTTAGTGTGAATGTTGCAGAAACGGTAGTGTTGCTAGATTAATTTGACAAGTGAATGAGACGAGAGGATTTCTCACAGATTATCCTGGTGTTCCACTCAACTCTGAATATGCATCACTTCCCAACATTTAAGCCCTCTTTACAATTCTTCAATCTTTATCAATCTACGGCAATAAAGCCAGCCCGATAGACAGATACTCGTGCACCAGTGGTTTGCCTGATGTGTATTGTTCACAGTTGCCAAGCATACAAAGAAAGCCAGCAGAGTTATTGGGTTTTCATTTCAAAGCATCCTTAATTCTGATTGGCTGGATAGTTAGATCAGTAACACACAACTACTTTTTCTAAGCCTGCTTCAAGACAATATCGGTCTGTTTCAGATTGGGTATAATCTCATTTTGAATCAGACGCCCTGTCCATTATTTCTCATGTTCTATTCTTCTTAGTTTTAGGTATTTTGAATACTTAAATCTTAGTCTAAATCTCTTAATGAAAAGCACTGGCACCATTTTAAATGGTCCTGATGACAGTAACACCAAAACAAGTCCTATAGATCAATCATTCTGGTGTTGGCTCAACAACATAAAATTGTTCATAAAGCAATTAGGTATTTTCTGCTTTTTATTCACTTTATATGGTATATTTGAATGAAATCACTGATTCTGTCTTTGTTTTTGTTGTTGTTTAACGCCACACTCAGCAATATTCCAGCTGTATGATAGTAGCCTGTAAATAATCTAGTCTGGACCAGACAATCCAGTGACTGACATCATGAGCATCGATCCACACAATTGCGATCGAAGTCAGCGAGTCTGACCACCCAATCCCATCAGTGGCCTCTTACAACACGCATAGTCGCTTTTTTCAGCACGTAGACCTATTCTACCAGGGATCTTCACAGGTCACTTTATTGTGAAAGGAGATTCTGTCATTGATGAACAGCAAGTATTTCATCAGATACATTTGTATAATATTGGAAAAATATTTCACTATTATAAAGGATGCTATTGTTATCTATAGCAGAAAGATAATGAGAGTAGGTATGTAACAAATGGTACAGTGTTGAACAGCCTGCTGCCAGGATACACAATCGCAACAGAAATAATATGGCAGCCCCAGTGCATGCAGTATTCTTAGTGCTGTGAATGTCATTGCCCTATGTAAGGGCAATATAGTCATAGTGAGTGAGTGAGTGAGTGAGTGAGTGAGTGAGTGAGTGAGTGAGTGAGTGAGTGAGTGAGTGAGTGAGTGAGTATGGTTTTACGCCGCTTTTAGCAATATTCCAAAAATATCACGGCGGGGGACACCAGAAGTGGGCTTCACGCATTGTACCCATGTGGGGCCCCAAATCGAACCCGGGTCTTCGGCGTGACAAGCAAACGCTTTAACCACAAGGCTACCCCACCCCCCATAGCTATAAGTAGACCTTGTGGAAGGGCAACCGCAACATGTAATACTGTGTTGGCCTACCTCACGCCAGAAACATATGATCATGGATTCAATGTTTGTTTGCTTGTTTGTTTGTTTGTTTGTTATTTAACGCAGAAATCTGCAATATTCCAGCTACATGACTGCGGTGTGTAAATAATCTGGACCAGAAAATCCAGTGATCACTCACTCACTCACGCTATGAGCGTCGATCTACACAATTGGGATAAGATGACATGAATCAACCAAGTCAGCAAGCCTGACCCCCTGATCCTGTTAGTTGCCTCATACGACCAGCACAGGTTGCTGAAGACCGATTCTAGCTCACATCCTCGCGGGATGAAAACTACTGAAACTAGGATGCATAACCCTCAGTAACAGCAACATATTCTAATTAAAACAACCTCCGAGACGAAGGCTACTTACTCTATCCACACATAACTTAGACCACATTCAAGTCCTCTCCATACACATACAACCTGTCCATGCAAAGCACTCCATGCAAACATAAACACCTCTATCGTGTAGTCAGTGTTATGAGAGTGATGGAATACGGTATTTATCTGAAAAAATAAACACCATATCTCACTCTCATGAAGAAACCCTATAGACCAGAACAGCTTTCAGGCGGCTTCACTGATGCTCTGGCTGACAGAGGAACATCAAAAACATTCAGAAAGTACAAAATAAATAGAAGATTTGTGTCTTCTGTCAAATCACATGCTTATCTCATCTCGTGACTTGATGGAAGTTCACATTTTCTCTCATGGCAGCACCAATCATGGAAACATCAACTATGTCGGGTTACTCCATGAGATAAATACGTTGTTTGACAAGAAAACACAAATACCCTCAATACATACAAACTGAAAGCTGGATGATAAACTTGTGATTGTCATGATGACCAAACTGCAGGACTTTGGAGTATATTGATGATTCCTGCCTGGTCACAAAGTACACATACACTTGTGCTAGAAGAAGTTTTCTAAGGGCTTTTTGTGTTCAGTTGTCTATCATAACACAATCATAAAAACTGTGTAAGATGACATTAAAACATTAATGCAACTCCTTTCGGGGCTCAGATGGGCCAGTCTTCTAAGGCACCACAAGTTGCTATGCGGAGTTACCTCCCTTGTGCACACCAGAAACCTATGATCGTGTGTTTGAATCCCAGTTTGCCCTGATTATGTTTCTGGGTTTGTCAGCACCATAACCATGCTTGTGGATTTCACCAAACTGGTAAACGTCTAAGACTTGCATCCCTCCTCCCACATCAAGCTGACAAAACTTGAATAATGTTCAAAGCAGTGTTTACTCTACTTTCACTGGAATATTTCTTGAAAAGCAACTGTTCTCTCTGATAAAGTTCCAACAAGAATTTCAGCAGCAGAAATGTCAAATTCCATAGAGCAAGAGCAAAAAAGTTGAAATAAATGACAAGCTTTCACATTTTCTGCCTTAAATCAAAGCTAATATTGCCTCAAAATGTCATATCTCACCTTTTTCAATTCTTTTTCTCCCTGTTTTTTGCCTAAAAGATTATTTAGCATTAGGAAGACTTAGGAAATGCTTTGAAAAAACCTGATTATGTAACACAAGCACCTGGACCCTGTCAGCTTCATAACATTTTCTTCCAATAGAAAGCAAAAAATGTGCGCAAAAACACATAACTTGATTAAGCCTCGGAAATCTTCTGCTTGGGAGTTTTTTTCACAAAAGTGGTCGATGCATCACTTTCAGATTTCCACATAGAGCAAACTGACATGAAATATGATTCAGACACAGTAAACACAAACTCACTCCTGGAACATTCAAAAGGACAATCAAAAGGTCAATTATGATATTTTATCCGGCCAGCTTATAGCGCTTAGACAGCTGACTGAACACTCATCAATCTGACTAGTCATCATATAGCACCCTTGGGAAGGTCAGTAGCAGCATCCTGATCCTCTTAAGGGTGCTGTATCCTCCATGTTCATGCCTAGACACAGGCCACCACATGGTCCGCAGTGCCACCTTGATAACAGGCTGGTATCACCGATATAGAGATTCCAGCACATCAATTGCCTCTGTGGTCAAGTGGAGAGGGCATCGGCCCGGGGAGGGGGAGGTCAGTGGTTCGATCCACGGCCGTGTCACACCAAAAGAAAAGATGGGACTTGTTGTTACCCTGCCTAGTGTTGGCATTAAGGGACTAAAACAAGGTTAGGGCAGCTCGGAGTCAGTATACTGTGTCTGAGTGAGGTATTCATGCTAAACTGCGGCATGGAATCTCAGTGGGCTAGCTGACTAAAAAACCAATGGAGTAGTACAAGCACTAGCACATGTCCATGAACACAGACAGACACAGACACAGACACAGACAGACACAGACACAGACAGAAACACACACTCACACAGACAGACACACCAAGACACAGACACACACAGACAGAAACACACACTCACACAGACAGACACACCAAGACACAGACACAGACACACACAGACACACACACACACTCACACAGACAGACACACCAAGACACAGACACAGACAGACACACCAAGACACAGACACAGACACACACACACAGAAACACACACTCACACAGACAGACACAGACACAGACACAGACAGACACACACACTCACACAGACAGACACACCAAGACACACACAGACAGACACCTCACCCCCAGTTCAGCTCACCCCCAGTTCAGCTCCCCCTCAGTCAAATCCTGGAGGAACTTCCAGAGAAGACAGCTGGTCCCCTGAGACAGCCATATTGATGTAAAACAGATTACTTGATCCATTTATCTGATTATATCACAAGTCTCTCATGCATCTCCGTCCCAGTCCTTTATATATGAGATTATTGTACATATTGCTGATGGGTTTACAAACGATGGTGGTGATTGGTCACGTCCCGGTGGAACCATCGGTCGGACAGATGGCTGTCTACAGAAAACGCTTGCCATTGTCTTCCAAACACACAAGGTCAACAATGTCATAAATCCATCTTCCAAATTCACATACTGTATTTGACTTAGCATTATTTGACAACCTGTGAATGGACCATACATCCCGACACTGGTATGAGGTATGTCCCATATCGTCAGGGTATGTGATACACTGATATGAGGTATGTCCCATATCGTCAGGGTATGTGATATATAACACGCAATCGACCGAGTCTGACCACCTGATTCATTAGCCACCTCTTACGACCAGCACACCTTGTAGGGAACCTCTTCTGACCGGAATCCCTCAAGGTGAACTTAGCATCGGAATAAATGCATTATAATTATTGTCTGACTTACAAGTTAATAACTCCACAGATGAGAAGCATTGTACAGACATTGAGGCAGTCTATGGTGTAGTGCTATTGTTTGCACTGCATAGGATGCAACCCTGAATCCCAATATTTGAACACAAGGAAACATTTGCGCCTATATCACGACTAGACAAGTGATCAAGGTAACCGAAGAGTAAAAGTTTATCTGAATGAGATCGCCTCCATGGCCTAGTGGTAGAGCATCGGTCCGGGGTTTGATCCCTGGCCGCATCATGCCAAAAGACGTTAAAAGATGGTACTTGTTGTTACCCTGCCTGAGTGGGGTATTCATGTTAAACTGTGGCATGGTATCTCAGTGGGCTGGCACTATCAATCAGCATCAGTCCAGACTAGTTCAAGCAGCCACACACTCACACCTGCATGCTCATTGCTATATAAGTGCAATAATCTTGGACGCAATGTTAAACCCCATTTCACCTCACCTCACCTCACCTCACCTCACCTGAATGACCTAATCTGGGGACCCAAATTTTCACAAAGTGCTACAACGTACAGTGACAAATGCTTTAATGATCTGGATCATAGCAAACCCAGTGAAATTGGACCGCGTCTGTGGTATAGTGGACAGAGTATCTGCCGGAGAGTGGAAGGTCAGTGGTGTGATCCCCAGCCGTGTCAAACCAAAACAAGTGATAAAACAAGAACTGGTCAGCTCAGTCAAGAGTGAGTGAGTTTGTTGTTTTTTTGTCACTTTTAGCAATATTCCAGTGATATCACAGCAGGGGACACCAGAAATGGGCTTCATACATTGTACCCAACTGGGAATCATGTTGAGCATGATGAGCAAACGCATTAACCACTAGGCTACCCCACTGCCCCGTGAATATACTGTGTCTGAGAGGGGCATCCATGCTAAGCTGTGGCATAGTATCTCAGTGGACTCATACTATGACAAACCGGCATTAGTCTGGATGAGAATAGCCATGTAAGTGCAATAATCATGAAAGCAACATTAAACCTTATGACCCCAATGAAATCATCTGGATAAACAGATGTCCTGATTACCAAATCAAGTGGGACAAATAATTCAATTTTCTAAACATATAACGTTTCCAATCATCTGGAAGGTGGAGTTTCTGTTTTAACAGTGCAGAGACAAAAGTTGAATCACTGTTATAATGTTGGTTCCTTGGCGCCCTCAACTTGTCCACATGCATGTACGCCACAACAAAGACATATTTAGGTAATGTTAACTGTATCCCTGTATCAGCTATCCCTGACAGCCATGATAACATCTATAAAAGCAATCCTTTGAAACGTTTTCCCAATACAGAGATTGATAGCCCTCCATCCGGACCAAAGGATGAAGCCCACCATCAAATTAAGGAACAACACATTTTGAATCACCCAGGGAAACATTTTATTCCCTTGAAATTAAAGACTTAATTTCACATAGCTGCAGCCATTATTCAACAGATGACATCCAAACAAAACAGTCTTCAAACACTTCATTCTGATAAACGCTCAACAAGTTGGACATGAAACTACATAAAATAACAGTTTTCTCAAATCATGATAAATTAAACTTCACATCCAAAATGAAAGAAATAGGTTCAAAGAATAACTCAAACATTTTGGGTAACATGACAGCGAGCTAACCCAACAAGACAAACATGGCTTCTTCCATCAAATGTAAAACTACAAAATGTTCTTCAAGCAGAGACAGCGGCCTGAGCGTCTCCATTCCAATGATCCCCAAGGGGACACGTTTAGACGAGTTAACCTGATAAGTTTGGTGATTTGGGTTTCACAGTATTAAAATGTCGGTGGGTATTATATTTCTGACCTATCATCACCTCCAATGCAGCTTCCGGCTAACACCACTTTCATCCTGTAATCATTTTGCAATTTTATCTCGCCAGTCTTTGGAGACCTGCGGAGACAACTTTAATATTCCTGTGCAGTGCTCTGGTTTTTCAAGAAAACGGCTTGGAATCAATAGATAATTAGGTTTTTTGCACCCTGGTAGATCCAAGTGAAGCGCGTCAGAGAAAGATGGATGTGGTCACGATCCCTGACCACGGAGGACATCACCTCAATGAGTTAATCAGCTTCACATGACCTCCATGTTAGCTGAAATCATTATAATTTCCTCAGATAATTGTCTTTTGATACGTACATCACAATTTCATTGAGTCTCTTGGCTTCCGCTACCAGGTTGCCGTCTGCTGATTGAGCCGCCTGACTCTGTGGTACATCACGGCTCAAGCAGCAGTCAGTTAATGACAACACTGAAATGCTTTCACAATAACACAATTACCACAATTTGCCCCAGTGCAGCACAGTGATGACTGGTGATACTGAAAAGCAAAATGGTAACATTTAGGCCAATTAGGACGCAACTCATTAAACCTCCACCTGAAGTAAAGATGGCATTTTGTCTCATTTGAAACCTCTCATCCAACCTCAGCACACTGCTCCATTAACCCTCCCCAACACCAATCAGCACCTCTCTATAGATCCAGCTGAGTCATCAGTCCTTGGCTTGCTCTGTACAGTATCATATCCTCAGCGTAATTGCGGTCCTCACATTATCTGATGATCAACCTTATCATTATGCTAAATAATATTTCAATCAGAATTGATAATATTGTTTGAAAAGCTCTTGATCAGGTAATGAGAGACATAAACGGAATATTTAATTATACTTCTTCCAAACGTATTTTTCTTCATCTGACAGTCATATGCAATTTGTTTTGGCCGACAAATTTTGTACTGTATGTCCATGTAGACACTACTTCAAGCAGATCCTATTTAGGGACAGGTCATTTATTGTTTACGACACGAGTGTCTAAAACATAGTATGACACGAACACAAATATAATGTTCTATTTATTACCAAAGAAAATGTCTTCATGCAAAGGTGAATTTTAGTGTTTACCTATAAGGACAGCAAGTCACAACAGCAGCGTACCACAATTTGTCGATTGACATCAACGTCCTTAAGCTATGACGTCGTCACAATAAGATATGAATGACATCAACAATGCTGTTGTCACAATAAGATTCGAATGACGTCAACATTGTCGTCCGGGTGACGGAAACAATACACTGTTGTCTCGTGACGTGGTATGACCCTAGGGCCTGTGATTTTTATGAATCCGGATATGTTTCCCTTGTAGGTAATAAAAAGGGATGCAATATATAGGGATGCAATATAAACAGGATAAGGAGATGCAGTATAAATGGATGCAGCTTAACCTAAAACTTTTACTAGCCATTCTAGTAATTACATACCAGGGCACCCCCAAAACCCCTCAAATTGTACAAGCACTTAGTATACCCATGGACAAACTGACTTGGTCTAATAAGAGGGTTCGTGCAAAGTTGCATGCATGATAGTATATGTCAATGAGTAAAACATCGATCTTTCTTTAGAGGACATTAGCCTAAACCTATCTTACAGCCTCCATCCGTCTAACACTAATCTGGACTTTAGTACCGTTCTTGCCATATATTACATCAGGGGGAATGCTAAAGATTTTCAGAAGGTTATTTTATTGTACTGCGTCACAGTCGTCTTGGTTGATAAAACTCAACAAAGCTGAAGTACTATTCCAGCTGTCTGAGCTGAGGAGGATTTCTGCTACTTTTAACAATATTGCAACATTGTTCCTGGAGACAGCGGACACCGATATCATTCATGGAAAAATACACAACTTGGCATGACAACGTGAAGTGGAACTTGATCAATCCCAACATCATTGTATGCTTTGAACTATTTCATGATTCATAGAAAATCAGTTAATTACCTTATCTAATGCGAATAGTTTTTTAACTGGGAGAATTCAAAGAGGTATTTTGAAGCTACTTGATAGTGTATTAACTGGAATATTGTTCTGTCAACATCAATATCACATTAAGTAATATCTACCCAGGACATCGTGTCACATACAGTGTCAATATATATCTAGGATAATTCTTGTTGATGTATCTTTTGGATAATTCTTGTCATTATATCTCTTGCATAATTCCTGTTAATATATCTCTTGCATAATTCTTGTTATTATATCTCTTGGATAATTCTTGTCAATATATCTCTAGCATAATTCTTGTTATTATATCTCTTGGATAATTCTTGTCTATATATCTCTTGGATAATTCTTGTCATTATATCTCTTGCATAATTTCTGTTAATATATCTCTTGGATAAAAAACAAATTGCATAATTCTTGTTATTATATCTCTTGGATAATTCTTGTCATTATATCTCTTGCATAATTTCTGTTAATATATCTCTTGCATAATTCTTGTTATTATATCTCTTGGATAATTCTTGTTATTATATCTCTTTGATAATTCTTGTCAATATATCTCTCTTGGATAATTCTTGTCATTATATCTCTTGGATAATTCCTGTCAATATATCTCTCGGATAATTCCTTCAATATATCTCTTGGATAATTTCTCTTAATATATAAATCATAATGTTTACACAACACAAGGTGGGATGAATCTACAAAGAAAACAACATGATAACAAGGCAATGACATGGGATTAATGTACAAAGATAACAATATAATGATGAGGCGATGAGATAGGGATTAATGCACAAAGATAACAATATAATGACGAAGCCAATGAGATAGGGATTAATGCACAAAGATGATACAATGATGAAGCCGATGAGATAGGGATTAATGTACAAAGATGATTTAATGACGAAGCCGATGAGATAGGGATTAATGTTCAAAGATGATATAATGACGAAGCCGATGAGATAGGGATTAAGATAACATTGTAATGACCAAGCCAATGAGATTAACAGGAGAGGACTGATTAAGTACACTGGAGTTGTAGTGGTGATAAGAATCTTGTGACGCAAGCAATAAGGTAATCAAGATGTCCATTGTGGAAGATGATGTGATTATGGCACAGTGGAGTACACACTGGGTAGGTTGATACCCTGGTCTCTGTTAATAGCTAGCATTATAATTTGATTATCATTGAGAGATCACTTCAGAGTGAGTGAGTGAGTGAGTTGGGTTTAACGCTGCTTTTAACATTATTCCAGTTATATCAGGGTGTGTCAGCTTCATGTGGGAGGAAAGCCCGAAGTGATGCAGATTTAAGAGGTTTACCACTTCGGTGAAACCCATGAGCACGGGTATGGTGCTGACAAACCTAGAAACATAATTGGGGCAAACTGGGATTCGAACCCACAATCATAGGTTTCTGGCATGCCCAAGGGACGCAAATCTGCACAGCGAATCGCGGCGCCTTAGACGACTGGGCGACCCGTGCCCCCGAGTACTGGACAGGACCTGAAGATGAAAACTATGATTAACCAAACCAAGAGGGGGGTCCATGTTAGTGGTCATAAGAGGCGAACAAATGGATTGGGTGCTCTCGTTCCCCCACAGCGCCGATCATTGCTCTCAATATCAATCACTGGATTATCTGGTCCAGGCCACTGTCACATAGCTGGAATATTGCTGAGTGAGACGTTCAACAGGAAACACGATGGAATCAATGTCTTTCACTGAAAACTTTTCCTGGAATTCAGTCAAAAGATAATCGAAGTAACACTACACCTATAACTAGATGAAATATGGAGACGCAGTTGTATATTTCTACCCAAGAATATTCACAAGACACTCTCGGACTGTCTTGTTATTTATGACCCTTCCCGATGTTCTCGTGACAATCGGCCACTGTATAAAAGGCAGGATAATTCTGAGACATCCTTAGGAAAGTTTAGTTCTCTAGATTCATCATATTCAGGGCAGAACTTGAGAGTAATTCCAAGTCTGGTTTCATCACAGCAATAATGCATGTGATGAAACCTGGAGACTATATAATGGACAGTAAATGTCTTCCGCCAGACAACTTGCACCCATCTCCGATCCCTGGACACCACTGTCTGCAGTGGGTCACAGAAGTGACTTGTCTGACATCAAAGGAAGGCTATCTGACAGACATGCAGTTCCTTGAACACACATGCAGTGCCTTGAATATGCATGCAGTGACTTGAACATGCATGCAGTGCCTTGAACATGCATGCAGTGCCTTGAACATGCATGCAGCACCTTGAACATGCATGCAGTGCCTTGAACATGCATGCAGTGCCTTGAACATGCATGCAGCACCTTGAACATGCAAGGAGTGCCTTGAACATGCATGCAGTGCCTTGAACATGCATGCAGCACCTTGAACATGCAAGGAGTGCCTTGAACATGCATGCAGCACCTTGAACATGCATGCAGCACCTTGAACATGCAAGGAGTGCCTTGAACACGCGATGGAACGTGTGCAGACTCGGGTTAAATGAACATCTCCAACATGTTTCCATCACAAGTTAAGAAGGACATCACAGGTTTGTGTTATCCTTCTTTAAAGGAAAGCTTGAACAGATTCTCCTCATTCACTGTTGGATGTCCTGGCTTGGAGCTAGAGTAGGTCTACAACAACCTATGCTGGTTGTAAAATGTATCAGAACGTCAGACTTGGTTGATTGCATGTCATTGTTTACCAATGGTGTAGGAGATGGTCAATCACTGGTTTGTCCAGAATATTGCTGACTATTGAAAGAAACAACAAATATAAAACGTCAATGCCAGAGAATAGCCAGTCTTGATTATCCTCAGAAACAGATTCATTTGAGTGAAAAAAGCAAAATAGCTATGAAAATTACATAAATGGATCACTGATATCAGTGATGATACCAGGTGTTCACGAAAAGGGTAAGCATGTTCAAATTAAAAAGAAAAAACCCAAACAAAAATATTGTTATAAATGTTATATTTGGGATAACACTTTCTTAGTAAAGTAGTGATTCTAGTACTTTTGGGGGTCCAATCCCGGATTCGAACCCACACTGCCACATTGTGAGGCATCTAATCACTAACACCAAGTCAGAGATCTGACCCACTTAGCCACCCAGGCCGACAACTGCATGTACTGTGTGTACCCCTCTGACAAGTGTACATTGACATGGCCGAAAGCTGTGAACACAATGCCATCTAGAATATGATCAAATGTAACAAATGTTATATTTGGGATAACACTTTCATAAAAAAATTGTTTGATTCCGACAATTTCATAAGCATGTGTTTATTATTACCTATCAAATTCAAAGGAGAACACATGCAAAGGCAAGACAACTGTTTACTATAAAATGCAAAGGAACATATGGTACAAGTCAATTGAGGGAATTGCATCCGACATCATTTTTCCAAATTTGGAAAGGTCCTCCACCATGTCTACCATAAAATGTTTTGAAAGTTTTTGAAAGTCATAACCTTGATCAAACAATTTTTTAGCAAAAGCCGTACGATAATCTTTATAACACAACATTTGGGAGCTGATATGATCACTGTATCACCAGCGTGATCTGATCTGTCACAGGTGGGTGGTATAATCTCTGTATCACGATAGTGATATGATCTCTGTATCACGCTGGTGATATGATCTCTGTATCACGCTGGTGATATGATCTCTGTATCACCAGCATGAGATGATCTCTGTATCACGCTGGTGATATGATCTCTGTATCACGCTGGTGATATCATCTCTGTATCACGCTGGTGATATGATCTGTCTCACGATGCATTCTAGCACTACATCATCCAGCAATACACACGACCTTAACCGTGTTGGTCTTGGAACTGTGACCTTTAGAATTGCTGCAGTGATCTTCTCAAGACAAAACAAATGTTTTATTTCCCTGTGTCTTCATTATGGCCCTGATCAATGTGTACTGGAAGTGTCTCGAGGACCCGCTTGTTTATCGACCCCTGGTTAGATCACTGCTCACTGTCCTCAGGGTACCTGGCTCCCCCATCACAGCACCACCAGTGGGGTGTGACCGACCACGGAGTGAGCTATTGCAGTAGTCCACATCCCCATGGCATTATATAACGATGAGCAGTTACAATGCGAACAGCTATCATGGATGCTTCACTATTGATAATATTGACAGACATCATCAAATGAAAAACAACATGAATAATTTACTTTGATCTCAAGTCCACTCTGCTAAAAGAGACATGTGGCATATCTTCAGGCAGTCACCAGGGTTACCTCCCTTACTACCAAAGAATCTACTTAGAAATCTACTTATTGAAATGGTGCAAATGTGATCAATAGTCAGTCTGTTTATTTGTTGTTTAACACCGCACTCAGCAATATTCCTGCCGTATGGTGGGGACCTGTAAATAATTGCATCTGGACCAGACAATCCAGTGATATCATGAGCAACGATCCACGCGGTCGGGGTACAGTAATTATCAACCAAGTCACCAGCCAATCAAACAGACAGACATTCTATTCCGCAGTAAAGTCCAAATTGGCCACAGTTCAATTGAAGTGACAGAATAATTTGTGAAAATAGTTGCAAGAAATATCTAAACTAGGTATTGTATGATAGGAACATGTTTTAGAGAAAAAGCTCGAGAGTGAATATGATTAACATTCTTCTATGTAGTACATTGATGATTGTCTGTTGGCAACTGTGTATTGGAACAAGATAGGGTCAATATCGTAATCATAACTGTGAAACCTTAGGACACATAAACAGTTCCGGTGCATGAAGTTCATCTTCAATCCCACCAGAATCACAATTCTTACACACAGCGGCTGTGGACTTACTCTAGTGAGTGAGTGAGTATGGTTTTACGCCGCTTTTAGCAATATTCCAGCAATATCACGGCGGGGGACACCAGAAATGGGCTTCACACATTGTACCCATGTCCGGAATCGAACCCGGGTCTTCGGCGTGATGAGCGAACGCTTTAACCACTAGGCTACCCGACCGCCCCTTGGACTTACTCTTACCTCGAATCTCCACAGGACTGACACAGGGGAAACTATTGTTTTACATAGATCTGACTGGCTTTATACATCAAGCCATAAACAACTATTATTATTTCAGAAGCAAAAATAGCACCTTGCCCAAAGAAGACTTGATGTAAATTGATATTTCGCAGTTCATTTTATTAAATGATTACTCAGACAAAACAAATGTTTCATTGTCACGCGTCTGACTCATGATCCTTATCAATCTGTAGGTGAAAAACTAATGTGCCCTTTTCTTGCAAACAAGTGTCGGAAGAATAGAGTTCATTATTATTATTTTTATTTTTAAACAAGAGTCATCAGAGAGATGACATATCCCCCCGGCAGCTGTCTGTAAAGTAACCACAAGTAAATGTGCAATTCTGTATGTAATGAGTCAAGAGTTGAATGTTCTTGAAGAAGCATACATTGTTTACCCACAAAAGATCCACCATGGTCTCATCCATATGAAATGAAAAGTAAAACAAGTGTGTTTCTGTGGGTTTTTTTATGCAAACAAATTACAAATTACAAGAAACAGTAACTAAACAAGCCTATAGTCAACAAAGTCATCTATATCCCCGACACATTTTAACACGTTATGGTCCCACACCAGGTAACTGACCCAACATTTTTCTTAGCCCATGTCAAAATAGCTGCAAAGGAAATTCTAAAATAACATTTCTAAAACTCCTTAATATCAAATGGCACCAGTTCAGTATATGCTATATATATAGACATGCAATGTTTGGCAAGGAAATATTTAACAGTTTATTTGTTATACTCCATAAGTGAACCCACCCTATATTAAAACTTAAATGCAACTTGTTGCCATGGAAACGTAGAAAATAAAAATTTCTAAAATTCCTAAATAGCAAAAGGCACCAGTTCAGTATGTGCCTGGTAGACATGCAAAGTTTTGTAAGAAAGTATTTAACGGTTTTTGAGTTACGTTCCTGAAACGAACACCACACTTATAGAACCTAAGTCCAACTTGTTGCCATGGAAACACAAAAAATAAAAAAGATTAAAATTCCTAAATAGCAAAAGGCACCAGTTCAGTATGTGCCTGGTAGACATGCAAAGTTTTGTAAGAAAGGATTTAACAGTTTTTGAGAGATGCTCTGGAAATGAGCACCATTATAGAACCTAAGTCCAACTTGTTGCCATGGAAACGTAAAAAAAAAATGTTTCTAAAATTCCTAAATAGCAAAAGGCACAAGTTCAGTATGTAGTTTAAACCTATGAAATGTAACATGGACAAATATTCAACAGTTTTTTAGTTCTGCTTCGGAAACTAACATCACTCACACAGTGAGTCTATGTCCAACATGTTTACATGAAAATTGGAAAATAAAAAAATTGGAAAAATTCCAAAATAGCAAAAGGCACAACTTCACCACTTAAGTGATATAAATGCAACGTTTGATGAAGAAATATTTAACGGTTTTCAAGTCCTGCTCCGGAAACGATTCAGACAGACGGACGGACATGCCCATAGCTATATCCCCCTGCATTATATGAGCAAAGTTCATATAAGAAAAAATAATTGTGCCAAACACTACAAAAATGCTGATCTCAAACCAAAATCCAAGGCCCCCTGGCCCCTGAAGATATTACATTATGATTATGATTATTTCAGAAGCAAATGTAGTATCTTGCCCAAAACTTAAATTGATATTTTGCAGTTTTGGATAACAGCTTGTTCCAACTAAGACATATTAGGTCTGGAATTATTAATAGATTTTCATCCAAATTTTTCACAAAATAAGAGGCTGGAGGCCTTTTACAGTAAATAGTATTTTTCAACCCGACTGTTCAATGCATCTGTGTACATGAACTGTGGATGGATGTGACATCCATGAAGCACACACAGGGCTGTGCAGAAATACTACTCCACTTCCGATAGGGATATCTTTAGTTTTCCATGACACAAACTGATTCTCACGGTATGTCAAGTGAATATTAAAATAGCACAACATATCTCATTATCCCAATCAAACATTGAATAGTATGTGTTTTTCATCAAGCTCTGTCTGTTTGTTTGTTTGTTTGTTGTTTAACGTTGCAGCAAGCAATATTCCAGCTATATGACGGCGGTCTGTAAATAATCAAGTCTGGATAAGACAATGCAGTGACTGACATCATGAGCATCGATCTATGGCATTGGGATATGATGACATGCACCAACCAAATCAGCGAGCCTCACCACCCGATTCCGTAAGTCGCCTCTTTCAACAAGCAGTCGTCACGCATGGGTTAGTGAAGACTTATTCTACCCTGGTTCTTCACAGGGATTTCATCAAGCAAAGAAGGCAATACATGGGATTTTATTGCCCTTAACATGCGAACAAACGAATAGTATGAGCGTGGTGGTCGGTAGCCAGTCAGTGAGGATGAAAATGTAGTAATTACTTTATCATGGCCTTACAATCCTTTTTTGATTTAGTGGAATGTTAGCGATATCAAATAACACATGTACTTGCCCTGGAGCGTGGGTTACAAACACGCAGCAATGATTGGCTTCAATAGGAGTTGGGTAACTGTTTACTCCACGATAAAACCTAATGGCTGCACAGTGTTCAATATACTGCTACATTGCCTCATCACAAGCAACATTTATTTTCAAACTGATCAAGTGCTTGGAATGAAATACCAATGACACTGGGGCATAGAATGACTGAAATACGTCTGCATGTACGTTACTTACACCACGCTGTGGAGTGTCTACCGATATTGAATTTTTCAATTCAATGTTCAAATGATTTTGAATAAACCTTTTCACATGGCTTTTGTACTCAGAAAGGGATTGTATCCAAATAAGACATAAACTGACACGCACAAGACAGTCTACACTTGAAAATTAGATCTGACCATAATATTTCTGACATTATTAAAATCCTACGTGGCTGAAAACAGTCACCGAAACACTGTAAACTGAAGGTCCAAACCACAAGTATGACACCCATATCAAAAACATCACCATCAACTATAACCATTTCTTGTTTGTTTCATTTTTAGCTACTAAACTTGGGTGTATACTATGAGTTGTAGCAGGATCATGGGTTTTATGCATCCCTCTTTAGGTGTTATACCATGAGCCAGAGGCGAGTGGTATAAAACCTTACGAGGGACGCATAAAACCCCATGTTCCCCGAGTGACTCAGAAAAAGTGTGCATTTACTGGCTTTGAATCAGGCTTTAAGGGATTCATTCGGTCTCTCAGAAATCCATGTGCAGCTGATCTGCTCGTGGCGGGGTATAAGAGATATTCCCCCACTGAGAAATTTATTCCCCCGCTGAGAAATTTATTCCCCTCCAGGGGGGGATACACAGTATTTTATGAGGATCACGTGGATCAAGCAGATCTCATCATTCAGACATGGAGGTATGATACTGTAAGTTGTAGCATTATCACAAGGGGACCATGGAGTTTTATGCGTCCTACATTAGGTTTTATACCACAAGACGGACGTGAGTGGTAGAAAATCTAACAAGGGTTGCATCCCATGTTCCCTGAGTCTATCAAGTCAGTGCTTTAACCACTCAAATACCCTACAACCACAGTTCTCATACAGAGGTCATTGACTTAGACAAAGTGGTTATCGCAGGATAACAATAAGTAACAATACATAACACAGAAGACACAATAACAGTGTAACAACTGCCAAACTAAAGTGACCTCACATACTCTGACTATTGTTCAAGGTTGAACCTACCACACACAGGAAACAGTTTTTCTGCCTAACGCATGCACATAAGGTGTGAAAACAAGATACTATTAGTTGCACAACTGATTATGGATGGTTGACAGTTAAGAGGACTTCTGCTGAAAATCTGAAGACTTAATATTGTGGCGACAGCCAAAATAGAAAATCTGTGGGAATGATTTATACAGGTTTTGTATTGATAACTGCCATTTTTTTTTAATGCCACACACAGCAATATTCCAGCAGTCTATAAATCATTAAGTCTGGACCAGACAATCCAGTGACTGACATCATGAGCATTGATGACATCGATGACAAACATCAACCTAGTTCTATCCCAGATCTTCTTGGGTGGTTAACTACCACCTCTCCATGGTATCTCATAGATTCTCTTCCGTTTGATCCTTTTGTGTTTTCATCACTCCTCATTTAGAGGTGTGGAGTGAGTGAGTGAATATGGTTTTACGCCGCTTTTAGCAATTTTCCATTAATATCATGGCGGGGGACACCAGAAATGGGCTTCACACATTTGTACCCACGTCAGGAATCAAACCCGGGTCTTGGGCGTGATGAGCGAATGCTTTAACCACTAGGCTACCCGACCGCCCCTAGAGGTGTGGAATGCTGCTCACTCTCTCAATCATTGGTTTCTATGAGCCAGGTTCAATCAGGAGATAAACATATCATGATTTGAGTGTAGATCTGAATTACCCACATACATTTAACCATGCAGAATTGAATTTGGAATTGAATGTGGCCATCAGATTACTCAGGGAGGTTACTATGATTTACAAACTCAGATTGACTACTAAGAATCAAGTATTTTCCAAATTGAGTGGAAACACACTTGTATGCTGCAGTGAAATGTATAATTAGTTTCCTGCATACCATAAATATTAGCTTCCATTCTTGAGATCTAATACACATTGAAAGTGTTACACATTGAAGAAACATCTTCTTTGAAGTTTTTGTTAAAAAACAAATGTACTGGAACAGAAAAGCTTTCCTAAGTCTTGCTCCTACATGCTTAACATGAGATAGAGCTTGTAGGGGTATTTGAAATATTTACAGCCAAAGTAATCAAAATTCCTTCTGTGACATTAACCTCTTTATATGGTTCACACTCCTTGAATTGCATCCAGCATACTTACGTTCACCTGAATTAATTCAAAGGGATTCAATGAGGCCTGAATCAAGGAGGTATCATTTACAGGCAGGAGGAACGCCAGGAAGACCCCCTGGAGATGCTCTGTAGCCCCCCACGGGGCTGCTTCCTGGTGTCGCTGTTCACCCAGCAGTGAGTGGGTACCAGGTAGGATGAGATGGCAATATGGTTGTTTACCTTCTAGTGCCTAACAGGCAGCTTGGGTTGTATACTCCCCAGGGAGCTGAGAATGATTCTTCAGTGCACACTGATCCAGTGGCCAGGGTAATAATAGCGCTTTGAGCATGCCCCTGAGTGGTGTGGTAATATGGGCAACAGAAATGGCCTATTATTATTATTATTATTATTATTATGTACAGATTAAAATATAAAATGCAGCAAAGAGGGTTTGGGTGTTCCTGGCACAGTCAGGCAGGTTAGGCTCATCATCAGCTAAGGGCACTTGCCCCCTCTACACGCAGCCCAGACAGCGAATGGGACTTCTCCCAGCCAACTTGGTACTTGGAATGCAAGTGTGACATTTCGAAAGCCACATCCGTATATTTGCCATGTTTTTCCTCAATCTTGTCAATCACATTAGTGTCAAAGGGGCAGAAAATTCAATGATATAAATAATAATATTGGATTAATCAAAAAGGGCAAGATCAGGTTTGTTGGCATGGATACGTCTGAGGCTGTAAATGGGCCTTTTCCAAAGAATTTTGTATTTATCACTTTCCATGACACCCTCTACATATTCAGGGTCGTACCATGGGTGGGCCTCTGTGTCAAAACCACAAGCATGGCGAAGACTTTAATAAAAGGATCAAGCCATTCCATCATTTTGCTTCAGATACTGTGTTTGTGCCAAAGCTTGACATCCCCTGACAATGTGTTGGACAGTCTCATTTTATTCATTGCATAATCTACACTTCATATTTACATTTTGATGCAAAATCACACATTGACGGTTTCGAGTTGGAAGTGACTGTTCCTGAGCAGCAAACAGGAAGCCTTCTGTTTCACTTTTCAGGCCAGCTGATTTCATCCAAGCGAAGGACTCTGCAGGATTGCTGAACTTTTCAACACACTGCGCATAAACTCGATGCAGTGGTCGCTCAGATAGCCTCTCCTTGAAAAACTGAGTCTGGGCTTATTTGATATGGCACTTCGCTTGGTTGACACTCATGTCTGTACTGTCCAGCAGTACAGAACCATCAATTAAATCAACACTGACATTGAGATTATGTCCCACACCCTTGGTTCGTTAAAGTAAACTGTGGAATGCCTTGTTTTCATCACGAGTCTTGACATGCTTCACAAGAGGATCATCAGACAAAGATATGTGCACAAAAGTGCACACAAAAAATCTGTCATAAAGAGCCCCAACGTTAATCGAACCACGTCATCCCATTATGATTGGTAAAATATAAGCGATTGAGGGAAGAGCGAGGGTTGTGGGATCTATTGTGTAACATGATTCGTCGTGTAAGGGTGTCAATAACCTGAATTTCTTGTTTCGACCAATCAACAATTGCAACACCAAAAGATTATGAAAGGACGGGTACAGCATTGTGGCTTTAACTTTATTGCGAGCGTTCAGCTCTGAACTCCAGATTTTCTTAAGCCTACATTTGTACTCTCATAAAAGTTTGTTCTTGATATGGGGATTCTGGAGTTTGTCCCTAATCTGCATCTCTAAGTACGTACAGGCCTGACCTTCCACAAGATGGTCAATGACTCCTCCTCCAAGTAAACTGACTGATCCTCCCTCTTCTGCCACGTTTCAGATGATGAATTATTAGTATAAGTATTGGTATTAGTATTAGTATTAGTATTCTAATAAGACTTTGTTTCAAGATTTCAAATCTGATTTTCAATATAGCTACCACTGCAGCCACATTGAAAAAACTTTTTTTATTTATTCTCCATTATTCAGCCATTTGTGTTCAAAATTAGTGACATTTGTTATGTTTTGTAAACGATAGGAATCAACAGGGATGTTCCATCTTCTTAATATTTTACTTTTTGACTTTCTTTTGACCATGCTCTACAATTTCTCTAAATGTATTTTGGCTCCGTAAGCATCTTCTCCTCTGACTCTGCAAGGCTGAGGAAGCTGAACTTCACATGTATATGTTTCTCCCTTTGATGACATCATACAAGTTCAAACCAGTAGCATTTTAATTGAATCCTCTGTGTGTGTGTTTATCTTTACCGCCATGTTTATCATTTACCACAATTTAAAATTAATCCAAGATTGAGATGCAAAGTGTTTGTGACATATCGATATTGCCAGGAGAGTCAATTCAAGTTAGGGGGCACGGGTGGCCAAGTCGTCTAAGGCGCTGCAATACGCTGTGCAGAGTTGCGTTCCTTGGACATGCCAGAAACCTATGATTGTGGGTTCGAATCCCGGTTCGCCCCAATTATGTTTCTAGGTTTGTCAGCACCATACCCGTGCTCATGGGTTTCACCAAAGTGGTAAACGTCTAAGACCTGCATCACTCCCACATTAAGCTGACACGCCGTGATATAACTGGAATACTGTTAAAAGCGGCGTTAAACCCAACACACTCACTCACTCAATTCAAGTTAATGCTAATGTACATGACAACAATTATCCCTGTGAGGTGCTTGAATTGGGAAAATGTAATAAAAGTATATCTTTTCCAACTGTACACTACTGTAGCATTGTATAGGAACATATGTCAACATGTCACTGAGCAGTTAAATTCACATATTTACATGCAAGGTAAGATAATAGTTTTATGGCTAGGAGCTATAAAGTCTTGCAGTTTGAATCATGAAAACAGATAAATTAAATGATAAACATTTCTTATTTAATCATTCTGTTGGGCTATAGTCAGGGAAAACAAGTCCATCATCACATCAAAGGCCATCTATATATCAAGTGTCAGGTTCGTGTAAGATACAGAACAAGTAGAGTTCTCTCCCTTTAGGTGCATTCCATGGTCGAAATCCGATTCTGATGGTGAAGTATCATGATATATCCCTTAGCTACACAAGCACCATGATCTCATATCTATTAAATGATCGATTATAAGAAACTAAAAATAATGTTGAACATTATTGATTGTGATTTCTTCCACTGAGATTCCAACTCAGTCATAGTAAATAACCACCATTAGATCGATTAGTTAGAAAAGGAGACACAACTATCCCATGTTTTTACATTAATCCTCAAGACTTATCAAATATTACATACACATGTTAAAACTCTAAATACCACATGGCAGACAGCAGTGTTATAAAAAATCACGTTGCCTCCTAAGATAATTCTGTTTAATATTCTGGGAAATGTTAGTGTTGCTGCCATGCAACACTGTATCTATTTAATTACTAAAAAACGACTAGGTGATTTTTTTATCTGCAACTGGTCTTTTCAATCCAATTTCTAAAATCGATGGTCTTTCCCAACAACTTCCCGTCGTGCCAGCAGTGTCTTCCTCTGTGCTGGCAAGTGCCCCGCGATGGAGTACAGCAATCAGCATCTGCAGTCAGTGACAATCAGGCCCACCTTAGTGCACGAAAGCCAAGTCAAGTCACTGTGCAGAAAGTAGGGGCACTCAGGTGTCTTTTGATATCAAATATATCAAGGGGCGGTTGGGTAGCCTAGTGGGTAAAGCGTTCGCTCGTCACGCCAAAGACCCGGGTTCGATTCCCGACACGGGTACAATGTGTGAAGCCCATTTCTGGTGTCCCACGCCGTGATATTGCTGGAATATTGCTAAAAGCGGTGTAAAACCATACTCACTCACTCACTCAAATATATCAACTTCTGAGGCTTGCTGAGGACCTTTTAAAATTTATCACTGAGTGTTGACATATTTGTTTTCAAAAGACAATAGGTAAATATTCCATATATTAACTTTATCAATTTGTAAACAGTAATAACTGTGTTTTAAGTGCAAAAAGTATGTCCAATCTGCTTGCAAGATATTAGTTTTGCCATTTGATATTGTGACTTCATTGTTACCGATGACATCACAATGGTCTATGAAGCATTGTGATGCAATTTATTCAATTTCATTTCTCACCTAAGCGATATCACCTGTGAAAACCAATTTTGAGGATTACAACTTGGAACTGAGTGAGGTGAAAGTGGTTAACATGCTATTCAAAATTTTTGCACTTATATAGCGACCTGTATGCATGTGTGTGTGGCCTCTTCCCGAGGCAAGGGCGTTAACTGACTGTAAAAGTCCAGTTTACACCCTTCCTGAACTAGCCTGGAATTTCTAGGCTTGATCGTAGCCCTACAAGTGGCTATTACGAGTTATGTCCCTTCTACGTCCCTCATACTGGCCAATCAGATTCCACCTGTCATTTCGTTTGCGGCGCCTAGTCAAGATGATCTGATCGATAATCAAAATTGCTTTTGTAACATAAAGGGTCTTACTTTGTTAAGCACATTGAATCATGTGAGCACCTTGATCAAAAACATGAAAAGATTTGGAAAATATCTGGTGACGCTGAGTTAGCAATACACATGCTTTGCAAATCCTGCAATTGACCAAAATCTGCACTGCAGATTACTTACCAGATGTGGATTTGCTTGGATTCTGCATAGACTTTTAGTCCAGCAAAAAAATATAATTCCAAAATTGTAGCCTAGTTCAGCAAGGGTGGAATTAAGCTGGACTTTTATAGTCCGTTAACACCCTTGAATCAGGAAGATGGTGGCCTCTTGTCCAAGTCCAAACTTGCGTCTGATATATAGAGCTGGCTCGCTGAGATACAATGCTACAGTTCAACATGGATACCTCGCCCAGACACACACCAGTCCACAGAGGCAGCCAAGTTAGAATTGGTTCCCAGGAACCTCTGCTGGTCGTGAGAGACGACTGAATGGATCAGCGTCACACACCCTACCATGTTGGGAACTAAACTCTTGCATGACAAGCCCATGCATTGTCCACTGGGCCACCCACCTCACTCGCTCCAGGAGACCCACTGCATTCCAGCTCACTTCACATCATGAACTGAATGTGAGCAACATGAAACAGTTAGCATGATAGTATTTATGAAACCAAGTAAATATCAAAATCAACTACAAAACTACCTGCCAAAAAAAATAAAAATGTAACAGAATGTTGCAGTTTTTTAGTGTGTTTAATGCTGCTTTCTCGTGAGTTTTTTTTCAGATGCACAATTGACTTGCCTTTTCATGTGTTTGTGATGGGTGCCACCAGTAGAGTAGGATATGCTCACCTTTTTGTGAACACCTGGGATCACGACTTTTTGATAGTGATTCATTAACACCTGCTCGTGATACAGTCAGAATCTTACAATAGACTCTGCTTTTTAGCAGAGATTTCTTATGAAGATGGAAAGGGTTTTGTCACTATTTTTATTGAAAAGAATTTCAGTTGACACTCAGTGAATTTTTTGAAAACATGTAATTCCATGTAATAACATATATATAAAGTACCAAGTCATGTTTAATACATTTCAGGACACAGTCAGAATAGAATGATACAATTCTTTCTTTCAACCTGGAACAAGGTGCAGGCTGTGACTAAAGGGAGGCAACTCCTTAATCTTTCAGTAATCTGAAGCACCAATCAATGCCCTGTAATGCGGGCTTTCAGCCTATGATCTGAGTAAAACCCTTTCAAGCTCACATAAAAGATCTTACATATGAATAGTTCAAACACTTGCAACAATATTAAAATGCTTAAAACTTCTTATTAATAAGAAAGATACATACATGAAAATAGAATGTTGACAAGAGTTTACATTACATGCTAAAATTAATCATCAGGAAATTAATCATCAGGTATTGATTGGAATCTCATTTTGTTGCATGAAGTTGATCCAAATTAGAAGTTTTGATGTAAATGTGATTCTGTCTTTAGCTTTTACAGAATTCATTGCATGTTTAATGAGATGGAAAAATACTTTCCACATTTGATGAAATTTGTATGATTGTGAGCTGTTTAATGCTGCACTGAACAATATTCCAGCTACATGACTGTCACTGGTAAATAATTCACTCTTCTTGTTTACTCAAAAAAGATGTTTGTTTGTTGTTTAACACAGCACTCAACAAAATTCCAGCTATATGACCGCGGTCTGTAAGTAATCAAGTCTGGAGCAGACAATCCAATGATTGACGCCATGAGCATCGATTCATGCAATTGGAATGCGATGACATGCATCAACCAAGTCAGTGAGCCTGACCACCCGATCCCATTAGTCGCCTTTTACGACAAGCATGGATTGCTGAAGACTCCAGCTTCTCAATTAAGACTCCAGTGAGATATTTAACTCTCGCTAACAAGGACAAAATAAAGGATTGTATTCTGTTTCCATTTCATATTTCTGTTATTTTCTTGTACTCAAGGGGAATGCTCTAGCTCATTTCTCTGCCATTCTTCTTCCTTCAATTATCTGTATTCCTAATTAAATCTTATCAAACAATTTTAACAGCAATGTCCATGCCACTACAACACCACTTTGTCCGTATGCTAACTCAGTATATATAGTCTTCTAGTTAATGGCGACCGCCTCCGTGGTCTAGTGGTAGAGCGTCCGCCTGGAGAGCGGAAGGTCCGGAGTTCGATCCCCGGCCGCGTCATACCAAAAGACGTTTAAAGATGGTACTTGTTGTTACCCTGTCTGGCGCTCGGCATTAAGGGGCTAAAACAAGGACTGGTCGGCTCGGAGTCAGTATACAGTGTCTGAGTGGGGTATTCATGTTAAACTGTGGCATGGATCTCAGTGGGCTAGCACTATAAATCGGCATCAGTCTGGACTAGTACAAGCAGCCACACAAACACACACGTACATGCACGTTGCTATATAAGTGCAATAATCTTGGATGCGACGTTAAACCCCATTTCACCTCACCTCTAGTTAATGGTGACCTTGGTCACAGAAAGACAAGGTCAAGGTGATTACCACATCCAGGCCAAGTCCAAAAAGGGAGGTGTATTGAGATGGAATACAAGAAATGTCGTGCCATATAAACTGTCCTTGCATGGTGTATTGGTCAATTACTTGTACCACAGGCACCTGAACATCTGAATAGAACAATGAAATTGTATGCTGGGCTCCAACATGTAGACTCGATGGACAATGGACTCCAGTACTAATATCTCAAACCCAACCCAGATTCTAGCACCAAATTTCAGCAATAATATACCACACAATCATCAATTTCCCTTTTTTCCTTGCATCATCACGGTCCAAATGCACCCAGACATTGTACAGTTTCTCTTCCATGTCTGTGACAAGCTTGTAAGAGAAGTGACTATGAGAGTTATCTCCCCTGGTCGGGTACTCAGTTCCTTGACAGAGGACTTGAGCCCATCTTCATCCAACCTGTGCTCAAGTACTCCAGACACCATCATGGAGCATGTAGCCCTCTAGACTCTCAACCACAAAACCATGTCCCACACACCACCTTATCACGCTGCCAAGTAACCAAGCAATGTGATATGTCATTGGAATTCTTGATCATTCTTCACATTGTTTTCTTAATTAAAGCATTCTTCTGGAATGGCAGTTTTCTATAACCATTGATATAGACATAATACATTGCAAGTTGTTGATGGCACTGCCTAGCAACACATCTTAAAAAAGACATGACAAATCGACCTTGGTATGGAAAAGAAGCACAATCAGAAACCTGTCTGGATCAAAATGATTAGTTTTCATGTCAAATTGACATAGGAAGGATTCATGACAAACCTCATAAATACCATTATCATACCAGATTTAGGATCATAATTATAATTTGCGAGGAATCAAAGTTAATAAGCATTAAAATATATATCACCTTGACTAATTTTTAAATTCTTTAAATTATATGTTTGTCACATTAAATAATTTTTGTAGAAACAAATGAAATGTTTTTCCTATACAATAGCATGCCCACAAATGGTCCCCCCCCCCCCCCCCTTACATTTCAACACCCTGCCTCCCATGTACAAATCAATCACCATTAAAGGTGACCTTATGGGAGTAATGTGATCAATGAATAATGACACCATAGTTATTCCGGTCAAGAATCAGGAGGAATAATTTGACTTGATGCAATGACCCAGTTCTTTCAGCTAAGCTTTACCGAGTAGATTTAACTATTGAGGTCTAATTTCATTAAAATCTTAAGCAACAGGCAATCTGCACATTAACTATTTAACACACTCCCTGGACAGGAGGCAACAAATGAAATCTCCATACAATGAAACTGTTGTCAGCAGGCGGTTCCTGTCCAGGTAACTGGCAGCACCTTACAGGAACTTCCTGTGTGGATACCCATTAGGGCTCGGACGGCTAACTCAGGTACCCGGGTCGGGTGGGTACTGAGAAGGGCCCAGGTACCCACAGGACTACCCAGAACCGTGGTTAGTCATGTGATATAATGTTTAATGACAAAACTTATCTAGAACTCTATGGTTACACTACAAGTCACTAATGATAGCATTTCTTTCTGACTATGCATGCAAACCTTCTGACTTTCATGTTTGAATAAAGATAAAACTTAAGACAACTTCAGTGTATGCATGACCAGATCATTTTATGCATGTATCTAAATACACTTTCCCAGGGCTACGGTCAAACTGTTCCCAATTGGACATTTTGTAGATATGTCTTGAGACGTACAGCAGGTAGTTGGTTGGTTAGTTGTTTAACGCCGCACTCAGTAATATTCCAGCTATATGACGGCGGTCTTTAAATAATCGAGTCTGGACCAGACAATCCAGTGATTGATATCATGAGCATCGGCCCACGCAATTGGGATCAATGACATGCTTCAACCAAGTCAGCAAGCCTGATCACATCAGTCACCTCTTACAACAAGCATAGTCGTCTTTTACGGCAAGCATGGGTTGCTGAAGACCTATTCTATCCCGGATCTTCACTTACAGCCGGTACCTGGTCAGATCGGGTAATGGGAGGTGGGTACCTAGGTTATAAATTTGGACTTGTCCCAGCCCTAGTACATCTCCCTACTTTCCCTTGCTGTTTAACGCCAGCTCGGGTCGTCAGGCTCTGTTTACGGAGTAGCTGAAATGTTCTGAGCCTAACTAAGATGGACTGCATTGATGGAATTGGTTACTGAAACGATTTCAACATAATTCCGTCTGAGGTCCACATACTTCTGTCAATGATACTGGAGTACCTGTAGATGGCTTCTCCTGGAGGTTGTAAACGTCTGGCACAGCAGCAATGATGTCATCATTTTTTGTGTAATGTTTGCCAGGCAGCTCTTTCTTCAGGTTTGGGAAGATGCGAAAATCTGACAGTGCTAAATTTGGTGGATAATGAGTTCAAAGCCATGTATTGCAGTCATGGCAACAATACACCTGTGCACAGGTGCATGGTCTTGATGGGAGGTGAGGTGAGGTGAAATGGGGTTTAACGTCACGTCCAAGATTATTGCACTTATATAGCGACGTGCATGTACATGTGTGTGTTTGTGTGGCTGCTTGTACTAGTCCGGACTGATGCCGATTTATAGTGCTAGCTCACTGAGATCCATGCCGCAGTTAAACATGAATACCCCACTCAGACACAGTATACTGACTCCGAGCTGACCAGTCCTTGTTTTAGCCCCTTAATGCCGAGTGCCAGACAGGGTAACAACAAGTACCATCTTTTAACGTCTTTTGGTATGACGCGGTTGGGGATCGAACCCCGGGCCTTCCGCTCTCCAGGCGGACGCTCTACCACTAGACCACGGAGGCGGTTGGTCTTGATGGGAACAACACAACACACATTAACTCAGTAATAAATACTCGTAAGGATTGTGAGGTTAAATGGAGTTTAACGTCACATCCAAGATTATTGCACTTATAAACGATGTGCATGCATGTGTGTGTGTGGCTGCTTGTACCAGTCATGACCGATGCCGATATATAGTGGTAACCCACTGAGATACCATTCCACAGATTTACATGAATATCCCAATCAGACACGGTATACTGACTCTGTGTCAACCAGTCCTTGTTTTAGCCCCTTAATGCTGAGCACCAGGCAGGGTAACAACAAGTACCATCTTTTAAAGATTTTTGGTATGGCACAGCCGGGATCGAACCCCGGACCTTCCGCTCTCCGGGCTGACGCTCTACCACTGGACCCCAGAGGTGGTCTCATAAGGATGGTAATAATATGCAGATTTGTGGTTGTTAGAATACTACAAATTATGCCCCTTAACATAAACGTTTGTTTGTTTGTTGTTTAACGCCACACTCAGCAATATTCCAACTATATGACGACGGTCTGTAACATTATCGAGTCTCGACCAGACAATTGTCATTGATAAACAGCAAGTATTTGATCATTTGAAAAAAACATTTGTATAATATTGGAAAAATATTTCAATATTATAAAGGATGCTGTTGTTACCTATAGCAGAAAGATAATGAGAGAAGGTATCTAAGAAATGTTTGTTGGCCTACCTCACGTCAGAAACTTATGATCATGGATTTAATGTTTGTTTGTTTGTTATTTAACGCTGATATCGGCAATATTCCAGCTACATGACTGCGCTGTGTAAATAATCAAGTCTGGACCAGACAATCCAGTGATTGGAATCGGTGACATGTATCAACCAAGTCAGCAAGCCTGACCACCCGATCCCGTTAGTTGCCTCTTACCACAAGCATAGTCACCTTTTACGGCAAGTATGGGTTGCTGAGGACCTATTCTACCCCGGATCTTCGCGGGTCCAAGTCTCATGCTCTTGGTTTTACATCACGCCTTGTACACAGAGCACTACAATGTACTGCTTATAACGGCCGTCAACAACACCAACACTAACTCTTCCATCACCTTATTCCAGTGCCGATGTGACCCAATGACGAGAAGCAACCGAACAACATTTCTGATAGGTCTATTTAAAACTAAGAGTATTTAATTGGATGAAAAAACATGATTGACCCTCATCTTTAAATCCAGACATGTGGCAGCCATCTGATGCCAGTGGCCAATTAGCACACAAGCCACATACCTCCCAGACCTAGTCCACCCACTCCTCATTACGCGACAACATCTCACACCAAACACTGAGTCTTCTTAAAAAACAATCCAAGCATTTGACGCTGAAAAAACATTTTCAAGGAAGTTTTTTCACAACTTTATAATGCAACGGTTTACTTCATTTACTTCTGGTATTTATATTTTTTTCAGCAAACACATTTTTTTCTTTATATAAACACAACTGAAAAAGGTTGAGCTTCAAGAAGTATATATTTTTATAAGGAATAGACATTTTTTAATCAAATTCTGAATTAAGTTGTGTAAAAAATTAATTGTGCTTTCCTACAAAGAGATACAGTTCTCTTTCAATTATATAAAGTATAGATATACCACTCCACTTTGGATAGGGGTCATCAGAGACGTCATTCATTAAATATACCCTGGCAGATTTTGAGAATAAGTTTCCTGTGTCATGGAAAGACCAAAAATATCCCTATCAAAAGTGGTGTAGTATATTTGAGGTATTGATGAAAGAAGACATTGGAAATTGACATAAGAAAAACAGATATGGATATATAAAAGCGACAAATCCCTTTCAATAATAATAACTAATCTTTGCCCAAAGCAGAATCCAATGTACGATTCTGACTATATCACGAACATGTGTTTATGAATCACTATCAAAGAGTGATGAGACCAGGGCCCACTTGCACAAAGCGATCTTAGCGCTAAGATGATCTTAACTCCCATACTTTAACAATAGTCTTAGCGCTAAGATCGTTTTGTGCAAGTGGGCCCTGGTGTTTGCGAAAAGGTGAGTGTTTCCTGGACCACCGGTGGGGACATGAACAAATGAAGGGACCCCTCACCACAGAACCCTTCCCTTTGTAATACAATACCCACCCACTTCAAACATCAACGCTCCCCTTGTCATACATTACCCACCCACTTCAAACATCAACACTCCCCTTGTCATACATTTCCCACCTACTTCAAACATCAACACTCCCCTTGTCATACAATACCCACCCACTTCAAACATCAACACTCCCCTTGTCATACAATACCCACCCACTTCAAACATCAACGCTCCCCTTGTCATACATTACCCAGCCCAATTCAAACATCAACACTCCCCTTGTCAAACAACACCCACCCACTTCAAACATCAACACTCCCTATGTCATACAATACCCACCTACTTCAAACATCAACTCTCCCCTTGTCATACAATACCCACCCACTTCAAACATCAACACTCCCCTTGTCATACATTTCCCACCCACTTCAAACATCAACACTCCCCTTGTCATACAATACCCACCCACTTCAAACATCAACACTCCCCTTGTCATACATTTCCCACCCACTTCAAACATCAACACTCCCCTTGTCATACATTTCCCACCCACTTCAAACATCAACACTCCCCTTGTCATACATTTCCCACCTACTTCAAACATCAACACTCCCCTTGTCATACATAACCCACCCACTTCAAACATCAACACTCCCCTTGTCAAACAACACCCACCCACTTCAAACATCAACACTCCCCTTGTCATACAATACCCACCCACTTCAAACATCAACACTCCCCTTGTCATACATTACCCACCCACTTCAAACATCAACACTCCCCTTGTCATACATTACCCACCCACTTCAAACATCAACACTCAAACTCAACAACTTCTCAAAACTCAAAACATTTTCCAAATCTGATTAAAGAAACTCACACAAGTAGATAGGTTTGGGAAAATACTGCCATCTTAATGCTACACCAATGGATGTATCTATGAAGCCTAGCTGACAACTATGACAATAATGCACTGAGACCTCCGGAGGGAACAGCCTTGGTCTGTGATCAGCTTCATCAATCTATGAGAGTACAGGCTGGTGTTCTGCTGGGATTAAGTGCATCTGCACCTGGCAGGGCATGTCTCAAAAGTCAGTTCCACGATTAACAAACATGAGACATTCTTTTTCAAACTGAGATAAATGCTTAGTCTATTTCCCTTTGATGGGTTTTTGTGAATGAATGAACGAATGACCTGTTACACCAAAGTCTGCAATATTTGAGCTGAGAGAGAGCAGCATGCAAATAATCATTCTTGTAAACCAGTGTTCACACTTCACAGTAGCAGCAGCGACCTGCATAGTCAGACATGATGACATATACAACAAGTATTTGTCACAGTGACGAAATATCCCCCGCCATATACACCATAGTACCAAATATGAAGACAATCCAGCGATTAGTTCTTGAGATATTGTGGCAACACCGTTTTCCAACTCCAAAAACAGATTTGCCTGCTGTGACCTTGAAAATGGGGTCAAGGTCACCAAATCTGACAGGTGTATGCGGTGTCTGTATATACACCAAAGTTCCAAATATGAAGACAATCCAGCGATTAGTTCTTGAGATATCGCGGCAACACCGTTTTCTAACTCCAAAAGCAGATTTGCCTGCTGTGACCTTGAAAATGGGGTCCAGTGTTTAGTTCTTGAGATATCGCGGCAACACTGTTTTCCAACTCCAAAAGCAGATTTGCCTGCTGTGACCTTGAAAATGGGGTCAAGGTCACCAAAACCGACTGGTGTCTGCGGAGTCTGTATATACACCATAGTTCCAAATATGAAGACAATCCAGTGTTTAGTTCTTGAGATATCGCGGCAACACTGTTTTCCAACTCTAAAAGCAGATTTGTCTGCTGTGACCTTGAAAATGGGATCAAGGTCACCAAAACCGACTGGTGTCTGCGGAGTCTGTATATACACCATAGTTCCAAATATGAAGACAATCCAGTGTTTAGTTCTTGAGATATCGCGGCAACACTGTTTTCCAACTCCAAAAGCAGATATGCCTGCTGTGACCTTTAAAATGGGGTCAAGGTCACCAAAACTGACTGGTGTCTGCGGAGTCTGTATATACACCATAGTTCCAAATATGAAGACAATCCAGTGTTTAGTTCTTGAGATATCGCGGCAACAAACAGGTGGGACGTACGGACGTACGGACGTACGGACGGACGTACGGACGGTCGTGAATACTATATCCCCCGCTTCGCGCTTTCGGGCGGCGGGGGATAATTAGCAAATACAATATGGAGTTGATATCCCCTTTTCTTTGACTGTCAAAGACCTTGGAGTCATCATTGACCAAAACCTGACCATGGATTGTCAAGTAAACAATATCTGCAAAAGTTGCTACTTCCACATTCGAAATATCAGTCAGATAAGACCCATCTTGACATACGATGCGGCACATCAGCTCGTGAGATCACTTATCCTATCCAGGTTGGACTATGCTAACAGTCTGCTTTATTAAACAGGATCTATGTAGCAAATTGCAACGTGTGCAGAATGCTGCTGCCAGATTGATATGTAGACGAAATAAGCGTGCACATGTCACTCCTTTATTAAAATCATTACCCTGGCTTCCAATAAGATCTAGGATTGAATACACTTTCGTGTGCATTGCATACCAGTGCTACTATAGTACAGCACCTTCCTATCTGAGTGAACTTCTTATACACCAGCCAGCACGAGATCTCAGATCAGCATAAACTCCAGTTTAGTGTCCCTGTGGTCTCACTCAAAGCATTGGCAACAGAACTTTTGCTCACACTGCATCTGTGCTCTGGAATTCCCTTCCAGTGGAAATTAGGCAATCTCCAACTCTGGACACTTTCAAGACAAAACTAAAGACTTATCTCTTTAGATGTGTCTATGACTACGTAGACGGAAATGGCCAAAGAAGAAAATCTTGATTATCCCCAGAAACAGATTCCATTGAGCATAAAAGACAAAATAGCAGTGAAAATTCTATGACTAAATCTCTGCAAATCAGTGAAGACACCAGGTGTTCATGAAAAGGGTAAACACACCTCTCACACACAGTAAACAGTACGTGTTTGTTGCCCGACGCCGCACAGCAAGACTACCATGAGACGGACGTTTGTGAACAAACCAGACAATCAATGATGGACTAGATACTCCAGGGACACAAAGCTACACATGGTGCAACCACCCGCTCCTCTTTATTTGGCTCAAATGACAAGCAAGGGGTACGAGGGGACTATTGTGCTCTGAAATCCCCACAGAATACATATGTGTTCACCCTCGGACTGTGTGTGCAACAATAGTAACTCTTGAACTGAGATCATCTTCGTTTAAATAAGTTTTCAGTCTGGTATTTCTAAAATTATGTAAATCTGGTCTACAATATCTGAAGATACCGATGATTTAACTTAAGTCCTAAAACTGAAGCCGGCTGAAGCAGTGGACTCTATAAATCCAGAAGGTAGCATCCCAGAATAATTATCTGGACTCACGAATGCCCAGATGAACAAATCACATATCACATAGTATTCACATAAATAAACATTAATTGCAATATTTCCAAATACAGGGCACCGGATAAACAGGGTCTGGATTAATGAGGTTTAACCTTGTCTTACAGAACACTGTGCCAAGCTCTGTCCCCTCGTAATGATCCTGCCCAGCCAACAGGCTACACCATAAATCCTGATTACAACCCCGCTCATTAATTCAAATTGCTTGAATAATACCATTAATCCAGTAACACAATCTCAGATGCCCTCCATATATACCTTGAAGAGAGACCAGATAGCATAATGTCCTGATAATCACATAAATATATACATCAACGCTAGAGAATAACCATCTTCATTATCCGCTGAAACAGATTCCATTGGGAGTAAAAAAAGGCAAAATAGCAGTGAAAATTATATGGATAAATCACAGAAAATCAGTGATGACACTAGGTGTTCCTGACCAGCGGTAGCCCACCTCTCGCACAATTTGCATAAAGGACACGTAAACTGAGATAAGGCTGTGACTTCCCACTGGCTGAAGAAAATCGGCAATAGCTCCCCTCTGAACTAACAGATCCACTTTGTTTCTTATATCTAAAAGACATGTTTAATAAGGATCCTTTATGATCCAACCGATCTGCATGACATTTACAAAAAAATGAAAAAAATTGATATTTAAACTTATCAGATGTTGTGATGTCAAGACATTGAGACCGTTCTCGTCACTTGCAAATTTGGGTTTCGTTACAGCAGGAACCATAGACGTTAAGCTAAAATGTGTCAAAAACAGCAAATGTTCAGCTTCAGAGGTTTGTATTTTCTTGCATTTGAACCTGAACAAGTCCTTTGACCCCAGCTGAAGTTCTTACATATATTTCAAGAACTTACTCGTTCGTGTGCTTAGAGCTTCTCTTGAAGTTTTTGCTCTGTGAGCCATACCTCTATACTTTATCAGTGACAGAAATGTATAAACCTATATCCTATTGTTCTTATGGGGCCTTCATTTTGTTGATAAACCTCGAAGGTAGTCAAGACCTTTGAAATCCCAAACATATTCCTACAGAATGACCCGAGCTTTCCATCAGAAAGCCCAGATTTTCTGTATTTTGTCCGCTGTTGATGTTAATCAACATTTGAATAACTTCTTACAACAGCAGTGTGACATCACCAAAGATTGATACACATCCTTTTGATAAGCATCTAATGTTGATTTTTTACTGGATAAAAGTCACGACTTGTTGACATGAAAATTCCATGACATGAATCGAAACCTGCAACCTCAAATATCGTGTTTAGTATTGTAACCCATCGGTGCAGGTGATGAAAGGGTGTTCAATCTTAGATGTCATGACTTCAGCTGTCTGCATGCTGCAAATCATCTTTCTCTCACCCACTGTCGTCAAGTTTGTTTTATACGGCGACTACTGTGTCGTTTCACTGGAAGGTATACCAATGTTTCTTATTCCTTCTAGTATCTATTTTTAGCTCATAAGTTTGTTAAAACACTCTTCTTCAATTCTGGTTGAAAATGGAAAACCTCAAGCTCAAGAAAGAAAAACCTCTGGCCCTTGACTTTTCGCTTGCTCTAGGTTTTACATTTTATCGAAAATGTTGAGTCGTGTTTTAACTAGCACATAACCTAACTACCGTAGATAGCCGATCTCATAGCAAACCCAAGGTGTTAACTTGGTCCTTGCAATCTGTATCAACATCTTTATTAATCTGTTTGTACACAAGCCACATCACCAACATAACAATCTTCATGATCCATCATCGGAAATAGAATATCAATAAATATGTATTCAATTACGCAAGTTAATCCCGTCATGACACTATCTAATAATAAGAAGTGTTCATTGTATATCTGGACTGATGTTTGTAATCTATTTTATTAATTCACATTCACTCAATAATGTGTACATTAATTTCTGCAAAATAATGTGTCCCTCCGACGCTTATAATTTCTGCATACCCCTTTCCAAAGGGTCTGCTTTACCACATACCAGCACCATCTCACACGACATTTACACGATCCATGATCATATCATTTTATGTGATGCCTTGTAAAGAACCATAGTTGACAGAGAATGGATACAAATATCATAACTACAATACTTTGACTCACAAAAAGTAATATTTGTTGTTTGATTATTATTTGTCAACATTGATTTTTGTGATGGCAATAGCTCGATCTGACGAAATCTGACTGGTCAAACTGTTCCCTACATAAACAGTATCCATCAAAACCGCACTCAGCAATATTCCAGCTATTTTACGGTGGTTTGTAAATAATCGAGTCTGGACCAGACAATCTAGTGATTGACATCATGAGAATCGATCAACGCAATTGGGATACAATGACATGCATCAACAAAGTCAGCAAGCCTGACCACCCGATCCTGTTAGTCGTCTCTTACGACAACACAGTCACCTTTTACGACAAGCATGGGTTGCTGAAGACCAATTCTACCCAGGATCTTCACGGGTCCTCATCATATGAATTGGTGGACAACAACCATAAGAACTTCAGCCAAAAACACCCTCAGGGACAGGAGGGCTCAGCTGTCCAAGCTGCTGCAGTTTGCCATGCAGAGTTCCTGCCCTTAAGTGTGCATGGTCCCTGATTTTCATCATTGATTTGTCAGCACTAATCCTGTGCAAGGCGGCTTTTCACCATCTAAGAACTGCACCACTTCCTGATTTCCGCCTGCATTAAGCCGACATGACATGACTGTTTTTGGGGGGTTCAAAATATTTTTTTTGTCACTGTTCCAAGACATACATTACCCAAAAGAAGTTAAAGACCATTTAATCCCTTATAATACTATAGTCAATCTGTCATGTCACAGTGTATCTGTAGTTATATGAAGTGAGTGAATGGTTATGGTTTCACACCGCTTGTAGCAATATTCCAGTAATATCACGACAGGGAACACCAGAAATGGGCTTCACACATTAACCAATGTCAGAAATCGAACCTAGGCCTTTGGCGTGACAAGCGAAAGCTTTAACCATAAGGCTACCCGCCCAATAGTCATATGAAAGAATTGGGTGTTGTTTAGTTTCTTTGAGTAATATATAATATTCTCTTTGGAGAGTCAAACACAAATTGTTTTCAGGACATCCTTGGAACACATTCAGCAAACATGTAAAAAAACGGTCAAATTGTCGTTCTGTGGCCACAGTGACCGCAGTGACTTCCATGTCATCACAGAGTGGACGTCTGCTAGTGCCCTGCTATCAGCGCGGCGAGATGGACTGGTGCATGCTCACCACCTCCAACATGACAGAGACACAGACCCCCTGAGACACCTCTGACATTCTACATCTTCTGATAAATGCCAGTTTAATCTCCGAACAGAAAGAAATCAAAGACCTACAAGTGATAATTCAGGGAACATTATCCGTAAATTGTTTGCAATAAAGACTAATTGGCAGTGTGATAAACACACTTCAATGGAACAATAGTTATATTTCCGTGTTATGTGAAAATCAAATCCTGAAAGTCAATTCCATGATTATGCCTGATGAAATATACCATTCCGTACACACATATTGGTTGGGGATGGGGTGGTGGGGGGAGTCACATTGATATTGAGTCGCATTTTTGGCTAGGGGTCAGCAGTCGTATTTATTTGGAGACTCATTAATTTCAAGATTGACAGTATATTGTTTAATAGACATTATTTAGAAGTTGACGGATGACAAGATAGACACAATTTTATGGATAACAACTTCATTAATACTGTGAAACGCGACGTTTCGGTATAGATCCTTATACTTGCTTGACAACGGTATAAGGATCTATACCGAAACGTCGCTTTTCACAGTATTAAAGAAGTTGTTATCCATAAAATTTGTGTCTATCTTGTTGACAGTATATAGAGGTTATAAAGCGAGTGTGTTTGGGGATGGTAAATATCCTGCATTAGGAATAAACATTGTATTTTGCAAGCCTTGGCGAGCTAAATACAGTGTTTATTCCTAATACAGGATATTTACCATCCCTAAACACACAAGCGTGATAACCTCTTTATCATATAATGTCATTCTTTAATTCTGTGCTTGAAAATAGCTCTCCCTCTCTCACAAACATTACCGAAACATTGCGAGTTTTCCTGGAATGCGCGCATTAATATTTATTACGTCACAGGATAAGTGATGTGTCAGTCGGACTGTGACAGTAGCCAATATAGCTCCAACTAAAATTGGTTTCTTATACAGTGGCGAAGCAACATATACGCAAAACAACAATTGTTTTTACTTGCATTTCGCGGCAATCCATCAGTCTGTCCGCTGGAATAACTGCCCTTTGTCAAAGGGAAGCTACTCTAACCCTAGTCTATGAGACGTCACGGCCACGTTCAGACGTTGTTGACAGTCGGTCTGTCCTGTCATAACGTCAAGTACAGTCAGATGCACACAGAGCGACAAAACGAAACAAGGTATCCATTCAAACATATTTCGGCCAAATCCAACTATTTTAATTTGTGGAAAAGGTTTCAAGTCGCAGATGTCGACAGATATGGCTACTGATCCCGCTTGGCTGGGCCTAGTGCCCTTGCAAAATTGTTTCGAAATTTATATCTCAAAAGTTGCCAAAAGTTATAAAATGCCTTAGCTACATCACAGTTAGACACTTATTTTCAGTATGTTAGACTTTTCTTTTGATAATGATAGCAATTATCCCTTTAGTTTATCCAGATTCATGATGGTTAATTCTGACTCGATCGCCAAATGACAAGGGCGACGCCATGTTTGTTTGTAAACACTGAAAGTAGTCCCTACTTGACCTTTGATATTTGCATCTCTATCCGCATATGACCCCAACGGATATCGTTTTTATCCGTTGGCTTTATCCTGCCGAGAAACCTACCCATTATATGATAAATACATGATATCGGTAGTCCCACAAAACATGGGAATTACATCCTTCGACAGTTATGTACACACATGCCTTGAACAGTTTGTTCAAACAAAATATACCGGTACTAGCATGAAAAGTTGCTCCAGCCTCACATTTTTTACAAATTTGGATGAAAATCTAATAATTCATTTTTGAGTTTTGTTCTGACATGATCCATGGGACAATACAATATTTTAATCATTATTGCCTGTTTTTTATATCCAAAGCTGGTTATAGCTCCCAAAAGACATTTTTTGACGTTAAAAACATATATTGTTCTCATACAATGCCGCCATGATCACACTGAATAATAGACGTCAATTCATCTGAAACATTGTTCAGTGCTTGTTCACTAGACCACGGCGGCGGTTCAGGGATAAATAAGATCATTAGATAAATGATAAATATTGCTACAAAATTAAGCAAATCGTGCATCATACCGCTGAGTGAATTATCCCTGAGTAAATTTCGGTAACCAGACATCATATTGGGAGTGAAAACACATATTGGCTGAGGTTAAATACTTAATCGAGTCTTAGTCAAGAAAACCCTGTCATGCTGGACATTATCAATGCAACCTGGAGAGGCTGCTTGTCATAAGACTCAAACTTCATCAATCTGAGAAGCAGAACAAGGTCGGTCCGTCCACAAAAGAGAAAGGCATGGTGCCAGTTGTTCGTTCTTCACACGGAACTCTTCAGCTGGACAGATGGCTGTGTTGACTCTCGGGTTGTGCTCATTCAAGCAAATATCAGCATTGAGAGGGCTCCTGCTTGATGCAAGGCCACAACAAACTGATAACTTGGAATCACTTTTTGGTACAAATTTTCCTGCACTGCCTGTTTTGACAGAGGTTCCATACCATAGTTCTCAGCAACATGTCAAGTCTGTATGTGGGATGTCATTTTGTCACATGAACAATCAGAAATTTGGACTAAATATTTGGGCTGGGATGATACTACAACAGCAGGATCCGATACGTATCACGATACCTTGCTCAAGGTTCGATTTGTATCACGATATATGCATGTGCTCTTATCTGTGGTGTGTAAGCCCTCTTTTTCATAGACAGGAAGGCCAAACACCAGGCACACTGACAATTTACAGTTGGCAATGTCAAGTATGGCGCAATGGTTGAAAATATTTACATTTTCACCACTAATTTTCTCTACTGATTGGTGTTTGGTGTACCAGTTATTGAAGCAAACATTTAAGGTAAGAATCGATATTATTCCCTTTGAGTTCGACTGTAATCGATACTTGTATCAAGAAGTAAAAACTCACGATCCGACTATACATCAGATTTATCTCCCACTACTGCTTAATATAGTGCTTCTTTGTCTTGTAAAAACAGCTGTAAGGGTCAGTGAGTGAGTGAGTGAGTGAGTTGGGTTTAACGCCGCTTTTAACAGTATTACAGTTATATCGCGGCGTGTCAGCTTAATGTGGATAAATATTTAGCCCGAAGTGATGCAGGTCTCAGACGTTTACCACTTTGGTGAAACCCACAAGCACGGGTATGGTGCTGAAAAACCTAGAAACATAATCCGGGCGAACCGGGATTGGAACCCACAATCATAGGTTTTGCCCAAGGGACGAAACTCTGCACAGTGAATCGCGGCGCCTTAGACGACTTGGCCTGCCGTGCCCCCTGTAAGGGTCAGAAGATTACATAGATCATAAGGTCATGAAGCATGCAAGAAAACAAAAAGATTTATCATGAGTATCTACCCAACAGACGTCCTACCCCAGTGTAGACTGATCACGTCTTGGGTAAGCTCACATTTCCAACTTGGCAGCCACAATGGTACACGAAGGTCAAAGTGGTGCCAAATTTCACACTTCACAAATGTAGACATTTAACCTCGCACTAACTAAATTTTGAATTCATGTAGAAATGGAGGAGAAAAGGGCAAAATGAATATTTCTGCATGGGACATGGAATTTATGAAACGCTATAAAATAATTATGAAAACATGAGCATATCCTGCCCCACTGGTGGCACCAAAACACCCAAACACCCAAACACCCAAACACATGCAGAGGCAGGTCAACTGTTAATCAAAAGAACCTAAGAACAAATTATTGTTTATTAACAGCCTCACCATACCATCTCTTGATAAAGATTTATGTGCGCACATTAACTGCCATAGAGAGAAACAGATTGAGGAATGATTAATGTATTGTTGGCATGTCTAAATGTATAAATTTCCGAAGAAACCAGGCAGACATGAGGACAGAAAGGAGGCCTGTAAAACCTAAAACACAATATAAACATATCAGAACAAAATTCTTCAGTAGCATAGTTTTTCAAATGATGTAACCACAGATTATTTAACGTCACAATAAAAAGTTTGTGACAAGATACGAATTATGATCCAAGCAAACTAATTGTTTAATGTTTAATGCTTCCAAATTAAGACAAATGAGATGAATTCATAGAAATCTGTTTTGTTCACCTAATTGCCAGTCAATGCCAAATGTCAGGAAGGGGAAAGAGGAGTACAATCTTTTAACAACTTTGGTATGATGCTCCCTCTGCTAAACCCCGAAGTGTAAATCTTGAGTCAACAACTTTGCTTTTGCAATATTTCAGCCATATGTTTTCAAGGTTTGTTTGTTTGTCAACACTGCACAGAGTAATATTCCAGCTAAATGACGTCAGTCTGTAAATAATCACGTCTGGACCAGACAATTCAGTGACTGACATCATGAGCATCGATCTACACAATTGGGATATGATGACATGCATCAACCAACTCAGCAGGCCTGACCACCTGATCCCATTAGTTGCCTCTGACGACAAGCATAGTCGCCTTTTATGGCAGGCATGGGTTGCTGAAGGCCGATTCTACCACGGATCTTCACGGATCACGTTTTTCAAGAAAGGACAGGATAATTGCTTCAGACAAAACATAATCCATGGAGGTAGTCACAGGGTTTCAGGAAGCCTTGAAGCCACAGTAATAAAGTCCTGGGTATGAAAAACTTGATGATTAGCGAAGAAGCTGATACAGCAGAATATGTGTTTAAAGGGAACTGTTTTTTCAAAGTTTTTCACCAACTGATAGAATCTCCATGCTGTAGCCAATGAAATGTCAGTATTCAGGTTTATTTCTTGAACATGGGGCGTGCCCTGTTGGGGAGAATCACTACATGGTGGGATAATATGGATTATGTTTAAACCATTTTAAATATATTGCAAGTGATTTCAAGGGAAATGATTGGCTTAGGATAACCAAGAAGTTTTGTATGTGTTTACATTTCCATGAGCCGAAAAATAATAAGGCTGCCCCCATTAACGAACTAGTATTTCTTGATTGGCTAATAATACAATGGGTGGGGCTTGACTTTCGTGATTGTGCTGGGCAATGTTATTGATGTCGTATTGTTGTCTACAGTTAGGGTTGTGTGTCAATGATTAGATAAGCAGTTTGTGAAGTTATTATTGTTGACATATTTATTGATAAAAATTGACTTCAATATGTTATTGGATTTATTGACATAGAAATATAAAACTGTGGTGCACACTTTGCCGAACTCCACGGATTTACACGCGATGCAAACCAGTCTTTATGTTTTTTCTCCATAAACATAAATATTGAAGTCAATTCTTGTTAACCTTGAGTGAATGAGTTAACATCTAACCTTGCATCATAAATATTTCATCCATATAATCACAATACTATAAGAGAACAGTATAAGAATCATATGTTTTGTAATGCGCAGTCAGGGATTGAAACACTGACTTCTGCTCCCCAGACAGACACTCTACCCACTACACCACTGAGGCTGTCCCATAATCAACAACTTGAGTCACTGCTCGAGTCCACATCTAACTTAGCATTCGCAATATTTAAGCCACATAACCATCTTTTATCCAGAAAAGGACAGAATGTTCTTTCAAAAGTAAAAATAATCAAGATTGATGTCCTGTTGACACAGGGACTGATTGTAGTGTCATTTGACAGTTGCAAGTGAATAAAAATAAAAATAAAATGACTGACTTGATTGAATAATGCTTATTTTGGACAATTTTGTTTCAACACCAGAAATCACCTGATACAGATTTTGTTAATACTGCCTCTGGGATCTTGGTAAACTGACTTAGAAACTATAAAACAAGAAAAAAACAGATCTGGCCTTTGTGAAATACAGAATGGCAATAGCTGCATTTGTCATTTATTGATAAGCTTGGGTAAAAACTGATCAAGATCATCCAACATGCAACTACAAGGCCTGATTGAATTCAACATTGTTATGCTTGAGGCTGAAGGAACAGCTGTCCATGTGACTTGATTCAGTTATGGTAGGTATACTACCTGCCCTGTGCAACAATACAAAGGGTGCAAACAATACAAAGGGTGCAAACAACAATACAAAGGATGCAAACAACAATACAAAGGGTGCAAACAATACAAAGGGTGCAAATAACAATACAAAGGGTGCAAACAACAATACAAAGGGTGCAAACAATACAAAGGGTGCAAACAACAATACAAAGGGTGCAAACAATACAAAGGGTGCAAACAACAATACAAAGGGTGCAAACAATACAAAGGGTGCAAACAACAATACAAAGGGTGCAAACAACAATACAAATGGTGCAAACAATACAAAGGGTGCAAACAACAATACAAAGGGTGCAAACAACAATACAAAGGGTGCAAACAATACAAAGGGTGCAAACAACAATACATAGGGTGTAAACAACAATACAAAGGGTGCAAACAACAATACAAAGGGTGCAAACAACAATACAAAGGGTGCAAACAATACAAAGGGTGCAAACAACAATACAAAGGGTGTAAACAACAATACAAAGGGTGCAAACAACAATACAAAGGGTGCAAACAATACAAAGGGTGCAAAAAACAATACAAAGAGTGTAAACAACAATACAAAGGGTGCAAACAACAATACAAAGGGTGCAAACAACAATACAAAGGGTGTAAACAACAATACAAAGGGTGCAAACAACAATACAAAGGGTGCAAACAACAATACAAAGGGTGTAAACAACAATACAAAGGGTGTAAACAACAATACAAAGGGTGCAAACAACAATACAAAGGGTGTAAACAACAATACAAAGGGTGCAAACAACAATACAAAGGGTGTAAACAAATAGGGAAATGTCAACGTGGCACTCCGCTAGATATCCCATATTCCACATGTGTTTTATGGCATGGATCGGGGAGACACATCTGAGGTAGAAGACTGACACCATGTTGAGTTGACTTATTCAATATTGCTGCACTCAAGCATCTCCGCACAATAACAGTGTGTGAGTGAGTTGGGTTTAGTACCGCTTTGAACAGCATTCAAGTTTTATCACAGCGTGGCAACTTAATGTTGGAAGAAAGTCCGAAGTGATGCAGGTCTTAGACATTTACTACTTTGGTGAAACCCAAGAGCAGGGGTATGGTGCTGACAAATCTAGAAACTTAACCAAGGTGAACCGGGATTCGAACCCAAGTTCCTGGCGCCTTCAAGGGATGCAACTCTACACAATGAGCTGCAGTGCCTTAGACCATTGCCCCCTGCACCATAATAAACCTCAGCACAATGTCTTGCCTCAAACATCTGGCTCCAGCTCTCGTACCTGCACTGGTTGATATGACTTACATACATACATCAGTCCCAAGGCATAAGCATGCTTGGACTTCGAGTTCGGGTGAGCTAACCAGCTGAGACGTTTGAGCATCAAGGAAAGTATCTGAGGTCAACTTGGTGAAGGAAATCAAAACTAATTTTCACTTAGCATCTCACCGAGATTCAAGTATATCAATCACCTGCTATAATTATGCTACTGGCCAACAAATGTTGCCCAATAAAAGATTACAGAGCAACAACACCTTCCCAGGGCTCTCAATGTCCTGTCTGATTCCAGAAGATTCACAGCCATATTGCATTATCCAGAACAGTCCATCACCATACAGATGGCTGACTTGTGATGGACCAGGGCCAGTGGCTGCTGGCTCCAGACACTACATCTGTCCTGGCCAGTGTTTGGCCACACAGTCCCCCTCCCCCTCCCCCTGCTGCCGGCCTCTGGGAGGGGGTGCTCATCCAGCACTTCATCACCTGGAGGTCCTGCTGCCTCACAGCAATCTGAGAGCACTGACTGTGACCTGGTGGTTTGACCAATGACCTGTCCATATCTCGTACATTCATGAGTCAGTGATTGGAGGCGATTGATGCTTAACATCGAGTTTTAGATTAATTCACTTAGAGCAACATGTGTGTGTCTGTCTGAGTGTGTGTTTTATTGTTTCACTTAAATAGCATTCTGTGTGCTCCTGTGTGTTTGTCTGTGTGTGTGTGTGTGGTGTGTGTTTTTCACTGAAACAGCAACCTGTGTGCTGTGTGTGTCTGTGTGTGTTTCACTTCAATAGCAACCTGTCTGTAGTGTGTGTGTGTGTGTGTGTGTGTGTGTGTGTGTGTGTGTGTGTGTGTGTGTGTGTGTGTGTGTGTGTGTGTGTGTGTGTGTGTGTGTGTGTGTGTGTGTGTGTGTGTGTGTGTGTGTGTGTCTCCTTGTACTAGTCTGGTCTAGAGCCATTGAAGGACCTTGATGTACTTGCATCAGGTGCATGTCGACATGAAAACCAAGTTGCACCAAACCCAACCATAGGCCGGTCAGCTGCCAGTGTCACATGAATTAATGACGCATTGCTGCAAAATGTAATAGGAAAATGAGCACACATAATCTTGAAATACCTACAGTTTGATGACATCTCACCTAAGAAAACATGACAAGCTACACGTGTAGTAGTATGTAATTATGTACATATCATCAAGTGTATTTTAAGGTCACCTCTTATTTTAATACCTAAGTTTTAGTCTACCCTCCAATCTAACCTGCTTCACTAATACAATAGCACAGTCACCCTTGCGCTTGCCTTGTCTCTTGTTTCTCTTGTTTCTCTTGTCTAGCCCCAGCCCCTTACTTTCACTGACAGGGTGCATTATGGGACTGGTCAGTTTGAATTTACACTTGTATTTGACTATGTATGGAGACAAGTTGTCGGTTCATCGCTGAAATAATTCAGTCAGTTGTCACAGGTTAGTTTGTTTGAATTGTATATTTATGTGTTCTTATTTAGTGCTTTGAAGGGTTTGTTAAGGTGCATATGTATGGTTTCTTAACTTCTTTTGATAGTACTTATATTGTTAGGTGTGATAAATATATATATCATATCAGTCATCGTATTCAGATAAATGTAGTTAGGCTAAATTTGCTTAAATACTTTAAGTATGTAAGTGTGTTTATAATAGATAATCTTAACTAGCATTTTCATGTTGATATTACTTAATTTATTGTGTAACTAAGCATAATGAGTACATTTATTGATAGACTGGAGCTATTTACTTGTAAATTAAAGTTCTGCACCGAACTGCACATGTATGAATGTATGTCTGTATGATGAGGTGAGTGATTAGAATACATATTTTAGGGTTATTGTATATACCTAAGGATGTAAACATATAGAGAATCTCCCCCGAGTGTCTTTTGATATCACATATATCAACACGAGTTGATAAAAGTGGAAAAATTCTGAGGCTTGCCGAGGATTTTTGCCACTTTTATCAACGAGTGTTGATATATTTGATATCAAAAGACACGAGGGTGAGATTTTATTTATCATCCAAAATCATTCTTTCAACTTTTTCAATTTGTAGACAGTAATTAGCAGTGTCTTCAGTGTAAAAAGTACTGCAAACAGCTTCAGTAGCAGAGCCATTAGTGATGTCATTTGATTGTGACGTCATAGTAACCAGTGACGTCACAATGGTCTGCAAAGCATTGTGATGTAATTTCATTGCAGCGATATCTACAGTGTAGATATCGCTTGATCTCATCCAAGCGATATCTCCTGTGGTAGCCAGTTTGGGATGATAAATTGATGTAATATGTTACACTGTAATTATGTTATATATATATTTATGTTCAGGTGTGTCCCGGTAAAGCAAATGATGTCTGATGTTGTGACATCATAGGGCACAGTGCCATATACCTGGTGGGGACATTTATATTTTGTATGTATTTATAGTGATATGTACTGAAATGGTGTGCTATGTATTAATGCATTTATCATCATTCTCCCGTTATTGATAAACTATGTTTGTCAATTTATTATATGACAAATCTCCTGTAATATTTACTGTACAGTAAGACAAAACTAATCATGCTAATTACGATGGATCATAACAATGTATATGATCATATATAAGATTCTAATATTTGTTAATAAGTTATAAAGTAATGATTCATTTGTATGTGTAGGTATTGTGCATATTTTAACTCTGTGTATTTATTTTCACAGGGCCTCTGTTTATTTATGTATTAAACAACTGTCATCAACAAATCAACCTGCGTTTAGTGATTCATTCACCTAAACCACTCTGGTTACACACGTATCACAGGGATTAGTGATATAGTATGGTAAATACATTTTAGAGGTTTTCAGTGTGTTCAAAGACAGATTTTGTGGGAACAAGTAAGGGTTGGTCAGACATAATTTTTGTCTTGGTGCATATTGACATAAATATATACCGTATTCGACGTACAGTAGAACACGGATATAACGAACTACTAGGGACCAGAGAAATCAGTTCGTTATATCCGTTGTTCGTTATACACGTTTTCGCTCGGAAACGTCCGCCATCTTGGATAAGACAAAACACAATACACACGTAACTGCAGCATTGATTTGTATTAGCAGTGATCATTCAACTGATATCAATTTACAACATTCATTTAATAACATTAAATTCATAACATTTTCTGAAGATTGTTATCAAATACATGTACAAAATTTAAACATATTTATCATTTTTCGATTTACATACGAGATGTGTAGTCTGTGATTTTACTTTGGCCTCGTTTCGCTGACTGCATTCTTGAAACGGCATCGTTCAGATCCGCCAAACTGTCAAAAACTGTTTGTTTTACAGACAAGATTACATGTACAGGTAAGATTAACACAATGCAAATTTAACAAGGTTGATCCGTCACCACTGATTGTATTGATTCGCCGCCATTGTTTTGATTCGCCGCTGATTGCATACAGCCAATTGTCAGTGACACTTGACACTGAGTGAGATTTCTCAGTTCGCTATACACGTCGCTAATAAGTGATAGATGGGCTTGTGGGTGATCAGATATTAGTTCGCTGTATCCGTTAGTTCGCTATAGAGAGTTTGTTATATACGTAAATTTTATATGATATTATATAGGTGATAAATCGGGGATTTTTTAACAGTTCGTTGTATCCGTTTGTTCGCTATATCCGTGTTCGTTATATCCGTGTTCTACTGTAATAAGCGCCCAGGGCGCTCTCAAAATTAGAAATAGGGGGGCTCTTATTAGAATATTATTTTGTCAAAAAAAAACAGTTGAAAGATGTCGTGGTTTATGCTGACAGCCTGAAAAGTTTATAAAGGAGAGATATATTTTTCCAGAATTTAATTGCCCATAATTAAGGGTGCATATCACACACGACTGCGTATTATAAGCGAATAAATAAGTATTGTGTACGTTGATCAATCGGAAAGGGTGCTAATTGGGATTGTTCACGAGCCAATTTATTAGCAAATATCGCCGTGGGCGCTTATTGGAGCGGGGCGCTTATTACGTCGAATACGGTAGTTGCATTTTTCAATGGCAGGTTTCACTGGTGCATGTTTTATATAACTGAATCAAACCAACCCCGTGAACTATAGTATCATAGTGTACACCGTCGTGACAGTATAGCCATCCTGACAATCATGTGCCTTAAAGTATTCCATAGTCTCACGACATTGATGAACGGATGGTCTTGTTGTATGTGACCTTTGGTTTGGACATCATGTCAAATCAGCTGACTGAAGTAACGAATGCCTGTCAATATTGACCCCATGTCCATTAATACGAGAGGTTGTCAAAAAGTTCTAAGCCCAACTAACTTCCAACTGTGGGCCATAACAAAGTGAACTAGTCAATGTAGTACATCGTTTGAGTGTATTTGGTCTGTTGAGGTGGTTTGTTTATCAGTGACAGGCAGTGGAATGTCATAGGGGTCCAAATGGACACAGAAATGTAAAAGAACAAGTACCAAGCAATCATCAAGTTTTTTCCTTTAAAGAAAAGTACCGTATATGACCGCGTATAAGCCGAATTTTGAGGACCAGAAAAAAGATTCTGTAGAAAGGGGTTGGCTTATCCACGGGATACACTTTCATGATAGTATTTTTCAGATCGTGATCTGTCAGAAACATCGCCTGAATGACGGTCCGATAGATTACAACTTCCCGAAAGTTTGGAAGTTGCCACGACTAGAGCCATTATTGTTACAAATTATCGATAAAGTTATTATTATACACCAATGTTGTCATTATTAAAAAAATGTTATGCATGTTACTACTTCCGATAATAAGTTTTCAATTGAATGTTCAAAGTTTATCGTTCTTCGTAAACTCCACAATCTTTACATGTAACAATATATGTAATTCACAGCTATAATATATAATCCCCAGATAAAATCGCCAATAGCTATTACGTACGTTTTGCAAAGTTCAAAAATTGATAGTGAACAAGTGTCTACCTTTATTGAAAGAGGCAAATAAACAACTGTATCGGCGAGTTACTCCGTTCGCCATTTGCAAAAACATGTGATCAGCTGTTTCCTGTGATGTCACAAACGGTGACCACTGTGATTGCTTCCTGTTGTTTAAAGCAACACGGTACACAAGGAAATGAGCATTGATAATAACGGGCCGATTGGTATTGTCATGTTGTTTACACAAACTTTAAGTTGTGGGTGCTTAGCGATCGTGTTGGGAGTAAGGGCTTTATTCCTTTGTTTTCGAGAGATTAGTTTAATAAACTGGAAAAGCCTGTGAGTAAGTGATGGTCATTCAATGTGTTCATAGTATGATAGTTTATTTAATTCAATTGGATTAACATACAATAGTGGTGTAAAGGGGGTTATAAAAGTTGGTATATTTTTACTGACCGACATTTTCATCATGAGTTTTAAACGAAAACGCCATGCTTACGATGCTGAATTCAAACTGCGACTCTTCGCTCCAGCTGATATATTTTCTCATGGGTTCATAATTCTATATACACCGATTCACAAAATGGCGCTTGGTTGTTGATGGCAACATATAACGATCATTATGAGATTAAAAAAAACCACGAGAAACAGCTTCCCACATTATGAAAGTGGATGACTGGTTTGTTAAATCTTTATTAGAAATAATAATGACTTTTTCAATATAATTACAACGTTTTTCATCTTATATTTTTGAATATCTGCAAGTACCGGCACGTGTTTTTCAGTACGACTTCGCAGTGTTTTTTGTCTTTCAATTCCTGATTCGGCTTATCTGCGGGACATATCATTTTCTTTCGTATTTCAATGGTCAAATTAACACCTTGGCTTATCTACGGGGTCGGCTTATCCGCCGTCATATACGGTACTTCCCAAGAAATTCATGACAGCATGTCACATGTGTATGCGTTAAGTGCCCCAGATATTCCACTGTTAAACGTTGGGCTGCTATGTCTAAGGCTGGGAGAACAAGGTGACCCTAGGTCTGGACGTCCCTCAACTTCCATCAATGAAGAGTCAGTAAAGGAAATAGAAAAACTGTCAGAGAGGCATATTACGACTGCCGAACTTGAGGAAGATACAGGTCTAAGCCATGGATCCACTAAAACTATTATTCATGAACATTTACAGATGAATAAGATATCTGCTCATTGGGTGCCAAATTTTCTAAATTCTGATCTTAAAGAATTATTAAAAAGGCTATGAACAGAGCATTTTTCAAACAGAATACCATTCAAACATGAATTTATACCAAATCTGCACATTCGATTTTTTTAAATAATTTGTAATCATAATAATTATGCTCCAAAACCTAGAACACTTTGGCTCCGCCCACTCATATGCATAGGGGTTTTTTTTAGCGGTCAGTCTCCTGTGGCTGTGACGTCATACCAGACAGTCCGCTATGTGTTGATCATGTTTACACTAGGCTATTGACTGAAAAGTGACGCAAAGCGCTATATTTTGAATGAAGTTGTAGTGACAATATGGCGTATTGTCTCGCATTCGGGTGCACTTGCAGTGCTACGAATACTTCAGGCCTTAATTCATTTCCATAGATCCCTGCAATCTGCCAAGAAGAAAGCTATGGCTGGCGTATTGTCAACGTGCTGATGTCAAACTCAAAGACATAAGCAAATACAGCACGTTATGCTCCTTACATTTCTCAAAGAAGAATTATGAAAGGGATCCCGAGTTCATGGCACAGTATGGCTACACGAAAGCTGAACCCAAGCTTTTTAAGCATGCCGCACCGGACATTCCCCTGGCTATGGACGGCATGAGCAAGAATATCACCAAAAGTGCCAGGTTCACCAAGAGGGAGGCTTTTCAGAAGCGACGACAGTTAGAACAAATAGAAGTGAGTGAAGTAGATATGAACTTGATTTACAATACTGAGTCGTATGATATTACAAGCTCGCTTGTATCTCTTGCAGTTTTCATTTACCGGAGTTGTTGGGTGTAGATCGATTTTACTGTACTTTGTTTTCATGTCACAGTTTTCCTGAATCTCGTAGGTTTTGGCAGTAGGCTTGTCATCCATGAGGGATTGGGCATTCCTCCTACATACACTAGTCGCAAGGTTACTTAATTTTAAAAAGAATCAGAATTGTCATAATTGTCTACGATTTATATAATTTATATTTTGTAAATTAATTAGAATGTGAAATAAAATCACGAAGTCTAGATTAATTATTTTCCCGTTTTAGGATCTGAAAGAAGCATATGATAGTTTCAAAGCAACACAAGATTGTAGACAGTCCGGCAGTACAGATATTCAGCAGGACATGTCAACATTGGAGCCTGTTCAAACTTGTGTTGAGTCTGGCAGTGGAAAACACTATTTCAAGTGTCAGGTGTCATGTAAGTGATTTTTTCTAACATTCCATATATTGATTCTGCCCAGAATCAAATTTTATGAATTAATTCCCTAATTGTAACTATTTTAGCTTTCATAGTGATATTTAGATAATCATTTTAGACAAAAGTTAGAGAAAATATTATAGATTGATTGAGGGATACCTTCTCCCAATTATTCAGGCCATTCTGTTATCATAATTCCTCTGTATCTACTCAATATGATATATGGCTTCCTACACACTCTGAGCTGTTGCATATGTTTACATATCTGGAGACAAATCAAGGTTGGCGAAAGTAACAACATGCTATACTTTTGATTGGACAAAAACCCTGCTGACATAATCCTGTTAATCAAAGCCATCATGTCCAGTTGGTCCAGGGAAATTATCGCAATGGAATGGACATATAATAGCCTGGATCACTGTGGATGGGATGTAATGAGATTTATGATTAAGGATATCTAATATATAGTAATAAGTAACATCGAGAGATTATGTCCATAGGTCTGACCGGGATACTAGTTGATTTATGTTGATATGTATATAATTAAATTTTCGTTGTGTTCATTGAAATTCCTGTATTCTGATTAGCTGAATTGGTCACGTGTTATTGCATTCATTTCCCAATGAATGTAAACACTTAAGCCACGCCCACTGAGGCGCACTACTTTTATTACTTCGGAATGTCGGGGAATCCCTTTCTGCTCACGTGTATCGTCATGCCAGGACATTAAGCGACTTTCATGCATTTTCATTGTCCAAACAAACCTTTGAAACTGAAGGCCAAGAATGAATGAAACAGCAAACATGCGCCTGTGCGACCATGTAATTTGAAACAGATGCCTTCTCCCGGACATAATTCTTCCGGTTCGTTACAGTCTGACTGTTGCAGTTCTTTTCCCCTCTTGTCTTAATTGACAGGTCCAATGAACATTGTTTTGATCCTACTCTCCGTTGATTGGCTACTGACTGTGTAGGCGTGTCAAGTTATGTGCATAAATTAAACGATCACCTGATTCATGTCAAGCCACAGAATGTATTCCTACACCTGGAATGTTTATCAATGTCGTCATTTTTGTCTGTTTTGATATATACAACTGTTTTTGGTTAAACTATTGTAGATAAAACATGTTTTATGTTGACGAATTTAATTATAAGCATTGACTGTGTATTTTCTTCGGTTCATTGAGGTATGAATCGAAAAAACAATGTGCAAACTTTTGTAAGAACCCGTTACGCGGATTCATACGGTTTGCACATCGGTTTTTCGATTCAAACCTCAATGAACCGAAGAAAATACACAGTCAATCCTTAAATATATGTTGTGACATATATCATATATATAAATATATGATTTTGATATTTGTCTTATTTACAGTGGCAGTTCCTTTAAGCATTCATTTTTCAGGATGTACATAGCAGCATTTCACTATAATGAAAACAGCCAGAATACCCAAGCAGTGACCAAGGCTAGAGAGCCCAGGTGGACAATCTGCTACCCCAAAGCCAAGAAGAGGTCATCCTCCGTAGCCAATTTATGGTAAATGTTGTTGTGATGAAGGAGTAAGTATATTCCAAAACGTAGTGTTCCTCGTAATAAAGAAGTTGACATCCATATATTCTCTTCCTCATGTGTATCACGTCTAAATGCCTTTCAAAGACTTGATCAGAAATACTGTTCAAATTTTCACATAAAATGCATTGTAAATATCTGTATCATATATAATCTTTCTATTTTAATTATCATGATAAAGGATAATAACAAAATAGAAGACCTAAAAAAGTACCACCATTGGCCACCAAATCTTACAAACAAATAGTCAGTTCCTTGGGCTTTCACAAATAATTAAGCTTACATTTATATACACTGAACAAAAAATGTTTTGGATCATTAATATTATGGGGGATATTTTCATGAAATTGTGTGCTGAGTCATCACTACTATAAACACACCCACGATACATCACATTAAGAACATCAGTTCAAAGAAAGGCATGAAAGATAATCAATGTCATGTAGTCAATCTTTTCAATTAAGGTACACTTATTTACAAAGTAAACATGTCCTCATACATTGCTGCTTGACATCTGATCATGACTTCCATATTAGGTCTCAACATGGCACTCGTGCAGGAACAGTCACGCAGTTGGGATACGATGACATGCATCAACCAAGTCAGTGAACCTGACCTCTTATGACAAGCATAGTCACCTTTCACGACAAGCATGGGTTGCTGAAGTTCAAAACAGTGTTAAACCCACTCACTCTGCTAATATTCCACTAATTATGTCTTCAACCAAGTAAAAATCTTCAAAGAAGCATGTTCATTAACTTATTGAATCCCTGAACTGAAATCTCCTTCGAGGTATTGTTATTCTTGTCACATACCCTTCAACAAGGTTTCATCCAAAGCTCAAAATATCAACTTGCTTTGTCCAAACAAGATCAAACCTTTACCAGCCAGCAGTCAAATCACAACTAAAATAAATATTTCAACAAATCATCTTTCAAACAAGGTAGTCTTAAGGGCATAAAAAGAATGAAAAAAAATATTAAATAAAAAATATTGAATAAAAAATATACATATCTGAATCCTTAAATCAGTCTAAGGCACTGAATTACTTCATTTGCTCTTTATAAGTTTCAGATCTTCAGATCAAATGTCTCATGAAGACAATGAGAGACAAAATGACAAAGCCTCAGGACTTTTCAGAAATACTTCAAACGGTCTGATCATTCCGGCAGCTCTGACCCTGTTCATTGGGGAACTACAGAACACACATCACCAATTTTACAGCTACTTCCTAGAAGGAAAACACGAATCAAATCACACAATTTGAATACTACCTTTCTTTTTATTCCATGCCTAATTTTCCCATTTATTTTGAAAACAACAACATTTTTCCAAATATTTCTGGGATGTTTTGACACCAAATATTTTCCTAAATGTATGGATCGATGTCTAAGCTTTGAACAATACACATACGAAATAATATTTCTATTGACCTCCTTTTTTAAAAGTGTGAGTGTTAACCATGAAAATCTAGACTTGTTGATGTCTGGGTAGATACCTCCAGCTCTGTATATCCACTGGAGCCAATATTGATTTTTATATCAAATGGAATTCTGCAATAGGAGACAATAAAAAGAATTGTCCCAAGACTTTCTTTCCCGCTAACATGTCTGCTGGTATGTTTTGTGTTCGTAGCGGCACTTGAACTGTCTTGAATCAGGGATCCTTTAAGACATATTTTTTGTCTGTCTATCAATGATATAAAGCAGTGATGCCAAGTATTATACACTGAAAAGACATGGCTTTATACTACAAACAACAAGTGAATTAATTCTCATTTCACGACAGGTTGCGTATTGCTCACGATAAAAGTCAATGAACACAATGTTATCTAAACCAGCATCACTGATTGTAAGCTCACAGCATCAATGGGTGTTGCTGCATGTTAGAACTTGTAGAACTGATGATGTTTTCCTTCAGAACATTCCATCCCTATGTAGTAAGGAGTTGGTAATGAGGACTTCTGTTGAATCATGCACTGACCAATAAGGAAAACTGCTGAATCACGCACTGACCAATAAGGAAGACTGCTGAATCACACACTGACCAATAAGGAAGACTGCTGAATCATGTACTGAGCAATAAGGAAGACTGCTGAATCACGCAACTGAGCAATAGGGAAGACTGCTGAATCATGCACTGAGCAATAAAGATAGCTGCTGAACCACGCACTGAGCAATTAGGAATTGAAGACTGCTGAATCATGTACTGAGCAATAAGGACAGATGTTGATTCAAGTACACAGCAATAAGGAGAGCTACAGAAACAAGCACTAAGCACAATAAGGATGTAAGTTGATTCACTGAGCAATAAGGAAGACTGCTGATTCGAAACACTTCATCTGCATTATGCAAATGTTACCACCCATAAATTTTTCGGTTATGAATTTAAACACTTCTAAAGTTTTCAATCAGGTCTTATTTTGTAAAGAGTCCATTACTTGGCCCAGATAGCAATCCCTTTAAAATGAGATCTTCTACTCCGATTTGATAGCTCTCTGCTTGAAGATCTGAAAACACCCCCATAGGTTTTGTCAGCTGAACTTATAAGCCAATCAGCACCGAGGCTTCTAAATTCTCAATGCAAGTGAAGCATTAGACAATCTTATCTGATTTCTGTATCTCAAAAAACATTATAATCGGGGAGTCCCTGTGATACTGTTCAGAATACTTTACACGTTTCCGAGACCCTTGGCACCTTCAGCCTAAGGTCAGCCATCGAGGGTATAGTCATGCTAACTTTTGCTGAGATCATTTCCAGAAGTCGAAAGCTGACATCTGATTGGCCCATGCATCCTTCAATTAGATTGGGTTCAGGGTTCCTCTGACATGGCATCCTATGGAGGTGTCATGTTGATCGGAGAAAAGATCTGACTTTGCCCAGATAGGTGACAAAAAGAAGGAAAACAGAACACAGAATTTTCAATGATTTTTGTTTGAGTGACTTCAGCAACAACGATTTGTAAATTGTGCTAAAGTATCATTGAATAAACATTACTGAACTGTTATTTCAGGCAACAAATTGTTCTGTTAAATGGAATGAAGTTCATTCAGGCTGAAGTCATCGACATTGCAAGACAAATTCTCTCTAATGCCATTGAGGTAGCCAGACAAATTCAGTCTGACGTCATTGAGGTAGCCAGACAAATTCAGTCTAATGCCATTGAGGTAGCCAGACAAATTCAGTCTGACGTCATTGAGGTAGCCAGACAAATTCAGTCTGAAGTCATTGAGGTAGCCAGACAAATTCAGTCTGAAGTCATTGAGGTAGCCAGACATATTCAGTCTGAAGTCATTGACATAGCAAGACAAGTTCAGTCTGAAGTCATTGACATAGCAAGTCAAGTTCAGTCTGAAGTCATTGACATAGCAAGACAAATTCAGTCTGAAGTCATTGAGGTAGCCAGCCAAATTCAGTCCGACGTCATTGAGGTAGCCAGAAAAATTCAGTCTGAAGTCATTGAGGCAGCCAGACAAAATTCCTTAATTCAAAAGACGGACTAAAAGATTTAACATATTGCAAAGTTTCTTCTCAAAAGCTGAAGCAGTTTTTCAAGATGAATATGTGAGAACATTCACATCCTGCAATAGTTGACAAAGCACGGCATCCACTCACACAGCATCCACTCACACGGCATCCATGGCATCCACTCACATGGCATCCACTCACACGGCATCCACTCACACGGCATCCACTCACACGGCATCCACTCACATGGCATCCACTCACATGGCATCCACTCACACGGCATCCACTCATACGGCATCCACTCACACGGGATCCATGGCATCCACTCACACGGCATCCACTCACATGGCATCCACTCACACGGCATCCACTCACACGGCATCCACTCACACGGCATCCACTCACACGGCATCCATGGCATCCACTCACATGGCATCCACTCACACGGCATCCACTCACACAGCATCCCCTCACATGGCATCCACTCACACGGCATCCATGGCATCCACTCACATGGCATCCACTCACACGGCATCCACTCACACGGCATCCACTCACATGGCATCCACTCACACGGCATCCACTCGCACGGCATCCACTCGCACGGCATCCACTCGCACGGCATCCACTCGCATGGCATCCACTCACACGGCATCCACTCACACGGCATCCACTCACATGGCATCCACTCACACGGCATCCATGGCATCCACTCACACGGCATCCATGGCATCCACTCACACGGCATCCACTCACATGGCATCCACTCACACGGCATCCACTCACACGGCATCCACTCACATGGCATCCACTCACATGGCATCCACTCACACGGCATCCATGGCATCCACTCACATGGCATCCACTCACACGGCATCCACTCGCACGGCATCCACTCGCACGGCATCCACTCGCACGGCATCCACTTGCACGGCATCCACTCACACGGCATCCATGGCATCCACTCACACGGCATCCACTCACACGGCATCCACTCACACGGCATCCATGGCATCCACTCAGACGGCATCCATGGCATCCACTCACACGGCATCCACTCGCACGGCATCCACTCGCACGGCATCCACTCACATGGCATCCATGGCATCCACTCACATGGCATCCACTCACACGGCATCCACTCACACGGCATCCACTCGCACGGCATCCACTCGCACGGCATCCACTCGCACGGCATCCACTCGCACGGCATCCACTCGCACGGCATCCACTCGCAGGGCATCCACTCGCAGGGCATCCACTCACATGGCATCCACTCACCCGCATCCACTCACATGGCATCCACTCACATGGCATCCACTCACACGGCATCCACTCACACGGCATCCACTCACACGGCATCCACTCACACGGCATCCACTCACACGGCATCCATGGCATCCACTCACATGGCATCCACTCACACGGCATCCACTCATACGGCATCCACTCACATGGCATCCACTCACACGGCATCCACTCACACGCATCCACTCACATGGCATCCACTCACATGGCATCCACTCACACGGCATCCACTCACACGGCATCCACTCACATGGCATCCACTCACACGGCATCCACTCACACGGCATCCATGGCATCCACTCACATGGCATCCACTCACACGGCATCCACTCATACGGCATCCACTCACATGGCATCCACTCACACGGCATCCACTCACACGCATCCACTCACATGGCATCCACTCACATGGCATCCACTCACACGGCATCCACTCACATGGCATCCACTCACATGGCATCCACTCACACGGCATCCATGGCATCCACTCACATGGCATCCACTCACACGGCATCCACTCACACGGCATCCATGGCATCCACTCACATGGCATCCACTCACATGGCAATAACGTTTATCTGCATTTTCTTCTTATAAAAAAACCAAATACAAATGAGGACCAATTTAAGTTTTATTGCTGCTGCAGAGGTCTACAGGCTAGGATTAATTAAGAACAGCAAATTCAAGCTGGACCCAGCTCAGCCAATCTGCAGTTCCAGGAATTTAGATTCCTTGTCAGCTTACATAATTTTAGGATGTGTATCAACCCAGAAGTTTAATGTTACCTTCCATACACACTCCAGATCATTACTGGACTTCGGAGTGTGGATCATAGTATCCTTTCAATTCTGAATCCCTGTTCTTGTATCTCACGAGTTGGAATACACAATTTATGACTTGATTGTGAGTTACAGACAGTCAGATACATGTAATTGGAAGTCCTCGACAAACATGGGATCTTTTTGAAGTACAAAACAAGTATTGGAGTGGGAGACAAGCCCCCACCGAGGTGTCTTGTATGTGGAGCAAACATCCAAACTTTACATTATACAACATTCTGTCCTCAGGAACCCACCATTTGATATTCAGGTGGGGAGCTGGGATTTTATTGAAAAACACATATTGTGCTCCTCAGACAGGTGAAAAAAGGAGACATCGACTGCCACAAAAATTGCATAGTTGAAAGGTGTATCTTTTATTAAAATTCAGGCTCATAAAATTAAATAAAAAAATATATCTGGTTTTGTAGCTTAAGCTGAAAAAATATCTAATCTCGATACAAAATCACCTGCGAGCTGTACCCAGTCATCAAAGAAGCTGCAATTCCCAGTACTGAGTTGTATCCCTTAGGCATGCCAGGATCCTATGATTATAGGTTGTGGTATCAGCACCATACCCATGGGTTTCACCGAAGTGGTAAATATCAAAGAACTCCATCACTTTGGACATTCTCCCTCATTAAGCTGGCATGCTCTGATATAACTGAAGTACCATTCAGACCAGCATCAAGCCCAACTCACTCACTCACTCACTCTCTGGACTCCAGCGTTTCTCACTTGAATAATATATCGCTGAATTCAACCTTATCCTTAATGGGGATTGTCTCTGTAGCTTAACACACTAAAAGTTTCTTGATATACGACTTGCAAAAAGATAAATCTAACTTTAAAAAAGTCCTCACGAGTGTTAAAGCTCCTTATTCTAACAGCCACTCCTTAACAGGCATAATCTTATCTATTTCTAAAACCCTTTAGGCTGTAGTTACAATCAATACTCCCTCAATGATAACACACTAGTGGTTATGAATTGCTTTCCACACCAACATGCAGCTTTTTACTTCTCCGGGATGAACATCAATTCCTCAAACACAGCCCGCATCATGATCACGCCAGACTTTACAAAACTCAACACTGTCGGACATGCCACATCCCAAATCCCTAAAGTAGGTTTGAGGCAGAAACATTTGGAGATGTCCGTCAGATTATCCCTCCATTACCCAGTGAGAGATGGTTCCATGAGAAGCAACTGTCCCTCTCCATTACAGAGGCGCCGATGGACACCATCAGTGGTGGGCAGCGTGGCATGTTATCTCCTGTCCACAAAAACATCTCCCAAGTGTTAAACTCAGGAAGCAGAGCTGCCTGTTCAGTCAATAAAAAGCTGTAATTACAATAAATCTGTGTAATCAAGGGCTTGTGTGCTAGACAATGAGATCCGGATGATTGGGACAAACACATGTGACCTGCACTGTTACCATCATTTGTGTAGAGTAAAGCTTATGCAAGAACCATAATGATACCAATAAATGGGGATATATCATGGGTAATTTAGGCAATCATGTGATAACCAGACATTTTGAACACTATGGAATAACAGGTTTATGTCATAGACAATGTCCAATATCATTTCTAAAAGGTCAGATGATAAACCGACAATCGACTGAATGGTTGTCGCAATCAAGGTTAGAGGAACATGTCCTTCAATTCTCTATAGTGTGAGATTGCCAGATCAGAAGCATGTTCCTGTAATGAACGTAAGGAATTATAAAGATAACTGTCTATTAAGGTGACTGTTGATCTGTAGAACATTGTTTGTTCTAGATGTGATTCTTATTCACATGAAGTAGCAGTACTCCCATCTGCAAGTCATTATTGGAGTGTGGGTAAATGACAGTGAAGGTGTTCAAAACAATCAATATGATGCTTATGACGTACATCGGCACCTTTGAGCTTAATGACAGGAATTCTTACTCGAACCTGTATGAATAGAAATTCTGTATCTCACCATGAACTATAAGTAGTGGTGTAATGATACGGTGATACAGTATTGTATCATGATACAAGGTCAATGATACAATACATGGATTTGCAAACCGAGTATCGCGATACATAAGATACATTATACGTAAAAACATGTAAATAACAGACACTGCACAACCAGCAGCTGACAAGGATTCTCTAGTTTTGCCTGGCATGACATTCACAGCCAACTCTAGCTTATATGTTTCTGTCCTACAAAATCCGATCTTCGATCTCTGAAATTTAGAAACATATGATTCAGGATTGTGATTCACCTGCAATAAGATAAAAATACCAACTTCATGAAATAAGAGTAATTGGTCAGGATACGAATCGTCTGCATGTCTCGGTACTATTGTATCTCGACCCAACCGTATCGTTACACCTCTAGCTGTGAGTACAGTGAATGATGAAATCTGCTTCACTGAATGTTCTTAAGTTGAATATAGTTGGGTATAGCTCCTCTCCTCTCAACAGTTTTCCAGTTATATTATGGAGTGTCAGCTATATGTGAGAGACCCATGAAGATCCGGGTAGAAAAGGTCTTCAGCAACCCATGCTTGCCGTAAAAGGCGACTGTGCTTGTCATTAGAGGTGATCGGGTGGTCAGGCTTGCTGACTTGGTTTATGCATGTCATCGTATCCCAATTGTGTGGATCGATGTTCATGATGTCAATCACTGGATTGTCTGGTCCAGACTCCATTATGTACCAACTGCCGTCATATAGCTGGCATATTGCCAAGTGCGACGTTAAACAACAGACAAACAAAAACAAACAACAAAACTAAATGTGGGAGGAAAGCCACAGAACAGAAAGCTACCGTCATTTGTTCTATCAATGTTATAGGTGATGATGTATCCTCTCCTGGCCTGGTACAGAACAGTACTGACATTTGTTCTATTGATGTTACAGGTGATGTATCCCCTCCTGGCCTACGGGTACAGAACAGTACTGACATTTGTTCTATTGATGTTACAGGTGATGTATCCCCTCCTGGCCTACGGGTACAGAATAGTACTGACATTTGTTCTATTAATGATACAGGTGATGTATCCCCTCCTGGCCTACGGGTACAGAACACTATTGATGTTACAGGTGATGTATCCCCTCCAGGCCTACGGGTACAGAACAGTACTGACATTTGTTCTATTGATGTTACAGGTGATGTATCCCATCCTGGCCTACAGGTACAGAACAGTACTGACATTTGTTCTATTGATGTTACAGGTGATGTATCCCCTCCTGGCCTGGTACAGAACACTACTGACATTTGTTCTATTGATGTTACAGGTGATGTATCCCCTCCTGGCCTACGGGTACAATGCATTGCTTCCTGCTATACGGATGTTGATTAGCTCACCCTGGTCCAAAACACAATCCTATGACTAAACTCCAATAAAAATGGAATAAACATGGGTTTTGAAATATAATGGATTATGAACTCATTCTGGCTATAATATCTTTTGGTCTCTGAGATTCCATTTTGATTTTTTTCCTTAAATGTGCCATTAAACCAATGCTTATTCAAGTCAAGACTTCAAATGCAATGCGTCAGGCAAAAGTGTAATTGAACCCTGACCATTGGACCTGATCTCCAAATTGGCCCCAAGAGGCTGGAGGGGATTGATTCCCATGAAAGTGAATTATTTGCAAGACATGTCAGCATTGAACACTGTGAATGTTATTGCAAATTTGAGACATAAACATTAATTATTGGATTTTGTCCAGTTTTCCATCTCTCCACAATGTTGTACAGCACAGGACCCTGTCTGCGAGTGATAAATGGTACTTGTTTTCACCAGTGCCTGTGAACTTGAGTTTACAAACAATGGAACATGGATTCCAAGTGCTTGATTCAGCCATATACAACATGCACAAGTGCAACTTATCATTGAAAAATGCAACCTAATGTCCACGACTTCATGCATCAAATTTGGTTCTAAACTAATGCTTCCTTGTAAAAACAAAATCAGTCTTTCAACACACGCAATGCCTCTACAGTTTAGTTACAATACTACATCACTAATGTCTGTGTTACATGTAATTTGTTAGGCTGTCTTAGGCATGTAGCAATCAAACTGTGGCTACAGCAAGATTATGTTCAATTGTTGCTGTTACGTTTTACAGCCATTAATTTATGCAACACTGGCAGCGGACTGGTCAGCGAACTGGTCCATGTTTCAAGTTTATGGGACGAGGGTGCAACCTGGTTTTGTGTGGTGGAACTTGGTTTCATGTCAACATGCACCTAGTGCAATCTGAATCAAGTTCCTTACTTCAGTCCTGATTCCTCTGATGTTTAAAGCAGTGTTACAGTGTTAAAAGTGTTGACAAATTGCTGTTATAGGTTATCAGATGGTTACAGACCGATGGTGTCGAGTTTGAAGTTGACTGACTGCCACAGATACAGTGTGTAGATCCCCAAATCTTGCAACCATTGGTTTATGCCAATATGGCTTACAAATAGCTGTTGACGTTATTCCATCTTATTGTGATGTAAAGTCGGAATGACACACTAGAAAGGACGCCATAGCTGAAGATTGTTGACGTCATTCGACAATTGTGTGTTTCTCAGATTGCATTCGTGATCTGTGCATGTTTCAAGAGGGGAGCTCAAAAGGATTAATAAAAATGGGTTATAAAGAAATTATTACACTTGCATGTGTGTCATACTGATTTTACAAAACTCAGAATTCAGAAACTCATGTAAGAATTCATGTATGACCCTCGCTCTTGCTCGGGAAAAACAAGAATTTTGACATTAGTTTTGTAAAATCAGTATAACACACATGCTCGTATAATAATCTGCATGTGCAACAACGTTTCACCCAATGAAAACACACAGATGACAAAAATTACTGACACAGCACAAACAAATATCCAAAATAAGTTCAGGAAGCATATTTTCCAACACATTGAACACATCCCAGCTTTAGTTGTGTCACATTGCGACCCATGCCTCCTGTTCAAATGGTCAGGAGACACGAGTCAGCTATTGCAAATTATCCAAATTTCTGGTTGTCAGGAGTGTGTCTGTAAAATAAAAATCTTGTTAACCTCCAACTCTGGTTCCAGACAAACTGTATCATCTTCCCGAGGCAAGAGAGCTGACTGACTTTAAAAAGTACAGTTTCCAATCTTGCTGAACTAGGCAGGAATTTCTGGGCTCATATGTTGTGCCACCAGTGGCTATTATGAGTTATGTCCCTTCCATGTCACCTCTACTTACCAACCAGATTCCACCTCTCATATCTCTTGCCCTTGCTTTAAACAAAATGGCGGCACCCAGTCAAGACGATTTTATGGTTATAAAGATATCCCCATGAAGTTCATCAGATCACTTGAGCACCTTGATTAAAAACATGAAAAGACTTGGAAAATATCTGTCGACGCCCAGTTGACTGTACACATGCTTTGCAAACCTTGCAATAAAACGAAATTTGGCATGGCAGTTACCACCTTGTTTACTGGATTTTGATTGTGCTATGCATAGACTTGTTAGTCCAGTCAAAATTTAACTCCATAATTCCAACCTAGTTGGGCAAGGGTGGAAACTGGACTTTTAAAGTTATTTAACTTCCTTGCCTCAGGAAGATGAACAACATTGGCAGTTCACCAAAAGTGACATCGACTAAAATGTACTGCTGTGTTCCACAAGTAAGAGCACAGCTCAGTTTGAATGCCTAAAGTTGTGAAATTAGACCACAGTTCTAACCAAACAGCATGAACTGTTATCGTCATAATTGCTGTTATTACATCGTTAAATTATATTACTTATTGAAAAGTTCCAGGAACTGTTTTCTTGAGAAATGAACTGTGCCAAAAGAGGTTGTAGGTTTATTTGTTTTACTTCACAGGGTAAAGGAATAAATGTGTCTCTACACACAATGTACAATATTTCCACTGACATTTTTAATATGGGACCTATCAACTTAATTGCCCCCTGTTATTCAGTATTTGCCTCTGTAAGTCGCCTCGTATGTCAAGCACAGGCTGCTGTGGACCTTTTCTGACCTGAAATCCTCTCAAGGCCAATGACAAACTCGTCCCACTGAACATTTCACCCAGGATTGTTGTTGACAACAAGGTTTCAGAGAAGCCCAACATGTACATGTTGAGAGAACAAGGGAACCGTCTGACCAAAGTATGTAGTAAACACCACGAAAACCCTGTCTGTTGTTATGTTAAAGTTGTTAAAGATTTTGAGACATATTTGTGAGGTATATATTTTTAAAAAAAACACATCTACCATTCCTATTCACATCTTTTAGTAGTCAAGTTATGTTACATTTTTAGACGTTTAAAAGCTTATTCCAAAAAACTATGCACACAAACAAAATTTGTCAGCTTTGCAAAATGTGGAAGTCTCTATTGCTGACAATGACATGTAGCCAGAAACATGGCCTCAAAAACTTGGAAGCTATTAAAGGCTAAACCATTATGAAGCATCTCTACAGTTTCTCAAGTAACGATCAACATATCTGAATCATCAGCCAATCGATCACAAGGCCACTACCAACTTTTGCATGCTGAAAATACCCTTACATCAACACTTGAAGATCTTTCATTCTCCTGAAGGTCTTAAAAAACATAGTGGCTGTTTTTAGCACCTAATTATATCTTCTAAATAACTAACTTTTCTTTAAATATTTTCATATCTGAAATGGATCCTCAAGCTTTTGTCAACATATTTGTCACACTTACTGCACATTGAAATATTTTTTTGCTTTATGGTAGACATGTGGGGGACATTTCCAAATTTGACACATCAGCTACGAAGAAGGTGATGCAGTTCCCAATCTTGACTGGTACCGCATGTTCCTTTGTTGTTTTCAGATGAACAATTGACTTGCCTTTGCATGTATTTGTGATGAGGTAAGCATGTCCTGCCCTACCAGTAACACCTGCCACTCACACAATCAACAATCACAGGCTGCAATTCCTAATTACAGCTTTTACATAATAAATTAAACACCAATATCTAACATGTATCTCGTAAAAGAAAAACTAGTTTAATTTATTTTAGACTTTCTTGTCTAAATGGTAGATGGAAACATATTCCCATTCCAGAAATAAACTGTTTATTGTCTCCTTCCAAATATTTTGAAGATGAGTGTCACTATTCATTGAAAGGTGTTTACTTCAAGTTGAACATATCTATTTTGATGAAACTTTAATTTTGTTGCCATATTCTCTGTATATTGAAATATTGTCACATTGGCTCAGCTGATATAATGTATGAGACCTCTGTAACTCTGTATTATAGCCAAGGTTATAGTCTTGAGTGGATATAGTCCTGTTCTGTTCCATTTGCCTGCAGACATGATGGCAAGGAAGTAAGGAAACATGAACTGCCTGACACACTGGAATCTCCACATGGCAGAACGGTGAAGACAGCATTGTACAGACAACCAGGAAGAGGAACATGAGATTGGCATCGGTCGTTGCTGGGGTAACATTCATTTCATCCTGGATGTAGAAGCTGGGGTAATCTTATGGACGACACGGAAACCCACATGAATATGATACAAGCGTGGGAAAACGGATGCCATCTGATACAGCTTTTATCACACGATGTGTCACATTATCAGATGCTGCTCCGACCGTTACTTGGGATTTGGCAAGGTTTGGAGTGATGCCAGGATACATACAGGCCTATAGTCACATCCCATGAAGGGAAGGTTGTATACTCTTCAACACACACGATTAAGAGAGATGCCAGGATACATACAGGCCTATAGTCACACCCCATGAAGGGATGGTTGTATACTCTTCAACACACACGATTAAGAGAGATGCCAGGATACATACAGGCCTATAGTCACACCCCATGAAGGGATGGTTGTATACTCTTCAACACACACGATTAAGAGAGATGCCAGGATACATACAGGCCTATAGTCACACCCCCATGAAGGGATGGTTGTATACTCTTCAACACACACGATTAAGAGAGATGCCAGGATACATACAGGCCTATAGTCACACCCCATGAAGGGATGGTTGTATACTCTTCAACACATGAGATGGAAAACGGTCCTTAAGTCGTTGTTGTGTGACGAGAAATTTAACCACTACTTTTTTACCTTGCTCGGTTTTCTTTTGGAGGTATTTAAACTAATTTTTGGATATTTAGAAAGCTGAGCATTTATGCATATCTTACGAAACTGTGCTGCAGTACAAATTTTGGCCTTAATACTACCCCTTACATGTTTTATTTGAAGATCATCATGAAGTGAAGTACAACAGTGCATTAAAATAGTGTTTTTTCCTCATAAATTGAAGTTTTAATAAATAGTTTACTGCATGTTTTATTTTGGGGTTTCCTTATGCTGTTTGCCTGTCAAATGGGTAGCATTAAACAGTAGGATTGAGAGCATTAAATCAGGATTGAAAACTATTTGAGTGTTATTTAATCACATGTTTTTAGCACTGGCAGTGTATGTGCTGGAATACACTTGATAATGAGAGACCATGTATGTCCATTAATCTCCAGTTTTTGAATTTGCTTATGATAAAAAGAAGGGAACTAGAATACATGTATTTAATATATTCACACAATATTTTCAGAAAGTGTTCGAAACCATTTGGAACAGTTTTACATATTATGTTTATGACCAGATAAAAAATGTAAGAAATGTTTGCGAAAGTTTCTGATTGTGTTCAATGACATAAGTTTATGAAATATTTGTAAAAATTCATGATGAATATTTAAACAGTAAACCAACATGACATTGAGAAATGTTTCTGAATTTTGAAAAATCATTAAACAAAAGTTTGTAAATTAAATGTGTGAAAAATTCAAAAAGTGTTTAGGAAATGTTCAAGAAAAATTCGGTTTTCTGCCAATAAAAAGTTGCCACACAGTGATAAAACTGAAATGCTGTACAAAGTATCACAAAACCCAAGCCACTGTCACCGTAAATCCCGATAACGTCACGTGTCATCCATCATTTACGCAAACACTTCAAGTGTTAAAAGGTTGATCCAGTAAGTAATTGTTGTCTAAAAGGTATTGTTTTAACACATGACTATCCGGGCACAGGACCAGCTAGTGAAGAACACACAGTCACCCATTGAGAGACACTTAATAAAATCTGTAGGAGACAGAGGGCTGGGGAAGTGTTGGCAATACCATCAATATTCTACAGTAAGCCCAGGGGATATAACTGACTTATACACTATCTGAAACCACGCTGCATATGCTGATCATGGAAACTGATTGGTCAAACTAACCTTCCCCCATTCCATGAAGTTTGACATCAAAGGAAATACAACCGAGAAACACAGAGAGTGCTCAGGGCACCCATGGTAAAAAGAGGTAAAAAATATATACATGAGCAGGTTATAGATATTGTGTGAGAAAAAATATAAGTAAAGAGAAAAGGAAGAAAGTAGGACAAAGTGACTCCAAAAGAAAGGGAGTGTGGTTTTACGCCACTTCCAGCAACATTCCAGATATTTGAAACAGCCAAACAACTAGTTATACATTTGAATTGTTTGATAGGCATCTCTTAGAAGTTGACGGATGACAAAGTAAATATGGACTAAATATACAACTTCTTTATTTTACTGTAATGGTGACGTTTTAATTTGGTTTTGTTTGTTTGTTGTTTAACACCGCACCCAACAATATTCCTGCTATATGATGGTGTTGTGTAAATAAGTTAGTCTGGACCAGACAAGCCTGTGATTGATATCATGATCATCGATCTACGCAATTGGGATACGATGACTTGCATCAACCAAGTCAGCGTGCCTGACCACCCGATCCTGTTAGTCACCTAGATCCTTACACCATTTTTTAAGCAAGGCTGAATATGAACATGGTACAAAATATAACATATTCCATGCACCATGTTCATTATTCAGACTTGCTTGACAACGGTATAAGTATCTATACCGACACGTCACTATTACAGTAAAAAAATGAAGTTGTTATCCAAAAATTGTGTCTACTTTACTTTTAATATATTTAAAAAAAATTCTACCCACTATTGCAGAATTTCTGTCAAATTTGATGTGGGTGTAAGCCAGTTAGAAGACTGATGAAACCCATGAGCATGGGAACTGTCCTGAGAAACATAAAAACATAATCACGGTAAACTTGGACTTTAAAAATGTTTGAGCTAAAATGTCGCTATGAAAATATTCAAAGACACATGGGCCACAGAACACAGGTGAAGTTGTTCCTTCAATGCACAGAACTTTGAGGCCAGGTTTCCAGACCATTCATCACATGCCAAGCTCTGCACAGACACTTCCGATTCAAGATTTCACCCTGAGCAGGGGGCACGGGTGGCCCAGTCGTCTAAGGCGCCGCGATTCGCTGTGCAGAGTTGCGTCCCTTGGACACGCCGGAAACCTATGATTGTGGGTTCGAATCCCGGTTCGACCCGATTATGTTTCTAGGTTTGTAAGCGCCATACCCGTGCTCGTGGGTTTCACCGAAGTGGTAAATGTCTGAGACCTGCATCACTTCGGGCTTTCCTCCCACATTCAGCTGACACGCCGCGATATAACTGGAATACTGTTAAAAGCGGCGTTAAACCCAGCTCACTCACTCACTCACCCGGAGCAGGCACAAGGTACAAACCTCCCTGGCTGAGTTCTGTCTTAAGGAGCACATCCTGGCCTTGACATTAACTGAGTACCACCTGGAATTGTAGGGGTAACTACTTCCTCATGACCAGGCTGAAATCAAATACACGAGGCCGAGCTTTGTCAAGTACTTTTTGTCACGTTCATCATAATTATTATTGGATTACTGAAGGCCCAATGTACCTAGTGGCTATAGATCTGTAAAATAAATGTTGCAGTTCTCATTAAATGGATTGCAAAATTAGGTTCAATGAAGCATTAAATTGTATTTTACGTTTCAGTTAATCCAGCTGAAAATTCTTATTTGCAGTTCATATTTGTCAATTTTTTATCAATATTGATGTGCGAGTCATGAGTGATATATAAGTTTAGTTACATCAGTGGACCAACAGTTTTATTGTGTAGAATTGAACTACAGAATTGTGTAGAATTTATGTCCCGGAGAAGCGAATTTGCCAAATTAAAATAGATCTTTTAAATGAAAACATTTGATTGAAAATATGTTTTTTAACCTTAATTTACTGGTACTTTGTATTAAAGAGCTTACGTTGAGAGCTATGTTTATGAGAATTAACATCAAATCAACACTGACAAGATATTTTGTCTTCTCGACATGTATTCACAAAAAACAGTCACACCGAAACACTCATTATCTATGCTGGGCTTTATCTAGACTTGCTCTGATGCCTATATTTGGCCCAAAGTCTGCAGCAAATGTCTGTACCGATTCCCACATTGGAATTGGAAATGTCTCAGTTCACGAAATCAAAGTTATAACTAATGTGCCTTTGTAGAGGTGACAGAGATGCCTTATTATTGCCACGACAAAACTATATTCTATTTTGTTGATCAATGTGCCAACACACCCTTATACTATCAATAAACGCAACAAATGCACTTACTGTTGGCACAGCACAGGTTGCCAACTAGTCGAGATTTCAGGGATATCATTCGGGTACTCGCTGGTAAGAAACAATAACAAAGGCAACAACCAGTCCCAGGGAATTGCTGTAGATCAGTCCCCCTTTAATGCTTAGCGTTACATTACTGCATGAAATACTATGTTGGTGGCACAAAGTGCTGTGCATAGTTTGCAGGTCACCGAGAACAATAGGGAGTGGCACTTGGTACTTGGGATGCAAGCGTGACATTTCGAAGGCAAGGTCCACAATTTTGCAATGTTTTTCCTGTATCTTGTTAATCACATTGGTGTCAAAAGGGACAGAAAATTCAATAATATAAATGATTTCATTGGATTTATTAAAAAGGACAAGATCAGGTTTGTTGGCCTGGATACGCCTGGATGAGGCTGTGTATGGGCCTATTCCAAAGAATTCTGTATTTATCATTTTCAATGACGCCCTCTACATATTATGGGTCGTACCATGGATTGACCTCTGTGTCAAAACCCCAAGCATGGCGAAGACGATAACAAAATGATCATGTCACTCCATCATGTCACTTAAGACACTGTGTTTGTGCCAAAGCTGGGCATCCACTGACAATGTGTTGGACAGTCTCATTAAATTTGTTACATAATCTACATTTCATATTTACATTTTGATGCAAAATCACTCATTGATGGTTTTGAGTGGGAAGTGACTGGTCCTGAGCAACTTTTAGGGCCAGCCGACGTCCTCCAAGCGAAGGACTCTGGAGGGTGCTGACCTTCTTAACAAACTGCACATAAACTGGATGCAGTGGTCGTCCAGATAGCCTCTACTTGAAAAACTGAATTTGGGCCGATATTATTATTATAATTATTATTATGTACAGATTAAAATATAAAAATGCAGCAAAGAGGGACTGGGTGATCCTGGCACAGTCAGGCAGGTTAGGCTCATCATTAGCTCAGGGCCCTTGCCCCCTCTACACGCAGCCCAGACAGAGAATGGGACTTCTCCCAGGAAGCACTGCCTATTATTATACCTCTAAATTTAAGAAACGAAGAACTATATAAAATACCGGAAGCTTAATATTGAACAAAACATTTTTTCCCAACTTTGCTTGCCAAGGGCATTCTTGGAAATCCTGACAACTCTGTTACGCCAAAGATCCTCAGAGTCCTCTGCAGTGTGAGTAAACTACTTTGAACTGATGACACAATGCAATTTATCGGAAAGTTCAGCTGTCAACACCATCTGACCTACTGCTGCTTCAAACACGGCTGGACTACCTACATAACTGACTTCTGTCACCCAGACATCTCAGGTGACATGAAAGCTGCCTGCTATGGAGTAATTAACGATCTTTTCCAGCAAACACAGGAATCATTACAAAATCTCCATGGACACTCTCTGAGTTAATAATGTGCATGTGTTGAAAGGTTCGACATTTGACACTGGTATCCTCGCTTCAGGCCTCTTCAGGAACTTAATTTCTTGTTTCACAGATGATTTTGACTGAACCAATTTTGAAAAACCAAAATGAGTTTGAATTGGTTTGAAACACTGCCAAAACTCAGATCCTAAAATACTTGTTAGGTTTTTAATTCACAACAAACATAATTCTCGACATGCTTGTCATAAGAGGTGGCTTATTGGATTTTGTTTTGTTTGTTTGTTGTTTAACGCTGCACTCATTATTATTCCAGCTATTCGACAGTGGTCTGTAAATAATCAAGTCAGGACCAGACAATCCAGGGTTTGACATCATGAGCATGAATCCACGCAAATGTGATATGATGACATGCACAAACCAAGTCATCGAGTCTGACCATCCGATCCCATTCGTTGCTTCTTACGACAAGCATAGTCACCTTTTACGGCAAGCATGGATTGCTGAAGACCAATTCCAAACGAGAATCTTCACGGGATGCCTGTCGAATGGGCAGCATTAAATAGTAGCATTGAGTGTATTAAATCAGTGTTGAAATTTATTTGAGTGTTGTTTAATCAGAACTTTTTGAGCACTGGCAGTGAATGGTTCAGTAACTGGTTCATAGCATCGAACCCCAAAAGCGCAGAATATATCAATCAATGAATTGTCTGGTCCAGACTCATTTATTCACAGGCCACCATCAATAAGTTGGAAGTTTGCTGAGAGCTGTCTAAAACACAAACACACACACTCGTAACACCCAAAAGTATATCAAAATAAAACAGGCCAGTGAATCGCAGGAGGGGGAGGGTCAAGTCACAGATTCTGTATCCTCTCTACCTTGGAGCACTGCTACTGAGCACAATACAACGCATCCTTTATATGAACAAAAAGAAAAGATTAAAAATATTATCGACTACAAGTCCCACAAGATTTATGAGTACGGATGTTGGAATGACTGAAACTAAATAACTAAAACAGATCTAGGTTAAATTTTATGTAAATTTTGGACAATCCATGTCAGAATTGAAAAGAAGAAATCATAAGGCACACACATTGTTTTTGCTGTTGGTCATCCAAGTACCACCATTTCATGCCTAGGACCCTTTGTTTTCACCTGAAATCCCCAGGATTTCCTGCATGGATTCTCTAAACAATGAACACTGAATCCTGTAGAAACACTGGGTAGTGTCCAGGCAGGCCCCATTCCACAAAGGGATCTTAGTACTAAGATGATCGTAACTCCCATATTTTAACAAAGACTTACAATGGACACCGTGCTAAGGTGAACGTAACTCCCATACTTTAACATAGGCTTATGAACTTGAATTCAGGGACCCATTACACAAAGCGATCTTAGCACTAAGATGATCGTAACTCCCATACTTTAACATAGGCTTATGAACTTGAATTCAGGGACCCATTCCACAAAGCGATCTTAGCACTAAGATGATCGTAACTCCCATACTTTAACATAGGCTTATGAACTTGAATTCAGGGACCCATTCCACAAAGCGATCTTAGCACTAAGATGATCGTAACTCCCATACTTCAACAGAGGCTTATGATGGACAAAGTGCTAAGATCGTCATGCGGAACTGGCACCAGGCCATCAGGGACAGAAGTATGTCAACAATCTGTCACGTTTCCCATCTCCACAAATAACCCAAACTATCCTTACAATAATCAATGTTTAAATAAAAACCATAATAGTTGAAACATGACAATATCAACAAACAAGCTGCTCTCTTTTCAGTCTGTTTGTCTCTTTTATCTGCAATGAAAAGTATGATTACCCAAGGCACTACAAAGAAAACATTTAAACGAATCATTACATTGACATGAACAAGCAATCTCTAGTGGAATAATAATGAAAAACAAACAGATGCCCTGTGGGACAAGTGATGACTGTTTGCTTTTCGCTGTGTCCGAGACCCGCGACCGGATATGCACATCCGATACATGATCCGGGGATCCATGTAATAAGACTATAAATTGACATCCCTGTCCCAACTGTATTCTCATTGCCAGAGCACAGCGCTCATCATAATAGATCAATACAATTACACGAACAAATGTGTTCTTTTAATTTCCAGAATAGAGAGAAAAAAATATTTTGGAAAAACTGACTTGATCAAAAATATGATCACCTGATTTAAATATAATCTTATATGCCAGTGTAATTTAAATATAATCTTATATGGTAGTGTAATTTATTGTTAAACAATATTTGTACCGGTAACTGTATTACATGGGTTCTGTTGAGATTCAATAGAAGTTCATTGCATTGTATTTGGACAATGATTAGTTGTCAGGATAGTAGTTCTATTTAATTAAGCATTAATATAATTAATACTTAGATGCTCGAATAATCTATGAACTTCCAGAATAGCATGGATGGATGTCAAGCCTTGAAGAAACATGTGGAATATTCTGTGATGTTCAAGTGACACTGGACTGGTCTGGTGCTTTGAAGAAAGTCTTGAAAGCTGGTTAGACTATATAAGTGGAATGGGCTCGTCCTACATTTAATCTCAAATTTCATCTGACATAACATCAAGACCAGCTATTGTGGGAAGATCACTTTTCACCCTGGTGTTCAGCCAAAGCCTACCTGGGAAGCTTGACCACTGTTGCGGCGAGGTCATTATTATTCTTGTCATTGTCATTTCCACTGCTCTCATATTTTGGGGGCGGTTAGGTAGCCCAGTGGTTAAAGCGATCGCTCATCATGCTGAAGACCCGGGTTTGATTCCTGACATGGGTACAATGTGTGAAGCCCATTTCTGGTCTGCCCCGCCGTGATATTGCTGGAATATTGCTAAAAGCTGTGAAAAATCAAACTCACTCACTCACTCACTTACTCACATTTTATACTGCCATTGAATATTGTACTACCACTCTATTTGTGAACTGCCATTGAATATTGCACTACCACTGTACTACCACTGTAATTGCTGAGCAGTCATTTGTATTCATTTGCAAACCTAGTTAACTTTGTAATACAACTGTTGATTGTATACCATTTCTTTGTTGTTTGTTGGTCTCACACTAAATTCTTTCACGTACAGATTCCTGGGTAAACAAATATGTCTTGTGTTCACAAAAAATAGATTGTAAATATTATTACTTATACTGAAACAGTATAAGTAATAATATTTACAATCTATTTTTTGTGAACACAAGACATATAAATCAATTTGAATACTCTGATCTTCATTGTGACATTGTAATTGCTATATTTGTTCTTAATGATGAAAGGGATGCCCAGTCATCTAAGGCGCCGCAATTCGCTGTGCAGAGTTGCATCACTTGGCCATGCCAGAACCTGTGGGTTCGAATCCCGGTTCGCCCCGATTATGTTTCTAGGTTTGTCAGCACCATACCCATGCTCGTGGGTTTCACCAAAGTGGTAAACGTCTGAGACCTGCATCACTTGGGGCTTTCCTACCACATTAAGCTGACATGCTGTGATATAACTGGAATATTGTTAAAAGCAGTGCCAAACCCAACTAACTCACTCTTAGATGCATCAAAACCATGATAGCTTGTATGCTTAAACATGCATACAGTTCTCCATGGCTCCATGAATTAAGAACAAGACATCCTGTGTTCTTATACAATGATACTGTTCTCCACAGTTTTAGGAACTGAGAAACAGCAGAGATCCCCAATACACAGACAAGTCCACAAAGTTTGTCATGAAATAAATACATGAATATTCTTGTCAAGATTTATGGTATGAGAATCTGTGTAAAATATGCAGATTTTATCACCACAACCAATTAATGTTGAATTACTTGTGTCTGAATATGCATGAACATCTTCAAGAAAGCCCAAACCTTAGATCATTACTGTAGGTATAACAAATGACTATGTAACGTATTAACAGTTATAACAAATGATTTCAGAAGTCCTAGATTATCATATCAAATTCAGTGTGACTACTTAATTACGATATATTACGTTTTAATGGCTATAGAAAACTGATTTTTCACTCCAAACCTGACAATCATTATTTTCTGAGATGAGTAACGACCAGGTCAAACCCAAGTCAGTGTCAGACAGCGGTGAATCACACAACATACAGGTAATGATCCAATTTTGACAACAGTACCTGACGCATTAGTGATGCTCAATTTGTATCAATTACTTTCAATGCTAAATCAATATTCACATCCATCAGTGGAGGATGAACCTGGTCACAGCTTACTGTTCAACTCCAACTGTTCCTGGGGTATCGAGACATATGTTGCTAAGGCTAATCACCGGTTTCATATCATGCTCACTTAAACCATTTCCGAATGATACTACTCAAAAGAAGTTAAGGATCACCTGATTCTTTCATATTACATGTACTATAGTTAATCGGTCATGGCATATTACTTTCAAGGCATGACATTACTATAGTAATATGAAAGAATCAGGTGGTCCTTAACTTCTTTTGAGTAGTATATCAACTCATATAACCCAGGGAATTGTATTACAAGCAATGTCTACTGATATTGCTTAGTAAATTGACTGTAATGTTTTGTAAAGGTGTCAAGATGGTTGGAAGGTGATGTCACCAGATTCTGTGACAAATGTCACAAAACTCTTTCTACTGAAATATTTGTGTCATAGACTGACAAAGTTGTTTACTATTTACAAAAACACCAAGAAGACATTTTTTGCAATTTACAAACTACAGTGATTATGAACAAGTTTAAGCAGTCTTTTGAAGCTGTGATTGGCATTCTCGAAATTGGTGAGTAAATAAGAAAACGTACTACTGAACTTAATTAGTATCAAATGAAGCTGGCAACATCTTTACGCCTCAATCCTTACTGAACATCTGGCTTCATCCAACTGTCTGTGTACTGTTTGTTATCAATCACCTGTTGTTATTATCAATCTGCTGCTTATCACAACACATCATGCATATATACCTCTCAACATTTGGTTGTACTCATCCCAGCTTGATAACAGAGTAAGAATCAACATCAAAACATCGCTAATGAAATAAATCATTTCCATAATGTTGTACATTTTCTTCATCCTTCATAGTTAACCATGTTTTACCAGGAGACTTTGGATAAAATCTTTGGTTTTTCAGCATCTCTTTCGGCATTTCTCCTACATCAAGCTGACACGTCGTGATGCAACTGACTAACTGTTTCAACCCGTGTTTTTCTAACCCTGAATGCCCATCGAGCATAAACTTTGTCCCTTTATCATGGGATAACATTTATACTAAGTTATCTTATAATAATTAGATCTACATCAAGTGCTTTTATGAGTTATCATGGCGTAATATTTATACATCATTTCATAAAATTATAGTTAAGCAAGTAATAATAATCATTAGGTAAAATGCATATATAAAATATCAGTAGTTTCAGTTAAAGCTTTTTAGATGGTTGCTAGCCTAAGGTAATGGGAGCGCATCTAGACATACTATTCAATAAGACAAGAGTTACGTCTACATAGTTTAATTGATTTGAAGCTTTGCTAGCCTAAGGTATCAAGATCCCATCTCCCAGACAAAGGATATTTATTTAAGTATATCTGTCATAACCTACCGGGGTACATTAGAATAACATTACTTCAATTAAGACTCATTAAGGATTAGCCCCCATACAAGCTCGTCTATAGGGCATTAAGGATTAGCCCCCACACAAGCTCATCTATAGTGACACCCTAATCTCTTTCAAAGCATCCAGTAAATATGTCAACAAGATTAGTGCCAGTCCAACAGGATAAACAGGATTTAGTATTCCCCTCTGTCTAGCCATCCATTTAGCTTAGGACACAACCCATCGTGTATCAACCAATCACATTCCTTGTTATTGTTTAAATTTTTGTTAAATACATACTGTAGGCAGGTTTTAAGCAGAGAAGGGGTTTGACTCTCTTACCAAGCAGACCTCTCTCCCACAGCCCAGAGTGTGTACCGACTCTCTGTGGCACCCTCAGTTATTATCTAAGTATATTGTAAATTGTTAATTGTTCTTGTAAATAAAATTGTGATTAGTCTCCTGTGACTCCGGCTCTTTGCTGACTAATTCCCCAAGAAAACCAGCACGTCATTTGGAAGGTATTGTTCACCCAGAACAGTTCCATGATAATTTGGCGGAGAATCATCGTTTTCGGAACCACGGAGTCCAGGAACTTACTACAACCAGCTACAAGAACCCATTGGAGGACATGTCCAACCGTGATCATCTGATGGAATAACAAGCAAGCTGCATCTACCTCTGACCTCAACACTGGATTAAAGACAACCAACTCCTCCCAAGACACCAACAAAGAAAGAAAAAGTCTTCAAATATTGTAAGTAAAACATTGTTGATTACTTGTCTTCCTTTAATTTAGTACGGTACATACTAATAGGTGTCATGGCAAATATGGAGTCTGGAATGGAAAGTAACTTTGAAAGTGAAATTCCAACAGTGTCTTTAGTTACGCCCCTTGCCAACAGTGTAATTCAGGCAAAATTTGGCACAAAAACAACAAATTGTTTAGTAGATACAGGGGCATCCATTTCTTGTATTTCGTCTGCTTTTCTTAGCACAGCTTTTGAAAACCTTACTCTTGGAAATTCACCCTTTCCACAGGTTAAAGGTGTTGGCGGCGAATTGCATAAAGTGTTAGGTTCAGTTGTGTTAGATTTTGTCATTGAGGATCAGGAATTTTCTCAAAGATTCTATGTTCTGCCTACACTACCAGAAGCAGTGATACTAGGTGAGAACTTCCTTGATGACAATGATGCAGTCTTAGATTATAGCTGTCATTCCTTGATACTCAATAACAGCACCTCAGATAGGCAATATATCAATTTCATAGCCAATTCAGTGCATGAGATTAGTGGATTAGCAAAAACAATAGATCAGATTTACATCCCCCCTCAGAGTGAAATTCATTTCAAGGTCAGACTATCAGAGACCAAAGAGGATTCCCTCATCCTCATTGAACCCATTGCTTCCCTCACTGCTCATTCTGAAGTAGCAGGCGGTAGAACTCTTTCTAAATCAAAAAGCAAGACTGCTACATTTAGGCTTATGAATCCCTCCCAAGAAGAAAAGGTTCTTGACAAGGGTACAGTTGTAGGCAAATTTAGTTACATTGACAAAGACTCTGTTTTTGAAATCGGCTCTGACCAACCATTCATCAGTACCGTTAACACTGACAATGAGAAGAGAGACAATGACACCAGGGATTATGTCAAAATTGCACAGGAGTTAGGATTTGATTTGACCAATACACAACTGACTCCAGACCAACGACACAGACTACTTAGATTTTTGGGACAAAATAGAAACATGTTTTCAACGAGTCTTGCAGATTTAGGTAAGACTGACATGCACCAACATATCATTGACACTGGCAACCACCAACCCGTTAAGAGTAGACCATATCGTCAATCTCCTCATCTCCAAAAAGTCACTGAAGAACTTATAGATGATTTTCTGAAGTATGATTTGATCGAGGAATCTACTTCTATGTATTCAGCTCCAATTATCCTAGTCAAGAAACGCGATGGCTCATATAGATTTGTTTGTGACTACAGAAAGTTGAATTCTGTCACTTTACCAATGTCTTGGCCTCTTCCTGTTTTTGATGATGTTGTTGATAACATCGCCAATGCACATGCTAAGATCTTCTCAACTTTAGACCTTGCTAATGGCTTCTTCCAAGTGCCATTACATGAAGATTCAAAGCATAAAACTGCTTTCGTCACCCATCAAGGCCTTTATCAATTCAAACGATTGCCCCAAGGTTTGACAAATTCCCCACTTTGTTTTCAACAGCTCATGAGCAAAGTGCTACGAAAATTGCTTTTTAAGGTTGCGCTGATCTACATTGATGATTTGATAATCTACAGCAAAAACTTTGAAGAGCATCTCCAACATTTGGAGCAAGTATTTTACTATCTGAAACAGGCAAAATTAACACTAAAGCCATCCAAATGCAATTTTGCAACGGACAAAGTATCTTTTCTGGGTCATGTTTTATCATGTGGAGGTGTTCAAGTTGATGACAAAAAGATTGAAGCAATTAGAACCTTTCCAGTGCCCAAGTCACAAAAGCAGATTCGCTCCTTCTTAGGTCTCACAAACTTCTACAGGAAGTATGTGAAAAATTACGCTCACATAGCGCTTCCACTGAATGCCTTGCTAAAGAAGCATTCAGAGGCAGAAGTAGGAAAGAAACCAAAGTTCCAATGGTCACTTGAGTGTGATCAGGCATTCAACACACTCAAACATGCTATGAGTAATACACCTGTTCTGGTTTATCCAAATTTTGACAAAGAATTTCTTCTCGCAACTGATGCCAGTGATATGAGCATAGGTTTTGTTTTGAGTCAAAAAGATGAGAAAAATAATGAACATCCAATAGCTTTTGGTGGTAGAGCTCTTCATGGCAGCGAAAAGAACTGGAGCATTACAGAAAAGGAAGGCTTAGCCCTAGTTGAAGCAATTAGATCCTTTCGTCCATACCTTGCAAATTCCAAATTCACAGTCTACACTGATCATATAGCATTGAAATGGCTGAAATCCATCAAGGATGCCACAGGTAGGTTAGGACGATGGTCTTTGGAACTTTCTACCTACACTTTTGACATTGTTCACCGCAGCGGCAAAGCCAATGGGAATGCCGATGCTCTCTCACGTAGGGAATATGAGGAAAATATTAACTGTAATGATCAGACAGAAGCAGATGCTGAGAAAACAGTCTTCTCAGTAACTTCAACTCAGCAAAGCAAATCAACTAGCAGTCCCACAATCTTGCCAAACACCCATTCATCCACACAAGTCACACAGACAACTCAGACTGAGGATATTTGCACACCTATTGTCAATCACTTAGAATCAGACACACAGACAACACATTGGTCAGTCACCTTTGAATATGAAGAGGATTATCAGTCAGTACCAGTTAATGTTGTCGCAGCATTACATGCTACAAATGGTGATGTTACCCAAGACACATTGGTTGAAGTAAGTATAAAAGAACATCCAAATTTACGTCACCTACAAAGGATTTGTCCAGATTTCATCCAAATCTTTGACTACAAAGAGGATGAAGTCCTTCCACAAAATGAAAAGGATCGTCAAAAGATTCTTATTGAAGCCAATACTTTTGAAATTGATGAAGGCATCCTATACCGATTCGTTCCACAAAGACAGAAAGGCCACGCAGACAAGTTCATTAAACAGCTGGCAGTCCCAAGAACCCTCAGAAATCAAGTCCTGCAATCCTATCATGACTCAGAGTTTGGCGGTTGCCATCATGGGAAAGAAAGGATGCACAACACCATGAGACCTAAGTACTACTGGCCCAAAATGTACAGCGATATTGCTACTTATGTCCAGACATGTGAGGTATGTCAACAGACCAAGAGGCACTACCATGGCAAGAAGGCACCACTTCGTCCACTACCTGTAGAAGAGGTCTTCACCCGATGGCACGTTGACATTCTCGGTCCCCTGCCAACAACACCAGATAAGTACAAATACATTTTGGTCATCACAGATGCATCATCTAGATGGTGTGAAGCCTTTCCACTTCGGACCCAAGAAGCCAAAGAAGTAGCAGATGTTCTCGTCAGAGAAATATTTTGTCGGTATGGCGCTCCAAGGACCTTAATTTCAGACAGAGGTCAGAACTTCATGTCCAAACTTATCAAAGCAATTTGTGAACTTTTGGCAATTAAATTTACCCATACCAGCCCATACCATCCTCAAACAAACAGCTGTGTAGAAAGGCTCAACTCTTACATCAATCAATCACTAAGAGCCTATTGTAACAAGTCTCAAAATGATTGGCCCCGTTTTATTCCTGGCATCATGATGGCCTATCGGATGGCTCCAAATTCATCAACTCAAAAATCCCCATATGTTATGCTTTTCGGCCGAGAAATGAGAGCTCCACAAGATGTAGCATTAATTCCAAAAGAAAATTTAGGCCACAATAACAAAAGTTATCTTTCCAATTTGCTTGAGGAGCTTGAAATCACTAGAACAATCGCAGCTGAAAACACTGCTCGGGCTAAGGAGGTGTATTCAGAACAATATAATAGAAAGGCTAAAGAACCAGAATTCGCCCCAGGTCAAAGAGTTTGGCTTTACTGTCAAAAAGTTGAAAAAGGCCTTTCCAACAAATTAACCAAAAAGTGGTATGGTAGCTATTATATCATCCATACAGGTCCAAATTATACCTACAAACTGCGCCGAAGTTCTGACGACAAAATACACAAACCACTGGTCCATGCCAACCGTCTGAAGCCATATTTTGATCCTGCTGATCGTCCACAGTATCCACCAGAACCATACCTCAATGACTCCAGTAACATAGATTCAGGAATCATGGATGACAACGAGGAACCAGTCAATGATACTCATCTTGACAGCAACAATTCCCCACCAACAAGTTCAACTTACCAGGCTACTGATCAATCACCTCCACAACAGAAAGGTAAGAAGGTCAATTCCAAAACAAAGGCAGGTACTTCCAGCAACAAGAGTCCGAAGCAAAAGACCCCAACAAAGAAGAAAAACCCTGCTTCAAGTACAACAGAAAAACCTACCAGTCCCACGGCAACAATGAAGGAAAATCATGCCACACCAGGTCCTAGTGGTCCAACCAAGGTAAATGAAAAGGTAAACAAAGGGAAAAGAGGAGTGAATAGTAAGCATCACCAGCCCAAATCCAGAAAACAACCCGACGACAGCCAGGTACAACCTCCAAGTCCAACATCAGGTAATCAAACCAAGGATATCCCTCAGGTCTTCAATCCAGAGGACATCCACTCAATTGTTAGTTCCAAGAGAGCAAATGGCAAAATCTACTACAGAGTAAAATGGAAGGATCCAGAAAGAGGAAACACATGGGAGTATGGCAGCAGCATTCCAGACTCCATTCGGAGAGAATTTCACCTCAAAAGAAGTATGTCAGGAAAACGACGAAAACGTCCACTGAAGAATCATAAGTTTTTCGACCAAAAGGAATCAGCACAAGACAATAAATCAGTCAATGTTCTGTCAGGGAATACAATGTCCGGAAATATCAAGCAAGACAACACCAAACCATGCATAGAATTAGATGTCAAACCATATCGTTTTTTTCCAAAACACCTACGAAAAGTAGATCATAAAATAGAAAGAGTTATGGGCATTGAAATTATTCAAGGAGACTGCTATGTCAAGGTCTCATACAAAGAATATCCTGGTCAATTCACATGCTATTTTGAAAGTGTTCCTCCCCACCTCATACAACGCTACCTTGATGATAGCTGGCAGGATCTCCGTAATTGGTTCTGTATAGAAGATAATCCTCGATATGATCCAGAGGAACCACCAATTTATAAATCCAAAAGGGTCATTCCAGATAAAGACTTTGGAAACAACAACACCTTTTACTACCGTATTTCAGCCACAGACCATAGTTCCCATCTACCATACTATGATAACCTTACCGTACATACCGAACAATGCCAATTGCATATATTCTTGATCAAAATACAAAATCTCCTGAATAAACGGTGCAAATCACGAAACAGCTATTAGCTGTATCTTGTTATGTTTTCTTGTGTCCAGTCTTTTCACTATGGGTCGCCAGTTGAGAACAAATGGCATCAGCCTGATCATCTGAGTTATTTGTATCACAACAAATTTTGAGTATTGACCTGATCAACCAATCTCAAAAGCGAAGTGAAATGACACAAAGCAAACCATACTGGGAAGCGAACCCAAACCGTACCGAAGCGAACCAAACCATACTGGGAAGCGAACCCAAACCGTACCGAAGCGAACCAAACCATACTGGGAATCGAACTCAAACCGTACCGAAGCGAACCAAACCATACTGGGAATCGAACCCAAACTGTACCGAAGCGAACCAAACCATACTAAGAAAAGCGAACCCAAACCATACCGAAGCAAACCTAACCATACTGGGAATCATACCCAAACCGTACCGAAGCGAACCAAACCATACCGGGAAGCGAACCCAAACCGTACCGAAGCGAAGTGAAATGACACAAACCAAACCATACTGCGAATCGAACCCAAACCGTACCGAAGCGAACCAAACCATACTGGGAATCAAACCCAAACCGTACCGAAGCGAAGCAAACCGTACCGAAGCAAAATAAACCAAACCCTATCGCATTGAACCGAAGCAAAATCAAAGCGAAACAAACCAAATTCAAATAAAGCAAACTTAACAACCGAAATAAACCAAAACAAAGAAAAGGCAAACCAAATAGTTAAGAAAACTAACAATGATATACACCTTTTGTATACCGTATTAATGTAACAAATCAATGCACTTGTTATATGCACATGCACATATATGTGAATATAATGCGTCTAATGATTGTATCCAAAAGTAGAAGGATATTACTATTTTTTTCATGATATACTTTTGTAATTTGCCGCCAATACATTCTTCCTGGTCATGACACTGTTTAGTAATAATTATGTACTGATCCTTTACATCATAATTATCATATTTGTTTTATTTTCTAGTTATTACAGACAAACTGAGGAAGTATTTATATATGACATTATTTGAACATGCTAACTCTCTTTTCTTTGTTTCCATGTAAAACCTCCATGGACACAGCCTACTACCTTACAACCCCAATCCAGGATGTGGAACTCAAGGCCTCCTACATCACCCATAAAACCACCAGTACAGAGTGCCAAGACAAGCCTGCTCCACATCCAGAACCCCTGATGACAGCATTTTTTATGTTTCCTTATATCAAAGAGACTCTATAATAATTATTATTCACTACTACCAGTTTAACTTTATACATTGTCCATCTAAGCCTTAATTATTTTTATTTTTACACGTTTGGGGTCCAAACTTTTTCAGACGGAGGGGAAGTTATCATGGGATAACATTTATACTAAGTTATCTTATAATAATTAGATCTACATCAAGTGCTTTTATGAGTTATCATGGCGTAATATTTATACATCATTTCATAAAATTATAGTTAAGCAAGTAATAATAATCATTAGGTAAAATGCATATATAAAATATCAGTAGTTTCAGTTAAAGCTTTTTAGATGGTTGCTAGCCTAAGGTAATGGGAGCGCATCTAGACATACTATTCAATAAGACAAGAGTTACGTCTACATAGTTTAATTGATTTGAAGCTTTGCTAGCCTAAGGTATCAAGATCCCATCTCCCAGACAAAGGATATTTATTTAAGTATATCTGTCATAACCTACCGGGGTACATTAGAATAACATTACTTCAATTAAGACTCATTAAGGATTAGCCCCCATACAAGCTCGTCTATAGGGCATTAAGGATTAGCCCCCACACAAGCTCATCTATAGTGACACCCTAATCTCTTTCAAAGCATCCAGTAAATATGTCAACAAGATTAGTGCCAGTCCAACAGGATAAACAGGATTTAGTATTCCCCTCTGTCTAGCCATCCATTTAGCTTAGGACACAACCCATCGTGTATCAACCAATCACATTCCTTGTTATTGTTTAAATTTTTGTTAAATACATACTGTAGGCAGGTTTTAAGCAGAGAAGGGGTTTGACTCTCTTACCAAGCAGACCTCTCTCCCACAGCCCAGAGTGTGTACCGACTCTCTGTGGCACCCTCAGTTATTATCTAAGTATATTGTAAATTGTTAATTGTTCTTGTAAATAAAATTGTGATTAGTCTCCTGTGACTCCGGCTCTTTGCTGACTAATTCCCCAAGAAAACCAGCACGTCATTTGGAAGGTATTGTTCACCCAGAACAGTTCCATGATACCTTCGTCAGATAGTCAACTGATCCAAGCCATAATGACTTCCTTGTACAACACAGTGAAACAGCAGGATGCATCGTGTGTGCCTGCCAACAGGTAGCACGCTTAACACCCTATTACAATCGTTTGAAATCAATATTTTCAAAAACATTTTATTGTGTTTAGAAATTCAATAATTCATGGCCCAAAATACATCAATTGTTATGTCTTGCATTTCAAAAGTATCAACAATGGTGAGACCATTGATTTTTTTGTAGGCACTCAACAAACTTATGATGGACTATTCAACAAAATGTCGGAGTAAACTTCCTCGTCCTATTCTGTCTTGAGACTTTGATCATTAATGCATTCCAACATATAGCAACCATACATGTAAGAAAAAAATTATTATAAAAATATCAACATACCAATACACTGTATTCATATCTATCTACAATAGGCTACAAAATGTGTGTCTTCACTATTTGATTGTGATACATACAGTAAACTATGTTTATAACAAACTGACCAATATAACAAACTTATTTTTTAGTCCCAGCGATTTGTTGTATAAATGGTGTATATACTCTTATAACGAACTTTGGTTGTTATGAACTAAAATTAGTGGTCCTTTTGAGTTCGTTATAACCGTAGTTTACTGTATACACATGCTTATGATACAGCTGGAATCATACAATCGACTTCGCTTTAAGTAGTGATGATTATTATGTTTATTGAAATGTTTTTGTCGTTTTTAGTTACATATTATATGTCGACTTCAGAACTAATAGTATATAACGAAAGTATAATCAACCTTGAGTACACATTTTTATGAATTTGTCTCATCTTTTGTTTAAGCAATATGAGTTATCATAAAAATGTATGAAACATTGACAATTAAATTTTGTTTAATCCTTCTTTCTATCTGTGAATTCAACAAGACATATCCTACAATGACATGACTCACAATAACAGTTTACTCTTCAAGAGAAAGTTTTGAAAATTGGATGACAAACTGTTTTTAGTTGATAGCCATTGGGCCCAACAGCTGCCTGAAGTAAGCATGGTGAGAAAGAGGATCTAAGGGACCCATCACATAATATTCGGGGAGGGAGGGGGTGTGATTTTTGTTTCATGACAGGATATTTTCCAGTCCGAGCTTCCAAATATTAAACAAAATTGTGGAAAGAAGAACAAAAATAAATAAATATTTGTGGTAAAAAACAAGTATATAGCAATTAATTTAACATTTTATTCTTTTACAATTATTTTTGTAAAACCTGTTTGCCCCAGAATATCAAATGGTTGGTCCCTAACTGAAGAAGGAGCCAGAAACCCATGTTTGCTTTCTTCCAACCAGCAACCACGTGCACCACGTGAGAGATGGAAACGGCCTCCATGGATGAAGTGTTGCACCGTGTCTTGTATTTGTTGCTGCTCCTTATTTCCATCCATCACAGCATCAGGGTAAGGAAGGACTGCCATATCCTTTTTGTTTCTATAGCAAGTATAGATTTACTTGAAATATTCCGTGTTTGCTCACTGCTCACATCAACTGCTTATCATTCCAATCCATAATATTCAATTCTAGTACTGAGAATCTCCATCCATCCAAATCACCTTCTCAGTGGATGGCATTATTGATGAGGAATACCTGAAAGTTTGTGTGGTTGATGCATAAACAAAAACAAAAGCAATATGTATCATAATCATATCACCAGTCAATGCCTCAATAGCAAACTGAGAAAAATAAAAGCCTTTTCGCATAACAAAGGCTTTTTATAGATCCAATATTGACAAAAATCATCTTATATCTGCTATATTTAACAAAAAAATGTTTTTCTTCTGCTTAAGAAGCAGCTCTTTTAAAATGTCATCAACAAGAGCTCGATCAGCAATTGAAGCACCAATGTACTAAAATACCTCTACTGCTCGGCTCATGAGAGCATTGTCATGGTGACTGATTTACGACACCCATTGTCTAAAGAACAGTTAATTGCAAAGGCTCATTACCCTGGAGCCATGACATCTATATGCCTTGAAACATTTAATTGCTGTTATTTATTAGATGCTAATCCTATTTGTTAATCCCCATTTTTGTGTACATCGACCGTCTGCCATCCTGAACAGGATGTGCAAGTATGTCACTGATGATTTACTGTTTACATTTATATTTATTACTTACTAAATGTCAGGTGACCTTGGCTATATAAGCCTTGGTCCAGAATGAAAGAGAAAAGGAGAGAAGAGAGGAAAGGAAGAGAAGAGGAGAGAGAAAAGAAAGGTCTTACCCTTAGCCTAGCTAGGGTTAGGCTGGGTGCTCCGGGGCACCAAGACAACAAGCACTACCACTATGTGCTGACTTGGCACATAGTGTCATTTGTATGTATCTATCTACATGTATAAAGTAAAACTGTATATACTGCAAGCCATCGTCTCCAAGTTGTCACTTCCTACTGAGAACCATACGTCGGCCTCTTGCATATACGAGTATGCAAATTGTTCATTAATCAACGTCGGACCGACACGCGTTGTTAATTTGGTGGAGCTATCGGGTATGACAGACTTCTTAGTCTGTCCTTTCCTGTACCTCTTTGCAGCACGGCATATGGTTCACAAAACTGTAGGAAGTGACAGTCTCTTATTAAAAGGATATACTACCTTCCTGGGGGCCAATCACCAAGAACGAAGAAATGGCCTTTAACAAGATTGAAGAAAGAACAAGAACCTCTCCAATCAAGAACAAGTTCTCCGATCTCAAACCTTCCCTGTTCGAATATCTTAGCAACACTGCTAAGTCTTCCCCTTCAAGATGTCGTTCCTGCACATGACCTAAGAAAAGAAGTATACACGCCTATCCCACAGAGACCCGACCCCAGCCATCTTCATGCAGACCCTGCACAATACAGAAACCGCCTCACGGGCACCTACAAGATGGACACTGTGTACAAGATATCTCATTGGGACTTACTAATTTGTGTTTACTTACATTGACTCAATCAAGGATATATATTGTGTGATTGTTGAAAAGTGCAACCAGGTATGTTTAATCAAAGCCAGTATATTAATGCCAAAATGTGTCTTTCCAAAATTCAGTTTTGTATGTGTGCAATATACTCCAAATTACATCTTTAGTCAAGCTAGATCTTTGAAGTTATTGTGTAGGGAATCTTTTAAATGTCTCCAGGCCACGCCAGACATATAGTTGCAGCTAGGGCCCAGACAAACCTAAGCTGTAGGGTTATCGAGTCACACCTCTAAGCTAGACTCGTAATTTCAAAAATCTAAACGACAAAATTTGTCATTTGTTACAAGTAATTAATGTGCACAGTTTGGTACAAAATTAAAATGTATTGTCTAGGACTTTGAATTCAGATTAGGGATATTCTCGAGTCAGCCACCCCCACACATATGTTTATTGTATGTCAGTATTAAGTAATTAACAGCACAGCAGTATTCAGCATTTCAGAGTTTTGATGTCGGAATTAAGGATTTTTTTTCTTGGGCATCGCACCCACAATATCTGGGCAAGCTCCGTCAAAGACACGGGAAGAGCACCCATTGTACTTAAAAGGGCAATAGTACCCACAAGTACCGTTTGAGTCACGCGGTAAAGCTAGACTCCTGGTTTCAAATTTCTTTATGCGAAATATTTGCTGAGATGTCTAATTTGTACTTTTTATGACATTACTCATTATCATTATTCGGTACTGAGTCGCACCGCCAAGCCAGACTCCTGAATTCAAAGAACCTTCAGTGATATATTTATTGAATCTGTGCAAAGCAGTAATTACCTAGTAGTGAAATTGCACATTATAAAGATCACTTGGTTAGTTTTCAAACTGACACTAATTCAAATTGGCTAGATGATCACTTTCATACCGTCATTGCATAGATATATTTGTTGCATAAGGATTTCATATAACTGATTTTGATCACATTTGCATGGTTGTTTTCCTTGGTGAAAAAGTTCACACATATCAATTTGGACTCATGTAAGCTTGGGGTCCAAGCTTCACGTGACGGAGGGAAGTTGTCATGGTGACTGATTTACGACACCCATTGTCTAAAGAACAGTTAATTGCAAAGGCTCATTACCCTGGAGCCATGACATCTATATGCCTTGAAACATTTAATTGCTGTTATTTATTAGATGCTAATCCTATTTGTTAATCCCCATTTTTGTGTACATCGACCGTCTGCCATCCTGAACAGGATGTGCAAGTATGTCACTGATGATTTACTGTTTACATTTATATTTATTACTTACTAAATGTCAGGTGACCTTGGCTATATAAGCCTTGGTCCAGAATGAAAGAGAAAAGGAGAGAAGAGAGGAAAGGAAGAGAAGAGGAGAGAGAAAAGAAAGGTCTTACCCTTAGCCTAGCTAGGGTTAGGCTGGGTGCTCCGGGGCACCAAGACAACAAGCACTACCACTATGTGCTGACTTGGCACATAGTGTCATTTGTATGTATCTATCTACATGTATAAAGTAAAACTGTATATACTGCAAGCCATCGTCTCCAAGTTGTCACTTCCTACTGAGAACCATACGTCGGCCTCTTGCATATACGAGTATGCAAATTGTTCATTAATCAACGTCGGACCGACACGCGTTGTTAGCATTTTAAGTGGATGGTGACGTTATTCCACCACAGCATGTGTCTGTGTCTTGCCTCAGATAGGGAAGTGTCAACACGGAGACAACCATCATGAGTGACCTTAATGAACTCCACGTCCTGCAAGACCTAGACACACCTACCCCAGTGTTCAAAACTCCTTGTATTTTTGTGCCGATGACATGATTTAAATCGTAATGGCACAATTAAATGTTCCTGGTGCTTGAAGGGTACACAAAGAAAACATTTTTTAAAGTTTTTGAATGGCATTTAGAAGTGATACACATGAGAGAGAGAATTTATGGATGTCAACTTCTTTATTATGAGGAACACAAGGTATCAAAGTATATGCTTACTCCTTCATCAGGTCAACGTAGTGGTCCTCTGAGTGAGTGAGTGAGTTGAGTATAGCTCCTCTGGAACAGTTTTCCAGTTATATTATGGAGTATCAGCTATATGTGGGAGTTCCAGTGTGTGAGTGAGTGAGTGAGTGAGTGAGTGAGTGAGTGAGTGAGTGAGTGAGTTGGGTATAGCTCCTCTGGAACAGTTTTCCAGTTATATTATGGAGTATCAGCTATACGTGGGAGTTCCAGTGTGTGAGTGAGTGAGTGAGTGAGTGAGTGAGTGAGTGAGTGAGTGAGTGAGTAAGTGAGTGAGTGAGTGGGGTATAGCTCCTCTGGAACAGTTTTCCAGTTATATTATGGAGTATCAGCTATATGTGGGAGTTCCAGTGTGTGAGTGAGTGAGTGAGTGAGTGAGTGAGTGAGTTGGGTATAGCTCCTCTGGAACAGTTTTCCAGTTATATTATGGAGTATCAGCTATATGTGGGAGTTCCAGTGTGTGAGTGAGTGAGTGAGTGAGTGAGTTGGGTATAGCTCCTCTGGAACAGTTTTCCAGTTATATTATGGAGTATCAGCTATACGTTGGAGTTCCAGTGTGTGAGTGAGTGAGTGAGTGAGTGAGTGAGTGAGTGAGTAAGTGAGTGAGTGAGTGGGGTATAGCTCCTCTGGAACAGTTTTCCAGTTATATTATGGAGTATCAGCTATATGTGGGAGTTCCAGTGTGTGAGTGAGTGAGTGAGTGAGTGAGTGAGTGAGTGAGTTGGGTATAGCTCCTCTGGAACAGTTTTCCAGTTATATTATGGAGTATCAGCTATATGTGGGAGTTCCAGTGTGTGAGTGAGTGAGTGAGTGAGTGAGTGAGTGAGTGAGTTGGGTATAGCTCCTCTGGAACAGTTTTCCAGTTATATTATGGAGTATCAGCTATACGTTGGAGTTCCAGTGTGTGAGTGAGTGAGTGAGTGAGTGAGTAAGTGAGTGAGTGAGTGGGGTATAGCTCCTCTGGAACAGTTTTCCAGTTATATTATGGAGTATCAGCTATATGTGGGAGTTCCAGTGAGTGAGTGAGTGAAGTTTTATGCCGCTTTTAGCAATATTCCAGCAATATCACAGCGGGGGACACCAGACATGGGCTTTACACATTGTACCCATGTTGGGAATCGAACCCTGGTCTTTGGCGTGACGAGCGAACGCTTTCACCACTAGGCTATCCGACCACCCCAGTGTTCCTCATAAAAGAGAAGATGACATCCATAAATTGTCTCTCCCTTATTTTTTAAGAGCTATACCTTGTGACACTGTTTTATATTTGAAATCACAAATATACCACGGAGAAGGGTGGCACTGGGAACATACATCCTATTGATGTCATACAGTGGACTACCGCAGTCTCACTGACACTGGATGCACAGCCTCCACCAACATTAAATGCTGGTTGAAGCAGGACAATTACACCTCACAAGTGTTCTCCCTCAAGTTTTCATTCCAATTCAATGTAGCAATAATGGGTTCTGGCTGAGTCGTATATTCTCACAGGCACACAAAAATACTGATACTGGTATCATAAAACACTGGGGGACAAACTTCCCATGTCTGTTGGAAGATTTGGGCTGAAGAATTTATTGTTCATAGATTGCAGCTACACCTTACTGATCAATGTAGGCACCCATGAAGCAAGATCTTAACAAGTCTGAAAGCTCTTGACCCATTGCTGCCCCAAATTAAAATCAGACGCATCGAATAAAAGCGACAAAAGCCTTGAGGGCAATGTAGTTACAAGTCTAGACAGGGGGAGTTCTGTGGACAAAACATATGGCTTCTCATGCCATGGACAGATTCAACAATATGTGGAACCCAACCTATCCCTCTTCTTCCTTCCTTCCTTCATTCCTTCTCCATCCATCCATCTATCCATTCATATGTTACACCCAATCTGTGCAACTGCCCAATGTGTGCAATGGACTGTGACGCGAATGTGTTTAAAAATCTTATTCACAGAAGTCAAAAGGACAAAGTTATTTTATAAGGATATATTCACCAAGTTATTTTATTAAGATCTGTTACTGAATTGTTTTCACACACGGATGCATCAACATTAAATCTTAAATTACTATTTATATGGTTTCTTAACTACTGTAAAACACAAATAAAATAGGGCTCGAAAGTAATATGTCTGACCAAACATAGACTTTAATGCGCACAATATAAAGGCTAACCACATTATTATTATTTTTTTAAATTACTTAACGATGATCTTCAGTGAACCATATCTACTCACAAAAGTGTATTTGATGTGTATTTTTAGTTGGAAAATAAGTTTCTTAAGATCACATATTTGGTTGGTTATTTATTACAGATTATTCACTTAATAATAGAGTTTACTTTATTAAAAACAAAACATGTAAAACAATACCAATTTCAATTGCGTCTTTGGGCAGAACAATTACCTGCACATTGTGTGAAAGGAGCAAGCTGGTTGCCTATATTGGGAAATATTTGAAGAATTATGTTTTATTCACAACTATTGCCCATTGAGTGTATTGGGCAGGCAAGCTGTATTGCCTATTGCAAGCAGTCAGCAAACAGCCTGCCCAATGCAAGCAATCGGCAGTTGCCACAAACATGTCCACACATCCACCCACCAACACATCAACCGACCAACACACACATGTACACTCATTCATCACTATCCCTCTCAACACATCACCCACTCATACACACATCCCCCCCCACTCATCCATCACTGGCTGTTGGGGCAGTACGTCCCATGGTGACCAGGTCCTTTAAAGCCATGCCAGTGTCAGTTTTGCAGTTACCACTTAGTTATGCAAATCGTGTGAGTGGCGAGTGCTACCCTTCTTATGAACACCTGATTTTCAGTGATCCATTCAAATAGTTTTCACTACTGTTTTGTCTGTTTCGGTTGATGATCAAGTGTGATTATTTTCTGGCATTGTATATTTCTTCACTGCAGTTGGTACAATTGCAAATTATTCCGCATCCAATGACAACATGACACAAATATACAACTAATATATTACGTAGAGGGGAATGGCTGAGTAACTCTCCATTCCTTCAAAATAATGGAGCAGAGGCCCCGCAGGGGCCGAGGCCCATTATTATTAAGGAATGGAGAATTACGAGGATATTCCCCTTACTTAAAACTCATCCCACTTTTACACTTTGACAAAATATTCTGTAGTTGAAAATATTTGAAAAATTCAAATGCTGCTTCAAGAAAATGTACAGTTGACAAGCAACTCTCCATTCCTGAAAAATAATGGAGCGTTCTAACAATAGAATGACGTCACAGATGTGTTTTAATACGAGTAACCGCTGACACTTTCCAGGCTTCCAACATTATCTAAATGATTAAAACTATCATGATGCAAGTATCACCTTCATCAATAAAGGCCATTAGTTACTGTCCATACTGAATGCATGCTTGATAGATAATACTCCCACTCGTGTTCCATGAAATCATTTTTGTTCTATGAATTTTTTTCATCTGTGTCAGTGCAATAGCTTTTCCATTTTATATCTTAAGCTTAGGTAGCAATCGTTTTGTTTTCAGCCTGTTATTTTTTCTTTAAAACAATCGAGCTGTGACTTACAGAATTGTTTTTACATGTGCCTTGCATTGTGGGAAAAAAATGTGCCTTTTTCGTGCCCATGCAGAGAATACAGTTCACTATTTGTTAATATCTATTTTATTTTTAAATAATTGAGCGTCTGTTAATGTTGGAAAAATAATTGAGCTCCTTAACATTTAAAAGAAATGCTGATCTTAAACCAAAATCCCCCACTGCTCAAAAACAGAACAGCTCACAACTGTAGACATTTTGCAAGGCCGGGACTGTGTACAGCAAATTCCTGAATTGGTGTTCTCTTGCATACTATATATGTAAGAAGTTTGTACAAGGAAGGAACAGGGTGAGTGAGTGAGTTGGGTTTAACACCGCTCTGAACAGTATTCTCTACTGTCATGGCACATCAGCTAATTGCTGGAGGAAAGCCTGATGTGGCACAGGTGCAGGTGTTTACCACTTTGGTGAAACCGAACACAGGGATAGTGCTGGGAAACCAAGGATCAGTGCAAAAATTGGACTTCAAACCAAGGTCAAATGGACGCAACTCTTCACAGAGAATTGAGGTGGCTTTGAAGGAGGACTTTCTCTGAGGAGTGTCTCAGGCTAGAGGTCCTCACCAGTGAAAGTGAATGTGACCAAGACATACACGTCACTGTGTGAATGAGGAAATCGTCAGTTACAGGACTGATATATGTCACAAAATTGGAAGTTTTGGTGCTTGAACAACTTGAATCCAATTTGCCCAAACAGAACCCCTGAAATTTTGCTGGCCATGACAACAATGTTGTTGAAGTAAGGCTTGTTTTTGACATGAGGAGAGCCTTACCAACATGGAAGTGAAAAGGTTAAAATACTTTCAACAAAACAATGGTGAACAAAATAATTGCACTTACATTAAACATGAGTTTGTGCATAAAAGGTCATCTGTTAACAGTCCACATGAGCTTTTTGTCCATGATTGTGCCAAGATTCAGCAACAGTTTCCATGTTTTTTACATAATATCTCACTTCACTTTCCTCTCAAATCAACAAAAAGTTCTTTTTATATTATTTACATTTAACTGGAGGAAATTGTGTACAAAAATTTATTAACGTCATGTCTGTTATTAAGCTAACTGTCTCTAATCAGACCGACAAAGTAGCATTGTTGGCAAATTTCACAGTCAGGCAGTCTGAGGAATGGTTTGTGCAATCATCTGTGCACAGAATGAAGAGCAAGTGTGAGATTACACAACCTTGTTGAGCTCCGGTGTTGTTGTTCTCAGTGGACAGATTAGCATGATTCACATGTACCAACTGTGGTCTTCTGATTGAGAAATTTCTGATCCAAAATAAAAAAAAGATTTCTGTCAACATTCAGGGCAACAAGTATCTTCAGTAAAACGTGAGGGGTGAAAAGCAGATGAAAAGTCAATAAAATGAATTTGGGCAAAGACTTTATTTATTCTAAATGTTTGTAAATATTATTCAACATAACAACTTCAGCGCCATCAGCGTCATGTCAATATGCTACTGTTGGGGATCTAGAAGATGTTTGACATCTCTTAGAAGAAAGTGCAGTAAAGTTCTTTCAAAAAACTTCATTGTAACAGATGTGAAAGCAACTGGTGGAAAGTCATTAGGTACAGAAGAGTCCTGTTACTTCGGGACAGGAATAGTTTTTTAAGTTTTCCAGAAAGGACAAGACTGATCACAACGCCATTTCAGGACAATTCCATCCAAGCCTTCTGGACCCAACACTTTTGGAATGTTAATTCTCACAAACTGTTTCTTGAAGGACCGATAATGGCATGATCATGTCCCCACTGGTAGATGTGATGTTCTTCGTGATGTCATTCCACTCGGTGGTGAAACTGCAGTTGTTGAATTGTACAATAATGTGTTGAGTGCTGAGGTGTACTTCATGTCGTCCGCTATGTTGATGTGTGATGGCTTGTTCTGGTGCTGGCTAATAGTCTTGACATCTTTCCAAGCTTGACATGTGTTGTTCTGTTGAAACTGTCCACTTCTATTATCTATGACATGGCATAATAATTAGTTGTAAGTATTTCCACTGGGAAATATGTAACTTATACAATGGCTTTCTGTTAGAGCTGGTGGCCATTACTTCCAAGGGGATTTGAAAACTTTCCTCATTTGCATACATACATATGTTGTCCTGTAGGATTAACCAGTGGAACGTACCTCTGATATGAGGGTACAGCGCCCAGGCTGAATGTGATTTGACTGGTTTTCACAGCATTGCAGTTTTACAACACAAGCTCCTAACAGCCATGTTTTTCAAATACTCTTACAGAGAAGGAAGCAATTAGCTATGCCAAACACTGACGTTGAGCCTGGAATACAGATGTATTTCTTTTACATGTCAAGGTCTTACGTAAAACATCAAGTTACAGTAGCAGCATTCATTGTTATTTTATTAGGTAGGCCTGACAAATATTATTACCTGTTTTATTGACCTCCACTTTATTTTTTTCAAGAAACAAATTCCACTCTTCTGACCTTTCATCTAAAGGTACAGTTGCATTTACATTTTGACCTTTCTTCTCTTGCTCACTCCAGCAAAGATTTCACTTTATTTAAAAATGGCATCCTCCCCACCCCCCCCCACCCCACCCCACCCCCCACCCCTCTCCCAATACAAAAAAAAAGAAAAAAAACAAAAACAAATCCAAACTAAATCTGAAACAGGAGAGCATGTATTCCACACAAGAAAATATGGAATCGGCACAACGCAATAACAAATTCAGACAGTGATTTGTTTTCAAAATGAGTTTTTTTAAATAATTGTTTCCCTTCTGTAAGCAAGTTTATAGGCAATAAAAGTCTGTAAAACAAGGAACTATATTGTTGTGTTCAAAATTATAACTTCTTTTGTTGGCATCTGTTTTCAGGTAATGAGTTCTGCAAGAGTTCTAGAGAAGCCAAAGATATTGTATTGAGTTAGTTGGGCTTATTTTCGCGTTGAACAGAATTTCTGTTATGTCCCAAAAGAAGGACAAACCTAGCATTTAATCCCTGGATTCTGTCACATCTAAAGGACGGTTTGCAGTGTCGTACAATACCGCCATGTCCTATTATCCTTGGTTTTTGTGGATTCTTACAATCTCAGAATCTTTAAAAGAGACTCAGTAGCTCAATTGACTATGTTCTGAAGCATCCGGGAACAAGTGTCCGGGAACAAGTGTCCGGGAACAAGTGTCATGTTCCTGGACACAGTGGTTGATTTATGGGTACACAACAGTTTCATGGAAAGCGTTAAAGTTGGCATGCAGCACATGCTTCTTGCTGGATGAGCGCAAAATGCGAATGCTCTAGACACAGTTTATTTCAGTTGGCTTCTGGCGTTCATATGTGCAAGTAGTAAATGAGATATCTCTCTCTAAGATACAAAATAGTGAATTAGAATAGTACAGAAATAGAATAGAATAGAAAGAGTTGAGAGAGTTACCCATTTACATTGTTAACATACGCTAATCAAACGGCAACTTCACTTTAAGTTTCAAATCCATTTCATTTTATCTTATTACATTTTCATTGTTCATTACATTACAAGGGGATTTCACATTTAGTTGATTACAAGGGGCTTTCACATTTAGTTGATTACAAGGGGATTTCACATTTAGTTGATTACAAGGGGCTTTCACATTTAGTTGATTACAAGGGGATTTCATGTTTAGTTGATTACAAGGGGATTTCATGTTTAGTTGATTACAAGGGGGTTTCATGTTTAGTTGATTACGAGGGGATTTCATGTTTAGTTGATTACAAGGAGATTTCACATTTAGTTGATTACAAGGGGATTTCATGTTTAGTTGATTACAAGGGGATTTCACATTTAGTTGATTACAAGGGGATTTCACATTTAGTTGATTACAAGGGGATTTCATGTTTAGTTGATTACAAGGGGGTTTCATGTTTAGTTGATTACAAGGGGATTTCATGTTTAGTTGATTACAAGGGGGTTTCATGTTTAGTTGATTACAAGGGGATTTCATGTTTAGTTGATAACAAGGGGGTTTCACGTTTAGTTGATTTCAAGGGGATTTCATGTTTAGTTGATTACAAGGAGATTTCACATTTAGTTGATTACAAGGGGATTTCATGTTTAGTTGATTACAAGGAGATTTCACATTTAGTTGATTGCAAGGTAAGTTCATGTTTAGTTAATCTCAGTTTAGTCTTCCACTGCAAACCAGACTATGACAAAACACTGATCATCACATTCAGACATGGGGATCTTTTAAGAAGTTAAGAAAGGTAAGTCATAAATAATATAATGAAGAAGTTACTAGACATCAAGCTCTTTGCTTGTAGTGAGTGAGTGAGTGCTTATAAACCCAGGTCTCAGGCGTGACGAGAGGATGCTTGAACAACTAGACTACCCCACCCACCATCTTGGCTTGTAATGTACGAATGGACCAGCTACTGAGTTTGTCGGGATGTTCTAGTCCACAGTTTTAGCGAACAATTAAAATAGTCCGTCTTGAGTAATCAATTTCTTTGCATCTTTTTAGTGACCAAGTCAGAATAATTAAAAGCGACAAAACACTTTCAATAATCGTAAGAAATCTCTACTCAAGGCAGTGTACTATTCCAACTATGCCATATAAAGCATGTGTTTGTGAATCACTATCAAACAGCGATGACACCAGGTGTTTACGAAAAGGCAAGCTCATCCTGTCCCACTTGTGGCATGTGTCATAAACACATGCAAGGGCAAGTCAATTGTTCACCTAAAAAAACACAGAAATATAAATAGGCTAAAATATGCATCAAACATCTTTTTTGTCACTGATGCACCATATTTGGAAACATCCTGAAAGTTTTGTTTCCAGTCAAAATGACTTTCCCCTTACCAAACCTCAATTGGGCAGTGATCAAGAATACAAGTCAGCTGTAAATAATGAGCCTGCCATGTCTAATCAGGCATGTGTACAGATGTCCTTCTTCAAGGACAATTGAGTTCTTGTCATTATGCATGAGGCTTCATAAACTTACTGACACACCGCAACACCAGGAAGTAATCTTACTTGTCCTTGTTCTGACACCAATATCAGCTTTGGTCAAGAAGTAAGAACCATGATAATTAGGGCTGGGATGATACACCAACTGTGCGATACGATACGTATCACAATACTTGCATGTGCTCTTATCTGTGGTGGGAAAGCCATCTTTTTCATAGACAGGACGGCCAAATATCTGGCACACTGATGATGCTCAGTTGGCGGTGTGAAGTATGGCACAACAAATGAAAATATTTGTTTTCACTATTAACTTGCACTACTGATTAGTGTTTAGACGAACAGTTATTAAAGCAAACATTTAAGGCCAGAATTGATATTTTTTACTTAGTATGTGACTAATGCATCAGTGTATCCTCCCAGCACTAATGATAGCGTCTGCTCAATGCTGCAGATTAGAGTTTGTACCTTCTTCTGTGTTTATAACGTACACAAGAATAACATACAACATGGGTACACTGAGACCTGTAGGTGTCTTCCAGAACAAATTAATTTGTATTCAGATTCTCATTTGTCGCAGTCTCACATTACAACGATGACACAAGATAGTTTCAAATTCATTTTCATAGCATCTGCACAGATAACTTCTGTTTAATGAGTCACGGAAGATAGATGGGAAGGACAAAGCAGGACTCAAGGGTATCCATGGGACTGTGGCCCCCAAGGGAGGAGTGGTGATACCAAAGGCCAAAACCCAATGTGTGGCTATCGACGCTCTCTTCCCAAAGTTTTGCAATCCAAAGGTTTGTTTTATCTGGCTTAAATCATATAAATTCTGACAACTAACAATTAAATATGCCAGAATAATTTGAGAAAATATGCCAAATATTGAAAAAAAAAAGAAATGTCTCATAACATATTCCAAAGACTCATTTCTAGCAGTGTGTCACAGGGGTTTTGTTTGTATGTCTTTCACTTTTCTTAAAGTTCATCATCAAGTCATACAAAGACGTAAATATGTCAATAATGGATCCCCTTTCTGCACGCTTCAGGGGTACCAAATCGTGATAAAATTTATCTTGCAAAACAAACAATTAACTGAGTAGACATTGCATTACCCAGTGATTTTGTTACTCAAGCCGACAGTCAAGCTGTGGCTGCCTCTCAACATAGCTCACTTTACCTCAGAAAGAAACAAGCATGAAATACTCACATCCCCCGCCAATATGACATGTAGGGTTGTGTGCAATGTAAATGGCCTAATTGCAGCACTAAAAAAGTTATTACTGGTGTTGTTTTTCCATCTGCAGTTTATGATAGAATATGTAACTGAATTTGTAATGAGTAAGGATGAGACATATGGACAAACAACTTCTTTATTACAATTAGGAGCGATGGTTTCGGTGAAGGTTCTGAAACCGTTATCAAGCAAGTGAAGTACAGAGTATGGTTGACAAGAATATATAGTGTTTATACAGTTGAGGAGGTTTAAGATCAGTTACACTGTTGTATTTGTAATGAGTTGTGTTTCTGTATGCAGTTAGTCAGTGAATGCAACAACTGTGTCCTTGACACTTTTGGAGGAACATACACTCAAGCAATGCAGAACTTACCAACAAGAAAGGAAATGTATTCAATACTGTGAGATGACATTATGTGCCAAGTTTGGTGAAGAAATATGTAACGGTTTTCAAGATCTGCTCCGGAAACTAGGACTACCACCATTTTCAGTCTAAATCAAAGTCGCTGCCATGGAAACCTCTAAAAATAATTTTTTGAAAAATCCCAAACTATCAAAAGGCACCAGTTCACCAATAGACCTATCTATGTGCCAAGTATGACGAAGAAATATGGTACGGTTTTCAAGATCTGCTCCGGAAACGAGGACTACTGCCATTTTCAGTCTAAATCAAAGTCGTTGCCATGGAAACTCGAAAAATAATTTTTTTTAAAATCCCAAACTATCAAAAGGCACCGGTTCACCACTAGACCTATCTATGTGCGATAAAACGGCATGAGATTCATAGATTCTATATCCTGTCGTGGAACCCCTATAAGGGAGGAGGCATGAGATTCATAGATTCTGTATCCTGTCGTGGAACCCCTACAAGGGCAGAGGCATGAGATTCATAGATTCTATATCCTGTCGTGGAACCCCTACATGACCCCACAAGATAAGGCATGAGGGATCTATTCAGTCTGGAACCCCTACAGGGGACATTCAGAATGGTTACTGGATACCTAATCTGCCAAAATCTACACAAATCCATCAGCCTTCACTTAATTATCAAGCCAAAAGATGAGAGTATCTGTTTAATGTATTCTTCAACAAGGCTCAAGGAGCTCCTGCCTTCACTCCACCTGACTGTGTTAGGCCTAACCAGATAGGGTTACATGTCAGGCTACATTTCTCACACTTTAATGAACCAGAGACCAGGGTTCTGTCTGCATGATTCCATAGGCCTGGGTATTTGCCTTGCATCCTGACATCCATTACCATACACACTGCCCTATCAGCTTGTAACTCAGGAGGACACCATGAACACCTTATAAGCTATGGATGGACCATTGATCACCTTATAAGCTATGGATGGACAACTGATCACCTTATAAGCTATAGATGGTCAACTGATCACCTTATAAGCTATGGATGGACAACTGATCACCTTATAAGCTATAGATGGACCACTGACCTCCTTATAAGCTATGGATGGACCATTGATCACCTTATAAGCTATGGATGGACAACTGATCACCTTATAAGCTATAGATGGTCAACTGATCACCTTATAAGCTATAGATGGACAACTGATCACCTTATAAGCTATGGATGGACAACTGATCACCTTATAAGCTATAGATGGTCAACTGATCACCTTATAAGCTATAGATGGACAACTGATCACCTTATAAGCTATCGATGGACCATTGATCACCTTATAAGCTATGGATGGACCACTGACCTCCTTATAAGCTATGGATGGACAACTGATCACCTTATAAGCTATGGATGGACCATTGATCACCTTATAAGCTATGGATGGACCACTGAACTCCTTATAAGCCATAGATGGACCAATGACCATCTACTATGCTATAGATGGACCAATGATCATCTACTATGCAACAGATGGACTAACAATCATCTACTATGCAACAGATGGACCAATGATCATCTACTATGCTATAGATGGACCAATGATCATCTACTATGCGACAGATGGACCAACAATCATCTACTATGCAACAGATGGACCAACAATCATCTACTATGCTATAGATGGACCAATGATCATCTACTATGCTACAGGTGGACCAATGATCATCTAGGATGCTATAGATGGACCAATGATCATCTAGGCTGATGATCATCTAGGCAAAGGGCTGAAGCCACAGGTGCCGGATACACTGACAAAATTAATCAATGCTCACACCATCAGGTATCATCAATAAATCCACATTCACTCTTCAAAGTTAAATCTGTAAGCTGGGAAGTTGTGTTACCAAGCTGTTGCATGTCCTTATCAATCAATCGATTTACAAGAAATTTCCCTTCTTCTCAAATTTGGCTCATTAGCAGAATTAACTGAAAAAGCATGATTTTTTAACACATTCCAATGCCCGTCGTGCAGAAATCCCAAGTGGTTAATTATTTGATATTCATTTTGTACCACAAATGATGGATTTGACAAGCAACTGAAATGCATTTTGCTCATAGTTTGGTACATGTCCTTCAGCATTAAAAGCTGTTCTTGACAACCAAATAACAGATTTTGTGTAGCTTGTCTTAAAAGAACCTGAACAGTTTTGAAATGGAAAGACATTCTTCAGGTTTTCATCTGTATGGTTCCTACTGGCAACACCCAGCAGGATGCATCCCTACAGAACCATTTGGTCCAATCCCCAAAATACAGCTTATACACTTTATGAAGCACTTTCCTGGTCGTATACCTGCTCCAGAGTTGAACCCATCAACCGACTCACTCACACAGCTCTCCAAACAGTTGAATAAGATCAGAATCTTGAATTATTCACCACGTCCTGAGTTTGCAATCGATCTGTAATCAAGGGTTTCTGGATTGTTTACAGAAACATGTAAAGAGGATGCAAAAGGGACACCATTGATCTAAACTGTCAGTCACCCCATCACGGCTTATATTCCACCTTTAGTGTACTCTCTCCCTTCACCTCATGAGATGGAATTAAAGCAAAAACTCAGCGGATATCCAAAGAGTCCTTGAGGAGTGAGTGGCCGGACGGGAGACATCCAGTTGTACAATATCATCTAACAGTAAAGATCACCCCACTAAGTGGCACACATCACATGTCTCAGACTACATACATATCACATAAGATGAGGGGGAAGTGACAGGGTATGTCAGACATCATGGCACCAGGAAATGGACGAGATGGGAGCATGTTGAGAAGAAGAGGTGCCAGCTGACAAAAGTTTGTAATAGGATGGTTAGAGAATGGATATATTGTCTTGTAGGCTGGTTAGAGAATGGATATATTGTCTTGTAGGCTGGTTAGAGAATGGATATATTGTCTTGTAGGCTGGTTAGGGAATGGATATATTGTCTTGTAGGCTGGTTAGGGAATGGATATATTGTCTTGTAGGCTGGTTAGAGAATGGATATATTATCTTGTAGGCTGGTTAGAGAATGGATATATGGTAGGCTGGTTAGGGAATATATATATTGTCTTGTAGGCTGGTTAGGAAATATATATATATTGTCTTGTAGGCTAGTTAGGGAATATATATATATATTGTCTTGTAGGCTGGTTAGGGAATATATATATATTGTCTTGTAGGCTGGTTAGGGAATGGATATATTATCTTGTGAGCTGGTTAGGGAATGGATATATTGTCTTGTGGGCTGGTTAGGGAATGGATATATTGTCTTGTGGGCTGGTTAGGGAATGGATATATTGTCTTGTAGGCTGGTTAGGGAATATATATATATTGTCTTGTGGGCTGGTTAGGGAATGGATATATTGTCTTGTAGGCTGGTTAGGGAATATATATATATTGTCTTGTAGGCTGGTTAGGGAATGGATATATTGTCTTGTAGGCTGGTTAGGGAATGGATATATTGTCTTGTGGGCTGGTTAGGGAATGGTTATATTGTCTTGTGGGCTGGTTAGGGAATGGATATATTGTCTTGTGGGCTGGTTAGGGAATGACAGTAGTTATGGATGGATTAATGCCCATAAATGCCCCATTCCAAAAATTATTTTACCCATTTGAAGCAGTATTTAGCAGTCCTCAAGTTTAAAGTTCAATTCTCTGAACAAAGTGATCTGGAAAAGGATGATAAAAGCTTAAGAATCAGCAGCAATGTATAAATTGCAGAACCTTTTGTTCAGTACTACAAACAAGTCTTCAAATATTGTTTCTAATAAACATGTGAGATTTCCTGTAGTGAACGTGAGAATGTGATCTGTGATGAAAATGTGTTACTCTCATGCCAAATGCTTTCGAATTCCCAGGTATGCTAGCCACAGACAGCAGCAAGATAGCCACAGACAGCAGCAAGATAGCCACAGACAGCAGAAAGGCACTGCTACTGGCTGTCTTCAGCAAGTGCCACTTCCAGTTGTTCTCATTGATTAATCTATATTTTATTACTGGGGCAAACTGCTGTGGAAACTGTGCTACTTAAGGTGCGAATGAAAAGTCAGAACAATTTTCTGTGTAAGAACCCACCATAGTGGCAAGATAGTTGTGAGGTACAGAACTCATGTGCATATCATATTCCCTTAAGTTGTGCTATATCCACCTTGTGTTGTGCTATATCCCCTCATGTTGTGCTATATCCCCTCATGTTGTGCTATATCCCCTCATGTTGTGCTATATCCCCTCATGTTGTGCTGTATCCCCTCATGTTGTGCCGCATCCCCTCATGTTGTGCTATATCCCCCTTGTGTTGTGCTGTATCCCCTGATGTTGTGCTATATCCCCTCATGTTGTGCCGCATCCCCTCATGTTGTGCCGCATCCCCTCATGTTGTGCTATATCCCCTCATGTTGTGCTATATCCCCCTTGTGTTGTGCTGTATCCCCTCATGTTGTGCTATGTCCCCTCATGTTGTTCTATATCCCCTCATGTTGTTCTATATGCCCTCATGTTGTGCTATGTCCCCTCATGTTGTTCTATATCCCCTCATGTTGTGCTATATCCCCTCATGTTGTTCTATATGCCCTCATGTTGTGCTATATGCCCTCATGTTGTGCTATATCCCCTCATGTTGTTCTATATCCCCTCATGTTGTTCTATATGCCCTCATGTTGTGCTATATCCCCTCATGTTGTTCTATATGCCCTCATGTTGTTCTATATCCCCTCATGTTGTGCTATATCCCCTCATGTTGTTCTATATCCCCTCATGTTGTGTATCACCTGTTATGCTGTTATATGACGCATACGTCATGCTGCATTATATGATGTGTATGTCATACTGTATTATATGACGTGTATGTCATGCTGTTGTTGCGGCCATAAGATTTTCCCATGATGGGATTCGAACCACGGACCTTCTGATCAGAAGTCGGACATCTTGTCCATATGACCAAAGAGGCTGGGCCTATCAGCAAGCTTACAAGATAAGGATGTCATCTGTGGGATGACTCCACGCCCTGCTACACTGTGTTATATGACATGTATGTCATGCTGTGTTATATGACATGTGTTATATGACATGTATGTCATGCTGTGTTACATGACATGTGTTATATGACATGTGTCATGCTGTGTTACATGACATGTACGCCGTGCTGAGTTATATGACATGTACGTCATGCTGTGTTATGAAATGTATGTCATGCTGTGTCATATGCCATGTATGTCATGCTGTGTTATATGACATGTACGTCATGCTGTGTCATATGCCATGTATGTCATACTGTGTTATATGCCATGTATGTCATGCTGTGTTATATGACATGTATGGCATGCTGTGTTATATGACATGTATGGCATGCTGTGTTATATGACATGTATGTCATGCTGTGTTACATGACATGTATGTCATGCTGTGTTATATGACATGTACGTCATGCTGTGTTATATGACATGTATGTCATGCTGTGTTATATGCCATGTATGTCATGCTGTGTTATATGATGTGTACATCATGCTGTGTCATATGCCATGTATGTCATACTGTGTTATATGCCATGTATGTCATGCTGTGTTACATGCCATGTATGTCATGCTGTGTTATATGCCATGTCTGTCATGCTGTGTTATATGACATGTATGTCATGCTGTGTTACATGACATGTATGTCATGCTGTGTTACATGCCATGTATGTCATGCTGTGTTACATGACGTACAGGTGATACTGTGTTATTGGACATGTATGTCATGCTGTGTTATATGACGTACAGGTGATACTGTGTTATTGGACATTTATGTCATGCTGTGTTATTTGACATGTATGTCATGCTGTGTTATATGACATGTATGTCATGCTGTGTTATATGCCATGTATGTCATGCTGTGTTATATGACATGTATGTCATGCTGTGTTATATGCCATGTATGTCATGCTGTGTTATATGCCATGTATGTCATGCTGTGTTATATGATGTGTACATCATGCTGTGTCATATGCCATGTATGTCATACTGTGTTATATGCCATGTATGTCATGCTGTGTTACATGCCATGTATGTCATGCTGTGTTATATGCCATGTCTGTCATGCTGTGTTATATGACATGTATGTCATGCTGTGTTACATGACATGTATGTCATGCTGTGTTACATGCCATGTATGTCATGCTGTGTTACATGACGTACAGGTGATACTGTGTTATTGGACATGTATGTCATGCTGTGTTATATGACGTACAGGTGATACTGTGTTATTGGACAATTATGTCATGCTGTGTTATTTGACATGTATGTCATGCTGTGTTATATAACGTGCATGTCATGCTGTGTCATGTAACATGCTTGTCCTGGTCTGCCAATCAGTGTTAGCAGAGGGGGGCAGATGCGTTGTCACAAACAATTTGTTTCCATATACTTCACCGCTCCTGAAGAATCTCTCATTGGATCAATCATGCACATGACTGCCTGTAAATATCTCTCCTAGTCATGCAAGCGTATCTGCACTTCCACTGGGTGGATCAATGTCCATACTATTGAGGGTATTCTGCATCCCACATCCACACCCACATACCAACCATGCAAGTAATATGAGGATTTACCCAAATACTTCCTCATAGCAATAAAACTAAACTTTCCTATCTTATCGGAAAACATGACACTTTTTCCTTTGCAAAGTCAACAGTTTGTGTATAATTGATTCAGGTCATTCAGAACCCAATTTGATTGTAAACTCAACTTTTAAGATAACACAAAGACTGCATCTAGGTATACTGAAGGAAAAAAGTTAGGGATTATGAATATTTAGGAGGATATTTTCATGAAATTGTGTGCCCAATCTTCACTATAAACAAACATCCCCCAAAGTATTCATGATCCTCAGCTGTTTTGTTCAGTAAATGACACGGCACCAAGTATCAACTCCTGGACTGTAGATGGAGGATAGTCTCCCTTTAATCCCACAACATTTAGAAGTCATTTACTGATTCTCTCCCATGTTACATTCAAGACTGTAACGGAAACCACAGCAATATATTCAGTTACATTTCACCTCTCAATTTGTATTGTGACACTCCAGTCTCTAACTCAAGTTCCCACATCATACCATGTATGTTGTACACCTCTTGTTGTTTAATGCCGAACTCAGCAATATTCCAGCTACATGGCGGCGGTCTGTAAATAATCGAGTCTGGACCATACAATCCAGTGAATGATATCGTGAGCATCAATCCACACAATTGGGATACGATGACATGCATCAACAAAGTCAGCAAGCCTGACCACCCGACCCCATTAGTCACCTCTCACGACAAACAGTCGCCTTTTACGACAAGCATGGGTTGCTGAAGACCTACTCAAGGGTTCCTGTACACGTAAATGTGGGCAACGTAAAGCTGTTTCATCAAAAGTTATTCTGTTTCAATGATACAGGTAATCTACAATGGCAATGAATCACAATTACTCGACACAATCAATCAGTTTTTAAATGGCATTAACATCCTCAATTTGGAAATGTCAACACGATACCACTGACATACCTGATGACAAGTAGGAACAAGAACACTGAGTCTCCCACCAGAATGTCACAAGGACTCATTCAAACAATGCCATGAAGCAAATGAAGCCATTGAACAAGTCACAGAACTACTGCAGTTATAAAAAAAACATGATATGAAATCGATTGGGTTTCTGTATTTCAATATCAGTGTCACGATGTAAACAAAAGTAAATGTGTTTCAACAGGTAATAAATAAAGAAATCATTCTTCAATTATTAATCGTTCTTTACGAGGCTTTTTTACATGGAAATATATAGTAATCAGTGCTCATGTTCCAGGAGTGTGTCACTCCTGCACGGAATGAGCCTCGATCACCAGCTGTATCCCTAAAGAAACCCATCTGTCCGTGTTCAGTAAGCACATCTTGTACAAACCGTGTCCCATCAAGGCAGCAATCTTAGCACCATGAGAGTTGATTGATACGTTCTTTAGCCTCACAACAGAGTAAGTGCAAAATAGGGAAATCTTTTGTCATGGTCATAGAGCCAAGCCACAAAAACTTGAGTCAATTTAGCAAATTCTTTCGCTGTTTTTGTGTAAAATGGTCAAACTTGAGAAATGTGCAGTAATCAAGAACTTAGGGTTAAACACCAAAAGACATCTATGAGGTGAGATTTAATGGAGTTTAACATAGCATCCAAGATTATTTCACTAATATAGCGACGTACACGCACACCTGTGTGTGTGTGATGTGTGTGTCGCTGTTTGTACTATTCCAGACAAACGCCAATTTTATAGTGCTGGCCCACTGAGATACCATGCCACAGTTTAACATGAACACCACACTCAGACACAGTATACTGACTCCGAGCCGACCAGTCCTTGTTTTAGCCCCTTAATGCCTAGCGCCAGACAGGGTAACAACAAGTACCATCTTTTAACGTCTTGGTATGACGCGGCCGGGGAACATACCACTGACCTTCCGCTCTCCTGGCGGACGCTCTACCACTGGGCCATGGAGGCGGAACCATCTGTCAGAAAACAACACAAGGGAAGGATGCCCTTTCCTTTGCCACCATACAGGGGCGGGCACTGTCACAAATATACAGGAGAGCATGGGTGATGAGATCATCGAGCTGAGATCACCTTGTGGCATGGTTCCCTGTGCAAGTGTTACAGTGGGTATAATCATTTCAATAGGGTTTCAACCCCGGACAGGCACACTCAATGGCCATAGGTACCTGGTAGGATGAGACAGTCATGTGAATGGGTACCTGGTAGGATGAGATGGTCAAGTGAATGGGCACCTGGTAGGATGAGACGGTCAAGTGTATGGGTACTTGGTAGGATGAGACAGTCAAGTGAATGGGTACCTGGTAGGATGAGACAGTCAAGTGAATGGGTACCTGTTAGGATGAGACAGTCAAGTGAATGGGTACCTGGTAGGATGAGAGGGTCAAGTGAATGGGTACCTGGTAGGATGAGACAGTCATGTGAATGGGTACCTGGTAGGATGAGAGGGTCAAATGAATGGGTACCAGGCTGAATGAGATGTCAGGTGTATGGGTACCTGGTAGGATCAGATGGTCAAGTGAATGGGTACCTGGTAGGATGAGAGGGTCAAGTGAATGGGTACCTGGTAGGATGAGAGGGTCAAATGAATGGGTACCAGGCTGAATGAGATGTCAGGTGTATGGGTACCTGGTAGGATCAGATGGTCAAGTGAATGGGTACCTGGTAGGATGAGAGGGTCATGTGAATGGGTACCTGGTAGGATGAGAGGGTCATGTGAATGGGTACCTGGTAGGATGAGACAGTCATGTGAATGGGTACCTGGTAGGATGAGAGGGTCAAATGAATGGGTACCTGGTAGGATGAGACAGTCATGTGAATGGGTACCTGGTAGGATGAGAGGGTCAAATGAATGGGTACCAGGCTGAATGAGATGTCAGGTGTATGGGTACCTGGTAGGATCAGATGGTCAAGTGAATGGGTACCTGGTAGGATGAAAGGGTCAAGTGAATGGGTACCTGGTAGGATGAGATGGTCAAGTGAATGGGTACCTGGTAGGATGAGAGGGTCAAGTGAATGGGTACCTGGTAGGATGAGATGTCATGTGAATGGGTACCTGGTAGGATGAGACAGTCAAGTGAATGGGTACCTGGTAGGATGAGACAGTCAAGTGAATGGGTACCTGGTAGGATGAGAGGGTCATGTGAATGGGTACCTGGTAGGATGAGACGGTCAAGTGAATGGGTACCTGGTAGGATGAGACGGTCAAGTGAATGGGTACCTGGTAGGATGAGAGGGTCAAATGAATGGGTACCAGGCTGAATGAGATGTCAGGTGTATGGGTACCTGGTAGGATCAGATGGTCAAGTGAATGGGTACCTGATAGGATGAGATGGTCAAGTGAATGGGTACCTGGTAGGATGAGAGGGTCAAATGAATAGGTACCAGGCTGAATGAGATGTCAGGTGTACGGCTACCTGGTAGGATGAGATGGTCAAGTGAATGGGTACCTGGTAGGATCAGATGGTCAAGTGAATGGGTACCTGGTAGGATGAGATGGTCAAGTGAATGGGTACCTGGTAGGATGAGATGGTCAAGTGAATGGGTACCTGGTAGGATCAGATGGTCAAGTGAATGGGTACCTGGTAGGATCAGATGGTCAAGTGAATGGGTACCTGGTAGGATCAGATGGTCAAGTGAATGGGTACCTGGTAGGATGAGAGGGTCAAATGAATGGGTACCAGGCTGAATGAGATGTCAGGTGTATGGGTACCTGTTAGGATCAGATGGTCAAGTGAATGGGTACCTGGTAGGATGAGATGGTCAAGTGAATGGGTACCTGGTAGGATGAGATGTCAGGTGTATGGGTACCTGGTAGGATCAGATGGTCAAGTGAATGGGTACCTGGTAGGAAGAGATGGTCAAGTGAATGGGTACCTGGTAGGATGAGATGGTCAAGTGAATGGGTACCTGGTAGGATCAGATGGTCACGTGAATGGGTACTAGGCTGGATGAGATGTCATATGAATGGGTACCTGGTAGGATGAGATGGTCAAGTGAATGGGTACCTGGTAGCATGAGATGGTCAAGTGAATGGGTACCTGGTAGGATGAGAGGGTCAAGTGAATTGGTACCTGGTAGGATGAGATGGTCAAGTGAATGGGTACTAGGCTGGATGAGATGTCATGTGAATGGGTACCTGGTAGGATGAACTACAATGCTTAGACCTAATATGGGCCCCAAACAATGGAGTGCACTCAATTTAATTTTATCAATGAGATTCCAGTAAATATTGACATTGACATTGACTGTGACAGACTGACTGCTAATGATTGGAATGTATTCCGGTGTTTGAGGAGGAAGCTGATGATCTTCATGTCCAGGTTACCAAACACGAGGGCTGCATCACTCATCATGGAGACGTGGCTTCATCATCCACCACAAGTTGAGAATAGTACTGTTAATGATTTATGTTGCCTCAGTCATCTCATCGAACACGGAAGCCACAAATTCTCGACTCATCCACTGTCTCATGGGGAACAATATGATCTGAGAGCTGCCAGAGCTCAGGGTGAGTGTTTGGGTGAGTGGTTGAGTGAGTGATTGAGTGAGTGGTTGGGTGGGTGAGTGGTGGGGTGAGTGGTCAGGTGAGTGGTTGGGTGGGTGAGTGGTGGGGTGAGTGGTCAGGTGAGTGGTTGGGTGAGTGGTTGAGTGAGTGGATGGGTGAGTGGTCGGGTGAGTGGATGGGTGAGTGGTTGAGTGAGTGGTTGGGTGAGTGGTTGGGTGAGTGGTTGGGTATGTGGTTCAGTGAGTGGATGAGTGAGTGAATGGTTGAGTGAGTGGTTGGGTGAGTGGTTGAGTGAGTGGATGGGTGAGTGGTCGGGTGAGCGGTCGGGTGAGTGGTTGGGTGAGTGGTTGGGTGAGTGGATGGGTGAGTGGATGGGTGAGTGGATGGGTGAGTGGTTGGGTGAGTGGTCGGGTGAGTGGTTGGGTGAGTGGTTGGGTGAGTGGTCGGGTGAGTGGATTGGTGAGTGGTTGGGTAAGTGGTTGGGTGAGTGGTCGGGTGAGTGGTCGGGTGAGTGGATGGGTGAGTGGAAAGGTGAGTGGTTGGGTGAGTGGTTGGGTGAGTGGTCAGGTGAGTGGATGGGTGAGTGGATGGGTGAGTGGATGGGTGAGTGGATGATTGAGTGGTTGGGTTAGTGGTTGGGTGAGTGGTCAGGTGAGTGGATGAGTGAGTGGATGAGTGAGTGGATGAGTGAGTGGTTGGGTGAGTGGTTGGGTAAGTGGTTGGGTGAGTGGATGGGTGAGTGGATGAGTGAGTGGTTGGGTGAGTGGTTGGGTGAGTGGTCAGGTGAGTGAGTGGTTGAGTGAGGAATAGATAGAAACTTCTCTTTGACAAGCACATGCTTAAACCACTACACACCCTCCCCTCCCACTATGGAGTGAAGGGGTGATTCAATTGATGTGTCCAGTGGCTGCCAATACCAGCAGACATGCTGGATGATACTGCCACCTCAGTTACATTGATCACCAGGCAGAGACAGATCTAGTGGTCAGGTGAGTGGATGGGTGAGTGGATGAGTGAGTGGTTGGGTGAGTGGTCAGGTGAGTGGATGAGTGAGTGGATGAGTGAGTGGTTGGGTGAGTGGTTGGGTGTGTGGTTGAGTGAGTGGTTGGGTGAGTGGTTGAGTGAGTGGTTTGGTGAGTGGATTGGGTGAGTGGTTGGGTGAGTGGTCGGGTGAGTGGTTGGGTGAGTGGTTGGGTAAGTGGATGGGGGAGTGGTTGGGTGAGTGGTTGAGTGAGTGGATGGGTGAGTGGTTGAGTGAGTGGATGGGTGAGTGGTTGAGTGAGTGGTTGGGTGAGTGGTTGGGTGAGTGGTTGGGCGAGTGGTTGAGTGAGTGGTTGGGTGAGTGGTTGGGTGAGTGGTTGGGTGAGTGGTTGGGTGAGTGGTTGACTGAGTGGTTGGGTGAGTGGTTGGGTGAGTGGATGGGTGAGTGGTTGAGTGAGTGGATGGGGGAGTGGTTGGGTGAGTGGTTGAGTGAGTGGTTGGGTGAGTGGTTGGGTGAGTGGTCGGGTGAGTGGATGGGTGAGTGGTTGGGTGAGTGGTCGGGTGAGCGGATGGGTGAGTGGTTGGGTGAGTGGTTGGGTGAGTGGATGGGTGAGTGGATGGGTGAGTGGTTGGGTGAGTGGTCGGGTGAGTGGATGGGTGAGTGGATGGGTGAGTGGATGGGTGAGTGGTCGGGTGAGTGGATGGGTGAGTGGTTGGGTGAGTGGTTGGGTGAGTGGTCAGGTGAGTGGATGGGTGAGTGGATGGGTGAGTGGATGGGTGAGTGGTCGGGTGAGTGGTCGGGTGAGTGGATGGGTGAGTGGTTGGGTGAGTGGTTGGGTGAGTGGTTGGGTGAGTGGATGGGGGAGTGGTCGGGTGAGTGGTTGGGTGAGTGGTGGGGTGAGTGGATGGGTGAGTGGATGAGTGAGTGGTTGGGTGAGTGGTTGGGTGAGTGGTTGGGTAAGTGGTTGGGTGAGTGGATGGGTGAGTGGATGAGTGAGTGGTTGGGTAAGTGGTCAGGTGAGTGGATGAGTGAGTGGATGAGTGAGTGGTTGGGTGAGTGGTGGGGTGAGTGGATGGGTGAGTGGATGAGTGAGTGGTTGGGTGAGTGGTTGGGTGAGTGGTTGGGTAAGTGGTTGGGTGAGTGGATGGGTGAGTGGATGAGTGAGTGGTTGGGTGAGTGGTTGGGTGAGTGGTCAGGTGAGTGAGTGGTTGAGTGAGGAATAGACAGAAACTTCTCTTTGACAAGCACATGCTTAAACCACTACACACCCTCCCCTCCCACTATGGAGTGAAGGGGTGATTCAATTGATGTGTCCAGTGGCTGCCAATACCAGCAGACATGCTGGATGATACTGCCACCTCAGTTACATTGATCACCAGGCAGAGACAGATCTAGTGGTCAGGTGAGTGGATGGGTGAGTGGATGAGTGAGTGGTTGGGTAAGTGGTCAGGTGAGTGGATGAGTGAGTGGATGAGTGAGTGGTTGGGTGAGTGGTTGGGTGAGTGGTTGGGTGAGTGGATGAGTGAGTGGTTGGGTGAGTGGTTGGGTGAGTGGTTGGGTGAGTGGTCAGGTGAGTGAGTGGTTGAGTGAGGAATAGATAGAAACTTCTCTTTGACAAGCACATGCTTAAACCACTACACACCCTCCCCTCCCACTATGGAGTGAAGGGGTGATTCAATTGATGTGTCCAGTGGCTGCCAATACCAGCAGACATGCTGGATGATACTGCCACCTCAGTTACATTGATCACCAGGCAGAGACAGATCTACACCCCACAATCAACCTACGTGCATAAACCCACACTCTGAAGTGAAGGAGTTTATCATTGTGGGCCGTCTCAGATGATACCATGATTGAAAAAGAAAATTATCATTCTGGACAATAACTCCACAAATACCGACCAGCATCCACGAAAGATTGATATCAGTTTGGGTGAAGTGAAATCTGTAGACATCCACCTATTGAGGACAAACTCATATTGGTTTCTAACTGTTATTTCTCATTCTCCTTTTGACATTTTGAAACTATGTTTTTCTGAAGTAGCTAGTACAATGCTTTCAACAGTGTGCTTGCTTGTTGTTTGTTGTGTATGGACGCACTCAGCAATGTTACAGTGTGGTGTGTAAATATTCAAGTCTGGACCAGACAAACCAGTCATTGACATCATGAGAATTGATCCACACTGTCTGGAGAGGGTAATACACCATCAACCAAGTCACCGAGAGTGACCACCCTTTGAAGTAGTCGCTTCACAGTATGGGACCTATTGTCCTGTATAACCCTGATGCCCCATGATGGGGAGAGAGTGTTGTGTTACAGTTACAACTGCAGTAAGCAATATGACACCGATATATAACCGCTGGACAAACGTGGCTCTGTGAAACCAGTGGTGAAAGCATAAGAAAGCAGCTTTTGGGAAAAGTAGGTGACATTTTGTCAGTTTTGTAAGTGTTATTATTTTTGTTGTGGGTGTAGGTGAAGGTGTGGGATGGGTGTGGAGTGGTTTTTTTGTGGGTATGCGTGTGTGTGTGTGTGTGTTTGTGGGGGGGGGGGGGGGGGGTTATGTGGTTGTGGGGTCGGTATGTGGGTGTTTGGTGGGTATGTGGGTGTGGGCGTGTGTGTTTGCGGGTGAGGGTGTTTGCGGGTGAGGGTATGGGTGGGGAAGGTGTATGTGTGCGCTTGTTTGTGGAGTGTGTGTGCATGTGGGGAGGGGGGTGTTTGTGAGAGTGGGTGTGGGTGTAGGTGTGGGTATGAGTGTGAGGTGGGTAAATGTATGTTTGTGGATGTGGACTGGCTGTTTGAGGGGGTGGTGGTGGTAATCATGTACTATCCATTCTTGTTACAACAACACTGATAGTATGAGTGATGAATCAGTCCTATGTACAAATATTCCAGAGGAATAAGAATTCATATGTAAAAATTGACCAAGGGAGGGAAATACAGTCCTCATCCTGGGTATATTGTTCCACAGGAACCAATACTCCTGGTATATCGATTGCCCCAGAATAAATGTTAAGGGGGACATATTTACTCTCACAATAGTACCTGTTGCTCCAAGACCTGGGCACTGAGACCAACCCATGGAAAACCATGCTGGAAGCAACCAAAGTATTTCAGCCTGCTTTCGGGTGTGCATTTTTCTCAACCTCCTTCATAAATACAGTAAACTACGGATCTAACGAACTTAAATGGACCATTAATTTTAGTTCGTTATTGCCGTAGTTCGTTATAAGCATATATACAACATCTATATGGCAAATGGCAAGAACAAAAAATTAAGTTTGCAATATCCGTCAGTTCGTTATAAGCGTTTTCATTATAAACATATTTAACGGTAACTATTTACTAGACACAATGCAGAAGCCTAAACATCATAAATATTCCTGAAACTGTCGATATTGACAGAAGAACCTTGTTCATCCGGACCCTCATTCTGTGAAGGCTTACAAGCCACTCTTGTAGCCAGGATTCATTAATCTGGAAATGTGATCTGGAAGATTTTAGTAAGGACACTACTATCGGTATGAACAGCATTTCATTGTAAAAACATCTATGTTATTAGAGAGGGATGAAGCAACAACAGACTCCAGTATTTCTCTTCAGTTCCAAGTCTGTTTGTCAAACTGATTAATGGTACATCATGAAAATCACAGCAATTATTTTGTAATCTGCCTGCAAACACATCATGATTTAACCTACCGACTTGAAGTAATAGGCCAGGAGCGTCTTGTGACCTTGCCCAGAATCAGGCGCCGATGGTGAGTGACGACTTTATCATCTTTTGGTATCTTCAGATCTGGTGTCTTGGGACGTCCTGTGGCTGTCCAAGTCCCATGGCACCACAAGTGGTGAGGTTCGATTGCAGAGTTGTCACCGCACATCCCCCCTCCCTCACCCACCGCCCCCTCCCGACTCACAGACATCCAAACACTGTCATCCTCGGAAACCATAGGATCCATCTCAGGCAAACTTGGAAAATCCGCAAATGAAGAATTTGAGCACAGGTCTACTAGAGCTGGCACTCTGTTATGTCACAATAAAGCACTCTCAATCAGTTAACTCTTACACTTTTAACAAAGCAAATGTCAATGTACACTGTGAGTTCAATCACAAATCACACAAAAAATCAAGACGGACTTACAACACTTCCGAAAGAATAATAATGTCAAAATATTCCATCCAAAGAAAATGTCCTTTCTTTTCCAAGAGCACAGATCACACATTAACCGTATATCCCAACTGGTGAATAATGAAGTCGGTGGCTAATATGAGCTGAATGTCCCTCTGATACCAAACATGACTGGAAGACAGGAGGAAGTCTGCTTGACAGCACCAACACCTCATTACTGCAGTGGCTGATGATGTGGACTTGTGGCCAGGTAGAACTCCCAACACTCAGCCGTCCGACTCCCATCCACGATGCTCGATACTCCTCTACCTGGTCTCTCCCTCCTCAGTGGAGTTTGTATCAATCTGTGTACACTTCCTCCGTATACTTCAAGTGGGAAGCTAACTCTATACAGCCCAAGGCACACACTGCCAACTGTTACTCAGCACTGCTGTAAGTCAATTACACTCCACAGTTGACACAAACCCTTCTCTCTATCACTGCTGCCATAATGACATCCTACATTCAATAAACAGATACCCAATAACATTAACCCCTAATCTCTTACTCTTCCTACAACCGTTTCCACCTTAGCTTATCTCGGAACATGCTTCAAACACATTAGAGACTGTCCCCGGCTCTGTGTAATCTACTGCTACCAGCAGCATGTGTGTTCTCCATTAACCCTTTAACTGGTATTGATGTAGAGGCTGAAGATCACAGTCTGAGCTACTGTGAGGAACCAGTCATGGACCGGGAAGACATCAGAGTGTAAATATCTTCCACAGAGATCATAATGGGATTAACCCTAGAACAGCCATGGTTATTACTGTCTGATAACCAGGGGATAATCTGAAGGTCCTTATTTGCTTAAACATATTATTATTACATTCATGAGATTTGGATTGATAAACAAGCAAAATAATGTTTATATAAATACCACTCCAGGACAAGCCAACTACAGTTCATGTTGAATATGTATCTGCAATACATAGAATTAACCTGTAACTGTAAGCCTGGTGTCCGAGTTACTTGAATGCAGTATCTCAATTTAAATATTTTGTCCAAAACATATTTAGATTATTATAACTACTATTCGAATCTTTTACTTTTGACAATATTAAAAATCATGGAATAAAGAATGTCCATGTCAGTAAATGAAAATCGGCCATACAAATCTGCTTTCAAGTTATACCCATGGGTGTAAAAATACGTATCATTTCTAACATTTGTGTAGATTCTGTATGCCAATAGACAATGTAAAGCCTCCTTGAAATGATACCCACATTAACACCAGTCGGACCTGTCTGATACATGTCAATTACATTTATGAGAGTTTTGTTCGCTGCAGCCGAGTCTGAGGCAACAAAGCATAATGGGACCGAATCTAGACCCAAAGTTTTAGCCCAGGTATTTATTTGTAGTGTCAGGGCCATTGACTAAAGTGTTAAAGTCTCTTAATGAGCAAGCATTAATAAAGTCCTCGGGAGGCGTGTTCCACACTTGAATAGTAGTCGGATGAAATGAACCTTTGGGCCTACAGTTGATTGATTGTACACCAGATCCCACATGCTATCTTAGCCGTAATGAGTGGACACTGGTTTACATTTTACCCACAATTAATTAATAAGGAACATCACCTGCTATCTTAGCCGTAATGAGTGGACACTGGTTTACATTTTACCCACAATTAATTAATAAGGAACATCACCTGCTATCTTAGCCGTAATGAGTGGACACTGGTTTACATTTTACCCACAATTAATTAATAAGGAACATCACCTGCTATCTTAGCCGTAATGAGTGGACACTGGTTTACATTTTACTGTACAAGTATTGAATGAGACACACATGGATGCTATATTTCAACACGACTTGTACCGATCATTTCTTTTATTTATTTATATTCTTTTGTTTGTTTCTTACATACAACCAACCAACCAACCAAACAATCAAAGTGGTTTATTTTTGTCTCACCATTTGTACAAAAAGAAGATAAAACTCAGCGGAGCATGATACATTAAAACACATGTACAAACGCCACCCAAACGGGCTGTGAGAGACAGCACAATGAAGAATAATCCTTGGTTAAAAAATAAACAGAAATCCTATAAACACATAAGGTGTATGAGTATATATACATAACTTAGCATAATATACTCCATAGAGAAGGAACAAGTAAAAGAAATAAAATACATAAAATAAATAAAAGCATATTGGGATAAAAACATTAATGAATGATAGAACAGTTTTCTGCGAGTGAACATTTTAATGCACATTGTACCTAATGAAGGGCCTTGGGTATTATCGTTAAGCCATATATTCAAGTTGGTGGCAGAGCCATCACTGAATAAGGTCGGGCGTTCACTACGGCGGACATCATTATAAACAGAACATTGACGTAGGAAATGGTTTTCATCTTCAACACCATCGGAACACAAATTACAAAAACGTTGGTTTGCTGGGACTGGTGGGTCACTGTAATACACAGGCAATATAAATATGTATGTTTTCACAATATATTTGACTCACGTCATCACAGTCCATGTGTGTATTGCAGGTAGTGTACGTCATCACAGTCCATGTGTGTATTGCAGGTAGTGTACGTCATCACAGTCCATGTGTGTATTGCAGGTAGTGTACGTCATTACAGTCCATGTGTGTATTGCAGGTAGTGTACGTCATCACAGTCCATGTGTGTATTGCAGGTAGTGTACGTAGGATAACAGTACTGTCATAATGTCATGTTGGGTTCACTCAACATTACAGACTCTGTAGTGTTCCTTATTTACCAATCTAATATGATTTAGGTGAGGTTATAACAAGATTAACCCTTAACATTTCAAAACCTATTTCAATCTATTCTGACTTCCTCAATATAGAGAAACTCAACCCGTAATTGTGAGACAAGGAAATATTTACAAAATACCAAACTGATCAATTCGGAAACTTAGGCAAATGTGAGGTTCACAAAGTCCTTTTCACAACTCACATGAACACGCAATATTCTGTGTGTAAACGAACATCAAACAAACATCAAACAAACATCAAACATGGATGAGATTTCCTATAAGATTTGATGATGTCAAAAAAGGTAAACCTGAGATTGATAAAAAGTAATAAGAACATCAGCTGAAATGTTACACAATTTCTCTTTTACGACAAGGAGCAAAAATCCAGGAAAATAGTGAATTTAGTTGTGCAAATTAGTATAATTAGTACAATTATCAAACAATGAAGTGGAAATTTAAGCAAAAGCAAATGAATGTTATTCTTGCAGTGCATGGAGTCAAATATGTGTCTGTACCCTACAATTCTGCGGACTGCGAGTATGACGCAGCAGGGTGTTGCCTCATCCAACAGATGACATCCTTAACTTGTCAGCTTGCTCATTCTTTGGTCATGAGGACAAGGCGTCCATCCTTGAATCAGAAAGGTCATGGTTTGAATCCAATCGTGGGACTCAGACATTTCATGGTCACTTCACCAGTGCAGGCAACTGCAGGCAATCCTGTCCAAGATAATGAGCCTAGTGCTAAAGGGAAGACTCAGGCATCTGCTCCCTGCTGAGGCAAGACACAACGTGGCCAGGGAAATAAAATATTATTATTATTTACAGATTAAAATAAAAAAAAGCAGCAAAGAGGGTTTGGGTGATCCTGGCACAGTCAGGCTGGTTAGGCTCATCATCAGCTCAGGGCCCTTGTCCCCTCTACACGCAGCCCAGACAGCGAATGGGACTTCTCCCAGGAAACGCTGCCAAGTCAAACCCACCCAGAACTTTTCAGAGATTCCCCAACACTGCAGCCTTCTGCATTACCCAGATTGTCAGAAGGGCTGTATTCCTGGTAGTAAACCCTGGGTACTCTCCCAGTGTCAGTCAACAGATTGGGAGGTACCAAACCTAAGGCACCGAAAACAATGTGGAGTCAGACAACTTGGTACAATGATATACATGATTTCCTTGAATCTGTCAAAAAGGACAAGATCAGGTTTGTTGGCCTGGATATATCTGAGGCTGAAGCCTATTCCAAAGAATTTTGTATTTATCATTTTCCATGACACCCTCTGCATATTCCGGGTCGTACCATGGGTGGACCTCTGTGTCAAAACCACAAGCATGGCAAAGATGGAAATAAAATGATCAAGCTACACCATCATGTTGTTTAAGATACTGTGTTTGTGCCAAAGCTGGGCATCCACTGACAATGTGTTGGACAGTCTCATTAAATTCATTACATAATCTACATTGCATATTTACATTTTGATGCATACTCACACATTGACGGTTTGGAGTGGGAAGTGACTGGCCCTGAGCAGCAAACAGAAAGCCTTCTGTTTCACTTTTCAGGCCAGATGACTTCATCCAAGAGAAGGACTCTGCAGGATTGCTGATCTTTTCAACACACTGCACATAAACTTGATGCAGTGGTCGTTCAGATAGCCTCATCTTGAAAAACTGAGTCTGGGCCGATTTGATATGGCACTTCGCTTGGTTGACACTCATTTTTGTACCGTCCAGCAGTACAGAACCATCAACAAAATCAACACCGACATTGAGATTATGTCCCACATCCTTGGCTCGTTTAAAGAAACTGTGGAATGCCTTGTTTTCATCATAAGCCTTATTATCATCATTATTATTATTATTATTGGCCAAACCAATTTACAAGTACGAGTTTTGATAAGTTCTCTACTATAAGTTAAGGTGACGTTTTGCTGTGGATTCTAACACTTTTATCAGGCATGGGATAACAGAGGTGTCAGGATCTACACATCACCCCAATGTCTTCTTAAAAAGTGTGGGCAGTGGGGTAGCCTAGTGGTTAAAGCATTTGCTCGTCACGTCGAAGGACGGGTTCGATTCCCCACATGAGTACAATGTGTGAAGTCGATTAATGGTGTCCCCCGCCATGATATTGCTGGAATATTGCTAAAAGCAGCATAAAAACATACTCGCTTGCTAGCTCCTATAAAATGTTCATCACACCAAGATCTGAATGCCACTCAAAGAAGTCAAACCAATTTAATCACTAGTTTTATAGAATTTACCTGAAAAATACCTGAAGACACGATGGGGAAAATACCCATAAAAGTCTCTCTTAAAAATAAATGGAAACTATTGCTGCGTTGATCCTATTATCCTATTATTTCGTTAAAAATGCACAGCGAGCTTTTTTGGGTTTGACCTTTTTAGGGACATGGCAGCCTTTTGCTTCCATAAAATTTTTGCTGGAAAAGTAATTACATGGGAAGGCAATAAACATAAAAAAGATGTGCATGGGCGTGATGTGAGGATTAATCCTGATTTCAAGGTGAGCTGACGTAATGGGAATTACTTGTGATTTTAACACTGTTTAAGGTGAGCTGACATTATGAGAATTAATCCTGATTTTAAAGTGAGCCGACATGAAAATTAATCCTGATTTTAAGGTGAGCTGGCATTATGGGAATTAATCATGATTTTTATGAGAGCTGACATGAGAATTTTTTATGATTTTGAAGTGAGCTGGCATTACAAGAATTTAAGGTGAGCAGACATTATAAACATTTAAGGTGAGCTAACATTCAAGGCGATGAAGGACATCCATCCAGATTAAAATACTGATACAACTAGTTAAAGGATTAGAATGTGAGTTCAACACAACCGTCATTTCAACACTTCTAGTTCGAGACAACGGCTTCAACTGTACATGGAAATGAGGCAACAACTGAAAGAAAAGTTAGCAGATGTTCTTTGCTTACGTGGAGGAAGAAGTGTTATAATTTTGGTTGCAGAATTTCTTTTTTGAAAAAAATGGCTTCATATTATTTAAATGATAGTTTTGAGGACTCCTATATCTTCATAATTTGGCCTAGACAAGCTTTCAATTACAGAAATATGATTGGTGTGTTCTTTTGTGTGGCTGTTATAGACGCTACTTTCTCACAGACATATTTTAGTGTTGTGGAATGTGCTGTCTTGCATTCATGACTGCAGCAGAAATTCTGTGTAACAAGTGGGACTGACAATAAAAACCTTCATCATAACTCCATGTCAGAATGGGGAGATCTGACTGGTCCATGTGATCTTGATAAAATACTATGTATCCCGCCTTGGAGGGAAATAAATTTCTCCACTGGAGAATAAATCCCTTATAACCCCCTATGAACAAGACAGGCTGCATGTGGATTTCTGATAGGCAGAAAAAATCCCTTTTACCCTGCGATGAAACATTTAGGCTGTACATGGATTTCTGAAATGCAGAATACATCCCTTATACCCCGCCATGAGCAAGTCAGGCTGCACATGGATTTCTGAAAGGCAGAATACATCCCCTATACCCCATCATGAGCAGGTCAGGCTGCACTTGGATTTCTGAAAGGCAGAATAAACCCCTTATACCCCGCCATGAGCAAGTTGGGCTGTACCCTGCTCCAAAGCAAAAGGCTGCATGCTTTTTCCCACCGAGTCAGTGGAAGTCATGTGACATAGCGCAAGCTTACCTCAGCTCAATCGATCAGCTGTTTCTATCAATTTGTAAGTTGTTTGAATTCTCTTACAATGTCAAACTAATACATGTTGGTAAGATAAATTGTTGTAGCAGGATCACTCAGGGTACATTGGGTTTTATGTGTCCCTCGTTTTGTACCTCAACTTGTTATGTTTGCAGTAGGTAGTGTCTCATACAGCAGATTATTAAATATATATATTCATGACAGGCAGAGTAAAACAGAGAGAGCCTTTATGAATTGTGTTTTTAAGGAGAGGTGAAATGTGGTTTTACGTTTGTACAATATTGAACTAGTCAGGACTTAAATTGGTTTCATATTGCTAACCAATAGACACCATGCTGCAGTTGAACATAGACGCCCAACTCAGACAAAGAGAACTGACTCCAAGACAACCAGCTCTTGTTTTATCCCCTTCAAATGCCAGACAGGTAACAACTACCATCTGTTAACATTTTCTTTAGTGTGATGTGGCCAGGGGATTGAATCACCAACCTTCCACTCTTCAGGCAGATGCTCTATCCACTACACTACAGAGCCATTGGTTTCACATCAATGGTAAACACCTAAAACATTTCCCAGGAGCCCTTCTGAAATCCCAAACTTGTCATAAACATTGGAGAGCAGACCAGTCTCCTGTTTGTTTGTTTGTTTGTTTGTTTGTTGTTTAACACCACACTCTGCAATATTCTGTCCACACTGTCACAAGACTGACACACTGTCATGACTCTTCATTATCTATGTTACGCCTGATGAACTATTGATTTCCACCCCACAGATAGAGACATCAGGTGCTGACAGCTTGAACCCTCTCTACTGAGGTGTTATGGCTCTAGTAAATAAACAAGGGTGAAAACCTCCTAAGGCTTCAGAAGCGTCACCATTGATTTGTGGCTACACCTAATATGGCAGCTGCCTCCACATTGCCATGTGAGCTAAGAAATACGTCTACTGTAAATCTGGAAAGCTTTGTGCCATGAAATTACTGCGACTGGCTAACAATAGCCTTAACTGCATTGGGAAAGTTTTGCGACACCATGTTAAGATTACAAAAGATCAAAGCTGCTTTTGCAGGTGTTATATTTGATGAAATGGTAACTCTGTGTCAGTGATTTTGTAAACTATTGATGCATGTGTTGTTGTTGACAAGGGAGAATGGTGTAGCGTGTTTTTTTTTGTTGCTGGTCTGCAAAAATAACTATGACATGAAACTATTGCGAGTATGTGTTGCTATCAGTTTCTGAAGTACTTTCCTGCTCACAAAAACATCCAGATTTACAGTATTTAGTTGCAATATTGAATAAGTAAAAGTATGTTCTAATGTCAATGGATCTGGGGTTAGGAAGGTCTAAAAGGGCCAGTATGTCAATTGTTCTGAAGCATTGTTTGCAAACAATAACTGATCAACCCTGAGCATTCTGCCACAAGAGAAGTTTCTGCTTCAGTGTCCAAATCACGTTTGTAGGCTCATCATGTGACCAAACTTTTCTCTAACTTGTAACGAAATGCACTTATTCTCAAATAAGAACAGACTAGCCTAATGTAAGCCTTTAGGTGATCTTTATGTATTATTTTGCATAGTTATACAGTTGAGGTGAAATGGGGCTTAACGTCCTTTTAGCCTTTTAATACAGAGTGCCAGGCAGGGTAACAACAAATAACAACATCTTTTGACATCTTTTGGTATGATGTGGCTGGGGATCAAACCCTGGACCTTCTGCTCTCCGAGAGAATGCTCTACCACTAGACCACGGAGGTAGTCCATAGTTATATCCCAACTACTACAACTGCGACAGGGAGGTGCATGACAATAGAGCTTTACACATCAAAGTGACCGTATCGCTAGCTCTCCTTAGGGCTTTGATGACAGCACTTGGGAGCTGTACAACCAATGCAAACAAAGGATATATACGCAAATGGAAACGGTGAAAGAGGTACTGGGCTGGTTGCAAGCAACTCTGGGTACACCGTGATTGGCTGCATACGACCGAGCCATCTCGGCTTTGATAAACACTGGCTTCTAATCCAATCAAGCTGGCAATTAGTATTTTGTAACTCATCCATAAGAAAAACACAGAAGCTTTCTCTTCAATTTGCCTCCAACAACATGTCCGGAGCCAGTCATTCTGCGCAGCGATGGGGTCGTGGGCTCTGCTGATTGGAGCTCTCTTGCCGTCAATATGCTGGCCTCTTAACACCATGACAGCATAACAAACAGTTTTTAAAGCAATATTGAAACAAATTTAAACAGGAACACCAAATGTGCACAGCAGCAGTTATTTTTGATAAAAGTGGAAAACTGAATTCTTGTAGAACTGGCTTCTGATCTTTTAGAATCAAAGTTCAGGAAAATAGTGAAATACACAGGTCTGAAAGCAGTGAACTTGCAGAACTAATTCTTCACAACTACCACTAGAACAGTCACTCATGAGGTTACAATCGCAACAAACAGACACTTTGAAACTTCTGTTTAAGACTGTTTACTGGAGATGTGAAAAGCCATAGACAGATTTCCCCAAAATAAAATACTGGAGCACATTTTCAAGTTTATTTTCTCCTTGAATTTATATTATATTCAAACTAACTGAAAATACAGTGTTTCAATAAATGATAAAATGGCGCAGCCAATATTTTGGTGGTGCAACCTGATTAATTGACTTGGTTGGACCTCTTGCCGGTGGTAAAACAGGATGACATCCTACCCTGTATAACTACTTTTATTTATAATAGTAATCATAAAAAAATACAAAAAACCATAAATTTTAATATGAAATACTTACTTGATTTATACACACCAGATCATAACAGCTGCCTCAGCGATAGGGGCACAACCTGCTTTAGAGTGAGTGAGTGAGTGAGTGAGTGAGTGAGTGAGTGAGTGAGTGAGTGAGTGAGTGAGTGAGTGAGTGAGTGAGTGAGTGAATATGGTTTTACACCGCTTTTAACAATATTCCAGCAATATCACGGCATACACCAGGAATGGGCTTCATTCATTGTACCCATGTCGGGAATCGAACCCAGGTCTTTGGCGTGACGAGCCAATGCTTTAACCACTGGGCTACCTGACCGCCCCACCTACATTATAACTTTTAACTGATCAAAATATTGAAAAGAAAGTTATTGGTAACCATGCATAGATTCTGAGTTGGAATTGGTCTGTAGCATCCTGTGCTTGTTGCAAGATGTGGTCACAGGTACTATCTTACCACCCCTCTCTGTTGTATATATGTACATATGCTTAATTTGTACATTGAGCATGTCCCTCGGTGATGCAGATTTTGCGCTACATAAATAGCCTTATTATTATCATTATCATTATTATTATTATTATGGATTTGGTGGCCGGGTGACTTGGATGAGCGTGTGTCATCATGCCCGACTGCTTGTTCATCACATCAATCACTGGTTTGTCCGGACCTGACTCAAATATTGTCAGGCAACCATCTTACAGCTGCAATATTGCTGAGTGTGGCATTAAACAAGAAACACCAGACAAACTTATGACCACAGCACATTTGTGCTGAACAAGCAAATCCGACAGAATACCGACATGTATACAAGGTACAATGTCAGCTTACTGGCAACAACTCATGGTAATTACATACCGAGATTGCGTGAGCTTCCCATCTCCTGCCAGCAGTACAGTCTACAAGTCGAATTCACATATGTTAAATCATCATGTCTGACACCAGTTCACACTCAATCCAGGATGAAACATCACACAGCTATTCCCCGGCCAGGACCCAGTGCCAACACTTGTAACCCATCACTCCACACTGCATGTGTCAAACAGTAAACCTGCAAGGGAGCTTTATTCTACAACCACCATCATCACAGGACAGACCCTACCACCTGCAAAATAATCATCCACTTTCACAGGGTAACCAGGATCATAAACCTATCACCGTATTACCCCATATTGCAATAGGTCCCTGACAACCCTGGGTGAACTTGTAACCAGCTCATCTTCCAAACCTCGGCTTTGAAAGTCTTGGTTTTGAAATGGTCTACTTCTATACCTGCTTTGAGTTTTGACATTTCAATTGACATTTCAAAACTCAAATATTACATTTTTACAAAATATTTCCCTGTACATACATTATGCATTGTTAGTTGTGCACACATACCTTGTGAATATGTTGAACGATGGGCCTATGGCCTTTCAGTTTGCCATGAATAAACAATTTGAAGATGTCAATTGTAATACCTAGGTTTTACTAACTTGCCTTTTGTTTGATGTGTTTGATGATTGATTTGACTTGTGTTTGATGATTGGTTTGACTTGTGTTTGATGATTGGTTTGACTTGTGTTTGATGATTGGTTTGACTTGTGTTTGATGATTGGTTAAAAGTCAGAATTTTTTGTACATAAAAATCAGTGATAGGATTCGAAACATCACATATCCTGTTAAGCTTTGTAAACCACAGTTTTCCCACCGAGCCACCAGGGCAGGTGATGAGAAGTTGTTCAATTTTACATGTCATGACTCCAGCTGGTCCATGCTGCACGTGTTTTCTCTCTCGAACGCTTGCATCGAATTCCTTTTATACAGCGACACGCTGTGTGATTCCACTATAAGGTATCTTGATGTTTTCTAAAAGTTTTCGGTATTTCTTGCATTTAGATCATAAGGTGGATAAAACACACCTCGGTTTGGGTTGAAAATGTAAAACCTTGAGCTTGGCCAGAGAGTAGCATGTATTGGAGTGTATCCATGATCTCTGATGAACATACTCATATAGAAGAACATTGTGGATCAATCTGGATCACTATTTAGCTCTTAGAGCACACAGCATTAATCAGAAAACTTAGCACTTTGTTATATGTCAACAGCTTTGTGATAGTATAAGATACCGTAATATCAGAGAATAATCATTCTCGAAACTGATTCCAATGGGTGTGAATGGATCAATGAAAATCGGTGATGGGTTAGCATGTCCTGCCTTACCAGTAGCAGCTGCCACTCACAAAATGAGCATTGAAAGTAAGTAGTTGTTGCCTTTTGCCCACAGCAGCGACCCGGCCACACACTCCATATAATTGCCAAGACATACAGCTATCGTGCAGTAAGCAAAACAAAGCAACCGTCTTGCAGATTTTCGTAATACTTGTTCCCTGTTACATGCATTCTATAGAACAAAAAAGGCCAACCCTTTCAAGTTAAAATTTGTGAAAAAAAAGGCATTTTTTTCTATTTCTTTCTTAATTTCAAGGCCATGTGTGGTCTGTCGAAATACAGGTTGGACAAAAAGAAAGTCTTGATATTGGATGCATTATTTATAGTACAAGAAATAAATATGAACTAAAATGCTTCTAAAACCAACTTATTTTCCAATAAAAATATGGACTATTAATAATGATGTTACAATATATTTAATCTTAAACTTTCCTGTTCTAGTATATATATTTCTGACCCGAGTAAAATGGCAGTGGCAGATTTTATATTTGTAAACGGCAGTGCAAGTCACGCAGAACGAACCCAACACTTGGCATTTACACCCATGATCCTAAATATACTAATGGCCTTAAGTATAGATATTATGTTCATCCATCATTCAGCCTCAGACAATGCCATGCATTTTTCATCCCTAATACATCTTATTACAAATATCAATAATTCGGTCCCCACAGTAACCAAACATAATTTGCTGCTAAAGATGTCTCATCCATATAATGCATAGAAGAGGTCTGAGGTCACGCTGCCAAAACCTCACGTTTCGTAAAACTATCACGGTCGGACGCACTCAGTCATGTAATCAGGGTTGAACTTTCTTGGGTGAGAAAATGATGGTGGGTGCCAAAAGATGGGATACCTGTATAACAGCCATCATCACCATGGCAACCAGACAGCTGCATGACCATCATCCTGGAAATGATTCCATTGTTTCTGTCTGTAGAGGTCGTTACAACCACACAACATGTGCAGTTGGTAATGTCCAATGTTCTGTGGTAACCTCATCAACTTGTAGATAGATGGCTGTTGAACTCTGAGAAGGAGCAAAGGTGCTTCACAATAAAACCACTTAAGAGTCTATTTGAGATCACAGTTGGGGTAGCCTAGTGGTTAAAGCGTCCGGTCATTACACCAAAGACCCAGGTTCGATCTCCCACATGGATAAAATGTGTGAAGGAAATTTCTTGTGTCCATACCCTTTTGAGAAGTACTTGTATTCATAAAGCTGTATTGCTTTCCGAGTGCATATGTATCCTGTGTATATGACTGAATAAAAATTTATAAAAAAAATTTAAAAAATTTCTTGTGTCCCCTGCCGTGATATTGCTGGAACATTGCTCAAAGCGGAGGAGTTTATGATAATAAAATCGCTCTTATCCCTACACATATTCTGGAATGTCTTACAATATCTTGAGTGAAACTGACTGTATGCAATAACACATAACAATGGGAGTGACACAAAGCATTTGGTGTATGTAAGAATTGTGTCACGGCACAGTAGCTCACATGCGTTTGTCGCCAACAGTTCAAAATGTCAACAAAGCCAGCCACTCAACAAATCTGGCTTTCAGCATTTATATTCCTATACCTTTCACACAAACACTGAACTAGTTTCAGAGAAGTTTACAGATTTAGATTTGCATATTGGGGGAACTTAAGATCATGGTCAATAGACAAAAAGGTCCGATCAAGGTTAAAATTTATAAAAACCAAACAACTTGTGTTGAGCAGATGACAAAGAATAGCTGTGTAATGGACATGAATTGGTTTTTCAATACAGTTGGTGGGGAAAGGAATGTGAAGAGTCAGCTTCCTTGGTCTAGTGGTTTCTGAGGACATGATGTTTGCAACAGAAAACACCTAAAAAAATAAAGTTCCTAATGGAAAACTAAGGAGCTAAATTTCTTAGAAATATTTTTTCCCCCCACTTTTCTTGAAATGGTTAAGAACCAGTGCTCACCTGAATGCCCCCATCAATTGTTATTTATAATCTGTAACTGTATCTGGTAATAGTTATATGAAATTTAAATGATATTTGTAGTTTATATTTATATAGTCCATCTGAGTTTAAGCACTCAGTCAAATAAAAATGAAAATATTTTAATTATATTTTGACCCGTGAAGATGTGGGTTAGAATAGGTTCATGAGCAACCCATGCTTGCTGTGAGAGGTGACTATGCTTGTCGTAAGAGGAGACTAACGGGATCGGGTGGTCAGGCTTGCTGATTTGGTTGATGCATGTCATCATATCCCAATTGTGTGGATCAATGCTCATCATGAGATCAATCACTGGATTGTCTGGTCCAGACTTGATTACTTAAAGACTGCCGTCACATAGCTGGAATATTGCTAAGTGCAGTGTTAAACAACAAACTAACAAACAAACAAATCATTTTATTTTATCATTGTTCCTTTTGGATCTGGTTGTTTAAAAAACATAAACCAAAAATACTCCAATGTCACCCAACCAGTCCCACGGCATCAGGAATCGTCATTTTAAACCGCTGCATGTTCAAAAACTCCTTGTATTTTATTGCTGATTATGTGTCTCAATGAAAACGAAGGTGGCAAACTGTCGAAATATGCTAGCAAAAACATAAACTGAATCTAAAAGAAAATCAAGAACGTAATGTAAAAGGAAAGCATGAAACAAATACTGGTAGTAAATTGAGAATATAGGTAAACGTGAAAACATCTAATTAAGACAAAAAAATATATAGAATACAGAACATATTTAAAATTTATTACTTATTTATTTATTTCTACCCCCCAGCAGCAGAAAAAAAATAAAGAAAAAAATAAGAAGAAGGAGAAACAATGAATAGTGAGTGAGTGTGGTTTTATGCCGCTTTTAGCAATATTCCGGCAATATCAAGGCGGGGCACACCAGAAATGGGCTTCACACATTGTACCATTTCGGTAATCGAACCCGGGTCTTCGGCATGATGAGCAAACGCTATAACCACTAGTCTACCTGACCACCCCTTAAAAATTAATAGAACTAGCCCCATAAAAAATCCTTTTTGACACTTGATAGTGGCAGAAACATTGTCATGTGATAGGAATCAAAACTTGACTGTACCAAAACTGATATGTTCCTCCTAAGGTACAAATGTTGTCAGTAAAAGTTCTGCCGAAACTTATATTCACATGGAACCAAATCCTGTTCCCAAACCAAGCTCTCCATTCATCCCCACATGTTGACACCCTACAGACAAACTCTGTAAACTCTCTCCAACTCACCATTGATCTGGTCACCATTGACTGAAATGTATCTCTGCCATAATCTGTACAGCCACCTGCAGCAGAGCCCCTCTGATTGCATTATATCATTCTATTATTTAGGTGAGATGTCCCCATGGAAATAAGACCCTGTGATTGTATTACAGCACTATTAATCATTACATATTAACAATCACCCTTGACACTGGACTGGCACAGGTTAACTGCCAGCATTACAGATCAGAGATGATATTCTCTCCCACACTTCACAGCCTCCATCTGGATAAATCTGTTCATCAGTTTCAGCTTAAATCGGACTGCCGCTGGTCAGAAAGCTTTAATTATAACTACACAGCCATGGTCTTTGGAACGCCTCCGTGATCTCGTGGAATTGATCCCCAGACGCGTTTTACGAATAGACGTTAAATATGGTACTTGTTGTTACCCTTGGCACTTGGCATTAAAGAGCTAAAACAAGGGCTAGTCAGCTGGAGTCAGTATACTGTGTCTGAGAGGGGTATTCATGTTAAACTGCAGCATGGTATCTCAGTGGGCTGCACTATAAAATCGTCATTAGTCTAGACTGTGTACTGGACTAGTACACATACACATGCATGCATGTTGCTAAAAATGTGCAATAAACCCCATTTTACCTCACCTCACCATGGTCTTCACAAACAGCTGTTTTGTCCAATGAGCCTGATTATGATCAAAGATTCTCAGCCATATTCCAGCTGTATGACAGCAGCCTGAAAATAATCATGTCTGGACCAGACAATCCAGTGATGGACATTGCGAGCAACGATCCACACCGTGGAGGTACGATGACATGCATCAACTAAGTCAGTGAGCCTCACCGTGGAGGTACGATGACATGCATCAACTAAGTCAGCGAGCCTCACCGTCGAGGTACGATGACATGCATCAACTAAGTCAGTGAGCCTCACCGTGGAGGTACGATGACATGCATCAACTAAGTCAGTGAGCCTCACCGTCGAGGTACGATGACATGCATCAACTAAGTCAGTGAGCCTCACCGTCGAGGTACGATGACATGCATCAACTAAGTCAGCAAGCCTCACCGTCGAGGTACGATGACATGCATCAACTAAGTCAGTGAGCCTCACCGTGGAGGTACGATGACATGCATCAACTAAGTCAGTGAGCCTCACCGTCGAGGTACGATGACATGCATCAACTAAGTCAGTGAGCCTCACCGTGGAGGTACGATGACATGCATCAACTAAGTCAGTGAGCCTCACCGTCGAGGTACGATGACATGCATCAACTAAGTCAGTGAGCCTCACCGTCGAGGTACGATGACATGCATCAACTAAGTCAGCGAGCCTCACCGTCGAGGTACGATGACGTGCATCAACTAAGTCAGCGAGCCTCACCGTCGAGGTACGATGACGTGCATCAACTAAGTCAGGGAGCCTCACCGTCGAGGTACGATGACGTGCATCAACTAAGTCAGCGAGCCTCACCGTCGAGGTACAATGACATGCATCAACTAAGTCAGCGAGCCTCACCGTCGAGGTACGATGACATGCATCAACTAAGTCAGCGAGCCTCACCGTCGAGGTACGATGACATGCATCAACTAAGTCAGCGAGCCTCACCGTCGAGGTACGATGACTTGCATCAACTAAGTCAGCGAGCCTCACCGTCGAGGTACGATGACGTGCATCAACTAAGTCAGCGAGCCTCACCGTCGAGGTACGATGACGTGCATCAACTAAGTCAGTGAGCCTCACCGTCGAGGTACGATGACATGCATCAAATAGTCAGCAAGCCTCACCGTCGAGGTACGATGACATGCATCAACTAAGTCAGCGAGCCTCACCGTCGAGGTACGATGACATGCATCAAATAGTCAGCGAGCCTCACCGTCGAGGTACGATGACATGCATCAACTAAGTCAGCGAGCCTCACCGTCGAGGTACGATGACATGCATCAAATAGTCAGCGAGCCTCACCGTCCAGGTACGATGACATGCATCAAATAGTCAGCGAGCCTCACCGTCGAGGTACGATGACATTCATCAACTAAGTCAGCGAGCCTGACCGTCGAGGTACGATGACATGCATCAACTAAGTCAGCGAGCCTCACCGTCGAGGTACAATGACATGCATCAAATAGTCAGCGAGCCTCACCGTCGAGGTACGATGACATGCATCAACTAAGTCAGCGAGCCTCACAGTCGAGGTACGATGACATGCATCAACTAAGAAAGCGAGCCTCACCACCCAATCCACATGGTGGCCTATAACAACCAGCATCATAAGTTGGCTGGGGACCATTCTGACCAGGATCCCCATCGGGCACATTTTTTTAAAAGATATTTATCTAGAATACTATTTATGCACAAGTCTTTGATAGACATTTAGAAGTTGGGACACCTTGAATACATGACACCTTGAATACATGACACCTTGAATACATGACACATGGATAGCCACTTCTTTTATTCTTTATACAACGTTTCTGCGATCCCCATGCTTGTGACAACCGTTACGTTCGGGAATAGCTGTACTAATACCCTCCATTATATGTAAAATGTTAACAGTTCTTTAAACATGACCAGGTGCCATATGTGTACGCATAGACTGTCGCCGCTCGTCATGTATATCATGAAGTAATTACGGTATTGTCATCAAAGCTTCACGCCCGTCTGATAGGGAGACTACATCGTTACCGATTACGCAAGCTTTGCTTTGATTTGTTTATCAAGATGAAGCAAAGAAACGTGAGGGGTGTAAGAATGTATTAATGCCTCACCGTCACACGAAATGAAAACTGGAGTCACTCAAATGGTTTAAGTAAGACAATGACAATCACAATATTCTCAATGATGAACAAATGTAATATCAGAAATAATATTGATGTTATTTTACATGTTCATTTAAAAACTTACCTTGATATTTCCAATAAATTAGGGCACCATGAGGGTCACACTTTACAGACAGGTGATAGTCAGTTTACGTCAGACTTCTATACAACGTTAACATATGCTCCGAATAAATCCAGGGTGCATTCAAATATTATTGTCTTATTAGCAGCATATTGGGTGAATTATAACAATCTGATCTGACCATGTCGGATGCCAAACGTAAGTTAGGGACATAATCTAGAATACTTAAGACTTTAAAAATAATAATCTTGTTGATTTATTTTGATAATAAATTTTACTGATATAAATACAATTAATAAGAGAACCTCCTGACTAGTTAACATATTACCAAACCAGTATAAAGACGATGATCCACATACGATACTAGGTTATACAACATAGGTACGTTTCTGTTTTATAAATGATGCATTACACAGTGGGAATGTTTGATAAGGCTGCAGGAAACCGTAACACGCCCGTAAATCTGGGAACTGAAAAATAGTGAGTGAGTGAGTATGGTTTTACGCCGCTTTTAGCAATATTCCAGCAATATCACAGCTGGGGACACCAGAAATGGGCTTCACACATTGTACCCATGTCGGGAATTGAACCCGGGTCTTCGGCGTGACAAGCGAAAGCTTTAACCACTAGGCTACCCGACCGCCCCTGAAAAATAGGATAATTTATATATAGGTTCAGAGGTAACTATACACGCTTGATCAATACCTTGATGTTATATATTAGTTTTTAATACCTTTTGATGACAACTTCACCTGATAAAATACTGTTCTATCCCAATATCGACTTGATAATGATTAATCTTTCATTCAGATTGAAAGCTTTCAACTGTTCCTCAGTGAGAGCGGGAATGAAAGTGATACAGGCCGTGATCCAACATGAACACTCCCCTCTCAAGTCTCCACCAGAGATTGATGTCCCTTCCACAATGGTAAATATTACACAGCAATAACTGTGAAAATGTACATTTGTAGTTTAATTTTGAGATACAAAGGGAGGATGTCATTTAAAATAAGAAAAGAAGTCACTCACGGAAAATTGTGATAAATGAAATACTCTGGAGGTACAATGAAGCTCTGATAGAATACTAGTAGATCTTACATTGACATTATTCAACTTCGCAACAATATTTCATGTCAATGTTCCAATTTGACTTTAATACATATTGTATAGATCAGGATCAGACATTATCTGTCCATATAAATCCATTCGACTTACTTTGACAATAATATCAACACCATCTAGCTTCATATGCAAGTATGTAATTATATCAGAAAGCAGCGTGTATATATGTCATAAATTGATGTTAACATGTGTGTACACCTGAACAGACATGACCCATGACACAAAGACACAGTGAATTCTATACAGCTACGGAAAAATGGCAATAAATTATAGAAGTTAATATATGTTGTTTTCCACCAATGATATGCTTTGCATCTTAATATGAATCTTTATAATTACACCAATGATATGCTTTGCATTTTAATATGAATCTTTATAATTACAGGGTACTCACACGACCACTGAAAGAAAGAGGAAATGAGAGGTTTGTACCGTATACATTACTGCATGGTTTTGTGGATTATACTTAGTAACTGTTTTATATGAATTTGCAAATGATTTCCTAAAACATTACATAATATGTATTAATTTTGTATCTCACAGGATATGCAGCAAGAGCAAGAGTGAACCAAAAAAAAGGACAAATCCTGCGAAGAAGGTGAATTTAGGTTTCTTTTCTCATTACTGTCATAAATAATTATTTAAGTAAAGAATTTATCTCGTCTTGTAAACCAGACTTCGTAGACACAACAGTATAAGCAAGTTGGTAGCTAAGTAATAACCCGTGTGGCATGTGCATGTATGTTGTATGACCTAACAAAATCTTCCTCACATCGTTATAGTTCCTGATTCTTGGAGAGGCCCTGCATCAAGCCAGTCTACAAATGCATCGTCTCTTCCAACATCCCCACTTCTGGTTGCATCTTTACCACCTGAAAGGACCCCTCAAAAAGGAAATCCAGGAATTGCGACTGTTAGTAGAGTCGATGGTTTCTGACACCGCGCCGCCTTCACCAACATCAGTCCTTCCATCACCTGCCCGGTCTCCGTTAAACAATGCGATGTCGTCACCACCACTGTCATCATCTCCCCTCTCAACGACATTCACTCTAATGCCATCCGCCACGTCATACACATCAACGAAGTCCAACATCATCACAGAAAGCAGATTTGAGGATCTGCGGGCAGCAGATTTCCCATGCAGAATATGTGATATTAACATTAAAACCTCCCTGGACTCACGGAATTCTCAACAGGACGTAGGAGAAGAAGCAAGGCAGTGAGGTGGACAGACCCGTAAGCAGCTTGCAAAAGAACTTAAGAGAACAGTTTTCACCCTGCGAGAAACGTATAAAAGAAATGTGTACAGGATGATAAAGTCAGGCCAGAACATCACTGTCCAGCCATTTGACATTGCAAAGATGGCCATGATATTTGATGTCATATTCAGCACCTTCCCACCAGGACAAAGCAAAGGAAAAACAAGAATGTGTAGACGCTATCAATCATGTAAATCTATACGTGTGGGGTCAGCGAATGAAAGGAATTGAACTTCTACCAATCCTATAAATGAAATATAATGTTACTTACCCTGTGTATCTGCTGTTTATAATTCACAACTTTAAGTCTAGTCGAAAACAACTATCAATATTGTGCAATTAGTAGCTTCACGTCGGTTTTCAATGTCCATTTCTACCTATATAGAGATAAATATGCAAAAGCCTTTGAATATACCAGGCAGCCACTGTAAAGGAGGGTGGGATTTTGCATATGCTATTTTCCATGCTAAATATATATAAAGTTACTCTTATATTGTTACCGTTCATGCTTCTGTCTGATTCGCTCTCGAATGTCTAGAGAATAATGAATTCATCAAATCACAACTCTATCTAGCTCTGAAACCTGCAGACCCCGCGTATCTGAGACACTCGACATGTGTATACGCACATCAACTATTGCACAAACCAAGTGTAGCAGTAGTTTGTCTGATTAACGAGCAGACACTCATCTTACAACTTACCACTATGTGGAACAGATAAACAACACAGTATTGGAACTATCGTTTAAAAGCCATGTATGTACCATGTCTTTGAAAATCATTTAGAGGTGAAACACATAAGGAAAACGTCTTTATTTTCAGGAACACAACATTTCGGAGTGTATACTTACTCCTTCACCTGATGAAGGAATAAATATTTCTCCGAAACATTGTGTTCCTCACAATAAATAAGTTGACATCCATAAATTCTCATCCTTACATGCATGTATCATCCATGTACCATCCGTGTATCATCCATGTATCATCTCGTTTCTACTTCGTTTTAAGAAAAGTTATTCCGTTTTCAGTCCTCAATAACAGAAGCATAAGCTTCATAAGCACATCAAACTGAAATGTATTTTCATATCCTTAATCTTGAATGCTAAATGAAACATGACTAATGGCCGCTGTTAACACTCAGCAACTCAGGCATTTATGGACGAACGCAAGTCCTTATGGTGTATGAATCAGATGAACCGAGGACCAAAATTGGGGTGAATCTAGAAATACACAATCAGTGTGTAGCAGGGCGTGGAGTCATCCCTAAGATGACATCCTAACCCCAGGCACCACCGGGAATTGCATTCTCATACACTATTCCCCATTCGGAAGACTATTGATAACTGATACTGATGAGTTACACACATTAGCGAATAGAAACATTTGTCTATGAATTTCTATTTATATATAATATTGATTAATATAGCATAGGTGTTGCATCCTTGCGAAAAAAACTTTTTAAGAACATGTCCATGTGAAGCTTTAAACTGTTAATGGACGTAACCAGCTACACCTCTCTAAATATAACAAGAGGAACAGGCTTAATACAGCTCCAGGTCAGATTGAACATACATGTACATGTATCTAGGCATCCGATATACATGGGGAAGTAACGCACGACAGCATTTCTGAAGTGTGCATGCAGTGTACCAATATGGCGCCACTTTCGCGGCACTATTGCACCACTTTCACAAAACTTTGCCCCCTTTACACACCACTTTTGCAGGATTTTCTAGCCACTTTTGCTGTATTATTCCGCCATTTTCAAGTCACCTTCGCGATACTTTCAAGGCACTGGCACGAACGTATTGCAAAATAGTTTCGAGATACAGGTGAAGTGAATTTTGAAATGCAGTGTAAACCATGTATCAATTTACTGTGAGTTTTGCAACAAATGAAGTCCATTATCAGTTGATGATGAAGGTGGTGGTGAAGTGAAATGATTCCTGCACCTTTATCCCCCCTAATGCCTAGGTGCCAGGCAGGGTAACAATAAGTACCTCTTTTAACGTCTTTTAGTATGATGTGGGTCTATCCACTAGACCACGAAGGCGGTCGATGATGAAAAACAGTACAATGTCTGATGATTAATACATAAAACCTGCATAAAGATTTTCTCCCGACATATTTGATTGTTTCATTCATGGATCGTATACAGCAGGGCAGAAACTGAAATGGAAATTAAATGGCTGCTATACAGGAGCCAGATGATGGACCACATCATGTCTGTATCCCATGCTGGGATTCAAACTACAGACTTTCTGATGCAAGGTCAGAAACTGTCTTCCACACGACTGCCAACAATGTTTAGAATGTCATCAGTACTGCGACGACTCCACGCCCTGTTTCAATTAAGCCCTGGGTTTATACTTTAATTATTCAGAGACCTGTCATTACTCAGTGCAATGTAAAGGAATAAATGAAAATGTTAGGCCATAAAAAAATAATAATATGATTTTCATCCCAGCCTGCCTCTAACTACCAAGCATCACATCATCACATTATCCCCAAGTACCAACAGACAGACATCTGCAATGAGTGTTCCGATCACTCTTTAGAAACAGGCCACATACATCCATAGCCCGACCAAAAGCTCACGCCATGCAATGACAACTTGAACAGTTGTATAAAAAAAGAACATATATAAACAAATTAAATTTCTCCCGGCATCAATTGTTAATTGTTTTGTAGAAAATCTTATAATTACATATTGGCACCTTCAATCACTGCAACTCCCAAGGTAGTTCAGCCATGTTGATTGCATGACTGAATTCCCGTGAGAAGAATGGCATTAAGATTGTTCAGCTGAAGAAAGTGAGTGAGGTTTTATGCCCCTTTTGGCAAAATTCCAACAATATCACGGCGGGGGACACCAGAAATGGGCTTCACACATATTATCCATGTCGGGAATCAAACCCGGGTCTTCGGCGTGATGATTGTTCAACTGGACTATGAAGCGAACACGTGGAGTGATGGTCTGTGTTTGTGGGTACCTGGGACAATGACATGCAGGGTGATGACAGCAGCTGGGTGGGGTGATGGTCTGTATTTGTGGGTACCTGGGACAATGACATGCAGGGTGATGACAGCAGCTGGGTAGAGTGATGGTCTGTGTTTGTGGGTATCTGACATGCAGGGTGGTGACAGCAGCTGGGTGGGGTGATGGTCTGTGTGTGGGGGTATCTGACATGCAGGGTGGTGACAGCAGCTGGGTGGGGTGATGGTCTGTGTGTGGGGGTATCTGACATGCAGGGTGGTGACAGCAGCTGGGTGGGGTGATGGTCTGTGTGTGGGGGTATCTGACATGCAGGGTGGTGACAGCAGCTGGGTAGAGTGATGGTCTGTGTTTGTGGGTACCTGGGACAATGACATGCAGGGTGGTGACAGCAGCTGGGTGGGGTGATGGTCTGTGTTTGTGGGTATCTGACATGCAGGGTGGTGACAGCAGCTGGGTGGGGTGATGGTCTGTGTGTGGGGGTATCTGACATGCAGGGTGGTGACAGCAGCTGGGTAGAGTGATGGTCTGTGTTTGTGGGTATCTAGGACAATGACATGCAGGGTGGTGACAGCAGCTGGGTGGGGTGATGGTCTGTGTTTGTGGGTATCTGACATGCAGGGTGGTGACAGCAGCTGGGTGGGGTGATGGTCTGTGTTTGTGGGTACCTGGGACAATGACATGCAGGGTAGTGACAGCAGCTGGGTGGGGTGATGGTCTGTGTTTGTGGGTATCTGACATCCAGGGTGGTGACAGCAGCTGGGTGGAGTGATGGTCTGTGTTTGTGGGTACCTGGGACAATGACATGCAGGGTGGTGACAGCAGCTGGGTAGAGTGATGGTCTGTGTTTGTGGGTATCTGGGACAATGACATGCAGGGTGGTGACAGCAGCTGGGTGGGGTGATGGTCTGTGTTTGTGGGTATCTAGGACAATGACATGCAGGGTGGTGACAGCAGCTGGGTAGAGTGATGGTCTGTGTTTGTGGGTATCTGACATGCAGGGTGGTGACAGCAGCTGGGTAGAGTGATGGTCTGTATTTGTGGGTACCTGGGACAATGACATGCAGGGTGATGACAGCAGCTGGGTAGAGTGATGGTCTGTGTTTGTGGGTATCTGACATGCAGGGTGGTGACAGCAGCTGGGTGGGGTGATGGTCTGTGTGTGGGGGTATCTGACATGCAGGGTGGTGACAGCAGCTGGGTGGGGTGATGGTCTGTGTGTGGGGGTATCTGACATGCAGGGTGGTGACAGCAGCTGGGTGGGGTGATGGTCTGTGTGTGGGGGTATCTGACATGCAGGGTGGTGACAGCAGCTGGGTAGAGTGATGGTCTGTGTTTGTGGGTATCTAGGACAATGACATGCAGGGTGGTGACAGCAGCTGGGTGGAGTGATGGTCTGTGTTTGTGGGTATCTGACATGCAGGGTGGTGACAGCAGCTGGGTGGAGTGATGGTCTGTGTTTGTGGGTATCTGGGACAATGACATGCAGGGTGGTGACAGCAGCTGGGTGGAGTGATGGTCTGTGTTTGTGGGTATCTGACATGCAGGGTGGTGACAGCAGCTGGGTGGGGTGATGGTCTGTGTTTGTGGGTATCTGACATGCAGGGTGGTGACAGCAGCTGGGTGGAGTGATGGTCTGTGTTTGTGGGTATCTAGGACAATGACATGCAGGGTGGTGACAGCAGCTGGGTAGAGTGATGGTCTGTGTTTGTGGGTATCTAGGACAATGACATGCAGGGTGGTGACAGCAGCTGGGTAGAGTGATGGTCTGTGTTTGTGGGTATCTAGGACAATGACATGCAGGGTGGTGACAGCAGCTGGGTGGAGTGATGGTCTGTGTTTGTGGGTATCTAGGACAATGACATGCAGGGTGGTGACAGCAGCTGGGTGGAGTGATGGTCTGTGTTTGTGGGTATCTAGGACAATGACATGCAGGGTGGTGACAGCAGCTGGGTAGAGTGATGGTCTGTGTTTGTGGGTACCTGGGACAATGACATGCAGGGTGGTGACAGCAGCTGGGTAGAGTGATGGTCTGTGTTTGTGGGTATCTAGGACAATGACATGCAGGGTGGTGACAGCAGCTGGGTGGAGTGATGGTCTGTGTTTGTGGGTATCTAGGACAATGACATGCAGGGTGGTGACAGCAGCTGGGTGGAGTGATGGTCTGTGTTTGTGGGTATCTAGGACAATGACATGCAGGGTGGTGACAGCAGCTGGGTAGAGTGATGGTCTGTGTTTGTGGGTACCTGGGACAATGACATGCAGGGTGGTGACAGCAGCTGGGTAGAGTGATGGTCTGTGTTTGTGGGTATCTAGGACAATGACATGCAGGGTGGTGACAGCAGCTGGGTAGAGTGATGGTCTGTGTTTGTGGGTATCTAGGACAATGACATGCAGGGTGGTGACAGCAGCTGGGTGGGGTGATGGTCTGTGTTTGTGGGTATCTGACATGCAGGGTGGTGACAGCAGCTGGGTAGAGTGATGGTCTGTGTTTGTGGGTACCTGGGACAATGACATGCAGGGTGGTGACAGCAGCTGGGTAGAGTGATGGTCTGTGTTTGTGGATATCTAGGACAATGACATGCAGGGTGGTGACAGCAGCTGGGTGGAGTGATGGTCTGTGTTTGTGGGTACCTGGGACAATGACATGCAGGGTGGTGACAGCAGCTGGGTGGGGTGATGGTCTGTGTTTGTGGGTATCTAGGACAATGACATGCAGGGTGGTGACAGCAGCTGGGTGGAGTGATGGTCTGTGTTTGTGGGTATCTGACATGCAGGGTGGTGACAGCAGCTGGGTAGAGTGATGGTCTGTGTTTGTGGGTATCTAGGACAATGACATGCAGGGTGGTGACAGCAGCTGGGTGGAGTGATGGTCTGTGTTTGTGGGTATCTGACATGCAGGGTAGTGACAGCAGCTGGGTAGAGTGATGGTCTGTGTTTGTGGGTATCTAGGACAATGACATGCAGGGTGGTGACAGCAGCTGGGTGGGGTGATGGTCTGTGTTTGTGGGTATCTGACATGCAGGGTGGTGACAGCAGCTGGGTGGGGTGATGGTCTGTGTTTGTGGGTATCTGACATGCAGGGTGGTGACAGCAGCTGGGTAGAGTGATGGTCTGTGTTTGTGGGTACCTGGGACAATGACATGCAGGGTGGTGACAGCAGCTGGGTGGAGTGATGGTCTGTGTTTGTGGGTACCTGGGACAATGACATGCAGGGTGGTGACAGCAGCTGGGTAGAGTGATGGTCTGTGTTTGTGGGTATCTAGGACAATGACATGCAGGGTGGTGACAGCAGCTGGGTGGAGTGATGGTCTGTGTTTGTGGGTATCTGACATGCAGGGTGGTGACAGCAGCTGGGTGGGGTGATTCATTTCTTCTGGCCCTCTTTACGTAATGTTCGACAGATGGGATGAGTTCTTAGGCCACTTTCTTCATCTTGCTTTTGAGCAATTTTGTGTAACCTTGGTAGCATTAAATTAAAAAATGTTGAAATATTTGATTGATTCCTAAAAAGCGATGGCAGAAGATGTTAATGGTTATTCCTCAGCAACTTGAGACATCAATGATAACACATTATTTATTTTTCAGTGGAATTGTAATTTCAGTGGCAGAATTAAAAAATGTTGACTTTGAATAATGAGAAATGGAAGACTTTTGTCATTAAGAGTCAGGGGATCCGTACACACATCAAACAAAGGTCATTGATTATCAGTTGTGAGTGTAGGTAGTTTCCTTGAACAACTGCTTCATGAAGATGTCCCCAGAATTAACTAAGACAGTAGGATTCATGTCTGATGATGATCTAATGGTCACATCTCCATCATAGTTCACAGAAATGACATCACATGCACTTCAACAGCTTGTGTATTGATATGAATATGTCAACAAAATTAAGCAATCTTTTGTTAGAATCAATATATAGACATATGATATATCAAGTCTTTGAATGGCATTTAGAAGTGATACACCTAAGGAAGAGAATTTATGGATGTCAACTTGTTTATTATGAGGAACACGTTTCGGAGTATATACTTACTCCACCATTCACCTGATAAAGTAGGAGGCATTTACTCTGAAACGTGTTCTTCATAATGAAGAACTTGACATTGATAAATTCTCTTCCTTAATTATACATAAATCTGTTACAAATAAAAACAAACAACCACCAAAGTTTGGATTCACATGCAGTCAAGTAGCACCTTTCATCAACTGCATGTTTTGTTGTATAGTCAGTAGTCATCAATTACATGTTTTGTTGTATAGTCAGTGGTCATCAATTACATGTTTTGTTGTATAGTCAGTGGTCATCAATTGCATGTTTTGTTGTATAGTCAGTGGTCATCAATTACATGTTTTGTTGTATAGTCAGTGGTCATCAATTGCATGTTTTGTTGTATAGTCAGTGGTCATCAATTGCATGTTTTGTTGTATAGTCAGTGGTCATCAATTGCATGTTTTGTTGTATAGTCAGTGGTCATCAATTGCATGTTTTGTTGTATAGTCAGTGGTCTCAAGCAAAAACTGCGGATCCATGTACAGCTGATCCTAATTACTGTATATAACATATTAAACACCCTACTCCAATAAGCAATCTCTGATCAACTTCTAGACCAGGATGTAAGTAATCTTTATACATGTTTGATACTTGGCACGAAAAAACTGACATGACATTCTGTGGTTTCTTACAAATCTTTGTTAAGTAAACACCAGTGTAGAAAGGGTTAATTGGTTCAGTTTCATGATTGTTTTACTTCCTTCTATTGACTACCCCTCGATCTGATTAACTTCACTTGTGTATGGCTTTTAATAGTGAGTGAGTTGGGTTTAACGCCACAGTATGCCAGTTATATCAGCATATCAGCTTAATGTGGAAGGAAAACCCAGATTCTAATTTTTCTCTTTCGTTAAAACATTTATGAATTATTTCAGCTGTTTCAGAAAGAACTACTTATGTTGTTAGTTTCATCAACAATAAGGAAGCTGATTGTATTTCAAAATTAATTCATGACTGTTTCATTTTTCTTCTCCCAGTTGTTTCTGAAAAAAATGTTGGAAGTCTTATCGCATCTGTAAACTGCAAGCACACCCATGTATTGAAAAATATAATCTCAACTCAGTAGTTGAAGGGAGGTAACTCATTCAAGTCTAAGGAAATCAGTGGTAGAGTGCATGTCTATAGCTTGAGCTTTTGCAGCTGATCAATTCTACTGGTCACCTTAGGGTAGAGCCTCTGCACAATGAGTTTAGCAGTGCTTCAGAGGAATTATATCCATAGGCCCCTGGTCCAGAACGGTGGAGCTTGCCGTAAATGCTGTGATCACATAATGGACAGAAATCAATGTTATAAGCTTAATCCCATAAACTTGGTATCACGATCTCATAAACATGATAAATGTGTAATTTGAGGTCACCAAACTATTGCTGTATATGTCAAAGCAATTTGTTTACACCGTAATACTTCACTCGAACATATGACAGGTATTGAAAGCAGTATAAGCACGGCAGCTTGGTTAGCTAACATGCTGTGGGCACCCTTAAAGAAAACTAAGCAAGCTTTGCAAAGCTTTCATTTTACACTGCAAGTCACCATATTGACGTCATATTGCTCATTGTGACGCAAATGATATGATGTCACAGTCGCCAAAAAACACAGAAAAGCGCAAAATTCCAAGGTCTCTGTCGTTTCCCAAACTGTCAAATCAGCTTTTTCAATCAGAGTCTGACTGACTGATATAGGAGATTTAACGTGCGCTTTCCGACTGTAGCGTATTTCGCACACGGTCAATCAGAGGGGGTTTATTGTCATTTAACCACCTCTGACTGACCAATCAGAATTGAGTAATTTCCAAATTCATGGTAGAATGTGAAATAAACCATGCTTCATTCTTCATTGTTCTTTGTGATAAAGTATAAAGCATTGTGACTGCAAAAGGCTTGCTTAATACAATATGTAACACTTCATTGAGGCTAACAGTTCACCACAAAAATAGTGAACATACAAAATTTTATTCAGCAAAACAATAGATTAAGCAAAAAGGACAAACTTAAAACTGACACTGTGCCCATGGAAATTTGACCAAATTTACATCAAATAAATAAGCACAAAAAATAATTTGAAATGTCATTATTTTCCCCTAAAACTGATTGATGCACAAAAAGTAAAATCTGTCAAATGTTTGAGACGCATGATGAATCAATAGCTTAAATTAATCAAGTTGTGTAGGCTAAAACGGGACCAGTCAGTCAGACAGTCAGTTTGAACAGTACCGGTACTTCAGTTATATTGTGGTGTGTCAGCATGATCTTGATGAATATTTACGACTTGAGAAGTTTGTTTGTTTGTTGTTTAACGCTGCACTCAGCGATTTTCCAGCTATATGACATCAGTCTGAAAATAATCGAGTCCGGACGAGACAATCCAGTGACTGATATCATGAGCATCGATCCACGCAGTTGGGATACGATGACATGCATCAACCAAGTCCACAAGCCTGACCACCCGATCCAATTAGTCACCTTTTACGGCAAGCATCATCCAGGGTTGCTGAAGACTTATTCTAACCCGGATCCCACTTTGGAAGTAGGGGTGCTGACAAACTTTGAAACTTAATCAGGGCAAAGCTGAGATTCGGACCCATCATCATAGGTTTCTGGCACACCAGGGTGGCGTTGTACGAAACAACCTTAGCGTTACGACTGTCGTAAGTCTATGTTAAGGTATGGGAGTTACGATCACCTTAGCGCTAAGACCGCTTTGTACAACGGCACCCTGAATGCCAACTCTGCTCAGTGAATTCCATCGCTGTAGACAGCTGTGACCCTGTGTCTCAACCAAGTGAATCTGATAAACTGCATCGCTTTAGACAGCTGTGACCCTGTGTCTCAACCAAGTGAATCTGATAAACTGCATCGCTTTAGACAGCTGTGACCCTGTGTCCCAACCAAGTGAATCTGATAAACTGCATCGCTTTAGACAGCTGTGACCCTGTGTCCCAACCAAGTGAATCTGATAAACTGCATCGCTGTAGACAGCTGTGACCCTGTGTCCCAACCAAGTGAATCTGATAAACTGCATCGCTTTAGACAGCTGTGACCCTGTGTCCCAACCAAGTGAATCTGATAAACTGCATCTCACTTGCCATTAAGTTCCATCTGGCTGCATGTCTTTTGTCATCAGACGGATGCCATTTATTCCACAGATGAACAATAAATCTGGATATCCTGCATGCAAAGCTTCAAAGGACTGGACTAATTCTACAAGCCCGCCAAGGGACTTGCAGCTGACACAATACTGTAGTTTACTGATCCCATCCTTGTGTCTAGATCCAGTCATGGAATGCAGGTGCCCTGGTAAATTAGTCCATTTCCATACGCAGACCTACACTGGCTGTTTTCAAACATTTAGATCAGACACATTCGTACAGATTAACTTGCTCTACATATTGCAGGAAGTCCATCTCATCCTTCTACTATAGATAAACATGAAACATGCTGAGCTCAATGACAAGACCTTTGGGGTTTCTATGTACAGGATATTACACTCGCTTCAACTAGGTATCAAGTTTATGTCCATGGGCAAACTGGAAATTATTTCACGAGTGACACAAACTTGATATCAAATTGAAGCGTGTGTCATATTCTATTCATTACCCCAAATTTGAAAAGAAATCAACAAAAACAGTTCAATGTCACCTGCAGTGTGCCTGTCGATATAGCGTTACCTCGGTTATAGCTCGCGGTAACACATGGCTCCCAAAACATTGCAAAACTTACTTACATTTTTAATAAACACACGTTTTACAATGACACGATGTTTTTCCACCCATGTCAAAAACCATTATCAGATGATTACCGCAAGCATGTAACTACAATGTGTGTTTTTTAAAACGCACAACACTCGATAAATCTTTTTGTGACACTATGCATCATCACTTATATGGACCCCAAAGGTAGCTTTGTAGCGAGGGATCACTGTATACAAGCCACTGAGAGAAAGGTCATGGTGACAATGTTTCTTAACCAAATCATAGAGGAAGTCAGAATGATGTCACAACACTTACAAATAGTTTCCTGTTTCATCTCTCTCTCTCTCTCTCCCTCTCTTGTCCCCCCTTGGAGATACGGGGTAGAACAGGTCTTCAACAAACCATGCTTGTCCCCCCTTGGTGATCCACGGTAGAATAGGTCTTCAGCAAACCATGCTTGTCCCCCCATGAAGATCCAGGGTAGAACAGGTTTTCAGCAAACCATGCTTGTCCCCCCTTGGAGATCCGGGGTAGAACAGGTCTTCAGCAACCCATGCTTGTCCCCCCTTGAAGATCCGGGGTAGAATAGGTCTTCAACAACCCTTGCTTGCCATAACAGGCAACTGTGCTTGTCGTAAGAGGCTTGCTGACTTGGTTGATGTATGTCATCGATCCCAATTGCATGGATCGATGTTCATGATATCAATCACTGGATTGTCTGGTCCAGACTTGATTATTTACAGACCGCTGTCATATAGCCGGAATATTGCTGAGTGCGGCATTTAACATCAAAGAAACAAACAAATCATACAGGTCAACAACAAAATGACATGTTGTCAAATTGAAAGGCATTAAGCATGTTATGACAGTGCAGTAACACTTTATCATAAACGATATACCGCTAATTGAACAGGTTAAATTGACATAACCTCTCCTTAATGTCACACTGTGACATGTACCCTGTCTAAGCACAAGTGTGCAGTAGACCAGACAACCCTGCAGGCACTGCATGTAGAGGTCACCGCGTGCACCTGCTTGCAAATGTCAACACAGTCAAGGCCGGTGAAACCAAATGTTTCCCTCGTGAAACTGGCCATTATACATATACAGCATGGTACGCTATATTATCACGTGAGTTAATTTATGAAGGATCGTAGGCACATGCTTCCTAACCTATCACATATGTCACACACAAAATGTTCCTTGTTCTTTGTTCAAACTTTTATGACACTTCAATTAGGATTGATGGATGATGATTTTCTTTACCGAGTTCAGTAAACAAAGTACCTGTCAATAGCGACTCAAGAGGGGGCAACACTCTATTATCATAGTATGGCTATTTTGTGTACTGTAAATCGTGAAATTAATGCATCTCCAAAAGAATGCGACCTCTGGCCCCTAGCCAAAAATGTGACTCAATATGAATGCGACAACCCTCTTCCCTGAAGCGTCAGTGGATTTATGTCTAAAGAAAATATCCTCTGTCAAGTTTACAGGAGAATCCTCACCTTAATCCAACCTTACATTCATCCAATCACACACCAAATAGCACCGCTTATTAGCGCTGAGTAGAGTACTTCCGCTAAAACAATACATGCGCGTTGGCTCGTGTCGGCCTTTGATGCAGTCGCAAAGAACAAAGACACCGTGTTGGGAGGGTCTATTTGGACTTGCAGGTGTGATCAGTGGTGACATTAGTAGAACTCTTGTCTTGACCCTAGCAGGGACAATTCACAGGACGTAATTAGTGTCTGAATGACATTGTTTATATATACTCAACAACAAAAATTCCTGTAACACCAATATTTTAGTGTATTTTTCAAACAAGTAAAGTTTGGTTTTCAATATTGTAGTACATGTATGGAATAAGTCACAAAAACCCAACTGCTACAGAAAAGCATGCATTCCATGCAAAAATTGACTTTTATGCAAGCCCCATGCATTTCACTCTCCAAGAATGGGTATAAAAACATGTGCGTTAACAGAATTCCATATGCATTGTTTAGCATCCTGCTGACAATAACCACTCAGAAAAACAAATTACGCAATTATTCAACATTACGAAATGCCACGCCTGTATGAAAATGAGCGTCTGCGAGCCATTGGTATGCTTGAAGCAGGATCGAGTTAATGTGATGCTGCAAGACAATTTAACGTCCACAGAAACACCATTTGGTGTTTGTGGCAACCTTGGCAACAGACGAATGCAGTCAGAGACCATCCTCGGGGTGGCAGGCCAGGCGAAACCAATAAGCGACAAGACAACTGGATTCGAACAACACGACTACGAAATCGATTCCAGCCAGCAACAGTGACTGCAAGAAGCATCCCTGACCTTCGACGAATATCTTCACAAACTGTACGTCGTCGCCTCAGATGTGCAGGGATTGTCGCCAGAAGACCCGCCAGACATCCCATTTTTACAGGAAACCACGTCAAGCACGTCTACAGTGGTGCAGACAGTGTCTACACTTTACGGCCATGCAGTGGGGACAAGTTCTATTCACTGACGAGTCTCGTTTTCACCTCAGCCACAGCGATGGAGGGATTTGAGTGTACCAGCGTCGAGGTGACCGTTACGTCAATCATTGTGTCATGGAAGAAGATCAGTTCGAGGGCAGCAGCGTTATGGTATGGGGTGGGATTACAGCAAGACAGAGGACCTGTTTGATAGTGGTAGAGGGAAATCTCAATGAACAGCGCTACCGCGACGAGATCATCGGCCCTGTTGTTCTACCGTTTTTGCGTCGTCATGGCCCAGGCATTACCTTTCTGCATGACAACGCCCAGCCTCATATTGCTCGACTTGTTCAGGATTCTCTTCAACAAAACAACGTGAATGTCATGCCCTGGCCGGCTCGCTCCCCTGATCTCTCACCAATCGAGCACATGTAAGGATGAGATGGATCGGCACCTTCAACCTCAACCACGTGTTCCACAGACACTCCAGGAACTTCGAAACATGCTCCAGCAGATATGGACAGATATCCTACAGGACATTGTGCGACACCTAGACCATTCCATGAGACGAAGATGTGTTGCTTGCATCGCAACCAGAGGTGGACACACACGCTACTGATTTGTAATTTGACATTTTGGCATGTTCATGTTTTTTTATGAAATCACACATTTTCTGAAGTCAGTATGGCAAATTAAACCATTTGAACACTTACAGGAGTCTTTTATCTGTTGCAAACCGAAATTGTTTCAGATTTGGTAAAAAACATAACTTTGCATTAAATCTTATTCAATGTCACAGGAACTTGTGTTGTTCAGTATGCTTGTTACAAGTGCTGATCAATAAACAGTGATGTGGAATACATAGTTGTTTGTTTTCAGGGTATGTCTAAGTTGGTATTTCTGCTATCCAAAATGTCTTATTGTTGATATTAATGCGATGCTTAATAATGCAAACAAAGACCATTCGCATTTTCCGCATTTAATTCTTGCTCACGTTAATTTCAAGATTTACAGTATATGTGTGGAAATTGTTCTTTACATCACTTCCTGTTTTGGATTATGCATTATCAGCATGCACATGACCTCGCTTGGGTCAGGGACTACGTCCAAACAAATGGGTTCTTTTCTAATCAATTTTAAATGGAGGTAGGGGTAATTCCACTTCAAACACAATCCAAAAACTATCATAAAAAAGTTAACGTGTAAACTTATGAGTAGCCGTGACATACCGCAACGTGTCCTGTATTTGATCAATCGATGAAAGATTTGCATAAGTAAACAGTGGATTTCGAGATACCATACCATGATAATACAGAGCCTGCAATAACATAGAGTCATACTACACTGTCAAAAATGTTTCACGGACAGATTATCGGATGTTCCAATGGAAACCTTTGGCTTGTGCATTTGCCTTTTTTAGCCCAGTTGAAATCACACTCAAAATGTCTGATGCTGCTGTTGTGGCCATAAAATTTCCCAGTCCCATGATAGGATTCAAACCACGGACCTTCTGATTAGAGATCGGACGCCTTGTCCTCATGACTAAAGAGGTTAACTCCGTCAGTAAGCTGACATGGTAAGGATGTCATCTGTGGGACGACTCCACGTCCTGCTACACTGCCATGTAGTTTATTGTAGAGGTAACACAGTATTCAAACAACAACAGTATTCCAGTTATATCACGGCATGTCAGCTGAATGTGGGAGGAAAGCCAGAAGTGATGCAGGTCTCAGACATTTACAACTTCGGTGAAACCCACGAGCACGGGTATGGTGCTGACAAACCTAGAAACATAATCGGGGCGAACCGGGATTCGAACCCAAAATCATAGGTTTCTGGCGTGGACGCACCTCTGCACAGCGAATCGCAGCGCCTTAGACGACTGGGCCACCCGTGCCCCCTCACTTGCCGACATATTTCTATCTGAATACATGACACTTTTTATGGATGGCTACTTCTTTAATTCTTTGTCAAGACGTTTCAGAACAAGTTCCTGTTAATCCCTTGGCTTTGTCATATTGTTTTCTTCGTACATTTATCCTATCTCATTGACTTTGTCTTAATATTGTTATCGTTGTACATTCATCCCACCTTGTGTTGTGTAAACATTTCATGATTTATAAATATATTAACTCTATGCACGTCCCCAGCATTCACCTGAGGGAGGAACAAAAAGTAGCTCTGAAACATCATGACAAAGAACAAAAGAAGCTGCTATCCATATAAAGTGTCATGTATTCATGTTCTTCAAACTTCTAAAAGCCTATCAAAGACTTCATGTTTCATTCTGCCATTGTAAAAAAATTTGAAAACAGACAGAAAGCAGCTGTTGAGCTGACTTGGGATTCGTAACTTGACTTTCATTGACTCATAAGCAACATGCAACTTAGTGCTTCCTAGTGGGCATGTATTCTCCTGCTGCCTGTTTTCTTCATGGTGGGGAATAAGGGATTTATTCCCCTCTCAGAAATTTATTTCCCTTCCAGGCGGGACACTCAGTTGTAGCAGTATCACGGGGAGTACATGGGGTTTCATGCATCTCATGTATGTGAAATTCAATGCATTATTTCTTTTCATTTTACATGAAATTGTGCAAGATAGAGGGAAAAATAACTACAAATACTGCTTAAAGTGCAGGATGTTCAGTATTCTTACAGTAACATGTATTCGCTCTGAAAAGGAATTGTTCCTTTTAAAAAAGGTTTGCAGTGGCCAGTGACTTCACACAATGCATTGGATCAATTATTTTTTTAAATAGTTACTTTTTCATGGTATGATTTCTGTTGCTGTGTTTTTTTAATTTTTATAATCAATTGAAGACATACAGGCAGTCAGACATATTTAAATGCAATTAAACTATTTTTATTTTGTGATTGTGGCTTTTGGCTCTGGTCCGAATTGTTTTAAAACATGTCGCCATCGAGTTCTCCCCAGCTGTGCAGAGAGTGGATCAATGCCCAAACTAATGACACTGGAAAACACAGGATGTTTCTACCATTCTCAATCTATAATAGATCACAAGTCTGTCTGATCAAATTTTTAAATGTGGTGGAAAAACACTAAAATGAATTCAGCTTACTTTGTTTCAGTCAACCAATGAGGAGGCCTGGCTCTGTACAGTTCAGTTGCAACTCCTGCTAATATCATCAAGATTAGAGGCCATGAAAACATAAGTTTCTGTGCCGGAAGAGACACTGCTGAGTGTCTGTTACTTCTTGCCCAGGAAATAAAACTTTTGATTAATTTATTCTCCCCTGCTCTGATGGGGTCAATACTATCTTTCATCTTTATTATCATCAAACAGCAGGGCCCTGAATGCTGGCAAGTGATACAAATATTGATATCACACATAATATATTGGTAGCTGCTTATAAAATACAATATGACAGGACATACAACATAATTGTGAATAATCCTATTTAGTAATCTTTTATTGAAAAAATAACATTTTTTATGTTCGTTTACGAGGCCTGAAATTAGAAAAAAAAAGACTTTGGATAAAAACATTTTTGTTCGACTTTGTTTTACAATTTGGTGATATGAAAAAACAATAAGATTTTATCACTGCTGTTTGTAAGACATGGTGAACATAAACATCTTTATTATAAAAACAACAATCAAGCTAATTTCAGTGCCTTGTGAAGACTTCTTAATTTTTCATTCATCAGTAGCAGTACAAATCTGGAAGTTGACTTTTTCTTAAATTTCAACCACCTACACTAAATTTTAGGCAACATCTTTTTAGAATTTAAATAAATGCAAGAAAAAAACCAGTCTAGATTATCCTAGAAAACATTTTCCATTTTGCGTAAAGGGCAATGAATAGACCACTGAAAATCAGGGATGACACCAGGTGTTCGTGAAAAGCATGTTAGCATGTCCTGCCCTACCGGCAGACAACTAATAATCCAACTCAAAAATATATAAGACCTGACACTGACATTTTAACCATGTTCGTAATCTCACGTTCATTGCAACCAAGACTTCATCTGAGTGAGTGAGTGAGTGAGTGGGGTTTAACGCCGCTTTTAACGCCGTATTTCAGTTATATCACGGGGTGTCAGCTTAATGTGGGAGGAAAGCCCGAAGTGACACAGGTCTTAGACGTTTACAACTCAGTGAAACCCACGGGCACGGATATGGTGCTGACAAACCTAGAAACATAATCGGGGCGAACCAGGATTCGAACCAAGAATCATAGGTTTCTGGCGCCACTCTGCACAGCGAATCGCAGCGCCTTAGATGACTGGGCCACCCGTGCCCCCGACTTCATCTAAAGGAAAGCTATTATATATAATGTTTTGTACACAAGATTTTTCCTGAAACCTATACCCAAGAAAGGGGGAGGCGTATTATCCTCATGTGATTAATACACACAAAAGAAAACATGGTCATACAAACAAGTTGGCCTCATCAGACATGTAACTGAACAAAAGAGAAATATAGAATAAGAAGAATTAAAATAGAAAACATATTGCCACGGACATAGCCCAGCATTTTGTAGCCAATGAATGCAAAACGATGTAGACAGTGCACAAATGAAGTGATCATTACATTCATCAAGTTCATCAACATAGTGAGTAACTTATTTATATAAGAAGTGGGAAAGCAAACCTGAACCCTGACACACACCTAACTGTGAGGTGAGGTGAGGTGAGGTGAGGTGAGGTGAGGTGAGGTGAGGTGAGGTGAGGTGAGGTGAGTGAGTATGGTTTTACGCCGCTTTTAGCAATATTCCAGCAATATCACGGCGGGGGACACCAGAAATGGGCTTCACACATTTTACCCATGTCGGGAATCGAACCCGGGTCTTCGTTGTGACGAACGAACGCTTTAACCACTAGGCTACCCGACCGCCCCTGAGGTGAGACGAGGTGAGGTGAGGTGAGGTGAGGTGAAATTGGGGTTAAAAGTCACATCCAAGATTATTTTGAGTGAGTGAGTGAGTGAGTTCTCAGGAAAACATCTTTTCCTGCTAAATTACAGTCTTGTGATTTGTTGAAATACATCAATGGTTGCTCAGCTGAACCACAACATTCTTAATGCAGATCTGTGTGGACCTCACACCCAGACAGCTGGTTGTTGATCCGAGAGAAGGAGCTGGTGATGAAAGTCACTTCCAAAACAAAGCTAACAAAGCTAATAAAGCAAATGACTCCACGGTATTGATCATGATAGAATGGAGATACAATACACTGGATAAACGAGGATGGAACAGTGATATTGGGCAACATTATCACATCAACAGATTTTCAGTTATTTTCACAACCATTTCCTATCTCATCAAACAGGTATACCCTGGTATAATCAATTTGAAGTTCATCAAACTATAAATATTAACGCAGGGGCATAAAAAACAACTCACATCAGCCCTCAGATAACTAAAAGAACTGTTGTTTCAAGGCAAACTCATCAACACTGCTAAGTTCAGTACTAATCACAAAAATGAAAACCACAAACTTATTTTTCTGCACTTCAGAATTTGTTTCAAAAAGGATGTGACGGAATCTTAATTTCTTTAGTTTTTCAAATGAAACACACAAAAATTGTTTCAAAGAGGAAATAATTTTTTTGACAGCTGATGGAATATCAATTATTAGACATTACTCATATGAGATGTAAATCTGTTTTTCGGCTCGTTAAACCACAGCGGAGAGTTTGACGCACTTGATCCCAATTTTAAGCAAGGTACTTGCAACATCTCTAAATAATAGTCATAGTTTCCTGAAAAGCTAAAAAATATTTGGAAAACTGAAATCAATACAGCGGCAGAATGAAATGACATAAAACATGTGAAAAATGAAAATAGAGTTTTGAAAAATATGACAAAATTAAAATCCACTTAATTTGAAATAGAAATTCTTAACCAGGGAATGAGAACTGGTCTGTGATGATTGAACACTGCTTTTTCTTAAAGGAATGTAATAACCCCAATCGTGCCTAACTCTACAAGCCCTCTGCTTCAACAGCTGTCTGGCTTTGATCAGGTAGTGGTGGAGGCTGTAGCAGACATGGCCAAAGGCAGGACCAAATGATAATCAGAACTAGTCCCATGTAAACTGGCTAGTCCCTTATAAACGGCTTTGTTATAAAATGTCCGTTATCGATTTTGTACGCAGAAATGTCACATGAGATGAGAATTAATAAAAATAAAAGTGAGGGTGAGTTTGTCAACTGGTTTCATATTACATGGAAAGAAAATCCATATGACATGCCTTGATCATCTCATGATGCTTATTCAGTAATACCTCTTCTGCCACATCGCCTTGACATAATACATGGTTGGTAGTCCCCTACTTTGGATTTGCTGTCTTCTCACATATACCACAAGGATATATCATAGTTACATACTTGAAGGAGATATAGAGGGTGCTACACAACTGGCTGTCATATCATTTATCCAATGAGTTGTTTCAAAATGTATCCAATGAGTAAAACAAGTTAGAAATGTTTTGAAACGAGCTGTAAGATATATTGCATTATAGGCACAAATGTTACATCTGTTTCTACCACACCCTAAAATCGCACAAATTTAGCATCGCATCAACGCATATTTTGTCTATTATCATGATCGCAATGACGCATTGATATATTACACAACAGTTATGAGTGACGTCATCCAGCTTACTGCTTCCTACTCATACCTAGTGTGACCCTCTAGAAAAACGTTTCCGCCATTTCTGTCAATTGTCAAGGCGATGATGATAATGCAAACAAGATAAGATCAAAGAACATTTATTAAAGGCTTTAAAACCGTAAAGTTTCGACACAAACGTTGGTGAATTTGACCAAAGCACCAGAAACTTATCAGTGCATTACCATCAGGAGCGTAGTCTGTCATAATTTGAGCTCAGGTCATCACCATGGGGCAGCCAATCACGGCCCTGGCATTCAATCGCATATGTTAGATACCAGTTATCTCCAACGGGTTTCCCCCTGAGGAACCACCATTACAGTACATCACTATATGAGATGATGTCACCATATTCAAGAATCACAAAAAAATTAATGTGACGTCATGCCAACAACAGGTCAACTTAACTCATATCTCCTCTAGAGATAAACCAACATTTTTTTATTTTTTTTTAATTAGAAAAAAAAGACTATGGATAATGTAAGGAATAACATACTCACAACTTGCCAAGACTTGGAACCGACAAGATTAATACAAGGACAGATAATCCGTAATTTCTCTTATCTCGAGATTATTCTCCACATGTACTCAATCTGGACAAAGAGACGTGTGCATCTCATCCTGTGGGAGAGGCAAATCCCATGCCAAACTACATTCACACACTTGTCTACACTGACAACACACAACCTGGTTGGCCATTCTGCTCAAATTGGCAAAAAAATACCACATATCAGTACTTGGAGTGAGTGAGTATGGTTTTACTCAGCTTTCAGCAATATAACGGCAGGGGACACCAGAAATGGGCTTCACACATTGTACCCATCTATCGAATCGAACCCGGGTCTTCGGTGTGACGAGTCAATACTTGGACTTGCTTGTCACCAGGGGGTAAAAAATACCACTGCCTGATGCCTGCACCATGTGATATTTAGAAGAATGACGAGTGATATACATAGTCTAGCATGTCCGTGGACAAGTAATGATTTGAAGAGTAAATTGGGCTTGACATCTCAGTTTTCTTGAAGAAATCCCTATTTGAAGGATCAGAATCCCCCTTCACCTTTCCCTGAAGTGTGCCCCTTCTGCCTAACAACCCTGAATATTGCTGCAACATGATCTGATACGCACAATAAATGTTGGTAATGTCAATTGTAGATACCCCCATATGTATGCCCTAATGAAGCAAAGGGATGTACTTTATCTTTAAATAGCTTACTGTATGCTCTTGAATAAAGAGTGCACACATGCATAATGCTCACACCTCCAAGGGATGCAGTAGTGTGGGAAACAGATTTTTTAAGTATTATGCACAAACTACATGAAATCCCTTCAGCGAACTCCTGGTGAATGAACAGGTAATAACAAACTTGGACAATAAAAATGTGAAATTTGAGATAAACTATCACAGGACATTTGATTTACTATTCAAACTGTATGTTCCATCCCGCTAACATTGTTTTATATGCAGAGATTAAGATTACTGATTGTAGTTTCTCCAGCTAAGCCAGAAATAGCAAGCAGCTGCAACCAGTTTCTCCCAGATCTACCAGCGACGCAGATAAAATATACCCAATAATATAAGATGCAAGAATTTTGATGCAATCAGAAGAAATTGTATCTGAAAATATTATTTTATCAGGGATTAAAACATTGTGTTATTTATTAGTAGCAGCTTTACAATATATATTAAAAATAATAATAACCATAAATTAGTACTTTGATACAGGCTGACAGACTGCTATTCTGGATATATGTTGCATATCGAAACATTTGACCAGTGACCGTGGAGGCTTCCTGTGGTGAGGAATTTGATATAAACATATTTATTTCCATAAAGTGGAGGGATTGGCAAACAAGCAACTGTTGCTTATCTGAATGCCTCTCCCAAGGTTAGCAATTTCAATTGTGAAGACGTAATGTTGACATATAACAATCACATGACAACAAATATGACCTTTTACGAGTAAAAGTATGGCATTTATGATATATGCCTTCATTCTCATCAAGAATGGTAATCTGACCTTGGTTGCTGGAAATAACGGTGAGTTGGTGCGATTTGCCGATCAGTTCACAGACAATGCCACTGAAGCCTAAACAACATTGTATCAAATTTTAATTAAACTGATATGTCAATATCACTTTGATGCTAAAGAGTGTAGTTTTACGCATTCAAATAATATATATTTCGTCAAAACTAGGCCTAAAGAAGCTTCAAAAGTCGGCACTAGATCTACTTCACATTACAAATTCCTAGTAATGTAGTCAATGCCTGTCTTTCCATTACCAAGAAGCATGTGCCATATATGGAAGTGTTACTGTGATTTATCAATGAAACAAGCCTGGTTCTCATTGGTGACCAGTCTCACCCCGACATGTATTAATCTCGGACACCAACAAACTATTAGCCAATCAAATATTGGAACATAATGACATGATTACATTTCGAGAAACTTGACGGTGCTCATTTTGTGTGGCATGTTTGATTCCTGCTGAGCTGTGAAGTGTGAACTTGTTATACTTATCTCACGTTTGTGTCACTGTAAGACAACTAGTTGCAGAAGGAAAAATAAGAGAAATTACAGAAATCCATGGTGGTGTAGCTCATTTCTGAAACAAAACAGTGTTACTAAATTGATAAGCTTGTATCCCGGGCTGTTACGTTTGGGATATCTGTCCTTCAAACACAGGAGTCCATCAGTGGGTCCACAACACTTTATTTGTGATATAACAGCTACAGCATGTGCATAATCACGATTGTTGTAATGGGACAGACATGGCCAGGCAGCATATCAGAGGCGTCAGAGAGCCAACCTGCCTAGCCGCTGTCCGAGGGTCAAGTCCCGACTAACAGAAAGCGTACTACCTTTAACCCTCACTGTCAGACTGCCATGTATCGTGTTACGTTACATACATGGACAGCCTGCAGTATTCCGCACCTCATCCACAAAGTTAAGCTTCAGTGGCCAACCGGCCATTCTCTGGCACTAATTAGGAGCCACTGACCTGCACATGACTCCGTGCTGTTTGCCATAGTAATAATAGTCCAGCTGCTGTTATAATTTGATTTGGGCAACGATGTGAATATTTATCTATATATATAATTAACTTATTTAACTCAGGGAATATATAAGACATATACATATTCCCTGTTAAAACCTATACTCTGCCAAACTGCCTACGATATACGCCCTTTCTGTAAAGAAGGACGTGCCCCACGTCCTTATAAAGCATTGTGAATGAGGTAGGGATTAAATTACAATATACATGATACAAGTTAAATTATAAAGCATGAAACATGTTAAATTAATACAATAGGGTAGAGACGGTATAGCCATACCATTCCGATTGTACTGATGTGACAAATTATACAACCATGTATCAACCATGTATCAACCATGGTTGATTCACAAAGTTTAAATGATGAATTCCTATTAAAATTGAACAACATCCACGATAAGCTGTATATTATTAATCCATAAGTTAGTATAATAATAACAATATTTTCACAATAGGAAAGCAGACTGAGATATATGTTGTGGAACCCGATTTTCTTTTTGCTACAACAGACGGCACATTTCAATGTGTTAATTAACACCAGATTACGTCAAGTACATGGATTAACACAATAAAATAAGGGACACCAGGTATAAATAACATGGTTACACAAATACGTTTCCACTGAGCAGTGAGGTAGAACCTATTTTTTTTTTAAAATATAGCTTTACAGGAATCATGGTAAGGTGCCATGTACCAATTCACCGTCACTAATAATATACACGACGCTCAAATCTCACACAGTTGCTCACAGATAGCTTATCATTCTTACGGTAAATGATCAGTCACACATATAAATGCTCTCTCTCTCTCTCTCTCTCTCTCTCTCTCTCTCGTACGTACTTTTATCTCTCTCCCTTTCTACCTGTCTCTCATTTACTCTCACCACATCACACCATTTAAGTCAACTATACAACTTATTAATACATCATATCAGGTTCACGAGCATCCTCATACATAAATCATAAATTTATACCATAAACATCATTACATTTATCATAAACATCATTTTCAATTTCAGGCGCATAATATTTCTCTTACACTACTGCTCATGACAAACAAAGCATTACGAGCGGATCTCAGACGTACTTAAAACATACATTCATACATCAAATAGCAGTGAAACAACGCCCTAATCAAATTGATATATTTTAGTGCATATTACTAAACGTCGGGAAGGGGCACAAGCTACTAAGTTGACGGGACATATACACACAGGTGTATGCTACAGCTGAGAGAAAAAGGAAAAGGGACAGAAAATTGTATACATGTACAAAGAAAGCGTTAAGTGGTGGCAGAAAGTAATTAACAGGGGTGGGTGGATTGAGGCGACACTCTTGGGGACTCAGGTGGTATAACCCACAGTGGACGCACTTGTATGGGTGTGTGTGCGCATGGTATACTGGGGGTGGGAAGATGGGAGGTGGTGGAATGGAAAGGGGAAGGGGAGACCAGTGGGAGGGAAGGGTTTGATGGGGGAAAGCCTTGTTTGGGGAGGGTTGGAAATCAGTTGTTGGGTTGTGTCGCTCCTCCTGTATTCTGTCCAAATTTACTTTGAGGGATTTAACGATAGACATGATTCCCTCCATACCAGATTCTTTGTGTATGTCCTCTGCTACCTGAGCACTCTCTACCATTTCTGACAACGTGGCATGGGGCCGGGTGAGAATAAACTGAATGATGTGAGGGAGGGCATTTCTGAAAATGAGGTCTTGTATAAATTGATCAGTGTTAAAGTTCAAAAGACATGCCTCATAACGAATGGATTGAAGGAACTCGCAAAAACCTTCATGTTCTTTTTGTTTTCTATCAATCAGGGCATTTTTGCGGTTTATAACCTGAATAGACGTGGGGCCATACCATTTTAAAAAGGCTTGTTTGAGTTCAGGCCATGTCATGTTGTCTTTACATGGAAGTCCTTCATACCAAATTAAAGCAGTTTTGGATAAATATAGGGGGAAAACGTTAATAATTTCTTCACTGGTGTAATTTTGAATTGAGGTAAATTTCTGAAATCTACCTAGCCATGAAGGTGCAGAGCGGGGATCATGTCCGTCAAACAAAGGCATGGGAAGGGTTGTGAAGCTGACGCGAGATGGGGGCTGGACAGTGTGTCGGCCAGCGGGTGGGGAGGGGCATGGAGGGGGAGAACAACAACGGCCATCACAATGGGGGTTAGTAATGCGGCAGTGATGATCAAGAGGAGTTGAGGTTGCAGGCTGGAGAGGAGTAGATGGGGAAATTGAGCGAGGTGAGGAAGTCTCAGCAGTTGTATGTTTAGTATTTCGTCGGATCCTCCAAGGAAAGCATGATTTACTGGAGGACCCGTCATCAGAGTTTTGAGTTTTAAATGAAAAGAAAGGCATTGCAACTTTCAAGAATTAACAAGAATAACCAAATTGTATAAACACTTACCCAGTGGAAAGATTAACTAAAAATTACAGAACAATCACTACAGTCACTGAAAAATCACAAAGTCACTGACACAAGGTGAAACAGAGTTAGTTGAAATTCTTTGCCTTGATGGAGTCCTTGGTTTGTATTTGTTTCCGCACCAAAGGATTCACATATAGATATTCTTTTCTTTAGGGCTGTTGTACGTGCATTCGTTGCTTGCAGTCGTGGAGGGTGAGGAACTCATGGAAATCTTGCTGCTGTTCCCACTTGCCATAAACAACACGTCACTGTTGTAAGATGTGACGGAAACCTTTTCACAAAGCTGCAAAGCGTCCCAATTGTGGATTCCGTGGCACAGTTGAAAGGCAGTGTGGTCAACTGTTCTCCGAATTCACGATGTTAGAGGCTGTTTTAACTTTAGTGGTGATGTGGACCCAGGATGGATGGATATCACCGGACTTGTGGGGAGATTTTGCACACGAACGTTGTATCAGAGAGGTTCCGAGATCTTGGATTCCACCATGTATCCCGGGCTGTTACGTTTGGGATATCTGTCCTTCAAACACAGGAGTCCATCAGTGGGTCCACAACACTTTATTTGTGATATAACAGCTACAGCATGTGCATAATCACGATTGTTGTAATGGGACAGACATGGCCAGGCAGCATATCAGAGGCGTCAGAGAGCCAACCTGCCTAGCCGCTGTCCGAGGGTCAAGTCCCGACTAACAGAAAGCGTACTACCTTTAACCCTCACTGTCAGACTGCCATGTATCGTGTTACGTTACATACATGGACAGCCTGCAGTATTCCGCACCTCATCCACAAAGTTAAGCTTCAGTGGCCAACCGGCCATTCTCTGGCACTAATTAGGAGCCACTGACCTGCACATGACTCCGTGCTGTTTGCCATAGTAATAATAGTCCAGCTGCTGTTATAATTTGATTTGGGCAACGATGTGAATATTTATCTATATATATAATTAACTTATTTAACTCAGGGAATATATAAGACATATACATATTCCCTGTTAAAACCTATACTCTGCCAAACTGCCTACGATACTTGATTTTGAATAAGTATATATTTTGAAAATGGGGAAGTAAAAATGTTGGTCATACTTGCCCTTGGTTGAGTAATATGTTCAAACTAATTTCAACCCCTGATATCACACATTGTAAATACCATGACCTCAATCCTCAAAGCCATGTTAGCACTTATTAAAAGATGATCTTAAAGTTCTATCATCCTCTGACAGACTTAGGATACTCATAATGGTAAGATCACTTTGTGGAACAACTGGCCCTGATCGTCATGTAAGCAAGCTCTTTCAACATTCATAAGGTTCTAACAAAAGGACCTATTTGGACCCAGAATACCTATGATGCAGGAGTCCATTTATTTAGTAAACCAAATATTATTCCTGCCCACAAAGGAAGTGCTGCTGCAAGGGGAATTTCATGAGTGAGTGAGTGAGTGAGTATGGTTTTACACCTCTTTTAGCAATATTCCAGCGGGGACACTAGAAATGGGCTTCATATGTTGGGAATCGAACCCAGTCCTTTGTTGTGATGAGCAAACGCTTTACCACTAGGCTTCCTGACAGTCCGGGAATTTCATGAAATGACGGTGTGAATGTCAAGTAAATTAAGCCATAAGGCAGTCTCCATTGAATGCTAGGGCTGTCAAGATGAAGTATCCTGAAGACTTAGCAGAAAAAGAGAAAAGGAGATAATTTTTGTCCATGGCAAAAGAGATATATAAAAAAGACATAATTCAAAAGAATCCTCTACCTCTATCACATCATTGCCATAAATCCTGTATTTGGCTGCGATCACACTAAACTAAACTTTTCGACTTTCAACAGAAGTCCTCTTCACTGTCAACTATACCATAATTAGTTGTTCCCGTAATAGCACCAATAGCCTACAGCTCTTTCGTGCGTAAAGGCGGGAAAATCCTCACTTCTTTCCAAACATCAATCAACTAGAGACAGATGATTGTGGAGGTGGGAGCGAGTACTTCTGATGTAATAGAGATAGCATTCTTAGAAATATTATCAATGATAACCATTGTTTTGATCATTCTTGTGAGTTCTCTCCCTGTTACATCATTGCCAGCACATACCAGAGGGAAAGGCTGGTTCTGCCTCTAGTACACTCCCTGTATAGTTGACAGCAAAATTCCTGTAAACTCTTGTGTCTCCATCATAAAATGCTGCTTCAAATCCCCAAGAGGTGAGGTGAAATTGGGTTTAACGTCGCGTCCAAGATTATTGCACTTATATAGCGACGTGCATGCACGTGTATGTGTGTGTGTGGGTGCTTGTACTAGTCCGGACTGATGCCGAGTTATAGAGCTGGCTCACTGAGATACCATGCCGCAGTTTAACATGAATACCCCACTCAGTCACAGTATACTGACTCCGAGCCGACCAGTCCTTGTTTTAGCCCCTTAATGCTGAGCGCCAGACAGGGTAACAACAAGTACAATCTTTTAACGTCTTTTTGTATGACACGGCCGGGGACCGAACCCCGGACCTTCCTCACTCCGGGCGGACGCTCTACCAGAAGACCACGGAGGCGGTCCAAATCCCCAAGAGATGACAACCACTGAATCACTTCCAGAGGACTTGAAAATCTCGCAGTGGAATTATCAGTCAATGTGTGATACCTTCTCTACAACTACCATCATACTGCTGATATTCCAGTTAATGATTATCCTTGTACTCTTCTTGGATGTCATTATGCTAAATATTTACGTCACTTCCGGTCTCTTACTACCAATTTTGACCTCATTTCCTCCTTATTACGATATTTCTGGTTCTAATGACGTCATTTATTACATCACTTTAGAGTGATTGCTGCTAAAATACAGGATTTATGGCCATGATGTAATAGAGGTAGTCATCATAGAATTATTAACAATAAATTTATTTTTTTTAAAGAATTTGTTGTTTTTCAAAAATAGATATGTCAAATAGGAATTTAATGTAAATGTCTCTCCACCCACCACACAACCCTAATAAAATAAAATAACCAAGCGCCATTTTTTCATATAGCACATCTTTTAGACACTTGACAGTTTCACAAGGTAGAACATCTGTGTATGGACGTTCCTATATGACTGGAACAAATTTCAGTCTGATAGGAACCAAAACTTGACATGATATGCACCTCCAAAGAAACAAATGTTGGAGGTAAAAGTTCTGCCAGAACTTGTATATGCATGGCACCAAATCTTGTTAACAAGTCAACTTCAGCATCAAGAAAATCAGAAAAGCAATAGATGATATCTTCAATAACATTCACAAAGATCCACTGAATGTCTGTGAAATGTTCACATGATAATGTACCTAATTCGTAAGAATGATATAGTTATCAATTAACCTTTTATGAATTTTACCAGAATGGTTCACAATATCATTGTCAACACTTACTATTCACCAGTGTTTGTAGATAATCAAGTTGTCTTGCATAAGATCATGAAGGCAAGTATTGTTTTGTGTACCGTATATTCACTGAACATAGATGTCTCCCCATCCATCTGAAATAAATAGTTCCCTGTATCTAATATTCTCGAGCTATGCTTCAATTACCTTGAGAAAATAACCAAGCGATTCCATATCATGTCAATTTTAAACAGTTTTCCTAAAGATGAATTGTTTGAGAGTCATTTCTTACAAGCTGACGGATGACGAAGTAGACAATTTTATGGCTGACAACTGGACTGGACATACAAAAGTGAGGGTCCAGGAGACCCCCAATAATTAATATTAAGGGTCCTGTACAGTACTAACATGGTGTAGTGTACTGTAGGTTTAGATCATTACTTAGAGCCTGGAATGAATCAATCCATGATCATGTGGACAGTGGTCATGATTGATGGATGAAATGAAAAGACAACCATAACTGCTCTTGACCTGTTGACAGTACAATGATTATTTCTGTGCGTCGCTCAGGAGGTAGTATATTCTTTTTCTGCATCCAGTTTTAACGTTTGTGTGTACTGGGCATGGATCAACCAAGTCAGTGAGCCCGACCACCGGATCCCATTAGTCGCCTCTTTCGACAAGCATAGTCACCTCTTATGGTAAGCATGGGTTGCTGAAGACCTATTCTACCCCGGATCTTCACGGGTCCCACCACTAGATAGTTGATAGCCATAAAATTGTGTCTACTCAGCTTTCCCAGGGTAGGATGTCCATCCTGTTTTACCACCGGCACCAGGTGCAACCAAGTCAATTAATCAGGGTGCACCACCAAAATATTGGCTGCACCATTTCATCATTTATTGAAATACTGTATTTTCAGTTAGTTTGAATATAACATAAATTCAAGGAGAAAATAAACCTGAGAATGTGCTCCAGTATTTTATTTTGGGGAAATCTGTCTATGGCTTTTCACATCTCCAGTAAACAGCCTTAAACAGAAGTTTCAAAGTGTCTGCTTGTTGCGATTGTAACCTCATGAGTGACTGTTCCAGTGGTAGTTGTGAAGAATTAGTTCTGCAAGTTCACTGCTTTCAGACCTGTGTATTTCACTATTTTCATGAACTTTTATTTCTTGGATTCTAAAAAGATTTGAAGCCAGTTCTACAAGAATTTAGTTTTCCACTTTTATCAAATATAACAGCTGCTGTGCACTTGTGGCGGGAAAATGTTACCTGCACTGGGTGCATCCTGGCAGTAAAAGTTTCCTGCACTTGCCATGTTTTACCTGCACTGGTGCAGCTTGGATATAGCGAAATCGATCCCTGTTTCCTAAAGTCTGTTTAAAGTAACTATACAAACAAGTATCTTTTCTAAGAAAGTCTAGAAAATATACACAAGGTATGTTCTATTGATAAAATAAACACATTGAATCAAATGATAAGACAATTAAGGTCAATACATATACACTAATATTAAAAGAATTTAATTAGATGTTTTTATCACAAATATGACCTTGAAATTTTCATCAAAATTTTGTGCCTTTTAACAAAATATAAAAGAGTCAAAGGGGAAAAATCTCTCAAGGACGGGATATTCAAGAAGTGAAACCTTATGACGTTACTAGCCATAGCTATTCAATCCTTTATGTGTTGAATTATCCGACATTAAATATTGATGCACTACACACAGTTCTTAATCCCTTGTGACGACCATGAAAACCATTTACTTTGACTGTGTCCAGTTCAACGCAGCAACAATATTGCCAGTGATTTATGAAGATGACACCTTCTCCAGGGACTGCGAAAGCTCTTTTAGCAAATCCTGCATTCACATGATCCCCGAACAAACACAGCATGTGGTTGTCAATGTTTGTTCCGTGACTTCTGGACACCAGGATGTTGGTTTTAACGTCTAATCCTGCGCTGTCGTTCTGCTGATTGGCTAATAAACTTGGAACCTGCAGACAAGTCACAATCTCCCCAAAGGGATGTTCATGAAGTGTGACATTTGCTTGACATGCCCTTATTTCTCGTGCTGACCATAACGATCTTATGGATTTAATCACACAGATAGCAAGAACCAGGCATCCATTAGGCAGGCTTTTCTTACTTATTCCTCCACGTTACTACAGATGTATTATACACTCGTATTATATACGTGGAAAGTAATTGTTTGTCAACTGATGCAAATTTGCTTGGAGACAAAGAGATTATTCGCTGCGTGAGTTACTGTATCATCAACATCCTATATGAGGAACAAAAGTTGTATTATGGGAGCCATTACAGCCACGCATAATATTTCATTCTTAATATACAATGTCTATGATATGGAACCATTGGAGGGTTATAATTCTTAATATACAATGTCTATGATATGGAACCATGGGAGGGTTATAATTCTTAATCTACAATGTCTATGATATGGAACTATGGGAGGGTTATAATTCTTAATATAAAATGTCTATGATATGGAACTATGGGAGGGTTATAATTCTTAATATACAATGTCTATGATATGGAACTATGGGAGGGTTATAATTCTTAATATACAATATCTATGATATGGAACTATGGGAGGGTTATAATTCTTAATATAAAATGTCTATGATATGGAACTATGGGAGGGTTATAATTCTTAATATACAATGTCTATGATATGGAACTATGGGAGGGTTATAATTCTTAATATAAAATGTCTATGATATGGAACTATGGGAGGGTTATAATTCTTAATATACAATGTCTATGATATGGAACTATGGGAGGGTTATAATTCTTAATATACAATATCTATGATATGGAACTATGGGAGGGTTATAATTCTTAATATACAATGTCTATGATATGGAACTATGGGAGGGTTATAATTCTTAATATACAATGTCTATGATATGGAACTATGGGAGGGTTATAATTCTTAATATACAATATCTATGATATGGAACTATGGGAGGGTTATAATTCTTAATATACAATATCTATGATATGGAACTATGGGAGGGTTATAATTCTTAATATACAATGTCTATGATATGGAACTATGGGAGGGTTATAATTCTTAATATACAATATCTATGATATTGAACTATGGGAGGGTTATAATTCTTAATATACAATGTCTATGATATGGAACCATGGTAGAGGGTTATAATTCTTAATATACAATATCTATGATATGGAACTATGGGAGGGTTATAATTCTTAATATACAATATCTATGATATGGAACTATGGGAGGGTTATAATTCTTAATATACAATGTCTATGATATGGAACTATTGGAGGGTTATAATTCTTAATATACAATGTCTATGATATGGAACTATGGAAGGGTTATAATCTCTTAATTGTATAATGTCTTTCCTTAAATAATCAGTTACTCTCAAGTAACCACTGAAATCATGAAGATATATGGTGCAAGTGTGAACCAAAACAGATTTATTTATGATATGTCGCCAAAGGATTTGGCAGCCATGTTTGATGAGAAAAACACACATTGGGAAACCCCCATCAAAACTTGGCAATACTTCAGTGAGCAAGTCGGCACTAGGTGATGTATGGAGGTTAATGTTTATTCATTAGTAGTTCCTGTCAGGTGACCTCATTTGCATATTTAGTTACTTAGTTCATCAGGTGTTGGTTTCTCACTATCCATTGTATGATACACGGTGCTCATTTAATGGTGGTTGACAAATACGTCTCGAGTGGCATGGTTGGAATTAATATTTTCATGTGAGATAAACAACATATATTTATTAGCATATCTATAACTGATGCTGAGTGCTCAAACTAGGTGTGCAAACCATAATCTGTTCAGGATCAAACCGCTTCCACCAGGAACTGATTCCAACTTTTGAAACTAACTGAAAAATCATAAGGAAAACTTGATTGTTTGAAATGAATTTACTGAAGGCCAACATATCCGTGAAGTGCTGGAATGGTATGTAGAGCCGAAATCTAACAGATTACAATGTGTGAAATCTTGTATTGAAATAAAACTGCCTCCATCTAACAGTTGACTTCAATATTGTTTGTGTTTATAGAGGTATTAATGTAAAACCTTAATTGTATGCATACTTCAGCGAATTTGAACACCTTTTTTAACAGGTGGGTATTTCCCGAATATTCTAATGTCTATGACCTGTATTTTCTCCAAATACCAATTGTCATATTTTGGATGGGATCATTCAACCATCGCATTTATCTGCATTGCCCAGTTACATCTATGGGAAACAACAACCCGCTCGACACTCCCCTCTCAAAAATAAGTTTGATATATAACATCATAAAGTTGCAAGCAATGTTCAAATCTCCAGAAAAGATGTCATGATAGAATATGTTTTGTCGTGAAATAAACCACACTTCGTTCTTCACTGATATTTGCAATTTATCGTATATAACCACATAAACGTACAGACATATGAAAGTCAATCCATGTAAATAAACATGTCAACAATAATAACTTCACACACTGCTCAGTTAATCATGAACACAAAACACTGAAGACCTCAATACAACGTCAGTGACATCATTCAGGGCAATAATTGAGGGAGTGAGTTGGTTTTAAAACCGCTTTTAACAGTATTCCAGTTATATCACAGCATGTCAGCTTTATGTAGGAAGAAAGCCCGAAGTGATGCAGGTCTCAGACGTTTACCACTTCATTGAAACCCACAAGCACAGTTATGGTGCTGACAGACCTAGAAACATAATCGGGGCGAACCGGGATTCGAACCCACAATCATAGGTTTCTGGCAAGCCCAAGGGACGCAACTCTGCAAAGCGAATCGCGGCACCTTAGGCGACTGGGCCACCTGTGCCCCCCTCAGGGCAACAATGTAATACAAGCCCCACCCATTCTATTATCAGCCAATCAGGAAACAGTGGTCACATAGTGGGCACCGCCTAAGTGTTTTGCTTTATAGAACAATAAATGTAAAAACGATTGTTTGGTTAGCCAATCAAATGCCCCGGAATCACTTGTAACTATATATTTTCAAACAGTTGATCAGACACAGGATGTGTCATGAATAGAGAAAAAACTAAAAAGACAATAAACTTTGCAGAAAATTGTTAGGAGCACACAAACATCCCAGGCAGCAGCCAATTATCAAGTGTCATTAAGTATAACTTGGGACAGAAGGAACTGATGGTTAATCGTTGAAATCTGTGCCTCAGGTTTAAAGAACATTAGCACCGAACATTGTTTTGACAGTTTTATTTCTTCAATTAAAAATTTAATCATTTATTTTAGTGGGGGGAGAGAATCATCACAACAACATAAAATTGGGGAGTCAGCAAAATATCCTACAACCCTAAGATTATGTTGTCATCAACATGATGAGAGGCCAACACTTTCCAGAGAACACTTTGTGGAATATGCGAGGTTTCCATCTCACTCACTGTTTCAAAATGGTGCTCAGTGTCATGTCAAGATTATTGGTCTTACATAGCAATGTGTCTGTCTGTCTGTCTGTCTGTCTGTCTGTGTGAGTTGGTGTGTGTATGTTGGCGTTTGTGTTGGTGTGTGTGTGTGTGTTTATATGTGTGCTTCTGTGAGTGTGTGGTGTTAGTGTGTGTGTTAGTGTGTGTTAGTGTCAGTGTTAGTGTGTGTGTGTGTGTGTGTGTCTGTGGTGTTAGTGTCTCTGTGTGTGTGTGTGTGTGTGTGTTAGTGTGTGTGTTAGTGTGTGTTAGTGTTAGTGTGTGTGTGTGTGTCTGTGGTGTTAGTGTGTGTGTGTCTGTGGTGTTAGTGTCTGTGTGTGTGTGTGTGTGTGTGTGTGTGTTAGTGTGTGTTAGTGTTAGTGTTAGTGTGTGTTAGTGTGTGTGTTAGTGTGAGTGTGAGTGTGAGTGTGTGTGTGTGTGTGGGGGTGTCTGTGGGTCTGTGTCTGTGGGTGTCTGTGGGTCTGTGTCTGTGGGTGTCTGTGGGTCTGTGTCTGTGTGTGTCTGTGGGTCTGTGTGTTCATTTTTGTGTGTGTTTATATGTGTGCTTCTGTGAGTGTGTGGTGTTAGTGTCTGTGTGTGTGTCTTGTCTGCTTGGACAGACTAATGCTGGTTTATAGTGCTAGCCCACTGAGATAATATGCCACAGTTTCACATGCATACCCAACTCAAACACAGACACAGTCACAGTGTTTTGAACCCCCTTAATGCCAAGCGCCAGACAGGGTAACAACAAGCACCTTTCTTTTGGTATGGGAGATCCGAGTGTGATGTTGTCCATTCCTTGCAAGATTCTTATGAAGCCATATCTTGCATACAGTTTTATTTAAAGTCGAGCTATTGAAGGTAAGTGCTATTTGGCCCAAACCATTGTGATTCCTCGAGAATCCTAATCACAAATCAATGTGAGAGGCATTTTTCCAGCAACATGTTGCAGACCTGTCAACCCCTCATCATGACAATGTGGGAGATTTGACTTCAAAATGGGGGAGATTTTCCTCCAAAGGGGGAGATTTTTAAGATAGTGAAGATAAGATAATTTCCAACTTTTACAAAGAAAACCAAATATTTTGAAACAATAAATAATCAATAAGTTTCTTATACGTACAGCTTGCTTAATTTCCGTTTGCATTTTCCTCCTCCAAAAATAAACCCAGCACAATCTACCCATATAACTTTCATTCAAAGATCATCTCAGATAAACGCAAACAGATATTGAAATTTCACAATCGGTAGCTTGACCAGTTGACGACGTGTTCAATCCGACCAGTTGTCAGGCTTCGTTACGATGCAGGTTTTCTGAGTATTTGGCGCGATGTTGGTTACAAAATTCGCCAAAGAAATATCAAATGCATTTATCCTGACGCAACATCATCGCCCTTAATTTCAATAAGATATACTGTTTTTTTCTGTCTGCGGAAGTCTGTTGACAGTCCCATTACTTCGCTTCTTAAATTTCCTAGAAATGTTCACGTTATTCCATTCCAAGAAATGTATGCCATATTTGGAAGTACTATTACGTTTTACTACAATTTATGAATGAAATAAGTCTCGTTGTCGTTGTTGACCTTTCTGACCTTCATGTGTATTAATCTCATTGGTTGACTAGTACTGTTGTATGCAAATTAGATTGCAGATCTGGGAAGCAAGCAAACTATTAGCCAATCAAATCGTGTAAAATAATCACATGATACATTCTCACGAAACTTGATAAAGTTCTGTTTTGATATTTTCTGTGCACACAAGTCACGATGTCAGTCAAAAGGAAATTTATAAGTTTCACTTTAAACTTTGACTTTGAAATCCTAGCTGTGAGGAAGCCTGATCGTGTAACTCATTGTTATTTCGACTACCGAATCAACCAATCACGCATAGTGTTGTTTCTGAAGACGGCGCTTGCAGGACATATTTTGTTTTCATTTCCAAGAGTTCAATGACGTAACTTTGAGGTATGTTGATGTTTTAACAAAGTTTCTGACAAATCTGATAACAAATAAAGTCATGTATAACTAGACCGGTCATATGTATCTACGTTCTTAAATTATGGAAGAATAAACACGCTAAGAACATGAAGACAACAGTTCATTTCATGAAGTGATGAATACTTGGCTGATTTTTCATTTCAAGTTCAACCCTTCAGGCACCTGTTAGGACTATCCGAGTTTTCTTAACAGTTTACATTGTTCAATCGTTCACCATATGAATTTAATTACCAGTTGATTACTGGACAAAGGCCCATCTGGGTCCCCCTGCGGGTGGCTGTGATAAGGGTCGCTAATCCGGGAGCCTACCGGACAGATCGGGACGCAAACTTCCCGTTCATTGTTTTTACTCACGGGACAATGGAGGCGAATTTTTTAAATAATGAAGAATTCTGTTTTGCAGGAGAAATAGTCCATCTTGCGGGAGACTGGGAGATTTCATCAAATTGCGGGAGGGTTGACAGGTCTGATGTTGAAGCTCAAATGTTTAGACATCGCCCATGTAGAATAATTGCTCAGAAACATCCTGTGAACGTTGAAAGCTTTTTAACCACCTGGGAGTAGTTTTACAAAAGATTGTGTGCAGATAGATCATTATTTTATAACATGATGATAGTTTTCTAACTGATAGCAGAAATGATTGGTATTGATGTTTCTAAAATGTGATACAATATTCTTATAGGCACTGCCAAATTTGAAATAATGAATTTATGATTGAATTGACTAGTTTCAGATAGCCTTGAGGAAACTACAACATGAAAGTGTTGGAGTGTCTTTCTCACATGAACAGTGACTGACAGCACCCTATGTGGATATATTGCCTGGGATGGAAAGTTTTTTCTGGGAATACAAGGGAGTCTTTGCAAGGAGGTGATGGTTGATGTGGTGAAATTGGGTTTAACGCTTAAAGTTGATGATTATTTCACTTACATGGCTGCTTGAACTAATCCAGACAAATGCCAAGTTTTTAGTGTGAGCCCACTGAGACACCATGCCGCAATTTAACATAAATACCCCACTCAGATACAGCCTATGCTGACTCCGAGCCGGACAGTCCTGGTTTTGTCCCTTTAATGCCGAGCACCAAACTGTGTAACATCAAGTCTTTTGGCATGGCGCGGATGGTGATTTAACCACACTTTCCTGGCAGACTCTATCTACTGGACCATGAAGGCAGTTCTCCAGCAAATGCTGTACAGTAATTATCACTCCAGGCACAGCACAACATCAGCATGTGTAGACTCCAGTAAACATTGAACACAGACATGTACTGGCTGCATGACAACTGATGTCCTGACATACAAAAAAGGCAACATATTTAGTATTACTTGTTGTACAGATTCTTTGAACTAAAAAATAATAACTTGGAAAATAATTATAATTATTTTTTTTAGTAATGTTGAACCTGATAATCCTGCTCATAATTGAAAAAAATAACAAGTGGCTGTACAATTAGTACAAGCTTAAAGGGAAACAACACTCTAACTTCCTGTCCTCTTGCCGGCCCCATTTTAATTATCCCGCGTAATCACCAGAAGCTAATTAGCTTCAGGGGCCCTTCAACCTGGGCTTCTGACCAGCAAGGGGACAACTGGCAAACCTTGTTGACAGCGAGGGGTCATCCCCTTGAATCCCCACATCTGAGTGGATGATGCTTACCATAACCTTTCACCTTGCAAGTTCATCTGTGTAAATGTGTATGTACAATTATGTAGTTTGGTACACAGCAACTACGTGTACATATTTTTGTTTATGACAATGACATTCAGTTCATATGCTCACATCAATGACCCTTATTTTTCAGGCAAATTGCATACAACACAACAATTACGACTCCCTTCTTGTCATCCATGTTTCATGGTATAAACCACCACCAGTGTATTTGCCGCCATTCACTTGATGCTCAGTTAATGACTTTATTACAGGTGTAATTAGTGGTGGAACCACTCCGATTACGTGACAAAGACTGCAAAATATCTCAATAACATTCACTGCTGCCTATGTGGGGGTCAAGGTCATGTAGCAATCAGTGGTTCGCACTGTGCCTGTGGTAATTATTTAATCTACGATTGGGTTATATATCCAGATCTGATGTGGTAATTGTACTACATGTTGTGTAATATGCACGTGGCAGCGCAGTAAGAGAGGAATGATCAGCAGAGTTGCAAAAGATTTAACCAATAATACGTTGATTGATTAATCACTGTTAAACTTGCACAATGGATTTATCAAAAGGAAGTGCTTATATGTGTAGGTTTACTAAAGCAGACCGAATACACCCAAATCTGGCCATGAAGTGCCGATGTAAAAACAACATACTTTGTTCAAAGGATTAGCCGATGATACATTGATTGATTAAATCACTGTTATTTTGCACAGTGGATTCATCAAAAGTAAGTGTTTATATATGTTTGTTTGTTGTTTAACACCGCACTCAGCAATAATCCAGCTATATGACAGCGGTCTGTAAATAACCGAGTCTGGACCTGACAATCCTCTGATTGACATCATGAGCATCGATCCATGCAATTAGGATTGATGACATGCATCAACAAAGTCAGCAAGCCTGACCACCTGATCCTGTTAGTCGCCTCTTTTAACAAGCATACCTGCCTTTTAAGGCAAACATGGGTTGCTGAAGACCTATTCTACCCCGGATTTTCACGGGTTGTTTACCTACATGCTATGCAAAGCTGCACCGTTACTCCTCCGTGTAAATGCAATATATGACAAACACTCCTGTCACATTTCAGAAAAATGCCCAAAGGCAAATAGTGAATTTCTTGTTTTCTTAAACTACTGACCCTATAAAGTAGAGACAATTTATGGATAACAACTTCTTTACTTACTGTAAAGGCAATGTTTCGGTATAGATCCTAATACCGTTGTCAGTCTTGCTTAAATAGTTGTCCATAAATTGTCTCTACTTTGTCAACTTCAAAGTAATGCCTATCAAACAATTTACTGACCCTATATTCTTACGAAAAATAAAAAAAAAAGATAGACGACTAATTTATATATATTTTTATATCAATCACCGTTCATAGTCTTTGTGTAGTCTGTAAAGCAAACATTTTAAAAAGAAAAGCCTAATACAGGTTCTTTATCTCAATTCAAAATAAAAGACAATCAGAAACATGTAGCACCAGATTCAGAAACACTGTTTTGTTGGACCTGACTCGAACAAAGGTGTCTGGCAAGTTAGTACTTTTCATTCCAAATACGACACACAAGCCTTTGTCTTCATAAACCAGCAGTATAAACATCATACTCCCATTAGTTAGACAAGCCATTTGTCAGATGTGCTTTAAGCAACACCATGGTCGGCTGCACACACACTTAACTGACGCCGATGTGAAATGTCTCAAGAGGACAACAGAACACTTCAGTTTAGACCAAAGAGATTACTAGACAAGTGGCTGTCAGATACCATTTACCTTATGATGAGCGAAAACAAGTTACATACATTTTGAAACGTGAGTGTGAGTGAGTTGTCAGCTTAATGTGGGAGGAAAGCCTGAAGTAATGCAGGTCACAGATGTTTACCACTTGGGTGAAACCCACGAGCATGGGTATGGTGCTGACAAACCTAGAAACATAATTGGGGCGAACCAGGATTTGTTTTGAAACGAGTTGTAAGGTAAATAGTATATGACAGGCATGAGTACAGTAATCTGTTTCTTACACACCCTAAAATCACACAATGTCAGCACAAAATTTATGCACTTATTGTCTATTCTCATGATGGCAGTGGTGCATTAATACATAACACACGAGTCATGAGTGACATCACCCTGCTTACTGCTTACTGCTTACTACTCATACAAAGTGTGACCCTCCACAAACAAGTGTCGGAATATCTGTGGATTGTTAAGGCGATGATGATAATGCAAAACAAACAAGATCAAAGAATATTTATTGAACACTCCAAAAACCATAAAGTCTTGACACAGATGCAGAAAAACTCATCAGTGAATTACAATCGGGAATGTAGTCCGTCATAATCTGACCTTAGGTCATCACCACAGAGTATCCAATCACTGACCTGGAAATAGATCCCACACATATGTTTGATACCAGTATGGTAAGAAAGTGGATTATTGCTAGAATTGTGGCTGACTGCCTGCCTGATCCCGGTGTAAACAATTCCCAAAAAATTCAGTCACATAACCAGACTGACAACTTTGCAAAGTTACCAGACCAGATAAAATGTTGCTAGTGGCTCACAGACCTGGTTGATTTCATGTCATTGGGTCCCAACTGCATGTATCGATGTTCATGATATTGATCACTGGATTGTCTGGGCCAGCTTCGATTATTTATAAACTACCACCATAAAGCTGAGAGCAGCTATAAACAATAAACAATCAAACAATCAATCTCGTCTTACTACTCCAGGGGCAGTGGGGTAGCTTAGTGGATAAAGTGTTCACTTGTCATGCCAAAGGCCTGGGTTTGATTTCCCCTGCTTGGATACAACGTGAGAAGCCCATGTTTTTATGTCCCCTTCCGTGACATTGCTGGAATATAGTCAAAAGGTGCATAAAACCATATCATATCACTCTTATTGGTCATGTAACTAACTAGTAGAAACAATGATACAGCAAATGAGCATATATCTTGCAGTTGTAGATGAGGCATGTTTAAAGGAGTCTTTCTCCATTTTCTTCATCATCATCATCATCATCATCAAATCAAGGATAATTATTCAAGGATATATCCAACTTACAAAAATAAATCAGGTATGCTACAGGACTTATCAATGTCTATTCAGTTGATATCTAATATTCACAATCAAATACATTCACAATCAAATACTAATTCTGTAAACATAGTTAACTTGTGTCACCCATCAACCATATAAAGCTTGTTTGTTTGTTTTAAATGCCACACTAAGCAATATCATAGCTATATGACAGCAGTCTGTAAATAATCAAGTCTGGGCCAGACAATCCAGATATTGACATCATGAGCATCGATCCACACAATTGGGATATGATGACATGCATCAACCAAGTCAGCGAGCCCGACCACCCGATCCCGTTAGTTGCCTCTTAGACAAGCATAGTCACCTCTTACTGTGAGCAAGGGTTGCTGAAGACCTATTCTATCCCTGATCTTCACAGGTCTAACTACATGAAACAGGATGTTTATATATGGAGCCATACAACTCTCTTCAAATGAGGCTTCACGGACATACGATAAATGAAGACCAATTAATGGGAGGGATGACATTAGGATGATATGAAAACAGACATGAACATAATCAATAACAGTTATAGATCTTCCATTTCAAAGGAGTGACATTTGCCAAGCTTTATATTCAGCCTGACGCAGTCGTGTCATTGTAATTACGTCTTGGTACTAAGTACCAATGTATCTGGCGATGCCGATACTTTCTAACAATACATTAATGTCTGCACTGCATGTGCTGATAGTAAAACTCACAGTTTGAAATCACATTCATAGTTTGCAATTCACAACAAACAATTTAATGAAGTAACAGTTGAACAAAATATTTCCACAGGTTGGAAAGAATAAAGTAGACCGAAACATTAAGGATTTATCTGATTGAACATACATTTAAGCTGAAGAACACTACTCAACACACGGGAGACAGCTTGATGAGTTCCCCACACTACTGGTGGCTCCACCTGTGTGAACGAGGAGGCTGCAATTCTTAGATTTGGCTATAGTGAATCACTGCAATTATAGGGTGTGTCCTTCTACTTGTGTAGTAATCTGTATATGTCCTATCACACACATGATGACAGATAATGCATACAAGTAGAACTTTTGCTCCTGCTATCTCTTTAGGTGTTATTGCCTGGGCAGGATATATTTCCTCAGAAGATCACTCTGTACATTATCCCTGAATGAGACAAGCTAAAGGTTATCTCAACAACGGAATCCTGGACTGGAGTCCTTCCTTATCTTACATCACTTATCAAGCCTACTCATCTGCAACAAAGTATCTACCATGGAACAATCGACTTCAATTGTGGGATGATATCGGTGTTATCACGCAGTGCATCATTGACAGGCTTATACGCTGCAGGCTACAACTCAGACATAACTCGAACAATCCTTTCTATTATGTCACAACTAAATGTTGCCTGTCAGCAGTGTGGAAAATGGAATGGCATTATCACTGTTCTCCACAACGCACAAAGGCAAATGAGATTTCAATCATGTCAGTAAATCACTTTTCATTTCGGGATTATGGGTCTGCATGATTTCTGGTCAATAGGAATCCAGCTTTAGACGAGGCTCACTATTGAAGCAGATGAATGGATTAGTACCCCAAAATTACTTAACCTTTAAGAAGAGAGTTTTACCAAGTTTCAAAATATTTTTTGGCCAATTTCGTTACAATCTGATAATGACTATTTGGTATAATGTAAGTGGATGAGTTAGGTCAAATGCCTCTTTGAGCATTATTTCATTTATATCATGGTACATCAACTTAATGGAGAAAAGAACAAAGTTCATCAAGTGTTATTATCAAGGTAAATCTGGTATCTCAACCCAGTCATAGAATCCTGAAGTGCATAGGGGGCACAACTCAGCCAAACAAAACCTCACATGATCCAAAATTCTTGGCTGTGTTCCAGGTATTGTATAATTGAAATAATACAGCAAAATATAATTCTACAAACCAATACTAGCAGCCCAAAAAGCACTACATCTATGCTCATTATTTCCTGTAAATATTAACTAATAATTCTTTTTTCCAAGAAAGGTTGAAAGCTTCTATCTAACAATGCAATTGTACTGTCATATAAGGTTGTTAACTCACCATGGCCTAAAGGATGAAGCATCTGCCCTAAAAGCAGATGGTCAGTGCTTCGATACTCAATCGCATCATACCAAAATAAGTTAAAAGATGGTACTTGTTGTCACCTTGTCTGGTGTTCAGTATTAAGGGATTAAAACACTGACAGTGTCTGAGTAGGGTTTCCATGTCAAAATGAGGCATGGTATCTTACTGGGCTAGCACTATAAAACCTGCACTAGTGGGGACTAGTACAAGCAATCACACACAAGTACATGCATGTTGCTAAACAAGTGAAATAATCTTAACCGTGATGTTAAACCCCATTTCATCGCGACCCCTTTGATAAGGCTCCCTTGTATACACAGAACAACTTTCCATCCCAGGCAATATATCCACATAGGGTGCTGTCAGTCACTGTTCATGTGAGAAAGACACTCCAACACTTTCATGTTGTAGTTTCCCGATGACTATCTGAAACTGGTCAATTCAATCATATATTCAATATTTCAAATTTGGCAGTGCCTATAAGAATATTGTATCATATTTTAGAAACATCAATACCAATCATTTCTGCTATTAGTTAGAAAACTATCATCCTGTTATAAAATAATGATCTATCTGCACACAATCTTTTGTAAATCTACTCCCAGGTGGTTAAAAAGCTTTCAACGTTCACAGGATGTTCATGAGCAATTATTCTACATGGGTGATGTCTAAACATTTGAGCTTCAACATGTTGCTTGAAAAATGCCTCTCACATTGATTTGTGATTAGGTTTCTCGAGGAATCACAATGGTTTGGGCCAAATAGCACTTCCCTTCAATAGCTCGACTTTAAATAAAACTGTACACAAGATATTGCTGAAGTCATGCAAGGAGCACACAACATCACACACTCCGAATGACAGTACATGTTTTACTGCCTGATCCACTGGGAAAGAGGAATAATGGGAAGGATTCACCCAGTGAATCAGTAGGAGGAGATGGTAATGTGACTGTTAACCATAGAGTGCCTTACAGGCAGCTTGGGTTGCATACTCCCCAGGGAGCAGAAAATGAAAATGGAGGGCACTGTAACCAATCCACTAGGTAATGATGGTGCACTTTGAGCATGATATCTAGCATTGAATACAATACAAATGGACTATCATCTTCATCATCTTCATCATCATCATCATCATCATCAATGATAATTATCATCAGCATCACCATATCATCATCATCATCATCAATGATAATTATCATCAGCATCACCATCTACCCGTGAAGATCCGGGGTAGATTTGGTCTTCAGCAACCCATGCTTGCCATAAAAGGTGACTATGCTTGTCATAAGAGGTGACTAACGGGATCGGGTGGTCAGGCCTGCTGAGTTGGTTGATGCATGTCATCGTATCTCAATTGCGTGGATCGATGCTCATGATGTTAATTACATGATTGTCTGGCCACACTCGATTATTTACAGACTGCCAGCATATAGCTGGAATATTGCTGAGTGCGGCGTTAAACAACAAACCAACACCATCAGCATCATCAGGTCGTCAAATGAGACGGTTGCCTGATAACTGTTGGTGCAACCAGTCTGAAAGTCACATCTGACATCAAGCAGTAAGGACTGATGACGTCAAACTAATTACCTCCCCTTTATGTGTCTGCTCCAGGTTTGATCACATCCCTTCATGATCAAACTATCGGGGCATTGAAATTATTCATGATCCAACAGCAATCCATAGACGCCTATTCAAAATATCAAATACTGTCTATAACACATTTATCAAAACTATACTACTCAAAGAAGTTAAAGAATACCAGATTCTTTTCACATGACTGTGATGACATGATTGATTAACTATATTCATTTAATCAGTGATGACATGATTGATTTATTATAGTCATAAGGTATGGTTAATGATGTTTAAAGTGTATCACAATGTTTTATGATGCACAACCCTGTATTGCAATACATATCCTGATTTACTGTATCATTCTAAATATTGAATTCAGAAGCAGTTTGGAACACCCGTGTATGAATTGAAGTTCATAAATGGAACAAAACAAGGTGCTTGTACAGCATAATGTTTACCAATTCAATAAATACGCATGGATGCAAACTTCGGGACAGTGATGACTTGGTGTTACACCACTGCCAGATCCAGATCCGAACTTGCATTTTGGAATTATGGAAACATTTCGCAGGTACTTGGCATGTGTATAACATTTGATAAAAATCACAACTTGACATCACTCGATATACCAAGCATTAAAACGTGATATTGTGATACGTATCATGGAAAGAATGAACCTCAATTCACCAATATACCAGTAATACTGTGCACCCATAATATTCAAATGCTAAAAATCAATTGTTTTTTAACTTCTCTTGAGTAGCATATTTCACCTTTATAGTTTTGATACAGGGAATAAAATGAAACAATATTTACCAAATGTGTTTGAAATGACATGACATGGAACAAGTGCAGAACTTATTTGTCAGATTACAGTTTGAGGTTGCAGTGGGGTAGCCAAGTGGTTAAAGTATTCGCACATCATGCCACAGGTCCGGGTTTGATTCCCCACAGGGGTACAAAATGTGAAGCCCATTTCTAGAGTCTCCCACTAAGCTAAGCTAAACTAAGCTAGGCTAAGATTATCCCAAGGGAAATTCATATTGCACAGTTGATAAGCACTAAATTATATATAAAATTTTATATGAAAATATATATTCATCTATATATATACAGTAGAACATGGATAAAATGAACTACAAGGGACCAGTGAAATCAGTTCCCCACCGTTTTCAACATGCTAAACAGTATAGCAAGCTTCAATCTGATCATATTACTTAAGTCAGCAGACGAGGGTTGAAATAATGTAGGTCATTCAAACTGCTATATTTTGAAAGGTAATTTATAACAGGCTGTGTTCTGTTCTGTTTCAAAATAATGATGACAAGTTTGACATTTCCTGAACGACTTATGTCATCACACTGCATTTAGCTGACTCAGTCACTCTGAATGTCCCTGTTGAATTCAATATATTATGTTGTAAAAGTGACAAAATGTTTTTTTCCTCCTTGGATTGCGGTTAAACCAACCTTAAATTTTGACAATGCAGACAAAATGTTTTTCACATCAGGTGAGCCCTGAGTGAACTTTGACCTTCCAATCAATTCCAATGTGTGGATTCTTGAGCCAATCAGATGTCAGCTTTCTAAATCGATGCAACATTATATCTTCACCACCTTGATTCAGAAATGTTTATTTTAACAAAAGAAAAAACAAACAAAACACCAATATTCCCTTCATGGTACTCCCTTATGGTGTGGATACCATGGCGCTCAGAAATGACAGGGAGTATAACATATCTACATTTGAGAATTCTCCAATGCAGGAACAAACACCAGTGGAAAGTGACTTAATTAATCATATGTTTTGTGTATACACTACACACAAATCTATAGTCAAACAATACATAAACAATCATAATGTATTACTATGGAGAAAATACTAATCTTCAAAACATTTTTCATAGCTCCATGTCAGAATGATGGGATCTACATGGGGTTTTACGAGTCCTTTGTGATCCTGCTGCTACTTATAATGTATCCCATAGACTAAAATCTAGTCTCTGAAATGAACATATCGTACATAAAAAAACAGTTGTTCAGTTATCTTAATAAAAATATAATAAAAAGGAGCCCAGTGACTCTCTTCATTTTCAGATTTCCTGATTTTCCTGATACTGCAGTGATCTAGACTTGCCAAACATTATAGACTTGCATGGGCTGTATTTGATATATATTTGTATCAGGGTCTGTAAGACAGACTATGTATCCCACCTTGGAGGGAAATATATTTTCAGTGGGAGAATAAATCCCTTATACCCCGCTTCAAATCAAACTGCTGCACGCCTTTTCACCCCAAGTCAGTGAAAGTCACTTGACATAGCACAAGTTAACCCCAGCTCAATTGAAAAGCTGATTTCAATCAATTTTGAACTTGTTTTAATTCCTTTACGTCATATTAAAACATGTAGGTAAGATAAATTTGTTGCACCACTCCGGCGTGTGGTATAAACCTAATGAGGGACGCATAAAACCCCATGTACCCCTCGTGATACTGCTACAACTTGTAGTATATATTTCCAAAGTTGTATGGACAAGTCTGCATCATGTGCCACCCTGTGCACAAAAAAAAGCAAAACATCTTGAATCTTGAGTACCCTACACTGTTTTAAATGAAACAGAGCATTGTTGTCAATGGAATATTTTCGAACAGGTAAAATTTGTTTGAGACCATCCACAGCAAGAGGAAGCTGGTACAAAGTACATGTACTGTCAGCCTCATTAACACATCAACAGCATTTGGTGATGCATGGAGTGAAAGAGAAAACCTTCCTTGTAACACAAGACAAGGGGAAGGTGCAATCAATGACAGTGAGGATCATTTGTCCTCGTCAGGTCAAGGACGATAGAAACATGATGTAGACTATGTCAAATTACATGTCACTGAAGAAATTCACTTCAGGTGGACAAATTGACTTGTCTCTGAACGTGTTTGTGATAAGTGTCACCGGTGGGGCAGGATATGCTCACCTTTTCTCACCTGGTACATGTATCACTATTTAATTTGATTGATAAATATATGCTTGTTGCATAGTCGGAATTATACAATGGACTCTGCTTTTTTTGGACCACTATTTTGTCTTTTACACCCAATGGAATCTGTCTCGTTGGATAACTGAGACCATATATTCTCTGGTGTTGACATCATATATTTATAGTAATATTTTTAGGGTTTTCATAAGTAAGTAAATAAGTTGCTTGTTGTAATAATATATAATATTATAAATGGTTTGACTTGAATACTATAGCATGTACACTGCAGGACCTGATAATGGCTTGATGACAATGTGATAATTTCGCAGTTGACGTGACGATGTACGTCTCACCACATAAAGAAACCTGTGAAGATCCGGGGTGGAATAGGTCTTCAGCAACCCCTTCTTGCTGTAAAAGGCGACTTTGCTTGTTGTAAGAGGCGACTAAGGAATCGAGTGGTCAGGCTTGCTAACTTTGTCAATGCATGCATTGATCCCAATTGCATGGATCGATGCTCATGATATCAATCACTGGATTGTCTGGTCCAGACTCGATTATTGACAGATCGCGATCATATAGCTGGAATAATGCTGAGTGTGGCGTTAAACAACAAACAAACCACATAGAGACTAATATGTTGAAGAAGGGCTAAAGAACATGACAGGGCTAAAGAACAAGGAACTGATCACATGCGTGAGAAAACAATGGATTCAAAACTCTATGACATGAATTGATAGCTCTTGTTGATACAGTAAACTGTGTTTATAATGAACACGCTTATAACGAACTGATGGATAAAACGAACTGTTGTTTGGTCCCGGCCTTTGCGGTATGCTTCAGTTGAAACGCTTATAACAAACTCTGGTTATAATGAACAAAACATATTGGTCACTTTGAGTTCATTATAACAGTAGTTTACTGTAATCTATATTGGTTGTGGTGGTGGTGGTGAAATTGGGTTTAACGTCACGTCCAAAATTATTGCACTTATATAGCAATGTGCATGCACGTGCATGCACGTGTGTGTGTGTGTGTGTGTGTGTATGGCTGCATGTACTAGTCCGGACTGATGCCGATTTATAGTGCTAGCCCACTGAGATACCATGCCGCAGTTTAACATGAATATCCCACTCAGACACAGTATACTGACTCCGAGGCGACCAGTCCTTGGTTTAGCCCCTTTAATGCCGAGCGCCAGACAGGGTAACAACAAGTACCATCTTTTAACGTCTTTTGGTATGACGCGGCTAGGGATCGAACCCCGGACCTTCCGCTCTCCGGGCGGATGCTCTACCACTTGACCACGGAGGTGGTCGTAATTTATATTGATTCATTTGTAATTCATTGAATGTACAAAGTCGGACATCAATATATTGTTTGTGAATTGTTAGTAAATAATGGACTGGATGGCCGACATTTCCAAAATAAGAACATCCACAAACACATAATTATATTGGTTTGGTCTACTACTTTCTCAAAAGTGTGTCATGAATCTTAATTTGTTTTAATTTTCTACTCTGCTCATATTTTGCATTGCTCCTGTTTGATATATAATATTTACTTATATATGTTCTCTGCTTGTTTGAAATATCAGACAGCTAAGCTGGCGCCAAGATGTTGAAAAGACGCCATATAAACTTGGAAGGTCAAGAAAAATGTCAGTCAATAGCAATGACACTGTCGCAAAAAGACTGTTGATATGTTTTCAAGAACACTGCATCTGACATCTGATATTATATGTATAGTTATAAAAATTTAGAATCCTACCTAAACTGTATATCATGTATCACAGGTCTCATTATCACAATCAAACAAATTAAAAACATAAAAAAAACCTCTTTACTCAAATTTCCTGTTTTCTTTTTAGAAGCTACATTTTATTTTCCAGATAATGTATGCATTGAGCTATACTGGAACGTTCACCTGAGGAACTAACTTGACATTAGGACACTGTATCCTCACTTATATACACAGATGAATGAATACATGACACTTTTCATGGACAGCAACTTCTTGCATTTCTTTGTCACGATGTTTCAGAGATACTTCTCCACGTGATGAAGGAGCAAAAGGTATCTCTGAAACGCCATGATAAAGTGAGTGAGTGAGTGAGTATGGTTTTACGCCGCTTTTAGCAATATTCCAGCAATATCAAGGCAGGGGGCACCAGAAATGTGCTTCACACATTGTACCCATGTCGGGAATCGAACCCCTGTCTTTGGCATGACAAGCGAATGCTTTAACCATTAGGCTACCCGACCGCCCCTCATGATAAAGTATGAATAAACTTGCTATCCATTAAAAGAATCATGTATTCATGTTCTTCTAACTTCTAAATGCCGATGTAAGACTACAGAGGTGCCCATTAGTAGTGAACAGCCCAAAGACCACAATAAATTAATTAGTAGATTTTCATCCACACTTAAAAATAATGTAAGTCAATGAGCAAGTTGAACATATTCCGGTTATATCACAGCGTGTCAGCTTGATGTCGGACGAAAGCCTGAAGTGGTGCAGGTCTCGGATGTTTACCACTTTGGTAAAACCCACGAGCACAGGTATGTTGCTGACAAACCTAGAAACATAATCGAGGCAAACAAGGATTCAAATCCACAATCATAGGTTTCTGGCATGCCCAAGGGACACAACTCTGCACAGAGAATTGCGGCACCTTAGACGACTGGGTTAACAAGGTAAGAACAGATATCATCTTTTAACGCCTTTTGGTATGACGCGGACAGGGATCTAATCACCAACCTTCCACTCTCCAAGCAGATGCTCTACCCGCTATGCCACAGTGGATGATTGATGGATGGGATTCCCGCTAAGCATGAATATTTCGTAGGACTAGGTATATGAATGTATTTCATCAAACAAAGCAACAAAGCAACAAAGCAATACACAGCCTTCATCTGTCAGTACTGGAGAGATAAAATAATGATGGGGCAGGATGTTTGGTAGTGTTCGAGTGTCAGGACTGACATTTATAAATTCCTTTTGGTATAATCTGCATCTCTGATTATCCCCTTTGCTACCACAGCTTCAAACCCAATTTGAATGGCAGGATGCTAAAAATAACTGAAAAAAGATTGCCATGGTTAACATTTTATCATATGTACATACACGCCCCCAAATCATCCCCTACCCCCACCCCCGCCAAAAACACCCAAAAACACCCAAACAACTAAAAACAATCAGCATCCCTATCTATCTGACCGTCAGTCCTCAGACGGAAACAGATGAAAAAACTAAAAAAGCAGTGCCCGAGGATAATCAGCATGATCAGTCTCGATCATTTCCTGAAACACATGCCCCTGTCAACCAGAACCACCAACCTGCTTACCAAACCTCCTACAACTGCTTCCTGTTGCCCAAAGCTGAGATATTTATAATTACGTGAGTGTATATGCTTGGGTACATGTGTGCATGGATGCATCATTGCACAGTAGGAGTCAGTTTTAGGGGGCATTTGATAGAGTTGAAAACATTTTTTCAAGACAACTGCAAAAGCTGCAACCATTTTCTGATCCAACCAAGAACTCAAAACATCATTAAATGTAAATGCAAAATTATAGTTCCAAATTATATCACGCTTAATTTTCTTAACTGATTAAGTAGCATTTCATCCGCTTCATTGTCAGTTCCCCTTACCTTCACAACTTCAAAATAATTTCCCTGAAGCAACAGACATAATGATGACAGGAAAAGCATAAAATGGACATAAATTGTTAGTGTTTTGGTAAACTGCCTGTTTGACTGTGACCTGCCTAGCTAAAACTACACATATTAATTACAGCGCCAACGGTCTCATGTGACAGAACTAGGCTTCCATGAACCATTCTTCATATGTCCGCTGTACACTCAACATCAACTACGTCTTCGTGGAATCAAGATTTGTGAACTTAGTTGCAATCTGATTATACTCAACTCACAGTTACAATTAAGTTTCACACACTGGATGCTACCTATGCAGTCAGCGACTTAGCCGCTCGTCTGAAGCCTGTGTCATGTAAAATTTCTTCTGGTCTATGAATATGTGACACTTTTTATGGAAAGCAATTTCTAGTCGTGAGCTACTTCTTGCTCCTTCATCAGGTGAAAGAGCAAGAAGTAGCTCTGACATGTCGTGACAAAGAATAAAATAGAAAATCTCAATCTGAGTGTCTTTTTGATATCAAATATATCAACACAAGTTGCTGAGGAGTTTTTTCACTTTTATCAACAAGTGTTGAAAATTTAATATCAAAAACACAAAGGTGAGATCTTATTTATCATCCATCATCATTCTTCCAACTTTTTCAGTTTTTAGACAGTAATAAGCAGTGTCTTAAGTGTTTAAAGTACTGCTAACAGCTTCAGTAGCAAAGCCATTATTGATGTCATTTGATTGTGATGTCATGGTAACCAATGATGTCACAATGGTCTGCAAAGCATTGTTATGCAAATTCATTGCAGCGATATCTACACTGTAGATATCACTTGATCTCACCCAAGCCATATTTCCTGTGGAAGCCAGTTTTGGATGATAAAAGAAGTTGCTACCCATAAAAAAGAGTCATGTATGCTTTCTTTTCCAACTTCTAAATGCCTATCAAAGACTTCATTCTTCTGGTCTAGTTTGTTTTGTTATTAAACATCTCATTAGCACTATTCCATCTATATGACCGTGGCCTGTAAGTCAAGACCAGACAATCTCCTGGTCTAGAAGATCACATAACTCTAGGCCATAAACTAAGACTAAGATATACTTAAAATAATCAAAATACAATTTTGGGCTAGTTGACTTGAAAGTGTTTGGCACGGACTACCTACAAGAATCTAAGGACCCCGAAAATTTTATACAATGTAGTTTGAACATATAAGGGTTATGACAAGGACCCCATGACTTCAATTCAAAAGTTTATTATATCACAGCTTTTGTTCCCCATATCAGCCCGAGACCCCCATATCCAGAAGGCTGATATAGGGGTCTCGGGGAAAACTGCCACAATATACACATTTTAACATACACCAAAACCTCAAATTGTAAAATGTATCTATTTGCAAGTGAATGCAAAACATTTTCACTTTGTTTGGCAGACATTGTCACGCAAAAACCTGCAAAGCAGACAAGCAGACGACACACTGTGGGACGTAACTCCAATTTCTTACCACCTGATCCTAATTGCCCACTAAAAATGCTTTGACAAGCCATATCATGCCTCATATGAAGTATATGATAATGATTGATACACAATGTTTCAAGATGCTTTCTTGCTTCTTCAGGAGACATGGTAACTGGACCACTCATGACATGGAACAGTACAATATCTAACAACAATATACGCTTCGGGGCACATGTTGGTTACTTTTCTGTTCACATATTCAAGTGACTGGAGCAATAACAATCAGGGCCAAGATAATGTTTTCATTATCATTAAATATTTATACTCACAAGTTATCATTCACATTGAGTTGTGATAGTGTCATTATATTTTATTCCTTTGGGTCCAGTTTAGTGGGTATTTTTACACCAGTAGATAGTTCTGTTAATAATTCTGCTTAAAAAGCGGTTTCAAGTGACTTGTAATTCGTACTTGTTCTGTGTGCTGCCTTACATATGAACATGTCACATAAACTCACAACTGCGATTTGCATTAACAATAAGTGTTTTGTACGCATTATTCGCTGCAGAGTTTATGTATGCATTATTCACTGCAAGAGTTTATGCATGCATTATTCACTGCAAGAGTTTATGCATGCATTATTCACTGCAAGAGTTTATGTATGCATTATTCACTGCAGAGTTTATGTATGCATGCAATCAGTAAATACAGATCTGTAAAGAAATACTAAACTCATCTCTATTTTATTTCAAATGTGAATACATGTATTGACCATTTCAGAAGCTGCATGAACTCTCTGTCAGACTAAAAGCGGAAAATCTCAGAGCTCTGACAACCGGAGCACAATATTACACAAATTAATGACATATTACTGTAAAACATAACAGGAACATGTGCACATAATCTTGAAGTACCCACAGTTTGATGACGTCAAGCCGGAGAAAGCAGGACAAAGTACACAGGGTTAGTGATGTAAACTGGTATTGAGGTATGGAGCAAGTTCAAATATTGTTGGGTTGAAAAGTAAGGGTAAGTCAGACACAAGTTTGAGTTCGTTTTACACGCACTTGGTGCATGTGGACATAAATATTAGGATGCACTGGTGCATGTGGACATAAATATTAGGATGCACTTGGTGCATGTGGACATAAATATTAGGATGCACTGGTGCATGTTTTATGTAGTGAAATCAAACTCTGTATACTAAATCCAACTCACTCACCCTGTATATTCCCACATGATTGTCTGAACAAGACAAAAGTATCATTTGTATTGATACAGCACCTCACATGTCCTAAATATACATGTATCCGTTAACCTGGCATTATCCTGCTACAATACTTCCACATCATACAACAGAGGTATTGTTACCTTGACACTCTGGATGCCAGTAAGAAGGGTAGCTTGAATTATGTTTCTGATGATGTCAGCATGACTTTTAACCACTCTGGGTCGGCACAATAATATTTATTGAACTGAACTACACGAACTACATACTAGTTTAACAATAGTCGGACGTTGATGCAAGGCAATACAATACTTTGGCAATCTTTACAGCATGAAATGACATACATGATAATGCGTGAGGAACTACCTACATAAGACACGTACAATGTGGACCAAGGCGATGGAAAATATAAGGCAAGGCAGTTCAAGACCTAGGCAAACTTTGCAGAGCATGAACTGCATGACTTGTGCATGGTGTATCAGGTCAAATGAAAACCATGGCAAACACGGCATGGGATTGGAGGCTGGGTAAGGAAACACAATTTTTGCGGCAATGCTGAGTGAGTGAGTATGTTTATACGCTGCTTTTAGCAATATTCCAGCAATATCACTACGGGGGACACCATAAATGGGCTTCACACATTGTACCCATGTTGGGTAACCACAAGGCTACCCGACCGCCCCTCGGCAATGCTGAAAGGCTGCAGGACCCGCTGAATCCATGCAGCCCACCTGACAGGAAGTTAAACTTATGTTACTACACAACATTTACCAAAACATAACTATATCATCCCATTCCAGTAAAGTCGTCACAAATCGCTGTTATGATCAATAAACTCTGGAGATGTGAGTTAGAATTGTGTTCTGCTTAACATCCCTCTTAGTGACACAAAGAGTTTTCAGGTGACCTTTGACAGGGAAGAAAATATCAGTAATTTGTCATTACCTACTAAAACACTTTACTGAATTTGTATTTGCTTGAATTGTTAACACCAGATAAAATCAGACACAAATTATCGCCACTTAAGTGCGGCTTGCATGCATTTGTGTTTATTTTTATATATTGATTGTTCTATAAAATGTAAATTTCCTCCAACAAAATAGAGAACACTGCAGGAACGTCAAATGGCTGATGTACATAATGCCATTGACCTGTCATATTTCAGTTTGAATGTCAATAAAATAATACTTTTTCTTTTCATGCTGTCTTCATAAAGCAGTTCTCGGCTAGTAATGCCGTCAGCATGTTCATAATGGCTTATTTAACCAGTTATACTTTCAGCTCCTGGCATTTCCCTAATGACAGCTCATTCTTGCACAATACACAGCTCAAATTAGAAAGGAACTGATTATCTCCCTTGTGCCCCGAGCAGTAGCTAAACATGGAAGAATGGACGAAAACATATTACACGGCGTAAATCGCTTTACATGTTGATGTCAGCAACTTAAATCTTCAGAACAAAATTTTTCAGAAACATTGTAAATTTGCATTCCACTGCTGTATTTGTATTTAGGAGTAATATTTTAAAGGTACAATATACCCTTCACTTTCTGAATATGTATATAATGTAAGAGTGATGCAGGTCTTTGATGGTCATCGCTTTGGTAGAACCCACAAGCACAGACATGGTGCTGACAGTCTTCCTGAGGCATGAGAGCCCACTAGCCTGTTTCAAAGTCTAGTTGGGGCGGTCGGGTAGCCTAGTGGTTAAAGCGTTCGCTTGTCACACTGAAGACCCGGGTTCGATTCCCAACATGGGTACAATGTGTGAAGCCCTTTTCTGGTGTCTCCCACCGTGATATTGTGGGAATATTGCTAAAAGCAGTGTAAAACCATACTCACTCACTCACTCACTCAAAGTCTAGTTTCGCCCTTGTCATTTCAAGCCTACTTTTCAGTACTAAAACATGAGCGGACTATTGCACCTATCAACAGACCAATCAAAATGTTTTACAAAATCAAGTTCCGAAAACATGGTAGCTCCTATGGCCACAGCCATCACCTGTCAAATTTGCGCTGAAATTATACCAAAAATTATGCTGAGACAAATATTTGGGAATGGTTCAAAGTTTTCAATCAAAGCTCCAGTAATTTTATAGATTTAAGTGCAAACTTCATTGTTTTTCAACTCGACCAGCTGACACCTTATCACAGTGACAGATGCTATTTTTAGACGACCCCCTGCTGAGTGTTTCCTGCTGCTGATGTGCAGTGTTACCTGATACTGTGTAGTCTCACCAGCCCCTACGCCCTGTTACTCTAACAGTGAAACAGTGTCATAAGTATTCTTACTGTGGTAATCTGTAATTTCTGTTTGTCAGGGAAGAACTCTCCAGTCATTCCATAATCTAATCGACCAGGTTGTCTGCTATTGTAGTCATCTTTGTGAACTGTTGGATTTTGGGTTTTCAAGACAAGGGACACAGCTTCTACACAGGATGGTGCCACGATCAAGCCAAGAAATGTAGCTTGAAATGGCTAGGGTAGAAACTAGGCTTTGAAATAGGCTATTGGACACTCTCTCCTCGGGAAGATGGGAGCTCACTGACCAAGGATCAGCATGCCTAAGGGAGGCTACTCTGCAAAACGAATTGGGGTGTCTCAGACAACGGGACCACACATGTTCCTATAGTATCAATACTCATGATGTCAATCACTGGATTGTCTAGTCCAGACTCGATTATACCACCATCATATAGGTGAATAGTGCTGAGTGTGGCATTAAACAAACAAACAAACAAACATTGTATCCTTGTAGACATGTAGATAAACCATGCAGGTAACACCAAGGATGGACTCCTACTTACAGTAACACCTTCTTCATCCAGACCTCGTTAATCCAGAAACCTGCTTTATTATTGGCATTAATCAGTCCCAATGATGAGTTTTTCCAGAAATATGTCAATTTGTTCTTATCACCAAGGTAACACTCGAAGTACAAGTAAGTGAGTGAGTATGGTTTTACACCCCTTTCAGCAATATTAAACCAATATCACGGATGGGGTCGCCAGAAATAGGTTTTATACACTACCCATGTGGGAAATCAAACCTGGGTATTTGGCAAGACAAGCAAACCCTTCAACCACTTGGCTATGATACCGATCGCCTCAATTAGAAATGACAAAACTTTCAACCTCTTTACACCAATCATGTGACAAAATGTTCTCTTAATTACAATAATTAAGAACTGAAAACTCCAAAGTTGCCTTTTTTGATGCGAACTAACGTTCAAAATAACATTTATCCCTATGTAAATATTTCAGCTGCTTTCTTTATGAAATAATAGACCTTTTCTAACACACCACTCTCCCAAATTGTGTGACTTTCCTGCAGTCCTCTTTCTCTCCGCCCTCCCTACAGGATTAAAGGTCCCTCAGCAATCAGTGCTCAAAATTACTTACTAAACTAAACTAAAACTAACTCCCATTTGTAAGTCAGATTAGCAGCTATTACAAGGGATGAAAGGTCTGGAGAAATAATTAATCTGGTTCCAATATATTTGTCTAGCTAGCTATGTCCAGTTTCCGATACATTCTGATACAATACAGTAGAACATGTTTATAATTAATACCCATGAAGATCCAGGGTAGAATAGGTCTTAAGCGACTCATGAAGATCCAGGGTAGAATAGGTCTTAAGCGACTCATGAAGATCCAGGGTAGAATAGGTCTTGAGCGACCCATGAAGATCCAGGGTAGAATACCGTATATGACCGCGTATAAGCCGAATTTTGAGGACCAGAAAAAAGATTCTGTAGAAAGGGGTCGGCTTATCCATGGGACACACTTTCATGATAGTATTTTTCAGATCATGATCTGTCAGAAACATCGCCTGAATGACGGTCCGATAGATTACAACTTCCCGAAAGTTTGGAAGTTGCCACGACTAGAGCCATTATTGTTATAAATTATCAATAAAGTTATTATTATACACCAATGTTGTCATTATTAAAAAAAATGTTATGCATGTTACTACTTCCGATAATAAGTTTTCAATTGAATGTTCAAAGTTTATCATTCTTCATAAACTCCACAATCTTTACATGTAACAATATATGTAATTCACAGCTATAATATATAATCCCCAGATGAAATCGCCAATAGCTATTACGTACGTTCGGTAGGTCTTGAGCAACCCATGAAGATCCGGGGTAGAATAGGCCTTAAGCGACTCATGAAGATTCAGGGTAGAATAGGTCTTAAGCAAACCATGCTTGTCCCCCCGTGAAGATCCAGGGTAGAATAAGTCCTAAGCAACCCATGCTTGCTGTATGCTTGTCATAAAAGGTGACTATCGGGATCGGGTAGTCTGACTCGCTGATTTGGTTGATGCATGTCATTGTATCCCAGTTGCAAAAGTCGATGCTCATGATGTCAATCACTGGATTGTCTGTTCAAGACTCAATTATTTACAGACCACCAGCTGGAATATTGCTGAGTGCAGCGTTAAACAACAAACAATTCATCAAATATTTATAATTTACATCGACAAACAGATATAACAAACAATTTAACATCATATAACATCATATAGAAATAATGTGAATAATGTGCTGACAAAACAAACTGATACTTAATTCCCCATTAATTTTCTAGTTCCAGTGAGGTGTAGAGTTTAAATTGCTAAAACCATTCCTCTTTTGTTCTGGATTCCAAGGCTCTATAAAAACCTGTTCAAAGAGACCATTATCCTTTATACAATCAAAGAAGGACTTTCTTTATATTCACAGAAAGTATTTGAGACAAGTGGACTTATTACCATGTGGATTCTCAAACACTCAAAGGATTTGCTTGAATTTTTGCAATCTTAGAAAAGAACAAAGTTGAAATTGTGTCAAAGCGTTTGATTTTCCAATTTTATACCATCCCACACAGAATAAATTGAGGAAAAACTTCATTGCTTCATCCATGGGACATTTGTCCCTAAATGTGGTGATTATGCAGATGATGTCAAGAAATCAGACAAATATGCCAGCCAATCAGATCACAGCGCAACTCTTTTCTGCTTACCATGCTAACTGGTCCAAGAGGTCATGAACTTGGAGCCTGTCACTGAGACACAGATTGGCAAATTTACTCATTACTGGTTTAATGAGTAGTCTCAAGAACAGTGTCACAGTTCATTCCAGACCCTGTCTCTTGCTGAATACTCACAGTACCGTTATGAGTAATATATATAAATATCAATAAATCTACCACTTCTACTATTACCGCTTATGTATTAATTAGTTTGTTTTGTTTTGTTTGTTGTTTAACGCCGTACTCCAATATTCCAAGCTATGTGACGGCAGTCTGTACACAATCGAGTCTGGACGAGACAATCCAGTGACTGACATCATAAGCATCAATCCATGCAATTGGGATACGATGACATGTATCAACCAAGTCAGCGAGCCTGACTACCCGATCCCGTTAGTCGCATGGGTTGTTGAAGCATGTTGAAGACCAATTCTAACCCGGATCTTCACAGGTTCTTAAGTAGTTTGAACATTGTTCCTGCAAAATGTACACTAGAACACTGTGAGGTTCATGAAATTCTTTTGTTAGATTATCTGCAGCTTCCTATATCTTTTTTTGGTATACTTAGCATCATTAGGGGTCACATAGATAAGAGATAAACGTTTCAAACAGTGCCGTTCAGTTGAATCTTGAGTGAACCATTTCACACCAATATTGACAGTTTCTCGTCATGAATTGCATTTGCATGTGCGAAACCATTGTTTGCAGTCAGACATGTTTTGGATCGCTTTTCCATCACCTTCAATTTTGCACTTTTCATTGGTTTTAAGAGTCATTGTTGATTTTTCTAGTTTCATAACCATGATAAACAACATGTTCTTCACCTGTTTGATTGTTTGTTTAACACTGCACTAGGCAATATTCCAGCTATATGACTGCGGTCTATAAATATTCGAGTCAGGACCAGACAATCCAGTGATTGACATCATGAGCATGGATCTATGCAATTGGGATACGATGGCATACATCAACCAAGTCAGTGAGCCTGACCACCCCATCCTGTTAGTCACCTCCTACGATTAAGTATTACTGCAAAAAAGTGAATACTTTTTAAGCATTTCATCTTTGATTTTTTTCAAGCTCATGATCTTCCATCCCTGCACTAATCCTATTTGTCACAAGACATTTTGTAACAGTCAGTACTAATTACCACAATAATATCCAAGGAACTGCAAAATATTTCATTATAACCTGTTTCCTCAATAGAATGATTATGACTTACATTTCCAAACTATTGTGAAAAGGCTGATTTAAAAAAATATATTTTTGGCCTGAAAATATGTTTAGTTATAGAGAGCATTCTATAGAGGTAGAAGTAGGCAGCAATCATGTAACGTCTCACCATGCCAAACAAACTGTTATGCCTATTGTACCATAGGCCACTGGACTCCAAGTTCCGAATTAAAGTCTCATGTCAAAGCTAGGTGAAATTATATCAAAGACTGATCACTACAATCAATATCCAGAATATACAAATCTACTTACTAGAACACCAGCTAGACTAAATATAATAAAACTTTCTCATGCCGGCCCCAAAAATTGCCCCCACAAGTAATATATTTTATATTTGAAGGCACTGATAAAAAAACTTTTGAATTCAAATTCCCTTTAGGCACCCAATTTAAATTTTTTGCAGATGCCATACTATTAATAGTGTCAGATTCTGTGGGTATGCTAGCTATGGTCACAATGGCTTCATACCCGTCTCGCCATACTTCACACTTCAAGTATGAGTCTATGACCAAAGAGGTCATGTGGTAGAATATAAAGAAATATAAGATATTCTCTATTTCCAGATCAGTTTTGACAGAAGTCATAAGAAACACACTAATTTAAATAGTCGAAGCTGGGACGAAGGTACAAGTTACACCATTCCCCGTTCAGGCAATGTGCGAATGAATGTTCCTAAACACTGTACAGTGGCTGTTTCTCACTAATCCACTCTGTCACCATACATCCATGGGAAACAGGTCAACATACATTCAGCCACCTGATCGGGAGCATTGTGTTCCCATCTCCTTCACTTTACCAGATCCAATCATCATGACAAATCCTGTATATCCAGTATGAGACATAATGACATGTTAACAAAGAGACTAAAGAAACAGTTCTTCAGACTGATATTAAATCATTTGAATCATTCATCCTTGGCTATATCATGACATTGTCACACATGTCCTCGTGGCAAGCCACATGTTTAACCATGACTCCAGGACATCAGCTGTAGCATCTATAAAGTATCCTCATCTGCAATATCTAACAGTTAAACTGCACATATTGTTCAAAAATAAACTATTAGGCATTTAAGTTCTCAGTTTGTTTGTTTGTTTGTTGTTTAACACCTCACTCTGCAATATTCCAGCTCAATGACAGCGGTCTGTAAATAATCAAGTCCGGACCAGACAATCCAGTGATTGATATTATGAGCATTGATCTATGCAATTGGGCTACAATGTCATGCATCAACCAAATCAGTGCATAAATAAGAGATGTGTCATCTTTGACATTGCTTACAGACCATCCCACTATACTGTCTGTTTTTCACAGACCCATGAAGATCCGGGGTAGAATAGGTCTTCAGGAACCCATGCTTGCCATAAAAGGCTACTATGCTTGTTGTAAGAGGCGACTAACGGGATCAGGTGGTCAGGCTCGTTGACTTGGTTGATGCATGTCATCGTATCCCTATTGAGCAGATCGATGCTCATGATGTCAATCACTGGATTGTCTGGTCCAGACTCTTATTATTTACAGACCACCGCCATATAGCTGGAATATTGCTGGGTGTGGTGTTAAACAACAAAGAGAGAGTGTTATACCACCAACGTCTGTGAGCATGCATGCAGCATTGGTCCTTTGACCTTTCCCCTTTGGCAATTATATGCCATTATACAGCATCTCTGACAGAAGATACCACCAGGAACTTGGAAGACCTGATACCAAAGGAACAACTGATCGTAAACACTGCTGACAAGACAGATAGGACAATGTTCATAATTGAACAAATGATCTTGTTAACAATGCTGCATAAACTTGGCACAAATCCCCTACAGCAAAGATCTCTCTTCTAATCAACAACCTGCACCAGCCCCTCCAGCAAAGCCAGTCAACTTTGCTCTTTAATAATGTTCTTCCTTTGCGGTAGTGCTAAAAGAATTACTCAGTGATCTGGAATCATGTGTCAGTTTACTGGACAAGCTTAATAAAATATTTCAAGTTATCTGAAATCGTTCATAAAGAAGCATTCATGTGACATGCTTCCCTTGAACCAAAGTCCTTTCAGCTGAAAGGTAAGGTTACAACTGGCCATGTTTTCAAATGAAATTTGTTCATCCAACAGGGATGTGAAATTTCATCTCTTGTAGAATTGTTCTTTTATCTGAAAGGTTATCTTACAACTTGCCATGCCGGACACGTGAAAGAATGAATAGTTTCATTAACGACAAACTACATGCACCTGAAACTCTCACCTGAAGCTTTTTCGTAGTCCCACAGGTGTCACTGAAATCCGTGGCACAAACAGCTGATTGGGTCGCTTGTCGTGTCCAGCCATTTCTCCAGTGGATAAAAACCGAATTCGACGTCCTCTTCCCCAGCGTGGATGGGCAAAGGTTGAATCTTCGTTGGTTATCAAATCCTGAAAATACGAAGATTTGTAACTGACGACAGATGTTGGTCGTATATTGATGGCAATCAATACCGACTGAGCACGGATAGCGTATCTCTCGCAGCCACAACACTGATGTTGGAAGTAAGTTCCTGCAGTAGACTTTCAGATCACATATGATATGTATTTACAGGTAGTACAAGTAATCCAATTAGGTGCCGCGTCGTCAAGTACTGTCGCCACTGAGGGAATGACATTGATTTTTCATACAACACACAGTTCAGTGATATCAGGTGTAATACGGTAAGGTCGCTTTGTGCCGGTATTCCATTCGGGTACTCTTCGCCAAATTCGACCCTCTGAAGCTATGAAATATTAAAACGAAATGTAGGTGAAACTTTCGTCGCAACAGGGCGAGTCACGGAACAGTAACTTTTGCAACTCGGATCCGTCGATTAATTCTTGGCGTCGCATCAACTGACATGTTTGTCTTGGTCAAGTCTTCAAATTGACAGGGGACCGATGACCCTTCTGCGACTACTGGTCGTCTGCTCGAATGATGCATCCATTCATTCCCAAAGAGATTAACAAAATGGGTTCAGTGTCTCTTATAATCCCGCGTGAATTGCCAAGAGACAGTGAAGCAGACGACAATGGTCGTGTCATCAGTTGGCACTAGCGACCAGCCGACTGTCTCCGTCATGCAAGCGGCACCTGGGGGCGGAGGAATATAGAAAAACGGGATTTGTCTCATAAACTCATTGCTACATTGGTCAATTTGGCGCGAATCTTTATCGTTGCTTAAAACAGATTCTTTGAGGGAGGCATTGTTGTGTTTTTTTCGACGAAACTCTTGCTGTGCAATCGGGTGGATTAATAGAAGCGATTGTCAAGTCTTGTAGGATTGAATCGCTGGATTCACATTATTACGGTAAATGGGAGAAGAAATAAGTTTGCGAAGTTGACGTGTGTAGAAGCCAATAAGCTAAGAAAAGTGGGATCGATCAAGTACGGAACCGGAGCTGTTAATGATAGCTAGCGGACTTCAATCACACGCGAGCAGCACGAGCCACGTGCAAGACGCGAAATCAACGACTCCACGAAGAATCTGGAAATAACACTATCTGTGGATGGCGCACAATGCTGACGATTGATACGAACGGGAAGCGCTGATTTATCCTGTCAAATATCTGTCTGTTGGACGATTTTAGGACTGCAGCTATTTCTAAACGGCGAAGACAGCCAATGTAGTAGTTTAAATTGATAGTGAATGGCATCGTTTCGTGACAGTAGATACATAACAATGTCGTTTGTCAACAATGATCGGTGTTTCCATTCCAGCAAAGAGGTTGTCAACGACCAACAAGCATACGGTATTGTCTCATTTGCAGCGCGTGGCCTCGAACCTGTTGCACGGAATTTACTTCTTGGCGCAAATCGTCAGCAACACAATCGGCCAATTCAATAACAGCACCATCGTCCTCAGTGAGTGAATGAGAGGGGTTGACGCTTGAGCAATCTTTGATTTTGAATAGCTGCATCTAAACTGTCCGGCAAAATCAAGTGCACAACCGTATTTGATGGTGGCAAATAATTAAACAAACAAGAAATGTGTATTTAATGGTGATGTATTTGAAACCGGTATCATAGTTGTGTTTTGGACCTTACTGTTTGAAGTGTTTCGGGGACTGTTTTCAGCATAGTAACGTTTTGATAACGTACGTACGTTTGTTTGTTTGTTGTTCAACGCCGCACTCAGCAATATTCCAGCTCTATGACGGCGGTCTGTAAATATTCGAGTCGGGACCAGACAACCCAGTGATTGGCATCATGAGCATTGATCCACGCAATTGAAACACGATGACATGCATCAACCAAGTTAGCGAGCCTGGCCACCCGATCCCGTTAGTCGCTTCTTACGACAATCATAGTCGCCTTTTAGGGCAAGCGTGGGTTTCTGAAGACCTATTCTACCCCGGATCTTCACGGGTCACATATTCATAAGAAAGCGGTCGGTGAAACCATGGTTGAAGGTTTCACAACGGAGTCCCACCGTTGATGTGTTCTAATCCAGGACACCCTAGAGAACCCCGCACGCCCATTTAATCCCCTCGCGCGACTTCACACAGCGCCAACAGTAGGATTCCAGGTCAGAATAAATCCAGTAACCCCTGCTTGTCGTAAGAACCAACAAATAACGATGTGGTGCGTGGGATGTGTGCCCTTAATGTCAACGCTGATGGGGGCGGTCGGGTAGCCTTGTGGCTAAAGCGTTCGCTCGTCACGCCGAAGACCCGGTATCGATTCCCGACATAGGTACAATGTGTGAAGCCCATTCCTGGTGTCCCCGCCATGATGTTGCTGGAATATTACTAAAAGCGGCGTAAAACCACACTCACTCAACGCCGATGAGCCCCGCCCACACCCGGAGATTAACTTGACTACATGGTATATATAGCTGGACTATTGCTGGTTGCGGCGTTAAACAGTATTCATTTACTTGCCCTATTCTCCCCGACGACGACTCTCGACAAGAAAGGCTCCTTTTCAAAGCATGATATGCTCATTAGTTTGGCGGAAAGTCGATGTACTATTTAAATAATTCAACAATTCAGTAATGAAGGTAGATATTCTATAAGTTTTAAATAAATAACAAGCGGTAGATTATGTTTCTATGGCAACACAAACAGAAACCATTCCGATTCCTGACAAGACAAATGGAGTTAGAGTAAAATGATAAAACATATATGCCTTCGATAACCTTTGCTTTTATTTCCTACTCTACGTGCGTTTCATAAGCAAAACGGGGCGGTGGGGTAGCCTAGTGGTTAAAGCGTTTGCTCGTCATGCTGAAGACCCGGGTTCGATTCCCTACATGGCTACAATTTGTGGAGCTCATTTCTGGTGTCCAACGCCGTGTTATTGCTGGAATTTTAAAAGCGGCTTAAAACCATACTCGCACATACGCAAAACTGGCGGTGGGCTAACCTGGTTGTTAACGAGTTCGCTGGTTGTTAACGTCCTCACGCCCTTGTTCGATTCCCCAACTTGGGTACCAATTGCAATGAGCCGTGATATCCCGGGGACATTGCTAAATTCGCCGTGAAGTCACACGCATTCTTACGCAAATCACGCCTATGTATGCTCATTTAAGTTTGATGCACTCATTTTCAAGTCTCTTGGGGCTATCATGTCGCCGGGAGGCTTTTTCTGACTTTTTGTGCCGCGAAACATTAATGGTGTTCAAGTGCACCGATGATTAACATCACAAGAACTTCATTCTTACTGTGAATGAGTTGGGCTTAACGCCGCTTTGAACGGTATTCCAGTTATATCGCGGCGTGTCAGCTTAATGTGGGAGGAAAGCCCGAAGTGATGCAGGTCTCAGACGTTTACCAGTTCGGTGAAACCCACGAGCACGGGTATGGTGCTGACAAACCTAGAAACATAATCGGGGCGAACCGTAATTCAAACCCACGATCTGGTGTGTCCAAGGGACGAAACTCTGCGCAGCAAATTACGGCGCCTGAGACGACTGGGCCACCCGTGACCCCTCTTTCTATGTAAGGAGGTAAAACTTTTATTTTACTATAGCTGGAATATGGCAGAGTGTGGCATTAATCAACAAACATCAACCCTCAGTCTCTACTGTACAAAGTCTAGCTGCATCGCCAATTCAGAACAAATATACCATGTGGTGTCTCCTTGGGCAAGTGACTTTGTGCGAAAGGTGCCTCTATTCACTCAGCGGTGAATGGGTTCCCGGTAGGTTAAGATGGCAATGTTGTTGTTAATCTTCTAGCGCCTAACAGGCAACTTGGGTTGTATACTCCCCTGGGAGCTGAGAATGACTGTTAAGTGCACACTGTTCCAGTGGCCGGATTAATACTAGCGCTTTGAGCATGCCCCTGTGTAAGCACAATATAAATGGCCTATTATTGTTGTTGTTGTTGTTGTTATTAAAATAAAAAATGCAGCAAAGAGGGTTTTAGTGATACTGGCACAGTCAGACTGGTTAAGCTCATCATCAGCTCAGGGCCCTTGTCCCCTCTACACGCAGCCAGACAGTGAATGGGACTTCTACCAGGAAGCGCGGCCTTGTCAAACCCACCCAGAACTTTTCGGAGAATGTGAAGACTCCCCAACACTGCAGCCTTCTGCATTACCCAGATTGTGAGAAAGGCTGTATTCCTGGTAGCAAACCCGAGTACTCTCCCAATGTCAGCCAACAAATTGGTAAGTATCAAACCTAAGGCACCGAGAACAATGTGGAGTCGCACAACTTGGTACTTGGGATGCAAGCGTGACATTTCGAAAGCGAGGTCCCTATGTTTGCCATGCCTGAATCTTGTCAATCACATTAGTGTCAAAAGGGACAGAAAATTCAATAATATAAATGATTTCATTATTATTAGTAGTAGTAGTAGTAGTAGTAGTAGTAGTACCACGCAGCGGCTTAAGGAACGGTACATCATGTGTACTGGTGTGTATTTACTTCATATTAAAATGGATGGCGTCAATCACATCTTATACTAATGGTATGGTCACAACTCCCTGTAATCAGTCACTCGGATAGTTCTCATTCAGTTGATGGCTATACAAAACATTAAGCAGACATGATGATTTAGCGTTTGAAAGGATTTCGAAGAAATAATTGCATACTGTTTCTACTAGGAGTGACGGGAGTGAACGGAACGCGACAGGTACTGATTCCGAACTGTGGCTGACACATTGAAATTGTCAGTCCCTAAAGAGGGTTTACGTTTTCAACTGTAATTACATATATATGCTGCCATATCACGGACAACTGAGAATGAGTTCCACAAGTTAGCAGATGGCATCCCTACAAGTGCAACGCGTCCCGATTCCCAATGTAAACCGACTCCTACAAGGGATACATGGAGGCTTATTTGGAACCTATTGTTTAACAGGGCCCATCGTCACCTCCACGGAGGTCGATTCCCAATATAAGCCGACTTCACGTAGTACGCATCTTTTCTAGGCAAGGGCGTTAACTGACTATAAAAGTTCAGTTTCCTCCTTTGCCAAATTAGGCTGGGATTCCGGAGTTACATTTTGGCTTGATAAACGAGTCTATGCATAGTCCTAACAAAATCGCAAAACGAACTAGACATCCGGTTCGGAAACAACATCGATTTCAACGTGCAGATTTCGGTCGACTACAGGATTTGCAAAGGATGTGTACAGACAACTTGGCGTCGACAGATGGTTTGCAAATCTTTTCATGTTTTTAATTAAGGTGCCAAAGTGCTTTGATGCAGTTCGCGGGGTAAGACCCGTTTTATTACAATATAGATCTTGATTAGCGATCGGATCTTCGTGACTTGGCGCCGCCATTTTGTTTGAAGCAAATGCAAGTGATGTGAGAGGTGGAATCTGATTGGTCAATGGAAGGGACATAACTCGTAATAGCCACTGGTGGCGCTACGATCGATCCTGAAAGTTCGGCAAGGGTGGAAACCGGACTTTTACAGTCAGTGAGCGCTCTTGCCTCGGGAAGATTCGTAGTACGTGGAGTCTTGTAGGACTCGAACGCGAACCTGTTGCGTGATTAGCGTTGCCTCTCCGCGACGGCCTATTTCCTATAAACTATCGCGGGCATGCATGACATGCAATCTCATTAAAATCAGAACTCAGTTCTCGCTACCGCTAAACAAACATCTGAGGACATCCCATTAGGGGTCACGTCAGAACGACCTTTCAGCCGACCAATCAGAGCATCGCTTACCAGATTATGAAAGCGACTGTCGGAATGTGATTTCTAATCATGCAACCTCGAAAACTTAACTCCGAGCGATAGTTACGGGTTTAACGACTGAATCCATACAATCTAAAATTTAGACCATCTCTTAGCCATTCCAGAATGTTCTTTTGTTCAGGTTTCAAATTTGTAATCAAGAATTTGTCAAAATATGTTTCGAAGCGTAGTCGCCAATTTGAAATAAGTGCCGTAAAGCACGAGAAAGCTGCCTTCTGATTGGTCATTCCATTGGTCGGTCAAAGTTCGCGCAAGGTCGGTCTGACGTGACCCGTAATGGGATGTCCTCAGATCTTTGTTTAGCTGTAGCGAGAACTAAGATCTGATTTTAATGAAATTGCCATGACATGCATCAACTAAGGCAGCTAGAATGACCACCCGATCCCGTCAGTCGCTTCCTACGACAAGCATGGGTTGCTGAAGACTTATTCCAACCCGGATCTTCAGGGGTTGCGTTATTGTAACACACATTTGGGCAGCGCTTTAGTACAGTTTACGTGTCGGTTACCAAATAAAGGCGAACTTTGTAATAGAAATATAGAAAATAAGATATTACTGGCATAGACGTAATCTTTCAGATCTTAAATGAGCCAAAGGGATTGGATTTCAATTAATTAAATTGACAAACTTTGCTGATGGCCGTCCAAGAATTATTTGCAATATCGGCGTCTTTGTAATGGCGTGTAGACATGGATGTTTCTGTTCTACAAGAATTAATAATTCTTCATTTATTTGTGATGTTGGCATCGTTATTTCTTCAAGAAAGACTTATTTGTCAAACCATGTGTTTTCTTTTCACCCGGAAATTACATCATAAAAAGGGTATTTCCCAAAGCGTCGGGACAGCAAGCAGTAAAAAATCTCTTCTTTTTTGTGATTGAAACATATTACTGCCGTCGCTGCGCTTCGTTAATTAAGGCAGTTTATCTTAAAACTACAAGCGATTTTTTCTTTGCAGTCGACGCTCTGGTATTGTGTGGGCGGGCTTAAATCGACCCACAAGCACGAGGAAATGTAGACATGCAGGGACTCGAACGCGAACTTACTGCGTGTCGAGCGCGTTGCCCCTCAGACTGGTACAAACAGTAACGTATCTCCGCATGTCATGAAACTTACACTCTATCTCGCGTTATAATTAGCGTGTGTATGTAAATGCTCGCTCACGTAGGCCTTCGGGTTTGTAGGTCACTGATGTAAAACAAGCTAAAAGCTAAACCCCAGTACGTCAGTGCCTGTACACACACGACTGCCTAAATATACGGACTGAATATCACCATTACATAGCCAAAAGATAACATCTCACATTTAAACATTCACAGATATCAGTTGACCAACTCTCGGAAATCAAAGAGTGAACTGCCGTTTCCTCACATTAACGGTTTGACCCGTGAACTCCTAACTGCGTATGAATGAGTTATGTCCTGGTGGTTAGGATATGTCCCCTATATTCGTACACGGGCCCTTTAACACTACTTACGTCAGTTTTTACTTGCAGCGTTCTCAGGTTCGTCATCTCCTCCACCGACGCCAGACGAAGCAGACGACGTCGTCTCAAACTGGACATCGCCGACGGTAAAGCCTCCGCAGGTCTGGGGCCCTTCTCGGAGATATTCAAGGCATCCATGGCGTAGAATTTGGGAGACAGGGTTCAGAGCTGTGAACTTGCAGACGACAATCTAGGGCGAGAAAACAGCTTGAATCCCACAGGCTAGTGTTGAGTTATTATAAAATGTCCCCTATCCTATCCGCTTCGCGCCCCACTGCACAACGTGTAGCACATCTGAGGTCATGTATGACAAGCACCTGTACGCGTATCAGACAACCCCGTGAAATCCTCCCGTGTTTATAAACACAACCAGAAATGGGGATGATACATCGGAAACAACCTTGGTGCTAACCAACAACCTGTTTTACTTCCAATGTGATGACAGGCGAACTACACCATCCACTATATGGCATGTGTATATCCTTCTTGATACAGGTCAAATATTTCCTCAGCTTTACAGGAACCTGGTGGTAAATAACAGTTTTTCTTTCGATGCTATTACACGTTTTTCTAATTTAATCTGCGTTAATGAGAATTTGTATTAAATAATGAAATCCGAGTCGGATGAAAACTCTCCCTCTGCGCCAAATGTTCCAGCCTGAAGTTTTTCTCTGTGACTGAGAAAGCAATAGCTATTTGAACCTTGGCATCGACTGGATTAGTTTTTGTCCATATGTCAGATTCCACTGCAAATTAAATATCTGATTGCAAAATGCTGGGCAGAGGTCTGGGAAGGAAGAAATTCTCCCGTCGTATCATCCAAACTGTCTTTACGAGATAATAAAAGCAATAATAAACACATGTTTCAAAGAGAAATGTATCTATTTAAAAGGGGTAAAATGCGATGTAACTTGAATATCGGTTTGTATGACCGGTTTACGTTTCTCTGCTCTTATTTCAAAGGAGGTTATTGCACTTATATAGCGACGTGTGTGTGTGTGTGTGTGTGTGTGTGTGTGTGTGCGTGCGTGCGTGCGTGCGTGCGTGCCTGTGTGTGTGCGTGTGTGTGTGTGGCTGCTTGTACTGGTCCGGACTGATGCCGATTAATAGTGCTAGCCCACTGACATATGCTGCAGTTCAACATGATTACCCCACTCAGAGACAGTATACTGACTCCGAGCCGACCAGTCCTTGTTTTAGCCCCATAATGCCTAGCGCCAGGCAGCGAAACAAGTACCACTTTTTAACGTCGCAGCCGGGGATCGAACCCCGGACCCCGCTCTCTGGGCGGATGTTCAACCACTAGACCAAACAGGCAGTCTATTTCAAAGGCGACCCAGAGCCAAGTCACCTGTACCGCTTTATTTGTGAGCAGAGAGTCGCGTTGCTTAGGTGTGTGCCTGGATTCTATAATAAAGGTTCGAATCCCAGATTCTTCCTGTTTATGATTCTTGGTTTGTTAGCACCATATCCGTGCTCGTTGGTTTCTCCATGGTGGTGAAGTCTTAAGACCTGCATTACTTCGGGTTTTCCTGATCATTTTCACGTTTCCTAATCATCTTCTGAATAATCTTCTCCTGAAAATACTAAAAATATTAATTTGTCCTCAGACTTGTCAAAAACAATCATTCACTGGACCTGCTGGATGCTCAGAAAATAGTATCGTGGTTCCAAAAAGATTTACTGGATCCTTCTTTCGCAGAAAGACACTGTAAGTCCACTTCCTACCCAGCCCCACCACAAAACTTCACCGCCCCCATTCCAACCCTTTCAGATGATTCAGATTTCTCCTTCCCAGTAAAACTGACCACCTTGTTAATCGTCCCAGAAACCCACCTCCTCATCTGATAATGCAGGTCGAGGTTTCAAAATAGCCCATGACTTTATCCTCTAAGGTCCAGGCGAATTAACTGAAGCACAGGTGCCTGTCCGATAAAGCCCGGACTAGTCCACATCACTCTGTTTCTCATCACTCACTATAGAAATCGGGATTTCAGGAACTGCTCTTAAAGAAGTACTATGGTAACGCTGAGCGTGAATTAAAAGAGTAATCGAAGCCTCATATCACCACATGGTAACACCTTTGTATTGAAGCCCTTGGGAAATGTTAAAGTTGAAATGGATGAAGATTCACATCCCCGAGTGCTGATACTCTTTTCCTTGTCAAAGTGTGCCATTTTTGCCATCGAGGAAACCATTAAAGTGTTTGTACAAATGGCTAACAAGTCCATGATCCAAGATGAATTTTGTACCATATATATTTCTACTGATTTTGTCTCCATCTCCGAAGGAAAAAAGATTGGACGAAAGACGCACTCGTGTTCAAATATTCCAGGAAAATCTCTGAAATATGCCCTTTCGGATCAATTTAGCCTTACCTAGACGTGTTGTGTTGTTGTGACTGGAATGTCAATCTGCGTTGGTGTATAATCAATTCGCGAGTTTAATAGGGCAAATGTATAACGCGCAGTTATCTATCCCAGTGTTTGGTTAGCCTTTCTTTGAAATGTTTATGACATGTGTCAAGTTCTTTCAGGTGATTTGTCACCCAGAGCTCGAGACTTCATGAAATTATGAGGGCGTGACGTCACAGAGGAAAGCTGTTGATTTGAGTCATGAGCAAAGCTACTTACACTTCAAACTTGGACGCTGTGAACCCGGAGACAGCGTTGTTGTTGTTGTGAAGGTTTTTGGTGGATATTGATGACTTCGTCTCTACTTCAACAATCAATCTTATTAAAATCAGATCTTACTTCTCGCTTCCGATTAAACCGAGCACATCCTATTACGGGTCACGTCAGAACGACCATGCATCCGACCAACCAGAGCGTCGCTTACCAGATCAGGAAAGTGACAGTCGGAATGTCTTTTCCAAGTATGCAACCTCGAAAGCGTTAACAAACGACCGTTATGGGCTGTACAACTGGTTCAATCAAAGTCATCGTCTATCTCTCGCTTCAAAGGGATAAACATGTGAATGGAAGAGACTGCATAGCCTGTGGGAAGTACTGCCATACCATGTCGGCCATTTATCAGACATTTCTGAATGTTAGTTCGTTCTTTTGTCAAAATATTTTTCAAAGCCTAGCCTGGAATGGACTTCGGGAGTTTGCAACTTGTGCCCCGTTAAAGCTGCTTCTGCTTTTTATGTCGACTTCCTGTCATTTCTTTGGTCAGTTAAAGTTCGCGAAAAGTCGTTCTGACGTGACCTGTAATGGGGTGTCCTCAATTATTTGTTTAACGGTAGTGAGAGCTAAGATCTGACTGTCACTCTCCCGATCTGGTAAGCGCCTCTCTGTTTCGTCGGATGAAAGGTCGTTCCGACATGACCTCAAATGTTGTCAGATCTTTGTATTGCGGTAGCGGGAGACCTAAGATCTGATTTTAAAGGGGCACTGATCTAAAGCATTTCCCCGGGACTGGTTGTTGCCTTTGTTATTGTTTTTTCCCAGTGAGTACCCGGATGTATAGCAGAAATCTAGACTAGTTCGCGACCTCTGCTGCGCCATTCGTAAGCGTATTAGTCACTTTTATGGGAAGTAATAAGGACGTATGGTCACATTGATCAACAAAATGAAATACAGTTTTCGAGATAATAAGGAAATGTAGGTATCTTTGTGGGTACCATCAGTAATGGTGACGATGTTTTGATAAGTCACTTGCTTGGTAATTTTGCGATTTTCGTTAACAATATTTTTACTTGCAACACAAAGTAAATATTTCACCTGAGCATTGCTTTTTTTATAGTGTGTATATTTTTTACAGTCAAAATGTGTAACATTTTAAAATTTATTAAACGCCTCAATATTCATTTATTTTACAAAGTGACTGAAAAACATTTCCATCTGTATTATTATGATAACGAATTCCAAACATTTTGATGTTTAATGTCATCACCAAGAGACTGAAAATGTTACGTTGAAAAGTACGTTTCTATTTTGTTTGGCTTCTAATCCTACATAATAATCTGTTGTGATGTTTTTTGGCCCTTTTGATCGTCTTTAGTCAACCTGGTCAGATTTTTCAGTCAAAATGACTGAAATATTTACACATTTTATAAATTGCCTGAGAGAATCACATTTTACAAATTGACGGTAATATATACAAGCTTTCAAAGGAAAAGACTTGTGAAAACAACGTCTATCGCGCATTTAAGAATTTCCCAACCAAGACGTAGAGGAACAAGAACGAATCTGTTCAATGCTACAGCAAATGAAGGAAAACAAAATGTAAATACCATAATTACAACCTACCAAATTTATGTGTATAAATTTTAGCCAGCTTCCTTGTTCGAGGAATGTATCCGTGAATATCCACACAAAGGAACAATATCCCACTTGTCTGCAGCTGTACAAAGATTATATATATTATAACCCGTGGTCGTTTCTCAACTGATCACTTAGATTGTTTCAGGTGTTTCACATAGGTGTCAAGTCTCAAAGGTCGGCTGAGAAAGCCCACGTGACAACTATTTTCATAACGTCCACGGTTCCTAAAAAATCCATTGAGTGATAGATAACAATGAGCAATCAATCAACGTAATATCAGTTAACCCTTTGAACAAAGTATGTTGCTTTTACATCGGCACTTCACGCCATGATATGAGTGTATTCCCTTTGTTTTAGTAAACCTTGACGTGTAAACACTCACTTTTGACATATCCACTGTGCAAGATAACAGTGATTATTCAATTAACGTAATTTCTGTTAATCCTTTGATGACTAGGAACGATCCGTTGATTTACCAAAAAAGTAAATCAACCTGATCATTCACCTCTTGCTGGGCTGCCACGTGCATATTACATAACACACACTTCACCTCACTTCAAACCTGGATTTAGATTGAATAATTACCCAAGACACAATAAATGCCAAATGGGAACCTTTGTCAGGTAATCTTAGTGGTGCTACCACTAATTGTACCTGTAACAAATTCATTAACTGAGCATCAAGTGAATGACGACAAATACACAAGTGTAGGGTTATACCAGAAAACGTGGATGACAACAAAGGAGTAGTAATCGTATTATCGACGCAATCCGAAATCCGAAAATGCTTTCACTGCATGGATACTTTTTTATTATTATTAAACTATAACCATCTGGGGTATTTCCAAATGACGACATCCGATGAGCTCCGACGTTCTTTTTGTCTGTTTAGGCTGAAGAAATTAATTAACATGCGCCCTTTGTCGAAATCTTTATAGATCACAGTTAACCAATCAGTGTTTAAAAATGCGTAAAAGAAATATTGCTTCCAGCCTCCAAGTTTATTTAGCTGTCCTTGCAGACGGTAGCCCAGTCTCTGGTCACGCTCAGTTGCGTTGCGTATCATCCGGGTACTCACGGGGAAAAAAACAATAACAAAGGCAACAACCAGTTCCGGGGAATGGCGTTAGATCAGTGCCCCTGATTGATTGCTTGTCCACAGAAACTTTTTATTCTTTCATGATTTCATACATGATTTCATTTCACCTAACTAAAAGGTGTATTTCAACCATATGATTTTGGAAAATAATTATGTAAACCAAAATACAAAAGGTACTGCATAATACCGATACACTCCCAGGTAATATTGTGTAAAACAATAGTCAACGGTAATCCAATGTGTTAAACCCATTGGCATTCCACCAAACAATAGTCAAAAGTAAACCTGTGTTATACCTGTAGGGATTTGTCAAAACAACAGTCAACAGTAATCCAGTGTTATACCCGTGGAGTCCGTCAAACAACAGTCAACAGTAATCTAGTGTTATAGCCTGTGGATTCCATCGAACAATAGTCAAAAGTAATCCAGTGTTATACCCGTGGGGATTCCGTCAAACAATAGTCATCGGTAATCCAGTGTTATACCCTGTGGATTCAATCGAACAATAGTCAACAGTAATCCTGTGTTATACCCTGGGGATTTCGTCAAACAATAGTCAACAGTAATCCTGTGTTATATCCCGTGGGGATTCTGTCAAACAATAGTCAACAGTAATCCTGTGTTATACCCTGGGGATTCTGTCAAACAATAGTCAACAGTAATCCAGTGTTATACCCGTGGGGATTTCGTCAAACAATAGTCAACAGTAATCCTGTGTTATATCCCGTGGGGATTCTGTCAAACAATAGTCAACAGTAATCCTGTGTTATACCCTGGGGATTCCGTCAAGCAGTAGTCAACAGTAATCCAGTGTTATACCCCGGGGATTCTGTCAAACAATAGTCAACAGTAATCCAGTGTTATACCCCGGGGATTCCGTCAAACAATAGTCAACAGTAATCCAGTGTTACCCCGGGGATTCCGTCAAACAATAGTCAACAGTAATCCAGTGTTATACCCCGGGGATTCCGTCAAACAATAGTCAACAGTAATCCTGTGTTATATCTCGGGGATTCCGTCAAACAACAGTCAACAGTAATCCAGTGTTTTACCCGTGGAGTCCGTCAAACAACAGTCAACAGTAATCTAGTGTTATACCCTGTGGATTCCATCGAACAATAGTCAAAAGTAATCCAGTGTTATACCCTAGGGGATTCCGTCAAACAATAGTCAACAGTAATCCTGTGTTATATCCCGGGGATTCTGTCAAACAATAGTCAACAGTAATCCTGTGTTATACCCCGGGGATTCTGTCAAACAATAGTCAACAGTAATCCTGTGTTATACCCTGGGGATTCCGTCAAGCAGTAGTCAACAGTAATCCAGTGTTATACAACGGGGATTCCGTCAAACAATAGTCAACAGTAATCCAGTGTTATATCCCGGGGATTCCGTCAAACAATAGTCAACAGTAATCCAGTGTTATACCCGGAGATTCCGTCAAACAATAGTCAACAGTAGTCCAGTGTAATCACGGGGAGGAATAGATCCACAGTACCTAATGTTTACCGTAAGGAAGAACTAAAAGGAAGAAAGGGTGCTAATCATATTTGACATAGTTAATTGTTTGTGGGTCGGCGGTCGCTACTCATGCTGCAAGTCACTGGTTGGACGATCATTACACTATATTTAAGGAATACCTGACAAGGTGTAATATTTCAGTCTAGGGCGAAAACAAAATCACCCCATTAATTCTGCCTAACGAGAATACACATCATCCGACGGTCTGGGAAAAGCATCGTGGTAGTTTAATCATCTGAGCTGCATCAGCAACCGGATATATTGCACGTGTTTATTTAGATTCCGATGTAACTGCCATGTATCCCCTTTCTCTCGACAGCTTTGATTTAAGCCATTCATATGTTGGCTACTATATAGGATCTGTACTAGTTTAGATGGTGACAATAGCACAACACCTACAGACGACTCAAGCAAATTACTGCAATACTCAGTAACATACATTCATTTAGAACCGTGACCAAATATAGATCTGGCACAATGGCGGATTCAGCATTTACATAAGGGAGAGGTCCAATCCAAATCCTCGCTCAATCACTCAGAGTCAGTTTAAATCACAGGGTCACAGGGGGGCGTTTCCACACCTAGAGGGACAAGAGGCAGAGGCTGCTACAATGGTCAAAGGGGAAGAAAGAGTGAGTGAGTGAGTTGAGTTTAACGCCGCTTTTAACAGTATTCCAGTTATATCGCGGCGTGTCAGCTTAATGTGGGAGGAAAGCCCGAAGTGATGCAGGTCTCAGACGTTTACCACTTCGGTGAAACCCACGAGCACGGGTATGGTGCTGACAAACCTAGAAACATAATTGGGGCGAACCGGGATTCGAACCCACAATCATAGGTTTCTGGCGTGCCCAAGGGACGCAACTCTGCACAGCGAATCGCGGCGCCTTAGACGACTGGGCCACCTGTGCCCTCCAAAGGGGAAGAGGATACGGCAACCAAAACACAGCCAGTACTATCCCTACCAAAAGGCACGTACAATTTACCTCCTCCAAACACCATTCCCAACGGTCCAGGTCAAGCAGTTAAACATGCCAAACGCACAACAACAGGCCATGACTGGCGAACGGACACAGACCGGTGTTCAATGCCAAACAACTCAACCGATTTAAGACACGCCAGCATTTCAAGGTCGAAGGTATCGTCACAGTGACAGAAATGATCATACAAATTGACTCCATGATAAAATTAGATGCATACTTCTGCTTACCGATAAGCAGCAAACACAACACTTATCTGAGTTTCGAGTGGAACACGAAAACATACCAATTTCAGTGTCTCCTGTTCGGCCTGACGTCAGCACCCAGGGTTTTATGAAACCAATAATATCGTTATTGAGGCGTCTGGGCATGAGAATCTCCACTTATTTAGTCATGTACAACGTGATAACAACCAATCAGAATCAACAAAGCCTGATCATAGACAGGAACTCCGCAATAGAACTGCTGCAGAAGTAAGGGTTTGTCATGAACTGGAAGAAATCCATGACAGAACCAACGCAACTGATAGAATTTCCAGGTTTTTTAAACTAGACTCCAGAAAATGTTATTAGCCTTACCAGCAGAAACAAAACACGAGAAATTCAGCCAGGAGTCTGTCGAAACAAATAGGGATGTTGACAGCCTGGATTATGGCAATCTCACCAGCTCCACTGCATCACAGGAGTACAGATGTTGAAACCCCAAGCATTGCTCCAACAGGGTCGTTACGACACAGTGACGGTAATCACGGAGACATGCAAGGAGGAATTGAAATGGTGAATGGAACGGCAAGTTGTTCATCAACCCGAGTCCAAACCTTACGATCACAACCGGGAGCCGTTTGTCAAAAGCAGAACACAGGAGGACAATGGAGCCTGTCAGAACAGCAAAACCATATCATCTTTCTGGAACTCAAAGCTTCTAGCCCTACAGACATTTACCAAAGACAAGACAAATACATGTCCATATTCAAATGGACAACAAAACAGCGTAGCCTATATCAACAAGAAAGTCGAGACGAAATCAGTATCACTAGTCAATCAAGCTCAATAGATATGGGAATTCTGCATGAAGAGACTGATTTACCTGACGGCAGAGTACCTCCCAGAGAAAGACAATACCCAGGCGGATTGGGAATCCGGGAGCTGCAAAGACGCCAGCAGTTGGATGCTAAAGAAGTCCATATTCCACCAGATAAATCAGCTGTTGGGCTCATTCCAAGTCGACCTGTTTGCAGACAGGCTAAATCACCAGTTAGACAATTATGTCAGTTGGAGGCCAGATCCTCATTCATGTCAGATCGACGCCTTCTCAGTCCCATGGACAGGGAAACAAGCATACGCGTTTCCCCCTTTTTGTATGATAGGGAGGTGCCTGGCCAAAGTACGGAAAGAAGGATCAACCTTGGTGTTAGTAGCTCCCACCTGGCAGAGTCAACCCTGGTTCCCAGTACTAATGAACATGTTGGTGGAAGAACTGGTGATGCCACCACCGAACCACGATCTGCTCACATCCACAACAGGAGAACCACACCCTCTCGTTCAACAACAAGCGTTGATCTTAGCGGCATGAAAAATATCCGGGAACGCTACCGATCATGAGTTTCAGAATCGGCTGCCACGCTACTCAGTAAGGCCAAGCGTATTGGAACTAGACAAGCTTACAACAGCTCCTGGAAGAAGTGGAGTAGTTGGTATACTGAGAGGGAAGTTAATCCTGTTAACGTAACTCTGGCAGATATGATGAATTTTCTCAGTGACACACCATCAATGGATAAATGTCGGCCATCGCCAAAATTCACCCCAAATTCAACGGCGCATCTGCCGGCCAATGTGAAGCAATCAAGGAGACAATGGCAGCTCTCTTTAATGAAAGGCCTCCTCTCCCAAAATACACAGACACTTGGGATGTAAAGACTGTGCTAGATTACATTTCCAAGTTGGGGCCTAATGAACAACTACCAGACCGCACACTAACCCACAAGTTAGCCATGCTGTTAGCTTTGACTAATGCTAGTCGTGCCTCCGAGCTGCACAATCCAGAGTTCATCAAAGATATAGGTGATACTGTAGACATAACACTAGTTAAACTGACCAAAACCAGAAAGGTTGGATCAAAACCAGACAAACTGACTTTACACTCGTTTGAGCAAGACATACTTAGCCCTATCCTCACTCTCAGGACATACATGTACCTGCAACGCACCAACCAATGGCGCACCAATAAACTAAGACGATGACAGCTTTTCTTAGGATGCACTGCCCCACTCAACCCAGTTGTGACTTGTACAATATCAAACTGGCTAAAGAAAACTTTGTCGGCAGCAGGCATCAACGTAGATAAATTTCAAACGCACTCCACTGGAGCAGCGGCAACGTCAAAAGCCAAAGCTCAAGGCATGTCAGTGGATGAAATCGTTAAATGCGCTAATTGGTCCAAAGCAACTACCTTGAAGAGATTATATGACAAACACATTGATAGAAGCGAAAGGAATTTATTAACTAAAAAAGTTCTCACAACTTAACTTTAAGCCACCGAATTTAGACCTTGTTTCAGTTTACGAAATAAAATGTTTAATTTTATAAGCATGCGAAATGAAATTTTAATTTTGTGAGTAAACTGAAATAAGGTCGAAATTCCACCCACACCCCCCAAAAGAACCGTTTACGATTAAGATAACTTTTGTCTCATTTATTTTGTCAACATTACGTGAAGACCACAGGTCATACATACATCTTAGACATTTACAATCGATTCATTTAATTGACTAGATATATTTGTCTTTCCAGCTGAGACAGCCTCAAGAACCAAACAGCCTGAGGAACAGACGAGCGACAGATTCATGAGAATTCACGCAGATCTTGACAACAGCGAAGTGCACACAACTTGAAGAAAAAACAAACAAGAGACTGTTATTACTTTACAACAGAACCGCCTTCTGTGTTAACCACTGTTCGAGGGGGTGGTGTATGAACATTAGACTTCACCTTGGTGCTGGAGTTATGAACTCAAACAGCAGTCAGCACTCCGTCCTTTACTTTGACCATCACAGACAGAAATAGATTCGTAGATGATTCAACATACCTGGAGTATGTTGAATCTCAGATGCCTGTGGAGTAAACTTTTTGAATCTATATAAAACTTGTTATCTCTTCTCAGAACGAGATCTCGTTTTCTCTCGCGAGACTACGTTAAAAGGCTTATTACTTCCGAAAGTAATCGTATTTAGACCTTATTTAAGTTTACTCACAAAGTTAAAATTATCAATTTAAGCCAATTTAATAATAATATACGTACTGTGTTTATGTTTTTTTGGTAGGGCACACACACACACACACACACACACACACACACTGCAGTTACAGATGCCCCCAGTGGAACCCCCCCCCCCCCCCCCCCCCCCCCCCCCCCCCACACACACACACACACACACACACACACACACACTCCATTTAAAATCCTGGATCCGCGCCCCCTGTTTTGCAGTGAATAGAAGTCACAGTACAAGCAGTGGTGGTCCACCTGACTCTACACTAAATCAGTGATGTAATTTGTTGGAGTTGACATTGTAGAAATCGCAAGGTTTCCGCATTTCCAATTTGTAATGATGTGAGTCGATGAACCAGTGAATGGTTTGAGGTAAACTGCATGTGTTTGATTATTTATCAGATATCCAGTGTCGTCTACTGTGAAGTACTTACTGTTTATATTAAATGAAACAAAATGATTCTCAGCGCTGAATGACGGACTATTTGGTCTAATATTCTCCGATATACATACGTTTCAATTGAACTACTAGTATTTTACTATCGTGGAATCAGCATGTAGTTGGACTGTGCTTTGATGAAACTTTAAGAATCTGATGCCGTTTCACACGGGTGGGGATATGACAAAATATGAATTCGCCTATCTCATTAGGGTCGATGTGGGTGTGTTACTTATCTCCATAACTCCGTTTGGCCTACCCGTCTCAACGCTGGATATCTGCAAGTCTCCCTTTGTCTCACCTGTCTATAAACTAGGTATCTTTGTATTTGAAATTGAAAGCTGCAACATACAACACCATGCACTCCCAAGGTTCTGACGGGCACATAACAAAAAGCATCAGGAACTCTTCCTGTTCATTCATTTCTGCTTACAAGCCAATTACTTCTCTTTGTAAGGGCTTCAACATGAATGTTTTACAGTCCCATTGTGTTTAGAAAAACATGTTTTACAGAGCAGAACTTGTGTGAATATCCGAACAAATTGAGGTTTCCGCCTTGTAGGGTGATGCAGTATGTTCACGAAGACGGACGTATGGTGTTGTTGTAACACCTGCGCTACAATCAATAAACCAATCAATCAAAGACCGATTTTAAGCACAGACTGAAGTAAATACAGCGGATCTTTAAAATACAGCGAAACTCGTAATGCGCCGCCGGGCAAGAGAAAGGACACACACAAGTTTGATGGTGGCTAAAAAGGAAACAGTCAAGAAATCGAACAATAGTTACAATTGTGTATAATTCTAAGAAAACTATCTCCATTACAACATAGACAACATTCTTGTAAGTTGGTTAACATCACGCTAAACATATCTTTAGATTTTCAACAGACGTCCTCTTCACTGTCAGACATCCTAATCAGTTGTTAGGAATACCGCATATCGTTTCAAATACTTCAGCGCATGAGCACTTCTCTTCTACATCCAGTATGTTGGTGGGAGGGACTACTTCCTGGTGTTACAGGGGTACTTTGCTTAGAATTTAGGGCTGGGACGGGTAAATCGGGTACTCGGGTCGCTTGGGTACTGAGTAGGACCCGAGTACCCACAGGACTACCCGGACCCGTGGTTATTCACGTGATATATTGTTTAATGGCAAAAGGTATCTCAATCTCTATGTTTAATTTAAACTACAAGTCACTAATGTTCGTAGTTCTTCCTGACTACTACGCCCATTCCTTCTGACTTTTATATGTTTGAATCAAAATAAAACTTCAGTCAACTTCACTGTATACACCAGATCGTTTCATACATGTATCTAAACACATTTTACCAGAGCTCGGTCAAACATTTCCAAATCGGACAGTTTGTGCCTACCTCTTGAGACCTACAGCAGGTACCCGGGTAGGTTCGGGCAACCTCGTTTGCTGGGATCTAGCATATAGTATTCCCAGATATCTCTCCGTTAATGACATATATGGACACATAGAACCGTTTTAGAAAATCCACAATAAATACCTAACACAAAAATTATACGTGCACTGTAAATACCGTTATATTGGTATTTCAATGACATCTCTGGTCTTGTGACGTTACTTTCGGTTTCTGACGTCACGTCCGTTTCTATGGTCGATCCCATTCGGTTTCAATGGCGTCACTTCCTGTAACCTGATGTTACTCCCTTCTACGAAGTCATTTCCGGTTGAACTGACATCACACTCGGAGCAGGCGATATCTTATGTTGTCGTCACTTGCGCGGAACCCTAGAAAACTTCAAGAAATTGAAATGCGGGCCAGTTGTCAGCCGATGAAGTCCGGAAGCCGGTAGTTGAGATCCAGAGGCAAAACCAGGTTGATAGGGGTGAGTTGATGTAGAGGTTCCTTCTTTGATAGGCATTTAGAAGTTGGAGTACTAAGTAAGGATAAGAATCCATGGATGAACAACTAGAGGTGTAGAGGTGGTGGCCCAGGAAAGTCAGGAATGGCAACAAGTCCCTGTTCCTGGGAGCAGACCTCTCCTCCTCCTCCCCCCCCCCCCCCCCCCCGCCCGCCCCCCCATACACACACACATCAACCCCCCACACAAAAACCCATCCCCTCACCGGTTACTAGGGGTCATAAAAGACAGAGGGGAGAGGGCGTGACGAAGTAGGAGGGGCACGTGAAAGGAATCTCTGCCTGAAGCGACATGTCTAGGGTGGATCTCGAGAAGGAGCTGATGTGAGGATGAACCCCTTGACTGTTCCCGCGAGGTGGATGGTAGACATCTGGATCCTAATCCGTGTAACTTCAGATTGAACAGAGGCGGTCGGGTAGCCTTGTGGTTCAAGCGTTCGCTCATCACGCCGAAGACCCGATTCCCGACATGGGAACAATGTGTGAAGCCCATTTCTGATTTCCCACCCGCGATATTGCTGGAATATTGCTAAAAGCGGTGTCAAAACATACTCACTCACTCTGATGGAACAGCACCGGGGCAGTGATGGGCAGTGTGGGCTACCGACTTCTTGACAAGCTCGGATATCTCAGAGCATGTAAGCAATTTTATAACAAATTTATGTTAGCTCCGATGTCCATCGTCAAGCGATTTATTCTCTTCGTCTACTTGAACTTCGCCATAGAGACGATCATGTTGGTGGAGATGGTGACGTGACGAGACTGTACAAATGATCATCATTAGCTGGTAATTGAGCAACCGCATGACGGTCAAGGTAGATGACTTCCCTGACGACCGCGACTTCGGAGATTTTGATGAAGACACATGGGACCGTCGATGATCCCTGGATCGGGGACATTCGCGCCAGTTGAGCACCAGTTGAGCACCAGTTGAGCTCTGCTCGACAGAGGAAACACTGATTGATAACGAGGTTCTCCGACAACCATGGCGTGGCCACATCCCTGGTAGACAGTGGTTGGTGAGTCCATTGTCCCAAAGTACGTTTTAAAATACTACCTCCGCAACTGTTAACGGCAGAAATGGTACAACGTAAATATAGTTGTCTTTAATAGTCTAGGCTAAGTCTACACAAATACGTGTGCTAAAATAACTTAAACAAATCCAGGTGTTTGGCTGAGCGCTCACAAGAAAGAAGTGACGAGTTCCCCGCTCTGCGCATGCGCTGAGGCATATGGCACGCTAAGCGTTTTATCTAACAACTGATTACGGTGACTGAGAGTGAAGAGGACGTCTGTTAAAATGTAAGTTGTTTTTTTGGTGTGATGTGTGATTGCAGAAAGTATTGGCTATGATGGCATAGAAGTAGGGCTTTCGGAGGAATTATTGTTATACGATGGTGATGTATTGATATGGGTATTGTTTTTTGGACCTTACTTTGCGGTGTTAGTGTGACTGTTTTAAGCCTCGTAACGCTTTAATAACGTTTGTAATTTTTGGGTCAAATCCAATTTTCAAGTGTAAACTTTCTTTTGCTGGGCAAGTCGACGTTACTTAATGGTCCATACTGAATCATTATCGACATCCGCGTGTCTCGAACTACGGCCAAGTCGATCCATGTCGTAGGATCCCTAGGGTTTCCAGGTGCAACATAGAACCGTTTAGACGTAAAAAAAAGTATGGTAAAGTGTGGTACAGATGCAACCATACCACAGCAGGTGCTGTCAGATATTTCAGAGTTTCAGAAGACCAGTGTCTGTTTTGTTCAATCAAGATTGTTGAGCACAGAACAGAAAAGAGTTTATTTATGAAGACTTGGGCTACTAGCCCCTCATCTTATATTTACAAATTCAATAACATATAAAATACTTCTTAGTATAAACATGATTTTATATATTTTGTCATGTACATTTACTGTTTTACTGTTACATCTTGAGACTATCTTGACTATCACACAACACAACGTTAACACGGCCATGCGGTTTGACCTTTGTATTCACCATAAAAAAACGTTTTTACCTTTGCTTCCCGAGGTATTATGTCGGTGACGAAACTAGTCGAGTGAATCCGAATGTGTGACACCCTTGCCTACAGTACCTGGGGAAGACTACTGAAAACCGATCAAAAACGAACTATATACGTTAAATAATTGAAACATGTATCGTGAAGTGACGCTGAACACTGTAACCGTAATATTCAACCTTTTACTAAGATCCTGTCATTCAACCAGGTTCGAATGAATATGAATGTTGTTTAACACTGCATTATCACGGCTACATCACAGCGGACAAACTGAAAAACTGAGCACCTAGCCACGCCATCGGGGACGATGACGCGCAATCAGCCAAGTGACGGAGCCTGACCATCCGATCCCCTTCTACTCGTCTCTTACCACAAGCATGAACGAGGGACCTATTCTGACCGGAAGCAGCACAGGGCCCAGGTACGGCTGCAATACAATGTCACGCGGTACCCCCGGGAAGATACACCCACCAATGCCTTGTGTCATCACTGTTTTATAGTGATGCATAAACACATGCTTATGATATGGTCGGAATCATACAATGGATATTTATTATGGTTATGGAAAGGTATTTTGTCGCATTAATATACATAATCTGTCTGCGAAAGACGGACACAAGTCAAGACATTGTGTTAATTGTGTTAACGCATGCCTGGACACTTAACGTATTTCAGAAATACCATTCTTCGATTTTTTAGGATGTTTTCTTTTTAAAAACCTGTTTTGAAATGATCACTGAAGATTTCCATCGCACTGTAACAGTGTATTCACCTTACTCATAGGCTCCGCACAATGGACCTTTTTTTATTTCGGAAAGGTTTTGTCGCTTTTATTTAGTAAGCCATAACACGCTCATGAGGCCAAGGCGACCGAGATTTGTACTTGATAAGTGCAGATTACATCTCACTAGGTGCAGGCTTAATGCAGCGTTGTCGCTTCGCCCGCTTCTAACCAGTCACTTAACACAGCAAGGAAACGCCAATTCAATTTTCAAGCGTACGGACTTTATTTATTCAACACTTGACTCGACTCTGTACAATCCCCGGGTCACAGTTAGTTGACTGCGGGGCATATGTAGCACAAAACAAGTGGCGTCGCATACTATCACTGTTTACTTACATGAATTTTACATTGTGTGTTCTGAAACCGAGCTGTCAAACTAATGTTTGCCTTGAAGTGAGCGACGGTGAAGACGGGTTGGTGAGAGACTGTCATGACATTAAGACAACATTGCGACATGACATTACTCAAAGAATAACCTACGGACTGCGGCCGTTTAATGATTATCTGTTGTGGGTGAATAGGTGTTCCAATGCTAAACGGTATCAGCGGGACCCCTGAACATCCGAGGTAGAATAGGTCTCCAGCAACCATACATCCTTGTCGTAAAAGACGACTACGCTTGTCGTTGGAGGCGACTAAGGGGATCGGCTGGATCATGCATAGATGGATGTACATGATGTCAGTCACTGGATTGTCTGGTCCAGACTCGATTATTTACAGACCGCCGTCATTTAGCTGGAATATTGCCGAGTGCAGCGTTAATCGCTTGCTTGATTGATTGACTGTTTTGTTGACCGATTTGTTGATTGGTTGTGCATAGGTTGGTTTGTTTGTTGGTTGTTCAATAGGTTGAATGAGATCTGTTTTCATGTTTAGGTTAAAACTAACAAAGTGACGAGGACGTAACTACATAAATCCGTGTCTGTGCGAAGTCAGCATAAAACAAAGGCAATTCAATTCAAAACTGACTCCGACAATCACTCTTCTGTAGCGCACGGTTGACTCGGCAAGCATCCCTGATACACTTGTATCAACCAACATTCTGTTCCTCTCAACAGACAAAATATGTTAACCTCTTCCCGTAGAATTGAAACATACACCGAGATCTCGTTTACTTTGTATTCCCTGGCCCTCTGAAGATAGCATCGTTGACTGGCGGGAGACATTATCGCGCCTCAACACACAGCCTGCACGACTGTCCGTGGCTGCTAAGTCGGCCATTCAAGAAGGGATACCTGAAGCGCGATGTCACTAACTGGTCAAATGTTTCTAACGGTCAGCGTCTGCAGGGCGGGTAACTGTGTTATTTTCTTTCTCAAATACACTTAGGGCTGGTCATATATTTTTCTGGGAGAGTTCTTGCGTGCGTATGTGCGTTCTACTAACTAATTAGAACATCTAGAGCTTGATCAACCACCAGTTTTAACGCCACTTTTAACAGTATTACAGTTATATCACGGCGTGTCAGCTTAATGTGGGAGGAAAGCCCGAAGTGATGCAGGTCTCATACGTTTGCCACTTTGGTGAAACCCACGAGCACGGGTATGGTGCTGACAAACCTAGAAACATAACAGGGGCAAACTCGTAGCGACTAACGGGATCGGGTGGCAAGGCTCACTGACCTGGTCGGTGCATGTCATCATATCCCAGTTGCATAGACCGATGCTCATAATGTCAATCACTGGATTGTCTGGTCCAGACTCGATTATTTACCAACCGCCGTCATTGTGCTGGAATACCGCTGTGTGCGTTGTTAAACAACAAACAATCAAACAAACCCACGATCATAGGCTTCTGGCGTGCCTAAGGGACGCTACTCTGCACAGGGAATTGCGGCGCCCTTAGACAATAGGGCCACCGTGTCCTAGGACCTATCTAGGAGTGCCGTATTGAAGGAGTATCGCTGTAAGAGTGAGTGAGTGAGTTATGTTTGAGAACGAGCAAACGCTGTAACCACAACACTGCCCTCGGCATCACATTTCGCTAACTGCATCTTCACGAGTACTTTAGTGGTTGATAGCATGAGCAACGGTCACGTCGTCGGGATACGATGACACACAAACAGCCAGGCCTTCCATTGTCAGCACATCTACATAAGTAACTTGTATCATTATGTTGATGTATCACATACAGCCTCAGGAATCTTTGTAATTCAATATTTAAATATTTAAGGACGTAAACCGAAAAAAACAGAAAGCACAATACCTTTGTCAAACTGTACCACAAAGACAGGAAATACGTTGTGTATCTGTTGATGCTGTGGTCAGTACAACAGTAAACTGTAGTTGGGGTTATGTGTAGCTACGCTGTCTTATCGGCGTCACATTAGAAGTATGCATGGCAATATGCACCAAGGTCATACCAGCGTTGTCAAGTCGACATCTAACTACAAGACACTTGTCCTGGTTTCAAAGATAGTTTAGAGGACTGAGGTCAGCATATAGTGAGTACAGACAGTCAAGACGCGCTCTATGTCCGTCGGCTTATATCCACGCGTCACCAATTTTGAAAAGAAAGGCGATTTTGTAAACAACTCATGAAACAAAAATCAAGTCTTTTTATGATTTGTGCCGAATTTAAACCGAGGTCATGAGCCATTATTTTCTTTCTAGCTACCCCGGAGGTTGTTGGTTTAACAGTCGGTAAGTTGTTTGGTTTGTAGCTGTTTTCAAGGACGTAATCATAGTTGTCAGTGTAGCAGCATGAGATTGCTTGTTTGGTTGTATAACGTGTTTAACGCCGCGCTTCGCAATATTCCAGTTGTATGACGACGGTCTGTAAATAATGGACCAGACATCATGAGCATCGATCTATGCAATTGAAATACGGTGACATGCATCAACCAAGTCAGCGAGACTGATCACCCGATCCAATTAGTTGCCTCTTACGACAAGCATAGCCGCCTGTTACAGCAAGCATGGGTTGCCGAAGACATGTTTTACCCCGGATCTTCACGCGAGTCGGGTTTGCATGCACCAGACTTGATTTCATGGATTTCACAAGTTAACTTCGGTTTATCTGTACCTGACGTGACCTCAGGGGTTTCACATACACACGTCTCGCACCGTCCACGAAACTGACTAGCTCAGCAGTGGACGTTAAACACCAAACTGACTGACTGACTGGCTGATGGACGGACTGACGGACTGTCTGACCTGCCTCAGTTTGCAAGTACCGAACTTGACCACAAGGGTTTCACTTCCATATAAGTGTCTGCGGTTGGCCTATCATGGGTTTCACTTACATGCACCAGCTGTGCTTTGCCTGTGCCAGATTTAATACCATGTGTTTCAATTACATGCATCAACCAGGGTTTTGCGGGTTTCAATTACATATATCTACCTGATTTGGCTGTAGTAGGTTTCGTGATTTTAAGTTACACAAAAAACGTTTTTTTACTCTCATATATCCCAAATACCTAGGTATTGGCTCCGTCATTATATTGTTATCTTTGTATATTAATCCTATCTCACTGACTTTGTCGTTATATTGTTATCTTTGTATATTAATCCTGTCTCACTGGCTTTGTCGTTATATTGTTATCTTTGTATATTAATCCTGTCTCACTGGCTTTGCCGTTATATTGTTATCTTTGTATATTAATCCTGTCTCACTGGCTTTGCCGTTATATTGTTATCTTTGTATATTAATCCTATCTCATTGGCTTTGTCGTTATATTGTTATCTTTGTATATTAATCCTATCTCATTGGCTTTGTCGTTATATTGTTATCTTTGTATATTAATCCTATCTCACTGGCTTTGTCGTTATATTGTTATCTTTGTATATTAATCCTGTCTCACTGGCTTTGCCGTTATATTGTTATCTTTGTATATTAATCCTATCTCATTGGCTTTGTCGTTATATTGTTATCTTTGTATATTAATCCTATCTCATTGGCTTTGTCGTTATATTGTTATCTTTGTATATTAATCCTGTCTCACTGGCTTTGTCGTTATATTGTTATCTTTGTATATTAATCCTGTCTCACTGGCTTTGTCGTTATATTGTTATCTTTGTATATTAATCCTATCTCATTGGCTTTGTCGTTATATTGTTATCTTTGTATATTAATCCTGTCTCACTGGCTTTGTCGTTATATTGTTATCTTTGTATATTAATCCTGTCTCACTGGCTTTGTCGTTATATTGTTATCTTTGTATATTAATCCTATTTCACTGGCTTTGTCGTTATATTGGTATCTTTGTACATTATCCAATCTCATTGGCTTTGCCATTATATTGTTATATTTGTATAATTATCATTCATTCACCAGATGAATGCTGAGAATAGTGCAAGTGCATAGAGTTTCTAACATATTTTAAATCATCATGAGATGAAAATACCTGATGCCAAGCAACAGGTACACACCATGTCATTAGATATTCGATATTGGTATTTGTAACTCAATATGAACATGTCACTTTGAAAAGCAAAGCAAATGTGCTTCGTCAGCAGAATAATTCAGGATAGGATTTATACGACATGGGATTTTGTTGTATGGAAGTAGTGCCCGACATTGTATGTATATACCATTTTTGATGTATGTATATACCAGTAACTTATGACATACACTGACATCGGTTATGTATCATATAATCCCAAATGCTTGATGATCTTGGTAAATAACATACATTATAAGTGATTTTGTGTATTTATTGCAACATGTTTGTTTATTTCTTAATAACGCCATGTTCCAGCTATATGACGGCGGGTTGTAAATAATCTAGTCTGGACTAGACAATCCTGTGATTCATTTTGTGAACAACGATCCCGACGTCGGGTTACCTGGTCACCGAGCCAGACCATCCGATTCATTTGGTCGTCTCTTACGATCAGCTCCGGTTCTAGCGGAGAATCCTTGCGGGGCAATAAATAGGCGGATAACCAGTACAGCAACAATACTGATGGCAAACAGGACCTACAACAGCACACAGACTCCTCGGTCCAGACATCCGTGTGCTCACTGGAGTCATAATCCATCACAAAGGCTATCGTTGCTTCTGGTTGCGATACGGAGGAACGTGACCGCCATCCATGGGAGCAACATCCTGGATAAGCAAATTAATATGTACAGGATATTTCATACGTCGGGGGAAATATCATGTTTCATTCATCGACTGACAGGGGAAAGGAGATATTTTCAAGAGTGACGTAGCCGCGAGTGAAAAAATGTCCTTTCCGCCGTCACGAGATGATAAAAACATGATATTTGACGATATACATGGAATATCCTATTTATTATGTACTTTTTTGGTGTAGTTTTCTACCGGAGAATTTACTTTTTTTCATTACAAATGTAAAACCTTGAAACGTAAATTCTCCGTACCTAACACACAGGGACGTTTCACCACCAATTGTAATTGCGACCTAAAAAGTAGTTCCGAGTCTGCAAAATCTAAAAAAATATAAACAAATGTCTCAAAAAATATTCAGGGTCGCGAAAATTCGTAATCATACATTTGGATATGATTATATACAAAATCATCTTTAAAAAATATTCTTGACAGCTACGAAACCGCTGTTGGAAGCAAAGGAATTGTCTAGTCTTGATTGACTGGTTAAATGGGAAATTTACAGTTTATTACGAAACATTTTTCAGAGAATAACAAACTGTAAGACGCGATATCAACTCCAGAAATGACCATCTGTCATTATTGTGCCTTGTCACATGGAACTAATGGCAAAAGGACGTCAACAGTTAGTGTACGGGCTAGACACTTACGATAAAGGGAGACAATTGGAGGGGAGGTAACTCTTCTATGACAATAGTTCCGTCAAAGTGTTATGTTCACTGCAGTGAAATATCAAGTGTTGAGTTCAATGCAAAGAAAACATAACTTTTCTCAACTTAAGAAAACTAACATTGAAAGTATGTAATACATTTTTATGTTCTTATCATCATGAGTATAAAGGGTTCGATGGCACGTCATAAACCGAGTCATAGGGATTGACCACCCGATCAGTCGCCTCGTACGACCAGCATAGGCTGCTGGGGACCTATTCTAAACCGGAATCCCCACGGGAAGACAAGCTTAGCTTGCTGGGGACCTGTTTTTAACCGGAATCCCCACGGGAAGTCAAGCTTTGGTTGCTGGGGACCTGTTCTTAACCGGAATCCCCACGCAGAGACAAGCGTAGGTTGCTGGGGACCTATTCTAACCCGGAATCCACACGCAGAGACAAGCGTAGGTTGCTGGGGACCCATTCTAACCCGGAATCCACACGGAGAGACAAGCGTAGGTTGCTGGGGACCTATTCTAACCCGGAATCCACACGCAGAGACAAGCGTAGGTTGCTGGGGACCCATTCTAACCCGGAATCCACACGCAGAGACAAGCGTAGGTTGCTGGGGACCCATTCTAACCCGGAGTCCACACGCAGAGACAAGCGTAGGTTGCTGGGGACCCATTCTAACCCGGAATCCACACGGAGAGACAAGCGTAGGTTGCTGGGGACCTATTCTAACCCGGAATCCCCATGGGGAGACCAGCATAGGTTGCTTGGGACCTGTTCTAACCTAGAATACCCACGGGGAGACAAGCATAGGTTGATGGGGACCTATTCTATACCAGGAATCCCCACGGGTAGACAAGCATAGGTTGCTGGGGACCTATTCTTTACCAGGAATCCCCACGGGGTGGCATCATAAGTGGTCATCGTACTGGCAATGACAAAATAGCCAGAACTCAAGCTAGAGATCACCAACATGCTCAATAACCATATAACTAATGATTAATTGATTTCCCAATTGAAAACCGACCAGATCGATTTACATAGAATCTAAACAGTTTATTGATCCAATAAATAAACTCTTGATAAATACACAAATGGAAAGGAAATCTAAGATGGGATTAATTGGGTTAGATTTGAACACACTATATCGTGTTTGAGCTAGCATTGAATAACTGAACATTCAAATTGAATAATTTGAATATCATAATTGAATAACAAATATTTGTCAACAGAGCAACAAGTTTGGGGTATAATTTGAGGTATGCATTTAGCTCCTACAACTAGCCATGATTCAGTCTAGTCCATGTTGCTTTACGACCCTTCCTTGTTGTGGTGTCTGACAATAGGTACGGGCTTGCTTGTGTAGGTGAGCGTGCTGGCCCCTTTTCGCGCACACTTGCGTCATGGTTGATTTTATCGGGGTCCATCCATATGGTTTTCACTCCTGTTTTGCCAATTGCGCCTCATCAGATCGTAGGGGCTGGTCGTTTTTTGGCATTCCCGTTTTGTTTTCACTATGGTTTTGCAACTAACTAAAGAACTATAAAATGTAATAAAACGACTTTGACAGTAGTATCTGACCTTTCTGGATGAGAACAGCCAATGGATAAGCGTGTTTCTCTCTCAGCCAGTAAAACGGGTCACATTGATACCAAAACAGGAACCTCTAAGACTATTTATACCGTGGAGCGCGTCGCCACCCAGTAAGTGATTCACGACCCTCTCAGCGTCATTGATGGATTCCAAGACAACTCTCGGCTTCTTGTCCACTTCCGGTCTCATTGACCTCTGTCGACGTCTGGGTCGTTGCTATTCATACCGCGATGGGCAAACCACCTCTGTTACAGTACTACTAACGTGATCTTCATTGGTCGCTAAGCATGGGAAACAGCTGAGGAAAAGAAAGTATACACGCATGTTTGATGATGGCTAAAATGAAACAAACAAGAAATGGTTATTCGATGGTAATGTATTTCCAACTGGTATATTCGACATCACATGCATCACATCAATGAGTGTCTCACGCCAGGTGGCAATGTCACAGTACTCAGTAAGGAGCGGAATGAAGTGTCAATTTTCAAGAGTATACTTAACTTTAAGCCACCGAATTTAGACCTTGTTTCAGTTTACGAAATAAAATGTTTAATTTTATAAGCATGCGAAATGAAATTTTAATTTTGTGAGTAAACTGAAATAAGGTCGAAATTCCACCCACACCCCCCAAAAGAACCGTTTACGATTAAGATAACTTTTGTCTCATTTATTTTGTCAACATTACGTGAAGACCACAGGTCATACATACATCTTAGACATTTACAATCGATTCATTTAATTGACTAGATATATTTGTCTTTCCAGCTGAGACAGCCTCAAGAACCAAACAGCCTGAGGAACAGACGAGCGACAGATTCATGAGAATTCACGCAGATCTTGACAACAGCGAAGTGCACACAACTTGAAGAAAAAACAAACAAGAGACTGTTATTACTTTACAACAGAACCGCCTTCTGTGTTAACCACTGTTCGAGGAGGTGGTGTATGAACATTAGACTTCACCTTGGTGCTGGAGTTATGAACTCAAACAGCAGTCAGCACTCCGTCCTTTACTTTGACCATCACAGACAGAAATAGATTCGTAGATGATTCAACATACCTGGAGTATGTTGAATCTCAGATGCCTGTGGAGTAAACTTTTTGAATCTATATAAAACTTGTTATCTCTTCTCAGAACGAGATCTCGTTTTCTCTCGCGAGACTACGTTAAAAGGCTTATTACTTCCGAAAGTAATCGTATTTAGACCTTATTTAAGTTTACTCACAAAGTTAAAATTATCAATTTAAGCCAATTTAATAATAATATACGTACTGTGTTTATGTTTTTTTGGTAGGGCACACACACACACACACACACACACACACACACACACACACACACACACACACACACACACACACACACACACACACACACACACACACTGCAGTTACAGATGCCCCCAGTGGAACCCCCCCCCCCCACACACACACACACACACACACCCTCCATTTAAAATCCTGGATCCGCGCCCCCTGTTTTGCAGTGAATAGAAGTCACAGTACAAGCAGTGGTGGTCCACCTGACTCTACACTAAATCAGTGATGTAATTTGTTGGAGTTGACATTGTAGAAATCGCAAGGTTTCCGCATTTCCAATTTGTAATGATGTGAGTCGATGAACCAGTGAATGGTTTGAGGTAAACTGCATGTGTTTGATTATTTATCAGATATCCAGTGTCGTCTACTGTGAAGTACTTACTGTTTATATTAAATGAAACAAAATGATTCTCAGCGCTGAATGACGGACTATTTGGTCTAATATTCTCCGATATACATACGTTTCAATTGAACTACTAGTATTTTACTATCGTGGAATCAGCATGTAGTTGGACTGTGCTTTGATGAAACTTTAAGAATCTGATGCCGTTTCACACGGGTGGGGATATGACAAAATATGAATTCGCCTATCTCATTAGGGTCGATGTGGGTGTGTTACTTATCTCCATAACTCCGTTTGGCCTACCCGTCTCAACGCTGGATATCTGCAAGTCTCCCTTTGTCTCACCTGTCTATAAACTAGGTATCTTTGTATTTGAAATTGAAAGCTGCAACATACAACACCATGCACTCCCAAGGTTCTGACGGGCACATAACAAAAAGCATCAGGAACTCTTCCTGTTCATTCATTTCTGCTTACAAGCCAATTACTTCTCTTTGTAAGGGCTTCAACATGAATGTTTTACAGTCCCATTGTGTTTAGAAAAACATGTTTTACAGAGCAGAACTTGTGTGAATATCCGAACAAATTGAGGTTTCCGCCTTGTAGGGTGATGCAGTATGTTCACGAAGACGGACGTATGGTGTTGTTGTAACACCTGCGCTACAATCAATAAACCAATCAATCAAAGACCGATTTTAAGCACAGACTGAAGTAAATACAGCGGATCTTTAAAATACAGCGAAACTCGTAATGCGCCGCCGGGCAAGAGAAAGGACACACACAAGTTTGATGGTGGCTAAAAAGGAAACAGTCAAGAAATCGAACAATAGTTACAATTGTGTATAATTCTAAGAAAACTATCTCCATTACAACATAGACAACATTCTTGTAAGTTGGTTAACATCACGCTAAACATATCTTTAGATTTTCAACAGACGTCCTCTTCACTGTCAGACATCCTAATCAGTTGTTAGGAATACCGCATATCGTTTCAAATACTTCAGCGCATGAGCACTTCTCTTCTACATCCAGTATGTTGGTGGGAGGGACTACTTCCTGGTGTTACAGGGGTACTTTGCTTAGAATTTAGGGCTGGGACGGGTAAATCGGGTACTCGGGTCGCTTGGGTACTGAGTAGGACCCGAGTACCCACAGGACTACCCGGACCCGTGGTTATTCACGTGATATATTGTTTAATGGCAAAAGGTATCTCAATCTCTATGTTTAATTTAAACTACAAGTCACTAATGTTCGTAGTTCTTCCTGACTACTACGCCCATTCCTTCTGACTTTTATATGTTTGAATCAAAATAAAACTTCAGTCAACTTCACTGTATACACCAGATCGTTTCATACATGTATCTAAACACATTTTACCAGAGCTCGGTCAAACATTTCCAAATCGGACAGTTTGTGCCTACCTCTTGAGACCTACAGCAGGTACCCGGGTAGGTTCGGGCAACCTCGTTTGCTGGGATCTAGCATATAGTATTCCCAGATATCTCTCCGTTAATGACATATATGGACACATAGAACCGTTTTAGAAAATCCACAATAAATACCTAACACAAAAATTATACGTGCACTGTAAATACCGTTATATTGGTATTTCAATGACATCTCTGGTCTTGTGACGTTACTTTCGGTTTCTGACGTCACGTCCGTTTCTATGGTCGATCCCATTCGGTTTCAATGGCGTCACTTCCTGTAACCTGATGTTACTCCCTTCTACGAAGTCATTTCCGGTTGAACTGACATCACACTCGGAGCAGGCGATATCTTATGTTGTCGTCACTTGCGCGGAACCCTAGAAAACTTCAAGAAATTGAAATGCGGGCCAGTTGTCAGCCGATGAAGTCCGGAAGCCGGTAGTTGAGATCCAGAGGCAAAACCAGGTTGATAGGGGTGAGTTGATGTAGAGGTTCCTTCTTTGATAGGCATTTAGAAGTTGGAGTACTAAGTAAGGATAAGAATCCATGGATGAACAACTAGAGGTGTAGAGGTGGTGGCCCAGGAAAGTCAGGAATGGCAACAAGTCCCTGTTCCTGGGAGCAGACCTCTCCTCCTCCTCCCCCCCCCCCCCCCCCCCCCGCCCGCCCCCCCATACACACACACATCAACCCCCCCCACAAAAACCCATCCCCTCACCGGTTACTAGGGGTCATAAAAGACAGAGGGGAGAGGGCGTGACGAAGTAGGAGGGGCACGTGAAAGGAATCTCTGCCTGAAGCGACATGTCTAGGGTGGATCTCGAGAAGGAGCTGATGTGAGGATGAACCCCTTGACTGTTCCCGCGAGGTGGATGGTAGACATCTGGATCCTAATCCGTGTAACTTCAGATTGAACAGAGGCGGTCGGGTAGCCTTGTGGTTCAAGCGTTCGCTCATCACGCCGAAGACCCGATTCCCGACATGGGAACAATGTGTGAAGCCCATTTCTGATTTCCCACCCGCGATATTGCTGGAATATTGCTAAAAGCGGTGTCAAAACATACTCACTCACTCTGATGGAACAGCACCGGGGCAGTGATGGGCAGTGTGGGCTACCGACTTCTTGACAAGCTCGGATATCTCAGAGCATGTAAGCAATTTTATAACAAATTTATGTTAGCTCCGATGTCCATCGTCAAGCGATTTATTCTCTTCGTCTACTTGAACTTCGCCATAGAGACGATCATGTTGGTGGAGATGGTGACGTGACGAGACTGTACAAATGATCATCATTAGCTGGTAATTGAGCAACCGCATGACGGTCAAGGTAGATGACTTCCCTGACGACCGCGACTTCGGAGATTTTGATGAAGACACATGGGACCGTCGATGATCCCTGGATCGGGGACATTCGCGCCAGTTGAGCACCAGTTGAGCACCAGTTGAGCTCTGCTCGACAGAGGAAACACTGATTGATAACGAGGTTCTCCGACAACCATGGCGTGGCCACATCCCTGGTAGACAGTGGTTGGTGAGTCCATTGTCCCAAAGTACGTTTTAAAATACTACCTCCGCAACTGTTAACGGCAGAAATGGTACAACGTAAATATAGTTGTCTTTAATAGTCTAGGCTAAGTCTACACAAATACGTGTGCTAAAATAACTTAAACAAATCCAGGTGTTTGGCTGAGCGCTCACAAGAAAGAAGTGACGAGTTCCCCGCTCTGCGCATGCGCTGAGGCATATGGCACGCTAAGCGTTTTATCTAACAACTGATTACGGTGACTGAGAGTGAAGAGGACGTCTGTTAAAATGTAAGTTGTTTTTTTGGTGTGATGTGTGATTGCAGAAAGTATTGGCTATGATGGCATAGAAGTAGGGCTTTCGGAGGAATTATTGTTATACGATGGTGATGTATTGATATGGGTATTGTTTTTTGGACCTTACTTTGCGGTGTTAGTGTGACTGTTTTAAGCCTCGTAACGCTTTAATAACGTTTGTAATTTTTGGGTCAAATCCAATTTTCAAGTGTAAACTTTCTTTTGCTGGGCAAGTCGACGTTACTTAATGGTCCATACTGAATCATTATCGACATCCGCGTGTCTCGAACTACGGCCAAGTCGATCCATGTCGTAGGATCCCTAGGGTTTCCAGGTGCAACATAGAACCGTTTAGACGTAAAAAAAAGTATGGTTAAGTGTGGTACAGATGCAACCATACCACAGCAGGTGCTGTCAGATATTTCAGAGTTTCAGAAGACCAGTGTCTGTTTTGTTCAATCAAGATTGTTGAGCACAGAACAGAAAAGAGTTTATTTATGAAGACTTGGGCTACTAGCCCCTCATCTTATATTTACAAATTCAATAACATATAAAATACTTCTTAGTATAAACATGATTTTATATATTTTGTCATGTACATTTACTGTTTTACTGTTACATCTTGAGACTATCTTGACTATCACACAACACAACGTTAACACGGCCATGCGGTTTGACCTTTGTATTCACCATAAAAAAAACGTTTTTACCTTTGCTTCCCGAGGTATTATGTCGGTGACGAAACTAGTCGAGTGAATCCGAATGTGTGACACCCTTGCCTACAGTACCTGGGGAAGACTACTGAAAACCGATCAAAAACGAACTATATACGTTAAATAATTGAAACATGTATCGTGAAGTGACGCTGAACACTGTAACCGTAATATTCAACCTTTTACTAAGATCCTGTCATTCAACCAGGTTCGAATGAATATGAATGTTGTTTAACACTGCATTATCACGGCTACATCACAGCGGACAAACTGAAAAACTGAGCACCTAGCCACGCCATCGGGGACGATGACGCGCAATCAGCCAAGTGACGGAGCCTGACCATCCGATCCCCTTCTACTCGTCTCTTACCACAAGCATGAACGAGGGACCTATTCTGACCGGAACCAGCACAGGGCCCAGGTACGGCTGCAATACAATGTCACGCGGTACCCCCGGGAAGATACACCCACCAATGCCTTGTGTCATCACTGTTTTATAGTGATGCATAAACACATGCTTATGATATGGTCGGAATCATACAATGGATATTTATTATGGTTATGGAAAGGTATTTTGTCGCTTTAATATACATAATCTGTCTGCGAAAGACGGACACAAGTCAAGACATTGTGTTAATTGTGTTAACGCATGCCTGGACACTTAACGTATTTCAGAAATACCATTCTTCGATTTTTTAGGATGTTTTCTTTTGAACAACCTGTTTTGAAATGATCACTAAAGATTTCCATCGCACTGTAACAGTGTATTCACCTTACTCATAGGCTCCGCACAATGGACCTTTTTTTATTTCGGGAAGGTTTTGTCGCTTTTATTTAGTAAGCCATAACACGCTCATGAGGCCAAGGCGACCGAGATTTGTACTTGATAAGTGCAGATTACATCTCACTAGGTGCAGGCTTAATGCAGCGTTGTCGCTTCGCCCGCTTCTAACCAGTCACTTAACACGGCAAGGAAACGCCAATTCAATTTTCAAGCGTACGGACTTTATTTATTCAACACTTGACTCGACTCTGTACAATCCCCGGGTCACAGTTAGTTGACTGCGGGGCATATGTAGCACAAAAGAAGTGGCGTCGCATACTATCACTGTTTACTTACATGAATTTTACATTGTGTGTTCTGAAACCGAGCTGTCAAACTAATGTTTGCCTTGAAGTGAGCGACGGTGAAGACGGGTTGGTGAGAGACTGTCATGACATTAAGGCAACATTGCGACATGACATTACTCAAAGAATAACCTACGGACTGCGGCCATTTAATGATTATCTGTTGTGGGTGAATAGGTGTTCCAATGCTAAACGGTATCAGCGGGACCCCTGAACATCCGAGGTAGAATAGGTCTCCAGCAACCATACATCCTTGTCGTAAAAGACGACTACGCTTGTCGTAGGAGGCGACTAAGGGGATCGGCTGGATCATGCATAGATGGATGTACATGATGTCAGTCACTGGATTGTCTGGTCCAGACTCGATTATTTACAGACCGCCGTCATTTAGCTGGAATATTGCCGAGTGCAGCGTTAATCGCTTGCTTGATTGATTGACTGTTTTGTTGACCGATTTGTTGATTGGTTGTGCATAGGTTGGTTTGTTGGTTGGTTGTTCAATAGGTTGAATCAGATCTGTTTTCATGTTTAGGTTAAAACTAACAAAGTGACGAGGACGTAACTACATAAATCCGTGTCTGTGCGAAGTCAGCATAAAAAATTCAATTCAAAACTGACTCCGACAATCACTCTTCTGTAGCGCACGGTTGACTCGGCAAGCATCCCTGATACACTTGTATCAACCAACATTCTGTTCCGCTCAACAGACGAAATATGTTAACCTCTTCCCGTAGAATTGAAACATACACCGAGATCTCGTTTACTTTGTATTCCCTGGCCCTCTGAAGATAGCATCGTTGACTGGCGGGAGACATTATCGCGCCTCAACACACAGCCTGCACGACTGTCCGTGGCTGCTAAGTCGGCCATTCAAGAAGGGATACCTGAAGCGCGATGTCACTAACTGGTCAAATGTTTCTAACGGTCAGCGTCTGCAGGGCGGGTAACTGTGTTATTTTCTTTCTCAAATACACTTAGGCCTGGTCATATATTTTTCTGGGAGAGTTCTTGCGTGCGTATGTGCGTTCTACTAACTAATTAGAACATCTAGAGCTTGATCAACCACCAGTTTTAACGCCACCTCTAACAGTATTACAGTTATATCACGGCGTGTCAGCTTAATGTGGGAGAAAAGCCCGAAGTGATGCAGGTCTCATACGTTTGCCACTTTGGTGAAACCCACGAGCACGGGTATGGTGCTGACAAACCTAGAAACATAACAGGGGCAAACTCGTAGCGACTAACGGGATCGGGTGGCAAGGCTCACTGACCTGGTCGGTGCATGTCATCATATCCCAGTTGCATAGACCGATGCTCATAATGTCAGTCACTGGATTGTCTGGTCCAGACTCGATTATTTACCAACCGCCGTCATTGTGCTGGAATACCGCTTTGTGCGTTGTTAAACAACAAACAATCAAACAAACCCACGATCATAGGCTTCTGGCGTGCCTAAGGGACGCTACTCTGCACAGGGAATTGCGGCGCCCTTAGACAATAGGGCCACCGTGTCCTAGGACCTATCTAGGAGTGCCGTATTGAAGGAGTATCGCTGTAAGAGTGAGTGAGTGAGTTATGTTTGAGAACGAGCAAACGCTGTAACCACAACACTGCCCTCGGCATCACATTTCGCTAACTGCATCTTCACGAGTACTTTAGTGGTTGATAGCATGAGCAACGGTCGCGTCGTCGGGATACGATGACACACAAACAGCCAGGCCTTCCATTGTCAGCACATCTACATAAGTAACTTGTATCTTTATGTTGATGTATCACATACAGCCTTCAGGAAACTTTGTAATTCAATATTTAAATATTTAAGGACGTAAACCGTAGTACAAAAAACAGAAAGCACAATACCTTTGTCAAACTGTACCACAAAGACAGGAAATACGTTGTGTATCTGTTGATGCTGTGGTCAGTACAACAGTAAATTGTAGTTGGGGTTATGTGTCGCTGTGCTGTCTTATCGGCGTCACATTAGAAGTATGCATGGCAATATGCACCAAGGTCATACCAGCGTTGTCAAGTCGACATCTAACTACAAGACACTTGTCCTGGTTTCAAAGATAGTTTAGAGGACTGAGGTCACCATATAGTGAGTACAGACAGTCAAGACGCGCTCTATGTCCGTCGGCTTATATCCACGCGTCACCAATTTTGAAAAGAAAGGCGATTTTGTAAACAACTCATGAAACAAAAATCAAGTCTTTTTATGATTTGTGCCGAATTTAAACCGAGGTCATGAGCCATTATTTTCTTTCTAGCTACCCCGGAGGTTGTTGGTTTAACAGTCGGTAAGTTGTTAGGTTTGTAGCTGTTTTCAAGGACGTAATCATAGTTGTCAGTGTAGCAGCATGAGATTGCTTGTTTGGTTGTATAACGTGTTTAACGCCGCGCTTCGCAATATTCCAGTTGTATGACGACAGTCTGTAAATAATGGACCAGACATCATGAGCATCGATCTATGCAATTGAAATACGGTGACATGCATCAACCAAGTCAGCGAGACTGATCACCCGATCCAATTAGTTGCCTCTTACGACAAGCATAGCCGCCTGTTACAGCAAGCATGGGTTGCCGAAGACATGTTTTACCCCGGATCTTCACGCGAGTCGGGTTTGCATGCACCAGACTTGATTTCATGGATTTCACAAGTTAACTTCGGTTTATCTTTACCTGACGTGACCTCAGGGGTTTCACATACACACGTCTCGCACCGTCCACGAAACTGACTAGCTCAGCAGTGGACGTTAAACACCAAACTGACTGACTGACTGGCTGATGGACGGACTGACGGACTGACGGACTGTCTGACCTGCCTCAGTTTGCAAGTACCGAACTTGACCACAAGGGTTTCACTTCCATATAAGTGTCTGCGGTTGGCCTATCATGGGTTTCACTTACATGCACCAGCTGTGCTTTGCCTGTGCCAGATTTAATACCATGTGTTTCAATTACATGCATCAACCAGGGTTTTGCGGGTTTCAATTACATATATCTACCTGATTTGGCTGTAGTAGGTTTCGTGATTTTAAGTTACACAAAAAACGTTTTTTTACTCTCATATATCCCAAATACCTAGGTATTGGCTCCGTCATTATATTGTTATCTTTGTATATTAATCCTATCTCACTGGCTTTGCCGTTATATTGTTATCTTTGTATATTAATCCTATCTCATTGGCTTTGTCGTTATATTGTTATCTTTGTATATTAATCCTATCTCATTGACTTTGCCGTTATATTGTTATCTTTGTATATTAATCCTGTCTCACTGGCTTTGTCGTTATATTGTTATCTTTGTATATTAATCCTATCTCATTGGCTTTGTCGTTATATTGTTATCTTTGTATATTAATCCTGTCTCACTGGCTTTGTCGTTATATTGTTATCTTTGTATATTAATCCTGTCTCACTGGCTTTGTCGTTATATTGTTATCTTTGTATATTAATCCTGTCTCACTGGCTTTGTCGTTATATGGTTATCTTTGTATATTAATCCTATCTCATTGGCTTTGTCGTTATATTGGTATCTTTGTATATTAATCCTATTTCACTGGCTTTGTCGTTATATTGGTATCTTTGTACATTATCCAATCTCATTGGCTTTGCCATTATATTGTTATATTTGTATTATTATCATTCATTCACCAGATGAATGCTGAGAATAGTGCAAGTGCATAGAGTTTCTAACATATTTTAAATCATCATGAGATGAAAATACCTGATGCCAAGCAACAGGTACACACCATGTCATTAGATATTTGATATTGGTATTTGTAACTCAATATGAACATGTCACTTTGAAAAGCAAAGCAAATGTGCTTCGTCAGCAGAATAATTCAGGATAGGATTTATACGACATGGGATTTTGTTGTATGGAAGTAGTGCCCGACATTGTATGTATATACCATTTTTGATGTATGTATATACCAGTAACTTATGACATACACTGACATCGGTTATGTATCATATAATCCCAAACGCTTGATGATCTTGGTAAATAACATACATTATAAGTGATTTTGTGTATTTATTGCAACATGTTTGTTTATTTCTTAATAACGCCATGTTCCAGCTATATGACGGCGGGTTGTAAATAATCTAGTCTGGACTAGACAATCCTGTGATTCATATTGAGAACAACGATCCCGACGTCAGGTTACCTAGTCACCGAGCCAGACCATCCGATTCATTTGGTCGTCTCTTACGACCAGCTCCGGTTCTAGCGGAGAATCCTTGCGGGGCAATAAGTAGGCGGATAACCAGTACAGCAACAATACTGATGGCAAACAGGACGTACAACAGCACACAGACTCCTCGGTCCAGACACTGGCGTGCTCACTGGAGTCATCATCCATCACAAAGGCTATCGTTGCTTCTGGTTGCGTTACGGAGGAACGTGACCGCCATCCATGGGAGCATCATCCTGGATAAGCCAGTGTAATATGTACAGGATATTTCATACGTCGGGGGGAAATATCATGTTTCATTCATCGAGTGACAGGGGAAAGGAGATATTTTCAAGAGTGACGTAGCCGCGAGTAAAAAAATGTCCTTTCCGCCGTCACGAGATGATAAAAACATGATATTTGACGATATACATGGAATATCCTATTTCTTATGTACTTTTTTGGTGTAGTTTTCTACCGGAGAATTTACTTTTTTTCATTACAAATGTAAAACCTTGAAACGTAAATTCTCCGTACCTAACACACAGAGACGTTTCACCACCAATTGTAATTGCGACCTAAAAAGTAGTTCCGAGTCTGCAAAATCTAAAAAAATATAAACAAATGTCTCAAAAAATATTCAGGGTCGCGAAAATTCGTAATCATACATTTGGATATGATTATATACAAAATCATCTTTAAAAAATATTCTTGACAGCTACGAAACCGCTGTTGGAAGCAAAGGAATTGTCTAGTCTTGATTGACTGGTTAAATGGGAAATTTACAGTTTATTACGAAACATTTTTCAGAGAATAACAAACCGTAAGACGCGATATCAACTCCAGAAATGACCATCTGTCATTATTGTGCCTTGTCACATGGAACTAATGGCAAAAGGACGTCAACAGTTAGTGTACGGGCTAGACACTTACGATAAAGGGAGACAATTGGAGGGGAGGTAACTCTTCTATGACAATAGTTCCGTCAAAGTGTTATGTTCACTGCAGTGAAATATCAAGTGTTGAGTTCAATGCAAAGAAAACATAACTTTTCTCAACTTAAGAAAACTCACATTGAAGTATGTAATACATTTTTATGTTCTTATCATCAGGAGTATAAAGGGTTCGATGGCACGTCATAAACCGAGTCATAAGGACTGACCACCCGATCAGTCGCCTCGTACGACCAGCATAGGCTGCTGGGGACCTATTCTAAACCGGAATCCCCGCGGGAAGACAAGCTTTGGTTGCTGGGGACCTGTTCTTAACCGGAATCCCCACGCAGAGACAAGCATAGGTTGCTGGGGACCCATTCTAACCCGGAATCCACACGGAGAGACAAGCATAGGTTGCTGGGGACCTATTCTAACCCGGAATTCCCATGGGGAGACCAGCATAGGTTGCTTGGGACCTGTTCTAACCTAGAATACCCACGGGGAGACAAGCATAGGTTGATGGGGACCTATTCTATACCAGGAATCCCCACGGGTAGACAAGCATAGGTTGCTGGGGACCTATTCTTTACCAGGAATCCCCACGGGGTGGCATCATAAGTGGTCATCGTACTGGCAATGACAAAATAGCCAGAACTCAAGCTAGAGATCACCAACATGCTCAATAACCATATAACTAATGATTAATTGATTTCCCAATTGAAAACCGACCAGATCGATTTACATAGAACCTAAACAGTTTATTGATCCAATAAATAAACTCTTGATAAATACACAAATGGAAAGGAAATCTAAGATGGGATTAATTGGGTTAGATTTGAACACAATATATCGTGTTTGAGCTAGCATTGAATAACTGAACATTCAAATTGAATAATTTGAATATCATAATTGAATAACAAATATTTGTCAACAGAGCAACAAGTTTGGGGTATAATTTGAGGTATGCATTTAGCTCCTACAACTAGCCATGATTCAGTCTAGTCCATGTTGCTTTACGACCCTTCCTTGTTGTGGTGTCTGACAATAGGTACGGGCTTGTTTGTGTAGGTGAGCGTGCTGGCCCCTTTTCGCGCACACTTGCGTCATGGTTGATTTTATCGGGGTCCATCCATATGGTTTTCACTCCTGTTTTGCCAATTGCGCCTCATCAGATCGTAGGGGCTGGTCGTTTTTTGGCATTCCCGTTTTGTTTTCACTATGGTTTTGCAACTAACTAAAGAACTATAAAATGTAATAAAACGACTTTGACAGTAGTATCTGACCTTTCTGGATGAGAACAGCCAATGGATAAGCGTGTTTCTCTCTCAGCCAGTAAAACGGGTCACATTGATACCAAAACAGGAACCTCTAAGACTATTTATACCGTGGAGCGTCGCCACCCAGTAAGTGATTCACGACCCTCTCAGCGTCATTGATGGATTCCAAGACAACTCTCGGCTTCTTGTCCACTTCCGGTCTCATTGACCTCTGTCGACGTCTGGGTCGTTGCTATTCATACCGCGATGGGCAAACCACCTCTGTTACAGTACTACTAACGTGATCTTCACTGGTCGCTAAGCATGGGAAACAGCTGAGGAAAAGAAAGTATACACGCATGTTTGATGATGGCTAAAATGAAACAAACAAGAAATGGTTATTCGATGGTAATGTATTTCCAACTGGTATATTCGACATCACATGCATCACATCAGTGAGTGTCTCACGCCAGGTGGCAATGTCACAGTACTCAGTAAGGAGCGGAATGAAGTGTCAATTTTCAAGAGTATACTTCCTTGTTCCCGGCAGCTTATATCATTGGGCTAGGACAATGAAACCGGCATGAGTGCGGACTAGCACAAGCAGCCACACACAAACAAGTGCACGAATGTCGTTGTGTTGTAGTAATCCTGAACACAACGTGGAACCCCATTTCACCCAGCACCTCAGATGCTGATTTGGTGTGCGTTTTTGATTTTGTGAGAATGTGAGACTCAGCCCTTGATTTTGTGAGAATGTGAGACACATTCTATTGCTGGCTCTTCCTTAAATATTTTTAACACAACAGACGGATAAGGATGAGGGGAGGTAAAATGGGGTTTAACGTCGCGTCCAAGATTATTGCACGTATATAAGGACGTGCATGCACGTGTGTGTGTGTGTGTGTGTGTGTGTACTGGTCCGGACTGATGCTGATTTATAGAGCTAGCCCACTGAGATACCATGCCGCAGTTTAACATGAATACCCCACTCAGACACAGTATACTGACTCCGAGCCGACCAGACCTTGTTTTAGCCCCTTAATGCCGAGCTCCAGACAGGGTAACAACAAGTACCACCTTTTAAAGTCTTTTGGTATGACGCGGCCGGGGATCGAACCCCGGACCTTCAGCTCTCCGGGCGGACGCTCTACCACTAGACCACGGAGGCGGTGGACGGATAAGAACGTGCCTGAATGGTGAAAATGTATGACGACGTTACACAGACTGTTGGACAATACGCCATCGTGAAATACTAAACAGTCATATCAAAATATACTGTTTACCTTGGCTGTTCTAAGGGTAAGAATTGCCACGGGTGACAGAGCATGCTTGGCGAGAGAAAGTGAGTGAGTGAGTTTGGTTTAACGCCGCTTTTAACACTATTACAATTATATCGCGTCGTGTCAGCTTAATGTGGGAGGAAAGCCCGAAGTGATGCAGGTCTCAGACGTTTACCACTTCGGTGAAACCACGAGCATGGGTATGGTGCTGACAAACCTAGAAACATAATCGGGGCAAACCGGGATCATAGGTTTCTGGCGTGCCCAAGGGACGCAACTCTGCACAGCGAATCGCGGCGCCTTAGACGACTGGGCCACCCGTGCCCCCAACGCCACTTTGAACACTATTCCAGTTACTAGTGTATCAAGGCGTGACAGCTTAATGTGGGATATGACTATATCATATGACGAGTGATGGCAATCGAATGTCAGTGGGTAGTCAATGAAGAGTATCAAGTGACACCATATTTGATTTTTATATTGGCTTAGCCTTTGGTATGTTCTTGAAATACTTGTTACTGTTATTGAAGGTCTAATTCGCTCAAATTCATACACTCCAAAATGTAATATATTCGTGATAACTCAAGAAGTGTTCACTGCAAAAGGATGGAATTTGGTATACTTCATCATTATATTGTTGCACTGAGTTGGATTTTGGAGCGACGGTCATTGAAGATCAAGGTCACTTGAACGGTCATTCGTATGAGATGTTTATAAGAGCAAGTACGCATGTTTTCAACCGGAAATAATAAAGCATGTGATTGGTTGAAATTGAGGGACAGGTTAATCAAACCCGGACTGTCTTATTAAGTTTGATAGAGGCATGGGAATATTAGATTTAAAAAAGTCTTGTATTACATATGTATCAAACTGTTAGGGTTGTCTGAGGGTGTTCGGCTAAAACAACAAGTTCGAATGTCGGACCCAGCTCATATCAGACAGCACGTCTGACGTGAATCAGGAAGGGGGCGGTCGGGTAGCCAAGTGGTTAAAGTCTTCGCTCATCACGCCGAAGACCCGGGTTCAATTCCCGACATGGGTACAATGTATGGAACTCATTTCTGGTGTCCTCCGTCGTGATATTGCTGGAATATTGCTGAAAGCGGCGTAAAACCATACTCACTCACTCACTGAATCAGGAAGAGGCCAAGTCTAAAGCCGACCAGGTCTATTCCCTGGTTATAAATATTCTCTCCAGCCGTCAGCTAGGTTTTCACGGCCACTCCCTTGTCCACAACCCCGTGCATCTTGTCCTGTATGACTGACCAGGGGGGCTCTTACATGTCAGGGTGCCCTTGTACAAAACAACCTCAGCGCTAAGACTGACGCAAGTCTATGTTAAGGTGTGGGAGTTACAATCACCTTAGCGCTAAGACTGTCGCAAGTCTATGTTAAGGTATGAGAGTAACAATCATCTTTGCGCTAAGGCTGTCGCAAGTCTATGTTTAGGTGTGGGAGTTACGATCACCTTAGCGCTAAGACTGTCGCAAGTCAATGTTAAGGTGTGGGAGTTACGATAACCTTTGCGCTAAGGCTGTCGCAAGTCTATGTTAAGGTATGGGAATTACGATTACCTAAGCGCTAAGACTGTCGCAAGTCTATGTTAAGGTGTGGGAGTTACAATCACATAAGCGCTGAGAGTGTCGCAAATCTATGTTAAGGTGTGGGAGTTACGATCACCTTAGCGCTTAGACTGTCGTAAGTCAATGTTAAGGTGTGGTAGTTACAATCACCTTTGCGCTAAGGCTGTTGCAAGTCTATGTTAAGGTATGGGAATTACGATTACCTTAGCGCTAAGACTGTCGCAAGTCTATGTTAAGGTGTGGGAGTTACAATCACATTAGCGCTGAGAGTGTCGCAAATCTATGCTAAGGTGTGGGAGTTACGATCACCTTAGCGCTAAGGCTGTCGCAAGTCTATGTTAAGGTGTGGGGGTTGCAATCACCTTAGCGCTGAGAGTGTCGCAAATCTATGTTAAGGTGTGGGAGTTACAATCACATTAGCGCTGAGAGTGTCGCAAATCTATGTTAAGGTGTGGGAGTTACGATCACCTTAGCGCTAAGACTGTCGCAAGTCAATGTTAAGGTATGGTAGTTACAATCACATAAGCGCTGAGACTGTCGCAAGTCTATGTTAAGGTGTGGGAGTTACGACCACCTTAGCGCTAAGACTGTCGCAAGTCTATGTTAAGGTGTGGGAGTTACAATCACATTAGCGCTGAGACTGTCGCAAGTCTATGTGAAGGTGTGGTAGTTACGATCACCTTAGCGCTTAGACTGTCGCAAGTCTATGTTAAGGTGTGGGAGTTACGATCATCATAGCGCTACACTGTCGCAAGTCTGTGTTAAGGTATGTGAGTTACGATCATCATAGCGCTACACTGTCGCAAGTCTATGTTAAGGTGTGGGAGTTACGATCATCATAGCGCTACACTGTCGCAAGTCTATGTTAAGGTATGGGAATTACGATCACCTTAGTGCTAAGACTGCCACAAGTCTATGTTAAGGTATGGGAGTTACAATCACCTTAGTGCTAAGACTGTCGCAAGTCTATGTTTAGGTGTGGGAGTTACGATCACCTTAGCGCTAAGACTGTCGCAAGTCAATGTTAAGGTGTGGGAGTTACAATCACCTTTGCGCTAAGGCTGTCGCAAGTCTATGTTAAGGTATTGGAATTACGATTACCTAAGCGCTAAGACTGTCGCAAGTCTATGTTAAGGTGTGGGAGTTACAATCACATAAGCGCTGAGATTGTCGCAAATCTATGTTAAGGTGTGGGAGTTACGATCACCTTAGCGCTTAGACTGTCGCAAGTCAATGTTAAGGTGTGGTAGTTACAATCACCTTTGCGCTAAGGCTGTCGCAAGTCTATGTTAAGGTATGGGAATTACGATTACCTTAGCGCTAAGACTGTCGCAAGTCTATGTTAAGGTGTGGGAGTTACAATCACATTAGCGCTGAGAGTGTCGCAAATCTATGCTAAGGTGTGGGAGTTACGATCACCTTAGCGCTAAGGCTGTCGCAAGTCTATATTAAGGTGTGGGGGTTGCAATCACCTTAGCGCTGAGAGTGTCGCAAATCTATGTTAAGGTGTGGGAGTTACAATCACATTAGCGCTGAGAGTGTCGCAAATCTATATAAGGTGTGGGAGTTACGATCACCTTAGCGCTAAGACTGTCGCAAGTCAATGTTAAGGTATGGTAGTTACAATCACATAAGCGCTGAGAGTGTCGCAAGTCTATGTTAAGGTGTGGGAGTTACGACCACCTTAGCGCTAAGACTGTCGCAAGTCTATGTTAAGGTGTGGGGATTGCAATCACCTTAGCGCCGAGACTGTCGCAAGTCTATGTGAAGGTGTGGTAGTTACGATCACCTTAGCGCTTAGACTGTCGCAAGTCTATGTTAAGGTGTGGGAGTTACGATCATCATAGCGCTACACTGTCGCAAGTCTATGTTAAGGTATGTGAGTTACGATCATCATAGCGCTACACTGTCGCAAGTCTATGTTAAGGTGTGGGAGTTACGATCATCATAGCGCTACACTGTCGCAAGTCTATGTTAAGGTATGGGAATTACGATCACCTTAGTGCTAAGACTGCCACAAGTCTATGTTAAGGTATTGGAGTTACAATCACCTTAGTGCTAAGACTGCCGCAAGTCTATGTTAAGGTATGGGAGTTACAATCACCTTAGTGCTAAGACTGCCACAAGTCTATGTTAAGGTATTGGAGTTACAATCACCTTAGAGCTAAGACTGCCGCAAGTCTATGTTAAGGTATGGGAGTTACGATCACCTTAGTGCTAAGACTGCCGCAAGTCTATGTTACAATCACATTAGCGTTGAGATCGCTTTGTACGACGGCACCCGGGTCCCGCATCTTTCATACCTCTCTGCGCGGCTCGTAATTACTTTGATAATGTGGTTCTGTTGACTAGGACATTATCACCGAGAAGCCATCTGCATGTCACCTGCTTGTCTAATGTCACCCTTGGTTCAAGTTTTACTGCTAAACACCTGACCAGTACGTACACATTATCTATGGGAGGACAATCTGGCTGGTATTGCCTTTCGGCGACAAGTGTCAATTGACACATCTATGCCGCTATCCCATTATGAGGATAAAGGGATCCACTAACCAGTGCATGTGAGCCGGAAAAGGACTATCCCCTAACTGGAATATATGTTTCCGCCATCATCATTCAACCTATGCATATAACTTTCTTCTTAAGGTAACGATCAGCAGTACTGCATTGGGCATTTGTTTTCTCGAACTGGAAGCACTGTCATTAAATAGGAAGTGCATATCGTGAGTGAGTAAGTGAGTTGTGTTAAACGCCGCTTTGAACAGTATTCCAGTTTTATCAGATTAATTTGGAAAGTCTGGTCTTAGACGTTTACCACTTTGGTGAAACCAACGGGTATGGTGCTGACAAACCTAGAAACATAATCTACCGACCAGGGTTTCGCACCTACAACGATAGGATTGCGTGCCCAAGGGACGCAGCTCTGAACTGCGGCGCTTGAGACGAGTGGGCCTGCCGTGCCCCTCGGAAGAGCTTATTGAGGTAGCTATTAACATCGTACTGTATAAGGCATTCGTTTTCCCAAGGTGGATGTAATTATCCCTTTTAAGTTACTATGAGGCACATAAGTTTCTATTTTAAAGTTGTCTAGCATTGGATTGGGGTTTCCCAAAGCGGAAGTGATAACAATAAACTAGAAGTGCTTATAATGTAATCATTAAGGTAGCTGCAGACATATCATTCATGTATGAACATTGCAGTGCTTTGAGCATCTGTTTACCCATCTTCCCAATTCAGGGTAGTTAACTGACTGTAAAAGTCCAGTTTTCACCCTCGCCGAACTTAACTGGCCTCGATCGTAGCCCGACCAGTGGTTATTACGAGTTATGTCCCTTCTATGTCCCTCCTATTGACTAATGAGATCCCACCTCTCATATCACTTGCATTTGCTTCAAATAAAATGGCGTCACCCAGTGAAGGCGATCTGATCGCTAGTCAAGATCTATATTGTAATAAAACGGTTCTTACTTCTCGAAATGCATCAAAACACGTGAGCATCTTGATTAAAAGCATGAAAAGATTTGGAAAATATGTGTTGACGCTAAGTTGTCGGTACACATGCTTTGCAAATCCTGCAATCGACCAAAATCTGCACGGCTGTTGACGAACCGTATGTCAGTTTCGTTACGCGATTTTGATTTATAGACTCGTGTAGCCAAAATATAACTCTGGAATTCCAGCCTATTTCGGCAAGGGTGGAAACTGGACGTTTATAATCAGTCAGCTCCCTTGCCTCGGGAAGATGGTGTTTACCCCAAATGTAAGTTGTGTTGTTAAACCGGAAGTGCTGATCCCCTGGAAGTTTCGGTCTTCACCAACCCATGTTTGTCGCAAGAGGTCAGGGTCGATGACGTGGTTGCTGCATGTCATCGTATCCCAGTTTTGCAGATCGATGTTTATAATGTCACATAGTCCTGCACCATGACTGTGGAATATATTTATTTTATGAAACAAAATCTAGAAACGCATACAAAAGCAAGTCCAGCCAGCTCTAGCTGGCTCTATTCATGAAATCAGCATAGAGAATTTTGTGTGGTTTTTTTTTAGATTCAAGAAGGATATTGTGTAATATGAAATTTCATAGACTAAATGTTAGTCTAAATGTCACTGAACTGACTCGTTTGTTTTCAGACTGTCGTCATATAGCTTGACTATGCGTTGGTGCAGCGTTAAAGAACAAACAAATAAATTGTACAGTATTAACAAATGTGAAGTCATGAATTCCGGTTATTACTGTGTTCTTAAGGTACCTAGAGGCCCAGTTTGGGGGCATTCCGGAAAAAGTGGAGATGGAGCTGCTTCTGTTTTTATACAAATACATTCATATTTCATATTTAAAAAGAAATTGCAACAACAACAAAACGCCAATGAAATTACAGATTCACTTGACAAAGTATATTTTAAAAAACCTTGCTATCACATGTTCACAAATAAACAAGACAACATTCAATAACCAAAATGATTTCATTGATAGTGTTTTACGTTTTGTTGAGTTGACGCAAACGTATGTCAAACGAGTAAAGGTATGAACACTGGTGCACTATACAGTGCTTAATGACTGACAGGAACACCAAGGGGGTGGTCGGGTAGCCTAGTGGTAAAAGCAGTCGCTCGTCACGCCGAGGACCCGGGTTCGATTCCCGACATGGGTACCATGTGTGAAGCCCATTTCTGGTGTCCCCCACCGTGAGATTGCTGGAATATTGCTAAAATCGGCGTACAACCATTCTCACTCACTCACTCACTCAGTAACCCTAGTATTTTGCAAGGACGCGGACACAACACAGTGTTAGAAACACTGACAGGGACCCAGGCAATCCATTGAAAATTGTTTACTCTGATACGAAACCTTTCTGCGTGAAGATCTGAGGTCACCTCCATCGAAGGTCGCGTTATGTGTCAGCCTGGTTCCCTGGCGCCAGCGCACTATCCTCAGGGAACCAGGCTAGTGATGTGAACCCTGAGTGAACTTTAAACGCCCAATCAAAATCAAAAGCTTAGGTTCTTCAGCCAATCAGATGTCAGCTTTCAGAATCGATTCTGCTTCATTACTTTACCACCATCATTCTGAATTAATTTTTTTATCAAAATTTAAAATGACACAGAACATAAATATTCCTTCGATGCTATTCCCGCTTGCTATTGATAGATTCCATGGCGCTCGATCAGATACGAAAGGGTGAACAAGATATACACAATAATATAATGGCGCGACCTGTGTCGGTTACATTCGGAACAAGTCGAGATTAACTTCCTTTTCGAGATACAGAAAATGATAAAATGCAGGTGTGAATGATAAGTTCATTCATACCGAGAATTGAGAAGCCTCGACTGCTGACTGGCTGATGAGATTGGAACCGATTTTTAAGAGTGTAGAGCAATGGACACTGACTTAACGCAGTTGTACACAGAGTTACCCAACGAACACCTGCTGTCGTCACTGATAGGGCTTCATAAACTCCTGCTTAAGATGATGTCGGAATCGCACAATGGACTCTGCTGTAAGCTGAGATAGATGTCTGATGACTATGGAAAGAATTTTGTAGCGTTTATGTACAGATACTGTTGGCTGGACAAACGACAACACCCTGTTATACTACCCCATAGCAACCCAGTCTACGTAGTGGCCCTATCGCCAAGTAATATGCTCTAAATAAACTGAGGTCAGTTAATGAAAAGAAATCGATTTATTACAAAATATGACTGTGTTCCTCATTAGGCAACGGATATTATAAAACGCCTTCTTGGGAACGATATGACGACATCAACCCACGCTGATGTTCAACATATACAAGAAACCCTAATTAAGTTTAAATCCTTCTTTAATGAGAGATGATAAAAACTATAAATGATGAAGCAGAGAAAGGAATATCTGCCTCCAGGTATAATTCATGAAGTTACCTCAGCGCAAAGAGAAACTCATTTAAATCAGTTATTAAAGGAACAATTGCAGCACAAACCACCTTGTAACCACGCTCCCTGACTGGAAATGGGAACAATGTGTAAACGAATGGTTTAGGCACTATGGTGAATGAGAGTATGCGCGTTCACAGTTAAATTATCTCGGCTATTAAATGTAAATAAAATGAAATATGAAATCTATTAAAATTTATGGATTAATATTGAAAAGAAAAATAGATACTTAGTGAGTGAAATAAAATTAAACGTATTGGTATTGTTTAAGCCATGGAGCCACGAGTATCAAATAGTGATGACACAGGTGTTCGTGACAAGGTGAACGTATCCTGTCCCTCCGGTGGCAGTTATGTCTCAGTTGGACTCGAAACAGCGTAAGACGACCTAGTGATCTGACTGCAGACAAAAACCCTGTTCATTTGCAATTATCTCGGTCTTACATTGACTCTTCAGCCTAAGTAGTGGTAACAACTGCCAGTTTGTATTCACTCCGAGCTCTACCTATTACCCCTGGCCCCTTGACAATGATTCAGTGGACATGTCGGCAATGGCAATGGACGGAGAAGACGCTAGTCTGAACCGATAAACGAGTCTCCACGGCACCAGGGCTTCTTCATACACATACGAATAAGATGACTTCTCACAAAAGCATAATTATCTAAGTTTTTAGATCACAGAAGCTATAGAAAACAAGCCCTCCTCTGGGATTTGTCTTCAAAGGTCAAGGTCAAATTGCGCTCTTACTGTCACCTGCCGCGAGAGATGCTGAACGACCGATGACCGAGCTCTGTGATTCTCAACATATCTCTGGGCAGAGCACAATGATTTACCATTCGGTGTCATCTCTGGTATAAATTGGCAATTTGAATGTCAGAAATAAAACGCTGGGCGTTCGTTCCCTTGTCTCCGCACCTCAATTTTCGTGGCAGCGGGAGGTGATAGGGGATCAATCAGGGGAGGTAATAAAGGCCTGACCAGTATCATGATTGAAAGGAGGCCGATAACTTCATCTGAGGCGATGAACTGACAGTTAGGCTACAGACTGATAACTCCATTTGGTCACAGCTCCAGATACCACAATCACATTCACAAACACGCTTATAGGTAAGTGAGCCGTCACGGACAAGCGTTAGCAAGGTGGTAGGGGACATTAAGCCTCGGTTTGACGTTGATGGGATGAATCGATCATGGACGCATATTATTTGCCCGGTCGAACACTGAGTTCGTTCGCAGAAGGAGAAAATCAGTCTCACAGTTGTATGTGGCTGTGTAGAGATTCGAACCTTCACATTTAAATACACACGTCAAACGTCAACGCCAGAGAATAACCAGTCTCGATTATCCGACGAGACAGATTTCTGTGGGAATAACGGCAAATAGCGGTGAAAAACTATACGAATGGATCACTGAAAACCATTGATGACACCAGGTAGTCGGGAAAAATGTAGGCGTGTCCTGCCCGACCGGTAACCAGTACATATAAAAAAAATGTATGGATAAGCGCAGTGTGAGATACCACTAAGTATACTGTTGAGTGAGTGAGTTTGGCGTAACGCTGCTTTGAAGTGAGTGAGTGAGTATGGTTTTACGCCGCTTTTAGCAATATTACAGCAATAAAACGGTGGGGGACACCAGAAATGGGCTTCACACATTGTACCCATGTTGGGAAACCCGGGTCTTCGGCGTGACGAGCGAACGCTTTAACCACTAGGCTACCCGACCGCCCCGCCGCTTTGAAGAGTATATCAGTTGTATTACGCTATGTCAGCGTCATGTGATGAAAGCCATAACTGATATAGGTCTAAGACACTTGACCAAGGGTAGGGTGCTGAGAAGACGACTCATAATCAGGGCGAATCTGAGATTCGAACTCACGATCCTTGTATTCTGGCACGTCTAAGGCCCGCAACTCTGCACAACGAATTAAAATGCCTCAGTCGACTGGATCAACCGTACCAACTACGGTAGAAGAGCAGACCTGCTAGAGGATGTGTGTGTCCGTGGTTGAATTTAGACGTCAAACGTCAAACGTCAATTACCACACGTCATACTTATACTTCTGGGGTCAGATTACATGAGCCACTTAATTGGTCGTCGACTTGTTGTGAATTCCCGCGAAGAATATTTTCTAAATAACACGAACCACTGTTATATAAACAGCGGGCAAAAGAAAGTACACGGCCATGTTTGATGGTAGCTAAAAGTGAAACAAACAAGAAATGTTTATTCGATAGCGATGTATTTGATAGGGGAATCATGGTTGTGTTTTGGAAAGTGTTTCGGCGACTGTGTTCAGCCTAATTACGTTTTGATAACGTTTGCAATTTGTTGGTCAAATCCAATTTTGAAGTGAAACTTTTTCCCGACAGTTTATTTTAACACTCTTCAAATTGTGAACGTGAATCAGGCATATCCGAGCATACACGCTGACATATACCAAAGAATTGACATACCACAGACAGAGGTCTACATAAGTCATCTATAATTACCTAGGAATGATTTAATGAAGACAGCTTTATCATGTTAAAGTGTACATCTTTAAATCTGATTTGCTATAATTCAACAACCAAAAGCGTGCGGCGGGCGCATCTTGTCGCCCAAAATGGCGAATGTCACGTGACCCCCTAAAAGCGTGTCCATCTGAATAGACGGTGTTGGCATTTTGAAATAAGTAAGAACTCTATCGTTGTATTTATGTGAGGAAATTGTTCATGTCGGGAGCGGAAATGGATAGTAGGCGGAAGCTAATGGGTCGTATTCAGATGCGACAGTATCCCTTCTACAGCCCGTATGTTTCGAGTAATTGAAAAAGTCATCGTGAGCAGCGACATATGACGCGTCGGGTCTGGGACACCTCCGGTAAAAGACAATTTGGGTAAAATACCATTAAGTAGTTTTGACAGCAGTTCCCACTAGTATCTGTGATTCGACTACCATCTTGACAGGGGTTTCATTAAACCCTTTTTTTTAGCCACACGTATACTCGCGGTGTTATGTGCAGTGTCATGTGACGTGTAATGTGAAGCATACTTTAACAATCGATTGCAGACGACGACTTATTGAGCAACTACCCCACACGACATCTCAAGTCAAAATGATGTCCTAACCTAATGACAACATAGAATTTATGTCTGATGTGACTCTTTCAAAGCCGGTGTTCCAGTTATTACTGGCCCGTAGAATTTGGTACAGGTAGAGATTCCTCGCCCACGTAAAGGATATTTAAAATTTAAAGTCACGTCAGCAATATTCACCCGCATGTTGTACCAGTAAACATCCATGACTCAAAGATAAACCAAAATCCTCACCAAGGAAGGACTTTCTTACAAGGATAGACGTACGAGCCGTATTGCTGGGTTCTGCAAATGTACCACCAAATCACTGTCCTAATCTTTAATACTATCAAGGAAGGACTTTCTCACAAGGAGAGATGTACGAGCCGTATTGCTGGGTTCTGCAAATGTACCACCAAATCACTGTCCTAATCTTTAATACTATCAAGGAAGGACTTTCTTACAAGGAGAGATGTACGAGCCGTATTGCTGGGTTCTGCAAATGTACCACCAAATCACTGTCCTAATCTTTAATACTATCAAGGAAGGACCTTTAGAGTATATATAATATTTCAGACAAGTAGAATCAATACCATTCTCGGAAAAGAACCAAGTTCAAATCTATCAAACTGTACACCACTATCCCCAAGAACAAACTTTAAAAAAATAACTTCCTTCCTTGGTCCACGGGAGGTTTGTTTACTAAACGTGGTGACGATAGATATAGTTACATACTTCTACCTTCAGAGCTTCAGGATAATTTGTCAAAAATGAAAGCAAATGACATCTGAAGTTTACTGAGAAGACAATGTGTCAAATACTGGACTGCCTCATTGATAACATCAATGTAAAGGTCAGGGGTCAGACATTTTGGCAAGAAGTAGGCATATCCATGGGTACCGTTTGTTCTCCCCCCACTGCTGATCTGTTTCTTTAGGCATCTGAATGAATGCATATTGGTTTCTAGTCGCATTGACAAAGTCGAAACAAGGGACTTTTTAAAACCCAGTTGAAGTCATCCCACTTGTCATACAATCTTGTGGAAAGTGGCGCGACCTTAACAACAACTACCCAACAAAATTACTCTGGGAGGCATTCTGGGATAAGATGGTGACGTCATTTCCGAGACGAAGATGTGGTGGCGGAGGGTCCAGAGTAAACTGCCGGGCACAAGAAAGTATGCACTTGAAAACTGGATTTAACCAAAAAGTTATAAAGTTACGAAGCCGACCTGTTGTTAGATATGTATTGTTATAATGCATGAAGTATCAACTATGATACCAGTATCAAATACCTCACCATTTTTATCCACCATCAAACATGGGTGTATACTTTCTTTTGTCCGCCAATTTATTCATGATAGAATGGAGATCTAATGCACTAATTAATTCTATATTCGCATAGGAAACCTTCATACCATGAAAGCTCCACACATTCTTCCCACCTGAGGTATCGAACCCGGGCCTTCCGCGTGACGAGCGACATCTAGAACCACTGAGCCACCCTATCGCACCAATTAAATGATCAGTGTCTGCAGTAATTTTATCAACTTTGTAGGGAGACACTTGCCACGTTTAAAACAATAACCAACAACACGACTGTTTCCCCCGGTTCAGATCTGTTTCCTCTTTGTGATGCTGGTGTTGGTACATTTCCCTGACAAATTCTAAATCGATTTAGACGGGGCTACATTATCGTCAGTTCCAGCTGTACAAGGTAAATACCACATGTTATTAAAGATCTCGACTCTCGTCAAGAAGGGCAACACACGTTACAGTACACCGACATGTCTGATGACAGGCAACTCTGACGCCATTGGTACGCCAAGGAGACAGCCGATACAGGGAATTAACTTTGATAGCTTCCCTGGTGTTAATGCCAAAACAAAGTTCGTTTAACTATACCGGCGGTAAATGAAGCCTTACCAGTCTTTGCATTTGGAATTTGTTTCATGGTTTTCGTAATTGATGTAAGAGATAGTTGTCATGAGAACAACACATTAACCTTCGTGAGGTCGAGATGACCCAACTGGGTTGATGAAAATGGCAGTACTGATAACGATGTTATTCCGTTATGGGGATAGACTGAATTGGTTGTTATTTTCGCTCTGTAATTGACAGCAGCTATGACGTAGTGGACTCTGTCCTGAGAGTCATCAAATATCTGAGAGCGGAGTGGCCCAGTGGCCTAAGTCGCCATATCTTGCCTTGCAGAGTTTCCTCCCTTTGATGTGCCGGATCTACTTTTAGTGGAGTGGCAGTCCCAATCGTGCCCGTTGTTTACAAAAGTGATACACGTCTTCGATTAGACTGACATTTAGTCCCAGAAATGAAGTTATCTCATTGAATATATAGTATCTACAAAATGAAAAGAATAAAATCCAAATGGAGCCCAGAACAGTCCTTAAATATCAGGAGATGAGGCAATCTAGACTTGCCAAATCATTCTAGACTTGAGTTGAACTCCTTTTTAAATTTTATTTTTAATTTTCTCTTGGGTCTGGGAGATCATTCTACGATCATTTGTTCATGTGGGTCTTATGTTCCCTGTGTTCTTCCCTGACACAGCGTCGTATTCTGTTCTAAATGGCACGAACCCTAAGTCACTCGCCAAATTTATACGTCCCCGAGTAAGGAAGAGAGTGAGTTTTTACTGTTTGATTTGTTTTTGTTTTGTTTTACGCCGCATTCAGCAATATCCAAGCTATTTAACGGCGGTCTGTAAATAATCGAATCTGGAACAGACAATCAAGTGATTGACATCATGATCATCAATCCACGCAATCGGGATACGATGACATTCATCAAACTTGTCAGCGAGTCTGACCACCCGATCCCGTTTGTCGCCTCACAAGACAAGCATGGTCGCCTTTAACGACGTGCATAGTTTGCTGAAGACCTGAAGACCTAAGCCGGGTCAGTTTAAAGAGTCTTCTAGTTATATCGTGGCGTGTCAGCTTAATGTGGGATGAAAGCCCGAAGTGGTGCAGGTCTTGGACGTTTACCACTTTGGTGAAACCCACGAGCACGGGTATGGTACTGACAAACAAAGTAACATGATCGGGGAGAACCTGGATTCGAACCCACGATCAAAGGTTTCTGGCGTACCCAAGGGACGCAACTTGGTACAACGAATTGAGGCGCCTTGGACGACTGGGCAACCCATGACCTAAAACTCCCCCGAAGTACGGACTATATGTTAACACATATAAAGTGTACACTCCCTCCCAACACTCACGATACATCATGCGTGGTTTGGTGGCGGAGTGGTGAAGTTTTGATTTGTACATATACAAACTGTCCGTCGAACTACTTAGAAATTAAGTAATCTGATTTTATATCTTATGAACCTATTTGGAAATGCAAATTTGAAAATTGAATGAATGTTTTACGCCACAGTACGTGATATTGCAGCTACATCACGTTGGTTTCGCGGACCAGGCAAACCAGTGACTGATAACATGAACAACGATCTATGCAGCCAGGATCCGATAACATGCACTCGGCCAAGGCACGGGGTCTTACGATTCTATTCCCACAGTCGGCGCTTAAGAAAGGCACGAGGTACTGTAGACCTATTCTTCACACACGACTGTTTGCAATGGTACAGCATTTGGTGAACTAAAGCGATGGAATTATCACACCAGTGGTACTAGTCTGTCGGATTAGAGAGGTTTCACTGTAAAATATTTTCGTTATATCATTGTGTGCTGCTTGCTGTAGTCTCACTTACAGGTCCCAGATAACCAAGGATGGATCCGGCATTTCTAAAAATATCTACAAAATCAAAATCCTCTTTCAGATAAATGTACTGATTTTATTACTTCTACATTTGGTTTTCAAAAAGGGTGGAGTCAGGACACCCTGGTTCATTTCAACACATCATTAGTTTGAACTTACAACAACACTCAGTTTACAAATAAGTCTTAAACCCTGGCAGGGTAACAACAAGTACCTTCTTTTGACGTCTTTTCATATGACGCGGCCGGGGCCAAACACTGGACCTTCCTCTCTCCGGGCGAACGCTCGTACGGGCCCGTACCGTTATTACAAAGTTTGACAAGTGGGCCCAAATAGGCCTTTGTCCCCCTTCGTCCAGACCGCCGTCATATAGCTGGAATATTGCTGAGTGCGGCGTTAGTCAACAAACCAACTAACCAACCCTTGATAAGAATCTCACCAACTGGTCAGCAAATTCAAAACGTCAACGACAGAGAGATGACGGTCTGGACTCGCAGCCGAAACAGAGTCCATATGGCGTGAAAGGCAAAATAGTGATGAAATGAATATGAATGGATCACTGGAAATGTGTGAAGGCACCAGGTGTTCGCTAAAGGGTAATCATGTCCCGCTCTACCGACAGCGCCCACCACAGTGTTCATGTCACGAGTAACCCAAGTGCCAGTGAGTGAAGGGGGGTCAGGGTTATAGGATCCCGTTGACAAGTCAGGTTTCGTCCAAATGTCTACTGGGGACACGGGTGGCCTTGTCGTCGAAGGCGCCGCGATTCGCTGTGCAGAGTTGCGCCTCTTTGGCACGCCAGAAACCTATGATTGTGGTTTCGAATCCCGGTTCGCCCCGATTATGTTTCTGGGTTTGTCAGCACCACCGAAATTGTAAACGTCTGAGACCTGCATCACTTCGGTCTTTCCTCCCACATTAAGCTGACACGCCACGATATGACTTGAATACTGTTAAAAGACAACTCACTCACACCCAAATATCCACCATACAAATTCTGAAATGACTTAGATGAATTGATGTGTACATTTTTATCTAAGTTTTCAGGTGGGGTTAAAGGTTCGAGATCTCATAAATCGTTTAATGTTCTACACAAATGAAATTAAAGGACACCCGATGTCTTACTATAGTTAATCTGTCATGTCATATATGATGTTTTTCATATGTCTATAGTTAATGTCATGTCATGACAGACTAACTATAGTCATTGAACAAATCGGGTGTTCCTTAACTTCTTTTGAGTGGTATATATCTTCATGGATCTTTGTAAGCTTATCAGACAAGTCATGAACTGGTTTGTTTCCATGTTCTGGAATAGTTTTATTTTCTATCTTTTGCTTTTCTCCATGGCAACAAGTTTTTGTTTCCGGTGCCAAAACGTCAATTATTTCTCCATGAAACTTTGCACATTTATGAGGGTAGTTAAGACTGAAGCCTATATGTTTCACAAATATCTAGGTTGATTTATTCAGAATTGCCAGCTTACAATGGTTGGGAGATGGACTCTGTCTTCGTGTTACGTCTGCATCGTACCAGCATGTGAAGGTCGCCCTCTTTTAATTACGATAAATACAGTTGATCAAATCAAAGAACTCTCATGAACGAGAGGCACCCGGCGCTATGTTATGAGAGATGAAATAGTGACGTCACTTCCCAAACAAAGTAGCTCTTATGAAGTAAGGACCCAGGGTACTTACCGGGGATACAATACACTGGATAATCGAGGATGTGTGACGTGTGCACCAGCAAACTGTTATTTCAAGTGTATTTTTTAATTGCTATTGACTCATAATAATACAATACTGTTTTCTGTCGTAAAAGTATTCGGAGGTCTATCGATTGAAACTGGTGGTTAAGTCGCCATTGTCACAAATGTCACTGCATAATGTTTAAGATACTGCATAATGTTTAAGATGTTTAAGGCACGTGACCATCACTATAAGTCTTCTCCTCTTCTCGTTAACAGCTCCTACCAAAATGTCACCACCGATATCGATTGGCTCCATCGTCCAGCATCCCCTCAGCATGGCTAGCTGCTTCTTGTAGCATGTGGACATTATGCGAGTCACTGTACAAAACCGATTGCCCTTCAGAAACGAACGTGTCCCCCGTTGTGAAAGGCATTGCACTTTGACCATACCTCGAAGGATCCTTCATTTATACACCTGTGCCGTGGAGGGGCAAACACTGAGGGGTCAAACATTTGATGATCGGAGGGGGGGATTTAAAAAAATAAATAAATTTGATTATGAAAATAGTGAAGAATTTTTTTTGTTCCGAACGTAATATTCCGTCTGTAATAGAATATACTAAAATATGAAATGTCGGTTCCTTTGTGTGTTTGTTATTTAACGCCACACTCAGCAACATTCCTGCTACATGACGGGGGTCTGTAAATAATTGAATCTGGACAAGATAGTTCAGTGATTGACATCATGAGCGTCGATCGACGCAATTTGGATACAATGACATGCGAGCCTGACCACCCGATCCCGTCTGTAGCCTCTTACGACAAGCATAGTCGCCTTTTGCGGCAGCGATCGGGCATATGGGTGGGTGGTTGAGTGGTTGAGTGGTTTGAGTGAGTGAGTGAGTGAGTGAGTAGGGTTTCATACCACTTAAAGCAACCTTCCAGCCATATCAACTCTGGTGGTTGGAAGAGACAGGCTTCATACATTTTACCTATTTTGAAAACTGAACTCGAGTCTCCAGCCAAGGCTTTTGCACCACAGTTGCCCCACAATTGCCCCACAGATGCCCCACGCCCCCAATGGCATTAAATGAGAGGAGGATATTAAAGTAATCAGCTTCACAAAGTGTCTTGGAAGATGCTACTTGCGTGTGTTTGGTGATACGATGTACTCATGACAGCCACTTGTCTAGCCTATCAATCGCAGTCCTCTATAGGAAAATAGCTTAAAGCTCTAAATGTCAGCCACAAGCTGACGCCATAATTTCGTGAAGTGGGTCTTGCAATGACGTGTCATATCCGACATGCGCTCCAGCTTATAAGTAAGATTGGACAGACTTTTGTCACCTACGATCATGGCGATGTGGATCTATACCTACATGCAACCTCGAAAAGGTCAACACTAGGTACCCCAAACCAACAGTGAGGGGCTCCGTCAAAGGCTCCAATGGGATGAACATGCCACACGGAGGAGACTTCCCATAGCCCGTGTGAAGCACTGCCATACAATCTCAGCCATCAATAAGAATTTTCATTTGTTCAGTTTTCAAGTTTTAAATCGGGAACATATTCCAAACATTTTTCAAATTGTAGTCTCGAAAGGAAGTTGCCAGTTTGAAACTGGTGCCGTAAAGCTCGAGAAAGATTCTTTTGGATGGGCAAAAATCGTTCTGACTTGACCTGTAATGGGATGTCTTCAGATCTGATTGTAATGAGATTGGATGAATGAAATGTGATTATACAGAATTGTAATTACAGGTTTATTGGATGGCTATTGTCGGACAAGGGGGAAGTATTGTAGGGCAATAGTTGAATATGATAATTGGAGTCAAAGATTAACTCGTTGTCATTGTCACCCGAAATTGAAATATACTGCCATCCATCCTGTGTCATCTGGAAATGTCCGTTATAATGTAAACTATTCTCCATCTACAGTCCTCCACACTCTCTAGTGATTTTGTTGTTTCTCACTTTTAAGAAAAGATTAGTTACAGGTACTAGTATTTGATAGTGATTCATAAACACATGCTTATAATATAGATGGAATCGGACAATGGATTCTGCCTTTGGCAAAACAGTTCTTGTCATTATGGAAAGGTGTTTGTCGCTTTTATTTCCATGACTCAATTAAACATACGATTATGCATATTTCTGATCTTTAAAATGCCCCTTATCTATTAATTCCTCTCATCTATTAATTCCTCTCATCTATTAATTCCTCTGACCTATTCATTCCTCTGATCTATTAATGCCTCTGACCTATTTATTCCTCTGATCTATTAATGCCTCTGACCTATTAATGCCTCTGATCTTAGGTATTATAGGTTGGACATATGGCATCACCAGGAACAGTTTGGACGCATGGCATCACCAAGAAGGTTGGACGCATGGCATCACCAGAAAAAGTTTGGACGCATGGCATTACCAAGAAGGTTGGACGCATGGCATCACCAGGAACAATTTCGACGCATGGCATCACCAGGAATAGTTTGAACGCATGGCATCACCAGGAACAGTTTCGACGCATGGCATCACCAGGAACAGTTTCGACTCATGGCATCACCAGGAACAGTTTGAACGCATGGCATCACCAGGAACAGTTTCTACGCATGGCATCACCAGGAACAGTTTGATTGCATGGCATCACCAGGAACAGTTTGGACGCATGGAATCACCAGGAATAGTTTGAACGCATAGCATCACCAGGAACAGTTTGGACGCATGGCATCACCAGGAACAGTTTGGACGCATGGCATCACCAGCAACAGTTTGGACGCATGGCATCACTAGGAACAGTTTGGACGCATGGCATCACCAGGAACAGTTTGGACGCATGGCATCACCAGGAACAGTTTGGACGCATGGCATCACCAGCAACAGTTTGGACGCATGGCATCACTAGGAACAGTTTGGACGCATGGCATCACCAGGAACAGTTTGGACGCATGGCATCACCAGGAACAGTTTGGACGCATGGCATCACCAGGAACAGATTGGACACATGTGCAAGCGATGGACACAATGGACTACATCATAGGTGCTGTCAATCCCAGAGCGAAAATAACACCCAATTCAGTCTATCCCCATAACGGAATAACAACGTTCTCAGTACTGCCATTTTCATCAACCCAGTTGGGTCATCTCGACCTCACGAAGGTTAATGTGTTGTTCTCATGACAACTATCTCTTACATCAATTACGAAAACCATGAAACAAATTCCAAATGCAAAGACTGGTAAGGCTTCATTTACCGCCTGTATAGTTAAACGAACTTTGTTTTGGCATTAACACCAGGGAAGCTATCAAAGTTAATTCCCTGTATCGGCTGTCTCCTTGGCGTACCAATGGCGTCAGAGTTGCCTGTCATCAGACATGTCGGTGTACTGTAACGTGTGTTGCCCTTCTTGACGAGAGTCGAGATCTTTAATAACATGTGGTGTTTACCATGTTCAGCTGGAACTGACGATAATGTAGCCAAGTCTAAATCGATTTAGAATTTGTCAGGGAAATGTACCAACACCAGCATCACAAAGAGGAAACAGATCTGAACCGGGGGAAACAGTCGTGTTGTTGGTTATTGTTTTAAACGTGGCAAGTGTCTCCCTACAAAGTTGTTAGAATTACTGCAGACACTGATCATTTAATTGGTGCGATAGGTTGGCTCAGTGATTCTAGATTTCGCTAGTCACGCGGAAGGCCCGGGTTCGATACCTCAGGAGGGAAGAATGTGTGGAGCCTTCATGGTATGAAGGTTTCCTATGCGAATATAGAATTAATTATGCAGTGTATTAGATCTCCATTCTATCATGAATAGATTGGCGGACAAAAGAAAGTATACACCCATGTTTGATGTTGGCTAAAAATGAAACAAACAAGAAATGGTTATTCGATGGTGAGGTATTTGATACTGGTATCATAGTTGATACTACATGCATTATAACAATACATATCTAACAACAGGTCGGCTTCGTAACTTTATGACTTTTGTAATGTTTTGTTAAATCCAGTTTTCAAGTGCATACTTTCTTGTGCCCGGCAGTTTACTCTCGACCCTCCACCACCACAGCTTCGTCTCGGAAATGATTTCGCTCGTTACGCGGAAGGCCCGGGTTCCATACCTCAGGTGGGAAGAATGTGTGGAGCCCGTTTCTGGTGTCCCCCGCCGTGATACTACTGGAGTATAGAATCATCGTAACACCCCACTCACTGGGTCACTCACCAACTCAACAGCTTGCGATTGTAGTTGACATATTTAACTGTAAGATACATGCTACATATGTGTCAGACACACTCTACGGATATTCCAGATCAGGTTTGATCCCCTGTACATCATGTTTGCCAAGTCCAACTGGTGGCGAGACTCGGCAGATTGTGTCGGTCACGTTGCTCGTTGCTTATGCCGTTCAGTCGCCGGTTTTCTGGCCCAGACTCAAAGTTTACCGGACGAGACGTGTGTGGGAGTTCAGGATGTGACAACATCAAGTCTCTCGCCATTGTTTTGTTTGTTTGTTTGTTGTTTGTTTGTTTGTTGTTTGACGCCGTACTCAGCAATATTCCTGCTATACGACGGCGATCTGGGAATAGACCAGACCACCCAGTGGCCCTCATCTCCTCTCGTGACCAGGGCTGCATGGACGTCCTTGGGATGCTGGAAACAGACTCGATACATTGACGTTGGCAGTTCATTGGTTAGAAAGACTGCCAACATCTTTTATTTTGTCATTACATCCACATGGCATGGCTGTACACAACAGTCGAATGCAATTATCTTCTCTGGACATTCCATAACGTCGACTGCACTTAAGACTTTTAGGTGGATTGTATATTTTCATCGTATCTTAACTTCCATGCAGTTGAAATGTTGGTGGGCACATTTGGTAACATTTCTATCGATGCCCGATCAATGCTGGCTGCCTCACATAACAAACTGCATATTTTGAAAGTGTAACAAGACACCTATTCAGTGTTCCACGTACAATGACAGGCCTAATCAACCATCAATCATAATATACAGCTGTATTGGCGTACAAGACACACCACCAGCATCAAGTTCCAAGTTCCAAGTACGTGTGATGGAGCCGACTTAGGCAGCATCGGATGAACGTTTCAATACAATTTCACTGCAACGATTTCCTGACACAAAATATGCCAACTGCCAGTTCGCACGAAACTATTGATAGAATTCATGCCCTACATCACGACATCGCGTACCAAGCACAGGGCAAGTGAAACATTTTTTTGCTGCTTACAACAACAAGCGATATGGTCGAATTATTTGTCTTGTAATTAAATGTCGATATTTCCAGGTAGATAAGTGTACCTGTCACTGGAGGAAAGAAAGCGTGAATTAACACGAAACATTGATGTTAAACCTCCATGGGATTATTCCATCCTTCCGTCTGATCACTTAGGTGGTCGGTATCACGATATATTAGCCCCGGTATGAATTGTTCCTGTGCGAATACATAATTAATTATCCAGTCTATTAGATCTCTATTCTATCATGATTAACCTGCCGGACAGAAGAAGGAACATACCCATGTTTCGTGGTTGCTAAAAGCAAACAAGAAATGGTTATTGGATGGGGATGTTTATGATACGGGTACTATTGGCGATATTACATACGTCACATCAAGGAGTATCCCACAACAGGTCAGCCCGGTAACGTTTTGATAACTTTTGTCATTTTTTGGTTAAATTCAGTTATCAAGTGCATACTTTCTTTTGCCCGGCAGTTTACTCTGGACCCTCCGCAACCACAGCGGAAGTGACGTGACATCTCCATCTGTCGATATCTCTAACGTATCCCAGAATGCCTCTTAAAATTCCCTTTTGGCCGATTTCTACCTCACTTACCACACTGGCCTTGTTAGTGACGTTATTGGATCTGTCAACATATTAAAGGAGCGATGCTTACATGTATAATGGTTATCTTATTTGAGACATTGTCAGTGGGCTCTACAAACGTGTCATATGTGACAAATGTGACTTTGAATGACAGCTGGGTTTATTTCAATTTGTTTAAGTTTTGTTTAGAAGATCTACCAGTAACATCACGCACTGACTTAAACCGTTCCGAAACACATCCAACGGGTTCCTCTTCTCTTTTGGCCTATATATATTGGTATCTGCTTCTATCATGATTTTACAGTTGTGGTCCCAATTGTTCGGAGGCTGCTCTCGGTATTTTTGGTCTATAGTTGAACAACTGACGAAGGTTGTTATTGTCAACAAAGAGACGTCATTAGTGATCACATGACCTGCAGGTTGCTAGCAGTATGAGACTTGGCAGCAACAAGTTGTTGAATTTAGATCTTTAGCTGCAAAACCCACGTTCTGCAAAACGTTCCTATAATTGAACAACTTGGATGAAATGGTGTTTATAGGTGGTTCCTAAAATGTGAGTGAGTGAGTGACTTTGGTTTTACGCCGCTTTTAGCAATATTCCAGCAATATCACGGCGGGGGACACCAGAAATGGGCTTCACACATCGTACCCATGTCGGGATTCGAACCGGGGTCTTCGGCGTGACGAGCGAACGCTTTAAGCACTAGGCTACCCGACCGCCCCCTTAAAATGGTACATATTGTATTGTATGAAATGTCTAAGAATGTCTTTCGCCCTCATTTTAGCCATTGTACTCAAGAACTGACATGATCACTAATGCTGCAGAACTTCAAGTAAATTATTTCAGTATTCGATTATCCACGTGATAAAAACTCCAGTTGTCTCAACTACCTTCAGTGAAGATACAAAAGTCCTTCCTTGATTGTATAAAGCATTAAGGTTAAACTTTGAGACAGGGATTTGGTAGTACAACATGTTGAAGCCATAATATGGGTGAATAATGCTTACGTGACTTTAAGGTCTAACCCTGGAGAGAGATTAACGTCCAACATCCTTTTTAGGGCGAAGAATATGTACGTGTACAAAATTTTATGGGGGCGATAATAACTGGAACACCGGCTTTGACAGAGTCACGTCAGACCCCAAATCTGTGTAGTCATTAGGTTAGGAGGCCCGTGAAGATCCGGGGTAGAATAGGTCTTCAGAAACCCATGCTTGCCGTAAAAGGCGACTATGCTTGCCGTTAGAGGCGACTAACGGGATCGGGTGGTCGGGCTCGCTGACTTGGTTGATATTGATATTAATCACTGGATTGTCTGGTCCAGACTCGATTATTTACAGACCGCCGTCATATAGCTGGAATATTGCTGAGTGCGGCGTTAAACAACAAACCAACCAACAACGAACCATTAGGTCAGGACATCATTTTAACTTGAAATGTCGTGTGGGATAGTAACACAATGATACGTCGTCTGTAAACGATTGTTAATGCATGCTCGTCGACACTTCACATGACACTTCTCATGACACTTCACATGACACCGCGAGTATACGTGTGGCTTAAAAAGGTGTTTAATGAAACCCCTGTCAAGATGGTAGTCGAATCACAGATACTAGTAGGAACTGCTGTCAAAACTACTTAATGGGATTTTACCCAAATTGTCTTTTACCGGAGGTGTCCCAGACACACGCGTCATCATATGTCGCTGCTCACGATGACTTTTTCAATTACTCGAAACATACGGGCTGTAGAGTGTATACTGTCGCATATGAATACGACCCATTAGCTTCCGCCTACTATCCACTTCCGCTCCCGACATGAACAATTTCCTCACATAAATACAACGATAGAGTTCTTACTTATTTCACAATGCCAACACCGTCTATTCAGATGGACACGCTTTTAGGGGGTCACGTGACATTCGCCATTTTGGGCGACGAGATGCGCCCGCCGCACGCTTTTGGTTGTTGAATTATAGCAAATCAGATTTAAAGATGTACACTTTAACATGATCAAGCTGTCTTCATTAAATCATTCCTAGGTAATTATAGATGACTTATGTAGACCTCTGTCTGTGGTATGTCAGTTGAAGGTTAAACATGCGTGCACTGGTACGTGTTGGTGTATAACCTGCAATAATGCACGGATGATGAGCCTGACTGTCGGAAGTGATGAGTGAGGTGGCTGTGTCTTTCAGCTTCTCGCGGGAAGGAGCGGGGGTGGGGGGATTGGGATAAAATATTCGGGTTTCACATCAAGTACACAATTTGAAGAGAGTCCTTTAAAATATACTGTCGGTCAAAAGGAAAGTACAGATTTGAAAGTTATCGAAACGTTACCTGGCTGAAACATCCCCGTATCACATAGATCCCCATCGAATAACCATTTCTTGATTGTTTGACTTTTAGCCACCATTTAACATGTGCGTGTACATTCTTTTGCCCTCTGTTTATATGACAGTGATACGTGTTCAGAAAACATTCTTAATGATCACAGGAATTCCCAAGTCGACGACCAATTGAATGGCTCATGTAATCTGACTACGAGCGCTGCAAGTGTGGCAGGCTAAAGTATTTTATACTTAATGACCTTGTTAACACTTTAACTAATTAGTTTATTACGATATTTACATTATAAGAATATACTATTAGTTAGAATATTAGTTTTGTTTTATACTTTAGTATTTTATACCTTAAACATGAATTCCATAGCTCCGTAAAATTAAGTAAGTTTTCTCTCAGTTTATCATTCACTAATTCTCACACTGCATGCTTTTGACTTACAGCACTCTTTGCCCCAGCACGCAATCGGCAACACTGGAAGCGCTCTTCAAATCTCCATTATCATCATCATCATCGTCATCATCATCATCATCATCGTCATCATCATCATCATCACCACCACCCAGCGCGCCCTGACCCAGTCTATTGTCTCGTTGATAGGCCAAGCTGACCACAGCTTCAACAATGTTAAGATATTACATTTTACAAATCAGAAGCTGCTCTGCCTCTCAAGGGAGGACATATGTCGTACAGGTGTAGAGTATCGTCGTGATCTTGAATCACAGTTTCTCATCATGTCAGGAGTTGGATGTGAGGAAATTCATTGACACTTCAGGTTAGTTGATTATGTATCTTATGATGTTGTATATATGGATGGTGTCTAATTATTGCGATTAGAAATAAGACATATTGTGGAGTGCATTCTTGATTTGATTTATTAGAAACATAATGTATCTTGTATTTAGTTATAGTTCTTGATGAACTCACAGTTCAGTGAGTCATTATTATCAGTATAAGAAAGTATTAAACTCAAAACCTAAATAGTAAAATTAATTATCATATGTTAAAAAACCCTGTACAGTAATGGAAAGTGAATGTGTGTCTGTATGTTTGATATGAGTGATTGATGTATATTATTCTGCATATCTATTTCTTCATTATGAGGATTTGTCAGTGGCAACGTTCGCTGTGTGTGCATTGTTCACCGGTACAGGTTTCACCTATCTGGTATGTAATATCATCTCAGATATTGTATAAATATTCTATATTCCATGTGTAGATGCAAGAACACAAAACTAATATTCGCATCAACAGGGTTTACTGTGTTTGACGTTATACAGTTTATAGTTGGAGCCATGGCTTCAGGACGAGTTGGTGACAAGTTCGTAACGACTTGAAGCGTTCACAAGTTGATGAGGTTCAGGAAATTACAATAAACAATAGCTTTCTGTAAATTTCAGAAAATGTTTACCAATTTTCCAAGTATTTAGCACATTCAAAATTGCATCCAAATAAAGCAATAAAAACACTGACTACATTGAAATTATGCCAAAATTAACAACCACACATTTGCAAATATAATAGAGCAGTAATTCTTCCTAAAGTTGCATACAGTATGTTCACTATCACTTTATAGTTAGTTATAATAATATATTTTGTATCTGTGTATATTAATGTATTGTACGGATAAATGTGGTGTCTTGTACAGATACCTGCAGTACTAGATGATGTTAAGAAGTAATATTTATAAATGAAAATGATATCTATATTTTTATAAATAAAAAGAGTACCTGTAACAGATTGTATATATTTATTAGATTCTTTTTTATATTTTCTTATGTTGCTGTTTCAGGTTGACTACATATAACTATAGCTGTTTGTGATTTTTCGGGCTAGTATATCGGCAACTATACTATCGGCCAACACACGCAGGGTTACATAAGTTCCAAGTATAAGTGTGATATGTGTGGCGTTTGACGTTTGACGTTTGACCTGTAACGTCTAAATTCAACTTCGGACACACACATCCTCTAGCAGGTCTGTTCTTCTACCGTAGTTGGTACGGTTGATCCAGTCGACTGAGGCATCGTAATTCGTTGTGCAGAGTTGCGGGCCTTAGACGTGCCAGAATACAAGGATCGCGAGTTCGAATCTCAGATTCGCCCAGATTATGAGTCGTCGTCTCAGCACCCTACCCTTGGTCAAGTGTATTAGACCTATATCAGTTTTGGCTTTCATCACATGACGCTGACATAGCGTAATATAATCGATATACTCTTCAAAGCAGCGTTACGCCAAACTCACTCAACAGTATACTTAGTGGTATCTCACACTGCGCTTATCCATACATTTTTTTATATGTACTGGTTACCGGTCGGGCAGGACACGCCTACCCTTTTCCCGACTACCTGATGTCATCAATGGTTTTCAGTGATCCATTCGTACAGTTTTTCACCGCTATTTGCCGTTATTCCCTCAGGAATCTGTCTCGTCGGATAATCGAGACTGGTTATTCTCTGGCGTTGACGTTTGACGTGTGTAATTTGTGAAGGTTCGAATCTCTACACATCCACATACAACTGTGAGGCTGATTTTCTCCTTCCGCGAACGAACTCAGTGTTCGACCGGGCAAATAATATGCGTTCATGATCGATTCATCCCATCAACGTCAAACCGAGGCTTAATGTCCCCCACCACCTTGCTAACGCTTGTCCGTGACGGCTCACTTACCTATAAGCGTGTTTGTGAATGTGATTGTGGTATCTGGAGCTGTGACCAAATGGAGTTATCAGTCTGTAGCCTTACTGTCAGATCATCGTCTCAGATGAAGTTATCGGCCTCCTTTCAATCATGATACTGGTCAGGCCTTTATTACCTCCCCTGATTGATCCCCCATCACCTCCCGCCGCCACGAAAACTGAGGTGCGGAGACAAGGGAACGAACGCCCAGCGTTTTATTTCTGACATTCAAATTGCCAATTTATACCAGAGATGATACCGAATGGTAAATCATTGTGCTCTGCCCAGAGATATGTTGAGAATCACAGAGCTCGGTCATCGGTCGTTTAGCATCCGTCGCAGCAGGTGACAGTCAGAGCCATTCGTCACCACTCGCCTCATTCCGTAACCTGCAAAAAGACTCGTTCCCCAATCAATGAATGTTATGTGCGAAAATGCGACAAACTAATCAGAATGCGCGTATGATTTCAAGTTCTTCGTCAAAGAATCCTTCAGAAATAATGTATTGCATCTAAAAATATACCCAAGGCACAGTGGCCATGTGGTCAATCATGCTGTATAATTCCGCATGCCCAGATGCGCTTTAAATTGCATCTGAAATATATATAATATATAGTGAAATATATGTGAACCATTTCGCAACGAGTCGACAATTGTTTTATGTATGCCCGTTTGCGCTAAGACGGAACTCGGTCGCAAAAATGGCCACGAGAGCCTGCCTGTCCCGGAATAACACGAGTTGGTCACGAATGAGTCAGAGCGCAATTTGACCTTGACCTTTGTAGGCAAATCCCAGAAGAGGGCTTCTGTTTTCTATAGCTTCTGTGATCTAAAAACTTAGATAATTATGCTTTTGTATGGAAGCCTATTAGGGCCATTTTTTCTTTCTTGAAATTTCAAGATGCTTTGTTGAAATTTCAAGATGCTATGTTGAAATTTCAAGATTTAAAAGTTGAAATTTCAAGATGCTATGTTGAAATTTCAAGATAATAAGTTGAAATGTCAAGATAAGAAGTTGAAATTTCACAATAATAAGCCTGGGCTACATGTCCACCGAATCATTGTCAAGGGGCCAGGGGTAAAAGGTAAAGCTCAGAGTGAATTCAAACTATTCAGTTCTTACAACTACTTAGGCTAAAGAGTCAATGTAAGACCGAGGTAGTTGCAAATAAACAGGGTTATTGTCTGAAGTCAGATCACTAGGTCGTCTTACGCTGTTTCGAGTCAACCGGACGGACAGGATACTTACACCTTTTCAAGAACACCTGGTGACATCACTATTTGATAGATATTCCTGAACACATGCTTATGATAGAGTCCCCCCCCCCCCCCCCCAGGCCGCAATAGTCTAGTTATATATGACGACGGCTTGTAAATACTGGAATCTGGACCAAGCATGGGTTGCTGAAGACCAATTGTATCCCGGATCTTCACGGGTCGAAAAACATATAGAGCTGAATGTTAGTCACATTGACACTACCAGCGACTTTCATTCATTTCGCTATTAACGTCTTGCACGATGTACGACAAGTCAGGTTCCTCACAGGAATAGGTTTTGATAGTGTTCTGTCTCAGCTGATTGCATGAATTACGCACAACGTTTTACAGCATTTAAATTGCTGATGTTCTGATAATCTGCGCTTTCCTGCAAATGATGACAGACATTCTGTGTGGCTCACAGACGCAGTAAAGTGTCATTATCGAGGCAACAGGGGCAGGTGCGTGGAGGTGTCTGCCCTGAGAGAAGCCCCCCGAGGTCCGCCGTGCAAGCAGCCAGCCAATCATGTTCATCATTGAGCTCAAATGAGAATTGAAACCAAATCTCACAGAAGGAACACACTGTAGTGCATGAAGCAATATTACCTTCGAATACTTTAAGAGCATCTTCAGGCGTCTAATATTTAAAATGAGATATTTCACTCGACGTTCACAACTGTCAAGTATAAGTGAGAGGCAGGTGTAAGCGTGTTTGAGTTTCACGCTTTCTACGTCGTTATTAGCCACCTGTTTCAGAAATATAAACAATAAAGAAATATACATGTAAAACCATTTCCATATTCATAAGAAATCTCTGCTAAAAGCAGAGTTCATTGTACGATTCATAAGCATGTGTTTATGAATCACTATCAATAGTGATTATACCAGCTGTTCGCGAAAAGGTGAGCGTATCCTTCCCCGCCGTTGGCACTTTCACAAACACATGCAAAGGCAAGACAATTGTTCGCCTGAAGGAATATTGTACAATTCAAAATAGTGAATTGCATCGTACACCATTTTTGTCACTGATTTGGAAAAATCCTCCACTTGTCTCCTACAGAACTTTACTGTGGCCTTGAATGTTGTGGCCTTGATCAAACAACTTATGAGAAAGTCATAAAGGGACAGTTGACTATTGAAAAGTTGAAGTCATTCCTCTTGTTATACAATCTTGTACATGTATGGTTATTTGCCACATAGTTATTTGGACTCTTATATTTCTAGTCCAGGTGGGTACACTGGTGGAAGTGAATTGATTCTTTGACCATTATTGAACGATATCAGATCATTGATACCTGAAACATAAGTTAAACTTCACAGGCAAATTCCCTTGTTTGATTTTCCCAAAAACGAGTAGAAATTCCGATTCCTATGTATAAAGAAACCGATAAACAACGACGGAAACACAATTTGTGCCCATAGAGACGCCTACATCTTACCTAGATGGTCTTTGCCCATATTTCACATACATGTGAGTGTAGCAGGTCACATATTTCGTTTAGGAAGAGATCCCAATCACAGACCGTCTCATCAGTAACTTCCGCAGAAACTATCACGCTCATGAAAGTAATTTGAGCTATTTTATTGTCGCCTATTTCAAACTGAACTCAAAACATAATATCAACCACTGGTTTGGCGGACCCAAACTCGCTTATGTAGTCTTATTAAAAACTGAACGAAAAGTTAGGGACTATGAGTGTTTTTGGAGATATTTTTTGTAGTGACGACAAAGCACACAATCATAAAATATCCTTCAAAAACTTCAACACCCCTAACGTTTTTTGCTCAATATAGATACAGAGCCTGTTATCACAGGCCGCGTGACCGCATCAAAGAAAATCTGTTAATTCCATTCGGAAATCCATATTTAGATTACCAATATTATATTAATCAGCGGTGTCAACGAGCATTCGTTATGTAAGAAACACGTCATACATTTCGTAGTATTGCTCAACTGAGAATGACGAATGTCACCCGAACGTAACACTATTTGATAGTGATTCAGAGACACATGCTTGTGATATAGCCAGAGTCGTACATACAGTCGGCTTTGGGCAGAGATTTCTTATGTGTATGGAAAGGGTTTTGTTGCTTTTATTATACGCGAAATGGGCCTGTGAGTCCCAGCGGACAAGTCAGACGACAGTGGTACCGCTAATGGCTGGAGTTTCCTGCCAGTCGCCAAAAGGTCTTAACTTTCGACCACATGCTGCTCGATTCCCTTGACCTTCACATCTGGGGTTTCTTCAACGACGCTAAGACATCGGTAATCTGACTGATTAACGGAGTTGATGCGTTTGACCCCAAGTCCACAACACAGTTCACATTACAATGGCCAAAGCGAGGTACTCTGACTGACGTTGTTTCTAAGTCTTATTAATGTCTAAATCAGATTCTCTACGAGCAGTAATGAGTGAAAATCAACACGCTTTCCGTATGACTGGTGGTTGGTAGGTAAGGTCAGGGGTGTGTTATTGATGGTCATAGTGTCGTGAAAGGATGATATATGATAGGAGTATCAACTGGGGTTTTGTATGTGGTTTGTATTTCAAACAGAATGATACATAGTGTACCCTAATGGCATGTTATCATTAAAGAAACATAAACGCCTGTGCAGCTAGACCATCGCCAGTGAGATATACTCTTCAAAAAAAGAAACGCAAAACGGATATTTTTACCATAAAAGCAAAATTAGTGGACCAAGAGGTGCAAAATGAAGAGGTTAATTGTGTTATGGTGTCAGTGACAAATTTCCTGGATCATAAATGATCACAAGGACATGCAAACCATTAGTCGGGAAACACGTACGATTCGTAAAAACGCACCCAGTGCATTAACAAAAGGGCCATGGAGTTCCACGCACTGCACGTGCAGCAGCACTATGAACGGTATTAAAGTGCAGGGCTTTTAATTGCCTGGCATCTGCGTCAATCGAACAGTGACAGTTCAACAATATGCCAAGATTAACAGAAGTGCAAAGAAACAAAGTCATAGGTCGCTTGCAGGCAGGGGAATCCCGATCAGCTGTAGCCGGGGTTTCAATGTAGCGCCCAGCACCATCACAAGGCTATGGGATCGGTTTTATCAGTATAGGTCAACACGTGAACTTCAAAGGTCGGGACGATCAAGAGTAACCATCCCGCCCAAGCTCGCTACATCCGACTGCGCCACCTACGACAGGACGACCACAGCCACCTCAACCGCATCCCAAATACCCAGACTGCAGAGAACCTCCAACCAGACCGTATGAAACCGTTTAAGAAAAGCAGGTCTACGAACATGACGTCCTGTTCGATGCGTCATATTGAGTCGACAACATAGTCAACAACGACTGCATTGATGTCGTCAACACAGGGTATGGCCTCAACTGCGATGGAGAGATGTCTGGTTGACTAACGAATCAAGATTTCTCCTCCGTCGAGGGGATGGAAGAGCACGGGTCTACAGACATTAGGGAGACCTTTGCGTACAGTAAGTGGACAGGTTTGGTGGTGGTAGCGTTATGATGTGGGTGACTATCTCTCATCATGACAGGACAGGTTTGGTCCATATCTAGGGCAATCTTACGGCTAAACGATACACCAACGAAATTCTCCTACCACACGTCATGATGTAGTCTGTCTTACAGACCCTGATACAAATATATATCAAATGCAGCCCATGCAAGTCTATAATGTTTGGCAAGTCTAGATTACTGCAGTATCTGAAAATGAAGAGAGTCACTGGGCTCCCTTTATTATATTTTTATTAAGATAATTGAACAACTGGGTTTTTTTCTGTACGATATGTTCATTTCAGAGACTAGATGTTAGTCTAGTCATGATGCCAATCACCGGATTGTCTGGTGGTCCAGACTCGATTATTTACAGACCGCCGTCATATAGCTGGAATATTGCTGAGTGCGGCGTTACACAACAAACAAATAAACCAGACGTCCTCCCAATCGCAGCCAACGGCATCGGTGTATTCCAACAGGACAACGCTCGACCGCATATAGCACGGATCACAAGAATCAATACAACAACGTTGATGTTCCCCCCTGGCCCTCCAGATCCCCGGATTTGAACCCAATAGAGCACCTGTGGGATGAATTGGGATGAATTGGCTGTTGCGTTGCAGGCCGAGTGGGCTACCATTCCCCAGAATGTGATTAGAACATTCGTCTCTTCCATGGGCAGGAGATGTCAGGCCGCTTTTCACAAGTCTCCTTGACATTTGTCCGGTAGATTGAAGGTATGCTGTCCTTGCCGCCTGCAGTTTACATGCAGACACACACACTAAAGGACCCGTGAAGACCCAGGTCTTCATCCTCCCATGCTTGCCCGTAAACGGTGACTATTTGTCCCAAGAGGAGGCTAACGGGTTCAGTTTTACTGACTTGGTTGATGCATGTCATCGTATCCCAATGTGGTGGATCGATGCTCATGATGTCCATCACTGTATTGTCTGTTCCAGACTCGATTATTTACAGACCGCCGTCATAATGCTGGAATATTGCTAAACAACAAACAAACAAACATACTAAAGCTGATGTCCAAGCAAACAGAATTACAACGTTTTCATTGCCAGAGTTCTCTCATGATTAATCTCAATGTGACAAAGCCTTGGGGTTCCTGGCTTGTCTGGTAGTTTTAAAGTTCGGGGTTCGTTTTCCCTTGATAAACCCATGAAGCTCGCTCTCTGCGTTCTCCGTTGTATGGCTTCGATATTGCCGGAAGCGCCGTAAATATGCCTTGGTTTTTACACCCCTCCCCTAAATCATTCCACGTCGAGTCACAGCCTCGCGAAGCATCGTTACCGTCAGAGCCAAAAAGACATTGAAGGAGTCAAAAAGGTATTCTGCGCGAGTAGCAGTGACATTAATTACACTTGACCTCCGCTATTTCAGCGACACACGCCATGTTGTAGTATCTCTTAATTATGTGCTGCCTGCCTGCCTGTACTACCATGTCCTCTTCCATACCAGTGCCTCGGTCATTACTTATATATAGAGGATGCTATCACTCTCCTGTTATCACGCGGACATGCTCACAAGCTGAATGTTATACACGTGAATTCATCAACTTGGATAATTACAACAACAAAAAATATTTCTTGTTTCCGTTTCAGATTCAGCCTTGGGTGTACCACGTGGCAGTGGATATGTCTGCTAACACACGCCATCTTCGACTATATAGGGCATTGCATCTCCATTCTATCATAATAAATATAATGGAGATATGTATAGGACAATCGAGGATGGCGTGAACCACTGTTATAATGTTTGTCGCGGCGTGATTTATAAAAGCAAAAATGAAATCGATCCTTTATTTTATATAAATATGAATATGAAATAACGTCCAATTTAGCATAACTGAATTTGTAATTAAAAAGAATCAAATTGAGACATTGCCCCATATTTCAAATCGATTGTTTCGTGACAGTGAAAATATCACCAGACCATGTTGTCACCTCTTAAGGATGATAGTCCCCATATTTAATACAGGTTAAAGTTAAATATGCATGTACATTTAAGTATGAATATTTGAGGCAACGTAAATTTACAAGAATTTGTAATCGTTGGATGCGCCAGTAAAATATATGGCGTTGGCCCTACATCCATTCATTGCCTGTCGTTAAACCGGCACACTGCGCGGCATTCCACGCTCCCTGTCACACATGTCAATCGACTGTAACGCGTCCTGCTGGTTCATACGGGCACTCGTTGTGGAACATACCACGAGACACGATGAAGTAGACTCTCAATTGAACACGTGTCAAAGAGTAAACATTCAAAAGACTAATTTCGCTGCTGATGTCATGGCCACCAATGGTACCATGCGCTGGTTCCTAAGACTGACAAAAATACAGGAGGGACTTAGCATTGGAATAGTTGCAGCACTGCTCACCATGTCTCGAAGACAAGACTAATAATTTGCCCTCACATTGCTATACTTATACACTAAGGCTTTATAAAAGCAGAATTTGTTTGTGGGATGTGTGGTCTCCGTTGCCCTAATAAAACGTATTACTTAAGTTTGTGTAAAATGTGTTACTTATATCCGTAGTTCAGCGTAAACCTTGTGTCATTTTGGTTTAGCCAAAACATTACAGGTTTTCGGACATCATACGTTTTCGGACGGCCATGTTTATCGCGATTACTCACGCTATAGCAAGGGGTTTGGCGTCACACAGACATTGTAAATACTCAGATGATGGTCTGTTTTTAAGATAAAGTCGTCGTTTATAACCGAGTGAGATGTTTTACAGAAAACTACGAATTTTCTTAAGCCTCAGAAAACCCATAACACGGGGATACATATCATTCACAGCTCGATGCAAAAAGTGGATTGAACGAACTGTGAATGCACAGGACGTTTTGATAACCAAGTTCATATCAGATTCTTGGTATTTTTCAAGTTACAAAATACCGCTGTGAGAATGTAATCTATAAGAAACAATAAGCGAAAGATGCTTTTCTCCACCAAGAACAATTTGAACTTGGAATTTGCAGTCAAAGATTTTTTACTGTCGCGTTTAAGATTATTTCCCAAATAAAGTGCCGTGCATGGCCACGTTTGTGTGTGCGTGCGTGCGTGCGTGCGTGCGTGTGTGTGCGTGCTGGTTCTAGTCCGTCCATATGCCGGTTTTATATCGCTTGCCCACTGAGATACAATGCCACATAGACACATGGACAAAAATATGCTGACTCCGAACCAGTCCCTTTTTATCACCTAATGTCGGGCGCCAGGCAGGGTAACAGCATGTACCATCTTAGCTATGACACGGCCAGGGATCGATCCACCGACCTGCCGCCCTTCGTACAGACACTCTATCCACTAGACCAAGGAGGCGGTCCGCTATTAACAAACATTGAAACGAACACATGAATAATCTATGTTCACAGTTAACAAATCAACTCCACCTGGTTCGTTATTCCAACGGGCATGTGACGTCTTTTGTCGACCTGATTTTTTTCAATAAATGCACATTGATTAAGAAGAAACCATGCCAGTTCGTTCTGAGGAAAGATGGTTCTAGGGTCGCCCCGATCATTGCTGGAATCGAAAACGAGAAACAAACCGCATTATATTTTGCCTAACTGTGGTGTTTACCTTTCCCCGAATAAATGATGAGTCACCGCCAATTATAACCTCCTTGAGCGTAGACTTACGTCTGTGGCATCTTGCTATAGGTCACTGAGTATATCAGCGTCATCACCCGCCATCTTGTTTTTAGTCTCGCAGCAATTACCAACAGTACATCAAAGGACCCACGAAGTGCCGTCAGCCGCCCGAGCATGTTCCTGTGATATATTCGTGTGACGTCCCCACACAGCCTCTGGAACTACCACGTCTCGAGTTGCTTAATACTCCGTTGTCACTGATAAAACTAAACCAGAGGCTTTGATGAATAGATAGACTGCAAATGAGTTATTTAATAAAGAATTGTAACGTAACAAAAATAAATATACAGAGACTACTGGTTGGGGTCACATGACCCGTATCTCAGTCGTATGTAAAGTACATTTAGTAGCGCCGTTACGTTGTGCATACCTTAACATAGACTTGCAACAGTCGTAATGATATGTTTTGTACATAGCACCCATGCAGAGTTCACGATTTATATATCTAACCAAAAAGGATTATTAGTTATCAAAATAAAGATATAGGGGATAATTTAAGTATCAAGTGAAATATGTTTCACTACCCCTTGTATTTGCGACTAAAAGGTAGTTTCGTGTTACAAATGTAACGAAAAATAGCTAGGGTCGAGAAAATTCACTTTTATACATATAGATATGATTATAAACAAGATCAACTTGATAACTACGAGACCGCTGCTGAAAACCAAGGAATGCCCGCTGGTCAAGTAACAAACATGGCGCTTTGTGAAACTAACAGTCTCAATTGACCGGTTAAATGAGATATTTACAGTTTATAACGAAACATTTTCAAGGGAATAAGGCCAGGTTCACACAGTGCCGATTATGGCTCCCGTTTGAGATCAGACAGCGCAACGGCACGAAAAGTGAAAAAGTCGGATTACTATCCTTAATAATCTGGAATGTCCTATCATTGTCTGAACGCAGTCGTATACGTCCGTAACAGAGTCCTACGGATCGGAAAAGGTCCAGAGAGGTGGGCCAAGCACTCACGACAGTATGGTGCGTCCCTTGACATTCCCTTATCATGTCTAGTCGGATTACAATCTTGACTATGTCGTGACAGATTCTGCTGTATCGGATCAAAGTCGCAACAATGTCCTGTGTTGTCTCGACGGTGTCCTGTGGATCGGGACGCTGTCATGATGAACGGGCATGAATTGTTCATTGCCGAACGTCTTTGTCGGTTCACTGTCCGGTCACTCTCTTATCTCTGTCGGCATTCGGGAGAATCGGGACGCTGTTGGGACAGATTCGGTCGTTTTTTTACCATGGGGAAGTAACAAATAGGATCAGATACAGTTGCCCACACCCCCACCCCTGGATTTTGTATAGAAAACAGTTTTATTTGAATCATGAAAAGTTGGGGACAAGTTATACTTGTACAAATATGAACAACATGAATGAGTGAGTTGGGTTTAACGCCGCTTATAACAGTATTCAAGTTATATCACGGCGTGTCAGAATAATGTGGGAGGAAAGCCCAAAGTGGTGCAGGTCTCAGGCGTTTACCACTTCGGTGAAACCGACGAGCACGGTTATGGTGCTGACAAACCTAGAAACATAATCGGGGCGAACCGGGATTCGAACCCACAATCACAGGTTTTTGGCGTGACCAAGGGACGCAACTCTGAACAGAGACGACTGGGCCACCCGTGCCCCCTTTAACAACATGAAATGCTTAAAATACGAATCACCGAATGTTACATCACAATGGAGGTGAGTGAATATTGTTTTACGCTGCTGTTAGCAATATGTGTGGAGATTCGATATTTTGTCAGCTACAGCTGCAAAACCAGATACTTTTGAAATTAAAAATATGAGCCAAAATGTCGCACCAATGTAATTTTTGGGGTAAACAATTTCTTCTTCTTTTCAACAGTCTGAAGCATATATATTTATTTCAAGAATGTTCTGGGGCAGTTTAGTTGTTTCCGATAAAATCCCAGCCAAGCACCAACACCCCGCAAACCCCAATCGACCTGTGAAAATCCGGGTTAGTCTGGGTCTCAAGCAACCCATGCTACTACAGCTTGTCGCAAGAGGAGATTAACGGGATCGGGTGCACGTGGTCAGACTCGCTGACTTTGTTGATGCATGTTATCGTATCCCAAATGCTCATGATATCAATCGCAGGGTTTTTTGGTCCAGACTCAATTAATTATGTATGATGTTCAATAAAAATTATATAACTTTAGCGGTACTTAATTCCCTAAAAAGGAGAGTACTTGCGCTTCGTCAGCACTCACAGAATACTTCTTCATGGTCATAATTTTAAATTAATTTTTTTTTCTCATAATAAACAACTGCTGATGGATATCATAGATATCTTATCTTTTAAAATCAATTTCATTTCATTTTTTTCGGCACAGAATTAAATTTCTAACATTGTAGGCCCAAGGGGTCATGTGGTGGCAAATTTATGTCCTACCCCAGTCTTCATTAAACCAATTGCGGCAATTTATTTAAAATGACATAATCAAATTAAAGAACAGTTCTTTCAATTTTTAATTTTTACTTCATAAAACAAACTTGGTATTCTTTCTTTTTCCCCTCTGTTTATTTTTCTGCATGGTCGTGTAATGTAAGGACGATAGCTGGCGGTAATATGTGAAATAAACTGTCAATGTAATACGTTGATCAGTGAAGCATCTGCAAAAAAAACATGACAAGAAACATGCATATAAATGATTATGTGTGTGTGCCGTACTGATTGTTGAAACTGGTGTCGCTCGGTAAGTACTTTTGTTCTGACGTCAGAGAATAATGAGTCTCGGTGACCTGCCGAAACAGATTACAATGGGCGGAAAAAGAAGACCTTGAGGATGACCTTGACTCTTGACTTGACTTATCGATTCTTCATGAGAGGATATATACTTGACATGATATGCCTGCCATACCAAACTATAGCTTCAAACAAAACACGGGGCCACGGTGCCAGGTCAAATTCTGAAAAAAACTTTCATTAGCTGTTGAAAACTGTTATGTCGTCACCAAGGACATTCTGTGACGTAAACTGTCCATACAGATTAATGCGCGAGTTGTGATCACCTCGGTAGTGACTTAGCCATAGTGTGCTACCGTTTCAGCAGGACATGTTTGCACATTTCGCGAACACCTGGTGTCATCGATTTTCGATGCTCAATTCATATAACTATCACCGTTATTTTGCCTTTCACGCCCATTAATGGCATTAATATCATGTTGGTTCTTAAAAACTCGAAGGATTTGCTTTTGCAATCTCAGAAAAGAACAAAGTTCAACTCTGTCAAAACATCTGATATTGCAACATCACTATCTTCAAAGGTTCGTGGCAATTTGTCAAAAATGAAGGCAAATGTCATCTACTGTTTGCTGAGAAAACAAATACATGAAATACTGGACTTCCTCACAGACAACATTCATGTGAAACTTGTTTCATCTGTTTCATCTCTACATAGATGCAGAAATATTCAGAGCCCTCCCTTTTGAGATACAGCCGCGCATGCTCTTTCTTTGAAGATTTCAAAAAGTTGTTTGATCAAGGTTACATCATTCATGGCCATAGCAAATTTTTTTAAAAAGTTGCAGATACACCTGTGGACGCATCAGTGACCAATCTGATGTCCGATGCAATTCCCTATTCTGAATTTGACCACACATTCCCTTGTTTGTACGGCCATATCATGACTAGCACAACTTATAAATTAATAACACTTAGTCTGTATATTTCAACATCAAGGCCCTTCAAGGGTACAGCCACAAACAATCTCAGTTACTAATTCATTCTACCAAATTTTAAAATAATCGTTTACTTTTTTACAAGGCATTTTTTGAAAATGAATCTACTAATTCAACATATCATTGAAGTAAGGTAAAATGGGGTCTAACATCACGTCAAAGATTATTGCATTTATATTTCTCATGCATGCACGTGTGTGTATGGCTGCTTGTACTAGTCCGGACTAATGCCGATTTTATAGCGCTAGCACACTGAGATACCATGTCGCATTTTAACATGAATACCCCACTCAGACACACAGTATACTGACTCCAAGTTGACCAGTCCTTGTTCAAGCTCCTTATTGCAGAGCTATAGGCAGGGTAACAAGAAGTACCATCTTTTAACATCTTTTGGTAGGATGCGGCCGGGGATCGAAACCCGGACCTTCCGCTCTACCACAAGACCAAGAGGGTGGTCTCATATAAACAAACATATGACTAAATAAGTGTTCACACTATTAAAAAGATCCTTAAGATGTGGGGTGGAGAACAGGACATTCTTGACTGTGATTCTCTCATCCCAAGGAACACATATTGGAAGATCCTCACCTTTCAGAAAATACTCAGGTAAACTTGTATGGCCAGGACGACATGCTCGTAAAATGACCTCTCCAAATCTGTGACCGACAACCCAAGAAGGTGTAACTGGTAGTAGGTGTTTTCTCATGTAATCTGTTTATACATACTCAGGAATCCCGCTTCTTTTGCATTAGATCTCTGGCCTAGCATCTGGTGACAGGCTTGCAGTCGCTGTACTGTATTAGAAGTGGAGTCACACATTTAGTACAAGCATCAGCCATTGTGGTACCCGCCATGACAACATGGCTGGTCAACCATCCAAAGACGATGTCGCGCTGGCCAGTGGAAACAAAGTTATTCATTTCCAAAATATCAAGAATATGTGGAGAATTAGTTGTCATATTAGTTATTGCCTGAAGTCATGAAAGAGAATCTGAAATGATGATAATCTTTTGAGATTTATTTTGAAGATGAATATATTCCAAAGCATTGAACTTAGCAGTGAAAATAGAACTTTTGTCTGGCGGAATGATCATGGATCCAATGCCAGCGCATTGGCCAGTGTGCAACCATACTTGGATCCATGAAAACTGAGCGATAAGAATCGTATTTACTTCTTTATTGAACATACTTATGTTGATAAACCAATTGATTGGTGTCAACTTTGTGAAACCTCGTGATGAAAAGTTCTACTGACAGCCGCAATATTGGACTTGTCTAAATCCCAAAGGGTGGAACCAGTGTGTTTTCTATATTTCCCTTGGCGTCTACATTTCACAACGATGTTTGACATACGATCGAGCATGCCCTTTCAAAGAGCCTCATACGACTCTTTCTCAAAAGTTGTGTCATGAAGATTACAACATTCAAGGATTTAATAAAGCTTTCAATAAGTGTTTGGTAGACATGTGGAGGATATTTCCAAATAAGCCATCGGTGCCGCAGGATACGCTCACCTTTTCGCGAATACATAGTATCATCAGTATTTGACCGTGATTCATGAAATATGCTTATGACAAAGTGGGAATCGTACAAAGGACTCTGCTCTCCTTTAGCGGAGATTTCTTATGAATATGGAAAGGGTGGTCTTGCCGCTCACGAGGATTACATATGCAATCATGTTGGACGTGATGGGTCAGAGTTTAATTTCGTAACATACTGAAGTGCTAATTTGATACAACGTTGTTTAAGGCATGGCTCATCAACCTCCACATAAAAGCAGACAACAGAATGTCTTATAGGCTCAAAAGCAAAGCCTTAGTCCTTGTTATTGATCAGAATCTAACGTTTCTATATTTCTTTTACACGCATCGCCATATCCATCGGAGCTGTAGTACAATTTAGAGCGGATCAGTGTTCAGTACAAGTGAAGTAGGGTCAAGGGAACTTCTTCGGTATCAGACAATGTATCGGATGCTATGTCGTTTCGACATAAACTGGTACTTGATATCTTTTGCGTTGTGACTAGACAGGGACCCAGTTAAATTGGCACCAGTTACCTCATAATCTAAGGGAGAGAACTCAGGCCTGTTTACCTCGAAAACGAAGACCTCCTAACGGCATACATGTTCACACTTATTGTGAGCTTCCTGCTTTCACTGAGAGAAGAAATGAGTGTATATATTCAAACACTGATATTAACTCATTCTAATTGCTTTTTGTTTCAAATAAGAAGTGATTTTTGCGTGTACACTTCCCCTTTCATCAGAGCACCAACGGATTATCCAACCCTGTTTTGTCTCCTTACTGTCTATTTTCTAGAATTTTGTGCTATTTTGCAACATACAACAATGTAACAAGCATTTCTCATGGAACCTTTAACATCAATACAAGGTCCATTCTGTCAGTCTACCAACTAGGCACACAGGTAGATTCATTTGAAATCTAAATAAGATCATCAAGACAAAACTATTGAAGGATCAAATACAACAGACGACTAACTATCACCTGCACTTTTCTTTATTCACTTTGATTGGTTCGTGTCCACCATACTGCAACACTGAAGACATGAGGTAAGGTATTCATACAAACATTAAGCTGACACGCCGTGATATAACTGGAATACTGTTAAAAGCGGCCATAAACCCAACTCACTCACTCACTCTGTTCATACTATATATTTTATTTTTCAACACTATTTTTGAAAATACTTTAAATAAATTAAATAAAGATTCTTGGTCATTTTGTTCAGTTAATAACCAAAAATCTTTTCAGATCTGAGGTTAGGTTTTGTAGCAACCTCTTTATGTGACCTTGACCTAACCTTATTTCCACAGATTCCGATGCATTCGATCTGTAATTTAAACTGAATTTGGCAAAAATATCTATATTTGTATACTAAGAGTCCAGAAACCAATCTGAGGCCAGTATAAGTCATTATCGTGTGACCTTTGACCTTGGAGATAATTATCAAACTGTTACTGATTATTGCTCTTGATATGTTTTCAGCGGTGTCGTTTGATTGAAGTTTCAACAAGGTCAGTCAAGTAAGCTTGGACCTTTTTCACCAATTTTCTGATCTTATTTATTTGATCCATCTTCAAATAACCAAATCTGGTGAAAAACCATCAACGTCTGTCCATGTTATTGTCTGGAACTACAAATGTAAGGTGGAATGGACATGGAACGTTTTGATGCCGTATTAATGCCGTATTAACTCTACTGGACTCCGACCAGTTGTGGTAATCATATTATGACCGCAGAGTAAAAATAAACATCTTCATAAATAGAAACAAGTTGATTCTGAATTCACAGCAAAATATTGACAGGCTGTCTGATGGAACACAGACACTGAGGGCATCACATATGCAGAAATAATATATATCAACCAAGCCAGATACATAACTTATGTTTCAACAATATCAACAATAACAAATAGTGCAATAAATAAAATTATCAATACAGAGAATTCATTCATGTTCATTGTGGTGCACTGTTTTATGAATTTTAAAATAGAGAATTGGTTGATAACATTGTCAACAAATTATCAATATAGAGAATTGATTTATCATAAATGCAATCAAACATAATGAAACAAACATGCACTGGTACATACTGGTACATACCAGTACATACCGGTACATACTAGTACATACAGCCATGTCAAGATTCAACACAGAGAGATACAATACATAGTGTTTGTCAGAAGTAAATCTGTAAAATAAAAACAAGTGATGCATGTGCTGGAATTTCTCACTGCAAGGATGGAAGTGCACTGCTACTGTATTTGGTTCAATGTTGGTCCTCATCGGCACTAATCAGTGGATGTTCTCTCACATAAAAATATCAAACGGTTTTTGATAACAACAGCTGTTATCGATAAATGTCTCATATCCTCAGGTTCTTCCAACTGCTATATGTCAATCGAAGACTTCCTGTCTAAACTGCATGTTAACATTTGACCACGGACTGAGTATTTGATAACAGCCATGAGTCCCTCTTCTTGAAGGTCACTGGTAAGGTCATCAGTGGTGAACAGATGATGTGGTTGATGAAAACAAGGACGGTTGGCATGGATGACAATTTCATAATCATATCCAAATATCTTTCACTGAATACTGTGTGTAGTCAAGGACCATCTGACTCACTTGGAGGTAAGATGGAGCAGCCCTATCTGTGAATAATGTACAAAGTTTGGCCTGCTGGCTGGTCCCTGCCCAAACAAGTCCTGTCATTGTGAGGTAGTTTCCTGGTGGCACCAGGCCGCCTTCTTGCATAGCTGACACCCCCTTCACTACAGTAGACACATCCTGGCCCCCATGACTACAGGCCGCCGTCATATAGCTTGAATATTGCTGAGTGTGGCGTTAAACAACAAACAAACCCTTGACTACAGTAGACACATCCTGGCCCCCATGACTACAGGCCGCCGTCATATAGCTGGAATATTGCTGAGTGTGGCGTTAAACAACAAACAAACCCTTCACTACAGTAGACACATCCTGGCCCCCATGACTACAGGCCGCCTTCATATAGCTGGCATATTGCTGAGTGTGGCGTTAAACAACAAACTAACCCTTGACTATAGAAGACACATCCTGGCCCCCATGACTACAGGCCGCCTTCATATAGCTGGCATATTGCTGAGTGTGGCGTTAAACAACAAACTAACCCTTGACTATAGAAGACTCATCCTGGCCCCCATGACTACAGGCCGCCTTCATATAGCTGGCATATTGCTGAGTGTGGCGTTAAACAACAAACTAACCCTTGACTATAGTAGACTCATCCTGGCCCCCATGACTACAGGCCGCCGACATATAGCTGGAATATTGCTGAGTGTGGCGTTAAACAACAAACTAACCCTTGACTATAGAAGACACATCCTGGCCCCCATGACTACAGGCCGCCGTCATATAGCTGGAATATTGCTGAGTGTGGCGTTAAACAACAAACTAACCCTTGACTATAGAAGACACATCCTGGCCCCCATGACTACAGGCCGCTGTCATATAGCTGGAATATTGCTGAGTGTGGCGTTAAACAACATACAAACCCATCACAATAGTAGACTCATCCTGACACCCTTTCACTGCTGTACTTATCCTGACACCCCTCCAATGTTGTAGACTCATCCAGACACCCCTTCAGCACAGTTGACTGATCCTGACACCCCTCCACTGAAGCAGACTCACCCTGTCACCCATTTACAATAGTAGACTCATCCTGACACACCTTCAGCATAGTTGACTCATTCTGACATCCCTTTCACAACAGTAGACTCAACCTGACTCATCCTGACACCCCTTCAATTTGGAAGGCTTTTCACAAATGACTGTTTTCCGCCTGTGTAGCATGGGGCGACAATTTTGGCCACAGCTGGCCACGGAGATTTGATTGTCCATCCGTTGTTCTATCACAAATCCTGTCATGATACTGAGATAGTTTTGATCTTCCCCGTGATGGTGGCGAGTAGTCCAGCTTTGGAATGTACACATCTGTACAGCTTGTCACGTGGGTTGTGAGTCCTATCTGAACTGGGTGTCGGACAGTAGGGTGTCGGCCGGTAGGGTGTCGGCCGGTAGGGTGTCTCTCAATACCCATCTGTACAAATGTAAGCATAGACACGTTAGACAATGCCCTGACCCCAATCTCTGATGCCTATCACCATCCATTTCTTGTGTTACTGCTGTACATTAGTATAAACATCAACATGTTCCACCAAAGATAATCTTTTGATAAAGACCTTCATTGTCTTTTACTGAAAAATGAAGGAATTATGTAGTAAACTATTTTATTCCGAGCAAAGACTTTATCCGCAGAAATTATTTATTATCTTCATCGTTAGCATTATGTAGCGTTAAATAGTTTCGAACATTTTGCTGATACTTTGCACCATCCCGTAACCCTAGTAACTCACACTAGCTACTGAAGTCTACAAAGACCCAAGAGTCCTGCAAGAAACAGACAGGCTTGTGTTAGTATGCAGAAGGTTAGTACAGAAACATGCCATGCTTTCATTTCAATAACGGTTGTACAAACAGCTGAGTGAGTTAGTGAGTGTTTTGTTGTTTAACGCCGCACTCAGCAATATTCCAGCTATATAACGGCGGTCTGTAAATAATCGAGTCTGGACCAGACAGTCCAGTGATTGACAACATGAGCATTGATCTACGCAATTGGGACCGATGACATGCATCAACCAAGTCAGCGAGCCTGACCACCCGATCCCGTTAGTTGCCTTTTACGACAAGCATAGTCACCTTTAACGGCAAGCATGGGTTGCTGGAGACCTATTCTACCCCGGATCTTCACGGGCCGAGTGAGTGAGTGAGTGAGTGAGTGAGTGAGTGAGTGAGTGAGTGAGGTTTTATGCCGCTTTAAGCAATATTCCAGCATTATCACAGCGGGGAATACCAGAAATGGGCTTCACACCATGTTACAAAAAGATGATGATGATGTTGTTTAATGCCACACTCGGCAATATTCCAGCCATATGACAGCAGCCTCAAAATAATCAAGCCTGGCTCAGTCAAACCAGTGATTGATGTTATGAGCATTAATCTAGGCCATTGGGGTACAATGACATGGAATCAACCAAATCAATGAGCTGAAACCATCTGATCAATAAAGTCAACTCGAATGACCAGCACAGGTTGCTTTGGACCCATTCTGACCCGGAATCCCCATGGGGGCATATGTGGGTTATAGGTCCAGCACAATAGCAGTACCGGTATTATCAAACCCTGCAACATAATATACGCAGATAACTACAAGCATTGGCAGCTGGGCAGTTCATACACCCATCAACTGTTCTCTGGCAACAACACAATTACTGAACTGTTTGATAGGCATTACTTAGAAGTTGACAAATGACAAAGTAGACACACTTTATGGATAACAACTTCTTTAAATACTGCAAAGGCGACGTTTCGGTATAGATCCTTATACTGTTGTCAAGCAAGTCAAGATGGGAGACAACTGGGGATCACCAAAACTAAAGGGAGGCTACTAGGGATCATCATTGCTGAAGGGAGGCAACTAGGGATCACAATAACTAAAGTGAGGCAACTAGGGATACCATTACTAAAGGAAGGCAACTAGGCATGACCCCAGCTAAAGCGAGGCAAGGAGGTAGGTACTATCAGGCACTGGTTAGGTTATTTGGTTATTTTAGGTGCAAGGTGGACTTAAAAAATGTTATTCATGAAAGTGTCTTCAGTTCCAAACTGTTTGATGTTACAGATTTCTTACTGAAACAAGTGGCAATGGCTGTTTCAAGATGTTTCAATTTTGTCCATTGTGCAAAGACAAAGAATAAATCAAAGTGTGAGTGATAGAGTGAGTGACATGGTGTGTTAACTTGATGAGGAAGGAAATCCCATAGTGATGCAGGTTCTAGATGTTCAGCACTCTGGGAATCGGTTTTGTATAAACATTATCATGGTATCCTGGCACAACTAAGGGAAGCAACTCAGCATAGCACTTGATGCCTTAGACGACTAGGCCACATGTGCCAGCGAAACCAAGGACGGTGTAACCACCAACATAACTGTACATTGGTAAAAAGTAAACAAAGTCAGGATGTGTAGACTGATACAACATCATCAACATACAACATCAAAGGCATCTACCACATGTAGCAAGACATTTGAAAACAGGACAACATTATAACTAAATTTGAGCTCTTGACTCTTGTGCATCAAATCTTTAAATTCACCCATGAGAAATATTCAATGATTATTTTTGGAAAAGCACACATCAGTAGCTTCGCATGAAGTCTGGCCCTTTAATCATACCTGTCAACAAGTTATTTGGGGGTTGGGGTGTGAGGGGGTGGGGGGGTTGTTTGTTGTTTAATGCCGCACTTAGCAATATTCCAGCTATATGATGGCGGTCTGTAAATAATCAAGTCTGGACCAGACAACCAAGTGATTGATATCATGGGCTATGATCAATTGGGATACGATGACATGCATAAACCAAGTCAGAGAGCCATATGACATCAAACTTTTCTAATTTTTAAAACCTAACACCTGCCAAATGATTAAAGCAATGGTCTGTCCACTATCAAATACCGGTATCCACAAGACAATTACTGCTTACTTAATAGATGCAATCTACACTGGGTATCACCTGGATCTCAACCAATCGAACAAGCCATGCACCTTTAACTTAGATATAGATTTCGGACCTGAGGGGTCCAGATAAAGCTGACAACTTGTTGATATTTTACTTTCACAATACTGCTCTTTTGGATCGAAGAAGAACAATCCATAATTATAGTACATTTTCTCAAATTTGCATCTTCAATAATGATAAATCAGCTTGTGAATACACATGAAGAAAACACATTAAAAATGTTACCTACCCTTAATCTGAAATTTTTAAAATGATAATTGTACTGTGGTTTTAGTTTCTCATCCTCAACTTTTTGTTAAAAAAGGTAGATTTGCTCAAATTATACATAAACAGCTTGGCAGCCATGAATATATGTTTCTCCATGCGAGCATGCCCCAACATGACAGACATGACATACTGTCCGAAACATGCACACTGCACACAAAGCATGCACACTGCACATAAAGCATGATCCTGACCTTGAGCATGACCTTGCTAATTCATGTCCTTCAGGAAGCAATAGGAGACAGGAGGCAAAACTTAGGGAGCAGTTCAAAAGTACAATGTTGGATAAAAACATGGATTCTTAAGTTTTGAGACATACACGACCATTCCAACATAATTGAAAATGTTGACATCCCTAAAGAGAATCTGTCATCACACAAATCCAGTACAATGATTCCTAAAATTGGTGTGCAGCAGAGTTTTTGTGTAGTTGAGGATGTCGTGTTGACTGCACCTTCACTCAGCACGTTTACAGATCATCATGGGGATCGTATTCATTCTCTCAGAAAACTAAGATGATTAGAGCTGTTATTTATTCACTTGAACTGAAATTCCAGAAAAATTGATCTGTGTCTAACAGAAAAATTGACAACCCAGCACCCCCAACTATTTTTGACCTGCTCCCAAAGAGGTTAGACAAGCAAGAAGCGAGTGAGTACATCTGGTCGATGCCCCAGTATTCCACTTGTAATACTTCAGCTGGTGAAGTATTGGGTGAAGCAGGGTTGAGAATTGGATATTTTCCTTTTCAGCTGAAACTTATTTCCAATGGAGCGTGGTCCACAAATTGGGGGTGTTCATCCGATTTTAACAGATTTGTGGTCACTAAAATTCGTGGAAATTTGCTGATCTGTGGAAGATTCTCACCCCTGCTGATGTTAAGATCAAAAGACAATGTAAATGTTTTCAGTGTTGGGAGTTAAATTGAAAGTTAAAATATCCGAAATCAGCTTTCAGTTGGACTTTACATTTTCCTGTCTAAAGCCTAGGAAGGAGAGTGGAGGGTATTATGGCATGACATACACAACTTACACTGGATCAAGGAGAGGCTACAAAGAGAGGCACATGAGTGAGAGTGTAAGCTGGAGGCCGCATTGAACAGTGTTTTTCTTATATTACAGCATGTTACTTCTTTCAGTGGCATTTAGAAGTTGGTGTGATGAAGTAAGACAAGTTCTATGGATGAACAACTTCTTTATTACAATGAGTGCGATGTTTCGGTGTAGATCCTAACACCTTTGTCAAGCAAGTGATACAGCATGTTATCGTTAGCTTGATGTGAGATACCTGAACTGACACAGGTCTTTGACATTTATCATGTTGGTGAAGCAAAGGAGCACGGCACCGAGCTGACAAACCTAGAAACACAATCAGGCTGAATCTGGTATTTGTACCAACATGTACGTTTCAGGCACGCCCAGGGGACACAACTCTGCACAGAGAACTGTGGCACCACAGAAGACCAGGCCACCATGTCCTCCTTGAAATGGGGTTTAACATCGCGTCCAAGATTATTGCACTTATATAGCAACGTGCATGCACCAATTGACCACGGAGGCGGTCTTCCTTGTCATCAGTGCGTGGTTATAAAGCCACAGTGGCTAAATATAGTACTAGTTTCAAAATGGCAACTTTCATTCCAGACTATGTTTCAAAAAAATAATTTGACAAAGCTCTCAATTCAAAGTTTAAAACAAAACAAGAAAATTCTGTCATGTCTAAAAGATGGCTGAGATTGTATGGCAGTTCTTTCCACAGGCTTTAGAAAGAATATTACATTTAATGTTTAATCTTTATAAAGGTAGGGAGCATTAAAATCTGATTTAAATGAGAATATGATCAGTAATATTAAAATACAAGACAATTTACTTCTGCAGTAAAATGGAACCGATCTCCTACCTGAACATGACCATTGGGACAGTCCGGGGTGGGGTTATCTCCCTGTGCTACTGTGATGTGATTGGTCGAGTCTTCTGTCCTATAGCTGGACTCATAAGGCTGTGGTCCCACCCAGCTGAGGATGACAGGGAGGTAGACCAATCCATGGAACAGCCCAAATATCACAACTGTCATGAACACCTGTCAAACACACATCATGTCACAATTATCCTGGCAGAATGGGTGAGTGAGTGAGTATGGTTTTACGCCGCTTTTAGCAATATTCCAGCAATATCACGGCAGGAGTCACCAGAAATGGGCTTCACACATTGTACCCATGTCAGGAATCGAACCCGGGTCCTCGGCGTGACGAGCGAACGCTTTAACCACTAGGCTACCCGACCGCCCCTATCCTGGTAGAAATCTGTATGATCTGTCTGTGTTATCATAAATACTTTTTTTTTGTTGTTGGTGTGTTGTTGATTACAACATGCAGCACATCCCATCTATATGGTGGCAATTAAAACGAAATTTTTCCCGAATAATCACATCAATATTTTGTTGATAGCCACCCTAAACATTGTGAACCCGGCATATTTTGCGGCAACTTTTCCCAGAATATCTCAGCCCCAACCCTTAGTAAAATTCTTTTCTATTTGTTTGATTGTTCACACACTCAGCAATATTCCATATGACGGCAGACTGGAAATAGCCCAACGTGGACTGGAAATTCCATTGATTGATATACTGAGCAATCATCCACGCCAGCGCGGTAAGATGACATGCAATCAGTTACTAAAACAGGTATGAGGTTGACCGCAAGGTTGGTTGGTTGGTTGGTTTGTTGTTTAACGCCGCACTCAGCAATATTCCAGCTATATGACGGCGGTCTGTAAATAATCAAATCTGGACCAGACAATCCAGTGATTAATATCATGAGCATCGATCCGCCCATTTGGGATCGATGACATGCAACAACCAAGTCAGCGAGCCTGACCACCCGATCCCGTTAGTCGCCTTTTACGACAAGCATAGTCGCCTGTTACGGCAAGCATGGGTTGCTGAAGACCTATAGAGTGGATGAGAAGCTGCCATTACGCGGAAGAAGAGAGCAAATCCATAGCTGGAGCTGTTAGCCAGGAGGACGAAGGCCAGGAAGGTACTGAAGCCGCCATTGAACACTGCAGGACCAATTGTCTTCAGTGTCAGGATTGACCGATCTGCATCAAGATATATCACTATTCTGACTGAAAATATTTTATCACTGCTTGAAGAAAAATCAAATTATATAGTTTGGTCAGACACCGTCTGCAAAAAACCCATACAAGTCGGCTGTGTGTACCGATATCATAATGTTATTTTTTACTTGTAATCTAAAGTTTAATGTCATTTGCTAGTTGCATCACAATTAAAAATTGAGTTCCCATACTGAGAATGTCTGATGCAGCACAATGCAGACCTCACGTCCCACAAACCTATTTCACCAAACATTAGTCTGTGTAACTTTGAATGTTCTACAGATGTTGGAGTCAGGGTGTTGGTATTTAACATATATTGCACTGCCCTGAAGTAATGGTACCCAGATATTAACTGCTTGTTGCCGTGGTGACTCACAGTTGCGGTCTCCATGCACCGTCATGAAGGTGTGACCTATATGTGCTGAGTAGTCAACGGCGATGCCAACGGAGAGGATGAGGAGGACGCTGCTGGCGGTGTCGATTGTCACACCCCACAGCTCCAATGCACCAGCAACATCAATCTGCAACATCCACAACAGCAAAATGTAGGAAGGAATATATCGTTGTAGTCCATCTTACAACCTGCAAGGCCAAAAATAGCAAGAAAAAAGGGGCACATAATTGTGAGAAAAGATTGCCAAGCACTGCACTCCGATGGTATGCAACATTCTGGAACACTTCCTGAACACCAAAACAATGAAGGAATATTTGCACCAGTATGTTCTTGTGAAAACATACAACTCTGCAAGAACTCAAAATGGTTGAATTTTGTTATCCAACAAGTTGAAGCAAAGGAATGGAATAATGAAAAAAGGCTCAGAACTAAGAAGGATTGCTACATGGATTAGTTGTGTTTCAGGTGTCTGTGTTTAAAGATCAATCTCCATATCATAAAGATGCAGAAAATAACTAAATTTGTTTGGTCAGCAAAGTTACAACCGTAAGAAGACTTCTTTTTTCAGGAGACAAAACCAAGATGGTCATGTGACTGATACATAAATTATAAAGTAGTTTTGGTCCCCTTACATATTATTAACAGTGATGAATGTCTTTGCTTCACTCCAATACATCGGGTCACTGCCTGGCTTGCAAACCAAGTTCCTGACTCACCAGAGTGAAGGTCACTGCCTGGCTTGCAAACCAAGTTCCTGACTCACCAGAGTGAAGGTCACTGCCTGGCTTGCAAACCAAGTTCCTGACTCACCAGAGTGAAGGTTTACTGCCTGACTCACCAGAGTGAAGGTCACTGCCTGGCTTGCAAACCAAGTTCCTGACTCACCAGAGTGAAGGTTACTGCCTGACTTGCAAACCAAGTTCCTGACTCACCAGAGTGAAGGTCACTGCCTGACTCACCAGAGTGAAGGTTACTGCCTGACTTGCAAACCAAGTTCCTGACTCACCAGAGTGAAGGTCACTGCCTGGCTTGCAAACCATGTTCCTGACTCACCAGAGTGAAGGTTACTGCCTGACTCACCAGAGTGAAGGTTACTGCCTGACTCACCAGAGTGAAGGTCACTGCCTGACTCACCAGAGTGAAGGTCACTGCCTGACTCACCAGAGTGAAGGTCACTGCCTGACTTGCAAACCAAGTTCCTGACTCACCAGAGTGAAGGTCACTGCCTGGCTTGCAAACCAAGTTCCTGACTCACCAGAGTGAAGGTTACTGCCTGACTCACCAGAGTGAAGGTCACTGCCTGACTCACCAGAGTGAAGGTTACTGCCTGACTCACCAGAGTGAAGGTCACTGCCTGGCTTGCAAACCAAGTTCCTGACTCACCAGAGTGAAGGTTACCGCCTGACTCACCAGAGTGAAGGTCACTGCCTGACTCACCAGAGTGAAGGTCACTGCCTGGCTTGCAAACCAAGTTCCTGACTCACCAGAGTGAAGGTCACTGCCTGACTCACCAGAGTGAAGGTTACTGCCTGACTCACCAGAGTAAAGGTCACTGCCTGGCTTGCAAACCAAGTTCCTGACTCACCAGAGTGAAGGTCAATGCCCGACTCACCAGAGTGAAGGTTACTGCCTGACTCACCAGAGTGAAGGTTACTGCCTGGCTTGCAAACCAAGTTCCTGACTCACCAGAGTGAAGGTCACTGCCTGACTCACCAGAGTGAAGGTCACTGCCTGACTCACCAGAGTGAAGGTTACTGCCTGGCTTGCAAACCAAGTTCCTGACTCACCAGAGTGAAGGTTACTGCCTGACTCACCAGAGTGAAGGTCACTGCCTGACTCACCAGAGTAGGGTCACTGCCTGGCTTGCAAACCAAGTTCCTGACTCACCAGAGTGAAGGTCACTGCCTGACTTGCAAACCATGTTCCTGACTCACCAGAGTGAAGGTTACTGCCTGACTCACCAGAGTGAAGGTTACTGCCTGACTCACCAGAGTGAAGGTCACTGCCTGACTTGCAAACCAAGTTCCTGACTCACCAGAGTGAAGGTCACTGCCTGACTTGCAAACCATGTTCCTGACTCACCAGAGTGAAGGTCACTGCCTGACTTGCAAACCATGTTCCTGACTCACCAGAGTGAAGGTTACTGCCTGACTCACCAGAGTGAAGGTTACTGCCTGACTCACCAGAGTGAAGGTCACTGCCTGACTCACCAGAGTGAAGGTCACTGCCTGACTTGCAAACTAAGTTCCTGACTCACCAGAGTGAAGGTCACTGCCTGGCTTGCAAACCAAGTTCCTGACTCACCAGAGTGAAGGTCACTGCCTGACTCACCAGAGTGAAGGTCACTGCCTGACTTGCAAACCAAGTTCCTGACTCACCAGAGTGAAGGTTACTGCCTGACTCACCAGAGTGAAGGTCACTGCCTGACTTGCAAACCAAGTTCCTGACTCACCAGAGTGAAGGTCACTGCCTGACTCACCAGAGTGAAGGTCACTGCCTGACTTGCAAACCAAGTTCCTGACTCACCAGAGTGAAGGTTACTGCCTGACTCACCAGAGTGAAGGTCACTGCCTGACTTGCAAACCAAGTTCCTGACTCACCAGAGTGAAGGTCACTGCCTGGCTTGCAAACCAAGTTCCTGACTCACCAGAGTGAAGGTCACTGCCTGACTCACCAGAGTGTAGGTCACTGCCTGGCTTGCAAACCAAGTCCCTGACTCACCAGAGTGAAGGTTACTGCCTGACTCACCAGAGTGTAGGTCACTGCCTGGCTTGCAAACCAAGTTCCTGACTCACCAGAGTGAAGGTCACTGCCTGACTTGCAAACCAAGTTCCTGACTCACCAGAGTGAAGGTCACTGCCTGACTCACCAGAGTGAAGGTCACTGCCTGACTCACCAGAGTAAAGGTCACTGCCTGACTCTCCAGAGTGAAGGTCACTGCCTGGCTTGCAAACCAAGTTCCTGACTCACCAGAGTGAAGGTCACTGCCCGGCTTGCAAACCAAGTTCCTGACTCACCAGAGTGAAGGTCACTGCCTGGCTTGCAAACCAAGTTCCTGACTCACCAGAGTGAAGGTCACTGCCTGACTCACCAGAGTGAAGGTCACTGCCTGACTCACCAGAGTGAAGGTCACTGCCCGGCTTGCAAACCACGTTCCTGACTCACCAGAGTGAAGGTCACTGCCTGGCTTGCAAACCAAGTTCCTAACTCACCAGAGTGAAGGTCACTGCCTGGCTTGCAAACCAAGTTCCTGACTCACCAGAGTGAAGGTCACTGCCTGACTCACCAGAGTGAAGGTCACTGCCTGACTCACCAGAGTGTAGGTCACTGCCTGGCTTGCAAACCAAGTCCCTGACTCACCAGAGTGAAGGTTACTGCCTGACTCACCAGAGTGTAGGTCACTGCCTGGCTTGCAAACCAAGTTCCTGACTCACCAGAGTGAAGGTCACTGCCTGACTCACCAGAGTGAAGGTCACTGCCTGACTTGCAAACCAAGTTCCTGACTCACCAGAGTGAAGGTCACTGCCTGACTCACCAGAGTGAAGGTCACTGCCTGACTCACCAGAGTGAAGGTCACTGCCTGACTCTCCAGAGTGAAGGTCACTGCCTGGCTTGCAAACCAAGTTCCTGACTCACCAGAGTGAAGGTCACTGCCCGGCTTGCAAACCAAGTTCCTGACTCATCAGAGTGAAGGTCACTGCCTGGCTTGCATACCAAGTTCCTGACTCACCAGAGTGAAGGTCACTGCCTGACTCACCAGAGTGTAGGTCACTGCCTGGCTTGCAAACCAAGTTCCTGACTCACCAGAGTGAAGGTTACTGCCTGACTCACCAGAGTGAAGGTCACTGCCTGACTCACCAGAGTGAAGGTCACTGCCTGGCTTGCAAACCACGTTCCTGACTCACCAGAGTGAAGGTCACTGCCCGGCTTGCAAACCAAGTTCCTAACTCACCAGAGTGAAGGTCACTGCCTGGCTTGCAAACCAAGTTCCTGACTCACCAGAGTGAAGGTCACTGCCTGACTCACCAGAGTGAAGGTCACTGCCTGACTCACCAGAGTGTAGGTCACTGCCTGGCTTGCAAACCAAGTCCCTGACTCACCAGAGTGAAGGTCACTGCCTGACTCACCAGAGTGAAGGTCACTGCCTGACTCACCAGAGTGAAGGTCACTGCCTGGCTTGCAAACCAAGTTCCTGACTCACCAGAGTGAAGGTTACTGCCTGACTCACCAGAGTGAAAACAACGCAGGTGAAGACCAGCACTGATGTCCAGATGTTTGCGATGAGCAGCAGCGTCACCAACAGCACACACCCGCCAGCCAGACCCAGGTTCCGGTACAGCTCCGACAACAGCACCTACATGTCAACAACAGCTACAGCTATGTCGCAATGGAACATCTACAGCTATGTCACAACGGAACACTAACAGCTCTCTCACAATAAAACACAGCTCTGTCACAACAAAACATAGCTTTGTCGCAATGGAACACTTACAGCTCTGTCACAACGGAACAGCTACGTCTCAATGACAATGGAACACTTACAGCTCTGTCAAAATAAAACACTAACAGCTCTGTCACAATAAAACACAGCTCTGTCACAACAAAACACAGCTCTGTCACAATGGAATGCCTCAACCTCTGTTACAATGAAACACTTATAGCTCTGTCATGATCACAATGAAACACAGTGCCCAAAATGCTGTGATTGTAGGCTCAAGACAAAGATTTGATTAAGATTCCTTGTCGGTCAGCATCATGATCAGTGATCGTAGGTTTCACCAAAGGTGTCAATATCTACGACCTTCATTGCTTCATGCTTTTCCTCCCACTTCAAGCTGACATACCGTGAAATAACTGAAATACCCACTCACTCACTCACTCACTCACTCACTCACTCACACACAGTGACACAAACCTTGTTAGTCTCGTATGTCAGGTAATTCCGAGAGTAGGCAAACGCCTGGTATTTGGGCAGATCTGCACCGGAGTATTGTGGGAAGCGGATGTCGTCGATGATGGAACGTAAATTTTCCATTGCTGCTATTTCATCTGATGAGTCTGGTTGTAAAGTGTGCCGCAGTGTCATGTACGAAGCCTGGAACATGATATTCATGTTGTTGTTTGTTTGTTGTTTAACGCCGCACTCAGCACTAATCCGGCTATATGACGGCGGGATATTCAGGTAAACAGTTATCAACCCCAAATTGAGGCAGTTAGGACGATCTGGGATAATTGGTGTCTCAATTGGCGATTTGGTGCCTCACTCTAGCAGTGTGGGTTCGAATCCCGGACGGGACTTAACCCCCAAAAGTACTTGAATTTGTACTTTACTAAGGAAATGTTATCCCAAATATAACATTTGTTACATTTGACCACTTTCTAAATGGCAAAGTGTATTCAAATATGGAATTAAAAAAAAAAATAATAGTAGTAATTGTTTATTGACGGTATGGGTCCTCAACCTTTTGAATTGCATTTTATCTCCCAAACTTCTCAAAATCTTTCATAAATATCTCAGAATATTATATTAGGTGATTGTATTGTGAGCTATGGGTCCTACACACAAATCAGTCACCGTCCAGCTCACCTCTATACTTATTGGTGGAAGCGTGGAGTTCATCTTGACATATCTGGCCAGCTGTACGCCAGGGCCTGTGAGGAACGTGTACATCAAGTTGTAGAACTCGGCCTCAGAAGTCGGGACCATACCTGTAACATCACTGCACGAGTCAATAGTTAAATCAGGGGATTTAGAACAAGATTGTTACAGAGAGCAAGCAGACTGGTGGCAATGTCTGCATTTTATAAACAATTCTTTGTGATGTCTTTCCGCTGAGAGTTTCCATAAATGAAGGATATTGTTTCATCTCAACATCAGATTGTGATCAACATACTCCAAGCTTTAACAGTTTTCAAAAAAAGTTCAAAACAGTTTTTTCAATTTCAGCTTGTATGAGGACTTCAAGTTTTGAATATTACTCTGCAAGACATCCTGTTGAAGACGGAATCAAACCATCGGACCCACCTGACCATCAGACTTAATGAACCACAGCAATCAAAAATATCTTTGTCCATAATTTTTAGATGTTTGATTCTTGGAGAAAATTCAGTTGATATTTTGGGGTGTTTGTTTAGCTTTACTTTAAAGGGCAAACAAATGGTGACCTGCCACTCAATATTCTGGGGGAGTCTGGAATGTTTGTAAGAGATCAGATATATCTTCTGTTACTGTTTCAAATTTTTCTATGAACCGAGAGCTGAACAATTTACAAATGTTTACAACACATTTCGTTTCAGGACATCAAGCTTGTCTATCCAACAATTCCTGTTTGGTATAAAAGCTGAGGATATGATTTTTTTCTGGAACAAGTGATATTTTCCAGAAATAAAATACCATGAGCTAATCGAATATCAAAGTCTCTTACTGGCATACAGTATGTACACATCCCTCCATGTATGAAAATATGAGTCAATATATGGGTCATCCCAAATGTTCATTGGGTGAAACTAGATTCATCTTTTTTTGGCTGTTTTGGTTGTTTACTGCCTCACTCAGCTATATCCCAGCTAAAAATTGCTGACCTGTTAACAAATGAGTAAGGACCAGACGACCAAGTGATTGATATAACATGCAATGTTACATGCTGTCAGACTACAATGGCATGCTATCAACCAGAGTAACTGAGTCGGACCAATCAATCCATTTAGTCACCTTTCTGGGGCAGGGGGGGGGGGGGGGGGGGGGCTCTTCCATGGGGGGCCTCTTCTAACTGGAGGGGACTTATTCTAACCCAGAATCCCACGGGGGACCTATTCTAACCCAGGAGGATCTATTCTAACCCAGAGGACCTATTCCAACCCAGGAGGACCTATTCCAACCCAGAGGACCTATTCTAACCCAGGAGGAGCTATTCATACCAAGGAGGACCTATTCCAACCAAGGAGGATCTATTCCAAACCCAGGAGGACCTATTCTAACCCAGAGGAACTATTCCAACCCAGGAGGATCTATTCTAACCCAGAGGACCTATTCCAACCCAGGAGGACCTATATCAACCCAGGAGGATCTATTCCAACCCAGGAGGACCTCATCCAACCCAGGAGGACCTATTCCAACCCAGGAGGACCTATTCCAACCCAGGAGGACCTATTCTAACCCAGAGGAACTATTCCAACCCAGGAGGATCTATTCTAACCCAGAGGACCTATTCCAACCCAGGAGGACCTATTCCAACCCAGGAGGATCTATTCCAACCCAGGAGGACCTCATCCAACCCAGGAGGACCTATTCCAACCCAGGAGGACCTATTCCAACCCAGGAGGACCTATTCTAACCCAGAGGACCTATTCAGACCCAGGAGGACCTATTCCAACCCAGGAGGACCTATTCCGACCCAGGAGGATCTATTCAAACCCAGAGGACCTATTCCAACTCAGGAGGACCTATTCCAACCCAGGAGGACCTATTCCAACCCAGGAGGACCTATTCCAACTCAGGAGGACCTATTCCAACCCAGGAGGACCTATTCCGACCCAGGAGGATCTATTCAAACCCAGAGGACCTATTCCAACTCAGGAGGACCTATTCCAACCCAGGAGGACCTATTCCAACCCAGGAGGACCTATTCCAACTCAGGAGGACCTATTCCAACCCAGGAGGATCTATTCCAACCCAGGAGGACCTATTCTAATCCAAGTAACCATTCTAACCCAGAATCCCATGGGGGACCTATCCTAACCCAGAGGACCTATTCCAACCCAGGAGGACCTATTCTAACCCAGAGGACCTATTCCAACCCAGGAGGACCTATTCCAACCCAGGAGGACCTATTCTAACCCAGAGGACCTATTCCAACCCAGGAGGACCTATTCTAACCTAGGAGGACCTATTCTAATCCAAGTAACCATTCTAACCCAGAATCCCATGGAGGACCTATTCCAACCAGAGGGGACCTATTCCAACCCGGAATCCGAAAAGGGAGATTCATATAAGAATATGTCATCTTTACGCAGCATGAAATGTGACTTTGCCAAAATACATCAGCCAAAATATTAGGCCATGCAAATGTGATGTTGCACCTTTAATGTTAGTCCAGATATTTCTTGAAACTATGCAAGGCTAATATTAAGACAAGCACAAGGCAACTAAAGAAGATATCTATTAGCTGCTAGTGACCTTCCTGCTACCATGACAAAGCAAAATATATGAAACAAACAACAAATAATTCAAACAAATAAACATTGAACTTGAAACCAGAAGTAGAAAACGTTGATTATTGATAATCTGTTAAGCAAATATGCATACAAAAAACATTGCCCCCTGAGAAAACTTTTTAAAAAAAAGGTAGATATGTCAGATGCTAAAAAAGCATTTTGGATTTGAGCTGTTTGAAGATTTCGAACTAAGCTATTTTATAACTTCAAAATAATTTTGAATTTTATCAGAGTGCAGTGAAACCTCTTTAACCTGATATATTGTTTACGATGATGTTGCCTTAAAGTCCTAGCGGTCAGAATCCTAATCAGCGCCAGCGTCTTAAAGCAGCACCCTACTTCTCCCAAACAAATGATAACTTGACATATTTTTGACGAGTGAATGAGTGATTTCAGATTCACCCCTGGCGGGTCAGCTCAAAATATAATCAAGACAAATATAAGATTCAAACCCATGATCATCAGATCCTGGCACAACTAAGGGACACGATTCTGCATGTTAAGAGAATGAGAGTGCCTCGTACCACTGGGTCAGCCGTGCCAGACAAACTACTCACTTTTGACAGGGATAATCAGATATGTCACATTCATTACATACATACTTGACATATGCCAATCAGTTTGTGTATCACAGAATGATAAACATTATCCCTGTCAAATGTAGAGCAGTATATATATTTTTTATTTCAAGAATTTCAAGTTAATGAGGTTTCACTGTCTTTACAATTCTCTTAAAAGTATTTCAACACTGACTGAAAACAACAGTAAAACTGAACAACATCCTATGATGGTGCTCACAGCACGGAAGTCTGTGATCCGACATGCAGACCTGGCATGCAGGACAGGAGGTTAGTACAGAGTATTAGGACAGAAAAGATTTAGTTGCAAGGTTAGGAATATAAACAACCTCATATTTCACTTACTAGTTGTAGTACCGTCAGTATCTGTAAAGCAGGTTGAAACAATAACACACAGCTAACATTTAATGTTGCATCGTTAATATTTCATCCATATTAGGATAACACAAGGACAGATGTCACCATAGGCTTTCAAATTACTTCCACAAATTCTAATAAAATTCAATAAAACATTTGATAAAATACAAAATGGATATAATATTTAATAAAGATGCATATCATTCATGAAAATATTGAAGATGTTATAAGATTCAACTTTAAAGAACCTTTATTAGATTCACTGAACTAGGCATAACCTCCTTGAAATAGTCACCAATTCATTGAAATAGTCATCAACTCATTCAAATGGACCATCAACTCATTCAAATGGACCATCAACTCATTCAAATAGTCATCAACTCATTCAAATGGACCATCAACTCATTCAAATGGACCATCAACTCATTCAAATGGACCATCAACTCATTCGAATGGACCATCAACTCATTGAAATAGGCACCAACATGGACTTGGATTATACCACGTACTCCTAGAGTCCAAATTCTACTTTTGATGCATACATGTGGAAGTCACAGTACGACATAGCTTTCTCAAATGTCAGATGTGATATATTCTAAATACACTGAAAGAGCCAAAAAGTATTTGAATACTTTAATCTGAAACAAAGTCAATGTCACACCGATGTTCGGGTCGAAGCAGACCGCATTCATACTCTCATTCATTTCATGATTTACATTTTGTTTGTTTCTTTGTTTAACTTTGCACTCAGCAATATTCCAGCTATATGATGGCGGTCCGTAAATAATCGAGTCTGGACCAGACAATCCAGTGATTGACATCATGAGCATCAATCCACACAATTTGGATACAATGACATGCATCAACCAAGTGAGCGAGCCTGACCACCCAATCCCGTTAGTCGCCTCTTACAAGAAGCATGGATTCCTGAAGACCTACTCTCTACTCGGATTCTAACGATGGGGGAAGTTGGAAGGATGGGGTCTGGTCTGTGGTCAGCCATCTGAGTACTGTTCATATATGGCGGCCATTGGGACCAACTTATTCCCACGTCAATGGTAACCAATGTATACAAAAGTTACCACAGCGACTCAATGAAGTTGTTTTTGCTGACTGTACACAGTATTCCAGATTAATATCACAATGGTCTGTAAGCAATCAAGCCAAGCACATGTAAATCTGTGGTTGATGTCATGAGCACCTGACATGAGAATACACAATGTGCCAGGGCACACAATGCAGGCATCCAAGCTGAACTTGTCACCTATTGCAGCAAGGTGGAGCGCTGGGGAACTTTTCTTTTGATGTTTCATTGTTTTTCAAATCATTACACTTTATTCAAACCTTTCATTGTAGCCGGCAAGTGTGTCTACACAGTCCACTGCACAAGTCCAATGTTGGCCAAGTCTCAGAGAGTAACCAAGGGAGATAAATCTACCTGGTACCGCAGTAATAGAGCATGTTGAGTTTAACATGGCTTTGAACAGTATTTTAGTGTCATGTGTCGGGTTGAAATAGGAAGCAATAGAGATAAAACAATAAAACACTGCAGGGAGAATAAACCATGAGATGTAGGTTGGAGGTGAACAGGGCCCATCATAGTCTTGGATTCAAACCCATGACAAGTGGATCCTTGTGGGACTGAAGGAGGCTTGTCATCATTCTGTGACTGGAAGTAACCTGCATAAATGGTAGGAAGTGTTTTGTGGTCGCATGCAGGAACAGCCTTGTTATATTCTTTTACCTAACTTGATGACTTGTTTGACAATGGAATGAACATTGTTAAAACAGACAGACATGGGTTCTTTATACACCAGCAACACAGGCCATGTACTCGCACATTGTCTCTAACTGCCAGACAAAAGCAAACCAAAATGGCCGTTGTAAAGTCATTCCCAAATTTGCAAGCGACGGCAGATTCGTATTCAAGGGGAAGTTTCGTATCCACTCATTAACAAGCATTTGTACCAAAAACACATTACACTGAAAGAACAAATAACTTGAAATCCATATGTCAACCCTGTCTTCATTGAAACTACAGCCACTTGAAGATGCCAATTGAACATAAAAACACACATGGACCTGTGTACCCACCATTCCTTCTCCTCCAATCCTGGAAGACCTGGAACCAGCTGGTGACGGTGCCATTCTGGGTGTACTGGCTCTCACTCACAAACTTGTAAGCAGCGTCGAGAGACTGAGAGTGTTCATAGTAGTTGAATCCTCCTAGAAAACATCACCATAGCAACATATCATCAAGAAAATTATGGTTGGGTGGGAGGGACAAAATTGAATAATCAATGGCCTTACTGTGCCCATTGTTCACATGTATAGAAATACCATGGCAACTAAAGGTCAGAAAGGATCACCTCAGGCCATCTTTAATACAATATACTCACCAAAGTATACAGCTGTGTCTATTCCTTCATCGGGGAAATATTTTTCTTTGGCCTTCACAAAAGCAAAGGCGTAGGAATCATTGGGAATGTAGTTGACGAGGTCGAAGTCTTGCCTCAGTAGGATGAACCGCCACATGAACACCCCAAGCAGGCCCAGCGTCGTCACAATCACTAGTATCTGGAACCGAGGGATATAGGGTGTGTTTGTTTGTCGTTTAACAACACACGTAGGAATATTCTAGATGGACTAACGAGATCGGGCGGTCAGGCTCGCTGACTTGGTTGATGCATGTTATCGTATGCCAATTGTGTGGATTGATGCTCATGATGTCAATCACTGGATTGTCTGGTCCAGACTCGATTATTTACAGACCGCCATCATATAGCTGGAATATTGCTGAGTGCGAAGTTAAATAAAGAAACAAACAAAATGTAAATCATGAAATGAATGAGAGTATGAAAATATTGTGAAAAATGTAATGTGAGTTTATTGTGACATCAGATTCACCGTACACGAGGTGAAACAATGACATCTACATAGCAAGCTCCCAATAAACAACACAGTTCACTGCTTGACCTGATGCTTCTGCTGTAAATATGTTTGTGGCAGCAAATGATTGAACTACTTTGGTTCATCATTAATTAAAAAAACAGTAACTTGTTCGGTCTTAAAGGTAACATTTAGCGGTGTTTAAGAACCTCAAAATTTAAACACAAAACAGGTTTGTCTCAGATTTTAACCAGATTCTTTCTCCTTCACACATATTCAGTGCAGTGATGTGGTAAGAAGTGTGGTCATGAACGACTTCAAATTTTGTAAAATTAACAAACTAAATTATATCATCCATCAGAGTCATGGTAAAATCAGTATTTGATAACAAAGGTGAGTATATCCTCACTTTTACAGGTAGTTTCATCAGAGCTCTGCCGTAGTACTTCTCCATGAACTTGGGCATGAAGGATCTCTGGCTGCAGGCGTTGGGTTGGTAGTCCTTGTGTTTGTAGCAGCAGATGCAGGCGTTCCGATGTGATTCTCTGCGCTTCTGGTCCAGTGATAAACACGCAACAAAAAACGTCGACTGCAGGACGTACAGAGCCAGGATGCCCAAGGCTGCATAGATACAGAAGGCACTGAGAGCTGGGATGACCTGTAGACAAATACACGAATAAGAATGACGTCATAGATCCATGACTTGAGATGCACCATTTGGCTCGTGCAGGATTAGCGCATAAAGTTAGCATGGAAATCCCATGCAGCATATTGTGATAAGAATGAAGACACCCTGATGTACAGAGCCAAGATGCCCAAGGCTGCATAGACACAGAAGGCACTGACAGCTGGGATGACCTGTAGACAAATACACCAGACGTCAGACTGACCACTCAGATACATCCAGTATATTCTTGTCATTGCTTCAAGTTCTTTCCTTCAATAACACACAACATTAGCTACCTCCAGACGAGAAGCCCCATATGCTGTGGCCTCACAACACTACATTTGTGCAGGAAATCCAGTGAAGAATTATTTTGGGGTCAAAACCTAAAGCAACAATATTTCTCTTCCTGGAACAATATTTTCCTGAAATCCCAAATTTTCAAAACTCATTAAACAGCAAAATGCACCGCGTTACCATACGGTTGAAGAGTTGATTTGCATAAAGAGTATTAAAAATGATTTTACTTTGCTCTTGAATAAAATTGTTATATATTTACTGTACAATTGAAACAAAAACTTGTCTTTGTCAATGAAAGATTTTTCAGAAGTTGTGTTTCTGTCATATGCGTCTTTATTATATGGCGTTTGTGCGAACAGGCACCCTCTGTACCTATCAGTGGGATGATGCCAACTTACAGTTGATGCACCTATTCCAAATGCTACGATGTCTGTGATTGATGTGACGGTGACCGACACGCCAGCGTGTTTCATCATCACCGCGACTCTCTGTGGCAAGGGAAGCAACTGCTCCTCCAAGGTGAGATTCTTCCAAGCCTCCACGATGACAAACATGTCGTCCACACCGATACCTGAGGACATCATACCAACATTCTTCATACACAGAGACCATAAGCTGATCACGTTTGTGTCATAAATATCATATTAGGAATATAGATTGACTGTGAGTCTGTGGTGAGCGTGTTTCACACTTATACACAGGAGTGACGCTCGAACTGCATGTACACACAACTCTGGGATGTGGGACTGTTCACATTACCCCTTTAATGTATTAAAATTACACATATGCAATATACAGCATTTGAAATAGAGCTGGCTGGCTGCCTGCTATCCCTCCCGTGACCAGTGAGGGGGGGGCATCTATTTTCCGAAACCCCTATCCCACTATCAATAAATTGGTTTTAACGCTAAAGTTCCAACATTCAATTTTAAACAAAGGATGTGCTAAAATATTCGTTATTTTCCCCCTATCAGCTATGTAATCACGGTTACAAGGTTTTGTCTTGTTTGTTTGCTTGTTGTTTAACGCAGCACTCAGCAATAATCCAGGTATATGACGGCGGTCGGTAATGTAAATAATCGAATCTGGACCAGACAATCCATTGATTGACATCATGACATCATCAATCTACTCAATTGGGATTCAATGACATGCATCAGCCAAGTCAGCAAGCCTGACCACCCGATCCTTTTAGTTGCGTCTTACGACAAGCATAGTCGCCTTTCACAGCAAGCATGGGTTGCTGAAAACCTATTCAACCCCGGATCTTCAAAAGTGAGGTTTTGTCTAATATGTACTTTTATCATATAATGGGTAGGTTTCTCGGCTTGTGTGTTTGGGGATGGTAAATATCCTGTATTAGGAATAAACACTATGTATTTAGCTCGCCAAGGCTCGCTAAATACAATGTTTATTCCTAATGCAGGACATTTACCATCCCCAAGCACACTCGCGTGATAACCTCTATATCAAAACAGTGTAGTACATGTATATAGAAGAAAAACAGTTTAGTAGCACTCCTGTTGCACTTGTAAACAGTATTGCGAATTTCAGCTTTCAGTTTGTACTACTGCAATGACACCAGTGATCTTGCTTAGGTCCGGACAGTGAAAGGTAACTAGCCCCCACAACCAGTTGGATGTTTGTTTGTCAGTACCTGGTGATGTCATGGAGGTCAGGTATAGGACTGTGTTCTGAGACTTCTGAGGGGTGGGTGAAATGTGCCTTAACTTACATAGCGACATGGATACCCCACTCAGACTCAGTGTACCGACTCCAAGCCAACCATTCCTTGTTTTAACCCTATAATCCCGAGCACAAGGGTACACAACAAGTACAATGTTTCAACATCTGAGGGTTCGATGCAGCTGGGGATCAAACCACCCACCTTCCACTCTTCAAGCAGACGCTCTACCCACGACATCACAGAGGCGGTTATGACATACGAGGACTCATAACAGTATCGATTTAAAAAGAAACAATTGAGATAATAATTTGGCTCAGCCATGCCCAATGCTTTGTTTTCACAACTGTATCTTTCTATCCCAATAAATCTGTGACTAAAAAAAAACTTACCTAGCAGAAGAAATGGCATAATAGACTGTATGGGGCCGTATATAACATCAAAGGCTGTGGCTAGTCCATAGGCAAATAGTATTGCTAAGCCAACACTGAACAAACCAATGAGGGAGAGGTATATCTGAAACAATGGCGTGACAGATCAATTACAGTAATATGTAAGAATCAGGTGTTCTTTAACTTCTTTTGAGTAGTACACATCAACAAATCAACTTTAATTGAAAATTAGCCCAAAATGATACCATTGAAATAAAGATAATAATCTGTCAGATCTCTGTCAATTCTCTTCAGGGATTGGACCCAGCATGATAGGTTTCTGGCAAGACAAAGGTATGTAACACTACACAGTACACCCAGAACAACTGGGCATTCTGTGCGATCCTACGCAAACAACTCTGATACCATCTTTCTGAGGCAAGGGAGTTACCTGACTAAGAAGTCCAAATTCCCCCCTTGCCGAACAGGGCTGGGATTTCGGAGTGACATTTTTGCTGAACTAACGAGTCTCTGCATAGTCGAATCAAAATTGTGTTACGAACTAGACATCCAGTTTGTAAACAACATGGATTTCCACATGCAGATGTCGGTCAACTGAAGAATTTGCAAAGCATCTGTACAGTCAACTGGACGTCAACAGCTATTTTCCAAATCTTTTCATGATTCTTATCAAGGTGCTCATGTGATTTGATGCACTTCACGAGGTAAGGTCTGTATTATTACAAAAGAAAAATTTATCGATCAGATCATCTTGACAGGAAGCCTCCATTTTGTTTGAAGCAAATGATATGAAAGGTGGAATCTGATTGGTCAGTAGGAGGGACATAGAAGATATGTAACTCATAACAGCCACTGGTGGCGCTACAATCGAGCCAGGAAATTCAAGCCTAGTTCGGCAAGAGTGGAAACTGGATTTCTATGTTCCGTTAACTTCCTTGCCTCGGGAAGATGCTCTGATACGTGAAGTAACGAACCCTTTGCTCCACCATGTTGAACTTCCCAAGAGACAGCATGACGAACACGAACACGATGCTGAATCCCGCAGACAGAAGATTTGTGTCCTTGTTAATGGCGCCGTAACCTTCATCGTCAAAACTACAACAGATATGGTTGCAGATGCTACCCTTCCATTCACTGTACATGCTGACATTTGGACAAGATGCTACCAAGTACCATATAGTTCATATTGATCAATTCAGTTGCAATAACGATGAACAAATTAGACATGCAAGATAAGAAATACATTCAGTCTGTAGTTTCACCTGCAAGTATTATCTTACCTGCGAGAGGCGTACACGTACACCTCCAGGGTCTGCACAATGCCCTGGCGGGCCAGGTTGATCACCTCCAGCTCCCACGCCTTCACTGCCTCTAGAATCTGTAACACAGTGTCACAGTACAGATACCTCACACATTCAGACTGCGCCTGCCCCCACCCAGGTTGATCTCCCCCCAATAGTTCCACTCCCTGCTGCCCCCACCCAGGTTGATCTCCCCCGATACTTCCACTCCCTGCCACACCCAGGTTGATCTCCCCCCAATACTTCCACTCCCTGCCACACCCAGGTTGATCTCCCCCCAATAGTTCCACTCCCTGCTGCCCCCACCCAGGTTGATCTCCCTCAATACTTCCACTCCCTGCCACACCCAGGTTGATCTCCCCCGATACTTCCACTCCCTGCCACACCCAGGTTGATCTCCCCCCAATACTTCCACTCCCTGCCATACCCAGGTTGATCTCCCCCAATACTTTCACTCCCTGCCATACCCAGGTTGATCTCCCCCCAATACTTCCACTCCCTGCCACACCCAGGTTGATCTCCCCCCAATACTTCCACTCCCTGCCATACCCAGGTTGACCTCCCCCCGATACTTTCACTCCCTGCCACACCCAGGTTGATCTCCCCTCAATACTTCCACTCCCTGCCATACCCAGGTTGATCTCCCTCCAATACTTCCACTCCCTGCCACACCCAGGTTGATCTCCCCCAATACTTTCACTCCCTGCCACACCCAGGTTGATCTCCCTCCAATACTTCCACTCCCTGCCATACCCAGGTTGATCTCCCCCCGATACTTTCACTCCCTGCCGTACCCAGGTTGATCTCCCCCAATACTTTCACTCCCTGCCACACCCAGGTTGATCTCCCCCCAATACTTCCACTCCCTGCCATACCCAGGTTGATCTCCCCCCGATACTTTCACTCCCTGCCACACCCAGGTTGATCTCCCCCCGATACTTCCACTCCCTGCCACACCCAGGTTGATCTCCCCCAAATACTTCCACTCCCTGCCACACCCAGGTTGATCTCCCCCCGATACTTCCACTCCCAGCCACACCTGGGTTGATCTCCCCCCAATATGTCCACTGCCCACCCCACCCAGGTTGACTCCCTTCCCCGACATTTACCTCGTCATCCTTCCTGATGACCCAGGTGATCTGTGTGGCCGTGGCATCCTCGATGTCCCCTCCCTGTCCTCGATGTACTGTTCCCCCAATCATGTTGGACACATCGAAATCTGTGCCATACACAGGGCTGTAAATAAAACACAGAATGGTTCTCAATCATCACTATTGCAGTCAATAGAAACAATATGGTTCGCAATCATCACTATTGCAGTCAATAGAAACAATATGATTCACAATCATCACTACTGCTGTCAATAGAAACAGTATGGTTCTCAATTGTCACTATTGCTGTCAATAGAAACAATATGGTTCTCAATCCTCACTATTGCTGTCAATAGAAACAGTATGGTTCTCAATCATCACTATTGCTGTCAATAGAAACAGTATGGTTCTCAATTGTCACTATTGCTGTCAATAGAAACAGTATGGTTCTCAATCCTCACTATTGCTGTAAATGTATACAATATGGTCTCAATCCTCACTATTGCTGTAAATGTATACAATATGGTCTCAATCCTCACTATTGCTGTAAATGTATACAATATGGTTCTCAATCCTCACTATTGCTGTAAATATACACAATATGGTTCGCAATCATCACTATTGCTGTAAATGTATACAATATGGTTCTCAATCCTCACTATTGCTGTAAATGTATACAATATGGTTCTCAATCCTCACTATTGCTGTAAATGTATACAATATGGTTCTCAATCCTCACTATTGCTGTAAATGTATACAATATGGTTCTCAATCCTCACTATTGCTGTAAATATACACAATATGGTTCGCAATCATCACTATTGCTGTAAATGTATACAATATGGTTCTCAATCCTCACTATTGCTGTAAATGTATACAATATGGTTCTCAATCATCACTATTGCTGTAAATGTATACAATATGGTTCTCAATCCTCACTATTGCTGTAAATGTATACAATATGGTTCGCAATCATCACTATTGCTGTAAATGTATACAATATGGTTCGCAATCATCACTATTGCTGTAAATGTATACAATATGGTTCTCAATCCTCACTATTGCTGTAAATGTATACAATATGGTTCGCAATCATCACTATTGCTGTAAATGTATACAATATGGTTCGCAATCATCACTATTGCTGTAAATGTATACAATATGGTTCTCAATCCTCACTATTGCTGTAAATGTATACAATATGGTTCTCAATCCTCACTATTGCTGTAAATGTATACAATATGGTTCTCAATCCTCACTAATGCTGTAAATGTATACAATATGGTCTCAATCCTCACTATTGCTGTAAATATACACAATATGGTTCTCAATCCTCACTATTGCTGTAAATGTATACAATATGGTTCTCAATCCTCACTATTGCTGTAAATGTATACAATATGGTTCTCAATCCTCACTATTGCTGTAAATGTATACAATATGGTTTCAATCCTCACTATTGCTGTAAATGTATACAATATGGTTCTCAATCCTCACTATTGCTGTAAATGTATACAATATGGTTTCAATCCTCACTATTGCTGTAAATGTATACAATATGGTTCTCAATCCTCACTATTGCTGTAAATGTATACAATATGGTTCTCAATCCTCACTATTGCTGTAAATGTATACAATATGGTTCTCAATCCTCACTATTGCTGTAAATATACACAATATGGTCTCAATCCTCACTATTGCTGTAAATGTATACAATATGGTTTCAATCCTCACTATTGCTGTAAATATACACAATATGGTTCTCAATCCTCACTATTGCTGTAAATGTATACAATATGGTTCTCAATCCTCACTATTGCTGTAAATGTATACAATATGGTTCTCAATCCTCACTATTGCTGTAAATGTATACAATATGGTTCTCAATCCTCACTATTGCTGTAAATGTATACAATATGGTTCTCAATCCTCACTATTGCTGTAAATGTATACAATATGGTCTCAATCCTCACTATTGCTGTAAATGTATACAATATGGTCTCAATCCTCACTATTGCTGTAAATATACACAATATGGTTCTCAATCCTCACTATTGCTGTAAATGTATACAATATGGTTTCAATCCTCACTATTGCTGTAAATGTATACAATATGGTTCTCAATCCTCACTATTGCTGTAAATATACACAATATGGTTCTCAATCCTCACTATTGCTGTAAATGTATACAATATGGTCTCAATCCTCACTATTGCTGTAAATGTATACAATATGGTCTCAATCCTCACTATTGCTGTAAATATACACAATATGGTTCTCAATCCTCACTATTGCTGTAAATGTATACAATATGGTTTCAATCCTCACTATTGCTGTAAATGTATACAATATGGTTCTCAATCCTCACTATTGCTGTAAATGTATACAATATGGTTTCAATCCTCACTATTGCTGTAAATATATACAATATGGTTTCAATCCTCACTATTGCTGTAAATGTATACAATATGGTTCTCAATCGTCACTATTGCTGTAAATGTATACAATATGGTTCTCAATCCTCACTATTGCTGTAAATGTATACAATATGGTTCTCAATCCTCACTATTGCTGTAAATGTATACAATATGGTTCTCAATCCTCACTATTGCTGCAAATGTAAAATCATAAGAGCAGATTTGAGTAACCGACCCAAAGGTGTCTTTTTCCAATCACCAATTTTATTGCAAAGATTTATATTCACTAACTACCAAGCATACAAGAATGAAAAACTTTTTGACAAATAATGCTTGCAAGAGTGAGTGAGAGAGCTGAGTTTAACGCCGCTTTGGACAGTATCACATCATATATCACGTCATATCAACTTAATGTTGGGGGAAAGCCCAAAGTGATGCAGGTCTCAAACGTTTACCACTTTCGTGAAACCCACAAGCACGGGTATGGTGCTGACAAACCTAGAAACATAATGGGGGCAAAACGGGTGCTTGCTAGAAAAGTGACATGGACTGTTTTATAGAAAGACAGACAATGAACAAGGACAAAATAATTTGAAACTTATGACCAGTTGACTTGAATAAATATTCTTTCAAAATCTTTTCTAAGAATTATGGTAACCATGTTTTTTGGCCATAACTCAAAGATTGTAGACATCAAGGGAAAGAAAATGTACCTCTTCTTGATGGTATTAACCGCCTGCAGGATCTTGCCCCGGGTCAGAGAACGGATGACAGTTTCATTGTAAGACCAAAGTTCTAATAAACTTGTCACACGGCAGTGGTACCCAGTAGCTGTCCGAACACTGAAATGTCCATTATTGGCAACACTTGATATCAATTAAGCATGTAAAATCCAACAACCAAAATATTGCGCTTCACAACTTATTTTTATTTTTATTTGTCAGCAAAAATCTGCAAACAATAAAATGAGAGTTGAGTAAGAAGACACACCTGTAGCAGATGTCTGGGTACTGCCTCCCTCCAACACTGATGTTGTTACACTTCGTGTAGAAATCAAGCAACTGAAATGAAAATTAAGTCAATTCATTATCAGGACTATATATCTAAAAAGGCAAAAGCATATTCATGTGATGATAAATAAATTGCAAGTGATTCCATGGCATTTGTTTGGTTAACCAAGGATAATTATTTTCATTTGTTTCCATGAACTGAAAAACATTATCCCACGCCCACTAATCCTGCTAATGGACTACTGTTTCCTGACTGGCTGATACTGGAAATGGCAGGCTTGAGTTGCATCGTGGTGCTGAACCACGTCACTGGTTCCGCATCATTGTCTGCTGTTTTGTTGTATTAAAAATAGGGCTGGCTATCGATATAGATCTTCGAGATCGTTAATCGCCAACTCAATATCTGTCAATTATTGATAAATATCGGAAAAGTAACTTTGAGCAAATAAAAAAAGCTCAGAGCCAAAAAAACAACATATTTCGCATCACTGGTAAGAGGTGACACATTATGCATGGATTACTTTGTGGACTAAATCTGTCTTTGGCAATAGACAAAAACAGGTCTGCTTTGGTAAATTAGAACTTTATTTCATCACATTAGTTTATTTAAGATATCACAGATCACACAATTTTCATATCGATAATTGTTAATATTTCTTCACATCAGTGAAATATCCTATTGTCAATCTTTTTAGCCACCCCTAGTTAAAAATAAACTAAGGCATCAATAAAGTTTTTATTGTTGACATATTTATTCATAAAAATTGTTTCAGTTATTTTTGCATTTATCATGTTTATCATGTTTATGGAGTTATGAAAGCAAAGGCTCATGTGCACACTTTGCACAAATCCACACCTATTTTTACGTCTACACCTCCATAAATCAAAACAATTTATCAAAGTCTATTACTGAAGATAAAACAACATGAACAAAGCTGGGCTGATAATTGGAGAATCTCACAGAATTGGTTTCCTTAACACATTAATGATGAATTTGATATACTTTCAAGCAAAATATGCTGACCTCATATACTGATTTAAAATGGTAAATTGAAAAAAAAGTCTTATGCCCCATTCTTGTTGTTTAGGATTTACTAATTGTTTCTCGATATGTAAGTAATCAAAACTGTCTATAATTTGCTACATTACAATGTGGCAACATAATTGCAGCATTACTGTTGTATGGTTGCCTGGCAACAGAAGACACACATCTGAAATAATATAATGTGCCTTTTCTTGCAGACTAGTGTCCAAAGAATGCAATTCATTATTTGTAACTATAGTAAACTACGGTTATAATGAACTCAAAGGGATCACTAATTTCAGTTCAGTATAACCGTTGTTCGTTATAAGCGTATATTCAACATATATACAAAGCAAAAAAACAGTTTGTTATATCCTCCAGTTCGTTATAAGCTTGTTGGTGAAAAACATAGTTTACTGTATTTAAAAATACAGTAATGGAGCACCTGTGGGAATGAGGCACTTTTTATTCCCCATTAAGTAAACAACAAGTCAAATATATAATGTCGGACATTTTAATTAGACTAAAGACAGAAATGGTATGCTATGAACATCATGCCCAATGTCTTTCTGAATACATGACTCACTTCCGCAGCCTGTTGTTCAGGACTATACAATCTATTGCGTCCCCTACTTGACACGGAAGTCACCTATTATCTAACTGAAATTGTGCCTGTTCAACTACAGCATTAGTTTCATCCTCAAGATGACTGATCTCTCGTTCAGTTTTAGCGACATTTTCACCTTGCTGATTCTTTGCAAACGCCAGAGTGAGTTGTGTCATGACATCGATTGCTTTCACCAGACTTTCATTTACTTTATCTATACCATCTCGTATGTCTATTCAAGATGGTTGGTCAGAAGATTCTAGTAAGCTGTACAGCTTGTTTTTGGCTTTTGTAAAGGTTGATTTAACATTTGCTTTTTGTTGTTTTAGTTTCAAAATGTTCTCCAGTTTTAACAGAGACCCTTCTGTTTCTTGGGCCAGAGACTCATTGCTCTTTACAGAGCCTCCCTCCTGCATATAAGACATAATTAATTTGACTTACCTTTTGAAACCAAGCTCTGCTACCATATGAGAATGAGGCACTTTTTATTCCCCGTTAAGTAAACAACAAGTCAAACATATCATGTCGGGCATTTTAATTAAACTAAAGACAGAAACACAAACTTTCATTGCCACACTGACCAAATCCCCCCAAAATGAAATGTTTCTATATATTCAACGAAAGTAAATAATTAACCACTTTCTGTTATAAAGTGGATAATGGAAGTTCATTCTAATATTAGCAAATGCAATCTCCTGACTGGAGCTCTGAGGACGTCTTCATCCCACAAATAATGTCAACTCAAACATGTTACTCCGTTGAACGTAGTGGTCTGTCACATCAACATGACACGCACGAGATTTACCCAAAAAAGAACCTGCGCAACGGGTGTGTTTGGGCGAGCACTTCCATATCAATCGAGTGTATTTGGATGAGCTATACCAAACCCAACCAAGAACAACTGTTTCCTTCTGTTCAACCTGTTCATGCTGGCATAATGGTTGCTCCCTAATGTGTATCAGGAAGTCGTATCTCCCATATCTAGAGCATCCATGACCAGCTACTTACTGAATTGAGGAATGGCTGAGTGAGAACATCCCTTCCCGTGACGATCATCGTCACATAGCGCGTTTCAGACGGGAAGTGTCTGTCCACCCATTTCTTCTCGTTGACAATACGCGAACTCTGAGGTACCCACAATGCAACTTGTTCCTCTGTTTGTTTGAATGTCTTCAGGCCGAGACCACACAGGCCACACGTTGTGAGACAGAAGACAATGGTAATCCATGGATGTTCACCAACAAACAGACCTATCCTGGAATACAATGTACAATTTAGACATTATGAAGTTTTAAAATTTCCAGCTACTAAATACTCCATACCATCCAGAAGTCTGAAAATGATCATGTTCATCAACAATTTAATAAATAAAAGTGAGAGTTCATAATATGTAATTTACTGTTGCACTCTATCCCTGCTAGAACAATCACTGTTTAGAGACAGTACGAGTGAGTGAGTGAGTGAGTGAGTGCGTGAGTGAGTGAGTGACAGATATGGGCTTCACATTGTAACCATTTGGGGAATCGAACCTGGGTCTTTGGCATGACGATGAACGCTTTAACCACAAGGCTACCCCAAAGCCATGAGACAGACATGATGTCACTCTGAAACACTATGTCGTCACCTTGGAATGCAATAACGTCATGATATGGAAAACATCACACGTTTCCGTGACAACTGAACACTTCTGTTAAGCAGAACACGTATTGTAAAAAACAGAACCAAAATGTTGTTCCCCATAGCTAACTGCACAGTACCAAATTTCATTACATTTATTAAAAGAAATGGCTGGTCCAAGGTTTTTCAACATGACTGGTGTGGCTGTTGCCTTTTATTAGAACCTATTCACAAGTGACACCTACACTGGACTGTAAGAGCTACCTTCCCAGCGAACAGTTTTAGTCCACTAGTCCTTAAAACATACAGTAAAACCCTAAAAAAATGGTAATTTTTTTCTAGTCATTAGGATACTTAAACTATTGGTAAAGACTATAGGACTTTTACTAATTTCTACTGCTTCTTTAAATATCCATTCCTTTCCCCCCCTAAAAACAAAGACAAAAAACAACAAAACAACAAAAAAACAAAAAGAACAACTACTGAAACGGTGGAAAAGAAACTAGTCAGGAAATGAATATTGTTAGAAATGACGGAAGGCAAAGAGCTGCCCCCGTTTGTCACCACTTGGTGAATGGCAGATCATTGTTGCAGTACTTGAGGTGTAGGACAGTTCATGAGGATAGTTCATAAGGATAGTTCATGAGGACAGTTCATGAGGACAGTTCACGAGGACAGTTCATGAGGATAGTTCATAAGGATAGTTCATGAGGACAGTTCATGAGGACAGTTCATTAACATTTCAGTGTGGTCAGATAAGTGCAGTTTTTCCTTCTTCCCCACTGAGCGGTATCTCTGTCCAGGGACGGTATGTCCTGGTGTCGGCCAGTCTGTCCCCTCCATACTCTGAGAGCCATCACGGCCACCTGACTGGCAGATAACTCTGACATGTCACACACTACCGTCATATTCATGCCACAGATAAAAGATAGTACTTATCAAGTGGTCACAACTACCGTCTGGAAGGACTGCTTTCATCGTCCCAAGGCAATCATGGAAACAGAACCAGTAACAGTACTTATTTCACATACAACACCACCTACATAGTCTCAATATATATACAATTGTCTACATCAACAATAAATTAGTTCCTATGAATATTTATAATGCATGAAAAATAACAGATTTTAAAGGCCTCTTAGTTCGATTGTTTCCCAGTGAGCCACCTAGTTCAGTGTGTCGTCAGTCTATATGACACCATCTGGGTACAGTCTATAGAACCATCTGGGTACAGTCTATAGAACCATCTGGGTAGTCTATGTGACACCATCTGGGAACAGTCTGTAGAACCATCTGGTTACAGTCTATAGAACCATCTGGGTAGTCTATGTGACACCATCTGGGAACAGTCTGTAGAACCATCTGGTTACAGTCTATAGAACCATCTGGGTAGTCTATGTGACACCATCTGGGTAGTCTATGTGACACCATCTGGGAACAGTCTGTAGCACAACATCTGGGTACAGTGTATATGACACCATCTGGGTACAGTCTATAGAACCATCTGGGTACAGTCTATAGAACCATCTGGTTACAGTCTATAGAACCATCTGGTTACAGTCTATAGAACCATCTGGGTAGTCTATGTGACACCATCTGGGAACAGTCTGTAGAACCATCTGGGAAGAGTCTATAGAACCATCTGGGTACAGTCTATAGAACCATCTTAGTACAGTGTATATGACACCATCTGGGTACAGTCTATAGAACCATCTGGTTACAGTCTATAGAACCATCTGGTTACAGTCTATAGAACCATCTTAGTACAGTGTATATGACACCATCTGGGTACAGTCTATAGAACCATCTTAGTACAGTGTATATGACACCATCTTGGTACAGTCTATAGAACCATCTTAGTACAGTGTATATGACACCATCTTGGTACAGTCTATAGAACCATCTTAGTACAGTCTATAGCACACCATCTGGGTACAGTCTATAGCCCACCATCTGGGTACAGTCTATAGCACACCATCTGGGTTTAGTCTACAGCAAACCATGCACCCAGGCATGCACCAAAGGTTGAGTCAGTGCATTTTTTCAGACAAACGGGAAACTGAATGTTGAAGCATGTTGGTGACCTTATAGAACCTACCAATACCACAAGCAAACACTATCACTCACACCAGTCCAATATTAAAGATCATAGTTACTCATGCTTGAGATTATTAGTCATCATGGTTATGATCCCCTGCCTTTATCATGTTAATCATGTTTATTCTACACAGAATCTCCCCAGGGGACATGTACACCTTGGACAACAGACCATGTAGTCAGTTTACAACTTATCTGCACTTTACGAAGCTGTCAACACAGTCATCTGGGCCACGTGTTGCACTCTCCAGCTGATAAGCTGACGATGAGCGCCCTCACACAGACATGACAGATAACACTATCATTCCTTGTCTTTGTTTAGCGATCACTGTGTTCACACATGCCTGTTGCCTGAACATGGAGACAGACTTGGCTGTGCAGGATACAGCAGGCCACAAACTTATCAACATCATCATGAAGATTCTTACCCATTGTTTTGTGTTGTTGATTGTTGAGGTATGCATGGCAACTAGAATATATACACCACTTAATACTTTGGAAAGTTGAACATTATAGTTATAATGACTTTTCTACAGATGTACACACAGTGATCGCAAATGTTAAGACTTGGAATATATAATAATAATTAAATTTCAAAATAGTGTCAGCATGATAATCATGATAATGATGGTTGGTATATAGATGTTGTTGTTTTTTAAATTGCAAGTATGTAAATTAGTATGTATCTTAAAATGTATGTTGACTTACTTGGCATTGTTAATTTGGAAAACTGTAGTATGCTGTATATGTTAAATTTTCAGCAAAATGATCGAGTTCAATGTTCTGTCAGGTTACCTCTTGTTTATGTGGCTTTTCAAGAGTCAATTTCCATACTTCTGTTTTGGAATTGAGTTAGAGCATTTAGACCTGTTCTTAAACATTTAATGCCCTATTTGTTATGAAAGAAGTGTAAATTCACCTAAAGAAAGACATGAATATTTACGCATATTCATGTTAACTGTGTTGATTTCATTATATAAATTCAACAATAACTGAGAATCAGTGAAGCACTCACAGAGAGGTGACACCAGTACACAGGGCATGCAAACATGAAACGTGCCCTTTAGTGACTTCACAAGTACATGAAAAAACAGGTTTCGTAGTTAGAATGAAATACCCAGAGTTCCTCCTGACTGATGCTGTGGACAATAGCAGAAACCATCCTCATATGATGGTACCCATTTCCAGTTAAAGTCATGTGAGTAATGAGAGTTATGCAATCAATAAATGCCAGATTAATATGCATAAAAAAGTGTGTGAGCAGACAAACAAAGTAGAATATGAATAAAATCACGGAGGCAATGGCAAGCCTAGGTCCTCTTTGTAAATACAGTGTTCGAAAATAACTGCCTGCCTGCCTGTGGATGGTAGCTTTTCTGTCAGACTGCATGAAATTGGCCTGACTGTCTGGCAGATCATTTTAAGACATCATTACAATTCAATTTAATTATAACTCCTTGTAGATTCTCAAGTGATTGTTTGAATTATTATGAACTGAATCAAGAAGCGACTTGTCTCTTAATTTTTCCAATTTTTCACTATTTATCTGAAAGTGAGCAGGTAACTTTGAAGATGGGAAGGCAACACTTGCCCGACTGTCTTGGTGGGTTTTAAAATTATTTCCAATACTGATTAAGACATTGTAGAATCATAGATACTCCTAATTAGGAAAGGGTTTACAAGTGGACTCTTTATGCCCAAATCGATTCTTGAAAATTGGTTGCTTTTGTTTGTGGAAATCTGACCATACTAACTGCTGTCAGTGTTATGCACGAATCACACACACGTGGGAAAGTTTCCTACTCACTTATAGAATGTAGATTCCAGGGCCCAGATGATACCATTACTGGCCCGTTTTAAGCATGATGGTTTCTTCTGTGGAATCGGCGTCCTTGATGGAGTATCATCAATGGTGAAGTGAGTTGGTGGTTGAGCTGCATCCGCCATGTCTTCACACGGTGAACATTACACTCAATGACTTCGTTTGAGCTTCGAAATCAATCAAGTGGTTGAAGTACCCGCTTAATTGTGATTAGGCCTGAACACTGTAGGCTTATTATCGCATCAACTTTCATTGGGCTAGGTCAAGGTGCCAGGATTCATGCGGCGTGTGAATGATTCAAAGTTGAAATAGTTATTGCTCTTCTTGAGAATACCCTGATGAGATCCATTGTCGAGTGTGTCAGAACACACATCGCCTTCTCACCCCAGTCATCATTAAATCCACAGATAAAATTTCTTCCAAGCACCTGTCAGTGTTTCAAGGGAAGTCACTCTTCTTCCGACCCGTGTCTGCATACCACTAAACACATTTATGTGCGCTTCCTGTTGAAATGTCATTGTTTAAAGAGGAAGGAAATGGTGAAATAAAACGACCTTTGGTTGAGAATACAACTGATAAGTTGTACATTAATGGGTTGTCATTTCTTAAAGCAATTATAGACAGCAATTAAGCTACAGTTGCTCATAAACACATGTTACCGTTAACGGATGCTGTACCGGCATCGAGAGTAAGTGGAGAGAATTTCAAGACGGAGTGAGTGAGTGAGTGAGTATGGTTTTACGCCGCTTTTAGCACTATTCCAGCAATAACACGGCGGGGGACACCTGAAATGGGCTTCACACATGGTACCCATGTCGGGAATCGGACCCAGGTCTTCGGCGTGACAAACGAACGCTTTTACCACAACCCGTCCGCCACTTTAAAGACGGAGAAAAGAAGATATTTATATTTTCGAATACGACTCCATATGTCCCCCAAGAGACACTTTATAGACAACCAAAGACCAAAAAGCTTTAATGCACATGACCCTTATCAGACTAAGCGATGACAAAAAGGTGACATGAATATGGAATACGGATAAAACCAAACATATCTCCAAATATGCTACAACTTGGTGAATTGTTATTCTAGCTTGTTTGTCAGTTTCACTGCAGTCATGTGATCTCTTCATTTTCGCAATCCCTTGTGTGAAACAGGGGGCAAATTTCGGTCAACTGACTGTCTCAGCAAAGGTGTACTCCAGCATGCACTGTCACTGCAAGCTCAAATTTGCTATGATTTTACATTTTATGAAATAGGTCAGTCTTTCTTGCAGTTTTGTGTTGGGTACAAATTCGCTTTGAAATAAAAGCGCCAATTGGCCTTTCCATAATCATGAGAAATATTCATTGTACGATTCCGACTTTATCATGATGATACCAGCCAGCTAGGTGTTCGCGAGAAGGTGAGCTTATCCTATCCCACTGGTGGCACCCGTCACAAACACATGCAAAAGCCAGTCAACTATTCACCTGATAAATACACGGTAAAATATGGCAAGAAAGTATAAATCAAAATCGGGAATTACATTGGACACAAATTTTGTCTGTATTGCTAACTATTACTTTACCATATTTCCAAATTTGGAAATGTCCTCTATGTCTATTATAAAACTTAAGTAAACATTTGAATATTGTAGCCCTGATCAAACAACTTTTGTGCAAGAGTGGTATGACGCTCTTTATTATCTTCGTAGACAGAGCTTGTTCGATTGTACCACATCAATATTTCAGTCAGTGGGAAGAAAGCCCCAAGTGATACAGCTGATTATCGTTGAGAGCCTAAGTGGAACCCAGGAGCTCTTCTTTTCGTGCACTGTATTAACTGAGTTGATACAAACGAAAGCCTTATGATGCCACTTTGGTACAATAATTTAATTTTTTTTAAATCGAGATCTTTATTTCAATTATTTTCTCGTTACTTCGACTTTTTCTCTCGTTATTTAAAGTTTATTTAAATAACTCGAAATTTCGAGTTTATGGAATAAACTTAAAATAACGAGAATATACTCGAAGTAACGAGTAAAAAATCGAAATTTCGATAAAATATATGAAATAACGCGAAATTTCGATTTAAATAAAATAAAATTATGGTACCAAAGTGGCACTGTTGGGCTTTCGTAGCTGCATAAGTTCTGAGTCTCACCTTGGAGGAATTGCGTGATTGTGAACTCTGTTGTTGTGGATGTCACATGATTTGAGGTATGACCACAAAAACAACTTGAGTCCACTGAGCTAATTGTTTCGCTGTGACAAGTCAGTGAAAGAAACAGGGGCCTATCACCTTTGGAAAATGGACAAACTTGAAGAATGTGCAGTGATCAAGTACCCGCAGAAAAAGGATAAAAACCAAAGGCTCAAGATAAGAGTACAACACGAGGGAAGGATGCCCCTTCCGATGCCACGGTAAAGAGGTGGGCAGCAGAGTATTCAAGCATGGCGGGGAAAGCCTTGTAGACATTCCCGTCATGTAAGGCCTGTGACGTCAGCAACACCAGGAACGGTTTTATGATGACGGACCGGGAATGACTGAGCGTCATATTGCTAGCTCGGTAGGCATTTCCCAGGAGAGAGTACGTTCCATTATCACAGAAACCATGACCATGAACAAAGTATCAGTTCGTTGGTTTGCAAACAGTTCGACATTGGATCAAAAGCGCACCAGGCACAACCTGCCTCGTCATACTCCAGCTCTGTTTGAAGCTGATCCAGAACGATTTGTGAACATGGATGAAACCTGGGTTCACCACTTTCAGCCTGTGTCCAATCAAATATTTGAAAATGGGCAATTACGTGATGCCATTAAGACAAGTGATGCTTTGAACTCCTCCTGCACCACGTTATTCCATCTTTTCACAAGCGTCAAGAAAACCTTAGCCGGAACCCATTTTGACTGGAACGATGACGTCATAGCAGCCTTTAAGAACACCTTGGACAGCCGAGAGAAAGACTACTCCGAAAGAGGGATGCAATCCCGAGAAGATCGTTGGCAAAAGTGTATCGATGTGGAAGTGGATTATGTTTACAAACTGTCTTACGGTCGTATTTCTTTTTGTGGCTTATTAATCACCCCTCGCGCACACAAATTTAAAATTATACTTTTTTAAGAACCAGAGGGCACAGGGATTAAACTTGGCGTAAATGGTAATGACTAAAAGAAAATCCAAGTTTTCAAAGGCATCACTATTTGCAGTCAGCATCGCTGTAACGATGTTGCAAAATTAATTTATGAATATTATGAAACAGTTATTATTTAAATCACTATAGATGTTTTCAGCGAAATACGTTTGAATTGTCATAAATATATTTCCTCATATGTCAGGTGAGTTGTGTACAGAGCCTTGTGGCTGTATCTTGCTCTTCATCACTTTGGCTCCCCGCCTTGGAAAGTTGGTCTTCAAAGTTCACATTCACTTCCGGTGTACATTTAGGTCAAGATGATCGATCTTATTGCTGACGTGTCTGAATTTGAGGCTTTGTTGCTGTGCACAAGGAATAAAGGACATTATTTCTGCCATTTGGATCTGGAAAATACAGCTTTTTTATTACCAGATGAAAACGTGTGATGAAAGTCTTTGATGATAAGATGTTCCCCTTTGCCTCCAGACACGAGACCTTCCATCAGTAAATATCGACTCTCATCTGACCAATGAATCCTCCTCGGTGTTCCAGTGTGCTCGAGCCTAAAAACCGGGCTTAACGGTCCCGTGAGTGTTAATGTGAGAGTAGCGGGAGTCTTATTGGTCTTCTAGCCTTCAATCCTGCTGCATTCAGTCGACTCCTGGTGGTGCTGAGGGACACCCTGTTGTGGGTATGCCAGTGATGAACAGTGCAAGTTGAATTTGGCAGCCGTTTTCCCCAGCGTACAAGGAACCTGTCTTCTCTGACACTGATCTTCAGTCGACGTCCTGATCTCGGTAACTCCACCACATGTCCAGTCAATGTGTGTTTTCTAATCAGTCGGCTGATTACAGTATGATTAATGTTCAACTTGGTCGCAATAGCCCGACATGACATGCAAGTGACTTGCCATCATTTTATTTCCTGGGATAGTAGGCCGAGGCATGACAATCTTTCCAAAGACAGATTTTCAAATTGTTTTTTTGTTTGTTGTTTAACGCCGCACTCACCAATATTCCAGCTATATGACGGCCGTCTGTAAATAATCGAGTCTGGATCAGACAATCCAGTGATTGACAACATGACAGTAGACAACAGGACCACGGAGGCGGTCGTTACACAGCTGCATATGATATTTACCTTAACTTAAATTTGTAAGCTCTCTACAACTCTCATGACAGCTAGCATATCACGAAAATGTTTTCACTTAATGATTCATATATTGGCAGAGATATATGAATTTGTCACAAACACAGCGCAGTAACATCGCAGCGAGGCACACCTAAGTACTCTTTCAACACCACCTTTACAGCAAAAACAAGATTAGGAAATTATGTGTTCACTGGAGAAGCGTAATAAAGACATGTACAGGGTAATGCACGACAGTCGGTAATAGAGAATCATCATGCATCAACCAAGTCAGCCTGACCACCCGATCCCGTCAGTAGCCTCTTACGACAAGCAAAGTCGCCTTTAGCGGCAAGCATTAGTTGCTGAAGACCTATTCTTCACCGGATCTTCACGGGTCAGTAGTTAAAGTAACTGGCCTCACAGAGCCAGACCAAGGGTTCCAGCTATTGAGTGTTGACTCACATGTTGTCATTCATACTAGGTATTGGTCGTTTGATTTTGGTATTCCATGTATTTTTTTACTCCCTTGTGGCCAACCTATTAAACCAATGTGTAGACCATTATCGAAAATAATTATGCTCAGAATGCCATTTTCAGGTGAATCTTATTTTGCATCTGTTTTTGTGCTGCCCCGACTGTCACAAGTCACATGCATTGGCTAATTAGGCTCATATATACATAAGGCTAATATACATGTCCTGTACAATAAGCGAATTGTGGCGCTTTCATGCATTATTCACTGCACTTAAGTAAATGTATAGGCGATGCCTGCATTCGATCAGTAAATGCAGCTCTGTAAAGAAATAAAGGAGTACAAGCTGAAAAGGCTACATTGTGTAATAAGTTTTATACAACTAGGTCATGGAAGTTTGGTTTGTTTAATACAGCAATTGCAATATTCCAGCTACATGAGGGCAACTCGTAAATAATCTAGTCTCGACCTGACAATCAAGTGATTGACTTTGTGAACGCAGTTGGGGTATGTTAACACACTATCAACCAAATCACCGAGCCAGGCCACTCGATCTTTTACGACTAGCAAAGAATGCTGGAGGCCTATTCTACACCGGACTCCAAAAGGGCGGGAATGAAAGGGGCAGTAATACTTTCATACATCCCAATCTAAACGTGCCTGCCGGTGATGTAGGGTCAGTGGGATGCGAATGAATGCCCTCCATGACTGGAGGCATCTTCCCGAGGCAAGTGAGTTAACTGACTATAAAAGTCCAGTTTCCACCCTTGCCGAACTAGGCTGGTATTATGGAGTTCGATTTTGGCTGGGCTAACGAGTCTATGCATAGTCCATTCAAAATCGCGCACCGAAATCGAAAACCGGTTCGTAAAGTGTCATGTAGATTTCGGTCGTCTGCAGGATTTGCAAAGCATGTGCAGCGCTAGCTCGTTGTCAACAGATATTTTCAAAATCTTTTCATGTTTTTAATCAAGGTGCTCACGTGATTTGATGCACTTCGCGATGTAAGACTCGTTTTATCACAATATAGATCTTGATCATCTTGACTGGGCGCCACCGTTTTGTTTGAAACAAATGCAAGTGATGCGAGAGGTGGAATCTGATTGGTCCACAGGAGAGGCATAGAAGGGACATAGCTCGTAATAGCCACTGGTGGCTCTACGATCGAGCCCAGGAATTCCAGCCTAGTTCGGCAAGGGTGGAAACTGGACTTTTAAATTTAGTTAACTCCCTTGCCTCGGGAAGATGGACTGGAGGCAAGTCTTACAGAGACTATTACGCACTGTCTGTGTAGAAATGTTAATGGCACTGGCATTCTGCAAGGTCATTTCTGAGTGTTGTGGCAGTCATGAAGTGATGACGTCTCTAGCAATCAGGAGAAACCTGTCTCCCTGCTGTGAGGTGGAACAGTGTCAACCACCTGCATGCCGCTGGGTAGCTGATCCAAACGTCTGCTATCGATTCCTAGTGATCACACTTTGGACGACACAATATTGTGTTGACCCAGTTTCAAGCATGCCTAATTCAAATGACCAATTTGACATTGAGGGTGCACAAGTGTATTCAGCTATTGCAATCCTCAATAGCAAATGCTGTTGTGCTCTCTGATAATGATGGGCAAGGATTCTGTCATGACACATCCAAATACAGGTTTTCAAGCACCGACATCGACATCCATGTCACCTGAAGAATGGGCTTCCAATAATAGAAGTAAATCAACATTCAGAACTTTAATCATTAGACATGATTACAAAGACATGATTTGTTTCCAACGAATTTTAATGGCATTAAATTTGTAGCATGCAAGTTGAAATTAGTACACCACAGTTTATACAGATAACAATATACATCTGACAGTTGGTTCCTATTCCAAAGTGTTAAAATGTTCATGAGAACACATGTATACAGTATTATGTTGATGTCAGTCTAACCCCTAAAGGTGGTCTCAGATTGAGGAATGCTGCAACCGCTTGTCATTAACTATTTATGTACACACAGTATTGCCTCGTAGTATAATACCTTAAAATTAATCTAGTACAGCCCAGCTGATGGCAGCATAAACACACACAAAATAAATAAAATAAAAATCTCCATAGTCTGAAAAATAATAAAAAATAATGATAAATATAACCATATCACTCATACACCACTTATACATCAAAAATACCCCAAAAATAAATCACAGACAATAATTGTTCAGATCACACGAGAGATAAAAGCAATGGCTCTCCCGGTTGATATTGTCATCAGTTCATTGTGGAGAGTATTCTTGGTCTTATCAATTTGTTTTGTTAGCTTGGCAAATGCATTCTCCTTTACAAACTGATCAAACTTTAATTTCATCAAAAATAACATCTTAATATTCTGAAACATCTTAAAACTAAAATTAACAAAGATTTGTAAAATCCTGAGGTTTCTTGATTTACTTTGGATTGGAGTACATGCAAGTGCCAAAGCTAACTCTCTCCTCATAGTCCAATGATGGCTTGGGCTAGATATGTAATACCATTTGCTGATAATGAGCATATTCAGTGCTCATGTCATGCAACCTCTGCACTAGCAGTACATCTGCGTGCTGACATGTTGAGATCAGGTGAGGTCCAACCCATGACAGGATCTCGTGTGTCATGCCAAGACCAGGATTGTATGGCCCACAGTGTTGGAAGGTATCAACCCTGCTTGGTCTTTGCTGGACTCTCATATAGCAAGCTTCTGCTGCTCCATGACCTGTCATACTTTCATGTATTTGGTCTCTGATGGAGCAGGATGTTAGCTTCTGTCTTGGTACATAGCACCTCCTTTTTCTGCATTGATCTCAGAATACTATGTCTCTTCCGTATCCATGGTAACTGTTCTGAGCCTCTGCTGAGGGATGATGGGATTGTGTCGAAGGTCTAATTGGCAACGGTTTGTTTCACGTAGGATAAAGACTGGTAACCGTTTGCTTCTCACTAAAAGGCAACTTGGTCAACGAGAACTTTGTAGAAAGTACTAGAACTTCCAATACTACAAATGAATTCGAAATATAGCATTGATTCTTGATGTAGGAAAACATTTAACAACTGAAATCCAACATTGACATCAAATTTAGCTTGGTCTGTACCAGATCTTTTGTACATCTGATGCACAATAAATCAATGTAGGTAATTTCAGCTGTGGACCAAAGTCTGATCCTAGTGATCTACAAACAATAAAAACATTGGAAATAGTTGAGAACTTTCAATAAAATTTGCTTTTGACACTAACAGAAACATGAATAGCAAATAGTCGCTGTTCTCGGTTCTTAAAAAAATTCCTTTTCACTTTTGGGTGTGTGTTTTCATATATACCCCCTCTGCCCAAAAAAATGTATCCCCAAAAATATGAATAATAATAAATAATCCATAAATAAAGGGGGATTTAAAGCTCTTCATTCTAAAATAATCAGACAATTTGCCGTTTTAAGGGTTTATCTTCTATTGGGGTAACAAATCGTATAGGAGACTTTTCTGAAACCACCTTACCCCCTCCTAATGATGAACAAATTTCAAGTAGAATACATAACCAGACTTATGAATAAATTTCCATGCATGCATGCCATGTCTTGGCTTGGCTTGACAACTAACAACATGCAATAGATTGGATTGTGCACAAGTCACATCAACCATGTATAACATTTGGTTGGGACGTTCACCATACAGCGGGGTGGTTACAACATTCAAGAGAATCATGCTTGTCTAGAAAAGCTGTAGTTGATTGGATTAAGCTATTCCCCTTGCTATCTTGTATCAATAATGAGTTGTTTGTCAAGTAGTACCTAGTTTACATGCAAGAAAGATGTTCTAACATTCCTGTCAAACACAGAGGACACATTGACGATGTACGATGTACGATGATCCCTCCCGTAACGCGTCCCACCCGCAGATCAGTTAGGTGCTGCACTGACAGCTCGGTTTTGTGGTCACATGGCGGTCATGTGACCTTGGCGCTGCTGCATGTGCTGCAGGGCCCCCCCTCGAGCTGGCCCTCCCCTTGCCAACCCCCGCGGCCCCTTGGTGCTCACCGCGATTTGTGAGCACCTTCCCGGTTTGCCCCCTTTACCTGAAAAAAGAAGAAAAAAAAGTTTTAAAAAATGTGTTCATTCCCTTAAAAACAAGATATATATTAAGAACATATTATGTTATGTTGTTTCTTTCAGTTTATGAAAGTTCATATTCTACAACAGTTATCATTGTTTGTTGATTCATGGTGGACTCAGCAATATTCCAGCTATATCAAAGCAGGTCATAAATAACAAGTCCGATTTAGAGAAACCAGTGATTGATATTATGAATAACATCCCGTGTTGAGGGAAGTATGGCATGCAATCAATCAAGTCACCTGACCTGACCGTTCGATCTATTTAGTTGCCTCATACAACAAGCATAGATTGCTGGGGACCTATTCTAACCTGGAATCCATTATGAAGCAAAAAAAAAAAAATTACATTTCTCAGAACTTCTAAAACTGTACAGCAAGGGACCCTGGTTATTGCTACAGGAAAACTTGCACATGGTCCTCTAGTTCTTTGCAATATGTGTCCCTGACCTAACATATCTTAAGATTTGTCTTTTTATCACTACAAACTACAGGTACACAACCACATATTTCAACATGTTAAGGGGTATTATTGAAGTAGGTAACAACGTCCGGTTTTGTCTCTTGCAGTAATGTTCTAACTTACTGATGATAGCAGCTGTTCAGACCCCGTAGTTGACAGCTAGGCGTTCGCGAAGAGGCTGGGGGAACTGGTCAGAGAACTTGGACCAGTTTTCTTCCCCGACTTGATTCTTGAAACCATGTAGGATCTGAAACAGAAATTGTATAATTTCATGCTCATTTCTTTGTTTGTTGTTCAACGCCACACTTAGCAATATCCCAGTTTTATGATGGCATTCTACAAATAATTGAAAATAATTGAGTCTCGAGCAGGCAATCCAGTGATTGACATCATGAGCATAGATCTTGGCAATTGGTTTACAATGACATGCATCAACCAAGTTAGCGAGTCTGACCACTCTATCCCATTAGTTGCCTCCTAGGACAAACTTCTAACCCATTGTGTTCATACTCATTGGTATTATCGAATTTTATTAAAATGTGATGCTGAACTCATTTTCACACAATAAATTCATCATTATCATAAATTGAGGCTTGAGTGAGACTTGTCACCTGCATGTTGGGGGAAACTACAATCCAGATATTACACCTTTTCTTCTTTGGGTGCTAACAAACCAACAATCACAATCAGTGCTAATCTTGGATTTGTAACAATGATAGTTGTATCCTGGCAAACCTCAATAACAAAAATCTGTACATCAAATTAAGGTGTCTTCAAAAACTGAGCCACTTGTGCCTCTTTATTACTAGTTTATCTAGTATCTTGTTTGTTGTTTAACGCCCCACCCAACGCTATTTCAGCTGTATGACAGCAACCCATAAATTATTTGGTGGGCACCTATTCTAACGAAGAGTTCCCACTGGGGATGAAATGTAATTCTTACTTTGTAGAACATTTCCTTCAGGTCAGGTTTGGGGTGCACCCATGATGCAACAGCATCACAGAAGAAGATGAAGTCCTGCACGACTCCGGCTGGGTTTGCCCCAATCATCAGACAGATACCGCGGAACGCAGAGTCCTTCTCTTCGTTGTCTCGAATGTTGCGCAATGATGTGCACCTGATTAAACACACATGCTGTATAAGTAGGGGAGAGCACTCTGTGTAAGTTCACATAAGTTAACCAAAAAAAACAAAAACCCATACTACTGCCCAAACTAGTTATTTAGCACGTAGAGTTATTAAGGTTTATAGAATGCACGTTGACAATATCTCATTATGAACATATGGAAACAAGACATAAATGCATTTAACACAGATACCAGTCACAAAAGCATGTTTTAATCTATATAATAAAATCAAATGCATGAGACGTGCAAGCAACAGACATTTAAGTCCATACGGTATCTGGCATACAGAATTGAAAACATTACAATGATGACATCAAACAAGTTATCTATTCACGATAGTTTCCATTTTAGCATTTGCTTCCAATCTGCAGACTTGCATGATCAGTATATGGTTATTTATAAAGATAACATTCAACTATGTCCCTACATGTGCAAACTAGGTTGAGAAAGAATCTCTGAAACCAGGAACTAAGAAATAGCCAAATAATAAACATGAAAAATTCATGAAAGCATCAGAGCTCTTTAGAATTTCAAAATTTCAAAACTGAAATAATTTCAAGATTGGTTAAGCAGATAAGTTAATTATGTGCACCAATGTCAACAGGTAAACAGGTTAAGTTGATGAACATGAATTCCCTCTCAAGTACGTTAGTTTACAACAATTGTGCTCCAGATAGAAATGTTATACACTGGTGACAGACCATAACACATTCTACCTGGTTTCAGAGAACACATACATGATCCTCTCCCAATTGTTAAAAATAAAATGAAAAGTGAAAAAAGAGAAATAAAGAAAGTTACACACCACTGCCTGATAAACTGTTGTAACATAGGGGCGACTTCTTGCGGACATACTAAACCAAGGCGACCAATTGTTATGGCTATGTAACCGTGGTCACAAGACGAGAAGACGGGGAGCAAATATAAAGGGAAGAAAAACAGAGAAAGACAACAAATCAACAAAACGTACATTTAATAATAATAATAATGATAATCAAATCAAAACTTTGCAGTTATGTACAAAATATATGGTTCAGAATAAATGCAAAGTAAAGCTCAAACAGTGAATAGTCCAAATTGATTTTGTTTAGATTTTGTAAGTAGATGAGATGGAAGACGTAGCACAACACGCCACAGACAACAACAAAGGGAGGAAAACAACACAGTAGAGCTCAACACTGTAGTTCTCAGTATCAATTTGGGAGTAGGTATGATTCTCACAGATAAAGGTATACAAGTATTCACTGGCAACCTTCTCGCATAACACCTATCAAATTTGAAAAGGTTTCAAATTACTTCAACAGAATTTCAGTTTGGAACAATCTTATTTTGGTTCGTATCAAATACTGCGCTGTGACCGTGCAGTCAGAAAGCAGGAGTTTTCGCGCCATGTTGTTTTCCCCATAAATAGTGTCTAATACTTTTAAAATCATCTTTTATTTACTGTAAAAAGTCACATTGTGAAAATACCAATCATGTTGAAAAATCTAAAATAACAGTAGAGATAAATAGTGATGTTAAACATGTGATCCATAACAACTTAATCAGTTATTTATCAAAAAATCAATTAAATTGCTCAAATATTGTCAATGAGAAAATGTATTCATCAGTGCAATAATGGTAACATGATAAGACGGCACAATACTTGTGACACCACCATTGTTAGTAAGAACAGCTAGCCTGTGGTTTCATTCCAGTAACACTATACCACAACCCATGCAATGAGAGACCAGTGATTGCACAAGCTGTGGCCAAACACCATCAAATATAGGACAGTGCATCACAACATTGTCAAATGCAGAGAGGTAATGGCGGTCAAACTTTACAATCTACATTGTATGTACATAGAAATTAATATACCGATACTGCAATATTGAGTTACAAATAAATACTAATTACTTCTCAGGAAAAAGAAACATTTCAACACAAGCAATTGAACATACACCTGAAATATGACATGTTCTATTATAATGTCTAGTTAATGCAACATAAAAACAAATTTACCATTTATCACATGATTGAGTGCAAAGTTGGATTGAAACCAAAGGCTAAACCAGGAGACCTAAAATATTCTTCAGCAGGTTCCCTAAAATACCTGTTGCATAGCATAACTTACTGAAGAAAAATCTTGCATGTATTTTGAATATTAGATTAATGTACCAATTTTGTGGCTTTTTTTTATTATTCAAGTGTATACATTACTCGTAAATTTGGATAAATTGTTTTCCTTCATTATCTCATATCTTAAGAGTTTTTTATGCAATATTTAATAACACTGCTTGAACAAATTTGGTATCATGTGTTAGCTCAGAACACCAAAGGCTCAGGTCTTTCAAGTTTACCACTTTGCTGAAACCCATGAGTACAGAGTGAGTGAGTGAGTTTGGTTGAACGACGTTTTAAACAGTATTCAAGTTTTATCGTGGCATGTCTGCTTAATGTTGAAGAAAGTTTGAAGTGATGCAGGTTTCGGACGTTTGCCACTTTCATGAAACTATGAGTACAGAATGAGTGAGTGAGTTTTGAACAGTATTCCAGTTATCTCACGGCGTATCAGCTTAATGTGAAAGGAAAACCCTAAGTGAGCCTGTGAGAACAGAGATGGAGCTGACGAACCAAGAAATATACTCAGGGTGAATCTGAGTTTCCAACACATGATCAAAGATTGTGGCACACCCAAGGGATGCAACTCTCATCACCCTTGCTCCATGTTCATGTCAGAATGGAAAACCCCAATTCATTGGCAGCCGAGTAATTCACCTTAATTCTCATGTGATTAAATTCCTTTTCTGTATTTGTTTCTCTTCAGAATGGTAACCACAATTTACCAATGAAGATACAATACTGACATTACGTTTAGCAAGGTTAAAGAATCCCTCATGTCACATGGTGTATTGAGTAAGATGAAAGACATCAATACTGTTTATGAAAATTTGGCCATGAAGATAACACCAGTACATACATAACTAGTTTTCAGGAACTGATTTTCATATGACTATGAAGTTTCAACTGTGTTTTCACCAGTTCATGTCAATCTAAAGTCACCACTATTAGTAAGACCCATCAAGAAAAAACAATTCCAGCAACCGCTTATGTATCAGAAATGAAAAACATTTCCCCGAGTTTGCCCTAATGTGACATACAGCCAAATATAATTCTGGATTTATTATCAATTGTACCTTCACTTTCATAAGGGCAATTGATTTTACAAATGGTCAAAACCAACTGAACAATCAGCCACAAAAACAGATTCAGGAAAATTTCAGCTGGAAACCAAATTAGGGCAAGATATCTTAAAGCAGCTGACTGCTTATTGAGACGGTGAACATACCTAACTACTTCGCCCATAACAGAGCCCCTCAATGGTGATGACACAAGCGTAAGACAAAGCCACTGAAGCACCCACACACTACTTACCCGTGTTCTCCAGGAGTGTTTTAGGGGTGTTGGGTCGGTTGATAATATCCACAAGATGACCCAGGGCCAGCTGGACATAGGGCTGCATGTCGGCACCTATAAGGAAATGGTCAGTCTGAAATTTGCATATTCATTATGCTGTGGAATTCCAACTTTCAGACAATCAGCGAAGTATATGTCAAAGGCTTGTAAAGGCAGTCGATCAACTGTGGATATTTGTGTTCCGATATGTTACTTTATTAGCTGTGTTTTTCACGCCCTGGATGCAGGGGTTAGTGTAAGTTTACTGAAACGTGAGCCCTGGAGATACAGAGGACCTTCATGCATTCGAAAAGAAAAACCCTGTTATGTCTTTAGCTGATAGCTGCACTTTTGAAAGTGTCATTTTGTGAATCATATCATATATACAAATAAATTAATCTGTAATTGTCTTAACGTTGAAATGTTTAGAATTAACAGAAAATGCCAAGTAACTACCACTAACAAAATCAACAGTTTTTTTGCTGAAGTTGGTGGAAATGTTCTATATTTAGACATGCATAGGGACAGGTCAACATAAAGCAACTGTGATGAAGTGTAGCTTGACAAGTGCATAAACTGAACAATCACTTCCTGGCAAGATAGGATATAGATTCTTTTCACTGCAACCCTATGATAATTATTGTCAGGCATATTTAAATGATACGATTATGAACGGTACAATATAACTTTATTTTTGGAAGAATCTGAGGACATGCGAGACCAGTGAAACGTCAAACAGGGCTAATGGACACACTTTGTGCTATTGTGAATTTATATGGCCCGTCCAGTAAACTGCAGTCTTGTATTTCTTATTTCACCCGACGCTCTACATCGGTAATACATTTCAGCAGATTGATAATTGTTAAGACAATTGATCAACAGTGTGATCAATAAATCAATCGCTCCAACACAAGTTGACACGAAACTGAACAGTCACTAAAGCCTGACTACCTGATCCATTTGGTCGCCTATATGGCCAGCATAGGTTGCTGGGGACCTGTTCTAGCCTGGGCTGATTCCAATGTCCAGGATTTACTTCAATATAAACATTGATTGTTTTGAACGATTGAGCAAGTAACAGTTACAGAGAAACACCTACCCATCTTTATTGAAATCTCGCCAATGGCCCATGTAGCGTTGTTGCAGACAGATATGAATTCTGGGTTCAAGTTGTTTCCTAAGATTGGCATGAAGTCTCCTGAAAAATGTAAAGCAATAATAAACAGTGGGCCAATTACTAATGATTTTCTAAAACTATCTCTTGTGCAAGCAGTTTGCCATGATCAGACAGTACGATACATTGAATCATATGTTGTCATGAGTAAAATGTCATCATGCCTCAGCAAGTATGCACTTAAACTGCTTAATGTTGTCATGGACTGGTCATCATGGTATCCATTGTGGACATACAGGAAAAAGGGAAGTGAATGAGCAAAGGTACATCAGTATGGCAAGCTTGTACCCAATACATATATACCTTCACATTCTGGTTAAGAAACGAGTGAGTGAGTTTGGTTTAACACCAACGAGAACAGTATTTTAGTTATACCGACATGTCAGCTTAATGTGGGATAATAAACCTGGAGTGATGCAGGTCTTAAATGTTTACCACTCTGGTCAAACCTACAAGCATGGGTATGGTGCTAACAAACCTAGAAACATCATTGGGGACAATCTGGTATTCAAATGCAAATCTGCACAGCAAATACCTACACCTATGGCATTACAGATGACAGAGCCCTCCGACAACCGATCAACCAACCAACAAACATACAATATGAATTCACAAGTATTAACTATAATCCTTTGGCTGGTTACTGGTAAGTGACAACATTTCTTCCTCACCTATGCATGGTCTGACATGCTGGAAACAAGCTTTGGTCAGGTCTCCGAGAAGGGCGAAAGAGCTCTGTCGAACCTCCGGCATAGGGTCCTGCAACCAACATCATCGATTAGTTTGACAAAATTAATTTCATCTTCAAACACATCAGCTATCACAAGGCCAAACAGTAGTGGCCTGTCATCATTACCTGTACTCCCTAACAATGTAGGGACATAAGGCTAGGAGAAACAAGGAAATGTTTCTCGGGCATTGTTATGTCACTTTAAAGGATGCATGTCAGTAATTAATATTAGTAAAAAGGAAATATTTTTAAAATACCCATGTCATATAAATCATACTCTGTCATTCATAAAATGACATGCTTGACAACTGAAATTGTATTTAAAGAGACAAAAGCAATGTGTGCCCAGTTGAAGAAACCTTATTTTTACATGTTCAAAATGTGTACATTTTCTGTCCATTTTATTCAGTTCCAATATGTAGCAAAACTGGTTCAGAATTATATCCTGCAAATGCTTCTAGTCAATGAGGACTATCATCATTGGATGTTTACTTGTCCTGAGCACAATAGTCTGGGGCTAGCAATTCCCATGAAGTTGAAAGGTTGCATACCTGCATACACTGGAAGAGGAGTTTGAGAATATTGCTGTTGGCCACCAGGCTCTCTATGTGGTGCTCCAGACCTTCAGCCAGACCACTCAGCAGGTCCAACGCCACGATCATGAAGTCTTTGTCCGGTGGGTCATAGTGGTCAGGCGTGCTCATGTTCTGCAGCAAGACAGTGTTGAGAGTATGTGAAGGAGTGGGTTCCTTGTCTGTACTCAGTATCTCAAAATTGAGTTTGGACATGCGTCATGGCAAATATGTGATGGACACACTCGTAATCATCAGGGGACAGTCCTACTGCTGCTTACAATCTGCCCTGGAAGTTCCATGTCATGGCTGTGTGTTGTGGTGTTGTGGTGGTGGTGATGTAGTGGTGATGATGTGGTGTGGTGATGATGTGGTGTGGTGGTGATGTGGCACGGTGGTGATGTGGCATGGTGGTGATGTGGTGTGGTGGTGGTGGTGTGGTGTGGTGTGGTGTGGTGGTGATGTGATGATGTGGTGTGGTGTGGTGGTGTGATGGTGATGTGATGTGGTGGTGATGTGATGTGGTGGTGATGTGGCATGGTGGTGATGTGATGTGACGATGTGGCATGGTGGTGATGTGATGTGATGATGTGGTGTGGTGGTGATGTGGCGTGGTGATGTGGCGTGGTGTGGTGTGGTGTGGTGTGGTGTGGTGGTGGTGTGGCGTGGTGGTGGTGTGGCGTGGCGTGGCGGTGATGTGGTGTGATGTGGTGGTGGTGGTGGTGGTGTGGTGTGGTGGTGGTGTGGTGTGGTGGTGATGTGGTGTGATGTGGTGGTGATGTGGTGTGATGTGGTGTGATGTGGTGGTGATGTGGTGTGGTGTGGTGTGGTGTGGTGTGGTGTTGTGTGGTGGTGGTGGTGTGGTGGTGGTGGTGTGGTGTGGTGTGGTCCGGTGTGGTCCAGTGTGGTGTGGTGTGTGCATTGCATTGTGAGCGGTGAGGCAAGATCAGACAGTACGATAAATTGAATCATATATTATCATATGAAAAAGTGTCATCACATCTTGTCAAATATACAGCTGCTGTTCTGGAATTTCCATGTCATGGCTGTTTGTGGTGTGGTGTGGTGTTGGTGGTGTTGTGGTGGTGGTGTTGTGGTGGTGGTGTTGTGGTGGTGATGTGGTGATGTGATGTGGTGTGGTGGTGGTGATGTGGTGTGGGGGTGATGTGGTGTGGTGGTGATGTGATGTGATGTGGTGTGGTGGTGGTGATGTGGTGTGGTGGTGGTGATGTGGTGGTGGTGGTGATGTGGTGTAGTGGTGATGTGAAGTGGTGTGGTGGTGATGATGTGGTGTGGTGGTGATGATGTGGTGTGGTGGTGATGTGATGTGATGTGATGTGATGTGATGTGATGTGATGTGATGTGATGTGATGTGGTGTGGTGTGGTGTGGTGTGGTGTGGTGTGGTGTGGTGTGGTGTGGTGTGGTGTGGTGGTGATGTGTGCATTGCATTGCATTGCGAGTGGTGAGGCAAGATCAGACAGTACGATAAATTGAATCATATATTATCATATGAAAAAAAGTCATCACATCTTGTCAAATATACAGCTGCTGTTCTCTACCCAACAGCGGAGCGGAATTACAGAGACGGTAACATGCTGACTTACATAGTTTTGGTTGAGAGTCTGTTCGACCAGCGAGACACATCTTCTGTACACAGGTTCACAGTAGGGCAAGAAGCCAGACTGCAGGGCAGTAGCCACACTCGATAAGCACTGGAATACACAGAACAAACACTTAACTGCCTCCACATCTCACTACAGAACCTACAGCCACCAAATCCATACATTACCAAATAAATACAACTGTCCTTGTTATACTAATGCAGTTCAATATATGTTTATTCTATAAGGGACATTCTCAACATTTTTTTCTCATCAAGATACTTTCCCAATTCCATAGAATCCGAAATACCACACACCTCCAACAGAGGGAAGAGATCCTTGTCCTCATCCTTTAGCATGTTCCACTTCTGTATAAGAGGTGGCATCAACAAGTTGACATATTCCTGCAAGAAAGTTCACATATTACTTGCTGTCGATGTACAGGTTGCATGGACAAGACAGAGATGGCATGGCAGGGACAGAAAACGAAAGAATATTGTACTGGGCAAAGAATTTACAAAGAATACATCATTAATGTGTGTTTGAATGAAACAGGATGTGTGTGTTTTCATGGTGTGTTACTTCCTATCCATGTACAGAGTGTGTGGACAAGATGGAGACAGCATGGCAGTGTCAGAGAACAGCTGTCTTCACAAAGATCAGTAAGAGAGAGTTCATGGTATCATCATAACTGCCATTAACATGTCTCAGTACCAGGGACAGATCATCACATAGCCTGAGTCAGACAGTCTATAATGTCAAGGTAACCCCAAAGCAAATAACATTCGATCCCTTTTAGGGGTGTCCTAGAAAATAATTACACGAGTAATCATTTCAGGATTATTTCTACCTCTACTCATTACCATATTCAGGATATGACGATCCACATCTCCACCACACAAACAAAAATTGCTTCTTGACATGAACAAAGACTAGCCCCTAATATAAATCTGAACAACATATGAATATGGCCCAATAATGATAAAGATGTATATTGATACGAAGTACCATGTCAATGTCAAATTGCTGTGAATCATTATGTCCGTCAATACACACCATAAGTTACAACATAAATATGGGTGTACTCACTGGTTTGTTCAGATGGTGGCCGACAGAGTCTGCAAGAGTTCCAATAGCATCATAAAGGATGAGCAGGTTCTTATGCTGAAAACAGAAATCACTAACAGTTATGATAAAGCCAACTAATTCCTGGAAGGTCAGAAAACAAGTACCAAAAACATACACTTTTCAGTTCACTAGAGCAGGAATTTGTCTCAGGATTCAAACTAAGTGCCCTTAAACACTGGAAAAAAAGAAAGAAAAGTCATCCTTTTCCCCCACAAAGTTTGGTGTTTTGTATAAGTTCTATTTTCGCAAGTTAGGAGCCATTGTAACACTGCATTCAATGCAATAGAGTAAAACTAAGCACTGAGGCCTTTTTAAACCTCTTTATAGGTCCTGTTATCAGTGAAATACAAGTTATACAAAACAATAACAATTAAAACTGACTTTAACTACAAGAATTGGGATGTAATTCCAATTTGGAAATTTGTACTGCCATTGGCTGCAGATTTGGGGAAAAAAAAATAAGCCTCTGGGTAGGTCCATACATATATCCCTGCTTTTGGTAGACTTGTTTTCACACACTAATTTCACTCACAACAAACTAATGGCCACGTCAGAGCTTAGACCCATGCCAAGTGATTGCATCACATAATCTTGAGAACTACAGCTCTACCTAATTCAAGAGAGAATGAGTGTTGTTTTATGAGCAGACATTTGAATGTTTCAGAGATATCATGTGACCTGAAAAGAACAGAGTGTGGTCTTGGCATTCCAATTCCTGAAACCATGACGGCGAACCACGTAATCTGGGCACAATGACAGGCAATCAGCCAAGTCACAGAGTTTGATCACCCAATATAATTTGGTTGCATAATTGTTGTGCCTTTCATATAGCCAACAGTGTACAAAATGACTGCCTGCCCACCTACCCGCCTGCCCGTGGCTTTTAACTTTTCTGTTGGGCTGCATGAAATTTTCCTCCAGATAATCTTAAGACTACTTAAGTATTCAATTTTATAATAACTTCTTGTAGATTCTCAAGCAATTGTGTGCATTATTTCAACTAAATCAAGAAATGATTTTCTCTTATTATTTTGGTGATTTTTCAATATTTACATCTGAATGCGGGCAGGTAACTTTAAAGATGTGAAGGAATCACTTATGGGTCATCTGCCTGACTCTCTTGTTGGGTTTTAAAATTATTTCAAACACATGGTAACAAAGACATTCTGTGTCTGAACATGGAGTCAAGTAAAATCCTGTTTGGTCTAGTCGCTCAGGTCATAAAAGTCCATGTGATAACACAAACTCAACTGAAAATGATGCAGAGAGACATATTCAGGCAAGCAGACGCAAAAAGACTTGGCACAGACTGCAAAGATCAGTAACATGTCCCCCATGAAAGCAAAGCAATGACGATTCTTCATTTGCACGCTATTTCATTTTCATTTGACCTCAATTTACCTCTTAAGATCAACATTATGCCTAACTGAAAGCATGCACCCAGTATGGGTCAGATAACGCTTGCAAAGTCAAAAGATATACAATATTTCTACTGGACATTGGGACTGACAAATCAACAGCAAATTTTTTTACCTGATACTTGGAAAATGCAAAGACCAGTGTTTCTAGGATAAATCCGAGATAGGGAACCAGTTCTGTACAAGCTTCCTCCTCCAGGGTGGCAAACGCTGAACAGGCTGCCTCCTGGACTCGCTTGTTGGCATCCAGCACCCGCTTCAACAGCTGCAGCAGAACACAACACATCACATCACCACACACTCAGCATCTTTTTCATTCATTCATTGTTTGTTTGTTGTTTCACACCTCATGGTATCCTCATAACTACCATTAAATAATCAAGTCTGGACCAGACAATCCAGTGATCACTATGTTGAGGAACGATCCATGCCATCAGGATACGATGATGCTGAACCTGAACACAGGATCCACTAAGTTGTCTCTTACGACCAGCATAAGATGCTGGGGACCAATTGTAACCAACACAGGGATTTACATTGTCAAACATTCGAAGGACATAAATCATTATGAAGTACAATGATGGTCCCTCAAAGCAGGGATAAAAATCTATTTTTTTCATTCATTTATCCAAACTGTGAGGTGCTGGGTACTCATAAACATCAGATGGGCATTTTGGGAAATATGTGTGCAAAAGAGAATTATTTATTTAATAGAATAAGCTGTTTGTCTTTATTCTTGCAATCAATATCGTTACACTAACTGTCACGCACTATCACATTAGGTTATTGTGAACATAATACAGGTGAAGATAATCCTTGCCATTTATATCTTATTCATATTTCTCAGTGTGCCCTTTAGGCACAGGTAACACACCTTCACTGTGGCATTCTCCATGCCTTAAGGAAGGAACTCTAAACCCTGTAACGGCTTCATGTTTCAGTTAAAGACCTGGGTATTGCTGCTTGCCAGATATTTTTGTCCCACACTATTTGTGAGTTCTCAAAAAGGTTTTGCCAATACTTTGGTAAGGCGGAATGACTCTTTAAACTTGTTGAAACAATATCAAAAGACTTTTATGCAAATTTCTTTCATGACAAGCTGCTTAGTATTTCAGATGAACTCAAAATGTGACCAGTAACCATTTAAAATAACGTTTCCACATAATGAAAACTCATCTATTTCAACAATAATCCATCCTTTCAACATACCTCTTCCATTAAAGGTTTTAGAAAGTTTTCATGCGGTTGCCCCACAACCCAATGAGCATATCTGCTGAGCGTCCAACACGTGATGGATCTAACCAGCGCCTTCTTGTCCGACAGACAGCGTATCAGGTAAGGGATAAGCTCTGGCAGATGTGGAATCATGCCATTCATACAGCCTTCAGCGATAGCTCCCAATACAAGAATGCCAGATTCCTTGATCTCCCAATCCGTGTGGAACAGAGTCTCCTTCAGAATAGGAAGAAGAACTGGAAGGATCTCTTCATGGAACACATTAGCTAGAACATCCAGAGCAGCTGCAGAACACTTTCCTGGAAGCAGAACATGATACAAGTATGTGAAAAGCTGGAACAATGATACAATGGTTGATACAATATCAGTGTTCCCGCTGGCTTTCGAAACTGCCAGTACTTGTGGACTGGCAACACTAAAAATTACTAGTCCCCCCTAATTTTTGTCAGTCCCACTTTCCACAAATAAATAAACATATGAAAATTACCTGGCTTAAATTCTTTCAGTATCATGTTCGACTGCAAAGTAACCTAGTTAGATCTACTCTTCATTCACACAAAGTTCAGTCACAATTTACTCTTCTATTTCTTTTATATTTCTGTACGATGTCGCTACATATATATTCTTAACCTCAAACCAAAGCAAAATGTTATTTCTTTGTACTTAAAATGGACAACGGGAAACCCTGATGGTAAGCTGACTTCGATAAAAAATATACTTATTTGAATATCGCCAGTGTTTTGTTCAACAACAAAAATTTATATGGTACTTTATTGGCCGGTCCAAAGGGACTGGCAGTCACATGAATTACCAGTCCAAGCCTAATGGTACCGGTGAAAAACCTGGTAAATACTGGTAAACGGGAACACTGAATATCAGTTACAATAACAAACACTGACATGGACATAATTGTAGGTACAGGATGTGACGCTTCTCCAATCAGACTTGTGTACACACACAAAAGCCTAATCAGACATGTGATATGAACATGAGTTTGTTGTTTTACGCTGGACTCAAGAATATTCCAGATACATGATGCAACCTGCCATCAAATCTGGTTAAAACAAACCAGTGGTTGATATCATAAACAAAGATTCAGAAGCTGATGCGGTACAATGGGAAACAATCAACCAGGTCACAGGGCCTGACAAACTTCTCCACATTCCACCCCGTATGACAAGAAGAATAGGGTGCTGCTGTCCTAACCTAACCTGGAAATACCATCACCCAGATATAAAGATATAAAGCCACTGAGCTGCAGTAGATTGATTGTAAACTCTCAACTTGTGATGACAGGCACTATTTAAGTTGTGGGACATAGAATGTTGAGCCATCAATTCCTTTTTGGTTTGTATGTTATTTGACATTCCTAACGTAAAACAAATGGGAAACAAAGCTGAGGTCATAATACGATTACAGATTTATGCATCATTCTGCACAATCATTAATATAGTTTCATAATCATTCCTCAAGCAAAGTTTCTGTAGGCATTTGGTGAAAACCCAAAGTGATGCAGGTCTCAAACGTTTACCACTTCGGTGAAACCCACGAGCACGGGTATGGTGCTGACAAACCTAGAAACATTATCAGGGCGAACCGGGATTCGAACCCACAATCATAGGTTTCTGGCATGGACATAATTGTAGGTACAGGTTGTGATGCTTCTCCAATCAGACTTGTGTACACACACAAAAGCCTAATCAGACATGTGATATGAACATGAGTTTGTTGTTTTACGCTGGACTCAAGAATATTCCAGATACATGATGCAACCTGCCATCAAATCTGGCTAAAACAAACCAGTGGTTGATATCATAAACAAAGATTCAGAAGCTGATGCGGTACAATGGCAAACAATCAACCAGGTCACTGGTCCTGACAAACTTCTCCACATTCCACCCCGTATGACAAGAAGAATAGGGTGCTGCTGTCCTAACCTAACCTGGAAATCCAACTGGTGCAAAAAAGTAAAAAATAACTTGATGGAGGAGGATGGGGAACACTATCACCAATTAGGAGATAACCCCGCTAAATTGAATTTGGAACCGAACGCGCAGCGTGAGGTTTCAAATGTTAAATTTAGCGCGGTTAAATCTACAGGTAACCTAGCTCTACATTGAAAACACAGTATGTTTATCTCCATTCTACCATGACTAAATAAAACGCGAACTCTTTGGTGTAAGCAAATATACTGAGTGAAGCGGCATGGGTTAAGTTCAGTGTTTTGAGTGGGTTAACGATATGAATGACGGAATCGCAGAACAAAATATGGTGATGTATATACTCAAGCAGTTTGTTGACACCGTAATACTTCACTCGAACATATGACAAGGCATTGAAAGCATATATAACCACAGCAATTTGGTAAGCTAACATGAGGTGGGCATCCCTAAAGAAAACAAAGCAAGCTTTGCAAGGCTTTCGCTCCACATCGCACGTCACTATTATGACGTCATATCGCTCATTGTGACGCAAAAGTTATGACATCACAGTCGTATATAGAAAAGCGCCAAAATTCCAAGCTCTCTGTTGTCTCCAAAACATAAATACGTTCCCTTTGTTGATTTCTATCGTGTTTTTCTGCATGAAATGTATTGCCACACATCCTTTGAATATTGTAGTAACCGCATCTGGGGATTTTGTAACCTATAATTGTAGATATAATTATTTAAATATGCCTACCGACAATGACTGAAAATAGTACTATTCTATGAATATTAGCATCCGCGGTGATGCGGCCGTCAAACCAGCTGTTTCAATCAGAGGGGGTTTATTGTGATTTAATAGCCTCTGATTGACCAATCAGAATCGAGTAAATTCCAAATTCATGGTAGAATTCAAGATATAAAGCCACTGAGCTGCAGTTGATTGATTGTAAACTCTCAACTTGTCATGACAGGCACTATTTAAGTTGTGGGACATAGAATGTTGAGCCATCAATTCCCTTTTGGTTTGTATGTTACTTGCCATTCCTAACATGTAAAACAAATGGGAAACAAAGCTGAGGTCATAATACGATTACAGATTTATGCATCATTCTGCACAATCATTAATATAGTTTCATAATCATTCCTCAAGCAAAGTTATTGTAGACATTTGGTGAAAGAGTAACAATGAAAACTCACGAAGGTTCCAGTCTGACAGACTGTCGTCATCATCATAGCCGTCGTCTGATCCCTCACCATCCTAAAATTAAGACATGTCACAAAATGAAACATTCTACAAACATATTTAATTGAAAACAAGAAATAAAATTCAATTGCTGCCTCATCAAACGGCGACAGAAATTGGCACTGGTCCTGTAGTCCTTGCCAAACTGCCCAATAGTTAAGGTATCATAAGGACTAGTAGAAATTTGTCATTATTAACTGTACCCACAATTGGAAAAGAATCCATGAAGTAGTTTTCAAGTCATAGGTCGCACAAATCTTGAAGTAAAAAAAGTTTACAACATGAAAAACATCATGTTTTTCATAAAAGACACATTTCAAAATCAAACTTTGCACTGCACCTCTTCCATTAATATGGACACTGTTACCTAAATTTGAAAAGAATCCATGAAGTAGTTTTCAAGTTATAGGCTGCACATATTTTTAAGGGAAAAAGGCAGCTGTATTCTTTCAGAAAATCCATTATTGAATTCAAACTTTGCACCGCATCTCTTCTATAGGTATAAAAAGTGTTCAAGTTTGAAAAGAATCTACAGTGATCGCTCGCTATTGCGCTACCAATGGGGTCCAAATAATTGGTGGGCGTTATAGACGATGAGCCGTTTAACCGAGGCCGAGGCGGGGGAGCGCGCTCGGCAAATCTCAAATCATCAATAGGCCTACGTGTTTATCTCACGTCACGTCAAAATAGTATATATTTTTATATTTCACAATGTCTGAAATACGTATTCCATTCTAATTTATCATTTTTTATCAATAAATTAAAAAATTATTCACTATTTCCCGCGATGTTATTGAAAATAAAGTTCTCGGACACACATTTCGACAACGGGTCCGCATCGAACATGTCAAAGAGCAAAATAAAGACTATTTTAAGCAAATCTTTAAATATATTATACAAAGTGATAAATAAAATCAACAAAAATATATCTAAAAGTAATCAAACTTACATCTAAGTTATTATTTCCATCGTTTCGTGCGATCGCGTGTAATGTAAGTCAAATGACATCTCGGCTTTCGTCGCCTTGAATTCTCGGCTCGGACACAACGTTTAATGCAAAAATATATGCATGAAAAATCTTTGTCACAGCTCGTAACCTAGCACGATACATTCGCGAAGTTCCATATTTTTAATATATATCGTGATTTCCTGCTTAAAACGTTCAGAATAACACGATTTAACAAAAAATCTTTCGCTAACTTCTGAAATTTATCAAACACGAGCTTTGTATCACAGCTTGATTGGCTGCCTGAGGTCACGTGCTCAAAATTGACCAATCACGAAACTTGTAGCAGATTTCGGCAAGAAAGCGTCATTAGAAACAAATTTTAATCCAATGAAATCGCTTGTTATAACTACGGGGAAAAAACAGGCGATGTTACGAAAGCGCGATTACGAAATGAATGACCGCCTTGTTGTGACAGCAACTACATGTGTGTGACAGTTGAGCCTTAAATTGGATTGCCCACTAATTAAGAATATAAACTTCACTTGTGGTTCTCTTTTATTGCATGCATGCGCTTCTAAGATCAAAGGATGTATAGTGTGAAAAGTTAACTAGTAGAACAATCGTATTTCCGGGACCTGCCGCGGATGTTTTCAAACAGATTATTAGAACTCCATTCAGCGATAAACCGTTGATTATGCAATGAGAAGCGTTATGTGCAAATAAACAACGAACAACAATACAATCATGTCTGTGTAAAACTCTCAGTATTAAAAGTGTACATAAATTTTGGGAGCCATGCGTTACCGCGCGTAATAACCGAAGTAGCGCTTTATCGAAGAGCGCAATAGCGAGCGATCACTGTATATGGTAATATTTTTTCAAGTTATAGACCACACAAGAAAATGTCCTCGGGAGGACGGATTGACAGAATTCCTCCGTGTAACTATATACCCCTGCCCTTTTAGGTCCATAGTGTTCTGAACGTTTTTGAGTGAGTGAGTTCGATCCAGCGTAAAGGTACAATTGATGAGGTTTCCTCACAGTGAAGTATGCATGTTTATCAAAATGTATTCATGAACAGAGGATTCCTTATTGATATTCACCTCGTCTCCTTCCTGGTGCTTCTGGCTGTGTGTCTTGGACTTGTGGAAGCGAGGTTTGATGTCAGATTCCTTGTCTGGGATCATCTCATCCTCCTCCACGTCTCCCTGACAAGCAACATATCAAGCAGTTAGATATCTTCATGTTTGCTGTTTAACGCCCCACTAAAAATGCTATATTCCAGCCATATGACGGCGGTAAATCAAATCCGGATTGGATAATCAAGTGATTATTGGAAGCAATGATTCATGCTTACATCTGTTACAATAACCAGAAATCAATCCAGTTGCCTCTTACAACCAGACCTGACTGCTGGGGACCAATTCTAACCCAGAATCCCTTTGGGGGTAGTTATCTTCATGGAACATGCAGCTAAATCTCATGGGGTGAATCATGTTCAATGTTGTAGTCAGCAGTATTCCAGCTGTATCATGGCAGCCTGTACATGATTGAGTCAAGGCTGGACAAATTAGTGGTTAAAAATCATGAGCAATGATCCACATCATTGGAGCTGGATGTCCTGTGATCAGCTGAGCCTGACCAGCATCCAATTCAGTATGCACTGATATAAGGGTCCTGGAGACATTCTAACCGTGGTCCCAAAAGAATATTTATCAAAGAATGTAAATTGGCCCTTACAATATTTTTTCATTCCTTGACATGGGTTAAAAAACACTAATGATAATAAAATCTTTTGTAGCGACCTAAAGTCCTTGTCACAACCTTAATGTTACAAGTTAAAGAATGAGGGGGTCCCTTGACTTAAATACTACAGGAGCAAACCCCAAGGGTCTGTGGATCCCCGTTTATTTTGAACACTGTTATGCATTTACTGAAACTTTCACCATTTCAAACATCTTCTGAAAACGAAGTGTCACCCTTCATAGTACGGTCAAACTCAAACAAAATATCACCTTCAGCAGTATTATATCAATCTCCGAATACTTCATTCCCTTGACGAGGACAGGGACCAGTTTTTCGATGTGTGGTGCCAGAACATCCTTACAGATGGGCTGTTCTGCCAGTGACAGCCAGAACTCGCAAGCCTCCAGGGCTACTGTGTCATCATCATCTTGGGTCCGCATCATCATGTACTGCAACAGTCAACAACACTCTTTATTAGATACCCACATTCATCTGAATAACAGTCTGTGTAGCAACTGTGTCTTGGTTTGTTTGTTTGTTGTTTAAAGCCGCACTCAGCAATATTCCAGCTATATGACGGCGGTCTGTAAATAATAGAGTCTGGACCAGACAATCCAGTAATTGATATCATGAGCATCAATCCACGCTATTGGGATCAATGACATGCATCAACCTTTTACGGCAAGCATGGGTCGGAATCTTCATGGGGCCAACTGTGTCGAGTACAGTCCAGTAAATGTCCGTGTGTTCTGGTCACCTTGTACTACAGTCCACATACAAAGACCAATATTGAGTGAAAAAAATGACAAAATAGGTGGGACAAGCAGGCTCAAAGGGTTTTGGCAGACTGTTGAATAGTATTGGAAGTCTAATTGTGTCAGCTTATAGACCAAACTAGTTTGTTGTTAAACACCGCACTCAACAATATTCCAGCAATATGACAGCTGTCACACTAGTAAATAGCCTCTAAAGAACACCTCTTTGTGCTTGTGACGTAGATCAATTATATATCAAATGCTATTCTCGTAATTGGGAAATTTTCATGATTTCAGCAAGTCTAGATAGATATTCTTCTGTTCAACAACCAAAATTGTAAAATATCTTTTAATAGGACATTTGATAGGGCAATAATTCAATATCTAGCAAAATTAACTGATCTAAAACCCTGTTTTTTAGACTATTGATAATTGATTCCTCTTTCAAACCTCTCAATTGGTTCAGAAATGTATGTATGTATTACCATCAAGATATCCCTGCTGGCCCATCATAAAGAACAGTTAATTATGTAAGCATAAGAAAAAAAAGAAAAAAATAATTTCTTTTTCACTTTCGCAGACATCAGACCAAATAAATCTGTTATCCAAATATTGAAGAAGAAAAAGCCATTCACATAAACTCAATTTAAGTTAATGTAACACAGGTGGCATAACTGCTTGAAGGTAAAATAAACAGACTGTTTCTCAGGGAGTGTATGGACTACTGACCTCAATAATGTTGTTGATGTGTGGCATTAGCCTGTCCATCCTGACCTCCACCAGCATGACGAGCGCCCGGCACACATTCTTCCTGACCTCCTGGTCTTCATCCGTTGCCAGGAAAAACAGGTTCTACAAAGAGACATCACAGTCAGAGACGTTAAACTAAAACCACAGCAGTGTCCTCTGGATACAAAATGTTGACATCAATCTAACCGAGCTTTACATCTATGGCACAGTTAGCAGAGTCCGCTGAATCATTGTGACCTGTGATCAACCAAGCCTGGGCAAGTCAAACCAGTAGATGATAGCATTAAAGCAAATGTTTGTGCCTACACACTGGTCACAGATTAAAATGGACACAAATGGTCAACATTGCAAGACCTGGTGGTGTTACAAATAGCATGGCTGTTCAAAAATGCATATTGCAGCGTTAGGAATTGACACCAGTCCTTAAGTCCTTGCCAAACTGCCCAATAGATAAGGGATCATAAAGACTAGTAGAAATTTGCCATTGGAAGGGTTTTGCTATTTGTTATTATAAGGAATAGTTTTAGTTTCTACCACTGATATTGTATGTTACATAAAACTGAGATTTCTAGTCCGTAATCTGGTGCACTGTAAGTTTAGTGTGTCTATATCAACATGACCAGTGGTTAATTTTCTTCAATCTGACATCACATTGAAACCCCTTCATCAAACATGTGATACCAAAAGACCTTGGGGATCTGGGCATGTGCAATGATATGACATCAGTGCATGTCTTGGACATGCCATCAGCCTGGAACCCCTATATACACGCCTTGGTATTCTGCCCAGAATCCAACATGGAGGTGAAATGGAAATTAAGAAATAAAGTGTCAGAGATGAAATGATATAACAGAATGTGTACTGGGATAAACAGCTGCCAAAAGAAACATCACTTTACAAAGAATGTAATGCTATTGGCCTTTGGGGAAACATGACATCCGTTTACTTGGTGCGTTGCTTGCTGTCCATGTACAGTGTGTGTGGACAAGATGGAGACAGCATGGCAGTGTCAGAGAACAGCTGTCTTCACAAAGATCAGTAAGAGAGAGTTCATGGTATCATCATAACTGCCATTAACATGTCTCAGTACAACAGTGTGAAAAACACATTACCTGTCTTGAATTGATTTGTAGTAAATGCTATTCTTAGCAATATTACACATTTTCAATACGTACCTAAGACATGTTAGAGCAACCCTACAAGACCAAAGCAGACTATCAATTGTAACATTTTACCGACTCATCAATATAGATTTGTATTGTGTGGTTTGTTCAGTATCCTGTACGTGATGCTGCATCAATATCTGGGCCAACAGCAATTGTTCCACATCTTCCTAATGGGAATATCTTGTCCTTAGATCATGAATATTCAATGAAATCAATTAATAGCTACCAACAATTCCTTTCTTGTACTATCCCATTAAGGTGTTCATAAATATAAGAGGAAGATCAATTCCTAGATTCATTTGAATTCTGTTTAACAAGCAAAAATAGGAGACAAAGAAAACTTTGTCGCAAAAGTTGATAGCCATGGACATGATAGATTACTTTGCATATGATTCAGACAGTCATTGGTTTTAATGAGTCTGGGAATGTTGTTTGTGCTGAAGTCGGCAATACTAGAGTCTTATCAAGACCACCTGTTAATTACCCAATCGGGCCAGGCAAACCAGTGGTTAATAGCATCAGTAACATTAAGACATAATGTTGTTTTCAATCAGCAAATTTCAAGCTATACAACAGGGGCCTGTAAACTACGGAATTTGAGCCTGACAATCCAGTTATATAGAGCAACTATCCATACCGCATGACCACCCTATTCATTAAGTTCTTAAACGTCAAACAAGAAAGCCTAGCTATTACAAAATCATGGGGCTGCTTATTATCAACAACCAACATTTCTACCAGCTTGATCAATAATATTAACACTGGGAAGGTATGAAAAGTCTTTAATTTTTTCTATTACCTCAATGAAGGTGTCAATGTGAATCATCAGTGCTTGTGTTCGGCCAATGATGAACTGGTTCACACAAGCTATGGCATGGGACCTGGAACAATGAAGAGCAGCATGTCACTCACAATGTCAACTAACCCGCATCGCACACACATTGATTTTCCTGATGTACTCAGTGGAATACTGGTAATTGTATTTCTGCAGATCAAGACAACATGGAAAATATGGCTTTCAATAACCATGGTTACAAAGCATATTAATCTGAGGGCAAAAGACATGGTTTGGACTACCTATATTTTCATTTACAGAAAACTCATTAACATAGACTATTATTTTTGGGTTACTAGTTACTGTAAATAGTTTTTATCAACTGTTTTATCAAAAATCTTTTGAAATTACATCATAGGCATCAATATGATGACAACTTCACAGAGTTGTTGACTATACACACAGCTCCAGATACGACTCCGCTAACAATATTTCCATATATCACGGATCATCAGAGTGTTTGTCGTCCCATATGGTTCCTGACTAATTTATCCCATGCCAAAAGCAATCCTTCATAATCCAGTATATTGTATCTCAGTTCTGTTGAAATAAATAACCTGGACACCTCACCCTCACACCTTTACTTTGGACGTGCCAGACAAGAGCATGAGCAGCTATACAAATATTATTAATGAAAATGATTTTTCTTTATGCCTCAATATTACAGTAGCATGGCAACATGTTGGACCAGACAAACATGTTGTTGACACTTGCTCTCCTGTGACAAGGAAATATTTGTTATTTGACATACGATCTTTGCAATGACAATTACTGAGACAATTAACTATACAAACCTGATCTTAGGGCTCTGGTGGCGGAAGAACTGCAGGAACTTAGGAATAAGGACATTGAGAGGCCTGCTGACCACATCACTGTCCAGTGACTCTGCTGAGTCCTCACAAATCTTCTGCAACGCACCAAATGCTCCCTGCAACATACAACAGATCCAGAGCTGACACAGGGGACAAGAATGTTTAAGATTCTAATGTTGCATGGAAGATAATACCCAAATACCGATATAGGCATCAGCTTGAAAGGCCTTGAATCACCATCCAGGCAATGATTAAAATGATTCAGAACCTACTATGTCTGCAAGTGGTGACTCAATTTCTTTTATGCATATGTATTATCCAAGTAAAAGAAATTACTTTTTATTTCAGAATAGTCTTGTGGACTAGTGCAGAACATATTTCACATGTTCTGAGAGCTTGTTGCTATTCCAGCGAGAAAAATATGTAGTAAAATCAAAGAAAGGATTACTGCTATGAAAATATAGCACTCAAACATTTGTCAATGCTATTTGTCATTGACAACTACCGTCAATCAATTTCTTATTTTGTCTTCAGCACAATATGATACTATGGAAAGTGGAATCACATGAGTTTTAAGCACTGCAATAGTCACCAAAACTATTTACTGCTTGTTGATTTAGAGTGGAAATGGTCACCTTGGATAAAATGGCACTGATGATGATACCCAAATGTTCCGGCAACAATACTACATGCCAAACTAAATGCCCGTGGCAGGCAATTTTAGAAAAATCATCACCTCTACAATGCTGCAACATTAGTTATTATTACTTAACATTAACTGGAAACTTTGAAATTCAAATCAGGGTATTTTCATAGACGCTTGCTGTCAATGTGATAAAATATGTGTCTCAGAGCAGGTCCAGATAAATCCCTGTGGTGAGTTCAATCTTACACAGCTCAGTTATACAAATACATTTCTGGTCCATGTGGGAGGAAAACACCAAGTGATGCAGACTGCAGCCCACTCTGGTGAAACCTAATTCTATGAGCAGATATTGTCAGAAGGAATTAATACAGAAACTTTAGGGCTTGCAGATTACAAAGTGCTGTCATCTTTTTAGAGCACATGATGAAATGGACCAATCTGAGATCTGTAAACCTCCAGATTATTTAAGACTGACAATAATTATGACACTTGGGCAGATTTTGAGGGATGTTCTTATCACAGCTGCTGGGGGCACACTAGTACAGACTCGTCACAGTGTTTGAATTAATAAATGTCTAGCGGTTAAGAAATAAATTATGACGACCACACATCAGTAGATTAAGTTTCTAAAATTTCCAACTGTATAGAAAAATATATATCCTATATTGGACGACACATCAGTAGATTAAGTTTCTAAAATTTCCAACTGTATATAGAAAAATATATATCCTATATTGGACGACACATCAGTAGATTAAGTTTCTAAAATTTCCAACTGTATAGAAAAATATATATCCTATATTGGATGACACATCAGTAGATTAAGTTTCTAAAATTTCCAACTGTATATCCTATATTGGACGACACATCAGTAGATTAAGTTTCTAAAATTGTGTACAAAAATATATATCCTATATTGCTTTCATCTGACATGTCCAAATCAGATACTCATGCAGCTCACTGACAAACAAGTATATTGTTATAGTATAGAGCTTGACTTAGATATATCATTTCAGACCCTAAACCACATGCCGCATGGAAATATGGCTACATCCACCACAGATACTACACAATTAGACTAAAGCAATACAATACACATGATACAGCTGCTGACATTTGAGCATTTTCTTTGGCAAAATACCTCAAATCAAATTACTTGGCAAGACATTTGAAACAAGATAGGATATATTTCTTCTAAATGCAGCAAGTTGATCAATTATTCAAGCCTGTAAGTGGGTTGACTCCAGAGAAACGGCTTGCATCCAGAAAATCAATACCGAAACACTTTACTCTCTTTCCGAAGCTTGCACAGATAGTCTGACACCAACAACCATCGGAGACGATTTCATCATTCCCAGTTACCGTTTCAAAACTCAATTCAACAGAAAAAAATCTTAGCATCATTTTCTCACCGATCTATGTGTTTTCATGTGTTTTTTTTCAGAAAGATAGTGTAAAATTAACACTGATGATGTATCAGATCTAGTTAATTGTTCAGTGGACACTGTACCTTCATCAATCATGAATCATTGTACAGTAAGGCCTGAATACACTGAACATCAAAGACGAACCATCTTTATGAAATATTTTGGAGGAAGCTGTACTAATTATAGACCATTGTTAAAATATGTATCAATTATCCTTATTTGATGTTTAAAAATATAATCCAATGTTGAAATTAAGTATGAAAGTCAAGAGGTCCTTGTCATGACACAGCTGATGAAAATTAATGATGCAAAGGAAATCAGGGTTAGAACTTAACACTAGCCTTCTAGTCCAGGTCAAGTACAAATTCTTGTGGGCTAGTGCAAACTTCCCCATTGTTTTAACATTAAAAGAGAATTTAACCTGTACCCGGGCTAGTAACGCTATTGAGTTAAGTTCTTCTGACCATGGAAATCAAAAGGTGTTTATCAGGCTTGGCTGTTAAATGGAGATTTGATATTTTTAGGATCAGTGGATCCATAAAAAAATTGTTGTGAATAACATTTATAATGAAAACACTGACACTCTGGGACACTCACAGATAGATCATTGAATAGTCACAATCACCAAATAAAAATTATTAAGCTAATTACCCCTGACAGTGTAGAAGTAGTTATTACATTGTTGGTCCACTGTAGCTAGGTCTTTCACTATATCCCTAACATAACCTTATAATAAAATGGCAATCAGTGTTTGAAATTAAACCTAAACATCAAGATGTCCTTGTCAAAGCCCAATGCTAAAAGTAAAAGGATTACTGAGTCCCTTGATTCAAACACTACAGGAGCAAACCTCAAAATCCCTTTAATTTCAAACACTGTCAATAAAGAAGGATCAAATAATAAAATTTAAACAAAACTTTTTTTACAGTAAACATTCACCCTGAATTTTCGCAATTAATTACTTCATGGTACACTTTCCTAATTTCTTTTGTAAACAAATTGACATAGCTAAATCTTCAGCTGAGTACAGAAATCCAACACTCCGCTAAGCAAAGCCATAAAGAGTAATTACTTCTAACTCAGAAAACGTGGAGCTGCCACATAGAGTATTGGACATCCCAGCTTTTGTTTCCACAAGAACTGTTTGTATTGATCATCTTGCTCTGTGTCAACCCAGTTTATATTGATCTTGTGTTTTCACATCAATACAGTTATTACAATCACTGGTTACGAGGAATGTAGGATGTTGTGCAACAGCACTGTAGCCTCAGTAGCCAATACGTTCATGAACAAACGCTACAACAACAGTAACTTAAGTCACTTTCAAGATGTCACTTAAACATGTCGAGGGTTCCATGCTTGGTCAGCAAAATTACAGTGTCATCAACAGGTTATCAAGCTCAGCCAGTAAAATTACAGTTTCAACAGGTTACAAAGCTTAGAACAATTACAGTTTTATCAACAGGTTATCAAGCTTAGTATAACTACAGCTTCATCAGGTTATAAAGCTGAGAAAAATTATAGTTTTATCAACAGGTTATCAAGCTCAGTCAAATTACAGCTTCATCAGGTTATAAAGCTGAGAAAAATTACAGTTTTATCAACAGGTTATCAAGCCCAATCAAATTACAGCTTCATCAGGAATAATATCATATGAATAATATCAAGCCATGCGTCACACCATCCTTGTAACATGGACACTATATATTTAGCAGTGTCTCGAATTAAGCAAACATTTCATGGTGTCCTTTTCATGATCCTAAAGACAAATATGAAAGTTAGGGTATCCCTAGATTCAAATACTATAGCATTAAATTTCAAGGATCCCAGAATGAATTTAAAACACTGCCTAGTCATTAAAATTTACAAACATTTCATTAGAAGCACACTTGGAAGGTGAAACAAAATCAAAACCGACAGACGGTTTCCTCAAGATTCTCATTAACTCTCAACGTACAAATGTCTACTATTCTACATGATACGATAGGATTCTGCTGCAGGATAATGAAAAGGTTCTTTCACAATGTTATGGGTTTTAGGAACACTGTACACAAATGAATAATAAACATCATAAAGAACTAAATGAAGTGTATAAACTACCTTTACTGGAACCTATTGCACAGGTTACAAATCATGTACAATTTTGTTTGTTGTTTAACACCGCACTCAGCAATATTACAGCTATATGACAACGGTCTGTAAATTATCGAGTCTGGACCAGACAATACAATGATTCACGTATCCAAATCATGTAGAAAGCCAATACATTTTTCAAAAACAAATTAGCCGATACAGGGTACCATATCTCAGTATCACATAGTGTTTGACGTTAGTGTTATAGCATACCAAAAGTTTCAACATTAATTTGTGTAGTTCCATGCTAAAATAATGAGGCCTGACCAATAATTATATGAGTTTTACTTGGCCGTAATTTTCATAAATGGTCACAAAATATGTATATTCTCAGGGAGATCCAGTTAATTTTAATGGATCTCTCATGAAGTGAGTTGGTCAATCATTAAATGAGTGGTTCAGTGATCAAGTGAGTGGGTCAGGAACTTCAAAAGGACTCGTAGGACATTTTGAATAAAAATCATGTCCAAGAAAACGAACTGATTTGAAAACCTGATGTCATTGGTACTTGACTGCTTTAGGTCGCAAGAGTGGAGAACGAGACAGGGCTGTGAATAATCAATACATTTGTCAGCATCACAGAGGGTGAGGAACAGATTAGCATCTCAACACCAACCGGAGATAAGAATCAGTCCTGATTCTATCAGCATCTCCAGTCTGTTGAACACAAGTCCTTAAGCAAGACAGCTAATGAAACAAGCTGATCCAAGGTTCAGGTGTTCATCAAGTCTTTCTTATACCAATAATTGATTTTGACTGCTTTCGGCTGGACCCTCTTCCGTTGCTTGGTAACAAATGGACTAAACGCTCCTTTGGGAACATCCAAGCAAGCATATGTCAATGGACTATATAAAAGTAGGAAGGAAAAAACTCAGAAGACTCCTTTTTCCAATTTATCTAATGAAGGGGTCATTTCTTTTGATCTGAACGTTTGTTATCACTAATTCTTTAATAAGAAGTGTACACTTTCTCTTTTCCATCATCTATTATCCAGTGTATTATATCTCCTTTCTATTTTAGTAAATAACCCGGGCCCATATGCTAGTATTGCTTCATTTTTCGTCAGGTTCAAATAACTGTCCTATCAAATTACACTTGAAAAATTCTTCCATTATTAATACAAATAATATACCTTGCACTCCCAATTAGTGTGGGCAGCATATCACCTGTGAACGCTTGTGAGCAAAAGGACGTTTCTTCCCCACCCCACATGTCAAATATCTCTTGATTTGATGTAAACTCCTTTACTTTTCAAATATTGAGTGGCCAGTATCTCTTTCAGGAGTCAGTTTAGTGGTAAAATTCAAGCTCACGAGGAAGACCTTCTGTGCTTAGTTACTGCTAAGAGAGTCGGGGAAAAAGATGTCACTTCCTAAACAAAGCTATAGTAGTGATTTGGTATTATATGATTTAGAATATCACGTAACCATGACAGAATGGACAAGCGGTGTATCAGTATGCTCTTATCACAGGAACATAAGGACTTCTTGGATCCATGAAATTAGCAATTAGCATATCTACATAATTTGTCAAAACCATAAACACGATAAAGTATGAGTCCCATGAATTAATGGGAACTCTGTTACAGTCTGTTCCAACACTTCAATAAATGAATCCAATTCAAGCCCGAGGGTAACCTTAATCAATCAAGCTGGGTTACGTACAAGCTTTAACATGCTCAGATCCAACTACCACAGCAAGAATTGATTTTTGGGTTAGTTTATAGAAATTCTTCTCTGGGTTCAATTACTAGTGCAGACATTCAAGGGTGCAATATCCCTCTCGAATTGATCAGCTTCTGTCAAGGAGACATGGGCATTGCTAAGCTAGTAGACTAGAATAGCTATACAGCTAACCCAAGCCTTGGAGAGGGACAACACCAACAAATCAATATAATCCCCTCAGCCAATTCCAAACGTAATTCTCTCGGGAATCCTCATTCTTGGGATCAAGCGACGGATTTTGTCAGCTACAATGTATCATGGTGATCAGAGGCTGCCTTGTTTTGCATCGATGTAGGAAAAACACAGGTTGCTGGTGATTGGATTGCTTGTGTCCACCAAATAATTTATTACGATAAGAGATCATTTTTCAGGTTAATTCTTCTTTCACATTGCATAAAAGATTTCAAACTAATCTGATTTCAAGAGCCCAAAGGAAATTAAGTTCGACAAATTGGTTGTTTACTTTACAGAAACAATCTAAGAAAATCTAAATAGCATTGATTGGAAGTAATTGGCAGGTACTGACTGAGTTGAAATGAAGGCAAGCCTAAAGTAAAGAATACACAACACCCAAGACTAGTGATTGTCCTGAACCAATACTCTGATAAAGAACAAGTTTTGAACGCCAATAACCATTTTTTACACTTCAGCTTTAATAAGGCTTTTGAGGCATGAGAGAGATTTTTCATTTTGAACGCTGGTGAGTAAGGGACAGTCATTAAAACATTTATCAAGACCATCTCAGAGGCACATATTTGGCCCCACGTCTGCAGCAAATATTCCCAATTTGAATCAACAAATTCCCCCAAACTCAGAATTTACAAAAATAAGAACATTAAAAAATCTAATTTTGAACAAAGTTACAACTTAGTTTGTAATCGTAGATAAATCCCTGTTGACACTGAAAGTCACAAACATATTTTACTTCTGATGGCTCTGGCAAGATATTTTCATTTCAGAACACCAAAATTGCCTGACAAAAATAATATACATCCTGTTCAAATGCTGATAGCCATTTAATAATGATACTAAGATATCCTCATCCAATGCCAAGTTTGAATGCCTATTTGGTCAGCATTGGCAACCAGTGTTCATATTCTGGAGTGCACCAGTGCAGCATCTGTTCAATAATGACTCAGTAATTACCACCTGCATGCAGCAGATGGGCACATGGTTTCAAATACAAAATGTTTCATATTATGAAGCTAACAGTCACTTAGAAGAAACATTTATCAATGTGCTCCAATTTCGAGAATGTGTAAATTGAAATGAGTCATGTGCATATCCCATTATGTGCCACCATGAATGCCCCCAGATTACATTTTCCTATTTATTGTTTACCGAAGCAATATTCCAGCAATATCACAACTCAAAGTAGATGAATATTCATATAATAATAAGAGCTTTTTTCCTCATGCATCTGTAGTAACGCAGTAGTCATCAAGGTACTTTCGGTTGATGGGAAGAGAGAGCCATCGATCAGACTTATAATTTTATGAAAATTTACCTTTAATAATTTATTACTTCTAATTTTATTTTCTGAATAACATATGGTAACAGTTTGAAAAAAGAAGACAACAGGAATAACAAACAATGAGGTACTATTGATCATAGGCCAGCCTTGCTCACGGCTGGCTGATCACAAGTTGCTTTAACAAGCTTGAAAGACGGGATTTAACATGTTTAAACTGCAGGGCAACAAACTTTATTAACGGGACTACTTTTATCAATTAGACATATTGGCAATCGATTTAACTGATTATTTATCCAATGCTCCACAACACCCGACTCATTATCAAAGCCTCTCAACAATCCTCATATGACAGGGACTTCATCTTCAAAACTGACACTTTTACTTGATAATTCATAATATGTTTCTTGCCAATTTTGAATGAAAAATGAATATCATATTTTCATTTTGAATATGAAAATAAGCAGCAAAGAGCTGGCTTGAAACAATGGTTCAGTGTAACAACACTGAGACATAGATTTCTTGGAATAATTCCTATTTCAGGCTTGATTCATGCTATTTACATACATATATACAAATAGGTCTTGTTCATCATGGAATAATAGGCAATGTCAGCAATCTAACTTTGAGTAGTCAATTATATAAATCAGTGCAATTGAACATATATATTACATTGGCATGTCTAGCACTGCTTGAACATAACATAAAAAGTAGAGCCAAGATGTACTATATATTAAAGCAACCATATATTCATGATATTAGTAACGTACAATTAAACTATTGATATATCACAACTGTCCATGGTCCAAACGCAATATTATTAATGAATAGTTGCCACCGATTCCACTGTATAATTGATAGAGTCGATAGATGCCATAAAACCAACATCATCAAACACTACTGTGATACTGCACAGCAATAACAATAATGCGCCCCAGTCACTCCTATATATAAATGAATGTGTAATAATTCCTGCAGATATTATTCTCCAAATAAGAACAAAGATATTTTTATCCTTGTCCAAAAATATTTTGGGTATGTTTTCCTCAACATAGTGTAAGGTCAACTGTCAGTATCAATATATTCATCATCCAAACTTCCATGCTATAAGGATTTGACACTTAATATGTGGCTAGCAGAATACTCAATATTGTACATACTAACAAAATAGCATGGACTTTTGGGATCTTTCACTAGACTGTGACAACAAAAGACTAATAGGGAATTTTGTTTTTTTTTCACAGGTATTCAATGAAATAATGTAAAACTTAGCACTTAAGCCATTTACTCTCTATTGTTCCTGTTAACACTGACATACATGTCACCATAAAGGCTATAATATGAACCATAATTCTAATAAACTGATTAGAGAATTAAAAATTGACAAAGAGAACATATACTAAACATATGATATGAGAAAGCACATACCTCACAAACATTATAGTCTTCAGAATCCAAGCACTGGCAGAGTGTTGGTAACAAATCCTGCCAATTGCGCAGTTCCCCCTTGGCAACAATTGTTGTAACAAGAATTCCAATGGTGGCCCTTATGAGTGGGGAAGGGTCTCCAATACTGTTCAGGCATTCTTGCTTTATGAAGGATGTTACCTCTGGAGGAAACTTCTCAAAATGGGCACGAACATTGTTCTTCAAAATCAAACCACTCAAGGATCTCGTTGGATCATCTGAATGAAAAATAGTGACCATGATAAGTTGAAGAAGAGTCAAAGATTCTCAATAATGTTATAGCTCATATTGCATATTGGGTCAAACAACACAAAAACATGGTTGAGGGCTTCCACGAACTCCAGGGTCAAATTCAAATTTATACCGAACTCCATGTATCCCCTCGTCACGATATGGCTGAAATACTGCCGATGTGACGTAAAGCATAAACTCACTCACATGTATCCACAGGATCAAGGAGTGAGTGAGTTGGTCTTCACACCGCTTGGACAAGTATTCCAGTCATATCACTGCGTGTCAGCTTCAGGTGGGAGAAAAGCCCCAAGTGATACAGCTCCAAGATGCTTACCACTTTGGTGAAACCCATGAGCACAGATATGGTGCTCACAAACCGAGACACACAATGGGGGTGATTCTAGTTTCGAACCCACAATCTTACATTTCTTACGTGCCCAAGGACTCAACTCTGCACAGTGAATTGCGGACATGATCCAGGAAGTGCCACCATTTTCAATATGAAACATTATTTAAGTTTTAGAAATAACCCAACAATTAAATGACAAGCTGATAGAGTAGTGACAGAGTGAGTTATGCTGCTTTTGTCATCATTCCAGCCACATCAAAGTGAGGGATTCAATGTTTCGACTGCTAGACTACCCAACCACCTTGATGCTTGAAAAGGCAGGGGGTAATACAGATCAAAATACAGATCTGACATATGAGACTGAAACTCATAAAACAAGGAAGACAAATGTTCAGTAAACATACTAAACTAGAGCTTCTCCTATAGCATTTGCATCTTGGGACACCTTCATAACATTTAGATTCAAGGATTCCTTGACTTTCATGCTTAATACCAAATTCTGCCATTAGAACCATTTCTACTTAAGCATGAGTGATAAATAATCTGCCAGGTTACAAACTGGCATCAATGAGTTGGGTTCAACAGAGAATTGAATAGTAGTTCGGCTTGCCTGCTTCATGAGAAAAAGTAAATACTGATGCAGGTAATTTTGAAATGGGTAATCATGGGTATGGTGCCGACAGATAAAAAACATAACGTGAATCTTGACTTGAACACACTTAATGAAGATCCTGGCAAGCGGATTGACACTCGCTCATGGCAACCACTCACTCACAATTACAGTCTTATTAAATGAGTGAGTTGGGTATACTGTCTCTTTGAACAGTATTCCAGTAATATCACAGCGTGTCAACATGATGTGTCAGGGAAGCCGGAATTGATCAAGTGATGTTTACCACTTTTTTGAAACCCATGTGCTCAGATATGGTGTTTACAAACCTAGAAACATAATTGGGAAGAACCTGGATTCGAACCCATGATCATAGGTTTTTGGTGTAGTGAAGGGACAACACTCACAACAGCAAATTTTTATTGCCTTAGACAACTGGGCTACCAGTGCCACCTTAAGGTGTGGAGCAAAAAATATTTAAAAAGGATGGAGACAATATTTTATCAATCATGGCCAAATCACTCACCTTCAGATTTCAACTTGGTGAGAACAAAAATTAGGTAATTGTTGAAGTCTGGATACCTATTGAGCTCTTCCAATTTCTGCACACTGGTTAAGGTTTCACATTTCACTTTATCAGTATATCTCATGAACATTGCAACTAACATGACTAAAGCTCAACTTTCCTGAAAACTAGGATTTCCAAGTAAAAAAAGAAATACATGTACATGATCACTGTATTAATATTTTTATCTGTCATATTTTGATCCAGTGTCTTATTTCTATTTTCCCAGCATGTATCCATGGTACCTGCACAAATGTCAAAAGCAATAACTAGGTACTTCCTATTACTGGACAACATGTAAATTCAAAGTAATTAGTGTGGTAAACATGGTGTATCATGCAAAAACAGGACTATCAATATCAACAGTTAAGTGGTATAATTGAGTTTGAGATCGAGACTTGACCAAAGACATGAAATATAACATTATTCTTATGTTTCCCTTTCATTTTGAATTCAAAACTTCAGAAGAAAAAGTTTGTGTGAGGTATTCATCAGGTGGATGGGATAAACACAGATCAGCATACATATTATAATACATCTTTCATTTGTGTATTATACACTGATCTGCAGTTATCACCAACATGTTCAGTTCTTAGCAACTGAAAAATACATGTACTCAGAAGAGAATCTATTTACCATTCTGCCTCTTATAACACATGTAGTCTATCAACAAAGAGACTTAAGAGCCCAGCACTTGTCCCACCAACTTAAAATAGTATCCAATGGATAATCAGAAATTACTCAATTTGGGAAGGTTTTCCCATATACATTATCAGAATGGTCAGCCTTGTCGATCACTTAGTTTCAACTAATGACAAAGATCCCATGAGTTGACTGTAATGGTCATACAATCCCAATGTTTTTAATGCTGGATGTTTTCTGGTATCCTTTTAGAATTTTTCATGAGATGAGGTGTTCACTGTTCAGTAGATGCACAGAGAAATTATCAGTAGCATTGCCCTTCCAACTGTACATAGTGTGTCACCTTTCTTCAGCTAACAAACCACCGTTAATACAGTATTGCTGTTATCATGAGGATCGTTTGATTTGCCTGCTGTCACAATTATAACCGGCGCAAATGACGAAACACGTGTTAAAGTAGTTAAATCTACAACATGAAATTTGAACGCAGAGTCTTACACATAGACAATGTAAAATATCAAGGAAAATAAAAAGAAACGGGTGTTTAAAGGATACTTGTTGAACGGCGCGTTGCGTGGCTGTATCTGGAGACTGCGATTCTTTCAACAGCTGTAATATTTGCCGAAGACCACTCTCCTCCGGCTGCCACGCCATCTTGGATTATCCGAACGCGGCGGAGGGATATGAAATGAGCAAATAGATTCCGTCACACGGCAGTTATCTCCCTTTGAATGACTCTTGCAAAATCCAATAGCATAATGTTGCAGAAATGAAACGTAAGTTATTCGATCGTGATTTTCTGCGCGCACTGTCTGTCACAAGTAGATTGGCTTTTCTACTTAGTTCAGTTAGTGAAACTCCAGGAACGACAACACATACGTTTTATAAAGGAATATATAGTCCACAAACATTCCCTATTCATAGACTTATGAATATATTCCGCGCAGCAAATTTATGCCTAATTCACGAAATAAGACATACAATCATTGGATAGAATAATGAATTATCTCCCTTGGAATAATTTATTTATGAGCAAATATTTCGGTTGGTAACATTTCCCTCATTCATACCCACGTTTTCAACGAATTGTAATAAATACTTCCGTCGTTAAACGAAAGGTGTATAATTTTAATTCGATTTAATACGAACTATTGCGTTTGAGGGGCATTTCCGGTTGCCCTAAATTAACCAATGACATCAGATCTTACATTTACTGTCGGCGAGGATCTATAAGCTGTCATTCTTCAAAATAGATTTCGGTGATCTAAAGAGTTAACAATATTACTGAGTCATGACGCGTCAATGTGTTCAATCTATGTTATTTTAACAAGTTCCATTCTTTTGTCGAATGCTACAGAAAATAGTAACTGTTTGAGGAAATGAATTGCTGCTCGTCAATAAATGGTAAGAAAAACACCAGAATAAGTTGGCTTGTTGCCCAGAATTTTGGAATTTACATTTTCTACACTTTGGCGGGTGCATGTATTTTGAATTCTGTTTTTTTTTTAGTCTGCCCGGTTTGCCTTGCTCACCCCCGAAAAAAACAACCTTGATTTTAGCCAAAGATGTATTACTCTGAAAATAGATCTACTAAAATTGTGAAAATACTTGAAAGTAACTTTTATGAACAACCGTAAAACATCTCATTCACTTTTAAAAGACAACTTTCTCTTAACAAGAAGCCATCATCTAAGCAGAGACCATATACCGATATATGGTCTCTGATCTAAGTATTTGCAAAGGTCACAGTGAACATCATTTGTAAAGTTTGCCATATTTACCATTATGTATAATACATTTTTCCTACATGTATTTCTATTTCTCAGCATGCTCAGTGGGCTAGCACTATGAAATCTGCATTAGTACAAGAGAGCGTGCCTGACCAAGACCAAAGACATGAAATATAACATTATTTTTATTTTTCCCTTTCATTTTGAACTGAAAACTCAAGTAGAAAAAGTTCCTGTGAGGTATTCATCAGGTGGGAGGGATAAACACAGATCAGCATATAATATGCCAATCTAACCACAATACCCGAAACAATATACCCTGACTGAAACTAGTGCCATAAAGCTTGAAAAAGCTGCTTTCGGATTGGATAATGTTGGTCAAAGTTCATGAAAGGTTGTTCTGACATGACATGTAATGGAATGTCCTCAGATCTTCGTGGTAGTGAGAACTAAGATCTGATTTTAATGAGATTGCAAAATAGACTGTCTTGGGCTGCAGGTATTTTAAACACTGCCTAAAGGAATGAGGCATTTTTATGAACATGATGAAGGTACCTCGAGGCATTGGGCTTTCAGTTTTAAAGCTGTATAGCTTGAGGCTGCATCTTTATTACACACAGTTCTGTATGCATTATATTCTTCCATCGTCATGACTACATGTATACGTGTGCCTATGACATCCTTATTGGGAAGCTGCATGCAAAGGAGTCTTTGAGTCAGATTCACAAACAAGGCTATGTGGCCAAAATGAATTATGTTCATAATAAAAGAAGAAGTGCTTACTGTAGTTCTTTTGTTTATCGGGGGCACGGGTGGCCCAGTCGTCTAAGGCGCCGCGATTCGCAGTGCAGAGTTGCGTCCCTTGGTCGCGCCAGAAACCTATGATTGTGAGTTCAAATCTTGGGTTCGCCCCGATTATGTTTCTAGGTTTGTCAGCACCATACCCGTGCTCGTGGGTTTCACCAAAGTGGTAAACATCTGAGACCTGCGTCACTTTAGGCTTTCCTCCCACATTAAGGTGACACGCCCCGATATAACTGGAATACTGTTAAAAGTGGCGTTAAACTCACTCACTCACCCACCAGACTTTTGCTTTCATATGAGGCAGCTGAAAGACTTGCTTCTTTGCATTCTATATTATCAACCATTTGTATATATGGACCAGACTTGACAATTCACAGACGGCCATTATACAGCTGGTATATTGCTGACTGTGGTAAAGCATCCTTCTCTCACTTATTGTCTTCCATACAGTGCCAATGTATGGTGTAGTCGATGAGGAAACATCAATGGCAGCTACAGATGCTGATGATGGTGGCCTCAACCTGACCCTGGATCAGCTGCCTCCGGAGCTGCTCATCAGGATATGTGATTTCCTCGATGCTCGGGTCATTCACAAGTTGCAGCGCGTGTGCAGAGTCTTTGAAGAACTGTTGTCAGGAGACACCTATTTCAAAACAAGAGTCAGTCGACGATGGCCAAAGAAGTACCCTGCCGTTCCAGGTAGATCCGGCATATCATTTCTCACAATCAATTTGTTTAGTCTGCAACTTTGGCAAATAGTCCAAAGCTTGAGTCAGTAACATTGTATTCGGTCTTGTAATGTGAGTTGCTTGAGTCAGTAACATTGTATTCGGTCTTGTAATGTGAGTAATGTGAGTTGCTTGAGTCAGTAACATTGTATTCGGTCTTGTAATGTGAGTAATGTGAGTTGCTTGAGTCAGTAACATTGTATTCGGTCTTGTAATGTGAGTAATGTGAGTTGCTTGAGTCAGTAACATTGTATTCGGTCTTGTAATGTGAGTAATGTGAGTTGCTTGAGTCAGTAACATTGTATTCGGTCTTGTAATGTGAGTAATGTGAGTTGCTTGAGTCAGTAACATTGTATTCGGTCTTGTAATGTGAGTAATGTGAGTTGGTACAGCTGATGAAAATGTACTGAAAATGATGCCAAGAATTAAGCTTAGTCAAATAGACTCAAAAGCGTTGGCAATGACAATGGTTTGTTGCAGGCATTATTAATAGGAAAGAACTGTGCTGTCACCTTCATTTAAGTTTAGCATTTACTTGTATACCAGAACTTGTTCACTGTCGGTGACCAGGTATTGCAAACATTGCCAGGATTGTCAATGGCTATTTGTTAGTTGACAAACATTGTTTTTTAGAAATCAAATAAGAAATGTGGAACTGTCAGGACTAGATAATACAATGCCTGATATTAGTGCTGAATATACAGAGCTCCAGATAACTTGTTGAGCATTTGAGTTTTTACTCGAAGGTTTCTGTTTTTATTGGTGTTGATTACAACATGAAGTTCCAAACAATCTTGATTCTTGATTCTTTATTCTTTCTTACTCTTGTGTCTCAACTATCATGTACAAACATTAGATTAACTGTAACAAATAGAAAGGATTTCATTGAGTATATGGCTTTTGAATTTCCTAAATTTACACATTAACTTCATAATACAGCAGTATTATACTAGGTTGGGCTTGTTTACTTTACAAAGGCATGAACATTTAACAATAAGGTGTACAACACAAACCTGGACATTGCACTAAGTGCATAATAGTCCAATAAAATGTACAGAAATAATGCCTTAACTGCACTAAATAAACAGGAAGCTTACTATTTCATATACCTTTCATAACTTTAGGCCATGAGAATATTTATGAACAAAGTTGAAGTCTAGGGTGTATTTCCATGAGCCAAGTCTAAACCAGCAACAAACCCTCAATTATGAAGAATTAAGATACTGTGTATGGTAGAAATTAAGAAGATGCATTTATAAACAAATTCCTATTTATGAATTTTCAAATGAGTTATTACATTTTTCATTGGGTGACCAATATTTTTTCACTCATCCATTCATCACTCTATTGGTTTTTTCCCAAAATGAGTAAACATTTTAAGATTTAAAAAAATAATGTTTTAGATGTATCTAAGCGTTCTAACTATAGGCTTGTACTCTGTACCCAAGTTAATTGAAAGTAATTGGGTTTCTAATATTTTGGGGAGTATTTTACGCAAATACGCAGCTTATCTGTAGCTCTGATATAGAATCCCTTGATGATGATAAATAATGAATGAGGAATGATTATGATTGACAAACAAACATGATGTTTCCTAATCATTTTGATAATTTTGAATACATAAGTTTGTCAGCATGATGATGTTCTTGTACTTGTGATTCTATTTGTTTTCATCGTTACTTCTGATGCTTCCATTTTGTATGCACAAGAGGTTAAGATATTGCAGAAATAACACTTAAATGGCTTTTTGACAGCAATTCATCAGTTTGATGCAATATTTGCTGTCCATCAGTTGACAACTTGGACTGGCAAGAGGCCTGTGCAGAAAGGGAGGAAACTCATGCCGCATGGACGAATCAGGAAGCTCACCTGGAACATTTCACCTATAATGACTATATGTTTGCTGCTGTTGATACTGTCCACCTGATGAAGGTGAGCTAACTCGTTACTGGAAAACTATTGCATCCTATTTATACAAATGTAAATTCAGAATGGTTGCAAATAATTTACAGTTCAAATCCTGGGCAATCTCAAAAAGTTTGTTTGTTGTTTAGCGCCTCACTCAGCAATATTCCAGCTATATTACGGCAGTCTAATAATAATCAAGTCTTGACCAGAAAATCCAGTTATTTAGATCATAAGCATCAATCCATGCAATTGATACAATGATACGCATCAACCAAGTCAGCCAGCCTGATCACCTGATCATGTTAGTCGCCTACGACAAGCAAGGTCGCCTTTTACGGCAAGCTTAGGTTGCTGAAGACCTTTTCCATCTCGGATCCTCATGGGAGTATGGATGTTTAATACATTACAATTTATCAAAATGTAGTTTGCTTGACACATATAACTGAAATTTCTATTCTTGTCATTCATATACCCAATGTTTAGTTTGTCAGTGGTTGATTGGTTTTACTCTAACATTGAAATACGCAACTCTAACAGGCTTACGGTTTCTCAACGTGCACCGATATGATATCAGTAAGATTCAGTGATGAGCGCCACATGTCGTTAGTCTCAGATGCTTGTGCCAAGTGGACCTATTGAATATCAAAGAAGAGGGTAAGTACATAGATGAGCCTTCTTATGGTGTCAGGGGGCACGGGTGGCCCAGTCGTCTAAGGCGCCGCCATTCGCTGTGCAGAGTTGCGTCCCTTGGGCACGCCAGAAACCTATGATTGTGGGTTCGAATCCCGGTTCGCCCCGATTATGTTTCTAGGTTTGTCAGCACCATACCCGTGCTCGTGGGTTTCACCGAAGTGGTAAACGTCTTAGACCTGCATCACTTCGGGCTTTCCTCCCACATTAAGCTGACACGCCGCGATATAACTGGAATACTGTTAAAAGCGGCGTTAAACCCAACTCACTCACTCACTCACTCTTATGGTGTCTTTACTTCATCATATTCATAGGATGGACAGATTCTGGCTGCTGGATCACGAGATCGCTACTTGACCATCCTTGACCTTGCCAAGTATGACTCCACAAAGGAAGACTCCAAGAAGGACATGGAAATTTTCAGTGACAACAAGGTCCACAAGGTAACAATGGGCGTAGAACATTCATGTGTGCGTGAGGTTTCTGGTCGGCACTGGGCAAGCAGCTTGGTCACATGTCAAGTTCGCATTCAGCCTTCTTAGAACATCTTTAGTCAAACCATATATTAAAACATGATGGCTGTTAGCAAGCCTGTAAACAAGCGCCTCACAGAGGAGCTCTCTATATACTGGGAGGAAAACAAAGGTAGCAAGCGCTGCGACAGAGTATGGACTCTACACAACTAAGGGAGGTAACTCTAAATTATGAGAGATCAAAGTCATTACCAGAAGATGATATTTTTTCAAGTGCCTCCATCAAATTGCTGCCACTTCCAATCAGTCACTAACTAACAATATATTTATTGTCACATAACAGATGATGTGGATAACAGTTCTGCAGGAGGGACTTATGAAGGTTTTCTAGGCGTGTACATATTTGGGATTTTTTACAAAACTCTTTGTAATGCATTTCATTTAGGTACAAAAGACTCTATCTCAGTTTTATTTTTATCACCAGTTAAATGCAAGTTGCCATTGCAAAATATTATCATTAACCTGACTTATCTGTGGGACTGAAACACCTCAAAATGCTCATATAAACCCCTGACCATATTGGGTGCGCTTCTTGAGCACTGATGTTTATGAATCTTGAAGCTAGACATGATAGAGTAATCCTCATTGGAAAATACTTCCACTGTTTATCTGAACTCATTGAATACCAAAGTATTCAAATGTCACACATTTTCGTTCGTGTCAGATGCGACATTGATACACAGGTTAATCCTCCCTTGCCTGAACTTGACCCTTGACCCTTGACCCAAGGTGGTATGATGCACCAGATCTTCAGATGGAATATTGCGGAGTGCGGTTTTAAACAAATGAACAAAACAGTGGAACCTGACGTTGGTCATGGTGTCAACTACTGGTCTCTCTGACCAAGACATTTTAATTTAGCTGGAAATTTGCAACATCACAAATAAAGACACAAACATTGATTAAACGGTCCAATCCTTCATTCTTGATGGTATTTTAGGAACCTCCATTTTAGTTGACCTCCCCTATATCAATCCTGCCAACATTTCAGAATGTTCTGCATATTGACCCAGTCTGTAATCCGATTGGTTAGATTGAATGAAGTAAACAACTGTTGGATGTTGTGCACAGGGATGGATCTGGTCCATGGATTCGCAGGACAACATCCTGGCCACAGGATCCTGGGATACCTTCATCCGACTGTGGGACCTGCAGGCCGGGGTAGCGCCAGCCGATGTGTTCAAGTAAGCCTGAATCTGACACGATTGTAATACCAGATAATAATGAGAATTTAGTTCCTTGAAACTCTAGACTTGTTCCCATTTCTACCTGCGACAGACCAAGCAGAGGATCTGGGCACCAGTCTGTACTGAAACTTGTTCTCAATGAAATCAAAATGTGGTTATGAATGTCAGATTGACCCCACACTCAGGTGCAGTGATGACTTAGCATGTAACTCTGGGTAGGAGAGTCAGATCGACCCACACTCAGGTGCAGTGATGACTTAGCATGTAACTCTGGGTAAGAGAGTCAGATCGACCCACACTCAGGTGCAGTGATGACTTAGCATGTAACTCTGGGTAGGAGAGTCAGATCGACCCCACACTCAGGTGCATTGATGACTTAGCATGTAACTCAGGGTAGGAGAGTCAGATTGACCCACACTCAGGTGCGGTGATGACTTAGCATGTAACTCAGGGTAGGAGAGTCAGATCGACCCCACCCTCAGGTGCAGTGATGACTTAGCATGTAACTCTTGGTAGGAGAGTCAGATAGACCCACCCTCAGGTGCAGTGATGACTTAGCATGTAACTCTGGGTAGGAGAGTCAGATTGACCCACACTCAGGTGCAGTGATGACTTAGCATGTAACTCTTGGTGGGAGAGTCAGATCGACCCACACTCAGGTGCAGTGATGACTTAGCATGTAACTCTGGGTAGGAGAGTCAGATCGATCCACACTCAGGTGCAGTGATGACTTAGCATGTAACTCTGGGTAGGACAGTCAGATCGACCGACACTCAGGTGCAGTGATGACTTAGCATGTAACTCTGGGTAGGAGAGTCAGATTGACCCCACCCTCAGGTGCAGTGATGACTTCGCATGTAACTCTGGGTAGGAGAGTCAGATTGACCCCACCCTCAGGTGCAGTGATGACTTAGCATGTAACTCTGGGTAGGTGAGTCAGATCGACCCCACACTCAGGTGCAGTGATGACTTAGCATGTAACTCTGGTAGGAGAGTCAGATCGACCCACACTCAGGTGCAGTGATGACTTCGCATGTAACTCAGTGTAGGAGAGTCAGATTGACCCCACCCTCAGGTGCAGTGATGACTTAGCATGTAACTCAGGGTAGGAGAGTCAGATTGACCCACACTCAGGTGCGGTGATGACTTAGCATGTAACTCAGGGTAGGAGAGTCAGATCGACCCCACCCTCAGGTGCAGTGATGACTTAGCATGTAACTCTTGGTAGGAGAGTCAGATAGACCCACCCTCAGGTGCAGTGATGACTTAGCATGTAACTCTGGGTAGGAGAGTCAGATTGACCCACACTCAGGTGCAGTGATGACTTAGCATGTAACTCTTGGTGGGAGAGTCAGATCGACCCACACTCAGGTGCAGTGATGACTTAGCATGTAACTCTGGGTAGGTGAGTCAGATTGATCCACACTCAGGTGCAGTGATGACTTAGCATGTAACTCTGGGTAGGAGAGTCAGATCGACCGACACTCAGGTGCAGTGATGACTTAGCATGTAACTCTGGGTAGGAGAGTCAGATTGACCCCACCCTCAGGTGCAGTGATGACTTCGCATGTAACTCTGGGTAGGAGAGTCAGATTGACCCACACTCAGGTGCAGTGATGACTTAGCATGTAACTCTGGGTAGGAGAGTCAGATTGACCCCACCCTCAGGTGCAGTGATGACTTAGCATGTAACTCTGGGTAGGAGAGTCAGATTGACCCACCCTCAGGTGGAGTGATGACTTAGCATGTTAACTCTGGGTAGGAGAGTCAGATCGACCCACCCTCAGGTGCAGTGATGACTTAGCATGTAACTCTCGGTAGGAGAGTCAGATTGACCCACCCTCAGTTGCAGTGATGACTTAGCATGTAACTCTGGGTAGGAGAGTCAGATTGACCCACCCTCAGTTGCAGTGATGACTTAGCATGTAACTCTGGGTAGGAGAGTCAGATTGACCCCACCCTCAGTTGCAGTGATGACTTAGCATGTAACTCTGGGTAGGAGAGTCAGATTGACCCACACTCAGGTGCAGTGATGACTTAGCATGTAACTCTGGGTAGGAGAGTCAGATTGACCCACCCTCAGTTGCAGTGATGACTTAGCATGTAACTCTGGGTAGGAGAGTCAGATTGACCCACACTCAGGTGCAGTGATGACTTAGCATGTAACTCTGGGTAGGAGAGTCAGATTGACCCCACCCTCTTGCCGACACAAATTGATTTTTGAACACACTCAGTACCCCTAAAGTTTACTTACCATACTATATCACTAATCCCTGATACGTGTAATTTGTCCTGCTTTCTTGGTCTTGCCGTCATCAAACTGTGTGTACTTCAAGGTTATGTGCACACGTTCCTGTTACATTTTACAGCAATGTGTTGTTAACTTATGTGACACTGGCAGCAGACCAGCCTATGTTTCAACTTTGATCAATTTTAGGGATGAGGGTGCAGCCTGGTTTGTTTGGTGACACTTGGTTTTCTTGTCAATGGACACCTGGTGGTGCAAGCTAATCAAGTTCCTTATGATGTTACATCAAGCTCTGCTGGGCAGTGTTAAACGAGAAAAGAGTCCTTGAAAAATAATTAAAAAGTGATTGAATTTAGAGTCCAAAGATCTGTTTGAACCCTGAATAAGTACAATACATGTTTCGCGTTTGGCTGCTTTCATGAAGTTGGCTTTCTGTGATGAAGACTATATGCACTATGTTTTTGGCTTAACGTCAACACAGCATCCTATGGGAACACTTCAATAAACATCAAAACAGCTGCATGGAGTAATTTGCCCTATGCATCATTTGTTTTCTTGTCTTAAATTTTTGTTTTGCATAGTTGCATCCCTCCGATTCAATCTGATTATATTTCTAGTTTTGTCAGCACCATACCAATGCTCTTGGGTTTCACCAAAGTGGTTGCTATGACATAGATTTTTTCAAATATTCTCTCCATCATCAGATGCAAAACAGCAGTTCTTGATCTGCACCTAGAACACGATCTTATCATTGCGGCGGGCTACGACAAGAATCTGCACCTGATTGACCGTCGTAGTGGCACCATCACCAAGAAAACATATCACAGAAAACCGGTGTTGTGTGTTGCTGTGGACGACCAGTTCATCATCACAGGAAGTGAAGACAAAACAATCTGCATTTATGACCGGAGAGCAGATAAGAATTACAAGAGACTAGAGGTACAATGTCCAGCTGTGTCTGAATTTGAACATGTAATCCTTATTCACTGGGATTGAAATGTTTTTTGTCAACTGTGATTCAGGCCCTTGGGGTGTTTTGGCATGTCCTTTGAAATTTAAGTGTGCCATCAATAAGATTATTTTTACTCACTGGCCATTGTAGTCAACATGGAATTGGTAGTTAATCAACCCTAACAGCTTCCATTTACAGCTGTTATGAAATGTTTGGCTGCTAAGTTGACCCATTGGAGTTGACTGACAAATGAAACTGTCATGACAGTCATTCCTTGCTTGTTAACATAACTATCAGTCCGTTACCCGTCACTCCGTTCATGGTTGTAGGCCACCTAGCACTGTGGAGAGTTGTGTCCAGTGGCAGGGATAGTATAAGTCAGGGAATGGGACTTCTCTGTAAGGAGCTTGTGTATTCATTAAGGGAGACAACTTCCTCTCCTTTCAGCTGGACACCTACCCTCTTGACATGAGCTATGGCAACAACCAACTGTGGTACGGAGACAAGCAAGGATTTCTACATCTCATGGATACTGCAAATGGTGCTTTTGATCTTGTTGAGGTAAACACAAAACTTCCTGGGCTGAGAGGAGGCACGGGTGGCCCAGAAGCTGTAATTTGACTGAGCTTGATAACCTGTTGATAAAACTGTAATTTTTCTTAGCTTGATAACCTGATAAAATTGTAATTTTTCTTAGCTTGATAACCTGTTGAAACTGTAATTTTACTGGCTGAGCTTGATAACCTGTTGATGAAGCTGTAATGTGACTGAGCTTGAGAACCTGTGAGGGGGCACTGGTGGTTCAGTCGTCAGGCGCCGCGATTCACTGTGCAGAGTTGCGTCCCTTGGGCATGCCAGAAACCTATGATTGTGGGTTCGAATCCCGGTTCGCCCCTATTATGTTTCTAGGTTTGTCAGCACCATAACCGTGCTCAGGGGTTTCACTGAAATGGTAAACGTCTGAGACCTGCATCACTTCGGGCTTTCCTCCCACATTAAGCTGACAACCCGTGATATAACTGGAATACTGTTAAAAGCGGCGTTAATCCCATCTCACTCACACTCCTGGGCTGAAACAGTACAGCAAGCATTGTTATCATGAGCGATTGTTTTCTGATTTGGACAATAGCGAACATGGGGGTGGTTGTTTTCTTTGTCTTATATTCATGTTATTCTGAGGTAATGTTTTTTAGTTTTATGGCTAATGGATATTTGCAAAACAGTTTATAGGGGTTATCTAACTAATTATTTTTATGTGTGTTGCAATATTATTTTGTTTCATTTGGCATGGACATGTGTAGGGCTGTTGGGTTTGTAGGATAATATACTTTCTAATACGGTACTTGTCAAAGTGCAGTATTAGCATATGATATCAGATTTGCAGATAATTAAACTTTTTGAAACAATAGGTGGTCATGTATATCATGTAATGGTGAAGGGCTTTCTGCATTAATTGTAGCTACAACCTCCTTAGTAATAAATTAAACTGAAGAGGTGGTCAAACAGATAGCATAGCATTGGTATGGACTGTTATGTATGATTTAGGATTTCATTTTACAAGTTGCTGACCCAAGATTGACTGCTGTATTGTAATGTCTGTTTGTTCCTTGTTGAGCACTGTAGAGGACAAGTATAGTGTGTCCGTTCCTTGTTGAACACTCTTGTATACAACTGTATTGTGTTCGTTCCTTGTTGAAAAACAATCATGTACAAGTATATTGTGTTGGTTACATGTTGAGCACTGTTGAGTACAAGTAAAGTGTATTGGTTCCATGTTGAGCACTGTAGAGTACAAGTATATTGTGTTGGTTCCATGTTGAGCACTATAGAGTACAAGTATAGTGTGTTGGTTCCATGTTGAGCACTGTAGAGTACAAGTATAGTGTGTTGGTTCCATGTTGAGCACTGTAGAGTACAAGTATAGTGTGTTGGTTCCATGTTGAGCACTGTAGAGTACAAGTATATTGTGTTGGTTCCATGTTGAGCACTGTAGAGTACAAGTATAGTGTGTTGGTTCCTTGTTGAGCACTGTAGAGTACATGTATATTGTGTTGGTTCCATGTTGAGCACTGTAGAGTACAAGTATATTGTGTTGGTCCCATGTTGAGCACTGTAGAGTACAAGTATATTGTGTTGGTTCCATGTTGAGCACTGTAGAGTACAAGTATATTGTGTTGGTTCCATGTTGAGCACTGTAGAGTACAAGTATAGTGTGTTGGTCCCATGTTGAGCACTGTAGAGTACAAGTATAGTGTGTTGGTTCCATGTTGAGCACTGTAGAGTACAAGTATAGTGTGTTGGTTCCTTGTTGAGCACTGTAGAGTACAAGTATATTGTGTTGGTTCCATGTTGAGCACTGTAGAGTACAAGTATAGTGTGTTGGTTCCATGTTGAGCACTGTAGAGTACAAGTATAGTGTGTTGGTTCCTTGTTGAGCACTGTAGAGTACAAGTATATTGTGTTGGTTCCATGTTGAGCACTGTAGAGTACAAGTATAGTGTGTTGGTTCCATGTTGAGCACTGTAGAGTACAAGTATATTGTGTTGGTTCCATGTTGAGCACTGTAGAGTACATGTATATTGTGTTGGTTCCATGTTGAACACTGTAGAGTACAAGTATAGTGTGTTGGTTCCATGTTGAGCACTGTAGAGTATAAGTTACTGTGTTGGTTCCAGAAATATGATGTGGGACACAAGGGGAAGCTGACCGGGGTCGTCCACACCCTCGGCGCGGTTTACACAAGCTCCACGGACCACACAATCAAAGTGCTGGAACCCAGTCGCAACCCCGGAGTCATAGCGACCCTCACCAGTCATCTTGATGGAGTAACAGGGGTAGGAGTCTGACTTCTCACATCTTTCAACCAAGGTTTTGGAGAATCAGGCCATGTGTTCATTCTAGAGTGAGGCATTGGATCTCTTTCAATTGCTCTGTAGGAAGCCATGTGTTCATTCTAGAGTGAGGCATTGCATCTCTTTCTTTGCGCTGTAGGAAGCCATGTGTTGTACCAGGGAGTGTGGTTTCAAATTCAAGTGCAAATATCATGCATTGCTGCAGAAACAGCTTGGGCAACACGCCAGAATGTTAAATTGGAAATTATTGCAAATGGCAATCCTTTTCTTTTCATGAGGATTCTTATTCAGAGTAGACCGCTTCCCTCCATGGGGATTCTTGGCAGCAATGGGATCCGAGTACCTGGTCCTGGTCCTGGTCCTGACCATGATGCCATACATGAGCTATCTCTAATAGTTCAGACCATATCCGTGCTTGTGGGTTTCACCGAACTGGTAAACGTCCGAGACCTCCATTACTTCGGGCTTTTCTCCCACATAAATCTGACACGCCGCGATACAACTGGAATACTGTTTAAAGCGGAGTTAGTTAAACCAAACTCACTCACTCGCTTCAGGACAACCACATAAAAAAAATGAGAAAAGAAATTTTGGAATTGTATTTACACAGACACATACATGTAGCATATTGACATGCAATATGTTAATATTAGTAGCATGTTATTTGTAAACAACCATTGAGTGTTTTTTAGTTACTAAGGGATGTAACTCTTGCTAGACTCTGACAAGGCTGAAGCATCGTTTATAAAAGTTTCTATACAGGTATGCTGTGTCCGTGATGACTTGTGACATTATGGTACAGGTTTATATTTTGAGTTCTTGCTTGTTTCAGATTTCCTACCAGAATGGTGTTCTTGCTAGTGCTGGTTGTGACATTTCAGTTGGTATATGGAGACCCAGACAACACTAAGCGGCAGGACCACCCACCCAGGACCGTCTTCCTCGGGTGTTGTGAAACCATGCAAAACTTCAATATCTTATATAAACAAAAATCTTAATTGCTTAATTTTAAGGGTAGGGGAGTTAACAGGTCTGGAAGTTTTCCGTCCAACTAGATCATCTTTTTAGTAAAAGTCTGCTGTAATCTTAATATTTTTACTCTGAAAAATGAATAGCATCACTGTGTGATAGGTGAAGTTTAAGGTGTCTGTGTAGGGTTATGTTTCAAAACGTTGTTCACCTGACAAAACTTTTGAACTCCTCACATGATGGAAACAACTTATGTTGTTCTGACCAAACACATTTGCATGTGTTTGCCTTCATGTTGAATCATTGTTTAAGATTATTTATCTCCACTAAGTCGCCAATTCAAGTTCTACCTTTACACAAAATCCATCTTTGAACACACGCAATACTTTTAAAGTTTATTTACAATGCTACAACACTAATCCCTGTGTTACGTGAAATTTGTCCTGCTTTCTTAGGCGTGATGTCATCAATGTGTGGTTACTTCAAGGTTATGTGCACACGTTCCTATTATATTTTACAGCAACGTGTCAATAATTTATGTGACACGGGCAGCAGACCAGCCTATGTTTCAACTTTGATAAAGTTATGGGACGGGGGTGCAACCTGGTTTGGTTGGTGCAACTAGGTTTTGTTTGGTGCAACCTGGTTTGTCTGGTGCAACTAGGTTTTCATGTCAAAATCCACATGGTAGAAGTTAGATCAAGTTCCTTAAATCGAGCCCTGTGATGTTACACGATGTTCAGATACTGACAACTCGTTCCATGTGAAGAGTAAAGTAGGTAGCTCTCATCGCAACACATGACCCAAAAGACCCGTGTTGGTCTCTCTGTGTAGAGTTCTGTCATCCAAGTTGTCTTGGATGAAGAGATGGGACAGATACTGATGTTTATGTAACATCTATATTTATTATATACCAGCTTTGATCTTATTTCAGGGGTATTGTATGTGATCTGTATCCAGTGTATATTGCTGTGGCCATAATATAATGTGTACCTTTTTTATAAGCATTTAAAATCAAATGTTCTCGTCGGGGCATCCCAAGGGTACCTGTGATAGTCTTTAATGAAATATTTTTACACTGTTTTTTAAGTTGGAAAGCTGACAAATCCCATCACACGATTGGTCAGATGTTCACCAACTTTTGTGTCAACTTGATGTGTGTATCTTTGTTGCAAATACAAGGTGTCTGGGGCGCTGCAATTCCCACTTCAAATTGTGGCCGGCCCTCAGTGCCGAAATACTATAATCGTGGGTTAAAGTGCCAGATGTTGGCTGAATCTAATCCAACGCTTGTTATCACTATGTACCTGTGATCTAAACTCACTCACTCACTCACTCACTGTTACAAATACAAGAACAGGACATGAGAAGTGGTGTTGTGTGTAAACATGGTAACTGCTGTATTAACCAATGATCTGACTAGAGAATTATTTAGGAAGAATAGATTTAATATTTCTTGATGATAATTTCAAATCTCCAGCATACATGTTCAGTTTTAAATTATATATTATTTCTGACGTCCAACAATATACCTAAAGAACACAAAAGGACTATCTCCTAATCGCAGTGTAGATATGTAGAGCAATACTCAGTCAAATAGAATTATAAGCCTGAACAGTGCTAATTAAAAAACCAGATTCTTTAAATGATGGTAGTGATCTGTAGATGTTTTTGTTTAATTAATCCTAATGGATCATGTGGTCAGGGTCAGTGACTAGGTAGATTGCATGTCATTTTACACAATGGTGTAGATCGTTGCTCATAATTTGAATCACTTGAATTAATCTATATTTGATTATTTCAGACTGTCGTCATATAGCTTGAATATTAATGAGGGCTGTGTTGAAAAACAAACAAATATACAAACAATATTATTTATCCTTGTAGCGCAAAATCCAGGAGAAGACAAACATTCCAAACGGTGTAGCTAGCAACTTATCAAAAATACAAACGAACTCAACCCCTGACCACTAGTTTTCTTGAGAAAGTAAGTCTGTAAACTGAGTAATTATAAAAAAAAAAGTCCTCAATGTTTTGTTCTGTTCTTGTGGGGCCTCATTGAACAAAACCATCATAGTACTAAGATCAGGTCATCGGTTACAACTGTAGATTCTGAGTACATTTTCCATAGCTTTGAAATAATTGGCTGTCAAATTGACAGATATTGAACCACAAAAACCATCTGTAACCTAGCTCCAGTTAGGTCCTGTATTTGTCCAGGTGCAATGGTTTTGTTAAAGCTTACTCCATATAGTGAAAGTGTGATGCTTCAAATAATTGCCCTTCTCATTACAAGAAATGTGGCAAAGTATTCAGAAGTTCCTGATGTTTTGTTTTCTGTTGATTGTTGACATGTTACATCACTGTATATGCTGCCATTTTCTTTGAGAATAAAAAAACTAGTTTTCATAACTGTAGTCATGTATTCACTTTTGACATAAACATTATGTGTGTTTTAGATTTGTGGGGATTTTTATTTGGAACTGACAGTTCTCACCAGAGGTTTCAAATAATAAGATGGCAGCACATTTTACACTTGATAACTGCAAAATCTGATAACATTATGGCCGTAAAAGGTGACTCTGCTTGTCGTAAAAGGCGACTAACGGATCGGGTGGTCAGACTCGCTGACTTGGTTGATGCATGTCATCGATCCCAATTGTGTTGATCGATGCTCATGATGTCAATCACTGGATTGTCTGGTCCAGACTTGATTATTTACAGACCGCCGCGATATAGCTGGAATATTGCTGAGTGCGGCGTTAAACAACAGAGCAAGCAAGATAACATTATGTTTACTGATTTTGTATAAGCAATACGTTATTGGTAACTATACTCAGCAAAAAAAAAAAAAGGAATGTGATCCTCGTAGGTTCTCTAATAATTTTTGAAAGTCCATACACCATTTGAAAATATGGATTTATGGATTATTTCTCTCGAAGTATATCTATATTAAAATGTCCTGCAATTACAGTGTACATATTCATATCAACTGTGTTTCCTATTGATTGATCAATAAGTTCCCAATACGCTTCACTCTTATAAACATTACCAATTAAATAATCATGAATTTTGCACTAACACGTACCCATATCGCCTCTCGACCAACTTTAAGAAGCTGATCCATATATTTGACATACATATTATCTCTAACGTAAATGCACGTCGCTATATAAGTGCAATAATCTTGGACGCGACGTTAAACCCAATTTCACCTCACCTCACCTCTAACGTAAATAACTACGCCACGGCCTAGAGTTGACTTGTCATTCCAAAATGGAACCTGGAAACAAGGAATAATTATGTCGCTGTCGTGTATACACGTGTGTAACCATGTTTCAGATATGCAAATTACATCATAATGTCTAAGTTCAACTTCAAGGATATCTAGTTTGTCTTTAATACTACGAACGTTTAGATGAATAGTATTTGAATCTGTGCCCATTAAGGGTCCGGGGTTAAGATGAACATATCCACGGCAGAGGAGCAGTATTGAAAGGAAAATTGAAACTGATGAATTATATAAGCAGAGAGACTTACAAAAATATATGAAAATTTTCTGTTTTGATTTGTGTTTGGTAAAGGGTTACTTATGAAACAAGCTGATGGTCAAAGGGTATATAAAAGAAAGAATACTTTTGAAGTAACATTAAACACCACATGAAGAATAATTCACATGGTTCTTAAAACAGCCAAAGTTTATTCAAAATGTTTATAGTCATGTTGCATTTGAACCTTGTAACTTGATAAATGATACATTAGGTAACAGAAAAGACAATTAAAAATATACAGAAAGGCAGAAAATAAGAAAGGGGTTTTAAATTGTTTCTTTGTTGTGGATGCGGTCATTTGCTATTAATTGAAGTACCACTGAAAACTGGAAAAGCAGTTGAAGCCTGGCATCCGACAATGGTGTAAATTCATAAAGATACTAGGAAAACGCGAAAAGAAAGATGTGATGGTTGTGTAATCACGCACGCACGAATACGGTGTTAGCGTTGGGCGTCTCAACGTGCGTGATTCCCATGCACCCTTTCGAGTTGAGTTGATTGGTTCAACTGTATCATATGGCCCTGTGACGCAGAAGTAGCATTATGCAGATGTCTGTTTCAATGAATGCTCGTTCCACCCGTGACGAACAGGTCTGGTTGTTGATGAAATATAGTGATAGCTAAATAGACAGATTGTCTTTAAATGTAATCCAGTTATGTATGACTGTTTAATAATCTCATAACAGCTTTGACTGGAGTAGGTCCAATAGTTTTTCAGATATTGTAGTAAACGTCGGTACCTTAAATTACCTTCCAGACTTATATTTACGAACCTTGGATATCCTTTGATATACCAAATATATAAAATTGTATATTTTTGGATATATGAAATATACGAAAGTGTGTATTTTGAATATATTGGAATTTTCCCTTGTGTGAGGGAGGCATTTGGTCATCACTGTACTAGATGACTGAATATGAACCATTTTACACTTTCAAACCTTGTTCCTTTTGTGATCACAATGCAGGTCCTGCAACATGAACTTTCTTCCAGATGGACGGCACGTGGTAAACCGGGTGGTGTATTTGTAGCAGTACACACTTGGTAGGGAGGAAGTCACATGGAGCACAGCCCTTTACTTTAATAAGTGGTTTTAGCAACACTTGCGTTGCTCATCATTGTCAGTTTGCGGGTGGAAATGTAACGATTTAGGATTTAACATACCTCACCATTGTTAGTGGCAATATGTTATCCCCCTTAACAAATAATAAATCACTTGAATAAAACTCTCTTTATGAATTATCATTTGAAGACTTTGAAAATGAACATAATTGTTTTAAAAATGCTGGGCGTGTAAAATAAAATTACTGAGAAAATGAAAAGTCCATATTTTAGGAACAAGGTTTTGTGGTTTTTGTTTGTTTGTTCTTTAACGCCGCACTCAGCAATATTCCAGCTACACGACGGTGGTCTGTAAATAATCGAGTCTTGACCAGCTTTCAATCGTTTTGTTCCTCTAAGGAAAATAAATTCCATGCTATCTCTTGGACGATTACACATTCGAGCTAACGCGTTTCAATTCGGGGCTGGTCAGTAGACGTCGGACTCTGACCAAGCTTCCCCTTGTCTTCAATTTGATTGTTTGTTTGTTTGTTGTTTAACGCGTGCTCAGCAACTTTCCAGCTATATGACAGTGGTCTGTAAATAATGGAGTCAGGACCAGACAATCCAGTAATTGACACCATGAGCATCGATCCACGCAATTGGGAAACGATGACATGCATCACCCAAGTCACGAGTCTGACCACCTGATCCCGTTAGTCGCCTATTACAAGCATTGTCGCCTATGACAGTACGTGTTGCTGAAGACGTATTCTACCCCAGATCTTCACGAGTCCCTTGTCTTTGAGCTTCTTTTTGTGCCCTCTGAGAAACTGATAAAATGTTCATTTGATCTTGGATTTGAAACTTTTTTACTCTGTATTGGACATGATGTCTGCTCGCGAGATAAGACTGACAAAGTCTCAATCAATTAGGCTTAAGTTGGACTAGATAAAACAGAAACCATCATCATAAAACCATTTTGTAATACTATTGACCTATTTCAAGTCGTAAAACATAAAACACAGGTTCGAATCAGTTCTAAAATCACTATAATTTTAAAACAAAACTTAATATGTATTTTTGGAAATGCAGTTTCGGGGCAAAATGGGGCCCCGATACTATTTTGTCATTTTTACGGTCAAGGGAAAAACTTTCTCCACAGGTTTAGATCGAGATAGTTTTTTAAATATGCTTTATATTTACTAAATTAAAATGACAGATGTACCTGATCCTAGTAAAGTTTAAATTTGCTTAGTGAAGCAGATTTCATATATTAAAAGCACTCCTACAATTAATTCCTACAATATCTAAATGGATATATCAAATGGGTTGTTTTCGATTTTCACAGCTGAACTTAAATATTACAACTGCAGTCAACTTCGTTAAAAAAAACACATATCACAGATGTCACGTAAATGACAGAAATCATTATTTTATACTGAACTGAAAAAGAAATGTCACTTCATGAAATTACTTGTGAAAGTTTCCCATTAAAATATCAATGCCTTCGGGAGGTATCTCGTTTTTAACTTTAGTCTGTATCAAAATATAATGTTAGCGGCCAAAAAGTGCCACAATTATAGTCCAGTGTATTGATGATTTTATAGTGCTAGCCCACTGACATACCATGCTGCAGTTTAACATGGATACCCCTTTCAGACACAGTATACTGACTCCGAGCCGACCAGTCCTTGTTTTAGACCCCAATCCTTGTTTTAGACACAACCGGGGATTAAACCACCGATATTCCACTCTCCCGAAAGATGCTCTATCCACTACACCACGCAGGCAGTATTTCATAGTTAAGAAAAAGAAAGTCATGTTTTCAAAAATGAAAAACAACAACCACCCTTCAAGTTTAATAAAACGTGTTTTATTCACAGCCCCACGATTTTACATTGACCAAACAATCAACAAACGTTTGTACAACAGGATAGTGTGTATTATGTGTGATTATGTAAAGAACCTGCAAGCCAGGCCAAGGTCACACATTGTACAGGCATTAGTGAGTGAGTGAGTGAGTGAGTGAGTGAGTGAGGATGTATGGTTTTACACCACTATTAGCAATATTCCAGCAATATCACTGGGGACACCAGAAATGGAGTGAACACTTTAACCAAAGGCTACCCCACCGTTCATATAGACATGAAACTCTATAAAACATTCTAGACACACAGGGTACATGATGTTCACCTTAAATATCACAATGTACATGTATTCCATAAGATCAAGGTGAGATGATTAAAACACTTTGCAGGAAAACTTTACATTAACAAAGTCCGAATGATGGTGATTTAATTATTCATAATGTGTGTGAGTGCGTGCATGCGTGCCCTCTTGTACTTGTCTGGGGCGGTCGGGTAGCCTTGTGGTTAAAGCGTTTGCTTGTCCCGCCGAAGACCCGGGTTCGATTCCCGACATGGGTACAATGTGTGAAGCCCATTTCTGGTATCCCCCGCCGTGATATTGCTGGCATATTGCTAAAAGCCGCATAAAATCAAACTCACTCACTCACGTACTTGTCTAGATGCATGCCAGTCTTATTGTGCTAGCTGTTTAATACGGATACCCCACTCAGTATACTAACCACGAGCACATCAGTCTTTTTATTCCCCTCATTCTGAACACCAGGACAGAACATGTAGTCAAGTACCCTCTTCTAAACTCTTGTGTACCCGTGAAGATCCGGGGTAGAATAGGTCTTCAGGAACCCATGCTTGCCGTAAAAGGCCACTATGCTTGTTGTAAGAGGTGACTAACGGGATCGGGTGGTCAGGCTCGCTGACTTTGGTGATGCATGTCATCGTATCCCAATTGCATGGATCGATGCTCATGATGTTAATCACTGGATTGTCTGGTCCAGACTCAATTATTAACAGACCGTCATCATATTGCTGAGTGTGGCCTTAAACAAACAAACAAACAAACAAACTAAAGTCATGTGTGTGGTGAGTATGGGCATGAAACCACCACCTTCAGTTCCACTAGTCATTCAGGTCATGGAATAACTGTATTGTCCTCTATAGTAAGGTATGGCATTATGGCTTCAGTAACTAACAACTTAGACCCTTGGCACAAGGCAACAACAAATATTTGCACTAAACACCAAAGAATTCTTCAAAGCTACTACAGTTTATAGTATTCCCAGCGCCACAGGTGGCCCAGTCCGGGTGCAATTTGTGCTGCAGCATTGCAATCCTTTGATAGTGGGTTCGAATCCTTGGCTTGGCAGGACATATCTGTGCATGTGGATTTCATACAAGTGGTATATTAAACCCAACTTGCTAACTCTTTATTGTGCCCCCATAGAACTAGTACTTTTAATTCATGCCTAGGCTGACTATCTTAGTTTTGTTATTGTTTATCGCTGAGCTCAGCAATATTGCATCTATAAGTAATAATGTCTGGATCAGACAAACCTGTGATCGGTTGTGTGAGCAAGTATCCATGCTGTTTGGGTGCGATGACACACAACCATTGGTTGCTAGGGACCTAGTCTAACCTGGAATTACCAAGACTTGACTGCTTTATTTAGTTTGTTGTTAAAAGCTGCACTCAGCAATATTCAAGCTATATGACGGCAGCCTGTAGATAATTGAGTCTGGACCAGACAAACCAATGATTGATATTATGAAGAATGGTCAATGTCGTTGGGGTATTCTGACATGCTATCAAGCAAGTCTGACAGCAAGCATACATTGCTGGGGGCCCTACCCTTACCCCGACTCCTCAGGGGGTAGCTGATTGAAAAAGATGTAAGGTCTTAAGGTTGATCAAGTTTTCAGAACTATCACAGATTTCACTGTTGGATGAAAATAACAATAGATTAAAGGAAATTCTTGTTAAAAAACTATAAGGCATTTTGGCAAAAGAATTCAAACACACCTTAGTATTGAGCTATTGATCAGAAAGCAACAATACAAAAATTACAAGTTCAGATTGATCATGATATTTTGGCTGGGAGAATAATGCTTCAAACTTTCCTTACCGCTGCCCTCGTTGTCAGGGTATGAAAATTAATTTAAACCTCAACTTCACTATTAGGCTCCAACAGTATCACAGTCTTTGACATTCATTCATACACTTGAATCACTTTGTCCCATTCATGCTTGGGCCACACCCCGTTCTCCTTCACGTTGGCCGGGCTTGTCATCCAGTCCCAGTGCCGTACCGGGTAGTTCCAGTTCTGTCCATAGTTGGCCGTCACATAGGGCAGTGTGGGGCACGGGACACGGACTCGTAGACCTAGGAACTCGGTCCAACAGACATCAAACTTGGGGAAAAAATACCTGAAACAGTAGATTCACTGATATGACAACAGTTGGAAATAATTAAGCTACGGTTTATGCTACGGACTCCCCAAGGGTTGTTGTGTCAAGACTCAGTCCATCTTTCCGAGGCAAGGGAGTTAACTGACTATAAAAGTCCAGTTCCACCCTTGCCGAACTAGGCTGGAATTTCTTAGTTGTGTTTTGGCTGGCATAACGATTCTATACATAGTCCAATGAAAAATTGTGTATCAAAATTGACACCAGATCCATATACATGGCAACCACTCGGCAGATTTCAGTCGATTGCAGGATTTGCAAAGCATGTGTACTGCTAACTGGGCATTGACAGATATTTTCCAAATCTTTTCATGTTTTCAATCATACATTGAGCTCAAGTCATTTGATGTACTTATTTCTGTCAAGATTCACTTACATTTCTGTCAAGATCCACATAAATTTCTGCCAAGATTCACTTACATTTCTGTCAAGATTCACTTACATGTCTGTCAATACTCACATATATTTGTGTCAAGATCTACATACATTTCTATCAAGAATCACTCATATTTGTGTCAAGACCAACTTATATTTGGGTCAGGAATTACTCATATTTCAGTCAAGACTCACTTATATTTGTGTCAAGATCCACTGACATTTCTGTCAAGATCCACTTACATGTCTGTCAATACTCACATATATTTGTGTCAAGATCCACATACATTTTTATCAAGAATCACTCATATTTGTGTCAAGACCCACTTATATTTGTGTCAAGAATTACTCATATTTCAGTCAAGACCCACTTTTATTTGTGTCAAGAATCACTCATATTTCAGTCAAGAATCAATTATATTTCTGTCAATACTCACATATATTTGTGTCAAGATCCACTTACTCGTATATTTGTGTCAAGAATCACTCATATTTTAGTCAAGACTCACTAATATTTCAGTCAAGACTCACTCATATTTCAGTCAAGACTCACTCATATTTCAGTCAAGACTCACTCATATTTCAGTCAAGACTCACTCATATTTCAGTCAAGACTCACTCATATTTCTGTCAAGACTCACTCATATTTCAGTCAAGACTCACTTATATTTCAGTCAAGACACTCATATTTCTGTCAAGACTCACTCATATTTCAGTCAAGACTCACTTATATTTCAGTCGAGACTCACTCATATTTCAGTCAAGACTCACTCATATTTCAGTCAAGACTCACTCATATTTCAGTCAAGACTCACTTATATTTGTGTCAAGATCCACTGACATTTCTGTCAAGATCCACTTACATGTCTGTCAATACTCACATATATTTGTGTCAAGATCCACATACATTTCTATCAAGAATCACTCATATTTGTGTCAAGACCCACTTATATTTGTGTCAAGAATTACTCATATTTCAGTCAAGACCCACTTTTATTTGTGTCAAGAATCACTCATATTTCAGTCAAGACTCACTCATATTTCAGTCAAGACTCACTCATATTTCAGTCAAGACTCACTTATATTTCAGTCAAGACTAACTCATATTTCAGTCAAGACTCACTTATATTTCAGTCAAGACTCACTCATTTTTCAGTCAAGACTCACTTATATTTCTGGCCGGTCCAGGCCTCGGTCCCACCATTCCACATGTACTTGGGTTCTTCATAGAAAAAGAACAAATCAATCTTTATGTCTCCGGCTTTAAAAGAAAGCTCATAACTGTCAGATTCCTGAAATGTACAATGTCAAACATCAATAAATGTTCTACCTGTGTACATTAGGTAAGTCAAACATCAATAAACGTTCTACCTGTGTACATTAGGTCAGTCAAACATCAATACATGTTCTACCTGTGTACATTAGGTCAGTCAAACATCAATACATGTTCTACCTGTGTACATTAGGTCAGTCAAACATCAATACATGTTCTACCTGTGTACATTAGGTCAGTCAAACATCAATACATGTTCTACCTGTGTACATTAGGTCAGTCAAACATCAATACACGTTCTACCTGTGTACATTAGGTCAGTCAAACATCAATACACGTTCTACCTGTGTACATTAACTCAGTCAAACATCAATAAACGTTCTACCTGTGTACATAAGGTAAGTCAAACATCAATACATGTTCTACCTGTGTACATTAGGTCTGTCAAACATCAATACATGTTCTACCTGTGTACATTAGGTCAGTCAAACATCAATACATGTTCTACCTGTGTACATAAGGTAAGTCAAACATCAATACATGTTCTACCTGTGTACATTAGGTCTGTCAAACATCAATACATGTTCTACCTGTGTACATTAGGTCAGTCAAACATCAATACATGTTCTACCTGTGTACATTAGGTCAGTCAAATATCAATACATGTTCTACCTGTGTACATTAGGTCAGTCAAACATCAATACATGTTCTACCTGTGTACATTAGGTCAGTCAAACATCAATACATGTTCTACCTGTGTACATTAGGTCAGTCAAACATCAATACACGTTCTACCTGTGTACATTAGGTCAGTCAAACATCAATACACATTCTACCTGTGTACATTAACTCAGTCAAACATCAATAAACGTTCTACCTGTGTACATAAGGTAAGTCAAACATCAAAACATGTTTTACCTGTGTACATTAGGTCTGTCAAACATCAATAAATGTTCTACCTGTGTACATTAGGTAAGTCAAACATCAATACACGTTCTACCTGTGTACATTAGGTAAGTCAAACATCAATACATGTTCTACCTGTGTACATTAGGTCAGTCAAACATCAATACATGTTCTACCTGTGTACATTAGGTCAGTCAAACATCAATACATGTTCTACCTGTGTACATTAGGTCAGTCAAACATCAATACACGTTCTACCTGTGTACATTAACTCAGTCAAACATCAATACATGTTCTACCTGTGTACATTAACTCAGTCAAACATCAATACATGTTCTACCTGTGTACATTAGGTAAGTCAAACATCAATACATGTTCTACCTGTGTACATTAGGTCAGTCAAACATCAATACACGTTCTACCTGTGTACATTAACTCAGTCAAACATCAATACACGTTCTACGTGTGTACATTAACTCAGTCAAACATCAATACATGTTCTACCTGTGTACATTAGGTCAGTCAAACATCAATACATGTTCTACCTGTGTACATTAGGTCAGTCAAACATCAATACACATTCTACCTGTGTACATAAGGTCAGTCAGACATCAATACACGTTCTACCTGTGTACATTAGGTCAGTCAAACATCAATACATGTTCTACCTGTGTACATTAGGTCAGTCAAACATCAATACATGTTCTACCTGTGTACATTAGGTCAGTCAAACATCAATACATGTTCTACCTGTGTACATTAGGTCAGTCAAACATCAATACATGTTCTACCTGTGTACATTAGGTCAGTAAGACATCAATACACATTCTACCTGTGTACATTAGGTCAGTCAAACATCAATACACGTTCTACCTGTGTACATTAACTCAGTCAAACATCAATACACGTTCTACCTGTGTACATAAGGTAAGTCAAACATCAATACATGTTCTACCTGTGTACATTAGGTCAGTCAAACATCAATACATGTTCTACATGTGTACATTAGGTCAGTCAAACATCAATACACGTTCTACATGTGTACATTAGGTCAGTCAAACATCAATACATGTTCTACCAGTGTACATTAGGTCAGTCAAACATCAATACATGTTCTACCTGTGTACATTAGGTCAGTCAAACATCAATACACGTTCTACATGTGTACATTAGGTCAGTCAAACATCAATACATGTTCTACCTGTGTACATTAGGTCAGTCAAACATCAATACATGTTCTACCAGTGTATATTAGGTCAGTCAAACATCAATACATGTTCTACATGTGTACATTAGGTCAGTCAAACATCAATACATGTTCTACCAGTGTACATTAGGTCAGTCAAACATCAATACATGTTCTACATGTGTACATTAGGTCAGTCAAACATCAATACATGTTCTACCTGTGTACTTTAGGTCAGTCAGAAACTGCAATTTGGAACAAAAATGTGTATTAACCTTAAAAAGTGTGCTCACGTGGTTTAAAAAAACACAATTCCCGGTATATGTGTTACACCCAATCTGTGCAATTGCCCAATCCTTGCAATGGGCAATACAGCTTGCCCAATGCACTCAATGTGCAAACAATTATTTGCTCATTGCACGCAAAGGGCAAATGTTGTGAATGAAAAAAGTATTTTATTTGTGAAAGAGAAAAAGTATTGTATTTATATTTTACCATATAAATAGTAATTTGTGATTTAATGTTGATGCATCCGTGTGTGAAAACAATTCAGTGACAGATCTTTGTAAAATAACTCGGTGAATATATCCTTATAAAATAACTTTGTCCTTTTGACTTCTGTGAATAAGATTTTAAAACTCATTCCCGTCACTGTCCATTGAGCAAACGGCACTGCGCAATGCACACAATGGGAAGTTGCATAGATTGGGTGTAACATGTGCACCTGTAACATCGTGAAGCATCACCCCTTCGTTCTTTCACATATACTGTGTGCAGCTTTTAGAGAAATACACATGCATCACACTGAAGTGAGAAAGGAGATTTTAGGATGCTTTGTAAGGTGAGGATAGAATAATATGTGAATCTAGCATGATGGATTCTCTGCCTTGTTCTGTAGGTTTTCCTGTAAGATCGACATTCTGCCCTTGGAGCATGAACTCAGACATGCACGTTTGACATCTGTGTTAATTAGTATCAGGGATTCAGGGGTGAGCAAATGAGACCTACTGGGTAAGTGAATTGTTTTCTAAAATCAGCAGTGATTTATAATTAATTGAGGATAATTTTCTCAGGGGAGACTCATTGCGTTAACTTCTTCTATTCTTTCCTTGTGACAGGCCTGTATGAATAGTGATATGAATAAAAAATATTTTTAAATACACAACTAAAATAAAGTGTCATTATCATCGAATATCCCTGCATGTACACTGACCTACCGTACTTCAGTATCATTGTAGGTATCATGTGACGCTGTGCAACACGCTTGCCATAGGCAAGCCAAGTCAATTAGCTTCTCGTACATACCAAAAGTAAACCTTACATGGTTGGTCCTCAAGACATGTTACGAGAGAAGAAATATCCTCAATTACTTATAAATCACTGCTTATTTTTTAAAGTATTTTTCATATAATTCTTCTCTATGGTGACTCCCCGAACTCCCATCGATGTGGAGTTCAGCTCAGCAGCATCATAGGGCTTCTCAAAGTCACTGGTCCACCAGATTGTGCGTGCCCACCTTTGTCAGAGAAAACTGTATGGGAGTCCGGGAATTAGTCGTGACTCTCTCACATGCCTAGGCGAAGAGCAAGAGAATCGATCGCCAACTGGCACAGATGGAAGCAGGTACTGAGGTACACCCTGAACAGTAGCGTCCCCGACTGGAGTGAGTGCAGTCGCTGGTCTTCAGTGGACTTTGGCCACAGCCAGGATCCCCTAAAAGTCTGTATCCCCTTGGGGCTTTCACCTGTGCCACAGCCTCAGTGACAGTTTGTAAACCTAAGGGGTAGGGGTGGGGTAGGGGGGTTGAGATGAGGTAAGATAAGGGGCTGAACCCCAATCCCTAGTCGCCTTCTTGACGACACCACTCGTTCCCCAAAAGAGGCAATCAAAACGGGAGTGTCATTATCGTGGACTTCAGCCCCAGGCGCCAGTTGGTCTGCTCAATCCATGTGCCTCATCCAATCCTGGGGTGCCCACGAGTCAGTGAGGGCAAGATGGCACCCAGAGTAATAGCTCTAGGAACAGAAACCCTGAGCTTGCAAGCACTAAGATTCCAACAAGCAACTGTAAACTGCTCGCGACTCGGTGGGTCTCGAGCTGAATTGGGGAAAGGTGGATCCCTGGGTCATGAGTAGCAATAACCTGCAGGGTATACCATTGGTAGCCACAGGAAGTTGTCTTCCCCCAGCGTGTACATTTTAGCTATGCCCGGACAATGAAACCTGGACCTAGTGCCAAACAGCTGAGGGTGAATAACATCCATCGCCAAAGGTAATAACAACTGACACCTTGTAAGGGTTGAAGTGTCAGACGACAATACATAAAATATTTTAAAAGAAGACCTGGGTTATGTGGGAGCTGTCAGTCCAGACCACTCTATACAAGTGACAGAAGCTCACTGACTTGACCAGCTATGACAAGCATGTTGCACAGGGTCACCATGCAATGATACTGGGATATTCGATAATAATGTCACTATGTTTTTGTTTAAATATTTTTATTCATATCACTTTTCATACAGGCCTCTCACAAGGAAATAATTCAAGAAGTTAACGCAATGAGTCACCCCAGAGAAGAATTATACGAAAATAACTAGATGGGATCAGAGAATCATGGGAGGGGTTGGCATCCCCATACATACATCAGTCACGTTTCACAAGGCACGAGGTACCGGGAACTTGTTCCTGCCCAGAACCCCACAGGGCGGTATCATTCATAAGCCCTATGTATTTATAAGCTACATGGCCAAACCTGCCGCCATCTTTACTATGACTCACCTTGCCAAAGACGTGTTTCAGAGAAAAGCCTCTTCCTTCAAAAGCTGCCACAATATCTTCTTGGTAGTTCTTGATCCACACTCCGAAGTCGATGTCCTTACTGTAGGAGATTATTCCACACTGTCGATACCAACCTGCAAAACAGTGAGTGCTGTGAATAGTAAAGGAAGGCTTGCCTAACTGGTCTACAAGAATTAGTGAGTGAGTGAGTATGGTTTTACGCCGCTTTTAGCAATATTCCAGCAATAACACGGCGGGGGACACCAGATATGGGCTTCACACATTGTACCCATGTTGGGAATTAAACCCCCGTCTTCGGCGTTACGAGCAAACGCTTTAACCACTAGGCTACCCGACCGCCCCTCATACTTTAATGAACTCAAACAAAGTGGAAGTCAATTCTTAAATGAAGAAGTGAGCTGTAAATTCACCATGTTCGTAGGCAGAACCAGGAAAGGATCAACGCAATATATAACATGACCATCGGATTCTGGCACAATAAAGGGATGCAACTCTGTGCAGCAAACTGTAGTGCATTGGCCACCTATGCCCTGTTTTAATGTTACAACTGTGTATAGCAATTGTAGGCATTGGATAATTACAGTGTGGTTTGATACTATTGTTTCCATGCATATTTTACACAAACTTCAGCTTATCTGGAGCTCTGATATCACATGTCATCTGTCTACAAACTAACTTATGTCTAAACCCATCAATATTTTATCCAGTCTCAAGGTCATTGGAGCTTCTCGTCAGTAAACAATAAAACCATTCCAACATAATTGTCCTCTGGTAACTATGGTAACAATGATCTCACCAAGACATGTGCCACTGCTGAGCCAGAACGGGACACCAAGGTCATCGAGAATTTCTTTTCCTCGTGACAAGAGTTGTCTTCCTTTTCGTAGGAACTGTTGGGCTTCCTCAGTATTGTCCTGAGGGTTTTTATTGAGGAACACCTGAGCTCTGTGATAGTCGCACTCAATAAATTTGGAGTGCGGAATCTGTGCCAGGAATTCTTTGATTGTGTGTGGAAAGTGGAGCCATATACCATCAATCCTGTTTCCATGGACGGGGAATCTGCACGAGATGGGAATCATTAAATAGACTTTTTAAAAGAAATGGGGTTTAACATCTCAATTTACATTATTGGACTTATGTAGCGATGCGGTGTTGTAACTAGCCCATACTAATCCAAATTTTATTATGCTAGTCTACTGAGATACCATGCTGCAGTTTAACATGACACAGTATACGGACTCAGAGCTGACCAGTCCTTGTTTGAGCCCCTTAAGGCTGAGCACTAAGAAGGGTTCGTGGCTTGATTCACTCATACTGAGAATGCTGATTGGCTAATAAGAAAAAAACTATGGATCATTCGATCTTCAGGGGAAAAAAGATCTGGTTTTATTAGATTGTTTGAATCCCATATTTATTCATATTGATTCTCTAATTATCAGCACTATTCCTGTGCTCATGGGTTTCATTACATTAAGCTGGTGTGTGTTGCTGTAACTGAAATACTGCTCAAAGTGGGGTTAACCTCAACTCCCTCCATCTTTGCGAAGCAAGGGAGTTAAAACTCCAGTTTCCACCCTTGCCAAACTAGGCTGGAGTTTCTTGGCTTGATCGTAGCGCCACCAGTGGCTATTACATGTTATAACCCATCTATGTCCCTCCTATTGCCCAATAAGATTCCACCTCTCATATCGCTTGCATTTGCTTCAAACAAAATGGTGGCACATCTAAAATCTAAATTGTGATAAAACAGTTCCTACTTCGTGAAGTGCATCAAATCATGTGAGCACCTTCATTAAAAACATGAAAAGATTTTGAAAATATCTGTTGATGCCGAGTTGACCATACACATGCTTTGCAAATCCTGCAATTGACCAGAATATGTACTGCAGTTTACGAACCAGAAGTCAATTTCACTACACGGTTTGATTGGACTATGCATAGACTCGTTAGCCCAGCCAAAATATAACTCCATAATTTCAACCTAGTTCGGAAAGGGTGGAAACTGGACTTTTATAGTCAGTTAGCTCCCTTGCCTGGGGATGATGAACTCCCTCAAGTCGATGCAATATGGATTGTCTCCCAACATATCACTGCAGTAGGGAACGTTACCTGTCGTATCCTCCAGCACTGTTTCCAAATGGTAAACTTTGGCCCTCAAGATGGAGCGCACTGGTCTTATTTGAGAGATTAAGGTGGCTGTGCCACAAGAAGTTGCCTGCCCTTTTGTAGAACACCACTAGGTGGATCAGGGGTCGAATTCTACCCGACGGGTGAATGAGGTAATGTGTTGGAATGCTGGGAACAGTTAACCTCTCCAAGGACAGCAGACGGGGGTCAGGAGAGGTCACCTCATTTGGTACAAGGTCAAGGTCACGGAGTTCATGCAACAGGGAGCCCTAGAATGGAATAAGGTTGTATTGGATACTTTTAATGGTAACATGTTTTCAGATTTTATTCTCAAGTTTTTAGCTTCTATTCAATAATCTTGTTCATCTGAACATTTACCAAACTCATCTTGAAGGACAATCATACCCTTTTCTCCCAGTCTTCCCCAAATGTCCCCAGTGAGATGACATCTCCGGCTGAGCAGAGATGGACGCAGTAAAGCTGAGATTCCGACTCACTGACAGTCAACAGGGATTGGAGCACTTCTGGCTCGATTACGAATATTGGAATATCCCGGTGGTGGCACTTGCTGGTGAATGTGTTGACCAGGTCCTGTTTTAATTAAACACGACATGAAGTAAACACTTGTTTATCACAAACTATGTCAGAAACTAAACTAAGATCACATATTCATGATATAAGCTACATGTGTAATTTTTTCATCCCCCACCTCCACCTTGTCAATAGTGTGATGGCTGGGATACATTTTGCCGACTCCCCATATGGAATTGCTGTTATAGTTGTAACTAATGTTATGACTGCAGTTTTCTGAAGTTAAGAAAAGTGATATTGTCATTGCAGTGAACATAACACTTGATATTTCACTGTTCACATAACAAACTTTAAAAATCCAATTTTGAACATACACATGTTTTTTCCCCAATTTGCCTGCATCAGGCACTCTGTTGTTAGTTAGTTGTTTAACACCGCACTCAGCATTATTCCAGCTTTATGATGGCAGTCTGTAAAAAATCGAATCTGAACCAGACAATCCAGTGATTGATATCATGAGCATGTATCTACACAATTGGGATACAATGAAATGCATCAACGATCCGTTCCTGTTTGTTATCTCTTACGACAAGCATGGGATGCTGGAGATCAATTCTAACCCGAAACTTTACAGGGGGCATCAGATACTTAATTTTGGAATCCAAGATAATTTATTACAAAACATTACAGTGCACTAACCAGTATAGCTGCAGTCTGGGCACCAGAGTTCCTTCCATTCTTCGCTGTGGATCCCTGGATGTCAGAATATCGCAATTTTTATAAATCTCAAATTTTGATACAAATTTATTGATATCGATACAAAGGTAATAATTGACTGCCACAGACATGTTTATGTTTATTAAGATTACAAAGGTTGAGATGGACAATGAGGAGGCAGAAAATTCCATTTTAATATCACCAAGTGCTGGTCCACAAAGGTGACTTATATCAACACGCATACAGAATTATTAACATGAGTCGATCAGGGGTCCGGAAACCGTCATATGCGCCGGACATGTCCGATTGGGAATCTCAAATGTCCGTTTTAAAATATTGCTTACCGGACATTTTAAAAAGTATTGTCCGGACATTCTTAAATTTTGACTGGACATGATCAACAGTTAGGACTGAGCAGTTTCTGTCTGCAGTTGCAACACAATGAAGATTAACTACACTGACAAGCTTTGTTTGTTTTGATTGCTGTAAATACATTGTACCTACATGATAGTCCAATCGGTCAATCACTGTAATAGGCAATAAACTGAGTTGACACTGATTAATCAAGGATTAATTACTGAGAACATCTTGTTAATTTGAGTGAAAGGTGTTTACAACTGTACATTAATACCTTGCATCATCGATGTACCTCATTATCCTCACAATGCTACGATACGTAACCTCAGACAAGAAGCGAAAGCGTGACGATAGCCAGTCGACCGATGCAGATCAGTCAAGCGGATCTGCCAAACCCTCAAAGTCTGGACGATCATTTTGTAAGTCATGGCTAACTTGGTTGACATACAATGAGGATTTGCAGATTTTATTTTTTTCAGTAGCTAGTCGTATATTGAATCTTGATTAACCGCCATTTTGCTTTCTCGGACGATCAATATCCAATTTTTTTATGGTCAATAATTAAGTACAGATGAAAAAAGTATTCAAATAACTATTGCTATCAACGATATTTTAGTATTTGTGATAAAGTTATCTGTCTTGTTTTTAAAAAAATCTTTAGTTTAAAAAAACACTTTTCCCGTGAGGTCACGTGATAACCAAATATTGATTGAAAGTTATTGTATCAACATATTGACTCAGTCGATATGTTGATACAATAACTTTCAATCAATGACACTCCATACACAGTATCATGTTTATATAGTGTCCTGCAATCATAATTAACTATAATATATCGAACACCCAAATTGTCAAAGCTGACATATGACTTAAGATATGATTCAGCAATATGGTGGCAGTCTGTAAATAATCAAGTCTGGACCAAACAATCCAGTGATTGACATCATGAGCATCAATCCATGCAATGGAACAAACACTTTAACCAATAGGTTACCCACCGCCCCAGTGTTTGAGCATGTTGAGGTATGACCTACCACACTGTAGAGGCTTGTAAAGCTGAAGTACTGCAGGAAGATGAAGACAAGGGCAAGCAACAGCACACATTTGATAAAGGTTGATTTTCGCATCACATGGTATCAGTCATGGCGCTCATATCTAAAGATGCAAAGAGAAAAAGCATACAACCATTACAATGTGGTATCACCAAAACACATGTTATGAATGTCCACATATAAAAATATCTATAGATACTAAACATTTAGCTGACGTTTGTGCCTGTATCTTGCAAAAGGAAACACTACAAGTAAAATGAGAGTCATGTAATTGGGAACCGGAGGTACCTAGTTTTGCAAAGAGAACATTCCGTTGATATGGTAGAATACTCATTCTGAGTGAATATCGTAGCATGAGGTACATTGTAGCCTGTGTCAACACCAAACCAAGTGGCGAAGCCCAAGTGGTTCACTTGGTGCCATTCTGGAAATGCAAGGTCTCTTCCTGTTTTCATAAGATTACTAAACATGCTAACCATGCTAACAGTGATAAACAAATTCCTCATATCAGTCAACACACCACGAGTAGTGCATCTTACCAGGCACACACTGTTTTCAGATTTCAGTTAGCGCAGTGCGGAGAATCAAATTCATGTTGCCATGTTGAAAGCTTGGCAAATAAGTTAATCCGGTAAGCCAACACTGTGGTAGTATCGGTCAAGAACCAGTTAACTACAATCGCTCTAATGCGCATGCCCGGAGTTCACGTGCAAGACTCCATTGCTGTAAAACATGCTCAACATAAACAGCCATCGACCTATAATCAGTCATTGATTATCATTGTGTGGAACCCCGGTATTGAACAGGTATCATAACCATGATAACAAACACTTTACCACAGGACCACAGCCACTATCACAAATAATTAGTTCTCATTTACCAAGTCATCAACACCCAATTGTTTACCTTGGTTGTTTGCCTGCAGTAGTCAACATTTTTCAGCAAAACTCGAACTTGATAAAAAGTGTAGTTTCCTCAAATGTCATTGGATTAATTCGTTAAATGACATAGAATCTAGCGTGACTATAACCCTAAGGAACGTAGTGAGTGCCCAACCCTAAGGACATAGTAGGGTGCCCAACCCTAAGGAACGTAAAGAGGTGTTTGATCGGAAAGGAAATCCCAGGGCTGAGGATAGAGTTGGGGTAACCTACCCTTACCCTAACATAACCAACCCTAAGGATAGAAGAGGCACGCCTACATATCTGTGATGCTGGAGCCACAGCCGGCAGCCTGAGCTAATTAGCGCTAAATAAAGCTGCGCCCTAAAAACTGCCTTGTTGCCAACACACCTTATATCACTTTAAACCTGATCGGCATTGTCGGCGCCGCATTGCACGTTTCGCGATGGGAATGCGATTAAAGGGTTGACCTAGAAATAATCTATTACCACAAATATGTAGATGAACTGGCACGTGTCGAGATCTAATAGCTCGCGTATAAGTAAACATCGATGTTTTCGCCAGAGAAATCGGTGACGTTTTGCTGAGGTGCCGTTTTAGCCTGCACCCCACTTCATGGAGGCTGACATCTTGTAGTCCCGGACTGAATATTGCAGTTTTAAAATTGAATTTTAAAATTATTCACGTAAAACATCGCGTTGATTATATCTTTAACAAAGAAAACGTATTTTATCATTGGGTAATGTATAGAGTTCGTAATTAAAGAAAACTTATTAAATTAACCGGAAGTGATGATCATTAATCTCTGAATTGTGTGACAGCGCCACCTAGGACGCAACGTGTACTTGCCGGAATGAAAACATCTGTTTTAGAAATGTCAAAGAGATGACAGAGATGCTCCAGGGTGAAATGATTACGTAACATTTAAGAAGTTAATCGATCAAGTAGGATCTAGTCAAAATGAAGGAGGATCACAGGGCCAGTGCATTCTATGATGCTGCCAAAATTGTGGTAGTGTGCATTTTATGGTATTTATGCAGCACCACTGACAATATTATTGGAAAAATTATTTTATCAGAATTCCCATATCCTATGACAATCACGATGGTGCAACTAGCTACGGCCGCGATTCTCCTAGGACCAATCATCTCAACAATGGATGTTCCAAGTGTGACTGAAATGTCAAGGCGTTATTACTTCACAATGATTTTGCCACTGGCCATGGGCAAATTTCTGTCGTCTGTGTCATCGTATGTCAGTATATGGAAAAGTTCAGTATCTTATGCACATACAGGTAAATATGATGACTGCATCTTTAACATAAAGTACCAAAACATATTCCACAGAATGCCAGTAGATGGTCTGTCAACATAGTACTGTTTAACATCATACAAGTTTTGTTTGTTTGTTGTTTAAGGGACAACCGTTCTGAAGCTTTGTTTGCCTTATTCTGTGACAGATTGTTCTTCTCCAGTGACGACCCGTAAAGATTCCGGGTTAGGATAGGTCTTCAGCAACTCTTACTTGCCATTAAAGGCAATGCTAGGCGACTAACGGGATCGGGTGGTCAGGCTCGCTGAATTGGTTGATACTTGTCATCGATCCCAATTGTGTGGATCGATGCTCATGATGTCAATCACTGGATTGTCTGGTCCAGACTCGATTATTTTACAGACCGCAGTCATATAGGTGGAATATTGCTGAGTGCAGCGTTAAACAACAAACCAACCCAATCTGCAGTGACCACTCTACGGGTGTAGGCTTATCACATGACCAGGCTTTTATCTTGTTTGTAAACAAGCACACTAATTGTGATATAAGCACAAACAGGCCTAATGCAAGCCATTCGGTGCACTTTATTTAGACAAAATGCCAGACAATTCAGGGATGTGCCTGTCACATAATCAAGTTTTTCGTGAAGGAGCATACAGCTCTATACATACTATTTAGGGAGTGTCCTTTTATTTATTTGTTTTAATTTTGACATTGATTCCCTTAAGGAGGTGTTCAGGATGTTTTTGTTCATATCTATGTTGTTTTTTATAAACAATTATTTATTATATGATGCAATCATGAAAGCAGTTCATTATTGTATGTGGATATTAAAAAAATCAATACATGCAGTACAGTAAGAATATCAGTCTGAAATATTTACATGTATCATTTGTTGAAGATTAGTATATTGTTTTGACTGTGGAAAGTTTTGTTTATGCATGATATTATGTACTGATTAGATAGTGAGCTTGCTGGGGCCAAAGAGGTTTTTCCCCTTAACATGTTAAAAGGCTTTTACTTAGCGAGAATTCACTGTATGTGGTGTTAATGCAAGCCTAAACCTGTTTTCACAGATGTAATTTCTTGAATATCACTGTAACGAATTCACGTGGCCCATGTGCACAAGGCAATCTCAGAGCTATGACTATTGTAAGTTTATGTTACTCTTATTGTTTAACATAGACTAACAATAGCTGTAGCACTAAACTCACTTAGTTTGTGCAAGTGGACCCTTGTGTCTACACCAGAAATAAACTCTTTTACAGTCATTTAACCCCCTTGCCTAGGGAAGATGATTGTGGGTGTTCTTTAGGTTGTTTGGGTAGTATATATCTGGGGACACCAGAAATGGGCTTCACACAATGTACCCATGTCGGGAATCGAAACCCGGGTCTTCGGCGTGATGAGGGAACGCTTTAACCACTAGGCTACCCGACCGCCCCTTATGAACATTGGAGCTTTCATTGGTCGTCAAAGTTCGCAATAGGTCATTCTGTCATGGTGTGTAATGGGATGTCGTTTGATCTTTGTGTAGCTGAGCGAGCACAAAGATCTGATTTTATGACATTATGACATATCGGCAACAATGCAGTCTACCAGGCGCAGCCCGAACTCTACCATCCGCTCAATTACCGCGCTATAGTGCCACTGCTGTCTCGCTATACTGTTACCATGCCTCACGCACTGGTGACTCTCGCTTCACGATCCAACACCCATTTTCGGTCTTAGGGAAACTTACACATCTTAAAGATCCAACACCGGTTTTCGGTCTTAGGGAAACTTACACATCTTTACGATCCAACACCCGTTTCCTGTCTTGGGGAAACTGAAATATCTTTACGATCCAACATCCGTTTTTGGTCTTAGGGAAACTTACACGTCTTTACGATTCAACACCCGTTTTCGCTCTTAGGGAAACTTACACATCTTTAAGATCCAACACCCCTTTTCGATCCTTAGGGTAAGCTTGCTTTTGGCAAGGGTTAGCCATAAATTCTTATGCCTTTTCAAGCGTTAATCCGGTTCCGATAGGTCGGTCACGTTGACATATACAATGGCGGGTGTGGTTTTAAGTAAAGATGAATGGGAGAGCAGACTGTGACCGCACACACATGCGCAATTTATTGTTTACTGAATTACGCATGCATGTTAATTGGGTGCTAATGACCCATTAAACGAACACTGATATCATGAAATAGCACTCGTGTTCCAGTGGTTGAGCAAAGCTGGTGAGCTGGCGAAGCACGTTCGAGCCCCCACAGCGCTAATTGGATCTGAAAAAGTGCGCTCGGTAAAGTGCACTACTCCCGACATATCTTTGATATATTTGTCAATCTTTTCATATGCAGCTACTGTCTTTGGTAAACTGTCCTGGTGAATCTTCTCAATATAAGTCACACCCCCTTAATCTCTTGTCCCCACTGTTTCACTGTGGTGTGAGGTGTCAAACACACCAGGCAGACTGATGTATTGGGGAAGCACCTGCTGAGTTGTAACAGCTGTCGCCATGGTCGCCAGCGTACTTGCTTCCTCGTCAGTTCATTACAGCTACTTACCCAGGACACTCCATTGCAGCTGTTCACTAAATCCATCATATCATGTCAGAAGTTATCAGCCAAGTAATTTATGAACATATTTGAGATTTATTAGATCTGTCCCATTTGCACATTTTCAAATATGTGAGGGGCGGTCGGGTAGCCTGGTGGTTAAAGCGTTCGCTCGTCACGCCGAAGACCCGGGTTTGATTCCCGACATGGGTACAATGTGTGAAGCCCATTTCTGGTGTCCCCCGCCATGATATTGCTGGAGTATTGCTAAAAGCGGCGTAAAACCATACTCACTCACTCACTCACTCACTCAAATATATGAAAATAAGATCTTTTATAATCATGAAAATGTTAACTCCGATGTAATACGTCTCTGCATGAAGATTATAGTAACATTCAGTTATGTCAGTGGGAGGCGGTGTCAGGTGAATCCTGATCCATCTTGGCCACATTTAAATGAAAGATAGGTGGGAGGCGTTATTTTTGTTTTAGTTTATTTTAACAAACTGTTCTTGGCGTCTGTGTACATTAACCGATGGATGTGATTCAAATGAAGTATGCATGTTAGGTGGTTTACTGTCATGACTACACAGTGTATTCCATTAACAGGATAAACACTGAAACAAGGTATCACACATAGGGTTTCTTTCATAATGTATCAAGGCAGGTTGTTTCGGAGCTGATGAGCACAAATACACAATATAGTAGCCAATACTCTATTAATTTACAGTTGCTTGGATGCAAGTATGCATGACATATTAAAAAGAAACAATACCATAAGAATACTGTGTAAGTCCACAATGTAGCATTTTCAGCATGTTCAAGTTTGTTTGTTTGTTTGTTGTTTAACGCCTCACTTAGCAATATTCCAGCTATATGACGGCGGTCAAGTTATGAATATATATGAGTATAAAGTGCAGGTATCACACAATCCTAAACTCCAGTCAGTTTCTGTGAATAATGCATAAACAAGGCACTTTGTCTTTTGTTGTTTTAAGGATATGTCATGCACATGTATCTCACTGTTGAGAGTTAATGTGACGCGATATCACATTTTGGGCCAGCACGTATACAAAGTAGAAGACAGCTGATAGCATTTAAGCTGAATTGTTTTTAAAAATGTATACTCATTGGTGTAAAAGTACCTAGTAGATTGGGCCCCAAATTTATTGAAAACCCAGAGAAAGCTATCAATATAAGGGTAACGCTGACCGAATTTTACACATCTGGAAACATCATATAACAAACCAGATGACGTTACCTAACAACGGGCGTGATAATGGCCTTCAAACAATATGAGGGCTTTGTCAATTTACATTGTCCCGCTCATTTCTGATAACATGCGGGCCATTGAATAATAATTCTATCTATTTTAACTTATGAGAGTCAACACTCAATGGTTCAAGACACTATCGGAACCCTGTTGTTTGGTACTGAGGCAGGAGGGGATGGAAATGTAAAAATAATTTGTTATAGCCAAGGTTATGGTATTACAACTTTATTGTAAAGTCTGTATCTTCCTAACCAATGTCAACTTCCCGAGGCAAGAGAGTTAACTGACCTTAAAAGTCCAGTTTCCGTCCTTGCCAAACTAGACTGGAATTCCTGGGCTTGATCGTAGCACCACCAGTGGCTATTACGACTTATGTCCCTTCTATGCCTCTCTTATAAACCAATCAGATCCACCTCTTGTATCACTTGCATTTACTTCAAACAAAATGGCGGCGCTCAGTCAAGACTATCTGATCGATAAACGAATCTATATTGTTATAAAATGAGTCTTACATCGCGAAGTGCATCAAATCACGTGAGCACCTTTATTAAAAACATTAAATGATTTGGAAAATATCTGTTGACAATGAGCTGGCAGTGCACATGCTTTGCAAATCCTGCAATCAAGCGAAATCTGCATGACAGTTTACAACCGGATTTCAATTTTGTTGAGCGATTTTTATTGGACTAAGCATAGCCTCGTTAGTCCAGCCAAAATGTAACTCCATAATACCAGCCTAGTTCGGCAAGGGTGGAAACTGGACTTTTATGGTCAGTTATCTCCCTTGCCTCGGGAAGATGACCAATGTGAGCGAGGAGCAAGACAAAAAACATAAAGCACTCATCACTGAAAGTGGTCGCTCCATTGATCCCATATTTTCTGGTCAAATCTGAATCATCAAATTGCTGAGTTAGAAATCTGTAGACGATCAAGTACAGCTGTTGCAACAGTTGAATAAATGACAATAGCAATGAGATAGTAATAGAGGCAAGCAGTACTGCAGGTCAGTAAGTGTCTTTGGCCCAAAGGGGTAGCCTAGTGGTTAAAGTGTTCAGTCGTCACGCCAAGGACCTGGGTTCAATTTCCTTCATGGGTACATTGTGTGAAGCCCATTTCTGGTGTCCTCTGCTGTGATATTGCTGTAATATTGCTCAAAGTGGCATAAAACCATACCCACTCACTTTTGGTCCCAGGTTATACCATGGGGGTCGCAAGCTACAAGATAGGGATAGAAAAATACATTAAACGATGGTACTTGTTGTTACCCTGCCTGGCGCTTGACATTAAAGGGCTAAAACAAGGACTTGTCAGTCAGTTCAGTCAGTATACTGTGTTGGAGTGGGGTATTCATGTTAAACTGCAGCATGGCATCTCAGTGGGGTGGCCCTAAGAATCGGTATAAGTCCATGCACGTCTCGATACGAGTGCAACAATCTTGGATGTGACGTAAAACCTTATTTCACCTCACCTCACCTTATATTTTAGTTTCTATAGTAGCAGATGAGTTGTTTCATTGGCAGATGGTAACTGATGGAGCAGTGTTAATATGTTAAGCAGCAAGACAGGCTGTCGCTTGAATCAATACGCAGAATAGCAATATGGATAGGAATATAATTGGGCCCATTCAATTTTCTGATGATCATATTACTATCATGATAGTTTTCAGTCAGTCACATCTGTTGATGTATGATTTTGTACAATTTAGTTTCTGATGTATTATTGGCTTATAATTCTGATAGTTTGAAGGTTTGAATGGACAGCCTCCATGGTCTAGAGGTAAAGCATTCGATCCTTGGCCGCATTATCATGATTATACCAAAATACATTAAGAGATGGTACTTGTTGTTACCCTGTCTGGTGGGCTAAAACAAAGTACTGGTTGGCCCGGAGACTGTTTACTGTATCTGAGTGGGGTAAACTGTGGCATAGTATCTCACTGGGCTAGCACTATAAAGGTGGTATTAGTCTGGACTAGTAAAAGCACACACACACTAGTAAAAGCACACACACACACACACACACACACACACACACACACACACACACACCACGCCAAACACACACATACACCACACCACACCACACCACACACACACCACGCACACACCACACACGCACACCACACCACACACACACACACACCACCACACAGACACACACACGCACACACACACACAACACACACACACACACAGACAGACACACACAGAGAGACACAGAGAGAGAGCATGATTCATTATGTGCATCACAAAAAACTAGAAAATTTCATAAGAATAATTTTGAACATGGTAATAAAGTACACTTAACATGAATATTGACCCGTGAAGATTCCGGGGTAGAATAGGTCTTCAGCAACCCATACTTGCCGTAAAAGGTGACTAACGGGATCGGGTAGTCAGACTTGCTGACTTGGTTGATGCATGTCATTGTATCCCAATTGCGTGGATCTATGCTCACGATGTCAATCACTTGATTGTCCTGTCCAACCTCGATTATTTACAGACCGCTGTCATAGAGCTGGAATATTGCTGAGTGCGGCGTTATACAACAAACAAACAAACAAATCCTCCCAGGTCATGGCCACACTGAGAGATGATCCCCTGCTAAGTGCATTGAGGAGGACTACACGTGTGTTGCAGCAAACTTGTTATTGGCGTGTGTAACATTAGACACATTATTGATAAAAATGCTAATGCAATATGACAAAATGATCAAGTCACCTCAGATTGTTTTCAGTGCCAATACTTTGTATGGCTTGACATCAGAGTAATGTCATTCGTCCTTTCTCTATTGGAAAACACCTGGGGCTTCCTGGTTTAATAGGTCCATAGCTACCATTGCTTGTCATACGAAGCGACTTATTGGATCTGTGGTCAGACTTTGTGGCTTGGTTGATGTTCTTGTAATCGTACTCTGACAGCATGGGACGCTCTTATCATATCAATCCCTGGTTTGTTTGGCCCAGACTTCATTGTTCACAGTCCACCATCATGTGACTGTGGGGTAGTCAACAACATGTACACCTGAGAACACTGAATGCTGTACAGATGCTTTGCTTGGTAGCCAAGTTAACCATGTCGACCTCCCCTTGCTGTTTCAGTTAAAGCTACCCTTCCAATGTTCACTGTGATATTATCAAGACTCATTCTGGGGGAAACACAGACAATTACTGTAAGTATTCTGCTGAATCAAAACAATTATCACTGATCATGATCAGATGGTTATACCTAACTGAATATTTATGATCTGCTGGAACCACTACCACCTCAGTGGACCTCCACATCACCTCACCAGACCTCCAAACCACCCCACCGGACCTCCACACCACCTCACTCGACCTCCACACCACCTCACCAGACCTCCACACCACCTAACCTTAACTCCACATACCTCACCTTAACTCCACACCAACTCACAAGACCACACCACCCCACCATACCTCAACACACCTCACCAGACGTCCACACCAACTCACCATACCTCCACACCACCTCACCATACCTCCACACCACCTCACCTGCCCTCAAAACCACCTCACCAGACCTCCACACCACCTCACCATACCTCCACACAACCTACCTGACCTCCACATCACCGCACCAGACCTCCACATCACCGCACAAGACCTCCACACACCTCACCGGACCTCCACACACCTTACCAGACCTCCACACCACCTCACCGGACCTCCACACACCTTACCAGACCTCCACACCACCTCACCTGACCTCCACACCACCTCACTGGACCTCCACATCACCTCACTGGACCTCAACACCACATCACCGGACCTCCACACCACCTCACTGGACCTCAACACCACATCACCGGACCTCCACACCACCTCACTGGACCTCAACACCACCTCACTGGACCTCCACACCACCTCACCATACCTCAACACCACCTCACTGGACCTCCACACCACCTCACTGGACCTCCACACCACCTCACTGGACCTCCACACCACCTCACCATACCTCAACACCACCTTACTGGACCTCCACATCACCTCACTGGACCTCAACACCACATCACCGGACCTCCACACCACCTCACTGGACCTCAACACCACATCACCGGACCTCCACACCACCTCACTGGACCTCAACACCACCTCACTGGACCTCCACACCACCTCACTAGACCTCCACACCACCTCACCATACCTCAACACCACCTCACTGGACCTCCACACCACCTCACTGGACCTCCACACCACCTCACCGGACCTCCACACCACCTACCTGACCTCCACACCACCTCACTGGACCTCCACACCACCTCACCATACCTCAACACCACCTTACTGGACCTCCACATCACCTCACTGGACCTCAACACCACATCACCGGACCTCCACACCACCTCACTGGACCTCAACACCACATCACCGGACCTCCACACCACCTCACTGAACCTCCACACCACCTCACTGGACCTCCACACCACCTCACTGGACCACCACACCACCTTACTGGACCTCCACACCACCTTACTGGACCTCCACATAACCTCACTGGACCTCCACACCACCTCACTGGACCTCCACACCACCTCACCTCACTGGACCTCCACACCACCTCACCTCACTGGACCTCCACACCACCTCACTGGACCTCCACACCACCTCACCTCACTGGACCTCCACACCACCTCACCTCACTGGACCTCCACACCACCTCACTGGACCTCCACATAACCTCACTGGACCTCCACACCACCTCACTGGACCTCCACATAAACTCACTGGACTTCCACACCACCTCACTGGACCTCCACACCACCTCACTGGACCTCCACACCACCTCACTGGACCTCCACACCACCTCACCGGACCTCCACACCACCTCACCATACCTCAACACCACTTCGCTGGACCTCCACACCACATCACCGGACCTCCACACCACATCACCGGACCTCCACACCACCTCACTGGACCTCCACACCACCTCACTGGACCTCCACACCACATCACCGGACCTCCACACCACCTCACTGGACCTCAACATCACATCACCGGACCTCCACACCACCTCACTGGACCTCAACACCACATCACCGGACCTCCACACCATCTCACTGGACCTCCACACCACCTCACTGGACCTCCACACCACCTCACCGGACCTCCACACCACCTTACTGGACCTCAACACCACATCACCGGACCTCCACATCACCTCACTGGACCTCCACACCACCTCACTGGACCTCCACACCACCTCACTGGACCTCCACACCACCTCACTGGACCTCCACACCATCTCACTGGACCTCCACACCACCTTACTGGACCTCCACGACACCTCACTGGACCTCAACACCACCTCACTGGACCTCAACACCACATCACCGGACCTCCACACCACCTCACTGGACCTCAACACCACATCACCGGACCTCCACACCACCTCACTGGACCTCCACACCACCTCACTGGACCTCCACACCACCTTACTGGACCTCAACACCACCTCACTGGACCTCCACACCACCTTACTGGACCTCCACGCCACCTCACTGGACCTCAACACCACCTCACTGGACCTCAACACCACATCACCGGACCTCCACACCACCACACTGGACCTCCACACCATCTCACTGGACCTCCACACCACCTTACTGGACCTCCACGCCACCTCACTGGACCTCAACACCACCTCACTGGACCTCAACACCACATCACCGGACCTCCACATCACCACACTGGACCTCCACACCACCTCACTGGACCTCCACACCACCTCACCGGACCTCCACACCACCTACCGGACCTCCACACCACCTCACTGGACCTTCACTTCACCTCACTGGACCTCCACACCACTTCAATGGACCTTCACTTCACCTCACCAGAAATCCACACCACCTCACCAGACCTCCACACCACCTCAATAGACCTTCACATCACCTCACCAGAAATCCACACCACCTCACCGGACCTCCACACCACCTACCTGACCTCCACACCACCTCAATAGACCTTCACTTCACCTCACTGGACCTCCACACCACCTACATGACCTCCACATCACCTCATCGGACCTCCACACCACCACCTCACCGGATCTCCACACCACCTCAATAGACCTTCACTTCACCTCACCAGAAATCCACACCACCTCACTGGACCTCCAAACCACCTCACCGGACCTCCACACCACCTCAATAGACCTTCACATCACCTCACCAGAAATCCACACCACCTCACCAGACCTCCACACCACCTACCTGACCTCCAAACCACCTCACCGGACCTCCACACCACCTCAAGCCCTCTACCAACCCACTGACACACCACAAGTAGTGGTGGGAATTAGGTTATAATAAGGTTTGCTTCATCCCCATGTGTTGTGTAATAAAATCTAGTTTGGCCCTGAACTATTGTAGACAGGTTCTTTATTTTGCTTTTAAGCAGATGTGACACACGCTGATTTTACACCTATCTGTTTTCTGTATTGATTCATTCAGCAGTTTAAACTGTTTAGCTATTAAGTCTCACTCCAGCTGGTGCCAGGTCAACAGGATAGGGTTTTAATTCATAGGTTGTTGGTGAAAAAAATATATCTTGTGTCACTGTTTCTGCCTGTTGGTTTCAAGTCACCAAAGGCACCACAATTCACTGTGCACAGTTGTATCCCTTAGGTGCCAGAAATCTATGAATGTGGGTTCATATCCTGGTTCTCTCACATTTTGTTTGTAGATTTTGTTTTGTCAGCACCATTTGCCATGAAAGGCGACTATGCTTGTCGTAAAAGGCGACTAACGGGATCGGGTGGTCAGGCTTGCTGACTTGGTTGATGCATGTCATCGGTCCCAATTGTGTGGATCGATGCTGATGATGTCAGTCACTGGATTGTCTGGTCCAGACTTGATTATTTACACACCGCCGTCATATAGCTGGAATATTGCTGAGTGCAGCGTTAAACCACAAACAAACTGACTTGTCGGCACCATATCCACGTTCACCCATTTCACCAAAGTGGTAATTGTCCCACTCGTCCCACACCACTGCACACCGCACGCCACCCAGACTCTGCGAGACTTGATGTCATGTCTTGTTCATTCCAGGTGTATTTGTCCCTACTACCAATCATAGGCGGCGTTGTCATAGCAACAGTCACGGAGCTGGCTTTTGATTATGTTGGGCTCGGAAGTGCCTTATTTGCCACACTCTGCTTTTCATTGCAAACTATTTTTTCAAAAATGGTAAGTACAGAATGTATTGTTAATGTCAACAATTATTAAAATGTGTTTGAAACATGATTACAACATTTTCAACACTAAATTGGTAAGTATCATGCCAATATGTATCGCAACTGTGTGGAGGGGAGCATAAAGAAAATTACACAGCTCTATTCTTTTAAAAATTAATATTATTAATTTGAACATGATTTAGGGACTGGTCATTTATTATGGGGAAGAGGGTAATGAAAAAGTGTTACATAAAAAGGGTGGGGGTCGACGAAGATATACAGTCCTTAAACCAATCCCACCAGCCCACCCCCCCTGAGGATAAATGACCAGTCCCTAAGCATTGCATGTGTGCATGTCCCCAGTACACATTCATGTGCAAAATGTGCTAAATAATTCATATTTAAATTGCATATGTCAACATGGTCAATGGGCAGTCAAAAATGTTGCATAACATGATGTGGAAAAATAATTCAAACCACCATGATCACTGCGAAAATGCTGACTTTGAAATAGTTAATCATGCAAGTGAATCCGTTGCATTTGATTTGTAAACCAATGTTTTCATAAACCAAAGACATATTAGGCCACACCCACTAACAGACTACTGCTTCCTGATTGGCTGATAATAAAATGGGCAGGGCTTGCATTACATTATTGTGCTGAACAATGTCGCTGAGTTTGTATTGTTGTAGGTTTTTGTGTGTTAATTGAAGTTGTTGACATAATTTATAAGACTTAGCTTCAATATGTATTTGCGTTTATTGAGTTATGAATGTAAGAACTGACGTGCACAGTTTTCTAAAGCCCATGGATTTACACAGTATGTACAACAGTTTAACCTTTAAACTTCATAAACGCCAAAAAATATTGACACCAGTTCTTAAATATTTCAATGGGACTAAGATTCCTGGTGGGATCAGCAAACTTAAAATAGGTTTGAAATAAGAAAGTCATTTCCTGATTGTGTTTTGATTTTTGTTTGTTGTTCAACACCGCACTCGGCTATATTCTAGCTATATCATGGCGGTCTGTAAATAATTAAGTCTTGACCAGACAATCCAGTGATTGATGCCATGAGCATGGATCCACGCAATAGGGATACAACCAAGTCAGGGAGCCTGACCACCTGATTCTGTTTGTCACCTCTTACGACAAACATGGGTTGCTAAAGGCCAATTCTTACCCGGATATTCACAGGATTTTTATGATCGTGACTTGGCTCAGGTATTTCTAATCAGTAAACCCAGATATTTAAAACTGTTGCCTGTTGAGCATGTTGAGCAATATGTTTAGTGCTTGTGTGTCTGTGTGTGCAGTGTTTGAAGGATACCGGCCTGCATCACATGCGTCTGCTCGTTCTCATCACGCGCATCTCCACCGTCTGCTTCCTCCCACTCTGGGTCCTCTTTGACCTCCGCAGGATCGTACATGATGAACATTTTGTAAGTATTTAAAGTGATTCTTTATTATCTTCGTATTCTTTTCCACCAAGAGATAAGGACACTGTTGTAGAAACGCTGTCTCGTCTTTCCGTTACGACTACTGTAAGTCTAGACTAACATTGTACATGTTGTAAGGTGTGGAAGGTATGATCTTAGTGCTGAAGTGATCGTACCTCAGACACTTTAACATGTTTAAGATGGGCTTACGATGCTCATAACTCTAAGGTGATCATCACTCTAATACATTAACATAGCTTCCCATACTTTAACAAGGGCGTATGATGGTCATAGCGCTTAGGTGATCGTAACTCTAATACATTAACATAAGCTTCAGATACTTTAAGAAAGGCTTAGACTTAAGGTTATTGTAACTCTAACACTTTGTCATAGGCTTACGATAGTTGTAGCACTGAAATCGCTTTGTGGATAACTTTAAACACATTTCAGTTATGTGGGAATAAGCATATCCATCACAACCAAAGTTTGATGATTTGTGTTCTATGTACGACATTGCTGAAGAGAAGAGGCAAGGGGCCCCACTATGGAGCTGATTGCAAGATATGAAAAACTGTTATCCCACACATATGATAAATGTATCCTGTTTCCACCTCCAAAATAACTTGGGCACTAGGGTAGCCAAGTAGGAATTCTCTTGCCCTCACATCTATGACTGATTTTTGGAATTTCAGTTGGACTTGAATTTCAACTTCACTCAACAATTTGTATTATCAGCAAATACAAATTCCTATTTTGAGACTTACATGAACAGCTCATGAGGTACAGAAGATCGGTGTCAAGTAGATGAATGAATATCAGCTGAATATTGATCACTGTTTTCTTAGATGCCTTGTTCTTCTGTTATAGGTACAGAAGGGACAATATGAGATATTAATGTACAGTTGCGAGAACACATTGCAAGGCTAACATAGCAATTTGTTCCTTCTTGTCCCCATAAAGTGCTGTTACTAGTCCTCGAACAGCACAGCGAATTATTCAAGTTCAACAAGCAGCACATCAACGTATCTAGTGAATAGCTCACGCAAACAGCACTTTTCAATTTCAACTCAGGGCAACACACGTGACCCATATGACGCTACTGGATCCATTTCTTTAGCTTGCTCTAAATTTTAATGCCTATTGATGTCTGGTACTTTTGAAACGTGCCGAACTTTAGTTCGATTAGCTTTTGACAATCGAAAGAAAGACTTTTACGTGTGATTTTCTTGGTCTGTTTCAGTTAAACAGCAATAACAAGTTATACATGATGATGATGTTGTTATGTGACGGCCTCTGCAACATGGGCCACAACATCTTCGCCTTCACCCTCCTCTCCATAGTGACATCTCTCAGCTATGCTGTAGCCAATGCCACCAAGAGAATATTTATTATAAGTGGATCATTATTGGTGCTGAAGAATCCAGTGACTCCAACAAATATATTAGGAATGTTGGTGGCCATATTTGGAGTGTTGTCTTATAATAAGGTTGGTAACTATGGTCCGATGTCTGATGATATACCCGTGAAGATCCGGGTTAGAATAGGTCTTCAGCAACCCATGCTTGCCGTAAAAGGCGACAATGCTTGTCATAAAAGGCGACTAACGGGATCCGGTGGTCAGGCTCGCTGACTTGGTGCATGCACATCGCTATGTTAAGTGCAATAATCTTGTACGCGACATTCAACCACATTTCACCTCACCTCAAAATCATTAAGTTGTCAGCTTAAATAGTGCTTTTTTCAGCATAATTACTTACTTACTCTTGTCAATGTGTCTCCATTTCAGTTTCCTTAAATAAGAAAAAAATAATTCTTATAAAATGTACAAATGCAGAGTTACATCCCCTGTTATGCCAGGATCAGCTGATTACAGGTTTGAATCCCATTGTCCTAAAAACGATATTGCTTGTCATAAGAGGCAACTAACGAGATCAGGTGGTCAGGTTCATTGACTTGGTTGATGCATGTCATCATATCCCAATTGCATGGTTCGATAATCATGATATCAATCAGGATTGTCTGGTCCAGACTCAGTTAGTTACAATCCACCGTCATGTAGCTGGAATATTGCTGAGTGCGGTGTTGAACATGTTAAACAACAAACATACAAAAAGGATCCCACTTCTGACATCTAAACTGATCAATCCCACTCACACCAGCATCTCAGTGTTCTAATGTTGTTTTTCAGGCCAAATATGACCAGAACCAGGCTATCAAGAAAGCACATACCTTGCCCTATGTCCGCAGTGAACCAGACTTCTTCAAGCACCACACCAGTCTTCCCCACTCAAAGAGCGACGTCAACCTTTATGACAGTCAAGCCCAACAAAATGGCCACATCTTGTTACGAGAATGGCACAACAATGATCACGTGACTATCATACCTATAGCTGAACACAAGCCAGAAAAAGCGGAATCGACTCTGCGACAGACGAAGTCGGCAACAACACAAGCTCACGCTCGAGTGGTACATCATGTTTGATAGGGGCCATAGCTGTAAATACACGGGTAATATATAGCGCGAAATATTTTGTATGTCATTTGGGTTTGGTGTAAATAATCTTCACACAGCACAATATGACTTTCGATTTCTTTTGGATTCTTCAAATAAGCCTCAGGATGACTGTGTGAATATTTTGATTCTGTAAATTGATTACGGTCAAAATTAGAGGGCATCATCAAGTGTTCTTGAAAGGCTTCCAGAGCAAAAGTAAGGAATTTCCTTTTTGCACATTATACCTGAGATATCTACTACCTGTGAAGACATATTTCTGTCGACAGATGTTGCAGACTAAACTATTTTTCTATAATATATAATGAAGTTTTTAAATTTATTTTGTAAGTTCACATGCTATTTGATTGTGCAGCCTCCATTGCTCAAATGTTTGTGATGACATTCTGTACCTTTACATCAACATGCTCCACACAGGCCACGTGATTGAGTGAATGGTATGGAAAATTACATTGAATTAAGCCGGTATTATCTGTGCAACATAAACATGCTCCACACAGGCCACGTGATTGAGTGAAAGATATGGAAAATTACATTGAATTAAGCCGGTATTATCTGTGCAACATCAACATGCTCCACACAGGCCACGTGATTGAGTGAAAGATATTGAAAATTACATTGAATTAAGCCGGTATTATCTGTGCAACATAAACATGCTCCACACAGGCCACGTGATTGAGTGAATGATATGGAAAATTAAATTGAATTAAGCCGGTATTATCTGTGCAACATAAACATGCTCCACACAGGCCACATGATTGAGTGAATGATACGGAAAATTAAATTGAATTAAGCCGGTATTATCTGTGCAACATAAACATGCTCCACAGAGGCCACGTGGTTGAGTGAATGGTATGTAAAATTACATTGAACTAATCCGGATGTCTGTGCAACATAAACATTTGTTATGCCTCTATTATGAATCTTGCAATTCCCTTGGTTAATCCATACTTCATACATTGGTACTGACAATGATGTTTCCTCTAGTAGACGGTGGGTGGGTCTCTAACACATTGGGTCAAGGGCCCTTGTGAATAGAGAGATGTCCGAGTGTCTAATTGAGGAAATACGGTACGCTTGATATGGGATGTATGTGGCAACGTTCTCGGCCATAACCCTGAATGCCTCCATGAGATTACAATACTTAAAGGAAGGCATATCTGTTTCATACAAGTGATAACGTTTATGAAACTGTAAGGTAATTTAAGAGTTGCGAGAACCACGGGGAGGGGTCCAAGGGTTAGAGGCAGTTTACCGAAATGCTAGCACAGGAGATATAGAGGACGTTAATGCTGTGCAATCTCACAAACCAATACACAGTGTTCGACACAAAGTATACCAGTTTCAAGTGCTGTTTTTATCCCCCCGGCATATAATGAGGGGGGATATAGCCATCAGCCAGTCCGTCTGTCCGTCCGTAATCATTTCCTTTTCCGGGGCAGAATTCGAAAACCATTCAGTGTATTTGATCGAAACTTGGCAAAGCTATCAGGCACATACTGAAGTGGTGCCTTTTGATATTTTGGGATTTTTCTAATTTTTATTTTTTTAAATATTTATGGAATGAACATGATGAAGTTGGACATAGACTCAATTAGGGATGGGGATCGATTCCGGGGCAGAATTCGAAAACCATTCAGTGTATTTGATCGAAACTTGGCAAATCTATCAGGCACATACTGAAGTGGTGCCTTTTGATATTTTTTTTTTTTTACAAATTTATATTTTTTTAAATTTTTATTGAAAGAAGTTGGACCTAGACTACTTTGGGGAACGGGTTCGTTTCCGGGCCAGAATTTGAAAACCATTCAGTGGGTAAACAATGAATGCTTCTTAAAGAACATTCAACTGTTGACTCATTACATACAGAATTGCACATTTACTAGTGGTTACTTAACAGACAGCTGCCGGGGGGATATGTGATCTTTCTGATGACTCTTGTTATCATGGCCACTGGTCTGTGTTGACATGTTTCCTTTAGATAGGTAGTTCTGAAACATGTGATTTAATCTAGATCTACCTATAGAAATGAAGAGAGAATGGGTGAGTGTTTGTTTTATTGCGTGAGGTGCATTTATCAACTGCAAGACCAAATTCACACTTTCTGTAGAATTATTAACCATGTTAATTGTTTCACACAAAGTATAATTATTAGTATTTTACTTTTTAAATATATGAACAGCATATGGATATGATGTTTATGTACAAGAAAACGTCATATCAATGTGCTAGTGTGCTATGTCTTTTGCAGATCATTAAACATGTGCATTTACGTAAATTCCCACAATTTTCTAATGTGCAACATTCCATGCTTAATAAGTATTACAATAATAATAATGATAATAATATGTGTACTAATATAGCACAAATTCCATACACCTGCCATATGGTCTATGCATCATAGTAAGACATCACATTGTCCTAAAACATGCATGAGACAAAAATGTTGCAATGCAGTGACATCATTGTGTACAGAATGTTGCAACCCTGCTCACTCTTGCCTTTCCTGTAAGAAATACTTAACAAGTCGTAATATGGGAACCGAGTTTATTTTTGTTGATATATAAAGCCGTATGTTTGACTATTTAACTTTTAATCTATGATTCTCGGCTTCACAGTCCATCAGGGAATAACTGACTTGCGTTATTTCGATAAAATACTTGATAAAATACTAGAACTCCCATCCTCGACAGTTTGAGTGGCACACCGATTACACGATCGTATCTGCAGATATGCTTAAAGAATACATACCATGTATCATGTATGTACCATGTATTGAGGAAAACACTGATTTCCACAAGTGGTATTTGTGTTCCACAAATGAACTGTACTCAGTTGTTAATGCGGCCACTTTACTGTATTCTGCTCAATTGTTAACAGATGTGTTTGATTGTTAAAAACATGATAGCATCACACTGATTTCAAGCAGTGTGGTGTCATAACAAGATGTTTATTTCTATGTTTATCTAAGAAAATACATACATTTGATGATTTGACCTTTCTTCTATAATTCTCAGCAACTCACACACACACACACACACACACACACACACACACACACACACACACACACTTTTTATAAGGTTTGTTTGTTTGTTGTTTAACGCAGCACTCAGCAATATTCCAGCTGTAAATGATAAATATCCCAGCTGTAAATATTGGAATCTGGACCAGACAATCCAGTGATTGACATCATGAGCATCAACCTGCACAATTGGGATACGATGACATGCATGAACTAAGTCAGCGAACCCCATTACAGCATGGGTTGCTGAAGACCAATTCTAACCGGTTCTACACGGTTCTCTTTGATAAGATATTTGAATTTGAAAGATATATCTTGATTTTTTTATATCTGCCTTTAACCAATTGAAACAATATATTATGTCTTGCCAGATTTGATCTATCTACGATTGGTATTGTAGGCCCCTTCCACAACAGGGCCTGGGTGTGCACCCCTTGTAGGTCCCTTCCACAACAGGGCCTGGGTGTGCACCCCTTGTAGGCCCCTTCCACAACAGGGCCTGGGTGTGCACCCCTTGTAGGCCCCTTCCACAACAGGGCCTGGGTGTGAACCTCTTGTAGGTTCCTTCCACAACAGGGCCTGGGTGTGCACCTCTTGTAGGCCCCTTCCACAACAGGGCCTGGGTGTGAACCTCTTGTAGGCCCCTTCCACAACAGGGCCTGGGTGTGAACCTCTTGTAGGCCCCTTCCACAACAGGGCCTGGGTGTGAACCTCTTGTAGGCCCCTTCCACAACAGGGCCTGGGTGTGAACCTCTTGTAGGTTCCTTCCACAACAGGGCCTGGGTGTGAACCTCTTGTAGGCCCCTTCCACAACAGGGCCTGGGTGTGCACCTCTTGTAGGCCCCTTCCACAACAGAATCTGGGTGTGAACCTCTTGTAGGCCCCTTCCACAACAGAGCCTGGGTGTGCACCTCTTGTAGGCCCCTTCCACAACAGGGCCTGGGTGTGCACCTCTTGTAGGCCCCTTCCACAACAGAGTCTGGGTGTGAACCTCTTGTAGGCCCCTTCCACAACAGGGCCTGGGTGTGAACCTCTTGTAGGTTCCTTCCACAACAGGGCCTGGGTGTGCACCTCTTGTAGGCCACTTCCACAACAGGGCCTGGGTGTGCACCCCTTGTAGGCCCCTTCCACAACAGGGCCTGGGTGTGAACCTCTTGTAGGTTCCTTCCACAACAGGGCCTGGGTGTGCACCTCTTGTAGGCCCCTTCCACAACAGGGCCTGGGTGTGAACCTCTTGTAGGTTCCTTCCACAACAGGGCCTGGGTGTGCACCTCTTGTAGGCCCCTTCCACAACAGGGCCTGGGTGTGCACCTCTTGTAGGCCCCTTTCACAACAGGGCCTGGGTGTGAACCTCTTGTAGGCCCCTTCCACAACAGGGCCTGGGTGTGAACCTCTTGTAGGCCCCTTCCACAACAGGGCCTGGGTGTGAACCTCTTGTAGGCCCCTTCCACAACAGGGCCTGGGTGTGCACCTCTTGTAGGTTCCTTCCACAACAGGGCCTGGGTGTGAACCTCTTGTAGGTCCCTTCCACAACAGGGCCTGGGTGTGCACCTCTTGTAGGCCCCTTCCACAACAGGGCCTGGGTGTGCACCTCTTGTAGGTTCCTTCTACAACAGGGCCTGGGTGTGAACCTCTTGTAGGTTCCTTCCACAACAGGGCCTGGGTGTGCACCTCTTGTAGGCCCCTTCCACAACAGAGCCTTGATGTGCACCCCTTGTAGGTCCCTTCCACAACAGGACCTGGGTGTGCACCCCTTGTAGGCCCCTTCCACAACAGAGCCTTGGTGTGCACCCCCTGTAGGCCCCTTCCACAACAGGGCCTGGGTGTGAACCTCTTGTAGGCCCCTTCCACAACAGGGCCTGGGTGTGCACCTCTTGTAGGCCCCTTCCACAACAGGGCCTGGGTGTGAACCTCTTGTAGGCCCCTTCCACAACAGGGCCTGGGTGTGAACCTCTTGTAGGCCCCTTCCACAACAGGGCCTGGGTGTGCACCCCTTGTAGGCCCCTTCCACAACAGGGCCTAGGTGTGCACCTCTTGTAGGTTCCTTCCTCAACAGGGCCTGGGTGTGAACCACTTGTAGGCCCCTTCCACAACGGCATGGGTGTGAACCTCTTGTAGGCCCCTTCCACAACAGGGCCTGGGTGTGCACCTTTTGTAGGCCCCTTCCACAACAGGGCCTGGGTGTGCACCTTTTGTAGGCCCCTTCCACAACAGGGCCTGGGTGTGCACCTCTTGTAGGCCCCTTCCACAACAGGGCCTGGGTGTGCACCTCTTGTAGGCCCCTTCCACAACAGGGCCTGGGTGTTCACCCCTCGTTGGTCCCAATTATGTTTCTGGCCACAATCGTGGTTGTGGGTTTGATCAAAGTGGTAAATGTCAGAGACCTGCATCACTGTGGGCTTTTCTCACACACCCTGATATAAAGTGAAATGGTGATATAAAGTGAACTCACTCACAACAAAGTTTGGGGGATATAAAAAACTCACATGACAACTCAGAACTGGTTGAGAGACCCTCATCATATTCATGAGACTGTCCACAATGTCGAAGTAACCTGCTAAGATCCGGGGTAGAATTGGTCTTCAACCCATGCTTGCCGTAAAAATCCATTATGCTTGTCGTAAGAGGCGACTAACCGGATCAGGTGGTCAGGATCGCTGACTTAGTTGATGTATGTCATCGTATCACAATTGCGTGGATCGATGCTCATGATGTCAATCTCTGGATTATCTGGTCCAGACTTGTTTATTTACAGACCGCCGTCATATAGCAGGAATATTGCCGAGTGCTGCGTTAAACTACAAACAAACAATGTGAAAGTGGTTTACGGGTGTGGATTGTCATTTTTTATTTTCCTTTTCCTTTTTATTGAATTGAGGTCAAATAATACTTTTCTGGAGCCTAACTAGCATGACTTAGTACACATTCGATGTATCTTTATAAATGCTACCTGTTATGTAAGTGATCTAGCAGAGATTTGGGGGATTTAACAATAATAAATATATGAAATGATTCCTTGGCATTTGATTGGCTGCCCAGGCAATGTTTTAGGCCACTATTTCCTGATTGGGTGATGGCAGTGTGGGAGGGGCTTATGATGTATTAATGAGCTGAATCATATCAATATCCGATTTCATATTGGTGTCTTCAATTGTTTTTCTGTTGTTTTTTTCTAAATAGACAGTCTATGGGCATTTACACAGTGTACACGTCGGTTTTTATGTTAATACCTCCTTAAGCGCCAACACTAGTACAGTCAATTCTATAATCTTTGGCATTTTCATGTTAACAAGGTCCAACTTTACTGAAATCTGAAGTTGATGAATATTCTCTTGGGCACGCCAGTAACCTGTGATTCTGTGCTGGAATCCAGGCTATGTTTCTAGATTTGTCATACTGTTCAAAGCGGCATTAAACCCAACTCACTCACTCATACATGTGCTTGGGTCTAGTCCCCAGACAGCACATTTAGCAATATATATATATTATTATTATTATTAGGTAATATGAAAATCCATTCACTGCTCGTGGTTTCTCAAGTTTGAATAATTTAATATTAGCGTAGTACCCTGTGTGCCAAACGTCACGGAAGTGTCGTATGTTGTATGTGAGTAGAAATATGTTCCTCTCCAGTGGATTATTGATCTCCATTGAATAATTTATGGAGACACAGACATACAATGTAAATGGAAAAATGTGTTTGAGACGAAAGTTACCAATATAAACGTTACTAGTTGGTACACTCGCTATGTCAATCCCAAACAAAATAATTTAAATTTGACAAGAAAATTAAAGAATATCCTATTTTTTCTTATGGCTATAGCCAATCTGTCGTGGTTGGTGAGTAGCAGTTGGCAGGATAATCCTTGTGATCCCTGATGGAAGTGATATTGACGAATCATGAAACATGTTTATCATCAACCGAGAAGCTTATTTTTACCAAAAGTGTATATACAACGTCAGAAAATAAAATATTCTTCACATATGCTATTGAGTTTCGTTTTCCATTATAGATGGCACAATGTTTACCTGTTTAAGTACTTTGGGTTTTATGTGTAACCCGGCACGCAGCAATCATACAGCTCTGTGACGGCGTTCTGTAAATAATCGAGTCCGTGACAGCCGTTCTAATATGCTTGGTAAAACATCAAATGCGTCGACTGTACTTTATTGGGGCCATGAGCATCGATCTATGCTCTGGGGATAGATGACATGCATCAACCAAATCAGCGAGTCTGACCACCCCATCCCGTTTATAAGTCACCATGGGTTGCTGGAGGCCAATCTAACCCGTATCTTCATGTGTTGTTCAGGGACTTTAGACACGTTGTGGAGAGATTAAGAATTGTTTGACTTCTCCTTTCGCAGAAACAAAAATGTCTGACAAATTTAAGATTGTCTCTAATGCCTTTTGGTATTTACAGATTTGTCAGTCAGCCCATTAGAGGACTCAAAGTACTGAGAAAAATATATTTTTGCCAATACGTTTATCGCAGCCGATCAACTTTGATATAAGAATAAACAATATACTTCTAGAATTTTGCAACACAGCAACAAAACGGCTTTGCAATACAGCCTCGCTACTTTGCAGAAGGAATCGCTTCTGCAATGATTAACGTGACAATAAGGGACAGTTACTCCAGTCGCATCCGGGTACCTTGCCTTGTTATGTCAGAATTTTTCTATTTCCCCACTACTCCCGCAACCAAACTCTTTTTGTGGAATAATCCGAAACCAAGCGGGGAAATGGCCTAACAGAACTCCCAGCCCAAAGCCCTGGCAATCTTCCCGTCGTAAGTTCCTGGAGGTGGCTGACATGGAGATTGGATTGCGAAAATGGCGGCGAGTATAGCACTTGGCACCTGTTTTATACAACCACAACTCAGGCATTGCATCAGGCTTGAGACCAAATACACCAGTCTTTTCAAGGACATACAAACTTCACTTGCGTGTCAAAGGTTCGTTAACTTGGCCGTTCTCTAATTGATTTCTTCAGTGTTGCGGGTGATAAGTGCGAAAACATGTCCGGGTCTAGAGAGTCTGTAACTGGTAACACAGATGCCAGATTAGGTCACCCAAGGCCAGCCAGGCCGCATCTATGTGTCATACTATTGGCGGGGGCAGGTCAAAACGGCAATCAACATTTCCTGACGGAGACCGTATTATATATATACTAACGGGGAAAGGTAACCGAGCTTAATAACAGTGGTGTTATGTTATTGTGAATAACGTAATATTATATCTTTCGTCTAATCGATGTTTTATCGTAACAAATTCATTGACACCCATACCTTGCAACAGGAGACAAAGTGACGATTCCGCAGATGCACCAACCGAATATGGTTGTTGACGTGACGTCACACGTGGACGACCGGTCATGGCAAGTAATACCTGAGACCCCGCTGTAGATAACGTCTCCGCAGTGATGATAGTGTGTTTGGATGAAAATTAATATGTTCGGCAACTTCGTTTTGCGCCATTCCTTTTGCTTGTTAGACGTTGATCTTCAGCAAGCCGTGGCATTGCGTAAGCGTTATGTACGGTAAAACAAAAGTGGTTTTAAGAGCACCTTATAACTAGACAATCACAGTGTGCGGTTCACATTTAAAAAAACACGTGTGTCGGTATCTTCCTCCCAACAAACACCTTAACGTCCAAATTGTGCGCCGTGCATGGTGGGTGAGTTGGGTTTAACGCCGCTTTTAACAGTATTCCAGTTATGTCGCGGCGTGTCAGCTTAATGTGGGAGGAAAGCCCGAAGTGATGCAGGTCTCAGACGTTTACCACTTCGGTGAAACCCACGAGCACGGGTATGGTGCTGACAAACCTTGAAACATAATCGGGGCGAACCGGGATTCGAACCCAGCGCCGTGCCGCGCATGAACAGGCACGTGAAATTGTATATCACGACCTAAAAGTCGGGATGTCTTCATGAATATGTATTTAAAAATGTATTATTTAATAATTTCAGAATAGGTATATGAAAAACAATTACCATTTTCCTTTGGTATATATTATTTGGTATAAGTAAGGAAAGCAGACATCATTATACTATTAACAATACATTTATTGCCGTTTTAACAACATTCAAACCAAATCATATTATTCATTTAGCATTCATAAATGCATTCATTTAGCATGAACAACAGTCTCCGATTCATAATTGTGAGAGATTCTCTCCATGTTTCGGATGTCTGCTTGTGGTAGACCTGGGCTCACTTGCACAAAGCAATCTTAGCACTACGCCAATTGTAAGCCTATGTTAAAGTATGGGAGTTACGATCATCTTAGCGCTGAGATCGCTTTGTGCAAGTGGGCCCTTTCTCATGTTTGTTTGTTTGTTGTTTAACGCAACACCCAGCAATATTGCAGCTTTATGACGGCGGTCTGTAAATAATCGAGTCTGGACCAGAAAACCCATGGATTGACATCATTAGCATCGATCCACGCAATTGGGATACGATGACATGCATCAACCACGTCAGCGAGTCTGACCACTCGATCCCGTTATAGTCGCTTTTTTTGACAAGCACAGGCGCCTTTTACGGCAAGCATGGGTTGCTGAAGACCTATTCTACCCCGGATCTTCACGGGTCACCTTTCTCATGAGTCTACCCAGTCGTCCGAGGCGCCACAATTCGCTGTGCAGAGTTGCGCCCCTTATGAAATGGTAAGATGACCTCATTTGCATATTTATCGACCAAGGGATAGTTTCATGTACCACCAGTCCCCGCCAGTCAACACACTTTTTATCAAACAGTTAATCCGAAATATCTCTTTTCCCGTGTGCGCGGGCAACTACTATTTAGCTACTTGAAAGACATTGGTCTGTCTCATTAAATTTATATATGTATGGGAATAATTAATTGCTTGTTTTAAAATTTGGTCGGTGCTTTCATCAAGAGGCACTATCGAAGGATCTGTCCAGGAGGTTAAAGTACCGTAAAATGATTTCCCCGCGTGTAACACGTAATTCCTATCATAATCGATGTCACTATCATCAACCAATGGTTTAAGCCAACTCATTACTGAGCTGCACAACTGTATTACTGCACAACTACCAGTAGCTAAAGCGATGACGTAAATCCTGCTAGGGTAATACGTATCATGCAGGAAGCAGAGGTACTGTAAGTCCCAATGATCCCCATGAGTGAGGTGGTCTAGCTTTGGTTACTAGTGGTCAATAACCTGTGTTGTAAACAGTTGTAGAAAATATTGTTTTGCCCAAATATGTTTGACAAGTTTGTTTTTAAATATAACTTTGTATTCGTGACTAAATCGTGTATATATCAACTTGTTTTCGTCGCTTTATGGCTGAATTAATGCCGATGCGACGTTAAATTTTAACTCCTGCGTTTACTTTTATCAGGCACGTACAGGGAGTGCCAATTTGCACTGAGAACTTTGTTCAACACCCTTCAGCAGACTTTTACACATATATTGACGATAACCCACCCCCACCCCTACTCCTACTGAGCTGAGCTTCTGTGTTGGTGTTTTTGTCACTTCAACTACACTGTCGAGCGAAAGAAGCTATACCACAATACGATTTAATTGTCTGAAAGGTTCAGAACATGTTCACATTACGAAGTTTTAGCATCTTTAGATCTTCGGATCTTGTTTCAAAACACTTTCATGCCGCGCGACCTGGAACACAACTTAAATATACTGAACACCAAAAGAAACGCCAAATCTTCAAGTTCCTATTTAATATGGGAAAATGGTAGTGAAAACGGTTGGCTGCTATGGTTCCATTGTAATGGGCTTTAATTGTTTCAAAATGACCCTAACCAGAGTTAAGGGCAGCGAACTCTTAATCCACAGCGCTTAAACGCACCGACGTTGAAGTCAGTGTGGGATGGATACGCACGAAATGCACGTGCTGCTTATGCCGCAAAAACTGTCAGTGAAGATTTTGTCTTTAAAAGCCACGAAAGTGTCACTGTGAATCATTCACTCATCAACGTCAGTGACAATGCCACGACTGTCACAGATCGATCGAGAGAGAGCTATTGGGCAACTTCAAGCTGGTGAGTGTTCAGAGAGTTGCAAACACCTTTAACGTCCACGTTTACACCATCTACCGTCTGCAGTAAAGATTCAGACAACCAACAGCACCAGAGACAGGCATCGTACCGGCAGACCACGTGTGACAACACAACGTCAGGACCGTCACATTCACAGGTCACATCTGCAAGAACGTTTCCTGTCGGCCAGTGAAACTGCTAGGAACGTCGTTGGAAACCACGGGAGGGCTGTAAGTTCCAACACAGTTAGACGGCGACTTCGTGACAGAGGGCTTCAGTGTAGGCGACCATCTCACGGTCCTGTTCTCACTCAACGTCACCGTCTCCTGACACAGTGGGCCCAAGCACGCTTGAATTGGCTGTCATCAGCAGTGGAGAAGAGTTCTGTTCTCTGATGAAAGTCGGTATTGTGTTGATCGTGCCGATGGACGTGTTAGAGTATGGCGACGTCGCGGTGAGCGCTATCATGACCAGTGTGTCCTTGAACTGAACTCGTGGGGTGGTCCTAGTGTCATGGTTTGGGGTGGAATAGGGTATAATCAGAGAACTGACCTTGTAATCTTTCAGAACGTTGGAGCTGGTAGGGGCAATGGTGTCACTGCTCAGCGTTACATCGATCAGGTGTTGAGGCCCCAGGTTGTACCGTTTTTTGCAAGACATGGCAACTTCCAATTTCAACAGGATAACGCTCGTCCCCACACCGCCAGGATTACTCAAGCCTTCTTGCAACAGCACAATATCAACACCATGCCCTGGTCGGCTCTTAGTCCTGATCTCAACCCTATTGAACACTTGTGGGATGAAGTGCAGAGACGTTTGAACATGGCGCGTCCGAGGCCAAGGACAGCTGCACAGCTCGAGGTTACCATCCTGCAGGTGTGGCGTCACATCCCCATGAACACTATCAACCGTCTTATTCACTCCATGCACAGACGGTGTGTCGCGCTTGGGAATGCAAATGGGGGCCATACCAGGTATTGAGGTGTACCCATACTTCAGTTGACTTCAGCATGGTCACGTGGTGTTGTGTTGATGGATACAGAAGATGTCTGATGTCCAGAGAACTGACTCTTTCTTATTGCTAATGAATTGTGATGTATCCATCATTATTATGTTTATACCAGCTGAAACAAAATACATCATGTTCCTATACATTCTTGATTCGCGTTTCTTTTGGTGTTCAGTATATATACACTGAACCGCAAAAGAAAAGTCATCATGGATAGATATATGAGAAACCTTATTTGTCCAAACACTGTAAACATACTTTGAGACATATTAAAAAGATGAAACTGATCATCAAGGTTGAAATTAAAGTGTCAAATGTTCTTAAAGTGAAACACAACACTAGTCTCTGAGAAAATGGCATCACAAGTCAGTGTCCCGTGTGTCCGCCATGTGCATTGATGACTGCCGTGCAACGTCGATACGTGGAATGGATGAGGCGGTTGATGAAGGCCATAGGCACTTGAGCCCACACTCTGAGGAACGCTTGACGCAGTTCAGCTGCAGTTGTTGGCCTTGGTCGGACGTCATTCAGCCGTCTTTGAATCTCGTCCCATAGGTGCTCAATATGATTTAAAATCCCGACTGAGGGCAGGCAACTGCATGTTTCTGATGCCATTCTGCTGGAGGAAGTCTCTTGTTGCTCTCGCAGTGTGGGCACGGGCGTTATGATGCTGAAACACATGGTTGCCAAATGAGGCGTGTGGTTTCAAGACTTGATCAATGTACCGAGCTGCTGTGACACCATTGCCTCTCCCTGGACCGATGTTCTGGAAGACCACAGGGCCGACCCTCTGTGCAAGACCAAATTCTACCCCAAACTATGATGCTCGGACCATCCCACGAGTCTCTCTCAACAACACAAGCATCCGAATAACGTTACCCACTGCGTCGCCAGACTCTCTCTCTATCTGCCATCCGCTACTGAGTAACGGCTCTCGTCTGAGAAGGGGACTCTTCGCCACTGCTGGTGGCGACAACGCTTGTGCTGTGTTGCCAACTGATGACGGTCCCGGCGATGACGTGGTGTCAGAATGGGTCCTCGGTGTGGCCTGTGATAGTGGAGGTGCCTGCTCGTCAACCAATGTGTCGCTGGTGTGTCCCTATGGTCTGTCGAGCAGTTTCCGCGGCAGTAACAAAGCGATCTTGAAGATGCTGTCGCACAATCTGACGATCCTGACGTCGGGTGGTGACCCTTAGTCTTCCACTACGTGGTCGGTCATGTTTAGTGTTGGTGGTCTGGTACCGTTGCTTGAGCCTGTATATGGTCCTCACGTGGACTTGAAATTCATTAGCTACTTGCCGGGCGGTTTGTCCAGCTTGCAATAGTCCAAGGGCTTGGTGTCGCTGATTTCTTGACAATCTTAGCATGTGGTAGCAATTCAATAACGAATGAATGTTATCCGATCTGGGTGGATTTTTATAGGGCAAGAAATGGGGGAACGCATGTGCATTTCAATTTGCACGGAACTCACGTGCATCGGGTTACCATGGCCGTTGCCGTGATGCGTTTGGGCGATCTGTTTTATTGTCATCTGCTTTGGGTTTTTTATAATCAAATTTCATTTTTCCGGACAAGTTAATGTTAAATTTTAGAAACTTTGACAAAAATTACCCACATATTTAAATGACAACTTTTCATGCCATGTTACTTGGGGTGACGTTTCATTTGCGGTTCAGTATATAACAGAACTGGTGAGCTTCATAAAGTGACCATTTAGTGCAGTACAATGTTAAAAAGAGCCAGTTTAATGGGTGTGGGGAACAATATTCATGAAATTCCGCCAATATCCAGCATGACTTGTTCACGGCCTCACCTTGTAGTGCAGAGGTATTGATTTGTCGCGGCATCAATGTTTAAGGAATAATCCGCTTACTTGTGGGATTTCTTTAATGCAATCACTGATAACTGTATGACTTGTTTCCATCCCCGATGCTTGACCAGTGTGAGGTCAAAACTCAGTTTAGATCAATATCCGACATTACAACTCAACCTTCTGCCGTCATGTACCAGACCCGTGAAGATCAGGGGTAGAATAGGTCTTCAGAAACCCATACTTGCCGTGAAAGGCGACTATGCTTGGTGCAAGAGGCGACTAACGGGACCGGGTGGTCAGGCTCGCTGACTTGGTTGATGCATGTCATCTTAAGCCCAAATTGTGTAGATCGATACTCATGATGTCAGTCACTGGATTGTCTGTTCCAGACTCGATTATTTACAGACCGCCATCATATAGCTGGAACACTGCTGAGTGGGGCGTTAAACAACAAACCAACCAACCAAATCAGTGTATCTCCGCGCTTTTCAGTCTGAAGTCATTAGGGAAATATATTATTAATAAAACATTTGCCTTTTCATCTCGCGTCCTTAGAAAGTTGATATTTTCAATTTTTTTCGTATTCCCGATAATATCAACATTGTCAAAAAAGTCTGTCAGAAAAGCTAGATGATATTTTACAAGATTAGATAAATACTATTATTGTATCTCCCGACATCGATAGCCGAGCCATGCGCATCCAAATTTGGTTTATGGAAATTATTCATGAAATGGAAGACTGTAAAACCTGTTTAAGTGACCTTTCTCGTACAGTTGAATATTCTATAATAAATATTCACACGCATCCATTTGTTTTATATTTTCGTAGTTATAATTATTTGATAACTGCATATCAAGGCAACAAAGTTATTGAGATCCGTGTACTGTTATAAACAGTGACCTTATAAGCCTTTCAAGGTCACATGATCATGTCGATCTAAATTCGCCCATGTCTTCATTGTGTTTGTTTGTTGTTTTTGGCCGCAACCAGCGGTATTCCAGCTACAGTACTGCGGTATTCCAGCTACAGCACTGCGGTATTCCAGCTACAGCACTGCGGTATTCCAGCTACAGCACTGCGGTATTCTAGCTACAGCCAGCTACAGCACAGCGGTATTCCAGCTACAGCACAGCGGTATTCCAGCTACAGCACTGCGGTATTCCAGCTACAGCACTGCGGTATTCCAGCTACAGCACAGCGGTATTCCAGCTACAGCACAGCGGTATTCCAGCTACAGCCAGCTACAGCACTGCGGTATTCCAGCTACAGCACTGCGGTATTCCAGCTACAGCACAGCGGTATTCCAGCTACAGCACTGCTGTATTCCAGCTACAGCCAGCTACAGCACAGCGGTATTCCAGCTACAGCACTGCGGTATTCCAGCTACAGCACTGCGGTATTCCAGCTACAGCACTGCGGTATTCCAGCTACAGCACTGCGGTATTCCAGCTACAGCACAGCGGTATTCCAGCTACAGCACTGCGGTATTCCAGCTACAGCCAGCTACAGCACAGCGGTATTCCAGCTACAGCACTGCGGTATTCCAGCTACAGCACTGCGGTATTCCAGCTACAGCACTGCGGTATTCCAGCTACAGCCAGCTACAGCACAGCGGTATTCCAGCTACAGCACAGCGGTATTCAAGCTACAGCACTGCGGTATTCCAGCTACAGCACAGCGGTATTCCAGCTACAGCCAGCTACAGCACTGCGGTATTCCAGCTACAGCACAGCGGTATTCCAGCTACAGCCAGCTACAGCACAGCGGTATTCCAGCTACAGCACAGCGGTATTCCAGCTACAGCACTGCGGTATTCCAGCTACAGCACAGCGGTATTCCAGCTACAGCACTGCGGTATTCCAGCTACAGCCAGCTACAGCACTGCGGTATTCCAGCTACAGCACTGCGGTATTCCAGCTACAGCACTGCGGTATTCCAGCTACAGCCAGCTACAGCACAGCGGTATTCCAGCTACAGCACAGCGGTATTCAAGCTACAGCACTGCGGTATTCCAGCTACAGCACTGCGGTATTCCAGCTACAGCCAGCTACAGCACAGCGGTATTCCAGCTACAGCACAGCGGTATTCAAGCTACAGCACTGCGGTATTCCAGCTACAGCACAGCGGTATTCCAGCTACAGCACAGCGGTATTCCAGCTACAGCACTGCGATATTCCAGCTACAGCACAGCGGTATTCCAGCTACAGCACAGCGGTATTCCAGCTACAGCACTGCGGTATTCCAGCTACAGCACAGCGGTATTCCAGCTACAGCACAGCGGTATTCCAGCTACAGCACTGCGGTGTTCCAGCCTTGTGCCGTTTTGATAATGTTAATAATGTTTTGATCAAATTCAATTTCCAAGTGTATCTAAGGCAGGGGTCACGATAATCCAACAAAAACAAATAGAACGAGGTCAACCTCGTACAACACGTGATGATAACTCAAGATGTGGACAGGGTTAAGTATGACGTGAAAAGATGATGTCGTCATGATGAAAAACTATGACGTCATGGTGTCCGGAAAGGCCGGCTGACAGGCTTGTCACACACCGGCGTAGTGGTTACTTAAAATAACACTGGCAAATCACGTGACCAGGCTTTTCTCTTGTTTATAGACAAGCGCACTTCATCTGATATCAGAACTGACAGACATACTACTACTATAGTATAGATATACTACTACAACTGCGACAGTGAGGCATATAGCATGACAATATAGTTTTACACATCAAAGTGACCGCATCGCTACCTCTCCGTAGGGCTTCGATGACAGCTCGTGGAGCCGTACAACCAAAGTAAACATGGGATAACTACGCAAATGGAAATAGTTTTTCCCGTTTTAGGATATTTTCTCACTGAAACTTAATCATTCTGTGATATATGTTTGTCTCAATGTGTAGACCCGTAAAAAATGAACAGATTAAAAACATATGCAATACCTTGAATGTACTGTGTAAGATGTGGCGAATCGTCCCATGGCGCTGGCCTGTGAGGTACTATGCTGGCCGCATGGATCTCTGTGTAGGAAATGATGTGATGATTGGCTAGTGCCATGCCAATTGTTCCACATAGTTTTCAAACAGCGAAGATTCCATAGCAAAGCATTGTCTCAAATAATTAAAGATGACGTCATGCATTATTCATAACACCGAGGACGTGTGTGTTTGACGCCGTTCCAACGGCAGATTGACCCATTTCTTCAGGGCTGCTTACGACAATCCTTGTGATGTCTCGATTGTTTCTCACCTAGCTGCGTGTGAGTATACAGACGAACCTACACGCAGCTAGGAATGGCGGGTCATCTGCTACTCGTTAAATACTTCTATCTATCTCTATACGTGACCCACCAGAAGATAAGGGAACTTATTGGTGAAAAATCACATTTAAACTTTTCATTATATTTTATAACTACAGTATCTTGGGACCACAAAAATACAACTGATAAACTTCAAGTGATATTTATTACAGAGACACATGGCATCAAATATTTGGACTCATATTCTGCAAAGTCCCATTTTCAGACTTTTGACTGTTTATGTAATAATTGCAGTTTAGATATAATGTCTGATTAATTGAAAATGGACATGTATGATGAAATGTTTTGAAATGATGTTTTTTTTTATTACATTAGGAACTAACGAGAGAAAAATACGACATCTTTTAAGTCACATTGCGATTTTTACGGGACGTAACGGCACACTTATACCCTAGCACCCATACGGTCCGCTTTCTCCCGGTGGGTCACATACCTATGTATACATCGTCGTTCAGTGTCTCTCGACAAGGCTTGAAAATTCTAGCAATGTTATCGTGACAGTAAATGTCTCGACTATGTACGTTATTTGCTTAGAAACTTATGAACAATACAGCAACTGCATGGCGGTAGTAATCTCACAAAATTAAAAAAATAATTCGCCGGGTACATAAACACAGTATTTCCTCGTAGCGCGTATGTTATTCTCAAAGTAGACTCTGAAATATACTCGATCGAAGTTCTTTTGTTTTAAGTTGTTTAACACCTCACTCAGCAATATTCAGCAATATGACGGCAGTCTGTAAATAATCGAGTCTGGACCAGACAATCCAGTGATTGACATCACGAGCATCGATCCACGCAATTGGGATACAATGACATGCATCAACCAAGTCAGCGAGCCTGACCACCCGATCCCGTTAGTCGCATGGGGTGCTGAAGACCTATTTTACCCCGGATCTTCACGGGTCTCGAAGTTCTTAGTTCTCCTTAGACAATAGCCTGTAATAATGTCGGGATCAGACATTCATTATGTTTCTACAAAGTGAGGTTTGGATGTATAGAGCGGGTGCATACTGGCATACACTCAATGTTCCCTACAGCAAACGGGACACAAAATGGACATAGAAGTAATGTAGCTTAAATCTGACTTGGAGTCATAACTTATGTTTGGCTTCATCTGAGCTCGATTCCATCTGGTAGCCATCATCGTGATCTATACAGCCGAAGTTTGTCATTAGAGGAAGCTATAGAGCGATACCCGAAGAGTGGAAGACGTTAAGTGACACGTGACCTAATAGATCTTAATTGTGCACCCCCCCCCCCCCCCACACACACACACACACACACACACACCCACACCCCCACACACCCCACCCCTTTCAAAAAAGCTGTATCCGCCCATGCTGTGTAGGAGAAGGGTATCCATGTTAAATTCGCTGCATGGTATCCCAGTCTTAGTTCGGACTAGTAGAAGCGGGCGCGCACTCTCATGAAACAGAGTCTTCGGCGCGAGATACGAACGCTTCAACCTCCTGGCTACCGCTCCTCAATGAATGTATGAATCACAGCCGAAGAACGATTATGATTATTACGTTACACGTACACATCAAACCATTTGCATTTGTAATTAAGAACTGCTGATATGTCTTTATATTATCTAAATTCGTATCATGGAACCAGCAACATCCGGGTTAGAATAGGTTTTGAGCAACCTATCCTTGTGAGAGGCAACAGGGTGGTCAGGGCAATGGATACAGGGCCGGGTGGTCAGGGCCGCTGACTTGGTTGATTCATGTCATCGTATCCCAACTGCAAACATCGATGCTCATGACGTCAATAACTTACGGGATTGCCTGGTCCAAACTTGATTATTTACAGACTACCGTCATATAACTGGATTATTGCTGATTGCGGCGTTCAGAAACACACAAACATACATTCATACTGGTTATACCAGCGCCTTTTGTGGGAGATAGGCTTGATTGTGTAGCACATCGAGTCGTCACTTCCGGTTTTCCTTGGTAATAGTAATTAAATAGTTGCGAAACAAACAAGCCGCGAGTCATCACAGTCAAATCTGTGTGCTTGCTGTCGCTAAACAAATGCCGTCATGTACCAGACCCGTGAAGATGCGGGGTAGAATAGGTCTTCAGCAAGCCATGCTTGTCTTAAAAGGCGACCATACTTGTCGTAAGAGGCGACTAACGGGATCAGGCTCGCTGCCTTGGTTGATGCATGTCATCGTATCCCAATTGCGTGGATCGATGCTCATGACGTCAATAAATGGATTGTCTTGTCTAGACTCAATATGTAAAGTTGGAATTCTGCTGAGTGCGGCATAAAACAACAAACAAACATCTCTCTTATGACGTAAACAGACAAGACAAGACGCAGGTTATAACACAAGTAACATTTACTCTGGCCAGTGTAGCAGGAGATATCACAGCAATAAACATTATAAACATCACGCCTTTAGGCGATCGTGATTCCCATTCGGGAGGAAATAGGTGATCGATAACAACCAATTGATTGGTCCTGTTCTTGATTGTTATTACACGGGGATCCAATAATGGCTGTACACAACAGTTCTATGTTTAGAACAAGTAAACAGAAATAAAATCAGCTGGCGACCACTTCGGGTTATTGTCAAGGATCGCCCTTCTTTGTGTCCATGTGCCTGTCATGTCGATGCTCGTGTTGACGTGATGTTGATGTTGATCACATGTGGGTAGTACTTTTTTTTTACATCAGCGCTACTCTTCATATAACAACTAACGAAAACTATTTGTGTAACCACCAATAACAAATTTAATCAACAGTTTGTTGCTGCACTCTGTTCAAGGTCAAGGTCAAAAGGTCACCCTTTCAAGACAGGCATGCAAACAATAACTCGAGTAAAAAGGGGAGGTGTAAAAGTATGAGGTGGTAAAAACAAAGTTTGTATTTTAGAGCGAATTTCATTTCAATCTTTGGTTAAAGGGGTTCATAAATAAAGCAATATTTGTTTTAATCACAATCCCGTGTTGAATACAACATTCAAAGTGTTATGGTTCCTACCTCTAACATGGTAAGTCGCAAGCACCCACGTCAATGCTGTTCAACCAAAGCGCTTAAAGAAGCAGAAGCTTATTACATTCACAAACACAACGCCCTAACACCTCCCATTAAAGAAGTCCAAATCCCCCAACATGGGGAAGGAGAAAAGAATATGAAATATATAAATATAAAACGTGAGAACATAACCAAAAATCTGTCTCATACAGCCATGAAGATCCCAATCGCTACGTCCTCTTCCCCCTCTCCGTCTGAGCACGACCCCTCCACGGAATCCCCTCCCTCTGTTCCGGGACCCCCGGGCACTTTGTTCAGGACATGGGTGTGGGCAACCTGCCGGTGCCTACCGCCATCTCGGATGGGCGGGAGACACCCTGTGCTGCGATGTATGCCTGGCAACGGGTTTCCATAAGAAGAGAACTGATCCCGAACCAGCATTGTGGCCTTGGACGGTGGCTCCCTCGTGCTGTTTTCACGCGGAGGGGTGTCTCCGCCCCATATAACCTTGGAATTATTGAGTCGACAGAATACCTTATCCAGAATATGCTTTTCTTGAAGAAGAGTCTTGTCGCCACACTCGCCGCTAGGGGGCGCCACTGCGGGAGAAGGTGACCTATATCCTGGCTCGTCCCTGTTCAGTGATGTGTTGGAGGCAGACAGTCGGACACTCAAGGAGGAGGTGCTCCTCTTAGGCCAGGTCTGGTTTAGCGCCAAGTCAGCATCTTTTGTATCCAGTTCAGACTGATTTCTGTCTTTGCTTAAAACCCCAGGCCCTGATGCGCGTCTCCGCTTGAGATCAGCATTGTCAACATCGGCCATTTTGGATTTTTCACTTTTGACCTTCTTACCTGCCCCTTTTCCTTTTTTGGAATGCTTTGATTTCTCGTCTTTGTCTGGGTGATGGTAAATCTCTCTGATCTCCCGCGCACACTCTCTTACAGTCGTAACCAGTTCTCCTAGACTTGCTAGACTAAGTTCCGTCTCCTCATCACTGAGCTGTTCTGCCGTTCTTCTGGCAGCAGATTTCAGACGACGATTGACGGAAGGCGATCTTGGTGCTGTGGACGGCGCGACGTGGGGATTATTCAGTCTCTTGTTGTTCTGTTCCGAAAGTATGTTGGCCTCATTCTGAACATATTCCTCGCCAGTGATGATGACGTCAGGGGGAGGCAATCCAGCGCACGGAGATGGCTTGATTTCGTCACACGATTCTTCCACAGATGCATCCTGAACCTCCTGTATAAACTGGTGCATCTTCTCATTCATTGACTGCGATTTGTGATCGGTGGGGGTCGGGTTCGGTGCTTGTTCCTCAACCCATTCACAATCGGTCGCCATGTTGGAAATTTCCTGATTCGAATCTGCGGCCCTCGCGCAACTAGAGATTAGTTTAACCACGTCAAGATGGCCGCCTTGAGCTGCATGTTCCAAAGCCCCCATCCCATCATAGTTCTTCTTCAGAAGGTCAAGGCTAAGGTGACCTTTTCTGTGATAATCAATGAACACTTTCACAATGTCATTATGACCAAGCGCGCATGCGTACATCAGACCTGTATTCCCATCGGTATCAGTAAGATCCGCGTGCAGGTTGTTCTGAAAATAAAATATAATATTCTCGTTTGATAATCGGTTATATTATTAATCAGGACCTTCCGTTTTAAATTAATCGATTTTCAATCCTAGCAGTCCCAGTGAATGTGATCAAAACTAGCAATTAATGATGACTCTAATCACACAAAGACAATGCCTCAGTCTTGTCATCGCATTCTTCACAACGAAGTCTTAGTTCGAAATTATCATCAGACCTTTAAGAGGGCATAGGTTTTTGACTTTATCTACTCGTTCAACATCTTCTGAATCTACACGTTCAGTTTCCCCTGAATCTACTCATTCAACATCTCCTGAATCTACTCATTCAACATCTCCCGAATCTACTCATTCAACATCACCTGAATCTACTCATTCAACATCTCCTGAATCTACTCGTTCCATATCTCACAGCCTATCCATTCGCCTCTCTTCAGTCTACTCATTCAACATCTCCAGAATATACTCATTCAACATCTCCTGAATCTACTCATTCAACATCTCCTGAATCTACTCAATTCAACATCTCCTAAATATACTCATTCTACATCTCCAGAATCTACTCATTCAACATCTCCTGAATCTACTCATTCTACATCTCCTGAATCTACTCATTTAACATCTCCTGAATCTACTCGTTCCATATCTCACAGCCTATCCATTCGCCTCTCTTCAGTCTACTCATTCAACATTTCCAGAATCTACTCATTCAACATCTCCTGAATCTACTCATTCAACATCTCCTGAATCTACTCATTCTACATCTCCTGAATCTACTCATTTAACATCTCCTGAATCTACTCGTTCCATATCTCACAGCCTATCCATTCGCCTCTCTTCAGTCTACTCATTCAACATTTCCAGAATCTACTCATTCAACATCTCCTGAATCTACTCATTCAACATCTCCTGAATCTACTCATTCAACATCTCCTGAATCTACTCATTTAACATCTCCTGAATCTACTCGTTCCATATCTCACAGCCTATCCTTCCGCCTCTCTTCAGTCTACTCATTCAACATCTCCAGAATCTACTCATTCAACATCTCCTGAATCTACTCATTCAACATCTCCCGAATCTACTCATTCAACATCTCCTGAATCTACTCATTTAACATCTCCTGAATCTACTCGTTCCATATCTCACAGCCTATCCGTTCACCTCTCTTCAGTCTACTCATTCAACATCTCCCGAATCTACTCATTCAACATCTCCCGAATCTACTCATTCAACATCTCCTGAATCTACTCATTTAACATCTACTGAATCTACTCGTTCAACATCTCCCGAATCTACTCATTCAACATCTCCTGAATCTTCTCATTTAACATCTCCTGAATCTACTCATTCAACATCTCCCGAATCTACTCATTCAACATCTCCTGAATCTACTCATTCAACATCTCCTGAATCTACTCGTTCCATATCTCACAGCCTATCCGTTCACCTCTCTTCAGTCTACTCATTCAACATCTCCTGAATCTACTCATTCAACATCTCCTGAATCTACTCATTCAACATCTCCTGAATCTACTCATTTAACATCTCCTGAATCTACTCGTTCCATATCTCACAGCCTATCCATTCACCTCTCCACAGTCTACTCATTCAACATATCCGCGACAGCGCCGTTCAACATCTTCCACTGAAAATTCCACCATACAGGCTCACGCATACATTAATTAGTAAATAGAACACGCGAGATAAGGAGCCGTACATCGCTTCAGAAAGCACTGAATTTATCAACTTTTAAGAAGGACGTTGTTTGAGGTACGTACTTAAAGTGCAATGGCGGATTCAAATGTATTGAGATAGACGCCCGAATGGAAACTAATTATTTATTTACTGAAATTTGCTGACGTCGGTTTTCTATGTTTCCTTTCATAAATACAGGACCTATGTTAAAACTTACTATCAGTCCTAACTATACACGCAGTTATGTATACATATAAATGTTAGGGTACTTAGCAAAAGTATCTGATATCATATCTCAATTCTCATGCGTAGATCAATGCTTATGATGTCAATCACTGGATTGTCTTATCCAGACCCGATTATTTACAGTTATATAGCTGGAATATTGCTGAGTGCGGCGTTAAACAACAAACAAACAAATATACGTTTTAGTGATGGCGTTCCAATAGCATATTGACTATACTGTTGTTTGTCTGAATGACAAACGCCGCTGTTCTTACAACATTAAAACTGTCGAGGAAATATATAAATAGCTACTGTTAACATTTTAATAATGGATATGCTCATACAGATTAATAAAATAGTAAATAGAAATCAATTGTGCTTTTACGATTTCTCGAAAGCCTTGAATTGTATGGAGAATCGGGTTATGACATAAATAACTAAAATATGGTTTACAGGGAAGGTATTGTCAGTTGCTGCGCAATATGTATACAAAGACACTGTTGGGACAATAGACCTCACGTATCAGTTGATTTTTATCATATGTTTGATTTTCAATTGAAAACACATTAAAGCCAGAAATTGAACTGTACTGGCGCTTAGTCAACACTCAAGAATACTTCCACAATCTTTCGTTTTATCGCATAGTACACAAATGGTGATGGGTATCTTTGACATATTATCTTTGAAAATCAATAAATTTGCTTTCTTCGGCACAAATTTACATTTCAAACATGGTAGGAGTCATGTGGTTGTCAATTCATTTTTTACCACAGTGAACCAATTATTGTTCACACAAAATGTCCCAGCCACAGATTACTTTTTACAAACTGTTTCAGGAATGAGCGATGGTTAAATAGACATGACATAACAACAGTTCTTTTAAGGAGGATAATTTATGGATGTCAACTTCTTTATTATGAAGAACACAACTTTGATGAAGGAGTAAGCATTTTCTCCGAAACTTTGTGTTCCTCATAATAAAGAAGTTGACATCCATAAATTCTCTTCCTTATGTGTTTCACTTCCAAATGCCTTTCAAAGACTTGAACAGTTCTTATAATTTTCAATTACATAGGGAACTAACTCAGTATACTTTCTTTTGCCCCTCAGTTTACAAGATCATGTTTGTCAGTGAACATGTTTCCTCAATAGGGAATATGCTGTAGGGCGTACGCCAAAGAGAAAATATACCTCCGCTTCAGTTCTGTTTGTTTTTTGCTTGTTCATAATGATCTTGAAAACTTCCTTTTTGAAAAAGGTTGCATGAGCGTTACCATAGGTGATATGCATAATCTACATGTGCAGTGATGTTGAGATTTCATAATCCTCGTGAATGTGACACTGTACCTTTTGCCGACTCCAAGATACTGCAGATTTATTTAGTATTGAATACAATTCCTGGAAATTAGATGAGAACCTGAATAAAACTAACAATAAAACTAAACTTATTTTGAGAAGCGGTCCATCTAAGAGCAGTTAATTATCATTCCACTTTGGAGGAACTAAACTCAAAATTATAGGTAATTATACGATCTTAAGCTTGGACATTTTAAGTCGGACATAAAACCCTTAACAGAGCGCATCTAAAGGTATGTTCTGCCTTCTCAACAGATCCAGAAATTCCAGTATCCTTTTAGACTGTTTACTTAACGTTTTTGGTGTATTTGTTTGTATGTTGTGTATCGCTGCACTCGACAATATTCCAACTATTTGACGACGGTCTGTAAACAATCGAGTGTGGAACAAATATGATTGACTACATCAGCATCGTTCTGCGCAACAGGGATACGATGACATACATCAAACAAGTCAGCGAGCCCGACCACCCGATCCCGTTAGTCGGCATCTTCCCGCGGCAAAGGAGTTAACTGACTGTAAAAATCAACTTGGCTGGAATTTCTGGGCTCGATTGTAGCGCAGCCAGTGGCTTTTATGAGGTATGTCCCATCTGTGTCCCTCCTACTGACCAATCAGATTCCACTTGTCATATCACTTGTATTTGCTTCAAACAAAATGGCGGCGCCAAGTCAAGACGATCTGATGGATAATCAAAATCTGTATTGTAATAAAACGGGTCTTACTTCGCGAAGTGCATCAAATCACTCAAGAACCTTGATTAAAAACATGAAACTATTTGGAAATACCTGTTGACGCCGTTGATGTTGATTTACGTTGCAAATCCTACAATCGAGCGAAATCCGCACGCGGTTTACGAACCTGATGTTGATGTCGTTGCGCGATTTTGATTGGACTATGCATAGACTCGTTAGTCCAGCCAAAATATAACTTCATAATTCAAGCCTAGTTCGGCAAAAAGGGTGGAAACTGGACTTTTATAAACTGTTTACTCCCTTGCCTCGGGAAGATGGTTAGTCGCTTCTTACGGCAAGCAGTTGCTGAAGACCAACTCTAACCCGGATGTTCACAGGTATTTTGATGTACTGACAATACCTATTTCTATATGGCTGTGAAACGTAGGCATATAAAACTGTGAATGTACTTGTCTGTACAGAAATTCAACCGCACATTTCTTGGTACATGGAGAACGGGTGAGTGAGTATGGTTTTACGCCGCTTTTAGCAATATTCCAGCAATATCACGGCGGGGGACACCAGACATGGGCTTCACATATTGTACCCATGTCGGGAATCGAAACCGGGTCTAGCATAAGCCTTCCAAACCGGGTCGGGAAATAAATTATTGAAAAATGTCTTTACCTGTGCATATCATAAACATGCAACTACTAGTCATCATAATGTCTTGATCCAGAATGTCAAACACCTACTTGTAACTTCGGTTCATCGCACCGTGTGTAATTAAAGGACCCACAAAGTGGGTCACTGCAGTAGATTGGGTACGAGCCCAGGTAGAAACTACCTTGAAAGATCTTACCAGATGGGGATTGGATTTCAAATGGAAATTATTATAAATACTTAAAAGCCATCCCATCATTTGAAGATTACTCCTAAATCAGTTTACTACCATACTCTGCCATTTGCAACCCCTCACCATCATCTTGTTCTTATGGTTAAGCTAACCTACGGTGACTGGTCAAAATCGTTCCATACGTCAAAAAATATCCTACATACAATCTGTACCAAAGTGCTACGCTTGTGGTTCTTATTATTTTAAGTATATATGGTAGAAGCTGCAACTAAAATAACACGATGTTGGAATATATTATCCCTTATAAAATAATATCAGATACAATTTCTTCCGAATATTGCATCAGATTTCTTTAAAGTGGTATCACTGGGTACGTTTTAATTGAATCACCGGTAGATTGGGAGGAAACGTGTGCACAGCTGATTGCTACTTCCGGCTTAGTTTACAAGAAAATACACACAGTAATCTTAATCTCTGCATACAAAAATGGCCTTTGAGAGCAGGAAATACATTTTAAATGGTAAGTCATCATGTCTGGTGATGTTTTATATCAAATTTCATACTTTTATTGACCAAGTTTGTTATAGATCTACCTGCTTTTTCACCTGAAGGGATACGATGTATTTTTGAAAGCGAAGATTAATACTCGATCAATTCTTCATCAATTATTTGGACCCCGAAAGTAGCGTTGTAGCGAGGGATCACTGTAATTTAATATTCCGGTAGACAACTACACAAAAAGTATATATATATAAATAGGATGTTCATCTGCCTCGTGAAATATCATGTTTCTCGCATCCCGTGACGGGGGGAAGGAGATATCTTCATGAGTGGGGTAAATCACTCGACACATGAAATATCCTCTATATATCTGAACGACATAATGACATATATCTATATATCTATATCTATATGTGTGTGTGTGTGTGTGTGTGTGTGTGTGTGTGTGTGTGTGTGTGTGTGTGTGTGTGTATTAGAAATATATGGTTATGTATTACGTGACACATTGAAAGCGAGAACTTACTCATTTATGTAGCGAAAGATATAGTTTGAACTTGGTAATAATATGGAAGGATGTCCTATAAAAATAACAATAATGGCCTGGAACCAGTTTTCTCTTGCAAAATCCCTAAAACCAGTTATTTCTAGGTTTTCTCCAATTTTACGAAATCGGAACCACATGAAATATAATTACAGAGTGAGTATGTGCTTATATTCCCCTCATATTCGTACACGGTACAGATAATTTCGATTAACAGAACAGAATTTTAGGCTTTATCGATAGAACAGCAAACGCACATCCTAACCCTTATAAACGCGCACCTGGTGGAACCTTTAAACATCAATGTTCAGCCAATCAAACAATTAAATACAGATAAGGTACAAAAGTCAGCCAGATCCGGGCCTCTCCCTTTTGAAAATGCTTGATCCACCCTTGCGTGGTCTTTCGTTATTGCGTAATATATAAATGACGTCATTACTTACGAACTGAAGAAGCTGCATGACGGTATCAAGTTGGTTCAGAATACAACCGTACATGATAACCGTCTGGCCACGGCCGTTTTGGAGATTGATGTCGGCGCCGGACGCCAGAAGGAGCTTAATGACGCCAAATCTGCAGTCTGGGTCGTGCACGTGCATTACACTCGCCATGAGAGGCGTCTCCATGCGCTCGTTCCGGGCGTTGACGTCATATCCGGCCTCTAGAACCAGCTTCACCTGTGAGAAACATAAAAATCTAAAGCTTTGTTTTGGAAGTGACCATCTCAATCTCTCTTATCACTAATTTGATCATGACTTTGATTGGGTGGATATATTTAGTGTCACATCCTTTTGATCAGGCTCGCTGAGCTTCAAGGGGCAATGCACTGAGACGCAAGGAAGTCAGTAGTGAGGGACTTTTGTTTTGCGCCGTTTGTAGCAAGTTTTAGCATTATCTGGGCCTCGAGAAATGGGATTAACACATTGTAAACACGTAGGGAATCGAACCCGGACCTTCTGTGTGAGGAGCGATCGCTTTTTAAAAGAACAACCGGCGTACACTGTTGCCATCTTGTTTGGAATTCGGGGGTACGGCTGGCCCTGTTGTCTAAGGCGTTGCAATTCACTGTGCAGAGTTAAGTACCTTGGGCACGCCAGGAACCTATTATTGGGGGTTCACATCGATTATGTTTCCAGGTTGGTAAGCACCGTGCTCGTTGGTTTCACCAAAGTTGTAAACGCCTCAGACTTGTATCACATAGGGCTTTCCCCCAACATTAAGCAGACACGTCGTGATATAACTGGAATACTGTTCATGCGGCGTTAAACCCAACTCACTCACTATCTGGAATTCATTGTCAAGTGGCTTAAGTCAAACTAAATATTCATTCGTATAAAAGGCGACAGCAAACCGTTGACTCAAGTCCCAGTCACAGAGCCCATGTGTCTGTTGTTCCTTGCAAGCAGTGGGTATACCACTTTACATCTAACACCATTTAACCGCCTCCGGGGGCGGTCGGGTAGCCTAGTGGTTAAAGCGTTCGCTCTTCACGCCGAAGATCCGGGTTCGATTCCACACATGGGTACAATGTGTGAAGCCCATTTTTGGTGTCCCCCGCCGTGACATTGGCATTTAGGACTAAAAACAAGGACTGGTCGGCTCGGAGTTAGTTTTCTGTGTCTGAGTGGGGTATTCATGTTAAACTGCGGCATGTTATCTCAGTGGGCTAGCACTATAAATCGGCATCAGTCCTGACGAGTACAAGCAGCCACACACACACACACGTGCACGCACGTCGCTATATAAGTGCAATAATCTTGGACGCGAAGTAAAACCCCATTTCACCTCACCTCACTTCACCTAATACCATTCGTCATGTTTCGATCGTATATACAGATGCCACAACATTGAACTATTGATGTTACGAACCCGTTCAAGGTTAGGTGGAATTCGGATTTTGAAAAAGATGAATAATGATTCCAGCTAGTAAACCTTCCTGTGCGTATCGATGATCTATTTATACCACAGGGCTACAGTGAAAAACTAAAGCGTCGAGTCTCTCACTGTAAGTTTTGTCGGCTTATTTATACCCGAACCCATGTCCTTTGTAAACAACTAGGTACAGTCTTGACTGATTCAAAAAAATAACACTTTTGTTCACTCATTGTTTCACGACTGACATTCTTTTCTTCCATATTTGTTACAAAACGTCCCACCAAACAATTATTTTGGAACACTTCAGGCAGTCTATTTTTCTAGGATTTTATTAAACATTAACTGTTTCAGAAGAACGTACATTTGTATACCAAGCTTGTTTTTTTTTTATGTAATTGAAAATTGATAGGGCTTGTTTACCCATCACTCATTCCTAAAATAGTTTATACAAAGTAATTTGTGGCTGCGCAATTTTGTGTTAGAATAGATTGGGGCAAGACTGGGGCAAGAAATGCACTTGCAACCAACCATATGACTCCTACCATTTTTAAACGTTGTTAATGTGTGCCGAAAACCCCCAAATATATTGATTTTCAAAGACCAGAAGTCTAGGTGACCATCAGCAGAAAAACTTTCTTTCTAATTTATTTGGGGCGGTCGGGTAGCCTAGTGGTTAAAGCGTTCGCTCGTCACGCCGAAGACCCGGGTTCGATTCCCGACATGGGTACAATGTGTGAAGCCCATTTCTGGTGTCCCCCGCCGTGTTATTGCTGGAATATTGCTAAAAAGCGGCGTAAAACCATACTCACTCACTCACTCTAATTTATTTTTTAAAGTCATATTATATCTAGAAAAGTAAAACCATGTAGACGTTTTCTTTAAATGTTATCACTCGCCAGTCCAGTTCCTGTTTTAATATGATATCGCTTACTTACGATAGTTTACACTGAAAGTCAACCATATGCTAACATCAACTGAGAAGTAGTTTCTTTTGACCCTCAGTGTATTTATTACGTTTATAAACCCCAGCCCACGACTGCCCGTAAATTATCGAGTCTTCACCAAACAGACAAGTTATTGATATTATGAGCAACGAACCGCAGCATCTGGGTACGGTGTCACACTATCAGTTTCGTAAACACCAACTCCAACGCTAGTCGGCTAAATTAAACCACCATGTTATGGACCTATTCCGGACCAGGCAGCCAAGCGGTTTTCAGCATTCCCAACCCCCTGCCCCCACGACAAACATAGAACAAGTCTTCAAGAATTCCCCATTTGTTAAAAAAAATATGTATGTTGCATTTAGAGATAAAAATATGCTATACCTATCTGAAAATAAATAAATCAATATTTTTTCCTTGCCGGAACTGCGACTGTTTTCAGACTAGGATATCTCAGATTACAACGTAACAAAATACATTTAAACAATGAAACATTTGTCTTCTTGCCTGAAATAACATATCCGAGTTCACTCATGGCTGCGAAAATATTAGGCGACTCGATGAGATTATATTTGACAAGAAAATCCTAATACTATTCTATATTATATTGTTTTAAGATTGTAGTGGCACTATGTGCAGTGGACGCCTGGCATTGTAGCGAGGACGGAATAGCATAGCTGTGAATATCCTTTTCAAACCTAGACAGTCACGTTCACTCTAGTTTCTCGGAAAAGGCTATCACTGGCAACGCAATTGGGCCAAATATGTAATAATTTCACAGTCGTGTACTAAAAGGTAGTTCGTTGTTCCGGACAAAGCGTGTCAATGAAAATATATGGTAATTTCAAGAACAGCACTGTGCAGAAACACAGACGTGAATTATTGCTTCGGAGAAAATCTGGAGAATGTGTGAGATAAATCATTGTATATTATGACCAATGTACATTAATCGTTTCTTGCTTATTGATTGCGATTCACGTTAAAGTAAATATTTCCAAATCCCGTCCAAACGAGTACTTCCCAAAACATGAAGGCTAGTGATTGTGAAGAAATATGAAGACATTTGCCTAGCTCACAGAATCTCACCTGCCGAATGCTGTTTCGTTTGACTACCTCAAACAAATCTGTAGTCATGTCCAAGAAAGTGTTTATCCCAATCGAGACGAATTAGAAGTCATTGCCTACTGCCACGCGCAGCAGACGACACATTGCGTGCCTGTCGCCGTTCTAGAATTGATAGCGTGTTTGGTTCAGTGTCGATCAGTTCGTGAGTTCGTCCTCGGGAACAATGGCGTGACGTCATGTAAACCCACTAACAATCCCATGTGACGTCACAGTTGTATTTCCGGTCAACGCGTAATCCCGTGAATGTATAATAGACATCGTGTTCGTTCACAATGTGGAGAATGTTGTCGTACCCTCGTTAAATCCTCATTTATCGACAGTGTTGGAGACTGCTGAATTATTGAGCGTCTTCTCTACACGACATGCGGTGATTCCTTGCCTCCGAGATTGTGAAGAGTACAACCATTACTGACAACCGTTACTCGATATATTTACTCTATTGGTGCTCAAGTGTGATGCTTTTGTTCGAATATGTAATGAATACTATCCAACTATCCGCTGCCAGAACCAGAAACTGATGGTTGTGTTCACTGTCCCGTTAAAAATGCTTAACTCTTCTAAAACAATTTCTGTATCGATATATAAAAAAAAGACCTATTTTTTTAACAATAATCCGGAAGTCCATATGGGCCATGCATGATAAGACATATTTCTATAGTGTTCCGTCGTTTACTGTCGCATTCATTCGCAATAAATAAAGCGTTCCCATGCTATACTATCGCGTTGCCTCGCGGGAGACGCTATGATCTGGTGAGGGGACGATATATTATGTTTTAACCATGGCAGCTGGGAGCTTTCGTACATTACCATTGTGAAGAAATGTATGGCATATATATGCACAGATGTTATATATGTTTCTTGAATTAGGGAGTGAGTTGGGTTCACCACCGCTTCGAACAGTATTTCAGTTATACCACGGCATGTCAGCTTGGTGTGGTAGGAAAGGCCCAAGTGATGCAAGTCTTAGACATTTACCGTTTTGGTGGAACTCGCGAGCACAGGTATAGTGCTGACATACCTGGAAACATAATCAGAGGTTCCTGGCACAAGCTCCTTCCCAGCGCGTGACACCTTCGTTACACTCTCGGTAACATCGCTGCCACCAGTGTGGGCGCGGCCATTACAAGAATCCTGAAAGTTGCCCTCTAACCCATATGTAGGAACGTTTATACTTTTGTCAATATCATTAAAATCAGATTTTAGTTCTCGCTATCGCTAAACAAAGATCTGAGGACATCCCATTACGGGTCACGTCAGAACGTCCATTCATCCTACCAATCAAAGCGTCGCTAACCAGATCATGAAAGTGACAGTCGGAATGTGTATTCAAATCATGCAACCTCGAAAACGTTAATACGGGGTATTCCGAACGACAGTACGGCGCGTACGACTGATTCCGTCAAAAATCCATCGCTTCCGTCTCTCGCTTCCGTGGGATAAACATTTGAACGGAGGAGGCGTGGCACAGTACGTGGGAAGCACTGCCATCAAATCGCAACCATATATTAAACATTCTGGAATGTTCGTTTGTTCAGGTTTCAAAATTTTAATCGAGAACTGTGTCAACATATTTTTCGAGCGTGGTCTGAAATGGAAGTCGCCAGGTTGAAACGAGTGCCATAAACCTAGAGAAAGCTGCTTCCTAATTGGCTGATGTCGACTTCTTGTCAGTAATTCCATTGGTCGGTCAAAGTTCTCGAAAGTTCGTTCTGACGTGACCCGTAATGAGATGTCCTCAGTTCTTTGTTTAGGGTTAGTGAGAACTTAGATCTGATTTTAATGAGATTGTACTTTTGTTATGTCTTTGGGAATGCCATCAAAGTTAATTTGGAAAAGGTTTACGACTGATGAATTTACCTTGTTTATTTGATCGGATTGGTTCGAGATCGGAAAATCAACCAACTTCTCTCTTACATTCTTACTCTATCAATTACATGATAGTTGTAATGAAACCGAAATTGACAACCAAAGAAAATACTTTAGCAGGGGTAAGACTATTTGGCGTCACGGCAGTCATCACATGTTTAAAACACAACGGCAGGGTATGAAACTCTGGACTGGACTGGCTAGCTGAAATACTTGCCAGCCCTGACCAAAACCTGCCTGCCCACTATAATCATATGTTTCTCAGGATAAGCTAACGGGGTTTCTTTTTGGTTACATTTTATCATTCATCTTAACATGTGAATTAATGCTTATCATCGGGAAATATTTAGAATATTGTCACATATGAAATATAACCCGACCGTCGGGCAGGGGGATTTGAAAATCTGACAGCCCGAGTTGAAATCAACCCGTCTCGGACGGTCGGGCAGGCAGGTATTTCGAACACTGACAACGGTCAGGCAGTTGAGAGTTCAACTCCAAGCATGTTTGTAGCCATTTATCACAGTGGGGAGCTTTGGCTGGTGGCAGCCATAGTATGGCATATCGCTGTGAGGGGTTCCTGGCACGCCGAAGGGGGGTAACTCTGCACAGGGAATAGCGGCAGTTATCGCAAAGGCCGTGCCCTCGGTGCCCTTCAGTACGCGTCAACGTATATTTCTACACTACTATTTCTACTTCGCTATGTTGAACTTCACGATCTCGATACATTTGTACATCCTTTATGACGATTGTTCCAACAGACACTAATGGGCACTATGGTCTCATATCGGCACCTCGCCTACCTCGAACTTTGGATAACCCGACTAATATTTTATGGTCATGAGTTAAAGAAAAGAAAGGAGGGTTGCCTGTGTCTATTCTATTTAGCTGTTGTTTTATCTCATTCAGTTACTCGCCATTCAAACTGTCGACCTACATTGTCGCACATTGACAAAACTACTGTAAACTGCATTCTCTCCGCAGGGATTCCGAGTTAGATTTGGCTCCAAGCATGAATCGGGTGTTCAGCCTCAATGCCTTGGTTGATTGTGTGTCACCGAACATGGATAGTTCTTCGTGATATCAATCAGTGGTTTGTCTGGTCCAAGCTCGACATTTACAGGCCGCTGTCGTAATGCTTGAATATTGTTTAGTGCGGCGTTAAACAACAAACAAACATAACTTCAAAATGGATATTTGAAAAACCTTTAAAAAACTGCGGTGAAAACCAGAAAAAAGTATACTGTAGCTAGTGAAAAAATAGACTTCTTGATTATAATTGTGAGGACGTCTCGTTGTAGTTCTTACATTGAGTTTCAAGCTTGATCACCAATACTATCGCATTATCATATATAGAGGTTAGAGTGTGTTTGGGGATGGTAAATATCCGGCATTAGGAATAAACATTGTATTTAGTGAGCCCTGGCGAGATGCAATATTCTTGTTTACATGCATGCCGAGTGCAGCGTTGTTCAAAGTCGGATTATGATGGATGTCAGGAACTGTGTTCATGCGCAGTGAAAAGTCAAGGCGAGTTCCGGGATTTTCGAATCCCATTTAACGATGTTTTGCTTAACCCAGCATTCCCATCGAGGCGTATATATATTTGACCATGTACGACAACCAACTCATTAATCACTCGGGATCTGGTGGTCAGGCTCGCTGACTTGGTTAAAGCATGTAATCGATCCCAATTGCGTGGATCGATGCTCATGATATCAATCACTGGATTGTCTGTTCAAGACGCGATTATTGACATACCGCCGTCATATAGCTGGAATATTGCTGAGTGCGGCGTAAAACAACCAACATTTATCACTACATAGGATATGTACCAATCCACTACTGCAGGAGCACAGAACATCGACAATTAAATAATAGTTGTTGTGACCACGGGCTCCATTATTGATTATTTTCTGCCTTATGTTAAAAGCCCTTCAAACTACATTATAACGACATGTGACATGCATGATACTGATGTCGTTATGTGATAGTGCAATTACCCCCTGTTGGGCTGTCGTGGATTATTCAATACCACACAAGCTATATTCCCCTTCATCTCGCTATAACAGTGATTGGGAAAAATTATTTATTTGTTTTTCTGAAATGCCATGAAACCACGGTGTCATTTCGCGTTCAACCAGGTGCATTGAGGATATGTAAGCTCTGTGCATGGAGTTTTGCATTTAGGCTGCCTTTGGGTCAATAACTAATAGAAAATCGAAATCGGCGCGCTGCCTCGTGTTTGATGAGAAACCGTCAGCTTCTCGGGTTTGGCTGACGTTTGGTCTTTATGTAAGTCTAAACAGCAATACAGCGATAGTCAGGTAGCTTCCACAGGTGCTGACGTGTGCTGGACTTGAGGGATGCTCAGCATTGAGGAAGCCGAAAGCAAAAATGCAAATGCAGATTTTTTAAAGGAGGGATTTTTTTATTTGTCAATTTTTGTTGAGTAATCGTGAAACTTTGTTGAAATATGATATATTTAGAGTAGTGTGACACGTTTACACTTAGTATTCCCAAATAACTATAAAACATCCGAATGTATTAATGTGTATTATGGTGCAAGGAGGGAAGGGGCGCAACTCTGAAACCGATTGTGTGAATAGCTTTGTGACACATAACACCGACCCAAGACCTTCCTAGGTTTCGACATACAACACCGATCCAAGACTTTCTTAGCTTTCGACACACAACACCGACCCAAGACCTTTCTAGCTTTGGACACACAACACCGACCCAAGACCTTTCTAGCTTTCGACACACAACACCGACCCAAGACCTTCCTAGGTTTCGACACACAACACCGACCCAAGACTTTCCTAGCTTTCGACATACAACACCGATCCAAGACCTTCCTAGCTTTCGACTAAAGACTCCGCTAGAATGTGCTGTGCCTGTGCCCTTAGGCGTGCCAGAAACCTATGCATGTTGGTTCGAATCCATGTTCGGCCTGGCTTTGTTGAACGCCTAGTGAACGTATAAGACCTGCATCGCTTCGGGCTTTCCTCCCACATCAAGCTCACGTCGTGAGATAACTGAAAATACCCAAAGCGGCCTTAAGCTCACTCACTCACTCTGTGATAATAGATTGGGAATATGTGTAACATTCTTGAGACATTTCCTTCCAGAACGCAGAAATGAAGCCAGATTTTCAGTCAAACTAGAAGAAACAAGGGCTCATGTATCGTCAAACATTCTTTGAAGAAGGGCGACTTTATTTTAAAGTTCATTAATACAAATCTAAAGATTACATTCTCGTCTTCATGTATGGCATACCATATTACCCGTTGAAGTGGCGATCGCCTCCGCCTGCTTCAGACCAAAACACGTTAAAGGGTTGTACTTGTTGTTTCCCTGCCTGGCGCTTGTCATTAAAACGAGGATTGCTCGTGGGTCGAGACACTGTTTGAAACTACGTATTTAGCGGCATTTTAGAAACTGTCACTGAACACACACTTGGACATTTGTAACTGAATTTCTTCGTTTCGCTTCAACATATCGCTGGAATGTTGCTGAGAGTCACGTTAAACATAAATCAAACATCAAGCAAGCGACCAACACCTTTTCCTATCCTGCTGCTGATTAATTGCTTAACAGCAGCCCGTGGTTGCCGTAAGAGGCGACTAACGGGATCGGGTGGTCAGGTTCGCTGTTTTGGTTGATTGATGCATGTCACAGCATCCCAATCGATCCACATGTCAATCACTGGATTGTCTGGTCCAGACTCAAGTATTTACAGACCGCCGCCATATAGATGGAATGTTGCAACAACAAACGAACAAAAACGGTGAGTAACTTTTATATCATTTCACGTCTTTTACATGTGAACAGGGGGGCAAACAGCATAATCATTGGACACGTCATTAAAATGAACATTATGTTTCAATATTCATATCACGTAATCAAATTATTAAAAGCTATACAGGATCTGTTGTCATGTATCAACTGATATGCAGTGAAGCGCCCGTCAAATCAGCTGGTTGGCTTCTTTTTTTTCATCAGAGCATACTGTTATGATCTGGTCGGCCTCTGGGTCCGACGTATGGCCTGCAGTTATCGCCGCGTTTGGGTGTTAAATAAAATAAACTTTGAGTTTGTATCAGTATTTGTCGTAAAGTTTGACGTAGCTACAACCACTCAATAAAAAAATAAACTGTCTTCCCAATGCCGAAAACGCTAAATTAAATATGAGGTTGTAAATAATGAATTTTTATCAACCTTATCTTGGAAAACGGATCTGAGCCTTGATGTACAGGCGATCTCAGCGCTATGAATTCTTTGCTATATATGGGAGTATGGGAGTTACGATCATTGCAATGCCAAGGTCACTTTGTACAAATGCACCATGAAATAACAATATTAAGCTATGTGTGTCATGTAATCTGATGAGGTTGATGGTGTTTCAGTCAAGATTTAGGCCATGTGTTAAATAAATGCAAGACCAGGGTTCATTCGTACAAATCGACCTTGGGGATGAGGTGATGGATACCTTAACATAGACTTAGGGCAGTCTTAGCGATCAGGTTGTTTTGTACAACAGGATACTGGCCTTGCTAACGTTTGCAAGTAAAAAATAAGAAAATACAAAGTTTCAAATTATGTTATTTTAATAATAGGCAACTTATATACAACAATGTCGGTCCGTACGTTATCATTCGGGTTTTAAAATAATGTATTAAAATACAATAAATGCTTAAAAGCAAATCACTCCTCTCTTGTCTAGTCTTGGGAAGCAGCTCCAATATTAGTTTAAGATGGTAAAGGATAACATTTACCAACATTACCCCATGAGAGCGGGATTATTCCAGACAATTTCTTGGGATCTATCACCAAGCACACATTATAATAAATACTGGCCATAGAAAGAGATAGTGGCTTGTGGTACCCGAATCGCCGAGTCCGAATAGCAAACTTAAAAAAAAACCATCGATTAAAAAAAAATACATTAACAAGTTCTGACCGATACGTCATCATGAAGCCATTACGATTCACACATAGACAGAACACACATCACAAGAACACCTTGACGCGGACAGTGCACACTTCACGTAGAACACGTATGTTAACCACATATACAGAAGAAGCATACGTTATTTTGTACAACAATGTAATGTTTAGCACTATGAGGATGACGGCCAAGCCTCCTGACTGGTTGAGTCTGTAGCACTGTGAGATCGCTGGGAGTAAAGGGGTTTTGGGTTAGCACCGGGGACCATGTAAGGCATGTAGGGGTAAGCGCCATTCAGCATGCTGTAGGCGTTCATGTTGTAGGCGTCCATGTAGTTGCCGATTCCAGGCGGCGTCTGTCCCACCGCTGAGTAGGCTGCAGGGTTGTTCCACATGGGGACTCCCATGGCCTGGGTCTGGTAGCCGAAGGGTAGAGTTTGGTGAGCCTCGGGTGGTGAGGACGATGGACTTGAGGATGCTTGGCACTGTGAAGGCTCGGGGGAGGGGGTGCAGCTGGATATTGAGCACGACGCTGGGTAGGGGGAGGACAGATCGGGAGATTTGGCTTCGTACAGTGTCTCCGGGGGTGAGGACTGTTGACGGCTGGCGGCAAGATAGGGGTTCCATATCGCACCGGATACAGACTCGTGGGAGGGTGCGCCTGTGTTAGACAGAGGCGATGGTGTAGATGTTGTTGACGAGGGTGGCGTGGTGGTCATGTGACCTCGGGGAACGCTCCAGTTGGGGGTGCTAGCGTTCACACATTGGGTTGGGTCAACAAAGCCGTATGGTGTCGCTGGTGGCATGACAACAGCGTTGGGGGCCAGGTCCTGAAAACGTGATGACATGTATTGACAATGAAAACTGTTTTAAGGTTGAAATAGTGATGAAAACATCAAATAGTTTACTCTCTTACTGTCGTCGCCACCATAAAATAAAAGTCAAGAACATTTCACTTAGCAATAGGAAAATAACATAATTCTAAAAATACTACAAAAAGGGATAGATTTGGGATGGGTCTTACAATTATACATAAATATTAACAACGTGTAGTAATAACATTTGGTTTAATATATCAAAATGGTAGGCCTCGATATAATGTTAGTCCAGTGTTTGTCACGCTGAAGACCCAGGTTTGATTACCACATGGGTACAATACCCACAAGGCCTACTTATACTCTTATATAATAATATGACGTATCTCACCTGTTTTCTGCCTTTACGTCGGACTCCATCTTTGTAGCGGTACCGACGTCGCAGGAAGCTGCCGTGGTCGAACATGTCCTCGTAGTTGGGGTCGATAGCCCACTGATGCCCCTTCTGTCCGGGCTGTCGCGGCAGCTTCATGAAGCAGTCGTTGAGGGCGAGGTTGTGTCGGATGGACCCCTTCCAGCCCTTGGTGTTGGTGTGGTCGCGGTAGTAGGGGAAGCGCTCCTCGATGAAGCCGTAGATCTCGTGCAGCGTCAGACGCCGATCGTCCGAGTTAGCGATGGCCATGCTGATCAAAGCGATGTAACTGTAGGGCGGCTTGCCTGGAAGAAAAAAGCGACACGTCAAAACATGATCAAACAAATGTCCAATGGATATTTTTTTAACATCCAAACCTTTTTTAAAAAAAATAAAAAAATTGACAGTAGTAATCCATTATAGAATGATTAAAACAATTCCTGCTTACATTTTAATAATGGCAAATGTATTGGTTGATTTAAGTTATTTTACTTTAAAGATATTTGTATAATTTCCAATGGATGGGACTATCGTTACCCGTCGAGCGTCTAATCGACTTGCACTTGAGCAATGTGCTTGTCGCATGATATTATAGTAGTGTGTTTGCACACATTCACTCATTCAGAGTATTATTGTACCGACGTTGCTCACAATATCAACCACTGGTTTGTCTGGTACAGCTGGAATATTGTTGAGTGTGGGGTAACACAACAATCAAATAATATTTGTAAGAATTACATGTTGTTTACCTTTAGGAATTGGTCGCTTGCGCTTTCTGGAATTCTTTGGTGCAGGCGTGGTGTCGTCTGCCGCAGGTGGGGAGTTTTCGGCGTCTGCCTCGCTAGTGCTTTCTCTTGGACTGTTGGTGCTAGCGAGGAGATCGTCGCTATCTTCACTTGGAAGAGCCGTGATATCAGGCTTAGAGTCCCTAGATTCCTCGTCGATGATGAGGTTGGAGCCGATGGAGGTAGGGTTGCTACCGCCAACGTTGTACAAGTCAGCCGATGTATAATATCCAATTTGTTTGAAATCCAGCGCCTTTCCAACTTGCTGGGGAAAATGTATCCCGCGAAACTGATCCATGTGTTCACCGCCGAAGTACACCGGCATGTTCACTTCGACACCGTAGTCTGCCATGTCTAGTTTACCCGTAGTCTGAAGATGCTGCATGTTCGTGCGGTTCTCAAGAGGTTGTTGAGTCTGCATGGTGGATGGTTGGTTATTATGCACTGAGACAGGCTGACATTAGCTGCTCAAGCTGAGGGCACTTGCCTTTGATTCCCCTAACCTGGACCCTGAGCCCTATATGCCAGTGGAGAACAATGCGTCTACCTGGCTTCTCCCGCTGGTTGCTATTAGGCCACACCCACCCCTTGAACATGCCGCTCGTGCACCTCACGTGCAAGCACGTGACGGTGACCCCACTGACAGGTCACGGTTGTAGGTTAGCCAATCATAACGCGAGGATTTCGTCATGGATGATTGTTCAATATGTTACAACCACGGGATATACGTGCGGATTAGTGGAAAGTGACAATTTTTGTTTTTACCTCTAAGTCCACTCATTGTTAGGGTCAAACAGGTCAATTTTAGACAATTTATTTTCACTGAAAAATAATATATAACTTCAGCAATGGTCATCAAATGATGTCACATAATCATTTGTACGAATAACAGTTTTTGTAGAATACTTATGCGTCATTGATAAAGAACAGTATGTTATATATCAATACTTTATAGAGTTAAATTAACAAATGCTACCTATGAATCATATGACGTGTTTCAAAGAATTTCAGGACTGATTTTTCGACTTTTTCTCCAAATTTTAAATCATTGTTCAGCGCGACTATGATTCTCATACCGTGTCATTTGAACATGTGTATATTTCGAAGAATACGCACAAGCGACGAATTCTTCCTCGTTGTCAATCCGTAGTTAAAATGCTATGCAAAAAATATATTTACTTTCATTTAAACCAATCTCAAGGAATTGAGCTATGCAGTGCTGGTGTTGATTTATTACAATATACAATAAAATAGCACTGTCGCACAAAGAGAGAGTAGAAGCATGGCTTATGATCACTTATCTCTCTAAAGATACAAGATGCTGTCACATAACAAGTTTCATATATAAGTAACAAGTATGTGAATAGAATATTAAGTATATATTTTGTCAGATGCTGTTGTATAGTGTACACGATGGGAATAAAGTTAAAAGACATAAAACGTTTCATTGATAATAACTTTTTTGTTGCAATAATGTCCGACAATGTTCTGCGCCCGCTAGAATCACACCCAACCTTACAATAGTACAGTGTAATCACAATAGTGTATGGCGACACACATTATTGCAATAATTGCCTTAAACTGGCTGCGTATATTCACGGCGGGTTAATTTGCTTTTGTGGTGTAAAGAAACACAAATGGAGAGCTATGAAGACTGCTCCTTGTTTCACTTATTGCTCTCAGACGCTCTGGTACAAGTTGTCACAGGACTAAATGCGTGACAGTCACAACTCCCAGATTAAAAGACAAACTACTCGAAACGTTTGAAAGACACCGCACAAGTCAAACAGTGCAATAAATGAACAAGTGAAAATGAACAATCGGGCAGATAGAACATTTTTTGTACAAAAGATTGTTTGCACAGAAACAGTGATCTATCTTAATTGATAGGTCGACTGTCTGTTATTCTTTCACTTCCAATTCTCGAAACGTTATGTTTTTAGCAGGTATTTTTGTTGTTGTTAATTTGTAGAAAAGTTCATGAAGTTTTGTGAATTGATTGACATCAGAATATGGCAAAATATGAAAATAATAAAGTTGATATTCATGGTTAGTCAAACTGCAAATGACTGAATTGAACACGGTAATAACCCTGAAAATTCATAAATGTATGAAAAAACAGCATACATTTGGGTATGGTAGGGTCTTCTTTCCGAACAAGGTGTTACACTATTGTTTTTTTTAATAACATGTCTCATTCTTGTAGCAAGTTTTTCGAATTTTTTTTACGAGTGAGTGTGTATAGTTTTACGCCGCTTTTAGCAATATTCCAGCAATATCACGGCGGGGGACACCAGAAATGGGCTTCACACATTGTACCCATGTCGGGAATCGAACCCGGTCTTCGGCGTGACGAGCGAACGCTTTAACCACTAGGCTACCCGACCGCCCTTTTTACGAACATTCTCTTATTCCAGCGTTTGAAGCTGGCACTAGTCCTGTAGTCCTTACCAAACTGCCCAATAGTAAAGGTATTCTAAGGACCAGTAGAAATTGGCCAACTTTAAGGGTTTTGCTATATGTTATCATTGTAAGGACTAGTGGACAAAAACTGTTAGTTGCTAACCCTGCATTCCTGTTTACTTTTCAGCATGTTTTATCTAAACATTCCTATTTTATTAATCTTGGAAATAACTGTTCGCGAAGCAATATTTATGATATTATTCATTGTTATTGTTTCAAATTAAAGAAAAAATGGATATATCTTTTACACCCAAATCTTAATTACACCAAGAGGTTCATTATAAACTTCAGTAAATGGGAAAACACGGTCGTGGTGTCGGCTTCTTTGATGTCTACATGGGGGCCTACTTTGTATGTACTTAATCTATCCTAACATCCATTTACCTGTCCGCAAACACCGATCACGACAATAAACGATTACTCAAGGGGGTTAATTTTGCCGTGACCCCGATATCAAGATTCACAGGTGTCAAAGTCGTTCCCAAGGTGCCATCGAAACAAATAAAGACAATAGCACTACACGAGACGGTCATTGTCCTTATGCTAATATATATGTTTCGACGCGGGTCGCGAGCTCTAATTGACTTTAGATACGGTTTAAAGGCTTAATCTTCTCCTATCAGCTTTTGTATCAAAGACTAATCTCTCAAACCCAAACAGGGAGTTTTAATTTTTTTCTATAGGTGTTTTAATCCTCAGTTTACAAATTCAGTTCTTCAAGTTTACATGGCGCCAGGCGTTTTCTATCTGACCCGCTGAGTGAATCTTCTTCAGCTTTTTTGATACACGATATGCGTTACCGTTCTATTGTGGGACTCGCTTCAACGAAGTAATTTGGATATTTTCTTTCTGTGCATTTGATCAAGATTATTCGAAATACTGAATCAAACTATTTTCACAGGAAAACATGAATATCTATCAAGCAATAGAATATTTGTAGTTGTTGTTTTATTCTAGAACAATACAGCGAATATTAACATTAAATAAAGTTTAAATTGTATATATCGACAAAGAAGTCGTCAGCACGGGCTTTCTTTAGGAATGTTTAGGGAATTGTCAACAGGAAAGTGACGTTAATGATGACAGCTATGTAACTTTCAACTTGTAAATGTCGATTTGACTACGAAGACTGTCTTCATTATCTATTGCATTGTAAAAAATTTAGCCATGTAACTTGTTTTTGTTCTATAATAAGGAATATAGTATAAATACAGTAATTCAAATTTACCAGATGCATTAACTTTAAAGATTACTGAATCTGTCCATGATTGTTTTACTAAAAGAAATCGATGTGGTAGCTAATAAGTGTTACATGTTTTACAATGTGATTACGTTGTGTAAAATGTATGTTTTACTACCTTAGTCGAGGTAAATAATACTATAATTAATATATGTATATTATATAACTATAGTGTGTTGTTCTGCAAACTGTATCGATAATATGTCTACTGGAGTGCTGACCAACACATGTTTTCATTCACGTACATACATTATTGTTGAAACAAAACAACAGTGTGAAAGAGAAATTATTATCTTTTATATATATAAATATATTTCTAAACCAGCCAAAAGATGATTTCAATACATTTCTCACTAAATATTGTAACATGTGTAACGATAACAGGCGTGGCAAATAAGGAAATAAAAAGGGCAAGTGCATATTGTTTGTTTATTGCGTTTTTCTGCTTCAACGAAAAATGGACCAATTTTAAAAGATCGAGATTAATAGTTTCAGATACGTCTACAGAACCGCATATGAGTCGTATAATGTCATATCTTAACACCAACCAATGATGTTGCTTGTCTTACGAACCGATTCCATATTCTTCTAGCGGGTGGCAATACATCCAAGGGAGGCTACTCTAATTATTTGTTCATTTTTCAGCGCCATATTTGAAGTCAACAAACACGCTGTGGAGAGAAGAGCTCCGATGTCACCCTAAAATGATAATTTCCAGGAGCTATGAGAATGACGCGGGTACTGATTAAACTATGTTGTCATTTTTGAACTTCAGAATATTTTATATCGATTTGTAAACAACTCTGTAAAGATCGAGATCGGGTGATCGTTCATGATCAATGTCTCTGAATCCAAACTGATATGTTTACCAGCTTTTACAACTTGTTACAAACATATTGTCTTTTGTCTCGTTGTCTCATGAATGATTGCATGAATGAGTCACTGATATTCATAATGATTAATTGTTGATCTGATTACTTTTCAAACCTGGACTTTTGGCGATCCTCTTGCAAAGGAAGCACAGGCAAATGTTCCTAGGATGATTTGTATGTTAAAAAGTTGATAAAAAAACAAATGATGTTGATAAATGTTGTGCCATTGATCCGTGCACTGAACAGTTACCCTGTACCACTTTGCACTGGCCGTAATTGTTAGTAGTAATAGTACCCGCAATTTCCTATACCATGCAAACCCTTTATCTACCAAATGTTTTGGATTTGTGAAGATCCTGGTTAGAATTGATCTTCAGCAACCCATGCAGATCAGCATCATATAGCTGGAATGTTCCTGAGTGCGGTGTCAAACAAAAAACCCAAATGTTTTGATTGAAAGTTCAGCATTAGAAATTGGCACTAGTCCTGTAGTTCTTGCCAAAGTGCCCTATAGGTATTAGGACTAGGCCTAGTAGAAATTTGCCATTTTTAATGGTTTAGCTATCTTATTATAACGACTAGTGGAACACAAATGTTTGTTTCTACCACTGAAGTGTATTTTATACAGATAAAAGTTTGCTGTCTTAGCCGCTGTTTCTGTTTTAGACACTGCAAGTCGTGCAGTAAACTCGACTGTTGTGCAACAACAGGTTCATCAGTACATAGCTTTTGAAAAAAACATTTGGTGTAGGTAAATGATTTTTGCAATTAGGAGGTATTAATATTCTTTGAAATGCACTCTCGCTGAGCTTGTGAAGGCCGTTGCAAAACCAGCTATAGAGTATAGACATAGCTGTGTTTTGCAGCTTGTCAGAAGACTGAGTCTTGTAAAATATTTCTTGTGGCCAGGTAAACTATAATATCTACTCAAAGTAGTGCCAAAACACAAGTTCTCATTTGTATAATCACAGACTAGTACATGATTATGCCTTGTATGTTCCAGCGTTCATCTATTATAAGTGAAAGCAACTCTGACGTAAACAGCATCTCTACAATAGAGAATGTGAGTGTGAGAGAAGGAGAAACTGACTGCACTCTCGACTCGGAGCTGAGTGATGACGGCACCCCTTCTGCACCAGCGACACATGTCCTCAAAGGTGGGCTGATTATCTGTCTCTTGTAATGTTGATATTTTATCATCTTGTCAGAAACAATCCAACTATGATTGGTGAATGCACGAACTCAACAGTTTTTGAAATTAAGCATAGAAGTCAGGGGGCCCTTGTCATACTAGGAGTGGAACGATACATCGGTGCACCAGTGCATCCAGACACCCCCAGCAATCTTTGTCAGTCAGGGGGCGGTCGGGTAGCCTAGTGGTTAAAGCGTTCGCTCGTCATGCCGAAGACCTGGGTTCGATTCCCGACATGGGTACAATGTGTGAAGCCCATTTCTGGTGTCCCCCGCCATGATATTGCTGGAATATTGCTAAAAGCGGCGTAAAACTATACTCACTCACTCACTTTGTCAGTCAGATATTGCAAAATATGTTGTAATTAGCATTCCAAGTTTACAACTAAAAATAGCTGCTACAAACATGTGTCTACAGCTAGCGTTTCCATATGAACTTGCAGTTTCCACTCAATTCGATGTAAATATGTGTATCGCGATACATATATTGTGGCCTATGTATCATAGTACGTATGATATCGTGACCTTGCTATGTTTCACCCCTGTGTCATAGCCCCAATGTTATGAGGTTTAAGGGGTACCAATTCAAACTATAGCATCAAGCCTCAAGGACCCAAGGATCCCCTTAATTTCGAACACTGCTACACGCCACTTTGTAGAGGTAACAGATCCGCAATCTTATAAATTACAGATCTTAGTTCTCGCCACCTCTCAACAAAGATCTGAGGACATCACACTTCGGGTCAAGTGAGAATGATCTTTTATCTGACCAATCAGAGTGATGCCTACCAGATCAGGAAAGTGACAATCGGAATGTGTTTTCTAATCATGCAAACTTGAACAGGTTAATATGGGGTATTCCAAACGATATTTACGACAGAATCCGTCAAAATCTTCGTCTATCTCTTGCTACAGACAAATAAACATTTCAATGGGAGAAACTTTAAATTACCCGTGAGAAGTACTGCCATACAATCTCGGCCATCTGATAGTCATTCCAGAATATCCTTTTGTTCAAGTTTCAATTTTTGGGTAAATATATTTCATAGCCTAGCCTAGAAGAAGAATGAGAGTCGCCACATGAAACTAGTGCTGTAATGCTCGCGGAAGCTGCTTTCTGCCTGGCCATTGTTGACATCTTTTTACTCGTGTCATTTGTAGTCCAAGTTTGTGAAAAGTCGTTCTAATGCGACCTGTAATGGGATATCTCCAGATCTTTGTAAGCAGTAGCATGAACAAAGATCTGATTCTAATGAGATTGACAGATCCGACACTGAGCATTGACATGGATAGAAATGTTTAAATTTCCCCCAAAAAGGAAAGTAGTATGCCCATAGCGATCATGATCCTTGTACATAATGAGTGAGTGAGTGAGTATAGTTTTATACCTTCACACATTGTTCCCATGTCGGGAATTGGACCTGGGTTTTCAGCATGACGAACGCTTTAACCACTAGGCTACCTGACCGCCCCCTTTGAACATGTTGAACACTACAGGGCTATGTTTCCCAGCTGGCTTCTAGTCTATGAAACAATGGACATTCTTCCTTTAATGTGTCCACTGATTCATTGTTGGAAGGGATAACTCAAATCTTAGCTCCACATAAAGGATTAGTCAGAGTTCAGAGAAAGTGTTTTCACTGTTAACGAGATTCAGCTGCTAAACAAGCAAAATACTGTAACATTCTAAGGTACACAGTCCAAATTATAGTGCAGCCAGCAAGAAGGAAGCCTTTGTTTAATCAGCAATATTTCTTTATACACAGCAGCTGATTTGACTGATTTATTGCTCACACGAAAACAAGCCACCTCTGCTTCAATATGTTCCATCTTTTAAAATCAATACCTGAGCATCAACATTTTGTATTGGTTCAATCGTTGAAAAAATCAGATGCTTTTAATTAGATTGATCTGATCCCATATTTTCCAACACAGCGTAAGGTACCGGGGACTTATTTTGAATCCCTGCCGGGTTTAAAATATCAAAGCATGCTGGACTTGATCACTTTTACTTTACCTTCTTACAATACTTACAGTATCTTTTGCACCTGAATCTCGTTAACAGTGAACACTCTTTCCCTGTACTCTGACTACCGTATTCGACGTAATAGGCACCCAGGGCGCTCTCAAAATTAGAAATAGGGGGCTCTTATTAGAATATTATTTTAGTGGGAAAACAAACAGAGTTAAAAGATAAATTTTGTGGTCTATGCTGACAGCCTGAAATGTTTATGTACGACAGATATATTTTTCCAGAATTTAATTGCCCATAATTAGGTGTGCACATAACACATGAGTGCGTATTATACGCGAATAAATAAGTCTTGTGTACATTGATCAATCGGAAGGGGTGCTAATTAGGACTGTTCACTGGCCAATATATTAACAAATATCGCCGTGGGCGCTTATTACGTCGAATACGGTAATCCTGTATGTGAAGCTAAGATTTGAGTTGTCCTTTTTAACAACAAATCAGTGAAAACATTAAAGGAAGAATGTCTGTTGTTTTCATAGACTAGAATCCAAAGTACACACAATTTATGGATAACTGCTTTAATACTGTAAAGGCAATGTTTCGGTATAGATCCTCATACTGTTGTCAAGCAGGACTTGAGGATTAACAGTTACAACAATTGCATACATGAGTGGGATAACATGACTAGGTGAAGTAATGACAACAGATGGATCCTACTGTAACAACATGGACAGAGAACACATGAGTGGGATAACATGACTAGGTGAAGTAATGACAACAGATGGATACTACTGTAACAACATGGACAGAGAACACATGAGTGGGATAACATGACTAGGTGAAGTAATGACAACAGATGGATCCTACTGTAACAACATGGACAGAGAACACATGAGTGGGATAACATGACTAGGTGAAGTAATGACAACAGATAGATACTACTGTAACAACATGGACAGAGAACACATGAGTGGGATAACATGACTAGGTGAAGTAATGACAACAGATGGATCCTACTGTAACAACATGGACAGAGAACACATGAGTGGGATAACATGACTAGGTGAAGTAATGACAACAGATGGATCCTACTGTAACAACATGGACAGAGAACACATGAGTGGGATAACATGACTAGGTGAAGTAATGACAACAGATGGATCCTACTGTAACAACATGGACAGAGAACACATGAGTGGGATAACATGACTAGGTGAAGTAATGACAACAGATGGATCCTACTGTAACAACATGGACAGAGAACACATGAGTGGGATAACATGACTAGGTGAAGTAATGACAACAGATGGATCCTACTGTAACAACATGGACAGAGAACACATGAGTGGGATAACATGACTAGGTGAAGTAATGACAACAGATGGATCCTACTGTAACAACATGGACAGAGAACACATGAGTGGGATAACATGACTAGGTGAAGTAATGACAACAGATGGATCCTACTGTAACAACATGGACAGAGAACACATGAGTGGGATAACATGACTAGGTGAAGTAATGACAACAGAAGGATCCTACTGTAACAACATGGACAGAGAACACATGAGTGGGATAACATGACTAGGTGAAGTAATGACAACAGATGGATACTACTGTAACAACATGGACAGAGAACACATGAGTGGGATAACATGACTAGGTGAAGTAATGACAACAGATAGATACTACTGTAACAACATGGACAGAGAACACATGAGTGGGATAACATGACTAGGTGAAGTAATGACAACAGATAGATACTACTGTAACAACATGGACATAGAACACATGAGGTGGATAACATGACTAGGTGAAGTAATGACAACAGATAGATACTACTGTAACAACATGGACAGAGAACACATGAGTGGGATAACATGACTAGGTGAAGTAATGACAACAGATGGATACTACTGTAACAACATGGACAGAGAACACATGAGTGGGATAACATGACTAGGTGAAGTAATGACAACAGAGGGATACTACTGTAACAACATGGACATAGAACACATGAGTGGGATAACATGACTAGGTGAAGTAATGACAACAGAAGGATCCTACTGTAACAACATGGACAGAGAACACATGAGTGGGATAGCATGACAAGGTGAAGTAATGACAACAGATGGATCCTACTGTAACAACATGGACAGAGAACACATGAGTGGGATAACATGACTAGGTGAAGTAATGACAACAGATAGATACTACTGTAACAACATGGACAGAGAACACATGAGTGGGATAACATGACTAGGTGAAGTAATGACAACAGAGGGATACTACTGTAACAACATGGACAGAGAACACATGAGTGGGATAACATGACTAGGTGAAGTAATGACAACAGATGGATACTACTGTAACAACATGGACAGAGAACACATGAGTGGGATAACATGACTAGGTGAAGTAATGACAACAGATGGATCCTACTGTAACAACATGGACAGAGAACACATGAGTGGGATAACATGACTAGGTGAAGTAATGACAACAGATAGATACTACTGTAACAACATGGACATAGAACACATGAGGTGGATAACATGACTAGGTGAAGTAATGACAACAGATGGATCCTACTGTAACAACATGGACAGAGAACACATGAGTGGGATAACATGACTAGGTGAAGTAATGACAACAGATAGATCCTACTGTAACAACATGGACAGAGAACACATGAGTGGGATAACATGACTAGGTGAAGTAATGACAACAGATGGATCCTACTGTAACAACATGGACAGAGAACACATGAGTGGGATAACATGACTAGGTGAAGTAATGACAACAGATAGATACTACTGTAACAACATGGACAGAGAACACATGAGTGGGATAACATGACTAGGTGAAGTAATGACAACAGATAGATCCTACTGTAACAACATGGACAGAGAACACATGAGGTGGATAACATGACTAGGTGAAGTAATGACAACAGATGGATACTACTGTAACAACATGGACAGAGAACACATGAGTGGGATAACATGACTAGGTGAAGTAATGACAACAGAGGGATACTACTGTAACAACATGGACAGAGAACACATGAGTGGGATAACATGACTAGGTGAAGTAATGACAACAGATAGATACTACTGTAACAACATGGACAGAGAACACATGAGTGGGATAACATGACTAGGTGAAGTAATGACAACAGAGGGATACTACTGTAACAACATGGACAGAGAACACATGAGTGGGATAACATGACTAGGTGAAGTAATGACAACAGATGGATACTACTGTAACAACATGGACAGAGAACACATGAGTGGGATAACATGACTAGGTGAAGTAATGACAACAGATGGATCCTACTGTAACAACATGGACAGAGAACACATGAGTGGGATAACATGACTAGGTGAAGTAATGACAACAGATAGATACTACTGTAACAACATGGACAGAGAACACATGAGTGGGATAACATGACTAGGTGAAGTAATGACAACAGATAGATACTACTGTAACAACATGGACAGAGAACACATGAGTGGGATAACATGACTAGGTGAAGTAATGACAACAGATGGATCCTACTGTAACAACGTGGACAGAGAACACATGAGTGGGATAACATGACTAGGTGAAGTAATGACAACAGATAGATACTACTGTAACAACATGGACAGAGAACACATGGGTGGGATAACATGACTAGGTGAAGTAATGACAACAGATAGATACTACTGTAACAACATGGACAGAGAACACATGGGTGGGATAACATGACTAGGTGAAGTAATGACAACAGATAGATCCTACTGTAACAACATGGACAGAGAACACATGAGTGGGATAACATGACTAGGTGAAGTAATGACAACAGATAGATACTACTGTAACAACATGGACAGAGAACACATGAGTGGGATAACATGACTAGGTGAAGTAATGACAACAGATAGATCCTACTGTAACAACATGGACAGAGAACACATGAGGTGGATAACATGACTAGGTGAAGTAATGACAACAGATGGATACTACTGTAACAACATGGACAGAGAACACATGAGTGGGATAACATGACTAGGTGAAGTAATGACAACAGATGGATACTACTGTAACAACATGGACAGAGAACACATGAGTGGGATAACATGACTAGGTGAAGTAATGACAACAGATAGATACTACTGTAACAACATGGACAGAGAACACATGAGTGGGATAACATGACTAGGTGAAGTAATGACAACAGATAGATCCTACTGTAACAACATGGACAGAGAACACATGAGGTGGATAACATGACTAGGTGAAGTAATGACAACAGATAGATACTACTGTAACAACATGGACAGAGAACTCATGAGTGGGATAACATGACTAGGTGAAGTAATGACAACAGATAGATACTACTGTAACAACGTGGACAGAGAACACATGAGTGGGATAACATGACTAGGTGAAGTAATGACAACAGATAGATACTACTGTAACAACATGGACAGAGAACACATGAGGTGGATAACATGACTAGGTGAAGTAATGACAACAGATAGATCCTACTGTAACAACATTGACAGAGAACACATGAGGTGGATAACATGACTAGGTGAAGTAATGACAACAGATAGATCCTACTGTAACAACATGGACAGAGAACACATGAGGTGGATAACATGACTAGGTGAAGTAATGACAACAGATAGATACTACTGTAACAACATGGACAGAGAACACATGAGGTGGATAACATGACTAGGTGAAGTAATGACAACAGATAGATCCTACTGTAACAACATGGACAGAGAACACATGAGTGGGATAACATGACTAGGTGAAGTAATGACAACAGATGGATCCTACTGTAACAACATGGACATAGAACACATGAGTGGGATAACATGACTAGGTGAAGTAATGACAACAGATGGATACTACTGTAACAACATGGACAGAGAACACATGAGTGGGATAACATGACTAGGTGAAGTAGTGACAACAGATGGATCCTACTGTAACAACATGGACAGAGAACACATGAGTGGGATAACATGACTAGGTGAAGTAATGACAACAGAGGGATACTACTGTAACAACATGGACAGAGAACACATGAGGTGGAAGCCAGTGCGACATGAAGCCAATTAAACAGGATAAGTTTGCATAGGTGTGGTGATTATTGCTTGATGAGTTCATATTAGGCGGATGGGATGAAATAGCCTTGATCTCTGTTGACCCAGTCTTGCTTCACAATGGTATAAGGATCAATACCGAAATGTCGCCTTTACAGTATTAATAAAGATTAAAGAAGGTGTATCTACTTTGTCATCCATCAACTTCTAAGTAATGCCTATCAAGCAAGACTAGAAGCCAGGAGAGGGGGGTTTCTTCGAGATGATTGTTCTTCTCTGGGCAACATAGCCCTGTTGTGTTAAACATGCTCAAGGGTAGTGATTGCTGTATACTGCTTTATTCTGTATGTTTTTATCAAATTTACTAAAAAAATTAGGCAAGATTCTTAAATAATTGGTTCACAGGTTTAGTCGACATTGCGGGAAAAAATAATTTCAAAAGTACTAAATAAAACAGATTTTGACAAAAAATCTACATGTAATCATGATAAGAGGTTCCATGAGGATAACTTTCACTGCACATTTAGAAAACAAACAAACAATCTTAAATGTCTTTATTTCATTCTTTCCCTAGCCCCATACATGTGCCTAAATCTAGCCATTACTTCTATAAATCACCCGTGAAGATCCGGGTTAGAATAACTTAGAATAGGTCTTCAGCAACCCATGTTTGCTGTAAAAGACTCGCTGACTTGGTTGATGCATGTCATAGTGTCCTAAATATGTAGATCGATGCTCAAGATGTCAAACACGGGATTGTCTGGTCCAGATTCGATTATTTACAGACCGCCGTCATATAGCTGGAATATTGTTGAGTGCGGTGTTAAACAACAAACAAACAAACATCTATAAATCTGATCACTGAAATTGTTGGTTTATTATGTAAGAAGTGTTTGCATTACCATTATAAGCTCTGTAATTAGCCTAGTGGTTAAAGCGTCATGCCTAAAACCTGGGTTCGATTCCCGACATAGGTACATCATGTGAAGCCCATTTCTGGTGATATTGCTGGAATATTGCTAAAAGGGGCGTAAAACCATACTCACTCACTCTGTATTTGAATCAAATCTCTCGGCATATAAGGACATGCATGAAGATCCGGGGTAGAATAGGTCTTCAGCAACCCATGCTTGCCGTAAAAGGCGACTATGCTTGTCGTAAGAGGCGACTAACAGGATCGGGTGGTCAGGCTCGCTGACTTGGTGGATGCATGTCATCGATCCCAATTACGTGGATCGATGCTCATGATGTCAATCACTGGATTGTCTGGTCCAGGCTCGATTATTGACAGACCGCATCATATAGCTGGAATATTGCTGAGTGCGGCGTTAAACAACAAACCAACAACCAACCAATTGCTGTTATTGGACAAGTGAAAAAGCTATTCAGCGGATATTCATCATGACCATAGCATTACCCACATTTACAAATAACATTGTATTTCATAAGGAGTTATTGCAAATTACATAGTACTTGCATTAGCACAGAAGGTGGACAGGATTTAAGATGGGTTAATTTTCTTGGGCATTCACTGATTGTATTTCAAAATGTCTAAAGTTTGTTCTCAAATTTTATAAGTATCTAGAAGTATATATATAAGTTTATATAGTTAGGACATTTTATATTGTGGTTTTTCGAAGAGTTTCTTGAATGTGTTGTAACAGGCATGTTACCATGGTTACAGTTTAATGTTTGAATGCACACTTTCGTTACTCGTACACATGGCTGCGGACAGCAATGCAAAAAATAGTGCTTTGTTTTTCTGCTTTTACATTTTTGAGCATCATGTTTTTGTATATGTTGCCACCAGGTGTCACTGCCTACGTAGAGGTGCGGACATGCAATGACAACCGGAGTCATGCCATCTCGTCTGCCCTGCGCCAACTGGGGGCAGTTGTGGCTGACAAGTTCACCGACGATGTTACCCACGTTATTTACAAAGAGGGCTTGAAGAGAACCAGGGACAAGGCCATCAAGAAGAACATCCACCTTGTGTCTGTGCTCTGGGTTGACAGGTGAGTTGGTTGTTGTTGTTGTTTAACGTTACACTCAGTATTCCAGCTGTATGTGTGTACGTGATCAAGTCTGGACCAGACAAGTCAGTGATTGATATGTGTGGACTATGTGAGTATCACCAGGGTGTACATCCATATAGCGTGTGTTGCTGTTCCAGTTGCAGGAAGAACAATGACCATGTGTCTGAGAAGTTGTTTCCTGCCCTCTTGCCGGAGAGCTCTTCCACCCCAATCCTGTTTCCTCGACTCAAGGTCAGTAAATGTTGTTTTACGCCACCGTCACCGACATTCCAGTTATGCCTGTAAATAAGCTACGAGCGCAGGGGGCCACCTTCTTGCTCTATTTATAGAACAGTAAATATTAGAGTCTTGACAGATAGCAATGTTTCACGCCATCCCGGCACCATGACCAGAAATGTCACTGATTGTGATAGCTTGACCTTTCCCATTTTCATCTGCTCTTTAAAAAAGTCTTTTGACATGCATGAGATACTCGGTATCTATTCTGACCTGGATTACCCAAAGGATCAATGCACTGAAAGTAGGTGAAGTACTGTACTGTTACCATGGTTACCTTACAGTAGAGCCATAAAGATCTGTGTTAGAATTGGTCTTCAGCAACCCATGCTTGTCTCAGGTGAATCTCAGGATCGGGTGGTCAGACTCGCTGACTTGATTGATGCCTGTTATTGTATGCCAGTTGCATAGATCAATGCTCATGATGTCAATCACTGGATTGTCTGGTCCAGACTCGATTATTTACAGACCACAACAAACCTTACAGTAGCTGCCAAGGCACATGCATAGACTACCAACGATGTAGTCATCTGGCGTGTAATCGGCAAGGAGTATGTTTTACTTGTGATAGTGATGAATCATACCACAGATTCATAATGAGGTTTTCCTGTTCAGAAAATGAAGTCGATGCAGCCGTCCGACTTCAACGAGGATGTTGTCAGCAGCGCCGAGCGGTGTCAGAAGAGGAGGAAGAGAGTGGCAACCATGCGGCGCTTCCAGATCATGGAGGAGACGCCGGAGTTCACGCCGCCGGCCATACTCGTGCAGGAAACACAACCCCGATCAGTGGTGAGCAGTAGCAGTCCATATGACTGCCTCCGTGGCCTAGTGATTGAGCATCTGCCTGGAGAGTGCAGGCTTGTTGGTTTGATCCCCAGCTTCATCAAACCAAAATCTGTTAAAAGTAAAAATGGCATCTCAGTGGGCTAAGTGGCGTTAGTCCGGACTAGTACAAGCAGCCACACACATGCATGAACATCACTATAAAAGTTTAATAACTTTGAACACAATATTAAACCCCATTTCACCTTGCCTCTGTGTCTATATACTGTAAACTAATGTGAGATGTTAATGTGTTGTGAGATTGTCAGTCTCCGAGTCCAGTGAAGATTCCAGGTTAGAATTGGTCTTTAGCGACCCATGCTTGTCGTAAGAGGTGGTGGTTAGGCTCGCTGACATGGTTGATGCATGTCATTGTATCACAAATGCATAGTTCGATGCTCATGAGGTCAATCACTGGATTGTCTGGTCCAGATTCGATTATTTACAGACCGCCATCATATATAACTCAGTGCGGCATTAAAAATACAACAAAAAACAACAGTCTCCGAGCTACGGTGAGATATTAATGTGTTGTGTGATTCTCAGTCTCTGAGCTATGCTGAGATGTTAATGTGTTGTGATTCTCAGTCTCAGACCTAATGTAAGATGTTAATGTGTTGTGATTCTCAGTCTCCGTGCTAATGTAAGATGTCAATGTGTTGTGATTCTCAGTCTCCGTGCTAATGTAAGATGTTAATGTGTTGTGATTCTCAGTCTCCAAGCTAATGTAAGATGTTAATGTGTTGTGATTCTCAGTCTCCGAGCTAATGTAAGATGTTAATGTGTTGTGATTCTCAGTCTCCGAGCTAATGTAAGATGTTAATGTGTTGTGATTCTCAGTCTCGGACCTAATGTAAGATGTTAATGTGTTGTGATTCTCAGTCTCCGAGCTAATGTAAGATGTTAATGTGTTGTGATTCTCAGTCTCGGACCTAATGTAAGATGTTAATGTGTTGTGATTCTCAGTCTCGGACCTAATGTAAGATGTTAATGTGTTGTGATTCTCAGTCTCGGACCTAATGTAAGATGTTAATGTGTTGTGATTCTCAGTCTCGGACCTAATGTAAGATGTTAATGTGTTGTGATTCTCAGTCTCCCAGCTAATGTAAGATGTTAATGTGTTGTGATTCTCAGTCTCTGAGCTAATGTAAGATGTCAATGTGTTGTGATTCTCAGTCTCCCAGCTAATGTAAGATGTTAATGTGTTGTGATTCTCAGTCTCCGTGCTAATGTAAGATGTCAATGTGTTGTGATTCTCAGTCTCCGAGCTAATGTAAGATGTTGATGTGTTGTGATTCTCAGTCTCCAAGCTAATGTAAGATGTCAATGTGTTGTGATTCTCAGTCCCCGAGCTACAGTCAGATGTCAATGTGTTGTGATTCTCAGTCTCCAAGCTAATGTAAGATGTCAATGTGTTGTGATTCTCAGTCCCCGAGCTACAGTAAGATGTCAATGTGTTGTGATTCTCAGTCCCCGAGCTACAGTAAGATGTCAATGTGTTGTGATTCTCAGTCTCCAAGCTAATGTAAGATGTTGATGTGTTGTGATTCTCAGTCCCCGAGCTAATGTAAGATGTTAATGTGTTGTGATGCTCAGTCTCCAAGCTAATGTAAGATGTCAATGTGTTGTGATGCTCAGTCTCCGTGCTAATGTAAGATGTCAATGTGTTGTGATGCTCAGTCTCCGTGCTAATGTAAGATGTCAATGTGTTGTGATGCTCAGTCTCCGTGCTAATGTAAGATGTCAATGTGTTGTGATGCTCAGTCTCCGAGCTACAGTAAGATGTTAATGTGTTGTGATGCTCAGTCTCCGTGCTAATGTAAGATGTCAATGTGTTGTGATTCTCAGTCTCCAAGCTAATGTAAGATGTTAATGTGTTGTGATTCTCAGTCTCCGAGCTAATGTAAGATGTTAATGTGTTGTGATTCTCAGTCTCCAAGCTAATGTAAGATGTCAATGTGTTGTGATTCTCAGTCTCTGAGCTAATGTAAGATGTTAATGTGTTGTGATTCTCAGTCTCCGAGCTAATGTAAGATGTTAATGTGTTGTGATTCTCAGTCTCCGAGCTAATGTAAGATGTTAATGTGTTGTGATTCTCAGTCTCCAAGCTAATGTAAGATGTCAATGTGTTGTGATTCTCAGTCTCTGAGCTAATGTAAGATGTTAATGTGTTGTGATTCTCAGTCTCCGAGCTAATGTAAGATGTTAATGTGTTGTGATTCTCAGTCTCAGAGCTAATGTAAGATGTCAATGTGTTGTGATTCTCAGTCTCAGAGCTAATGTAAGATGTCAATGTGTTGTGATTCTCAGTCTCCGAGCTACAGTAAGATGTTAATGTGTTGTGATTGTCAGTCTCCAAGCTAATGTAAGATGTTAATGTGTTGTGATTCTCAGTCTCCAAGCTAATGTAAGATGTTAATGTGTTGTGATTCTCAGTCTCCGAGCTTATGTAAGATGTTAATGTGTTGTGATTCTCAGTCTCCAAGCTAATGTAAGATGTTAATGTGTTGTGATTCTCAGTCTCCGAGCTTATGTAAGATGTTAATGTGTTGTGATTCTCAGTCTCCAAGCTAATGTAAGATGTTAATGTGTTGTGATTCTCAGTCTCCGAGCTTATGTAAGATGTTAATGTGTTGTGATTCTCAGTCTCCGAGCTAATGTAAGATGTTAATGTGTTGTGATTCTCAGTCTCCGAGCTAATGTAAGATGTTAATGTGTTGTGATTCTCAGTCTCAGAGCTAATGTTAGATGTTAATGTGTTGTGATTCTCAGTCTCAGAGCTAATGTAAGATGTTAATGTGTTGTGATTCTCAGTCTCAGAGCTAATGTAAGATGTTAATGTGTTGTGATTCTCAGTCTCTGAGCTAATGTAAGATGTTAATGTGTTGTGATTCTCAGTCTCCAAGCTAATGTAAGATGTTAATGTGTTGTGATTCTCAGTCTCCAAGCTTATGTAAGATGTTAATGTGTTGTGATTCTCAGTCTCCAAGCTTATGTAAGATGTTAATGTGTTGTGATTCTCAGTCTCCAAGCTTATGTAAGATGTTAATGTGTTGTGATTCTCAGTCTCCGAGCTAATGGAAGATGTTAATGTGTTGTGATTCTCAGTCTCCGAGCTAATGTAAGATGTTAATGTGTTGTGATTCTCAGTCTCCAAGCTAATGTAAGATGTCAATGTGTTGTGATTCTCAGTCTCTGAGCTAATGTAAGATGTTAATGTGTTGTGATTCTCAGTCTCCGAGCTAATGTAAGATGTTAATGTGTTGTGATTCTCAGTCTCAGAGCTAATGTAAGATGTCAATGTGTTGTGATTCTCAGTCTCAGAGCTAATGTAAGATGTCAATGTGTTGTGATTCTCAGTCTCCGAGCTACAGTAAGATGTTAATGTGTTGTGATTGTCAGTCTCCAAGCTAATGTAAGATGTTAATGTGTTGTGATTCTCAGTCTCCAAGCTAATGTAAGATGTTAATGTGTTGTGATTCTCAGTCTCCGAGCTTATGTAAGATGTTAATGTGTTGTGATTCTCAGTCTCCAAGCTAATGTAAGATGTTAATGTGTTGTGATTCTCAGTCTCCGAGCTTATGTAAGATGTTAATGTGTTGTGATTCTCAGTCTCCAAGCTAATGTAAGATGTTAATGTGTTGTGATTCTCAGTCTCCGAGCTTATGTAAGATGTTAATGTGTTGTGATTCTCAGTCTCCGAGCTAATGTAAGATGTTAATGTGTTGTGATTCTCAGTCTCCGAGCTAATGTAAGATGTTAATGTGTTGTGATTCTCAGTCTCAGAGCTAATGTTAGATGTTAATGTGTTGTGATTCTCAGTCTCAGAGCTAATGTAAGATGTTAATGTGTTGTGATTCTCAGTCTCAGAGCTAATGTAAGATGTTAATGTGTTGTGATTCTCAGTCTCTGAGCTAATGTAAGATGTTAATGTGTTGTGATTCTCAGTCTCCAAGCTAATGTAAGATGTTAATGTGTTGTGATTCTCAGTCTCCAAGCTTATGTAAGATGTTAATGTGTTGTGATTCTCAGTCTCCAAGCTTATGTAAGATGTTAATGTGTTGTGATTCTCAGTCTCCAAGCTTATGTAAGATGTTAATGTGTTGTGATTCTCAGTCTCCGAGCTAATGGAAGATGTTAATGTGTTGTGATTCTCAGTCTCTGAGCTAATGTAAGATGTTAATGTGTTGTGATTCTCAGTCTCCAAGCTAATGTAAGATGTTAATGTGTTGTGATTCTCAGTCTCTGAGCTAATGTAAGATGTTAATGTGTTGTGATTCTCAGTCTCCAAGCTAATGTAAGATGTTAATGTGTTGTGATTCTCAGTCTCCCAGCTAATGTAAGATGTTGATGTGTTGTGATTCTCAGTCTCCGAGCTAATGTGAGATGTCAATGTGTTGTGATTCTCAGTCTCCAAGCTAATGTAAGATGTTAATGTGTTGTGATTCTCAGTCTCCGAGCTAATGTAAGATGTTAATGTGTTGTGATTCTCAGTCTCCGAGCTTATGTAAGATGTTAATGTGTTGTGATTCTCAGTCTCCGAGCTAATGTAAGATGTTAATGTGTTGTGATTCTCAGTCTCCGAGCTAATGTAAGATGTTAATGTGTTGTGATTCTCAGTCTCCGAGCTAATGTAAGATGTTAATGTGTTGTGATTCTCAGTCTCAGAGCTAATGTAAGATGTTAATGTGTTGTGATTCTCAGTCTCAGAGCTAATGTAAGATGTTAATGTGTTGTGATTCTCAGTCTCTGAGCTAATGTAAGATGTTAATGTGTTGTGATTCTCAGTCTCCAAGCTAATGTAAGATGTTAATGTGTTGTGATTCTCAGTCTCCGAGCTAATGTAAGATGTTAATGTGTTGTGATGCTCAGTCTCCGAGCTAATGTAAGATGTTAATGTGTTGTGATTCTCAGTCTCCGAGCTAATGTAAGATGTTAATGTGTTGTGATGCTCAGTCTCCGAGCTAATGTAAGATGTTAATGTGTTGTGATTCTCAGTCTCCGAGCTAATGTAAGATGTTAATGTGTTGTGATTCTCAGTCTCCGAGCTACCAGGCCAGCAACAGCCGGTGGACAACGCCCGTGTCCCTCACCATCCCAGACACCCCGCCCAGCATGAGGGAGAAACTCAGGCAGCTGAAACTGGCCAAACTAAACGGTAAACATTCGGTGGTTAAACCATCAACTTGGCCATCACTGATCAGAATGAGTTAAAAAACCGATTTGTGATAAAAAAAATTGGTTTTATGATTCTGCTGTCTGAATACATGTATAATGAAAGTAGATTATTACTTACTATTTGTTTTATTCCACTGAATGTAAAAACAAACGTGGGCAGCCTTAAACATCAAACAAACAAATATTCAAATAGCAAGCTGTGTTAATAAGCTGGAAGTTGAACATACTTGTGGAGATCAGCCTGTGATTAATGTTCACCTGCACTTCAAGTGTGTTACAATGTGAAGGCATTATCCAGCATGTCAAGCAAAACAATCAACAGCAGTTGTCACTATACTAGTGTTTTTTAAAATAATCTATATACAAACAATTGGCTAGTTAATGTGAGCAATTTGAAGACAGTTGTTCATTCCACAACAAGACTTTTTTGCAATGCGTTTAGTACTTCTGGGTTCATGTGTGATAAATATAGATGTTATATAATCTTTGTGGATGGTTAATATCACATTGGAGGGCTTTTATTCAATGAATCAATATGGCTTTGTTATTTTGGTGGTAAATAAACAATACAAGTTGGGAGGTGAATCGTAAGTGAATCATGACACCTTCACTGGTTTGTGTTGCAGGAACCACCTTCTCTCCCTTGGCTAGACCAACTGATGACACCGAGCCCCTCATCAGGAAACTGTTCAGTGAGTCGACACAGTGATGCTGGCAGTAGTTGTCTAACCACAGTAACGCAGAAACCTTGTGGGCATCCCACAATAGACTATGTCCATTATCCCACACTTTTCTTAAAAGCCGACTTGTCCAACTTGGACATTTTTTTTACTTTCATTATGCCCTGTCAATGTGACTCGGTTGATTGCAGGTCATCGCGACCTGATGGCATGGATCAGTGCTCATGCTTTCAGTCAATGTGACTCGGTTGATTGCAGGTCATCGTGCCCTGATGGCATGGATCAGTGCTCATGCTTTCAGTCACTGTGTCTCGGGTGACTGCAGGTCATCGTGACCTGATGGCATGGATCAGTGCTCATGCTTTCAGTCACTGTGACTCGGATGATTGCAGGTCATCGTACTCTGATGGCATGGATCAGTGCTCATGCTTTCAGTCAATGTGACTCGGTTGATTGCAGGTCATCGCGACCTGATGGCATGGATCAGTGCTCATGCTTTCAGTCACTGTGACTCGGCTGATTGCAGGTCATCGTGACTTGATGGCATGGATCAGTGCTCATGCTTTCAGTCACTGTGTCTCGGCTGATTGCAGGTCATCGTGACTTGATGGCATGGATCAGTGCTCATGCTTTCAGTCACTGTGTCTCGGGTGACTGGAGGTCATCGTGACCTGATGGCATGGATCAGTGCTCATGCTTTCAGTCAATGTGACTCGGCTGATTGCAGGTCATCGTGACTTGATGGTATGGATCAGTGCTCATGCTTTCAGTCACTGTGTCTCGGCTGATTGCAGGTCATCGTGACCTGATGGCATGGATCAGTGCTCATGCTTTCAGTCACTGTGTCTCGGGTGACTGGAGGTCATCGTGACTTGATGGTATGGATCAGTGCTCATGCTTTCAGTCACTGTGACTCGGCTGATTGCAGGTCATCGTGACCTGATGGCATGGATCAGTGCTCATGCTTTCGGTCAATGTGACTCGGCTGATTGCAGGTCATCGTGACCTGATGGCATGGATCAGTGCTCATGCCTTCAGTCACTGTGACTCGGCTGATTGCAGGTCATCGCGACCTGATGGCATGGATCAGTGCTCATGCTTTCAGTCACTGTGACTCGGCTGATTGCAGGTCATCGTGACCTGATGGCATGGATCAGTGCTCATGCTTTCAGTCACTGTGACTAGGCTGATTGCAGGTCATCGTGACCTGATGGCATGGATCAGTGCTCATGCCTTCAGTCACTGTGACTCGGTAGATTGCAGGTCATCGTGACCTGATGGCATGGATCAGTGCTCATACACTCAGTCAAATACATTTCTGGTCTAGGTTAGATAATTTACAGACTGATGTGGAATCTCACCATAGGATTACGGGTTACAAAAGTCACTAGTTGAGTATACGGATTATACAGGATTATACGAGGTGAATGGTGTTGTATGCCAAGGTGTATGCAAACGTTCAAGCTTGTTAAACCGGGACACCCCGCTATTGAAACATGGAATGAATATATCAATACCAGTTAATATGTTGATATATTTTCGGTGAAATGTTTATGTGTGACAGTAAGTTCTATCTTGAGCCTTTGTTGAAGTCTCAGTGTGGTGACTCAAGCTGTGACATGACAAGCAAGTGACGTCATGTCACACGCTATGACGTCATGATGTCTGTTCAAGCAGGCCAGCTGACTTGACTTTTAGCTATATAAAACATGCACCAGTGCAACCTATTATTTAAAAATGCAACCAAATATTTATGTCTACATGCACCAAGTGTAGGTCCAAAATTTTCAAAATTTGTGTCTAACTAATCCTTACTGGACCACAAAACATTCATCTTTGAACACACTCCATACCTCTGAAGTATATTAACCATACTACATCACTAATCCCTGTGTCATGTGTAATTTGTCTTGCTTTCTTGGGCTTCACAGCAAACTGTGATCATATACACATGTACCTGCAAAGATTTACAGCAGTACATTATTAATTTATGTGACACTGGCAGCAGACCAGCCGATGTTTCAACTTTGATGTATTAACGGAACCTGGGTGCAACCTGGTTTTGTCCAGTGCAACTAGGTTTTCATCTCACCATGAACCTGGTGCAAGTTTAATCAAGCTCCTTAACATGCTTAAAGTCGAGCCCTGCTTTTTACAAGACGGCAACTGGACAATCAGATACTGAGATAGCTAGATTTCTGAATATAATTTCTTGATAATATAGATGAATGTGGCTTTTATCAAGTAGATTTAAGTTTTGTTTACCCACTATCATCCGTAATATTATGTTATGGACATCTCCTTGATGGAATTCCAAAGCAGAATCGTTACCCCATATGTAATAAACTGGGGATTGTGGGACACAATGGCTACTGAGTATGGGTAATGAAATGACGATGCCATCTGGAAACTGTCAGTTTAAACCTGGCTCTTAGTCAAGTTGTAACACCTGGCCACATCCCATGCAATCTCAATAAAATCAGATCTTAGTTCTCGCTGTCGCGAAACAAAGATCTGAGGACATCCCATTAAGGGTCACGTCAGAACGACCTTTCATCCAACCAATCAGAGTGTCACTTACCAGATCATGAAAGAGACAGTCGGAATGTGTTTTCTCATCCTGCAACCACGAAATATTTAACACGGGGTATTCCGAACGACAGTTTTTATGATTATATCCATACAATCTAGGCCATCTATAAGCCATTCCAGAATATTCTTATCAGTTTTAATTTTTTTAATCGAGAATACGTCAAAATATGTTTCGAAGCGTAGTCGCCAGTTTGAAACTAGTGTCGTAAAGCTCGAGAAAGCTGCCTTCTCGCTAATGTCGTTTTCTTGTCGGTAATTTCATTGGTTGGTCAAAATTCGCGAAAGGTCGTTCTAACGTGACCCGTAATGGGATGTCCTCAGATCTTTGTTAAGCGGTAGCGAAAACTAAGATCTGATTTTAATGAGATTGCATCCCATGTTGCTTGTGATATCGACCACTGGTAAATCTGAAAAGGATTTGGATAACATCACAAGCCACAGTAACCATGGTAAATGTTGATGACAATGCGTGATTCTTTTACTTTCTTTATGTTCATTTGGCTTGTGTTGTATGTTTGACAGGAACTTCATTAACATGTATTGACTTCCCTCCCCAGCAGGAGAGTGTCAGCGGGATGAAGAGGAAGATCCCCTCCCTCCTGCACCAGCATCCAATATTCCAGGGGATGCTGGTCTCAACGGTCGGAGGAAGAAGAAATTACTAACAGAACCAGTCAAACCATCTTTTCTGATGGAACCCACACACAGCTCCAGTGTAGTGAGACCGAGCCTAGTCTCCCCTGCGCTGAATCCGGGGGTCCGAGAGCGAAAGACACAATCGATGGAAGAACCTGTGGGTAGGGAGGCAAACAAGGAACAAGGATCAGGGCCTGTGAAGGGGGGCAGAGGGAGGACAATGGAAGGGCCAGGGTCTGGCCCTGTAAAGGGGGGAAGAGGGAGGACAAAGGAAGAGCCAGGGTCGGGGCCTGTGAAGGGGGGAAGACGGAGGACAATGGAAGGGCCAGGGTCTGGCCCTGTAAAGGGGGGAAGAAGGAGGACAAAGGAAGAGCCAGGATCGGGGCCATCACGCAGGGGACAGAAGCGGAAAGTGGACGAGCATAGCGACACTACAGACACTGACAGACAGACGACAAAGAAGACGCGATGTAATGGGGATGTGCACAAGGCGGAGACTGGGGTTCAGAGGCGGAGGTCTGTGAGGGGATGTGTGTCTCGTACTGCTACAAGTGATGTGTGTAACTCGGACACCACGAGAACTGAACACACCATCTGTGAGTCGGACAAATCAGGGGTGTTGGGAGCGTCTATGTCAACCATGTTTGATAGCACAGCAGCCATGATGGGACTTGCTGCTCCTAGACCCAGCATAGACGAGTTCTCTGTGGGTAAACCACGGTTTAGGAAGGGAAACTCAGTGCTCAACAGTATTTGTGAAAGTGATAACCACAGTAGGCAGAAACCAAAATATGACAGAAAACCAAGACGAGGTCGGTCCTCATTGTGTCAGTCATCCAGCGAGAATGGGGACGATGAAGCTACGGAGACGAGTATAAACGATACCTCTGGTGTAAGTGATGGACCCTTGCCCACACAGATAAAGCTCAGGAGGGCCAACTCGTTTGCTAATGACACATCTACCTGCCTGCCTGCGTCCTCCCTGACTGGTCGAAATCGTCCTACCATCGTCATGACCAGTCTACACACACAGTGAGTACATCTGCACCTAGCACAAATAGGATGGTCCGATCACTTTCACTTAATGCATGTGGTACACATGTTACCATGGTTACAAGAACTGCTCTAAGAATAAAATGCCTGGCTAAGGAATTAAGGTCACACTAATCATCTGTCATCTGCCATGGCGCTCTGATGTCCTGATGTACAACATTCCATATGGTTCTCTTGGTGAAGACCTTGCTCAAGGGCCAGCGTGTAACGATGTCACTGACTGTGTTCTAGAAGAGGATTGTTCTTGTGGAACATTACACCAATATGAGCCAAGAGCAAATGAACCAAGAACTGTATTAACTTAACTGCTAACAGTGTTCGGTTTCTTAATCTCAAATAGAGACTTTTTGAAAGTTTTTAGTTTTAACTAAACTGCTACCAGGCTTTTGTCTTCTAATCTCCAATACATCCTTTTTGAGTGTTTTGTTATCTTACTTCATTGCATGTTAGCATGGTTAGTTCTTACCATTTACCATTGTTACTGCACAGCGTTAGAAATTGGCACTAGTCCTGTCGTCCCTGCCTGACTGGCCAATAGTTAAGGTGTCATAAGGACAAGTAGAAATTTGCCATTTTTAAGGGGTTTGCTATATGTTATCATTATAAGGACTAGTGGACTAAATATGTTAGTTTCTACCCCTGCTGCATGTACTTGATTTTATTCTACCCCGATGTGAAAGGGCTGGGGTATATAGTTATACCAGGAAATTCCGTCCGTCCAAAGACATTTTTGTATGCGACCTATTACAAGACAACTACTACACAGTGCCAAGTTTGTTTTCAATATTTGGATTTTCTGAAAAAAATACAGCTATTTTTCATTGTTTTTTACTTTGAATTATTAACATTTGTATGACTAATAGAAGAGATTCAGGGCTAAGTTTCATTTTGATATGTGTATTTTCTGAAAAACTATTATTTTTGTCATGTTTTGAACCTAAGAGGTATGTTGGCGTTGAGGTCAGGGGTGTTAGTGAGCCCTGCTTGATTTCCTTTTTAAATGTTCATGGAAAGTGTCAGTTATGATCTACCTCTTTTCCTTCTCCTCCTTCGTCTTATATGCAAATGTTGTTACAGATTAATAATAAATTCATACCAAAAGAACTTCGACAGTTCATGTTATTTTGGAAGTACACATGCTATAAAAGATCTACATAATTTAGTGTATCTGCTTAGTGTTTCCTTAGAGCGCAGATGAGTGAAGGGGGGGTGTGTGTGTGTGTGTGTGTGTGTCAATTTTTGAATTCTGTGTGTGTAGTGATGTGATGTGTGTGTGGGTATGTAGTAGTGTGTGTGAGGAGGTGTGGTTATGTGTAGTGTGGGGTGTGGTTGTGTGTGTGGGGGGGGGGGGGGGGGGGATGTGAGTGTGTGTGGGGGTGTGTGAGTATGTTTGGTGGTGTGGTTGTGTGTGTAGGGATGTGGGGTGTGAGTGTATGTTTGGGTGTTTGGTGGTGTGGGTGTGTATAGGGGTGGTATGGGTGAAAGGGTGATGGTGAAATCATTCAAGGATAGCTTGAGATAATGGTTACCTTGTCTTCCTGCTAGTATTTCTTTATGTATTAAAGAGAAATATTTTGTGTGTCATTGGATTGTATGTGTGATTTGTGGGGTCAACCTTCACAAGATTGGTCAGCAGTGGATCAGGGCTTTTTCAACAGCTCAAATGCTAAATGAAATTTCCTATTTTCATTTTGCCACCATGGAAATAAAAAGACACGTAAAATGAAAGTGGTTAAGTTCTAGACCATATACTGACAGCATGACAAGTTGTTCATGATATCAATCACAAGTTTGTCCGACCCAGACATAATTTTTACAAACAGCTTTCATAAAGGCAGGATACTTCTGAGTGAGAATTTAGGAAACAAACAAACAACATGATCAAACAAGCAAAGGAAACTTTGACTGTGTTCAAAATTAAGCGTCGAAGTACTTCAAGCGGTCCTAAGAAAATGTCATAACCATTATTATGACCCTACTTACACAGTCAGGGTCGCTAGATTCCAATACAACAGGAGCTGACCTCGAGGACCCAAGACTCCCACAATCTCGATCACTGTGACGCTATGTCTGTTTCAGTGAGCAGGAGACCATCATCTCGGTGATCAAGAATCTCGGAGGTTTCCTGATGCAGGACGACGTCTGTGAGACGACCACCCATGTCGTGTACGGGGAAGCCAGACGCACTCTCAACGTTCTGGCAGCCATTGCTCGAGGCTGCTGGCTTCTCCACAAGGAGTGGGTGGGTAGAGCAGGATTCACAAACATTGTACCCTTTACCATGAGTTAACCTGTGTGGATTCTAGACTTAAATCATGTAAACAACATCATCGAACATACAGCTCAAGGACTTGGACCAAGAAATGTAATAAGTCAGTGGCCAAAGTCAATAAGGCAAATAAACAAATCACAACATGCTGTTTGACAGCCTTTAATCAGACTGAACTAAAATCTTTTCTGTTTTTCCTCAGCAGTCTAGTGCTCCAGAAGAAGTTACTTCTTCAAGAATTGACTTTGTTTCATCAACAGCTGACCTTGACACAAACATGTTCAGAGTATCCCCTGATTTTAACCCACCTTTAGTGGCCATTTCTTCAGCGGCATCCTGCATTTTTTGTGTGTGCTAAGTCATGTGCTCACAAAAATCAACAAAAATAGCAGACGAACAATAACAGCAAATGAACGCAGTGCCTTTCGTGATTGGATGAGATATATACAATCTGGCCAATGAACTTTGCGATAAGAAATGCACTTGATTAAGTTAGTAGAGCTCGTGACAGCGTTTGCTGTAGAAAATATGATGCAAAGACATGCACTGCTCAGAATTTCAGTTATGATTTTTGAGGGCTGTGCACTGTTTTGTAAAATCGATTCTCTAAGGACTAATCCTTACTATTGACTTTTTAATTATGAAATTATGAAATGTGTGACACCTTGCTTAGCATTTCCATTGGTCAAAGTCTGACTAGTTACACAAACTATATCTCAAATTGAAATTTTATTGGTCTATGACTGGTGACCAATGGCCATCTGAAACTGGATTTGTAAGATGTCAATGAAACTATGCCATAACTAGGGCCTGTTGGTTAGTGTGTCACACTGTTTCCTAGTGGTGGGATGATACACTGATACATCGGCCGATTGGGTTATTTTACTTCCCGATACAAGTATCGATCACAGTTACACACTAAGTAGAAAATATCGATACGTTAAATGTTTACTTTGGCTGTTACACCAAACACTAATTAGTAGTGAAATTTAGTGGTGAAGAAGTAAATATTTTTATCCATTGCGCCATACTTGACACTGCCAGCTGTAAATCGTCAGTGTGCCATCCTGTCTATGAAAAACATGGCTTATGCACCACAGATAAGAGCACATACAAGAATCGTGATATGTATCGGATCGTGAACAAGATATCGTGATACGTATTGGATCGCACAGTTGGTGTATCGTCCCAGCCCTATCGTTTACCGATGTTTGGCTGTCTTTGCAATGTAAAGTTAGGCTGTCTTTGCAATGTAAAGTTTGGCTGTCTTTGCAATGTAAAGTTTGGCTGTCTTTGCAATGTAAAGTTTGGCTGTCTTTGCAATGTAAATTTTAGCTGTCTTTGCAATGTAAAGTTTGGCTGTCTTTGCAATGTAAAGTTTGGCTGTCTTTGCAATGTAAAGTTTGGCTGTCTTTGCAATGTAAAGTTTAGCTGTCTTTGCAATGTTAAGTTTAGCTGTCTTTGCTTTATAAAGTTTGGCTGTCTTTGCAATGTAAAGTTTGACTGTCTTTGCAATGTAAAGTTTGGCTGTCTTTGCAATGTAAAGTTTGACTGTCTTTGCAATGTAAAGTTTGACTGTCTTTGCAATGTAAAGTTTGGCTGTCTTTGCAATGTAAAGTTAGGCTGTCTTTGCAATGTAAAGTTTGACTGTCTTTGCAATGTAAAGTTTGGCTGTCTTTGCAATGTAAAGTTTGACTGTCTTTGCAATGTAAAGTTTGACTGTCTTTGCAATGTAAAGTTTGGCTGTCTTTGCAATGTGGAGTTTAGCTGTCTTTGCAATGTGAAGTTTGGCTGTCTTTGCAATGTGAAGTTTGGCTGTCTTTGCAATGTAAAGTTTGACTGTCTTTGCAATGTAAAGTTTGGCTGTCTTTGCAATGTAAAGTTTGGCTGTCTTTGCAATGTAAAGTTTGGCTGTCTTTGCAATGTGAAGTTTGACTGTTGAAGGTGTTCAAGTCTGTGGAGGCGGGGCACTGGGTGGATGAGGAACCGTATGAATGCTGCGCTAAGTTCCCCCGGGCCAAGGTGTGTAGCTGTAAACGTGTAATGATTTCTCCCTTTTACATGTCTAATCATGGTAATAGATAACTATAGAGTCTAATGATTACTCTTTCCACCATGCGTACGAAAGTATGCTTATAATGTTTGCTCCCTTTCACGTTCTTAATGAGGTTAGACCCAGCTCGCTCACTCACTCATTCTTTCACTCTTTCTAGGTGGCTAGACAGGAACGTCAGTCCCTGGGAGATGAGTACAAACAGACCTTTTTCAGTAGCTGTGGACTGATGTTTGTCAGCAGTAAATGTTTGCCCCCAAGGGGCTCCCTGGTCAACCTCCTCACCCTGTGTGGGGGACAGGTATGTGCCTGACTGTCTACAGTAAATGTGTGCCCCCTAGGGCTCCCTGATCAACCTCCTCACTCTGTGTGGGGGACAGGTATGTGCCTGACTGTCTACAGTAAATACGTGCCCCCTAGGGGCTCCCTGATCAACCTCCTCACCCTGTGTTGGGGACAGGTATGTGCCTGACTGTCTACAATAAATGTGTGCCTGACTGTCTACAGTAAATACATGCCCCCTAGGGGCTCCCTGATCAACCTCCTCACCCTGTGTTGGGGACAGGTATGTGCCTGACTGTCTACAATAAATGTGTGCCTGACTGTCTACAGTAAATGTGTGCCCCCTAGGGGCTCCCTCATCAACCTCCTCACCCTGTGTTGGGGACAGGTATGTGCCTGACTGTCTACAGTAAATGTGTGCCTGACTGTCTACAGTAAATACGTGCCCTCTAGGGGCTCCCTGATCAACCTCCTCAAACTGTGTGGGGGACAGGTATGTGCCTGATTGTCTACAGTAAATACGTGCCCCCTAGGGGCTCCCTGTTCAACCTCCTCACCCTGTGTGGGGGACAGGTTTGTGCCTGACTGTCTACAGTAAATGTGTGCCCCCTAGAGGCTCCCTGGTCAACCTCCTCACTCTGTGTGGGGGACAGGTATGTGCTTGACTGTCTACAGTAAATGTGTGCCTGACTGTCTACAGTAAATGTGTGCCTGACTGTCTACAGTAAATGTGTGCCTGACTGTCTACAGTAAATACGTGCCCCCTAGGGGCTCCCTGATCAACCTCCTCAATCTGTGTGGGGGACAGGTATGTGCCTGACTGTCTACAGTAAATGTGTGCCTGACTGTCTACAGTAAATACGTGCCTCCTAGGGGCTCCCTGATCAACCTCCTCACCCTGTGTGGGGGACAGGTATGTGCCTGACTGTCTACAGTAAATGTGTGCCTGACTGTCCACAGTAAATATGTGCCTGACTGTCTACAGTAAATACGTGCCCCCTAGGGGCTCCCTCATCAACCTCCTCAATCTGTGTGGGGGACAGGTATGTGCCTGACTGTCTACAGTAAATGTGTGCCTGACTGTCTACAGTAAATACGTGCCCCCTAGGGGCTCCCTGATCAACCTCCTCAATCTGTGTGGGGGACAGGTATGTGCCTGACTGTCTACAGTAAATGTGTGCCTGACTGTCTACAGTAAATACGTGCCCCCTAGGGGCTCCCTGATCAACCTCCTCAAACTGTGTTGGGGGACAGGTATGTGCCTGACTGTCTACAGTAAATACGTGCCCCCTAGGGGCTCCCTGTTCAACCTCCTCGCCCTGTGTGGGGGACAGGTATGTGCCTGACTGTCTACAGTAAATGTGTGCCCCCTAGAGGCTCCCTGGTCAACCTCCTCACTCTGTGTTGGGGACAGGTATGTGCCTGACTGTCTACAGTAAATGTGTGCCTGACTGTCTACAGTAAATGTGTGCCCCCTAGGGGCTCCCTGATCAAACTCCTCACCCTGTGTGGGGGACAGGTATGTGCCTGACTGTCTACAGTAAATGTGTGCCTGACTGTCTACAGTAAATACGTGCCCCCTAGGGGCTCCCTGATCAACCTCCTCAATCTGTGTTGGGGACAGGTATGTGCCTGACTGTCTACAGTAAATGTGTGCCTGACTGTCTACAGTAAATACGTGCCCCCTAGGGGCTCCCTGATCAACCTCCTCACCCTGTGTGGGGGACAGGTATGTGCCTGACTGTCTACAGTAAATATGTGCCTGACTGTCCACAGTAAATATGTGCCTGACTGTCTACAGTAAATACGTGCCCCCTAGGGGCTCCCTCATCAACCTCCTCAATCTGTGTGGGGGACAGGTATGTGCCTGACTGTCTACAGTAAATGTGTGCCTGACTGTCTACAGTAAATACGTGCCCCCTAGGGGCTCCCTGATCAACCTCCTCAATCTGTGTGGGGGACAGGTATGTGCCTGACTGTCTACAGTAAATGTGTGCCTGACTGTCTACAGTAAATACGTGCCCCCTAGGGGCTCCCTGGTAAAACCTCCTCACCCTGTGTGGGGGACAGGTATCTTTGGATTTGAGTGATGTTATGGTCTGGTGAAGTTCCCTGGTACCTGTGTGTTGTGTTCTCGTACTTTGTAACAAGATACACTTCATGGGTTCAACATGTGGGTTATTCGTGAAAACAGGGCTTCTTTGGCGTGAGAGACTAAAGGGGAGATAATTCTGATATTGGTAAGGTGGTAGAGTGTCTACATAGTCCGTAGTTATAACATACACTTCACTATGGAGCACGAGTGCCACACTATTTCAATGTTTCCTGTTGCAGGTGACGAGTTCCGTGTCTCGGTGCAGTGTGTACATCGGCCCCGAGCCCTACCCCGGCAGGAAGAGCATCAAGCCCCTCTGGATACTGGGTGAGATGATGTTGACATGCAGCAGCACTAAGGCCACAAATATAATACAATGTTTCTCATCACTTCCAGATTGACCAATGACCAGGCTTCTTATTTCAGTCACATCCTTGTCGACCTGGCCTTGTTTTCAAACAGAATGAAAGAACACAGCCAGGGACACTAAAAGAGAGAAATATTTAATTCCAGGTGCCATCAGGAAAATGTTGAAAGTACAAGAAAGCTATATGATCTCTGGGCTATTGTGAATGTATACCACATGGTTGTCACACAGTAAAGGAAAGATAACTCTTATTGAAGACTAAAATCTAAATTGTAGAAAATTAGGAATGGCTGAGTTTGGAACTGAAAAAAGCAGAATTGAACCGCTTAGTGTCTGAAGACAATAAGCAACATTTCTTTTTCATCGTTTGGCCTAATTTAAAACCCTGGATCGTCTGAAGCACCAGTGCCCTTAGCCTTATAAAACATGTTAATTACTTTATAGAAGAACCAGCTGTTGGAAATAGAAATATGCATTTACTGTGATCATGAAACTAATACATGCAATGTGCTCTTTAATCATCATCTTGTGAAGATCACATAATATGCTACATTTTGCCCACTTGATTGTGTTAAAACTGTGTGGGCGGTGGGGTAGCCTGGTGGCCAAAGTGTTCACTCGTCACGCTGAAGGCCTGGGTTTGATTCCAAACATGGGTATCATGTTTTAAGCACATTTCTCGTGTGGGCCCACCGTGATATTGCTGGAATATTGCTAAAAGCGGTGATGATTTAATGAAACTCTAATGCAGTGTTTTGACAGGTCCTAGCGAGAATTGTTTTTGCAAGGACATTGATGGGGTAGGCTAATGGTTAAAGTGTTTGCTCATCACGCTAAAGACCCGGTTTGATTCCTTAAATGGTTACAATGTGTGAATCCCATTTCTGGTGTGCCCCACCGTGATATTGCCGGAATATGGCTAAAAGCGGCTTAAAACCACACACACTCACTCACTCACTTTTAAAACCATGATAACAAGTAATTGATTGTCACAAGCATTTTGAGTTCACAAGGTGTCACTGTATATAGTGGCACGCCTACTAGGAGAGTTTCCTAAGTTTCCTGATTTGCTAATAATAGAATGTTCGGGCCTTGTGTTGCATATTTTCTCTGAATGATATCTCCGGTTTCATACGTTTTTTTGTGTGTTGATTAAATAATTGATGTTATTATTGTTTATGTTTATTTATAAATATTGACTTTTATATGTTTTGTGTTTATGGAGGTATAAAAGTAAATACTGTGAGCACACTTAGGGTAAATCAGTGAACACACAGGTTTTTATGTTTATACCTCCATTAAAGCCAAACAAATTTATTGAAGTTAATTCTTAAAAAGAAGCCAGTGTATTATTGAGCAAAAGCTTAAATACGAACTGGCCATTCCATTCAAACAGCTTATTAGCTGCTATAAGAATGTCCATCGTTTGCCTCCAGATTGTGTGATGGAGCAGAGGTTGTTTCCATATGACAAATACATCCTGCACCCCACCAGTCAGCGAGAGAGCAGCCCGGAGTTCTAAACACAGCACAGCCACCTCCACTCATGAAGCAATCAACTACACTCCGGCACCCCACCAGTCAGCGAGAGAGCAGCCCGGAGTTCTAAACACAGCACAGCCACCTCCACTCATGAAGCAATCAACTACACTCCGGCACCCCACCAGTCAGCGAGAGGGCAGCCCGGAGTTCTAAACACAGCACAGCCACCTCCACTCATGAAGCAATCAACTACACTCCGGCACCCCACCAGCCAGCGAGAGAGCAGCCCGGAGTTCTAAACACAGCACAGCCACCTCCACTCATGAAGCAATCAACTACACTCCGGCACCCCACCAGTCAGCCAGAGAGCAGCCCGGAGTTCTAAACACAGCACACTCCGGCACCCCACCAGTCAGCCAGAGAGCAGCCCGGAGTTCTAAACACAGCACAGCCACCTCCACTCATGAAGCAATCAACTACTCTCCGGCACCCCACCAGTCAGCCAGAGAGCAGCCGGGAGTTCTAAACACAGCACAGCCACCTCCACTCATGAAGCAATCAACTACACTCCGGCACCCCACCAGTCAGCGAGAGAGCAGCCGGGAGTTCTAAACACAGCACAGCCACCTCCACTCATGAAGCAATCAACTACACTCCGGCACCCCACCAGTCAGCCAGAGAGCAGCCCGGAGTTCTAAACACAGCACAGCCACCTCCACTCATGAAGCAATCAACTACACTCCGGCACCCCACCAGCCAGCCAGAGAGCAGCCCGGAGTTCTAAACACAGCACACTCCGGCACCCCACCAGTCAGCCAGAGAGCAGCCCGGAGTTCTAAACACAGCACAGCCACCTCCACTCATGAAGCAATCAACTACACTCCGGCACCCCACCAGCCAGCCAGAGAGCAGCCCGGAGTTCTAAACACAGCACAGCCACCTCCACTCATGAAGCAATCAACTACACTCCGGCACCCCACCAGTCAGCCAGAGAGCAGCCCGGAGTTCTACACACAGCACAGCCACCTCCACTCATGAAGCAATCAACTACACTCCGGCACCCCACCAGTCAGCCAGAGAGCAGCCCGGAGTTCTAAACACAGCACAGCCACCTCCACTCATGAAGCAATCAACTACTCTCCGGCACCCCACCAGTCAGCCAGAGAGCAGCCCGGAGTTCTAAACACAGCACAGCCACCTCCACTCATGAAGCAATCAACTACTCTCCGGCACCCCACCAGTCAGCCAGAGAGCAGCCCGGAGTTCTAAACACAGCACAGCCACCTCCACTCATGAAGCAATCAACTACTCTCCGGCACCCCACCAGTCAGCCAGAGAGCAGCCCGGAGTTCTAAACACAGCACAGCCACCTCCACTCATGAAGCAATCCACTACACTCTGGCACCCCACCAGTCAGCCAGAGAGCAGCCCGGAGTTCTAAACACAGCACAGCCACCTCCACTCATGAAGCAATCAACTACTCTCCGGCACCCCACCAGTCAGCCAGAGAGCAGCCCGGAGTTCTAAACACAGCACAGCCACCTCCACTCATGAAGCAATCAACTACTCTCCGGCACCCCACCAGTCAGCCAGAGAGCAGCCCGGAGTTCTAAACACAGCACAGCCACCTCCACTCATGAAGCAATCAACTACACTCCGGCACCCCACCAGCCAGCCAGAGAGCAGCCCGGAGTTCTAAACACAGCACAGCCACCTCCACTCATGAAGCAATCAACTACACTCCTGTACAGGAGAAATCTGGACAATCTCAAAAACTCATTGAGAAATTCACTGTTCACATTAAATAACCCTGCCTTGGAGAAAATAGGCCTTAGATAGAGCTTCTCTCGCCTGATATAACCTCGTTATATCTTTACGACTTTAAGATGATATTGAATTTGACATTTGATGCTGAATTGGGTGGTTTTTGGAAACTGTTTTTAAAATTTATCTGTTGACCATGTTCACCAAAACAAACAAAAACCTTGAAAATTACTCTCGCAATGAGCTGACCTGTCGATACAACTGAACTCCTCTCCACTCCTCACTGTTGCTGTAACATTGGGTTACGTTGCATTTTAAGATTTTTGTGATGTAAAGCACAATCACTGATAATGTGACTGTATCCGCAGGAGCTGATTGTCAGTTTAGCAAATCTACAAGAGTACGTCAAAGCTCTAGCCCTACTGTCTGTTCAGTTGTGAGGGTGGAACTCTTTCCCATCAAGACTTATGCCAGTTCTAAAGTGAATTCAACGGCATTTTCTCATTTACCTCAAATAAATATTAATTGTAAAAATATGTATTGATGCATCATGTTTATTACATTTTGCAACTGGAAATTTTCTGTTGCTAAGCAACATACCGGTAATGAATGTTTTATGTTAAATTGTCATAAAATGAGTTGATGTATATTTTAAGAAGGGTGAAAGTCTTGTATAGTTGGTACTGTCATGATTTAATGAAACTCCAATGCAGTGTTTTGACAGGTCCTAGCGAGAATTCTTTGCAAGGACATTGATGGGGTAGCCTAATGGTTAAAGTGTTTGCTCATCACGCTAAAGACCCGGTTTGATTCCTTAAATGGTTACAATGTTTGAAGCCCATTTCTGGTGTGCCCCACCGTGATATTGCTGGAATATTGCTAAAAGCAGCGTAAACTCACTCACTCACTCTAAATCTGTATGCACAGAAGAAGCAGTATTTTGTGTCTTGTAAAAACCCTGAAATTGCAGAAACAATATTTATCATGTATAAATCTTTGTCAGATTGGTTTACCAATATTAGACTAACTAGTTTTTGACTGAAAGTGATTTAAAAAAACTTAATGTAAGCCAGATACCAGCCAGTCTATTTTTTGTATGAGCTGCAACGTGGTTGTCAATTCTCTCTCCCTCTGTTGCACTTAGACTTTCTACCTCTCATGTGGTCTTTTTTTCCAGTTTGAACATGTATGACCTTGACCTTGTGATGATCTGACGCCTGAAGTATTGTGATATTTTGTTTTTTTACTTGATAACCTGATGAAATACCTGTAGTTATTACATACTCAGTGAAATCTATATACCTGTATTAACCTTTGTTTGTCATCAGGCATTCTTTACAATAACCTTTGTGTAAAGTATATTTAGGAAACAAGAATGAACTGCTTGTATATCAACTTGGTGTTTTGAATGACTATATGATTCTTTACTTACCAGTTATGTCTTTATTATTAGTCATAAATTTTGTAACTTGAAACAATGAAGTTCATTTGTAATACTGTTTTGGTATGAAACAAGACGATTTATGAAACATAAATAAAGCATAATAGTCAGGAGAATAATCTTGCCTTCTCACTTTCATTGAAATGCATGTGTAGGATGATGAAACTATGTCCATCATGATCCATACACCACATTCGTGGATTAATATCAGCTGGGTCTCTGCTGGATCTCCATGGAGAGGCGTGCCTTGGAGCATCTTCCCGAGGCAAGGAAGTCAACTGACTGTAAAAGTCCAACCTCTCGACGGATCTGTAAGGAACCTTCATATGAGTCCCGTACTTACATGACAGTCAACCTGTTAAGATCCGGGGTAGAATAGGTCTTCAGCAACCCATGCTTGCCGTAACAGGCGACTACCGGTAAGCTTGTCGTAAGAGTTGACTGACAGGATCGGGTGGGCAGGCTTGCTGACTTGGTTCATGCATGTCATTGTATCCCAATTGCGTAGATCAATGCCCATGATGTCAATCACCCGAATGTCTGGTCCAGACTCGATTATTTAAAGAACGCCGTCATTTAGCTGGAATACAGCTGAGTGCAGCGTTAAACAAGAAACAAACAAAACATGACCATCCATATTTTCTTACAGAAAACACAACAGTCTACAAGGGGTATACAAATGCCTGTTAACTATCATCAAAAAAGGTTTTAGTGTCATCAATGTTTGAATGAAGTCTGTTCACTACAGCTCAATTGCTGACAACAAATTTAACTTGTGTATGGTTTTAATAAACGAACCATTTTGTTAAGTTTCTTATCACCCAGTGAGCTTATAACGTTTATGGTAGTTGTAATTTTGCTGACTATGCCAATACCCCGCATTCACTCACTCAAAAAGTGATGGTCCATGTCTTACTTGATGAAGGCCACTGCATCCCATGGGTGTGAAGGAATCCCGTTTTCCTATGTTAAGTCTAAGTTTATCAGCACCAATGTTTCTTAGACCTACTCCGAACTTTCCTCCCACATTAGGCTTACACATTGTGATATAGCTGAGTACTCTTGAAAGCACCACTCAATTCTGGTTCAGAGTAAACCTGAAGATTCCTTGTCTGCCTGGGGGAGACACATGAGGGGTAATCAAGAAGCACACCCCTCATCAGTAGCCAACAATCAACCAGGTTTTCTTTCCTGTGAACTTGCACACACCCAGGTCAGAACAGGTCACAAGCAGCCTGTTGCTTGTCCACTAACAGGAGACTGGATTGGATGGGGCGGTCAGACCCAGAGAATTGGCTGGTGCTCACAATATGGACAACTGGCTTGACTAGCCCAGAGTTGGTTGTTTACAGGCCTCTGACATATAGCTGGAATATTGCTGAGTGCAGCATAAAACAACAAACAGGTAGCACACTCACCCCACCACGGGATGGGCGATCCACTTGTTCCTACATCAGTTCGACATCAATAACGAACAAGTTCGAGCTTACAAGTAACCATCCAGTGATGACACATGTTCATAAATCCATTTATTAGTCATAATAAATGATAAATATATGTACAACGTTTTAGATATGGATACAAACTTGAGCATTCTATACATTCATATCAGTAGTGATTTTCACATACACATACACATACACATACACATACACATACACACTCGGTTTAAAAGATGTTGTTTGATGCTGTTTTATGGGTGATCATTCCGATGTCTGATTCACTATCTATCCCCACAATGAGGAAGGTAGCCATTACTTATCACATGGTGAGGTGAGGTGAGGTAAGGTGAGGTGAGGTGAGGTGAAATGGGGCTTAATGTTACGTTTAACATTATTGCACTTACTGCACACTGGCTGCTTGTACTGACACCGAGCTGACCCTTTTTGCCAAACACCAGTCAGGGTAACAAGTACCATCTCTTAACAACTTTTGGTATGATGCGGCAAGGGATCGAACCCCCAACCGTCTGTTCTCCGAGGAGATGATCCACCACAGAGGTGGTCTAGGGGGTGCACTACCATGGAGACAGTCTGGCAAATCTAATAAAGTTGTTATGCAGGGAAATTGCCTACAAAGAGCACTTAAAATTGTAATCCTAGAAAAATCCCTAATTTTTGTCAGCTAAACAAACAAAGGCAAACAAAGGGCTGAAATAATCTTGTACAGACTTCCACAGTACACTCGTGTAAACAAACCCCGAGATGTGTCGGAAGTCCCGTGCCATGACTGGAATATCTGCATTGGACTTGATATCAAAACCAATCTAGATCATCAGCATTGGAACCAAAGGACGTTTATTTGATGTGAGAAAATTATTATGGAGTACAAGATTACATTTTTTCATCGTCTATATTTTAGTCTAGTGAGTCAGATACACACTGAGTATATTGAAGGATGGGATGGTTATCTTAGAACGCACTTGGACCCATTGTCTTCCTGTATAAAACAAGGTGTAAAATGTAAATAAATACAAACAGATTTAACCATGGTGACTGTGCTCCCCTACCCTTGTGATTTTTGCGCGTAGGATGAAGACTGACTTACAGAACTCGTTCACACTGTTTATGTTTGATCACAGGGCCCACATGCACATGGATCTTAGCACTACAACTATCGTAAGTCTATGTTAGAGTGTGGGAGTTACGATCATCTTAGTGCTAAGATCGCCCAGTTGGCCCAGGTCTCTGTACTTTGTGGGGCGGTAGGGTTTGCTTGTCATGTCGAAGGTCTGGGTTAGATTCACCCCCATGGGTACAACTTGTAAAGCCCATATCTGTTGTCCCCACCGTGATATTACTGGAATACTGCTTAAACAGCGAAAAGCCACACTCACTCACTCACTCACTCACTCTCACTCACTCACTCTACAGTTTGTTAGTCTTGTCAAGGCTGGACCAGTCTGAGTGATCCTTCTTCCTATACAGACGGACCCTTCTCATCAAACCTCTGCAACAAAAGATATCCTTTATTTCTCCTGGGTATCACAAAATGTATGCATAAGCCTCATGTTTTTAATAATAAAACATTTAACAAAGCATATCAAACATATTTATGCTTGCGTTACTTGATTACAATCACAATCTTCATTAGATTGGGTAATGGTTGGATTACTGGACATCCATATGATTTGAACTTGCCCATTGCATAGATTCTGTGTCCTCTACTTTTTGTCTTTTTGCAGATTCTTGTTTGAGACCTAAAGCAAAGAAAAATAATTGTATCAGTAAAAGGTGCAATACGTCTGGGTGCAATGGCCCATTGTACCATCAGGAAATATTCCACATTCAGGAACGAATATTCTCTTACACTGAGCCTCAATATAACAGAAATACTGGACAAAGGCCGCATCACATTCCTCATTCATTCCCTCACTCACTATTGGGTTAACATGCAGTTGAAATACTGTTCAAAGTCTTAATTCCTACACTCACTCACCCGTGCTGCGCCCCTGCTCGAGTGCCTGGACAGCCTGCAGACAGTCTATGTATGCTGCCCTACACTCACCCGTGCTGCGCCCCTGCTCGAGTGCCTGGACAGCCTGCAGACAGTCTATGTATGCTGCCCTACACTCACCCGTGCTGCGCCCCTGCTCGAGTGCCTGGAGGGCCTGCAGACAGTCTATGTATACTGCCCTACACTCACCCGTGCTGCGCCCCTGCTTGAGTGCCAGGAGAGCCTGCAGACAGTCTATGTATGCTGCCCTACACTCACCCGTGCTGCGCCCCTGCTCGAGTGCCTGGAGGGCCTGCAGACAGTCTATGTATACTGCCCTACACTCACCCGTGCTGCGCCCCTGCTTGAGTGCCTGGAGAGCCTGCAGACAGTCTATGTATGCTGCCCTACACTCACCCGTGCTGCGCCCCTGCTTGAGTGCCTGGAGAGCCTGCAGACAGTCTATGTATGCTGCCCTACACTCACCCGTGCTGCGCCCCTGCTTGAGTGCCTGGAGAGCCTGCAGACAGTCTATGTATGCTGCCCTACACTCACCCGTGCTGCGCCCCTGCTCGAGTGCCTGGAGGGCCTGCAGACAGTCTATGTATGCTGCCCTACACTCACCCGTGCTGCGCCCCTGCTGGAGTGCCTGGAGAGCCTGCAGACAGTCTATGTATGCTGCCCTACACTCACCCGTGCTGCGCCCCTGCTCGAGTGCCTGGAGGGCCTGCAGACAGTCTATGTATATTGCCCTACACTCACCCTTGCTGCGCCCCTGCCCGAGTGCCTGGAGGGCCTGCAGACAGTCTATGTATATTGCCCTACACTCACCCTTGCTGCGCCCCTGCTCGAGTGCCTGGAGAGCCTGCAGACAGTCTATGTATGTTGCCCTACAGGTATGGTCGCCACACGGCACTGGGTACTTGGTGTCCTGGTAACAGGCAGGGTTCACATAATCATTACAAAACATCATCAAACTGATCACCCCCACGGGGAATGCAGGTCAGAGAGTATTCAATAACTGGAAAGAGATGTTCATCAGATGTTGACCTGTGTCACTGTTTACACAACGGACCATCCTTTCATTGGTTGAATGCGACTCACAGTGCAAGGCCCCTTGAAGTCACTTCCGACACACCTGGAGACGAGGTTAAAGCCATAGGGCGTCCTGAAACACAGGTTGTGGAAGAAGCTGAGTAAAATATAAATCAAATGTATCTGACTGAAGATAAGGCAAAAGAAACCATCATTTTCTGACAGAAGAACACGAATGAATGAAGTGTCGTAAAATCATGACAAATTTACAGCTGCTTTGGCATCTTTGGCTGGGAAATTTGCTGACTGAAGTGTCATAAAATCTTCATCCTATGCGCGTGGTAATGTAAGTCATTTAACTTCACATTTTGAAATATGTTTGAACTTGATTCGAAACAATCCTTACTTTGCATCTGACTTGCAATGTCCAAAATCATCCACTGTCCTCTTGAAATTCATCAACATTGCCATGATCTGAAAGTTCAACGTGAAAAGGGCAGTGAGTGTGGGGAGACGAGGATGCTGGGGACATTGATAGAGATTCGGCTTAGGACTGTATCATATTTTGCGGTCACCTCCCCATGTTTTCATCCGTGTCTCTATGGGCAACATTACTGAAGCATGCAGCTGTCTTGGTGATGGAGTGAATGGTGTCTTATGTGGATGCCAGCAGTATTTCAGCTGGATGATTGCAGCCTCTTTTGAGGTTGAGTCTGGACCAGGCAATAAAGCATGACTCCTCCCAGGTGCTTGGGGATGTAAACCCTTGGCAGTTGGGGTCAGAAATGTCTTTCCTCGCTCCTCGTGTCTTAGATCCCCAAGGTGAGGTGAGGTGAAAGTCGGGGGTTTAACGTCGTGTCAAAGATTATTTCATGTGTGTGTGGCTCCTTGTTAGAGTTTCCGGACTGATGCCGATTTTATAGTGCCAGCCCACTGCAGTTTAACATGAAAACCCTACTCAGGCACAGTATGTTGACTCTGAGCCGACAAGTCCTTGTTTTAGCCCCTTAGCGGCTGGGGATTGAACCCTGGACCTTCAGCGGACGCTGTACCACTAGACCACGGAGGCAGTCACATCCTGATGCATAACCTTGGAGTCATGCTTTATCCTACACATACCCAGAGCAATGCTCACGCTGTCATCCACTGGTTTGCCTGGTCCAGACTCAACCATGTCACAGGCTGCAATCATCTAGTTGAAATACTGCTGACATCAGCATAAAACACCATTCACGCTGTCAACAAGTGGCCAAGTGTGCATAAACCAAACCTATCTTTAGAGTGAGTGAGTGAGTATGGTTTTACGCCGCTTTTAGCAATATTCAAGCAATACCAGGCCGGGGGACACCAGAAATGGGCTTCACACATTGTACCCATGTCGGGAATCGAACCCGGGTCTTCGGCGTGACGAGCGAACGCTTTAACCACTAGGCTACCCGACCGCCCCCCTATCTTTAGAAATGTAACCCACAGGGGCATGAATATAGGTGATGTCATTTTCAGTAATTCTTACTCTGCATTGGCTAGTTCATTATAGATCTTGCATTGCTTATATTGTCTTTGAAAAGGTCCACAGTAACATGACATCATATGAACCCATTGTTGCCAATAACTTAAGGTGGCATCCTGAAGTTACAAATGTCATTCCAGTAACAGAGTAACAGAGCTGATCTCTCCTCTTGTTGTCAGGAAACCCACATTTTTTTACATTTTCTCAAACAGAAAATGAATGGGTAATGTAACCTAATAATAACCTACTTCCAACTCTAAACTACCAGTGATCTGTCCCTTGTGAATTAGTTGAAAGATTGTTTAAAATCAGGCTAAGGTAATTTTTTATCATGCCTTTAGCCTTGAAATGGTGATCACTGCCTTGGAAAGACGTTATATTTGACAGGTACAGATGTGTATGAACCAGGAGTTGTCTGCCCACCTGGTACGCTGCTGAGGACATCTTGTTGAAGGTGAGATCTCGGCTGTCATAGTCAATGTATTCAAGCCTTCCTGCCCTAAACACTGCAACAGAGTCAAGCAAGGGAGTGAATAGGTGAATATTGATGAATGCAACATCAGCAACTTTTCAGTTATTTGGGGCAATAATTTTTCCTGCAAGGCAAATAGCAAGTCAAGGTGTTTTTGACATGTCATAATATTGTTATAATTGAGTTGCCTGTGCAAGAATCATTTATTGATACTGCTGGAATATTGCTGATTCAGGTGTCAAACAACATACACCTTCACAGACATTTTTTAAAGGATATGACTATTTGTCAAAGGCCCACATTTGTAAGAAAACCTTTCCATTTTTAGGTGATTAAGATGTGGTTGGTTCATGATGAATGAGACGACTGATCTCAATTTCCTCTTTCAGACTGCCCTGCCTGGAGCTCGGCATTCATGGGTAAACAAGGACTGGCTGGCTTGGAGTCTGAGCGGGGGCACAGGTGGCCCAGTCGTCTTAGGCGTCGCAATTCGCTGTGCAGAATTGCGTCCCTTGGGCACACCAGAAACCTATGATTGTGGGTTCGAATCCCGGTTCGCCCCGATTATGTTTCTAGGTTTGTCAGCACCATACCCGTGCTCGTGGGTTTCACCGAAGTGGTAAACGTCTGAGACCTGCATCACTTCGGGCTTTCCTCCCACATTAAGCTGACATGCCGTGATATAACTGGAATACTGTTAAAAGCGGCGTTAAACCAAACTCACTCACTCACTCACTGGAGTCTGAGCAGGATATCCATGTTAAACTGTGGCGTGATAATTCAGTTGGCTACCGCTATAAAACCGACATCAGTCCAGACTTGTACAAGCAGCCACACACTTGTGCATTCATGTTGCTATTTAAGTGACATAATCTTGAACGTGATGTTAAATCCCATTTCCTGTTACAGAGGACACCCTAACTAATAGCATGTTTCATCCTGATATCAAGTGGAGCCAGTCATCTGTGTCTGTCTTACCAATATTCCACGGCGCCATGTCTTCATATAGAGGCAGCTGGAGAAACTCCGAGTAAAACTTCTCCTTGATGGGAGACACAAGACCCATCCTCAACAGAGCAATCAGGGACACGGCTGAAATTGAACAGATCCAGGGGATGTCACACAGATATACCTTCAATGTGTGTGTGTGTGTGAGAGAGAGAGAGAGAGAGAGAGAGAGAGAGAGAGAGATAGAGAGAGAGAGCATGTGTGTGTAGTGTGTCTGAGAGAGAGAGAGAGAGAGAGAGAGAGAGAGAGAGAGAGCATGTGTGTGTAGTGTGTGTGTGTGTCTGAGAGAGAGAGAGAGAGAGAGAGAGAGAGAGAGAGCATGTGTGTGTGTGTGTCTGTGTGTAAGTATGTGTGTGTAGTGTGTCTGTGTGTGTCTGTGTGCATGGTGTGGGTATGTGTGCATGGTGTGTTTCTGTGTGTGTGTGGTGTGTCTGTGTTGAATGTCTGTGTGTAAGCATGTGTGTGTAGTGTGTCTGTGTGTGTGGTGTGTCTGTGTGTGTCTGTGTACATGGTGTGTGTCTGTGTGCAAGGTGTGTTTCTGTGTGTGTGTGGTGTGTCTGTGTTGAGTGTCTATGTGTGTGGTGTGTCTGTGTTGAGTGTCTGTGTGTAAGCATGTGTGTGTAGTGTGTCTAGTGTGTCTGTGTGTGTGGTGTGTCTGTGTGTGTGGTGTGTCTGTGTGTGTCTGTGTGCAAGGTGTGTTTCTGTGTGTGTGTGGTGTGTCTGTGTTGAGTGTCTATGTGTGTGGTGTGTCTGTGTTGAGTGTCTGTGTGTGTGGTGTGTGTCTGTGAGTGTGGTGTGAGATTGCAATCAGTCACACCCCACCCCTCCTCATTCCTATCAACACTTGTTAACATCCCTGGAGTCAGTCCTAGCTACATTTATCCTTTGTGTAAATATTTCAACCCTGACTGGGAATCAGTTACTAACTACTGCTTATTATTGTATTATTTATAGCCACATTTATCCAAACACATGTTTGGTTTGTTTGTTCAAATTAGGAGAAAAACAAACTGAGTCTTTAACCTAGAGTCATGCTACCTATGTGCAGTGTATGCTTTCAAATGTAAAATGTTTTATTGTGAAGCATGGACGTCAGTGTGTTGCCAACAGACCAGGGACACCTGTGATACATCAACTGTTCCATCACCTGTAGCCTTGGGTATAATGGAGAGTGGCGATAAGTAAAATTTAAATCCCAGTTTCCCACTAAACTGCAGAAATTCTGCCCCATGATGACTGCGACAACAATAAACCCGACAAATAACAGGACAAGGAGCTGATGACAGCAGCAGCTGGGGATCTGTCTAATGAAGAGTATTTATAAACCTGATCTAAATTATAAATAACAAATAACTTCTTGACAAATACATATGTTTGTTCCCACCAGCGGCCAAGATTATTCATCCCAAACAATCTGTTAACCAATGAAATAGACCTTGGACCTTCACTTAAAAATTATGCATCTGTGGTCAGAAGCACAAATGCAAATCTGTAAGTAACATATTATAAAGGTATTAATATTATCTACAATTGATTTTGAGCATATAAAACAGACAAATACAAACCATTGACAGTGCCATATGGTATTTTGAAGCCGTCGTTGTTGCGGACTAAGTAGACAGTGTAGCTGGAGCTGTTGTGGCCGATGCAGTGCAGCGTGTACTTCCTGGAGTGGCCGTCCAGGTTGTAGTCAAAGTGGTGATCCACCTGAAGAATACAAGCTATCTACACACCATTCTCCGTCGCCTAGTGATGGCTACAATAAGTGCACTCTTCCATTGTTTAAAGTGCAAGGTTATTCCTTTATGATAATTAAGCCAGACAGAGTTTTGCAGTCTATGGATGGGGACATATAAGGGACATAACTCTGCACAGACTGTGCTTGCTTTCAGATAAGGGACACAACTCTGCACAGGCTGTGCTTGCTTACAGATAAGGGACACGACTCTGCACAGTCCATGCGTGCTTATAGATAAGAGACACAACTCTGCACAGTCCATGCATATTCACAGATAAGGGACACAACTCTGTACCTTGTGCAATTTGCACAAAAACACCAACTGTGTACATAAATTACCCTCAATCCAAAAACTGCTTCTAATACAGTGCCAGCTATATGCCTGTGCCATCCATGCCACCATTTCAAGTTGGCACAACCCAATAAAGGTTGAATTTAAAGGTCAAAGAGCAAGAGACAAGACCTCAAACATCATTGCTGCCCCATTTTCAAAACAAAGCAGTTATCACAATGAGCATTATAAAATGTATGGTATCTTTTGCATTGCATTCTCACTCACAAGTAATAGGAGAAATGTTTTGAAATATTTAATGACCAGTAAAATCAATAATAAAAAATTACATATATTTCTTCTGCAAGCATATTTAGAAACATAAATGCAATCTCATTAAAATCAGGTTTGTTTAGCGGTAGCCTGAACTAGATCAGATTTTATCATCCAAAACTGGCTCCCACAGGAGATATCACTTGGGTGAGATCAAGCGATATCTACACTGTAGATATCGCTGCAATGAAATTGCATCACAATGCTTTGCAGACCATTGTGACGTCATTGGTTACCATGACGTCACAATCAAATGACATCACTAATGGCTCTGCTACTGAAGCTGTCAGCAGTATTTTTCACACTTAGACACTGCTTATTACTGTCTAAAAATTGGAAGAATGATGTTGGATGATAAATAAAATCTCACCCTCGTGTCTTTTGAAATCAAATATATCAACACTCGTTGATAAAAGTGGAAAAAATCCTCGGCAAGCCTCGGAGTTTTCCCACTTTTATCAACTCGTGCTGATATATTTGATATCAAAAGACACGAGGGGTGAGATTCTCTATTTAATGAGATTGACATAAAAGAAACCAAGCAAACAAGTGACATGTGGTAGTCCATCCTCAATTATCGAGGGTATTATATCTCTACTCTATTACCGCCGTAGCCTCGTTTATAAAAACAACGTGAGTCCAGGATATTTTTCCTGCATCATGGAGGATGACTGTAGTGATCCTTTGCCCACCTCTGTCCACACTCACCTTCAACTTCAGTCGCTTGATGTCAACTCTCACCAGTTTCCATGGCAACTGAGCTCCATCCGACAGCAACTGTGGTGAGAGGATCTTTGCAGCTACCTCAATGTCAACATCAGCCTTGGCACTCTGTAAAGCAAGATGCTACATTCACTTGGGATCAGGATGTCATCTGTTATGTGGATATATATGTAACATCCAATACTGGATTTTACACCAGATATACACCGTACGATATTTGTGTATATATCTCCAGTTGGAGATATTTTTTTCTTTATTTTGATTGGTTGCCTGATTGTTGTTCTGATCAATGATTGTTCGATTGACATAAGAGTTAGCATGAGATATAAAAAAAATCAAATTTAATCCTAAAGATTCTATTTTACCATTTAATAAAAACAAAACACTGGCTGTAAATAACTACAATACTGCTGATGTAAGCAATATTCACTCACACATTGCTGCTTAAAATACACTCTACATATTCCAACAGTGTCATAGCGTAGTAATGCTATGTACAAGTTTATGCCACTTTTCTCTTGTGACCCTTGAAGGAACGTTGCCTCTCCTACACACTGGCGGTATTATGATCAAGTACAAGAAAAAACGTGTGTCAATAGTTTCACGCTCCATGAAAGGCTGTTTTGATTTTCAGATGATCTCAAACACTAACTTGAGTCTCAAATAAGTGCATTGTTCTGTTACATAATGCTAAAGAATGATATTGAATAACAAAAAGATACTCTCATGATTGATTGATTGATTGATTGATTGATACTTAATCAGTTAATTTTAACATTGTGTAATATGTACACAGAGTCAGTTATGTTAATCAATACAAATCATCTTGTCAATCTGCATTATATAAATGTCTATTCATCTAACTATCTCTCTTTATTCATTCATCCATCCATTCCCATTAATTTAATAAAAACTAGTTAACCCAGACAGTTAATTTACTCAATACAACAGAGACTCCTCCATTGAATAGAGGGTACCGATGCTCAACCCTACGGAGTCCACTCATTGACTTGAACGAGCCAGCTCATGTTTCACAAAGCCAGCCACTTGAAGCAGCTAAATGTCTAGTGTGGACCAGGCCAATGACGACAAGCTCCGACAACACTGCTAGGGTTGGGTGAGTTCATTATCTGGCTGCTGTACAGCATTCCTGAATCAGCTGGTGTACCTGGTTGCCAGGGGTTACAAGGTAAATAACCCACAACAAAGGACTATTCCACTAGCTACAATGCAGAGGTTGTGTGTACAGTGTAATGGGTCAATATGTCCATACAGGATAGCTATAATGAGGTTATTCAAACACAAAGGGAGGACCACAATCACTGTAAACTTAAGCTGTGTGTATATGTGTCGTAAAACAAAAAATAATAGATACCCTGGGGAAGCACAAATTTTGTATCATTATTACTATTGGTTTTTTTATATAATTATCATTATCATTATAATTACAACAACAACAACAACAACAATAATAATTGTTGTTGTTGTTGTTACTATATTTGTTATTAAATGCATTTTTTAATTTAAAAAAAAGTTTTGTTGTAACCACCATTATTCCTTTGCTCACATGATTTTGACCTTTAATTAATATGATCAGTATAATGACTATCTTTGTAATCACTCAATATATCAAATTTCATTTCTAAACAGAGATTAACACTTTAGTTTAAATCACAACAAAGAGGGGAAAAACTCCCCCTGAAAATCATCTAATACCTCTCCCTGGAAATCACCTTCTATCTTACTGTCAAATCTAAATCAGTTAAGTCCTTGTCGTAGATGTAAATGTTTTTTTCTGTGTCAATAGTAACCAGACAAACAAGTGACACATTCCTTGTGCAACAACAATAACTGTGATGTGTTCTATAAACATGACATGTCTCCCACAACATTGACTCAGTACAGCTGTAGTTGATATCAGTAATAAACCCGTTCTGCAAGTCCCAACCTCTGCCAGAACAAGCACCTGTTCCTCTACAACCCGCACACAGAACTTGTCCGGCAACTTTGTCCAAACAAGTTGGCAAAGCCTGGGAATTAGGTATCGAACAAAATCAATAACAAATCAACCAATATTGATCATCTTGGAGCAGGTTTCTGCAGGGACGGTCTGGAACAAGTTCTCGCCGAGCTTCAACATGATCTGGGAGCCAGAGTGAGGCTGCCTCACTCTGACACTCAGCCTGGTCGTGGTCCTGACATGCCTCAGTCGACTGATCACCAATATTGATAGGTCATCAAAGATCAATCGCTGATTGGTATTGGAAATACTCAATCGCAGACGTGGTTGGGACTTGTTCTCCAGTGGACTCTACCAATATTGGTAGAGGCTATGTGTTATTGAGGGGTGGAAGGTTGTGATATGGAAAGACCTGTTTGATGAGAATGATTTTGACTGTGAGACAATTCCTGCTTTGACATGAATGTGTTTGTGCTTTGTATGAATGTTGTTGACATGAGGAGAGCTTTGATCTGAAGGATTATCACGGTGAAATAAACAAACCAGGTTTGACACATCAGCATATTTAGTACCTATGTTGGAAATTTGAAATATTTTTATATAACTTCTTATCTAAAATAATGTCTATATGAAATGTATATTACATACCCATATGACTATTCAGATATTTTGAAAATATGCATTCATTCAGCTTCACCAGTAGGGGGGGGGGGGAATGTGGTGTTTGGGGTGGTGTGACAGGGAGGTGGTAGTCTTGTGTTTGGGGTTGGGGTGGTGGGGAGGGGGTAGTTTGGTGTTTGGGGTGGTGTGATAGGGAGGGGGTAGTCTGGTGTTTGGTGGTGGGGTGGTTGTGAGGGGGTAGTCTAGTGTTTGGGGGGGAGGGGGTAGTCTGGTGTTTGGGGGGGAGGGTGTTGGGGAGGGGGGTAGTCTGGTGTTTGGGGTGGTGTGATAGGGAGGGGGTAGTCTGGTGTTTGGGGGTGAGGGTGTTGGGGGGGGGGGGGTAGTCTGGTGTTTGGGGTGGTGTAATAGGGAGGGGGTAGTCTTGTGTTTGGGGTTGAGGGTGTTTGGGAGGGGGGTAGTCTTGTGTTTGGGGGTGAGGGTGGTGAGACCGCGTAGTCTGGTGTTTAGGGGTGAGGGTGGTGAGCAGGGGGTAGTCTATTGTTTTGTGTTGGTCGGTCCCTCCTCAGAAAATTATTATGTAACACACAGTTTTGCAGTTTTGTCTGACATGAGCAAACTGGATATTTGGCTTAACTCCGTGTCAGGAATCAGCCTAATCATGAACACATAATGCCATTTAGAAAGTGGTCAAATGTAACAAATGTTTTATTTGGGATAACACTAGTCTGGATCACCTAATTTGTGTACCCCACTGACAAGTGTACATAGTCACGGCTCCCAGGGCCGAAAGCTATGAACACACAGTGCCATTTAAGGGTACACAAAGTATGTGTGGAAGCCTCGGTGGCTGAGTGGGTTAGATTGCTGACGTTGTGTGCTTGCGATTAGGTGCCTCACTCTGGCAGTGTAGGTTCGAATCCCTGATAGGACTCAACCCAAAAAAGTACGAGAATCTGTACTACTAAAGTACTTTAAACTAAGAGTTATCCCAAATATAACATTTTTTACATTCTCATCATTTTAACAGAAATATAACTCCTCAACTTGTGTGTCATCACATCTGCACCGGTATATACATGATAGGTAATAAATGGGGGTCTTCTTAAGTAGAATAAACAATGTTTCAACCTTAATCCGTATTCCACCACTCTCACTAGCAGCTCCTCACAAGCCACATACTTCCCTTCCTCCACCCCTCCTCAGCACCACACCATCTCCACCAGCACTACCCTGATCACCTACACACCACACTATCCCCCTCATCACCATCTCCAGAGAAACACTTCACCCCTCACCCTCCACACACTACACCACCTTCCACACACAGCACTATCCCCCTCACCAACCCCCTCACCAACAACCCCCCCCCCCCCCCCCCACCCACACACACACAACACTACCCATCCCCAACCCCCTCCACAATATCCCCCTCCACCCCACACTATCCCCCACCCCCTCCACACACCACACTATCCTCCCCACCAACCCCCCATACCAACCCCCTCCACTATCCCCAAACCCCTCCACACTATCTCCCCCCCTCCAACCACCCCCAACCCCCTCCACACTACCCAACCCCCCCGCCACCCCCTCCACACTATCCTCTCACCCACCCCCTCCACATCCCACACTATCCCCCCCAACACCCAACCCCCTCCGCACACCACACTATCCCCCTCATTAACACCCCAACCCCCTCCACACTATCCCCCTCACCAACCCCTTCCACACACCACACTATCCCCCTCACCAACCCCCTCCACACTATCCCCCTCACCAACCCCCAACCCCTTCCACCCTATCCCCCTCACCAACCCCTTCCACACACCACACTATCCCCCTCACCAACCCCTTCCACACACCACACTATCCCCCTCACCAACCCCCTCCACCCTATCCCCCTCACCAACCCCTTCCACACACCACACTATCCCCCTCACCAACCCCCTCCACACTATCCCCCTCACCAACCCCCAACCCCTTCCACACACCACACTATCCCCCTCACCAACCCCCAACCCCCTGCACACACCACCCTATCCCCTCACCAACCCCTTCCACACACCACACTATCCCCCTCACCAACCCCCTCCACACTATCCCCTCACCAACCCCTTCCACACACCACACTATCCCCCTCACCAACCCTTTCCACACACCACACTATCCCCCTCACCAACCCCCTCCACATTTTCCCCCTCACCAACCCCCAACCCCTTCCACACACCACACTATCCCCCTCACCAACCCCCTCCACACTATCCCCCTCACCAACCCCCAACCCCTTCCACACACCACACTATCCCCCTCACCAACCCCCAACCCCCTCCACACACCACACTATCCCCCTCACCAACCCCCAACCCCTTCCACACACCACACTATCCCCCTCCACACTATCCCCCTCACCAACCCCCAACCCCTTCCACACACCACACTATCCCCCTCACCAACCCCCTCCACACTATCCCCCCACCACCCCCCTCACACCAATGCAAGTGTGATATACACTATCAATGATTTCTTTGCGATATGTGACTCTCACCTGGAACAGAAACTGGTTCTCCACATTGTGGAACTGTGTTACTGGATGATGTTCTGCATGGAACAGGTGCTGAAACAACAATAGGGAGCAAATATAGTAAAACGTGTCTGTCATTACACTTTTCATTACTGTTTTTAAATAACAAGCTCCAGATAAGTTGATGATGTGATTTGGAGGTGAACAATATACACCAAATTAGCACAAAGGCACTGATCACCAGGTACATTCAAATCGTCTGCATATGGGGCAAAAAAAATCTTCCTAAAATACAAATCAGTTGAAGCTAGGCAACGTCGGTTGCAGAGAGTTCTTGGATGGGTGACCGCATTTCAGCAGCTTGACTGAAAGTTTCTAGGGCTTTGCTCCTGCCCCATGCTCCAGCACATGCAGCACATGTGGTGTCTCCTAGGGCAAGTGACTTCATCTAAATGTGCCTCTGTTCACACAGACATGAATGGGTACCCGGTAGGATGTGATGGCAATGTGGTTGTTAACCTTCTAGCGCCTAACAGGCAGCTTGGGTTGTATACTCCCCAGGGAGCTGAGAATGATTGTTGAGTGCACACTGATCCAGTGACTGGGGAAATAATAGGGCTTTGAGCATGCCCCTGTGTGGTGTGGAAATATGAGCAACATAAATGGTCTATTATTATTATTATTATAAATGATGTTATATTTAGATATCTAAACCATGTTTAGAAAAGGTTCTGACCTCAGGCATTTGCCTGTGCCATTCCTTGGTTTACAGATCCAATGACCCTAATGCCAGTTTTATAGTGCTAGCCCACAGAGATACCAAGCTGAAGTTTAACATGAATACCCCACTCAGACACAGTATACTGACTCCGAGCCGACCAGTCCTTGTTTTAGCCCCTTTATGCCAAGTGCCAGGCATGGTAACAACAAGTACCATCTTTTAACATGTTTTGACATGGAGTGGCCAGGGAATGATCCACAGACCTTCTGCTCTCCATGCAGATTCTCTACCTATATCACCACAGAGTCGGCCCTGTCCCTCTTGCATACAATCTTCAAGATCTACTCAGAATAAGTTCTGTATTTATTTGTGCCTCACAGAAAGGTTGTTGCCCGTCTCCTGCTGATCTTGGTGCAGGAATTCCTCCCGGTAAAACGTTGCCGCTGCAAGGGACAGAATCTGAAACAAAATCTCACCCTAAAATGTTTGCTTTTCCCATATGATAAAGTCCTCTTTTCATTTGGGTTAAGCCGGCTTATTCCATCACCTACATAACGCCTTTGGTAGCAGTAAAGTAGTGATGTTGCATGATTTCGCTGTAATCTGCATACCAGCTCATCACTTGCATCTAGTTTGTACAACATACTGGCCAATTTGAAAGATTTGTGTAATGTGATAGTCACATGAACTAGTGAAACTAGAGAATTTAGTTCCAAAAGAGATTCCTCCTTCCTCTGGCCTGAAAGAAATAGACTATATTTACATTGTTTACTTGACTCATACCTGTCACCTTTTCTGAAGCAAGAATGTGAACTGACTACAAAAGTCCCTTGCCAATAGGTCCAAAGACTACAAAAGTCCCTTGCCAATGGGTCCAAAGACTACAAAAGTCCCTTGCCAATAGGTCCAAAGACTACAAAAGTCCCTTGCCAATAGGTCCAAAGACTACAAAAGTCCCCTGCCAATAGGTCCAAAGACTACAAAAGTCCCTTGCCAATGGGTCCAAAGACTACAAAAGTCCCTTGCCAATAGGTCCAAAGACTACAAAAGTCCCTTGCCAATAGGTCCAAAGACTACAAAAGTCCCCTGCCAATAGGTCCAAAGACTACAAAAGTCCCCTGCCAATAGGTCCAAAGACTACAAAAGTCCCTTGCCAATAGGTCCAAAGACTACAAAAGTCCCTTGCCAATAGGTCCAAAGACTACAAAAGTCCCTTGCCAATAGGTCCAAAGACTACAAAAGTCCCCTGCCAATAGGTCCAAAGACTCCAAAAGTCCCTTGCCGAACTAGGCTGGAATTTCCAGGCGCGATTGTAGTGCCACCAGTGGCTATGTCCCTTCTTTGTCCCGCCTATTGAAAAATTAAATTCTACCTCTTATATCACTTGCAATTGCTTCAAACAAAATGGTGTTCCCAAGTCAAGACAATCTGATAGATAATCAAGATCTATGTTGTAATAAAACGGGTCTCGGTACCTCGCCAAGTGCATCAAATCATTTGAGCACCTTGATTAAAAAAATGAAAAGATTTGGGAAATATCTGTTGATGCCCAGTTGACGACTGTACACTTGCTTTGCAAATCCTGCGGTTGAAATCTGCATGTTGAAATCAATGTTTACTAACTGGATGTCTTGTTCATTGTGTGATATTGATTGGACTATGCATAGATTCCAGCCAAAATTTAACTCTTGAATTCCAGCTTAGTTCGGCAAGGGTTGAAACTGGACTTTTTACGGCCAGTAAACTCCCTTACCTAAGGAAGGTGCATACCTGTATGAGTGACATGTTATATTGATGTTGCAATATTCCGGCAAGATCATGACTGGGGACATCAAACATGGCTTCACATATTGGGAAGGGAACCTGCACCTTTGGAGTAACAAGCAAACACTTTAGCCACCAGCCTACTCCACCACCCCTTTATCCTTGTGTGCAGGACAGAGCAAGTACACAGTTATGCAGGTATTACCTTGCCAGATGGCACCTGTATGAAGGACGTCACACCTGTAGCTATCACCTGTCCAATCAGGAGATCAAAGCTGGGTCGCATCACTCTGTTCATCAGCCCAAGGATCTCATCATAACCTGCCATGAAAATATCAAACTACAAGACTGGGAACAAATGGACAACATTGGATTCTCATGGGACAACACAACAACAAACCGGGTCAAATGTTGTGTCGGGGGCAGCATGCACAAGTAAGTGTTGAGTTGTCCTCAACACAACACAACATAACTCAACACAACTCAACATGACTCATCACAACACAACAAAACTCAACACAACACACACAACATAACTCAACACAACAAAACATAACTCAACACAACAAAACATAACTCAACATAACACTATATAACTCAACACAACACTACATAACTCAACACAACACAACATGACTCAACACAACACAACAAAACTCAACATAACACTACATAACTCAACACAACATAACTCAACATGACTGATCACAACACAACAAAACTCAACACAACACAACATAACATAACTCAACACAGCTCAACGCTACATAACTCAACACAATACTACATAACTCAACACAACACTACATAACTCAACATGACTCATCACAACACAACAAAACATAACTCAACACAACATAATAACACAACTCAACACAACACTACATAGCTCAGCACAACATAACACAACTCATCACAACACAACAAAACATAACTCAACACAACACAACTCAACACAACACAACACAACTCAACACAATGGACAGGACTTGTTTCCCCCCCAAGTGATGTGTACCAGTATCATATTTAGTACTAATGACACAAAAGATCTTTCTAATGACTTGGCATAAGGGGTCAGAACAGAACACCGCTCACCTAGATATTGGTAGCGCAGAAAGTCGGGGCACTTCATGAGTTTTGTCACCAGTGTAGTGTCCAGGGGCATGACGTTCACCACCATGTTGGTGATGTTCTGTTCCAGTACCTCCTGGAGGAGGGTAGCTGCAGTATCGGCCGCCGACACCAGGCTCACGAACGTGCTGTTGGGGTACTGCGGTGCCAGCTGAACTCCGATGTTGTCTGATACAATGATATACAACTTAAGATGTAATGTAAGAATCAGATCTGTTACTTCTCTCCACTTGGAACTGACAACCCCCACATGAAGTGATACTATTTGGACATTCAACCACCCATTCCGTGTGGAGGTGTCTAAATACTTGGTGTGAGAAAGCAAAGCATTCAGACCAGCATGTTTGATTTCTGTATCTCAAAATGAATGTAACTTAGCAGTTCCGAATGGAGAATAATAATGGCCACACTATAGACGTTGGGTAGGTAATTTGCCATCGCACAGTTTTCTCTCTAGGGAACATACATATTCTGTGTGTGTTTTTTTGTCAAAAATAAACATTTCAGGGAGTCATATGGTAAAGAAATGAATTCATTTTTGAAAGCCGACATCTGATGGGTCAAGATTCCATGCACTCACTTTACATACCTTTGCTGTTGTAATCCAGGAATGAGAAGGACCCTCTCTCCATCTCCTGGACCAGCAGGGTTGTTGTTCTCTAGAGATGGAGAAATACTTTTTCAATTTGTGAACCACACCCATGCAATCATAACAAACATGGCTTCAATCAATTACCAATATGATTTTCCTCCATTTTAAAAAAAAAAGACTTTAAGAAATATGTTTACATTGAATGGGGTTGATTCACCTGAGCATGAATGCTGGGTAGGACTACACTCAGGGTGTATTTCATTAAGTAAGGAAAGAAAGGTTTTCATTGTATGTAGTACAGTATTTTCAAGGGCGGATCCAGGATTTATAAAAGGAAGGGGTAAAAAATATCAAAATCCTCTCTCTTGATAATTTTAGTGCCCACAACGTATTACATGTTTTTCAAAAGGGGGTCTGGACCCCCCTCTGGATCTACCTATGATTTTGTAGAGAGGCAGGTCAGGATGAAACCTCATAGATTTGAATATCAGAAGCTAAATCTCTTGCATTTAGCCATGAAGTTCACTTAACCCTGAACATCAGTGGGATTTTATTACACAACCAAAACTTCGGCACCATGCCTGTAATAAATGAGTTGGTGTACTGCAAGACATTTAGCTGTTCATTTGTCATTTGACAAGGCAGATGTTTTGTAAGGCCCCTGGCAACCAGATTTAACATGGGTGGTCACAAATGTCAAAACATGAAAAATATTTTTGTATTTAAATTCACTTCAAGTAGCCTTCAAATCAGGTTCAGTAAATTTAAACAAACATTCCTTGCTCAAGGAAATTGATTGATACGGATGCCAGATTGATACCACCCCATAATCTCCAATAATTCACAAAATCAAGAGACTGCCTTCATATTTTAACACTCCCTAACCCGGGCAGTATGTAGTAGTAGTATTGGATTTTAGGACGAGCTTGGGCCATAATAAACAGGTCTGTTTGTACCCAGACCAGTATGTTATTACTGACAGAGTTATCTCCCCTGGACAGTGGCTCCAGCCTGCTGTGTGCTCAACACATAGTCCCTGAAATACAGTTATATATAAGGTTAAAAAAAAAGAAATTTAAAAACAAATACCCTCAAGGATTGAAGAACCCTCAAGTAATTTCAGAGCAGAAAAGGGTATTGGTTGCTGGAGCTGAGCAGCGGAGGAGGATGGAAGTGCATGGGGGGTGATTGCAATCTCATTAAATTCAGATCTTAGTTCTCGCTATCGCTAAACAAAGATCTGAGGACATCCCATTACGGGTCACGTCAGAACAACCTTTCATCCAACCAATCAGAGCGTTGCTTACCAGATCATGAAAGTGACGGACGGAATGTGTTTTCTCATCAAAAAAATTAACAGAGGGTATTCCGAACGACAGTGGCGTTTTTTAAAATTATATCCATACAATCTAGGCCATCTATAAGCCATTCCGGAATGTTCTTTTATCAGTTTTAATTTTAATAATCGAGAATACGTCAAAATATGTTTCGAAGCACATTCGCCAGTTTGAAACTTGTGTCGCAAACCTCGAGAAAGCTGCCTTCTGATTGGCTTATGTCGATTGCTTGTCAGTCATTTCATTGGTCGGTCAAAGTTTGCGAAAGGTCGCTCTGACGTGACCCATTATGGGATGTCCTCAGATCTTTGTTTAGCGGTACCGAAAACTAAGATCGGATTTAAATGAGATTGGGGGTGATTGTTTCGTGGGGTCAATAAGACGGATGAATCTACCCCCAGTGCTACACAGTACCTGTGTCATGTCAGACTCCCTTGTCCCCCCCTGTGTGTGGAGCAGCACTGGTTTCACCTCCTCCATGACAGGCTGGTACATCAGCTGATGGCCACCCCACACCAGGTGGGCGGGGCACATGTCGGGGAAGATGGAGAGCTTCAAGTACTTTTGGAACAACAAGGCTCTGTCAAATGTACATGTAACAATATTTTACAACAGTAACAAGACCACACATTATATATTTTATTATTTGTTTTTGTCCCATTAATTTGTGTATGTCAAAATAAAAAATATTGCTTACCATTTTGATTGGACAAATAAAAAAATAATTAAAATATTTAAATAATAATTTATGCTTATGGTTTTTGCTCTGGTAGGTGTTATACCTTACATCCACCAACCATGAGCATAGTATAGAGGTAAAGCAGATCACCGTCATACAGCGGTATAAAACTTGACTTTATAATGAGGTGCTGTAAAAGGTAATAAAAAATAATATTTCATTGAGTTTCATTTCATAGGTTCTCTGAATAATTCAGTATACCGGTTCTTGATAAAGATGGCCCAGTCATGTAAAATTCTAAGTTGCCATAATTTGCTGTGCAGAGTTGCATCCCTTTGGTGTGAGATGATCTTAAGATAATGGGTGAGCACCATACCCATCTCTTGCTTTTCACCTAGGGTGGTGTATATCTAAGCACTACATCAACTCCATTTTACAATCAAGCCTACCCACTTTGAGATATCACTCACATATTTTTGATAATTGGGAGAAGCTGAAAAATCTTGAGATTAATTTGATTTGAAAAATTTGATTTCAGAGAACGTTTACTTCATGTTATGAACATCCTCCAATATGGAAAGAGAAAATTTTGACATAAAATTTGCTGCATTTAAATTTTTAAAATAACCAGTTAATGTTGTGACCATGAACATGCAGAACATGTCCTGGAAGTGTGACAGTGATTTGGAGAGTTTCAAGTTCTGGCTAGAGAATGGGCAGACAACAATCTTGTCCATGACACGACAAACGCTTACTATTTAGGTGAAGTGACAAAGGATGCATACCAGCATATGGACAGTAGATGACTATTTAGAAGCATACCTTTCCTGTGGTTGTGGATCCAGTCTAAGAAGTAGATCCAAGCAGACAGAAACTTTGGTACGTGAGACTGTGTAGAATGTATCGATAGCCTCCATGTGCAGAGACACAGCGCCATCTGGGAGCAGGGTGAGGGTGCCAGGAGTCTGGTCACACCCGACCTCCACCTGAAATATACAGCTTGGTCTGAAGCCCTTGGAGTGAATTATTGGGGCTGGGGTGCAATGATACACAACCAAGTAACCCAGTCTGACCGCCCCATCCATTATATAACCTCTTACAAATAGGACTGCTGTAGAGGAATCCTGGATCCCTCACTGAGCCACTGTAGGGGAATCCCAGATCTACCACTGAGCCACTGCTGTTGGGGAATCGCAGATCTACCACTGAGCCACTGTAGGGGAATCCTGGATCCCTCACTGAGCCACTGTAGGGGAATCCCAGATCTACCACTGAGCCACTGTAGGGGAATCCCAGATCTACCACTGAGCCACTGTAGGGGAATCCCAGATCTACCACTCAGCCACTGCTGTTGGGGAATCGCAGATCTACCACTGAGCCACTGTAGGGGAATCCCAGATCTACCACTGAGCCACTGCTGTTGGGGAATCCCAGATCTACCAATGAGCCACTGTAGGGGAATCGCAGATCTTCAACTGAGCCACTGTAGGGGAGTCCTGGATCCCTCACTGAGCCACTGTAGGGGAATCCCAGATCTACGACTGAGCCACTATAGGGTATCTCAGATCTACGACTGAGCCACTGTAGGGGAATCCCGGATCCCTCACAGAGCCACTGTAGAGGAATCCCAGATCTACCACTGAGCCACTGCAGGGGAATCCCAGATCTACAACTGAGCCAGTGTAGGGGAATCCAAGATCTACCACAGAACCACTGCTGTTGGGGAATCCCAGATCCCTCACCGAACCACTGCTGTTGGAAAATCCCAGATCTCCCACAGAACCACTGTTAGGGAAACCCAGATCCCACACAGAACCACTGCTGTTGGGGAATCCCAGATCCCACACAGAACCACTGTTAGGGAAACCCAGATCCCACACAGAACCACTGCTGTTGGGGAATCCCAGATCTACCACAGAACCACTGTTAGGGAAACCCAGATCCCACACAGAACCACTGCTGTTGGGGAATCCCAGATCCCACACAGAACCACTGCTGTTGGGGAATCCCAGATCCCACACAGAACCACTGCTGTTGGGGAATCCCAGATCTACCACAGAACCACTGTTAGGGAAACCCAGATCCCACACAGAACCACTGCTGTTGGGGAATCCCAGATCTACCACAGAACCACTGTTAGGGAAACCCAGATCCCTCACAGAACCACTGCTGTTGGGGAATCCCAGATCTACCACAGAACCACTGTTAGGGAAACCCAGATCCCACACAGAACCACTGCTGTTGGGGAATCCCAGATCTACCACATAACCACTGTTAGGGAATCCCAGATCCCTCACAGAACCACTGCTGTTGGGGAATCCCAGATCCCTCACAGAACCACTGCTGTTGGGGAATCCCAGATCTACCACAGAACCACTGCTGTTGGGGAATCCCAGATCCCTCACAGAACCACTACTGTTGGGGAATCCCAGATCCCTCACAGAATCACTGCTGTTGGGGAATCCCAGATCCCTCACAGAACCACTGCTGTTGGGGAATCCCAGATCCCTCACAGAACCACTGCTGTTGGGGAATCCCAGATCCCTCACAGAACCACTGCTGTTGGGGAATCCCAGATCCCTCACAGAACCACTGCTGTTGGGGAATCCCAGATCTACCACAGAACCACTGCTGTTGGGGAATCCCAGATCCCTCACAGAACCACTACTGTTGGGGAATCCCAGATCCCTCACAGAACCACTGCTGTTGGGGAATCCCAGATCCCTCACAGAACCACTGCTGTTGGGGAATCCCAGATCCCTCACAGAACCACTGCTGTTGGGGAATCCCAGATCCCTCACAGAACCACTGCTCTTGGGGAATCCCAGATCCCTCACAGAACCACTGCTGTTGGGGAATCCCAGATCCCTCACAGAACCACTGCTGTTGGGGAATCCCAGATCCCTCACAGAACCACTGCTGTTGGGGAATCCCAGATCTCCCACAGAACCACTGCTCTTGGGGAATCCCAGATCCCTCACAGAACCACTGCTGTTGGGGAATCCCAGATCCCTCACAGAACCACTGCTGTTGGGGAATCCCAGATCTACCACAGAACCACTGCTGTTGGGGAATCCCAGATCTACCACAGAACCACTGCTGTTGGGGAATCCCAGATCTACCACAGAACCACTGCTGTTGGGGAATCCCAGATCTACCACAGAACCACTGATGTTGGGGAATCCCAGATCCCTCACAGAACCACTGCTGTTGGGGAATCCCAGATCTACCACAGAACCACTGCTGTTGGGGAATCCCAGATCCCTCACAGAACCACTACTGTTGGGGAATCCCAGATCCCTCACAGAACCACTGCTGTTGGGGAATCCCAGATCCCTCACAGAACCACTGCTGTTGGGGAATCCCAGATCCCTCACAGAACCACTGCTGTTGGGGAATCCCAGATCCCTCACAGAACCACTGCTGTTGGGGAATCCCAGATCCCTCACAGAACCACTGCTGTTGGGGAATCCCAGATCTACCACAGAACCACTGCTGTTGGGGAATCCCAGATCTCCCACAGAACCACTGCTCTTGGGGAATCCCAGATCCCTCACAGAACCACTGCTGTTGGGGAATCCCAGATCCCTCACAGAACCACTGCTGTTGGGGAATCCCAGATCCCTCACAGAACCACTGCTGTTGGGGAATCCCAGATCCCTCACAGAACCACTGCTGTTGGGGAATCCCAGATCTACCACAGAACCACTGCTGTTGGGGAATCCCAGATCTACCACAGAACCACTGCTGTTGGGGAATCCCAGATCCCTCACAGAACCACTACTGTTGGGGAATCTCAGATCCCTCACAGAAGCACTGTTGGGGATCCCAGATCCCTCACATAATCACTGTTGGGTATCCCAGATCCTGCACTGAGCCCCTACTGTAGGGAAACCCACCTTCCTTTGCATGGATCTGAGTCTGATCCTGATGATGAGACTATGGACCTCCTCCTGAATCAACACCCTGAGGATCTGCAGACTCTCCGCCTCCGCTCCTACAAGGGCTAGCGCATCCACTATCAGCCCCTAGGGATTGGAGAAAATAGGGTTGACTTCCCTTATAAATTGTTTCATAGGTATTTCTTAGAATATAATATACCCACCATTTTATGATAAATACCCTGGACCCATAAGCAACCATACAGACATTTTGTGGAAAGTTTCTGATTCGCAAGATGTAGAGAGCCTGCCCAGGTCCAGGGTATTTATATTAATAAAATTTTACTTAAAACGCTGAATGTTTTATTATGTTTACTAGTATGTAGCTATAAAGTGACTTGGTTAAATCAAGTTCCATTGTTTGTCATTGCCACCAAAAGCCTTCAAGCCACAGTGATATATGAGAATGTCAACAAATGTATGTTCAATTAAATTATCATGACTACTGAACCAGTTTTCATGACTAATCTACATCTAGAATGTTCTTCCAAGAATTAAGGACCCGGTTTTGTAGCACAGAGGTTAAAGCATTTGCCTTGTCATGCCAAAGCCCTGGTTTGATGTCCCACATGGATACATTATACTGATCTAATGTTTATGTCTCCATAGTAAATAACACCAAATGTAGTCTGTTGAAAGCAGTAAAATTATCTAGAGACAGGATTTTGATACTTTGGACCCCTCCCTTTCAAATATACTGGATCCGCCCCTGATTACAATGTATAATAACCTTGCTAACCTGTGCTGGAACGGGTGATGTTCTGTCACTGAAGACAGCTTGGGCAACGGTGAGCTGGTCAAAATGGGGAATCTCCAGGAAAGTTGTCTCTGCCATTGTGAGAATCTGACCCAGGTAATATAGGTATGTATCACCCAGTGCCAACATGTGATGGAATACATCCAGTCCCAGCACCTGTACAGAGAGAAGGACCCAGGTAATACAGGTATGTATCACCCAGTGCCAACATGTGATGGAATACATCCAGTCCCAGCACCTGTACAGAGAGAAGGACCCAGGTAATATAGGTATGTATCACCCAGTGCCAACATGTGATGGAATACATCCAGTCCCAGCACCTGTACAGAAAGTAGGACCCAGGTAATATAGGTACTTATCATACCTCCACGTCAGAATGTTTGTTTGTTTGTTGTTTAACGCTGCATATTCCAGCTTTATGATGGCGGTTCATGTCAGGACAATGAGATCTGATTGATCCACATGATCTTGATAAAATACTTTATCATACCTCCATGTCACAATGATGAGATCAGATTGGTTCACCTGGTTTTATAACCTGATGCGGGACGTTAGTAAGGGCGCTTATAAAGATTACTTACAGATAGGTCTATAAGTTGGTCAGGGGGTGCTTAGAACAAAGCACTTACGGTATTCTCTCCTGGAAAACTGCACAAAATCTATGAATACCATGACACAAGAGACAGATATCACTACAAGCCATTTTTCTTTGACATAACTGACCTGGAATTTGAACATTTCTGGCATTGTATACATGTCTTTGACAAGAGCAGGTGATAAGTCCTGACAGAACACAAGACTGTTTTCATGAGGTAGTGAGCTGATGAATTTCCTGAAACACAAATGGTAAATATTGACGATTATTTCATACAAGCTCATCAATACAACCTTCATTCCTTTTACACCTGAAAACAAAGATATATATCATACATCACGAAAAATATGGATAAATTACCGGTACTTCCAATATTGTACACACCGTCTCCAACACTTGTTAATACAACTGTAAAAACAGCGGGAATTGATTTCAGCTTCACCGGTTATCACATGTTAGGTCACATGTGCAATATGCAAATGCTTACCGGTACTTCCGGCTCTCTGCTCACGGATGTTGATTTTTTTACCGTGTCAGGTGGTTTGACAATCTGCATCGAGGTGAGGGTCATTTCAACTTTATTTGCAGAAATTATTAAACTTTATTCAAGGAAAAGAGATACAAATCATGTTAATGTATGGAAATAGTTATTGGATCAGTTATTTAGGATGAAATGCAAAGTTTTATTGTCAAATGCTGGGCTGGCTATCGGGCTGGCCGGTTGACATCGCCAGTGGAAAAAAATGTGAGATCTTCGACTCCGTGTATAAGACGACCCCCCTTCTTAGCCCCCTCATTTTAGGTACGAAAAACTCGCCTTATACACAGCGATATACGGTAGTCTGCTCACCTGTGAGACTCCACCAGTGTGGCATGTGCCGGAGGGATGACCGTCACCACCCTGCTTTGGGGGTACAGCATGGCCACCTTCCCACCGATCAAACTCTCAGGCTTTCTACCTTCAACAATACAACTCTCAATATCAGCATTTTAGTTTATAATGGCTAAATGTTAACATTAGTTTGTGGAACAGTTGAAAACAGATAAACATATAAAATCATTGTCAATGAAGAAATAAAACTTCATACATGACAGAAATATCAGTTGCAACACGACAGACTAATGCCGTGATACTATACAATTACAGATTTTATATGAGGTCAATACCTGTTTTTATGGACTTAAAAAACCAAGTACTGACTGACATTAAAGTCTGAGGTCGAAGTTGTTTTTTTTCAGGTACATAGAAAAAGGTATTAATCATATAAATCTTATCAATCTTTAACTTTTTTTAGCTATGGTAGGAGGTTCCAACAAAGAGAGACATATGATTGGCTTAGGTTTGTGGGATTTCCCATTCTATTTTTAGAAACTCGAGTCTACTTACCATATATGAAGACGCTAAAGTTGATGTCAAGGATGCCAACATCTGATATATAGGACTTCACAGCCTTCCATTGACCGTCGTACACCATCTCCTCGGTTACCATAGGTTGTTTGAAACTCCATTCTGGTTGCTATATTAATAATTTAAAAAATCCAAGAAAAAAATACATAATCTTCATATAAAAATGCTCATTGGATGACTCTGGCTTATCTGCTAGTGGTAGAGTGAGTGAGTGAATGTGACTCTATGCAGCAATCAGCAGTGTTGAAGCTATGTCATGTCTGGACCAGGCAAACCAATGATTGAAAGCATGAGCAACATGCCATGGGGTCAATCACACAAAAACAGTCAGGTCACTGAGCCAGGTCACCCCATGCCATATTAGTCAGCTCTGTTTTGTTTGTTTGTTGTTTAACACAGCACTTAGCAATATTCAAGCTATATGACGTTGGTCTGTAAACAATCCAGTGATTGATATCATGAGCATAGATCCACAAAATTGGGATACAATGACATGCATCAACCAAGTCAGCAGCCCTGCTTTAACAAGCATAAGGTACTGGGGTCCTTGTTTAACTTTAACTTTAACTCGTTCATTGCCTGCTTTGCTGGAAATCCATTTTTGATCCCTGTCCATCTCAATAAGAAACCCCCCATCTCCCATCAACATTACTGAAGCTGGCAATATGGTGTGTTCAACATGGATAGTTTCCAGAAAATATTAATGTTAAGATTATTATGTCTCTTGTCTGATCAATTCATAAGAACAACTTCATGAAAAGTAATAATCGATCTAAATAGTGCATGTAGGGGTCTGCTTAAAACTCATACAAAGTCTTCTTATATTGTAAATATTTTTCAATAAATTCCCTGAGGCAGTGATTCTACTGTGTATAATACAGTTTGCAATGAATGTTGGTACAGATTCCTCTGACTCTATAATTACCACATGTGTGTTGGCAGCTGGTGAAGGCCTGGGCCGTGTGTAGTGTTTGTAGGCATCTAGACGGGAAAAACAATGCATTTATACTTAAAAACACTTAAACTTTAACTAATAACGTAGTGGTTACGATATTAGAAGGGATCTTAACAATATTACAGTTACATGGTGCAATGTAAGGTTCATACCACTTCTCACAAAACTACAGTTATATCAAGGTTTAAGATGAGATTTTATACCACTTCTAACAGTATTAGTTTTATCACGGTGCAAAATAAGATTCGCATATTATTGATGATATTGTTCTTCTTCTGTTTTTTAAAAAACCTAGTTAATGGTATTCATTAAAATGCTTCTGTTCATGACTGAATCAATAAATGAAACCTATTAGCTATAATGATGACGTCAATTTCAGGCTGCTAACTAGAGTCCCGCACCCCAGGAGTTTAGTAGGTATGTTAAACCCTGGTCAACCGTAATTTGACGTCAATCAGTTAACACATGCTAAAATTGGTCAACTCAGGTAAACCCGTGTTATACCTCGGTCTAAACGGGTTCACCTGTGATATCCAGGGATTTGAAATCAAATGCAAGCTGTGTTATAATCATACACTACGGAGAACCCTTTTAGCTCTGTATGTGCTCTGTGTGTAAAAACTGTGTATTTGGTGTTTGTTTTTCAATACTAGGAGCTAGATGAACAGTTAGGAAGATGTTGAGGCTCTGATCTCACACGCCTATCAGCAATCAGCAGGATGGGGTGGGCTGGAGGTTGTAACTACTGATGCTGCATGTGTGTTACCTCTGCTGCTGTAACTCGAGTCTGGCGAATAGCTCAGGAGCTTTCTCTGCAAAGAAATATGGAGAAGTGTCATTCTAAATACCTGCCGTAATCATATGTACTTGCTGAAAGACATACCATCATATGTATCAGAAGATATACCATGCTATGGACAGGTTGAAAGTTATACCATCACATCTACCCGATATAGAGATATACCCAGTATCTATACACATACCCAGTATGGAGATATATCAATATACATGCCCAATGTCGAGATATATCAATACACATACCCAGTGTGGAGATATATCAATATACATGCCCAATGTGGTGATATATATCAGTACACATACCCAATGTGGAGATATATCAATACACATACCCAATGTGGAGATATATCAATACACATGCCCGATGTGGAGATATATCAATACACATGCCCAATGTGGAGATATATCAATACACATGCCCAATGTGGAGATATATCAATACACATGCCCAATGTGGAGATATATCAATACACATGCCCAATGTGGAGATATATCAATATACATGCCCAATGTGGTGATATATATCAGTACACATACCCAATGTGGAGATATATCAATACACATGCCCAATGTGGAGATATATCAATGCACATGCCCAATGTGGAGATATATCAATACACATGCCCGATGTGGAGATATATCAATACACAAACCCAATGTGGAGATATATATCAATACACATGCCCAATGTGGGGATATATCAATACACATACCCAATGTGGAGATATATCAATACACATGCCCAATGTGGGGATATATCAATACACATACCCAATGTGGAGATATATCAATACACATACCCAATGTGGAGATATATCAATACACATGCCCAATGTGGAGATATATCAATACACAAACCCAATGTGGAGATATATCAATACACATACCCAGTGTGGAGATATATCAATACACATGCCCAATGTGGTGATGTATCAATACACATGTTCAATGTGGATATATGTCAATACACATGCCCAATGTGGAGATATATCAATACACATGCCCAATGTGAAGATATATCAATACACATGCCCAATGTGGTGATATATATCAGTACACATACCCAATGTTAAGATATATCAATACACATGCCCAATGTGGAGATATATCAATACACATGCACAATGTGGAGATATATCAATACGCATACCCAATATAGAGATATATCAATACACATGCCCAATGTGGAGATATATCAATACACATGCCCAATGTGGTGATATATCAATACACATGCCCAATGTGGGGATATATCAATACACATGCCCAATGTGGGGATATATCAATACACATACCCAATGTGGAGATATATCAATACACAAACCCAATGTGGAGATATATCAATACACACACCCAATGTGGAGATATATCAATACACAAACCCAATGTGGAGATATATCAATACACAAACCCAATGTGGAGATATATCAATACACACACCCAATGTGGAGATATATCAATACACAAACCCAATGTGGAGATATATCAATACACAAACCCAATGTGGAGATATATCAATACACAAACCCAATGTGGAGATATATCAATACACACACCCAATGTGGAGATATATCAATACACATACCCATGTGGAGATATATCAACACACACACCCAATGTGGGGATATATCAATATACATGCCCAATGTGGGGATATATCAATATACATACCCAATATAGAGATATATCAATACACATGCCCAATGTGGAGATATATCAATACACAAACCCAATGTGGAGATATATCAATACACACACCCAATGTGGAGATATATCAATATACATGCACAATGTGGAGATATATCAATACACATGCCCAATGTGGTGATATCAATACACATGCCCAATGTGGAGATATATCAATACACAAACCCAATGTGGAGATATATCAATACACAAACCCAATGTGGAGATATATCAATACACATACCCAATGTGGAGATATATCAATACACACACCCAATGTGGAGATATATCAATACACATGCCCAATGTGGAGATATATCAATACACATACCCAATGTGGAGATATATCAATACACATGCCCAATGTGGTGATATCAATACACATGCCCAATGTGGAGATATATCAATACACATACCCAATGTGGAGATATATCAATACACATACCCAATGTGGAGATATATCAATACACATGCCCAATGTGGAGATATATCAATATACATGCCCAATGTGGAGATATATCAATATACATGCCCAATGTGGAGATATATCAATACACATGCCCAATGTGGAGATATATCAATACACATGCCCAATGTGGAGATATATCAATACACAAACCCAATGTGGAGATATATCAATACACAAACCCAATGTGGAGATATATCAATACACATACCCAATGTGGAGATATATCAATACACACACCCAATGTGGAGATATATCAATACACACACCAAATGTGGAGATATATCAATACACATACCCAATGTGGAGATATATCAATACACATGCCCAATGTGGTGATATCAATACACATGCCCAATGTGGAGATATATCAATACACATACCCAATGTGGAGATATATCAATACACACACCCAATGTGGAGATATATCAATACACATACCCAATGTGGAGATATATCAATACACATGCCCAATGTGGTGATATCAATACACATGCCCAATGTGGAGATATATCAATACACATGCACAATGTGGAGATATATCAATACACACACCCAATGTGGAGATATATCAATACACATGCCCAATGTGGTGATATCAATACACATGCCCAATGTGGAGATATATCAATACACATGCCCAATGTGGAGATATATCAATACACACACCCAATGTTGAGATAAATCAATACACATACCCAATGTGGAGATATATCAATACACATGCCCAATGTGGTGATATCAATACACATGCCCAATGTGGAGATATATCAATACACACACCCAATGTGGAGATATATCAATACACATGCCCAATGTGGAGATAAATCAATACACATACCCAATGTGGAGATATATCAATACACACACCCAATGTGGAGATATATCAATACACATGCCCAATGTGGTGATATCAATACACATGCCCAATGTGGAGATATATCAATACACATGCACAATGTGGAGATATATCAATACACATGCACAATGTGGTGATATATCAATACACATGCCCAATGTGGAGATATATCAATACACACACCCAATGTGGAGATATATCAATACACATACCCAATGTGGAGATATATCAATACACATGCCCGATGTGGAGATATATCAATACACATGCCCAATGTGGAGATATATCAATACACACACCCAATGTGGAGATATATCAATACACATACCCAATGTGGAGATATATCAATACACATGCCCAATGTGGAGATATATCAATACACATGCCCAATATAGAGATATATCAATACACATGCCCAATGTGGAGATATATCAATGCACATACCCATGTGGAGATATATCAATACACATGCACAATGTGGAGATATATCAATACAAATACCCAATGTGGAGATATATAATTTGATATACCTGATTTGGAGACATTTCATATCCTCTGGAGTTGTTGCGACCTCGGCCTCCGTTTGTCAACACATTTAGTAGTTTCCCCGTGTCATGTAACAGTACGGTTTTCGGTTTTTCTGGTTCAAGTTGACTTCCAGTGTCTAGTGGAAATCTCTTCTTACTTCTTTTTCTTCTAAGCCTCAGGTTCTGTTTAGATGTAAATGAGGTTGAATGTGATCCATTTTGAGATTTTGAGGGTATATTTGACCCAGACACAGGCTTCTGACGAATGAATGATTTGAGAATGGATGATCTTTTAACAAGGTGTCCAGGTTTTTGAACGATTCTTGTTGGCATCTTCAAAACATTCTTAGAATCAACTCTTGAAAACTCAGTCTTTTCGTTGGATTCATGTTTTTCTGAATCATTTCGAACAACATGGACACTCTTGCCAGTGGCAGACATATTAGAAACCGATTCCTTCACAATCACCTTGTCAGATACAGAATTTCTGCTTTGCAAATAATCCAGTCCCTTATGAATTTGCTTCTCTTCATCTGTCAGTTCCTTTCTCTCAGAACCATCATCGTCATTTTGTTTTCTCCCAGAATCCTCCGGTCCCTTCACTTCTCTGTCCATTGATTGGCTGCCATCCCTCAGCTCCCCCTGGTGGTGGTTGGTATCACTACTCTCCCTGTCCCACCCCCTACCCCACTGTACAGACTGCATCCCAATGCCTCCCTCCTCCCTGTCCCAGTTGGTGGGCGTGTCTTCTGAGTGGGAATCACGGCTTCCTTGCCTCAACGTCAAAACTTTTATTTCATCTTGAGGAAATGACTTTACATTTCCCAAGTTTGGAGATGATTTTATGACCTGGAAAAGATATTCACATTAAGGCCTTATATTTTTTATAAGTTGGTTACCAGGTAAAAAGAAAATATTAGCCTAAAATTCAATGTACTTGGTTGAAAATCTTTTCTTTTTTTTAAACATTAACTTCCAGATTAGTACTGCAACAAATGAAAGAAAAACTATCACAGGTATTATGCACCATTTCTTGTGGGGTTTTTTCATTTCACCTGATAGAAAAATAGAGTTGGACACAACATATATTGTCAAAAGTCATTTCCTTTTTACTGTTTTTTTGGTCAGTCTCGTCTTCCAACTAAAAAACATGTAAGACTTAGACATGTTGCATTTAAAAGTACTGACAGTTTGTACAAACTCCATACAAATGACAGAAGACTGTTTATGATGCACACAGGATTTTATCGAAATATATTGTCCCAAAAAATTCTTAAAAATTAATACCCTGGTAATGAGTGTTAAAGAAAACAACATTGCCTTCCACATACATTACATTGTTGTGTTTTTCTTTTTTTTATAAAAAGGCTCTTAGTTTTAATTAGAAATATCTGTTTTTGTAGCAGAGGCTGAAAAAATATCTTGATACAAAATGCCAGGCCTATCCCAGAATATCGAATGGTTGGACCCTAATTTGGAAATGGTGGTCAACAGATTCTCTTAATTCATCACTCAAACTCAAACAAACCACAGCAGAGCTCTTGTTTATAGCTGAAATATTTCTTACATGACATTTAATTTTAACTCAGTCACCCCACCCTTCCATACACGAATCCAGATCCTGCAACCCCCTTTCTGAAGTGTACTACTTATGTTGACATGTAGAAAAATATACAGCTAAATCATTTGGTGACATATTTACAAATATAACAATTAATTATCTAATTTCTGGCTAACAAATGCAAATTGTTTCCCAACATTTATACTAACATTTTTGTAGTTTAAGTACAACCACCCTTTTCCAAAAGCTGTATTCGTGCTTGTCTTCCATGACGACCAATTGTCTTCCATGGTGACAAATTCTAATACTTTTCACACACTTCACTAACATTGTGACCAACTAATCCATGACCACTTGCTCCCCACAGTCCAAGGTTCCATGAACTATCCTGGCCAGGACTACCCACAGAGGCTCCTATCTGGACAATCACAGGTTTGATGAACTATCCTGCCCAGGACTACCCACAGAGGTTCCTATCTGGACAATCACAGGTTGATGAACTATCCAGGCCAGGACTACCCACAGAGGTTCCTATCTTGACAATCACAGGTTTGATGAACTATCCAGGCCAGGAATACCCACAGAGGTTCCTATCTTGACAATCACAGGTTTGATGAACTATCCAGGCCAGGACTACCCACAGAGGTTCCTATCTGGACAATCACAGGTTGATGAACTATCCTGGCCAGAGCTACCCACAGAGGTTCCTATCTTGACAATCACAGGTTTGATGAACTATCCAGGCCAGGACTACCCACAGAGGTTCCTATCTGGACAATCACAGGTTGATGAACTATCCTGGCCAGGGCTACCCACAGAGGTTCCTATCTTGACAATCACAGGTTTGATGAACTATCCTGCCCAGGACTACCCACAGAGGTTCCTATCTGGACAATCACAGGTTGATGAACTATCCTGCCCAGGGCTACCCACAGAGGTTCCTATCTTGACAATCACAGGTTGATGAACTATCCTGGCCAGGGCTACCCACAGAGGTTCCTATCTTGACAATCACAGGTTGATGAACTATCCTGGCCAGAGCTACCCACAGAGGTTCCTATCTTGACAATCACAGGTTGATGAACTATCCAGGCCAGGACTACCCACAGAGGTTCCTATCTGGACAATCACAGGTTGATGAACTATCCTGGTCATTGCTACCCACAGAGGTTCCTATCTGGACAATCACAGGTTGATGAACTATCCAGGCCAGGACTACCCACAGAGGTTCCTATAAAATTTGTTTCCAAACTTACTGTATCACTGATCCATTTACCTGATGCTTTTTCCTGCGTGTGAGTTTTATGGACGTCAACTTGTCCCCTGAGACAACCATGTCCTGTGTCCTTTGACCTTGGTGGGGCATGTGCAGCATCCTCACAAAAAGCCTGTCTCGTGTGTCCTTTGTTAAACCTGGATGGCAATGGGAATGTGTTACAATGCTACAGTCACTTGTTCCAGTAACTTTAATGAAACATAATTCGCCGAAGTGGACACACATATAAAACTACACAGGTCAAGATGTGAGTGACGACAGATTAAACATTACCACATTGAAAAACTTATTTCTAGGAGGGGTCTGGGACATTTATAAAAAACAAAAGCCATTTGTTCCAGAAAATAACAGAAATATTTAGATCTATTACACAAAAAGAACATTTTTGCTGGACATGGTGGATTTCCTGAAATATAAGAGTTGCGATAAAAAATAAATGTTCGTCTCAACCTTTAAGAGAGAGAATAATCTGCCTTGTAGCAGTGACCTATAAGAACTAGTCCTGAAAAGCTTGCTGCGATTCTTCTTATTACTAAGTGTTATCTTTCTCTCCTCTGTACACTGATATCATTGAATATCCATGAAGCTGTATTGTATGTTCTAAGCTGGAATTAGTGTGAGTTAGACTTTAACATTGCATTGGAAGTATTTCTGCCTGTAGTGGTATACATATAAGCTAGAACATCAACTATGAATGATGCTCCACACAAGCTGATATAAAAATAAGCATTCCAGACAGGTTTGACAAAATATTCTTACCACATGTCTGGAATACTCACTAACATATGCAGGGCTCAAGATACTCTGTTGGGCCATTGAGTATTTACTCATGGCATCAGTCCCATTGGGTATTTGACAGGTTTCTTTGGGCAGTGAATATATTTTACTCCCTTGGATCAAGCCTATTCAGTAAGCTTAAACCAATTTGTAGACATTATGTTAAATAATTCTGCTTAAAATGTAGAGCCATCTAACTTTTAATTTTCTTCTGTTCATGTGCTGCCCTAACCAAATGTGTTGCATAAGCTTACAACAGCAATACATAATTATGTCACTGAAGTAAAGTCTATGTATAGTGTTATGTAGCATTGTAAGTAATTGTTAAACAATGTTGCTATTGTATTACATTGTTGAAATTCAGTAGATGTTCCTAGAATTATGTTTGACAATGGTTAGTTGTCAGGAATGTAGTACTATGTAATGTAAGCCGGTGTGGAGGTTATAGTCAATAGTGAGTGAGTGAGTGAGTGAGGGTGTGAGGGAGTATGGTTACAGCAACATCAAACCCAGGCTTTCAGCGTGACAAATGGTGGTGTGCTGGGGCTGGGTTTTATTGGTCAGGGTTAATATTTCCTGTGGTGATCTCACCCATTCTCAACAGAGACTTGAGATGGACCTCATTAGCATGCAGAGGTGACGTTGTGTTTGTGCCATCACCAAACACGAGCGTCATGTTGGGGCTTGTTGCATTGTAGGATGAATAACACTATAAGCCAAACCAACAGAACCATCAGAGTATCAAACACAACTACAGGGGCAAGTCTGTAACACTATCAGACTGAATGCTAAAACAGATTAAACAAAAGAATGTAAAGGAGATGCTTCATACAGGGTATAATAATAAAAACGTTCCAAATCATTCCAGAGTTTCACATGATGAAGGCAACTTGACACGATTTTCATATAAAATACTCAAAATCATGTTTGAGATGAGTCATATATATGATATAGATTGTATGATAAACAACTCCCACTTGTCTCATATTTCTCAAATACTACATTTGTATCAGTCTGTACTAGTTCCAACAAAAATATCGAAGGGACTGTAACAGCAAATGAATATTTATCATTATAGTGTCTTACAATCAAAGAAATGTTCAATTGCTTTTGTTATCAATATCTTGTGGACTATAAGTTAAACTCATGTACATCTCAAGGAACTGATCTAAATTGTGCTCAATTAATTCAACTATATTGGCAGTGAGTCATGATGACTCCAAGATTTCATTGGTTATGTGAAACCCTGCATTCATCATCTTCCCAAGGCAAGGGAGGTAACTGACCAAACGTCCAGTTTCCACCCTTGCCAAACTAGGCAGGAATTTCTTGACTCGATCGTAGCCCCACCAGTGGCTATTACAAGTTATGTCCCTTCTCTGTCCCTCCTAATTACCAATCAGATTACATCTCTCATGTCACTCGCATTTGCTTCAAATAAAAAGGTGTCGCCCAATGAAGACGATGTGATCGATAGTAGAGATCCATATTGTAATGAAACAGGTCTTAATTACTAAAGTGCATCAGATCACATGAGCACCTTGATTAAAAACATGACAAGATTTGGAAAATATCTGTTAACACTAACTTGATGGTACACATGTTTTGCAGATTCTGCAATCGACCAAAATCTGCGACTGTTACATGATTTTGAATGGACTATGCATAGGTTCGTTAGTCCAGCCAAAATATAACTCCATAATTCCAGCCTAGTTTAGCAAGGGTGGGAACTAGACCTTTATACACAGATTATATGAACTAACCTGAATGAAATAAGAAGTTAACTTAATTTAAAAATAGGGTAGGTATAGAAAGGCTGTTCTTAAAAGACAACCAAACCATCCTGCAACAATGCTGAAGAACTTCTGTAGAGTTATCCAAATTTCAGTGTTTGAGATTAAACCTGCAAGGAGACTTTGTCATCATCGTAGTGATGAAGGCAAAACATTTAGGGTGTCCTCAGTGTAATGTTTCGTTGTTTGCATGATTGAGAACTCTGGAATCGAAGTAGTTTCAATGTTTAATGACATCACAGCATTCAAACATTGAGAGCACCATGTTCTCCTTAACACAACGAGGCGCCTTGCTATTGGTCATGTGACCATGTACATATGTGCTATAAATAGCATGATTTAAAATCATTACACTCAGATGCAAATACTGTGTGTTCAAGGACCCCAGGATACCTCTTATTTTGAGCACTGTTTGGAATATATGTTTCTTGTGTGCTATTTGCTTTGTCATGAAGAGTGGATACAACTGGGAAAAACATAGGGTAATGACCATCAATTATAAATTACGGTCAGCCTGGTTATCAGAATGACAATGCCTTATATTTCCCCAGAATCTGTGTATAATGTCTGTACTTTCTGAGAACAATTCTTTCCTGTTTCATTTTCTCAACAACCCAGAACCATATATAACCATATATCTCAAAATGATATTGAAACAAGCATTATATTCCAGATACTCACCACTCTACTCTGTGACAGCTTCAAGCACACGTGTCTCGGCAGTGGCCTCCGACCCCAGGTGACGGTAACACGGTGCACCCCTCTGTCTGCCGACCACCCATCATAGCCCCACCCAGACTCCACCTCGCACACCAGCCCCCCCAGGCCACACGCCTCCTTGAACAACCCCCCCGGCGTCCCCCACTGACTTGTGAAATACATCTCCTGTCGACACAGAGGAATGGAGGTCAACGGCAGTAAGGCATATTCACAACAAATATTTCATTGGATGGTTTCTGATTTATGCTCACCAAAATCAGTCAGTTCAAAAATATATTTGAGTAGCTCATTGTTATTTTAATATTATCTGCCATGAAGTTGTTTGGATAAGTATGTTATGTGGGAAAAGATAAATGCCAGTGAATGGAACTTCATTATAACACATACAGTTTATCAGTCTCATTAAAATCAGATCTTTTACTCCTATACGATCTGTCAGTGAAGACCTGAGGACTCTTTAATGGATGGTCAAGAAAACTGGCTAATCAACTTCTAACTTTCAGATCAGCATATCTGATTTCGGTAAATTGATAATGAAGTTAATCAGCCTGTTCTGAATGTAAACGATAAAGGCATCACCAAATATTGTTGTGGATATTTCATATACCCTTTCATTTCTTAGTGATTTGGCATCTACGCCCAATACAGACTACAATCAAATATTTGCATTCTGTGTGGGTTTTAAAACTGATTTGAGGTCGCAACTGATTGGCTGATTACAAGTTCATCTCATGCAACCTTCTGTGGAGTGGGCCTGAGATCTTTGGGGAGAAAGGTATCATATTGGAGTAAAACATCTGATTTTGTTGAGAACAAAGTTGTGAAGTCTGTAATTAACTGGAAACAGTCTCACAATAAGAAAATAATTGCATGAATCTAAACACAAATCATTGTTTTGAAATGGAAATGTGCCACCCAAGTGATACAATAGCTTCCAGTACATACCTGTGACTCTGATAGTGAAAAGCCAGCGATGAAGATTTTCTTGGCCATTGAGAAGACCATCGCAAGCAGCCCAACATATTCGTGAGGTAGGAGGTTGTAGCTCAGAGAGGTAAAGTTCGTCAGCACTATGTTGCTGAACAAAATCTGAAACACTCCAGATATAATACAGTCAGATACAACATTCTAATCTGAGAGCAGTAGTAATTAGCAGCATTCAGAACTAAGCATGAACGTCTTGGCACCCTTGTTATAATCTCAATGTTAAAGTTACAGATTCCGGGGGTCCCCAGATTCAATACTATAGCAGCAAACCTGAAGGACCCTCAGTTCCCCTTAATTTCAAACACTGAATTTAGTAGCCAGTTATGTTTATATTTTTAAACTGTGCTTTTCTACCTCAGTTTACCAGGATTAAAGAATTTCATGGCTCCAAAACTGATTTTTCTCTGAGGAAAATTTGAAATATAGTTCATTAATATGTTTGTGTGAACACTGGCTCTGAAAATTTTAAACTAATAAGCTATACTAACAACAAAAGAAACGCGAATACCATACATGTTGCTTAATATATGAAGAATTACTGATATTCAAGAAATATTAGATTGGTTCGATGCACAAATGAACATACTGGTATGTTGCATAAACCGACGCTCATGAACGCATTATATGTGACATTGTAGATTCATGACTTGAGATGCACCATTTGTTTTGTGCAGCATTAGCTGAAAAGTTTGGAAATCACATGCAGCATATTGTGAGAAGAATAATGACTCTGTGGTAACACTTGACTGATTGTTAGTTTTGTCATTAAGTGGTCCAGGTTGGAAGCATCACTTCTTAACGTACATACTTCTCTGTATGTTTCTATGGTTCGCGTTTCTTTTGGCGGTGTGTATACATCACATACAATAGCAGGGAAGAGCTTCATTGTTTATCATCATGTTCTGAATCAAACCAGACTTGTGAACTCATGGGACAAGAAACCACAACCTGGACTCCACAGCCAACATTTGCTGGCTTAAGGCCAGTCTTTATTTCATGGTTTACAGATATTTCTGTGTCTGTTTACCTGGCGGGTAAATGGGGAAAACAATCAAACCAGAATGACAATAAGGATATTTTGAATTATCTTTTCAGGTTTCAAAATTTGTTGCTGTGTCTAACTTGTGCTATTTAATATTGCCTCTTTCTTTTCGCTACTTTCTTGCAGTTCACCTCTGGTAGGAAAATCTTTGTGGTGAACATCCACATTTGCATTTGACTGAATAAGAAAGAGTGACCTTCACAGCATTAGAAATTGGCACTAGTCCTATAGTCCTTATCAAACTGCCAAATAGTAAAAGTATCCTAAGGACTAGTAGAAATTGGCCCGTTTTAAGGGTTTTGCTATATGTTATCATTATAAGGACTAGTGGACAAAAACTGTTAGTTTCTAACCCTGCTTCATATTATGTTTATGTACCACTTTCCATATTTTGGGGTTGGCAGAATCATCAAACAATTACAGTACGTGTCTTGCCTCACTTGGACTTATCAGCTGCTTCTCACCTTGTAGTCCGAGTGCAGATCCTGTATGCAGGCTTGTGTCAGGGAGGGAGTGGAGGCGGCCTCATACAGGTTGTGGACATCCTTGTTGGAACATGAACAACGTACACCCTCAACTGAAGTACACAAATTGAAGTGAACATCAAAAAATAAGTTTGAATGTCAAGTGGTCCTTTGTCATGAGAGTAAAGTCAAAAGTTAAAAGTTTTAGTACCTAGATTCAATGCTACAACTGCAAACCTGAAGTACCCTAGGACTTCCCCAATCAAAACCCCCACCCCCCCTCGTTTAATGCCACTTTGAACAGTATTCCAGTTATATCATGGTGTGTCAGCTTAATTTGGGAGGAAAGCCCAAAGAGATGCAGGTCACAGACATTTACTATTTGGGTGAAACACTATTATGGTGCTGACAAACATAAAAACTAATCAGCGCGAACCAGGATTCAAACCCACAATCATAGGTTTCTTGTGTGCCCAAGGGACGCAACTCTGCAAGGCAAATTGCAGTGACATAGACAACTGGGCCACCCATGCCCTCGAATGAGGTATGAAAGTCAAATTATTGTGATGACTCTTCCACTGCCTTTGACTTTTGTCACCTGCCAAAGTTTGAGTTTGGTAAAAGTTTGGTTAAGTAAGTTCACCAGTTGATATTTATGTTCAATGAAAGTTACTGGAAATAACACAAAGAGACAAGTTGTGAGCAATAGAATCGTAAGTTTGGCACAGTCTACTTACCACCATCATGTTTGAGGATAACAGAAATGGACGTTCTTTTCTGGTTTTGTCTGGCAGCCTTCAGCGCCACCTGGCACCCACCAATTTCAAGAATGCTGCCAGGTAGAACCTCCCCCTTCATAACATCCCAGTAATCCACTGGCTCACCCGTCACAGACATTGTCGGATCTGAACAATGAGAGAGTATCTGCCCCATATTGTTATATCATCCAAAGCAAAATAATGGATTATTCAAATATTCCTCATAACAAGTTTTTGCAAAATTTCAAAAATGATTTTGATGATCTTGAACTTATACTTAAAGAGATAGATGATATAATTGTGCCAACTGTTAACACTCACAAAGTGAGTGAGTAAATCTGGTTAATGCCACTTATTCCACTTATATCACTGCATGTCAGCTTGATGTGGGAGGAAAGCCCAAAGTGATGCAGGTCTCAGACGCTTACCACTTTGGTGAAACCCAAAAGCATATGTATGGTGCTGACAAACCTAGAAACATGATCAGGGCGAACCTAAACTCGAACCCACACACAAAATCTATTTGTAAAAAGAATATCTGTATACTTTTATTAAATATTTACATTATTCCCCCAGGTTATATTTCCATTTGCGATATAACATTATTTGAGTTCTGATTATGCATTAAGGCTGAAATGAATACACTGTGAGTGGAATACGATACGTATCACGAATATAGGGTAATGAATACGAATACTAATTCACGAATACATCAAGTCAGCAGTTGATAAATTATTTTTTACATTCAGTGAAACGATAACAAAATAAATGATTTCACATGGTTTGACCATGTTGACAGTAGGGTTGGGAATTGAACCAAAAAGTGTATTGCGATATATTGCAATATTTCAAAAACATATTGCAATATTATTGCAATATATTGGGAAATAATTTCTACAAAGAGAAAAGCATATCCCTTTGACAAATATTAATATGAAAGCTGCAATGTTAACAATTTGGTCAAAATTATGAACCAATTTTAATAAATTGTACTATTATTTTTATCTACAATCAAGAGTATGAAGCATTTGTTTTGTCTTTGTTTTGATTTAATAAGGTAGGACTATACATCATGGCATATACATGTCAGTCACAGTTTGAATAATGAGGGAAAAACCGATACGCCAAAAACGTATCGCGTTACGTATCGTGATGAATTTGTATTGCAATATACTGGTATACCGATAAAACCCCACATCCCTAGTTGACAGTGTTAATTATCATTATAGCATACATTCATGTACTGCACTTATCCAGTACTAGCATCTGCTCAAATGCCACAATGACCAGTGACCACATTACTGTCAAATCCAATCCATAAGAATGTTGTCTTTTTTAAGAAATCTATGCATATAATAAGTTCTTATGGATATTTTTAGGTACACGGTATGCAAATGCACATGACTGCATATTCATGGTTGCAGTTTTTTAATTTCTTTTGTAAATTTTCGATTCTAGTGACCACGAATAACGAATTCAAATTCATGAAGGGATAGGGTTCGATTCACTGAATACACAAGTGAATCGTAACAGCGCTAGTATGCATCCTGTCTTGTTTGTACTCATGTATTTTTTTAAAAAACATGTTTTATTACAGTGGCATCTGAAGGTTGTTCCAATTTCCAACTTGGTCCACTAGTCCAAAGTCTTGTGTAATTAATATGAGGTTCTGTCTAATAATCTTAGCTAATAATGGCACTAAAATGTATGCTGTAGACTCAAAACCTTTGGCACAGACTGTACTGCTATATACTAGTATGCCATACAGGGATGTATCAAGACCTGCTCAAAGGCACTTAGTTTTAGAATCCTGGATAAATCCTGGGAATAACATACCTTTTAGGTTATTGACGAGAAAGCCTTTGGTGTACATATTCCATATTTTATCAAGAACTGCATCCTTCTCCATGTAATGTTTGCTGGATTTCTTGAAAAAGATACAACAGGCATTAATGTTCATGAAATATAAGGAATTGAATAGTAGCACATTCAGGTTAATGATGGTCGAATGCATGAGTTGCAGCCATAAAATTTCTGAGTCCCGTTATGAAGAACTGAAACAGTCAGCAGAACTATATAGTGCTTATTATCAAGAGATAGGTACAAAATGTCTGAATGGGAATTGTTTCCCACAGCCCTGGCAAAAACTATTAAGATACAAGTATAAAACGACCTGATCATGCATACACTGGAGTTGCCTGAAGCTATTATCTTTACTTAATCATATAAAAGTCAGAAGGAATGTGTGCATAGCCAGAAAGAAATGCGATGATGATGATGATGATGATGATGAAGATGAAGATGATGATGACAACAACTAAAATACAAACGACAACATAAATGACAAGTTTTGTAAGGAATATTAACATGCATGCTATAAAGGGGGACAACATACTTTGTCTTTTTCTGCAACAATTGTCTCTTTTTTCATATTAATGCTATCAATAACGAGCTGTTTATATTTTTTTATAATGTTCATCTTTTCACTTATATCGCCAGTGGAGCGGAAGAAATTCCTCGATACGTTAATTATGTCCATATCTTCATTGTCTTGTACGACGTCGTCTGCTAAAAGTGGGCGTGTCCCAAAGACATGTTCTGTTCTGGTTCTTTCAAATGTAGTTTGCGTCGATTGATTACGATCGTTCTCCATGACTGTTACATTACCACGAATTCTGCCCCCAGAAACAACTGTTGCAATCAGCAACACCTTTGCGAAGGCCGAAAACTTGACGATGAAGTACATGTTCACTGGTGAGACACATTACGTGTAGCTTCTGAAAGCGTGACCTACACTCGTGTACTAACAGTGGAACCAGTTTAATTGTGAGCGTGACTTCCGTAAACAATGGTGATGGATTCTGGGACGCACATTTTTTGGAATCTTTTTCAAATTATATCTAAAAAATGTCATATTACACAATTTTTGAAGATATAGTGATACACGAAAAATGTAATTTAATGGAAGAATGGGTAAAACATAAGTCACGTGAGATCTCGGGCTACGAGATGATGACGGTGATTGCAGACGTAGAATCAACATGGCCGAAAGCGTGACAGTCCAGCCGGTTCTCAATGAGACAAATAATGATACTCTTGCAAATGCAACAGCCAAAATCCCGGCCACACCAGAGGGTATGGCCGTTGCATACACCAGCCTATTTCTGATGGCTATTTTCCCGATTTTTGTTGGTGCCTTCCGTTCTGTGAAACACCATAAGGAGCAAAAGGTATTCCCATGCTTTCCGGAGTTTTGTCACGACCATGTTGACAACATGGAGGTTTTTCTTAATGTATTGATTAAGGTTTTTAAAATCAATTTTACTATGTAGATCTTGCAGGTTAATGTTTGTAAAATGTCTTACCGTTACTTTAATTTACCCATGCTCATGTTTTGTGGAATCCATATGTTTCAGTTTATTAACATCTGGAAATGAATTGGGCTTATTAAATTTTGAAATTAGTCTATCAAATCAAGAATATGCAAGTTCAAAATTGTTTGAAGTACTGAAAAGACTTTTGACTCACTTATCTTGGGTCACATATTTTCGTCAGCAGTATACTATATGTCCATAAGGAAACTTACCATATGTGATTCTCCTGCAAAACATGCAAAAAACATTGAGAAAGATTTGTTTTCAAACACACTAATCAAGTGAGGACAGGCTTTTATTGATATAAAGCTTTGTTTATCATGTTTATGATCCAGTGTGTAATGATGTTTGTTTTCAAAATATTCATGTTTGGAATGTTATAGTTTTGAGATGGATAGAAATCTTAAGTGTCTGTACAATGGTGTTATGCTGAAACCATATGTTACCCATGTTCAACTGGAACATGGTTAATGATGTTAATTACCAGATGATCATTTTCACAGATTTCATTTCAGGAGTCTGGTGAGAAGCCAGATACCATGTCCAGTAAGGATGCAGCAATGTTTCCAATCATCGCAAGTTGCACTCTGCTAGGAATCTACATTGTATTCCAGGTATTAACATGATTAAGATACATGAAATACAACTTTGGTTTTAATTGACCATGTTTACCACTCTCTTTCTTTTGTAGCAATTATCATTGTTAAACCATGTAACATATATCCTAAATGTTCCCTTTCGCAAATTTTCAGAATTATTTCATATAATGTCGATATAATCATGTGAACAGACATACATGTAGTTGAAACAAATATTGTTGAACAATATTGAAAGCTATGTACACTCCTATGTACTTCATTATAGTTGTTATACAGTCCTTGATCTCTTTCATTGTTTCAACATTTCATGTCGTAAGTTGAATTTGACGTGTGAACTTGCTTTTCTTTTGTTTTGCAGTTATTCTCCAAAGAGTACATAAACTTACTTCTAGCTGTGTATTTCTTTTTCCTCGGGGTTCTGGCTTTGGCCCATATTGGAAGGTAATCAAAATGGACAGAATCAGATTGGACATGATTAGTTATAACTTACAGCTTGTCTGTTTGAACGTGTCCACCATTTTACACACATTGCACATTTGGCCTAATGTTGAAACTACCTCTGTATATTAACCATAAGCCAACATTACAACATGAAAAGATGTGGTAAATATCTCTTGATGCAGAGTTCATAGTACGCATGCTTTGCAAATCCGGCAATTAACCGAAATCTGCATGGCAATTCACAAACCGGATGTTGATTTTGTTACACGATTTTTATTGGACTATGCATAGACTTGTTAGTCCAGCCAAAATATAGCTCAATAATTCCAGCCAAGTTTTGCAAGGGTGGAAACTGGACTTTTATAGACAGTTAACTCCCTTGCCTCTAGACGATGGTGTGGGTCATCCGAGTTATAACACATGATGACTATGTAGTGGAAGTGCCGCTGATATTTTACAGGAAAACACATCACGAATCAGCATTTTCAGTATAAAATATAATGACTTTGAGGAATTAAGCATGTTAGACCAATTTGTACGTAATGTGCCATTTGTATCATGTGCATAATTTAGAAAACATCCAACAGATTATATTGTGTCATGTTCATTTTGAGAGAAAACTACTAGTCCTTTCAACTTTTCACTAATCTCAGTTCAGCAGACAGTGGCTTCACTCATCCCTCATTAAATCATGCATGGTATTTAAGATGTAAGGTTGTCATGATTGCGGATGTCTCACTTGCCCGAGAAACAAATCATCATGTAATCATGGTGCTGTTATTTTCAGCCCTGTGGTGTCTAAGTTTATCCCACCTTCATTCCCCAACCTTGACTACCACCTCACATTCACTCAAGGGAAGGGTGACAAGAAGGAAGGTAGGATGATGATTACGATCTAGGACAGGGATGCTAACCAATGAAGAAAGGTTTTCTTGTCCCAGTAGACCCTGGATGTTATATTTTTTAGATTGGTTTACGGACTGAACTTAAAATCATTTTAAAGGTATTACTGCCTAGCCTCATAATCATGATAATCACAAGTGATAAGCGATGCCTGCTCATACAAATACTATTTACAGCTTTACTGGTACTCCTAGCAGTCTCCAGTGTGTGGTTTATAATAATAATGAGTACTTTTCTATAGCACCAAATCCCACACCTGTTGGCATTCTCATTGCACTACAACATTTATATTCTGGTTAATGACTCTGTGAAAATCATTCTCATCTCCCTGGGAGGTATACAGCCCAACCTGCCTTTGAGGCGCTAGAAGGTTAACCATTGTTAACAGTCACATTACCATCTCGCCCTGTGTATTCCCATGTTAAGGCTGTAATATGTTAACATTCCTGTCCCATTTCACCATGTTCACATTAATGCCAATACATGCCATATGGACAAATTAAAGACAAAATGGAGATATTGAAACAATACATTTTTCTAGTACCAGTACTGGTGGTACTCTGCCAGTAGCCTCTTGTTCATGTTTTGTTTTGTGTGTTTTCAACATAATGCATGTTTACACATAGTGGCTGTAAATTAGAAACACTGGTTTTGTTAGCTTTGAATGTTTTTCATTTCAGAAATTATGAACTATGAATTTGACAGAAAGGATCTAGTATGTCTAGGACTGTGTAGTGCTGTTGGTATCTGGTATCTTGCCAAAAAGGTTGGTTTAGAAATACTAATATATTGTTGAATTCAGCATAAGCACAGACTTTGCTGGAGACCAATGTCAATGAGACATTTTTCATGACTTTTTCAGCTTTTTATTGTTTAAAGACATTCTTTTATATCTCTACCAAATTTGAAGATGTTTGAGTGTCCAGTGTCCAAAAGAATGAAACCTTGATGAGTAATGATTAATGAAGTTTGTCTCAGGTTAAGATATATTAGATATTCAGTTACATTCTTCAAGTTCACAGAAGAGACCTATGTTAACATGATTACTATTTATTAAAAATATATTAACATGATTAAGTATGCACCAGTAATTTCATTTTTAAGTTTTATTCTACCCCTGTGTATAATGTCATGTGGTTGTTATGGTTGTACCCAAATCAGCATTAAAAGACCTGACAGACTTCCAACTTGTGAAACAAGTAACATTTGTACTTGAATGCTGAAAAAGGAGATATTCTTGTGTTAGGGGAAGACCAACAGGATCCGGTGGCCAGGCTCTCTGACTTGGTTTATGCATGTCATTGTATCCCAATTGCATGGATCGATGCCAATCACTGGATTATCTGGTCCAGACTTGTTTGTTTAAGGACTGCTGTCATATAGCTGGAATATTGCTGAATGTGGCGTTAAACAACAAACAAATGTAAACAGAACTTGTAGGCATTCAAAAAATAACATTTGAAAACGAATGTCAGATTTTATGCAGCTTTTGTGAATGTTTTGAAGAGAAGGATGCTGTCTGTTATTCAGAACGACTATAAACTGGTTCTAACTGTATATTTCTTTTCAGCATTGGTTGGCCAACAACCTATTTGGACTTGCCTTTGCTGTGAATGGTGTGGAGCTCCTGTCCCTCAACAGAATCAGCACTGGCTGCATCCTCCTGGGAGGACTGTTTGTGTACGACATATTCTGGGTAAGTCACATGGTATTATATACATCCAGTCTGTGGGGCCCTGGGTGGAATATTTCCCCATCTCTGTTGTGTGTGTTAGGGGCAGTGGTCATGCTAGTGGGCTGTCGTTGTGGCGTGGAATTATGCTCATAATGTCAACCACTGGTTTGTCTTGATTATTTTCGGGTTGCCTTGATATCCTCCCCACACTCAGAGTAAGCATGGTTTACACAACCTTCAGCAATATTCCAGCAATATTGCAGTGAGAGACACCCGAATTGGGCTTCACACTTTGTACCTATGTGGGGGGTCAAACCCCGGATCTTTGGTGTGATGAGTGAATGCTTTAACCATGTTAACCACCAGGTTACCCCAAGTGAAAGTTGTCCTAACACAAACTGTTCACTTTAATCACATAGATGCTTTTCATAGAGCTCAGTATTTGGTTGTTCTAAGGCACATGAGACAGTGCTTTATCTTTTTTTTTTACTATTTCTTCTGTTTATGTTCGATTTCTAACATGTCTTGGGGGCAGTTGTCAAATTGCTGCAATTCACTGTGCAGAGTTGTATCCCTTGGGGCACACCAGAATGCAATTATTGTGTGTTCGAATCCAGGCTCACCCTGATTATGTTTCTAGGTTTGTCAGCATCATACCTGTGCTCGTGGGTTTCACCAAAGTGGTGAACTTCTAAGACCTGCATCACTTCAGGCTGACACCATGACATGATTGGAATACTGTTAAAAGCGGCGTTAAACCCAACTCACCCACTCCCTCACTCTGAAATGAGGTTTATTTCAATGCTTTTTCCAGGTGTTTGGAACCAATGTTATGGTCACAGTTGCCAAGTCATTTGAAGCGCCAATCAAACGTAAGTTAACAATATTGATCGTTAAGATGACAGTGCTTGATGAGAAATGTTTATCAGTCTCATTAATTCATCAGTCTTCACCCCTAAAACATAACTGTGAAAGACATGCAGAGAATACATGCCATGTTATCTCCTCAATAAACATGATAAACAATGATAAAGAGTTAGGTATACCAGGATCCAAAGATTGTGGGCTCATGGCCCATATTTCCCTCATGATATCCTTGATTTGATGCTTTTAGTTTTAGTTTCACGAAAATGGTAAACAATTTAAGAACTGCTTCAGTTTTCCACCCACATATAGCGGACACATTATACTGCTGGAATACTGTTTAAAATGTTAAACTCTCGTCACTGACTGACTGTGCTGTATTTCAGTGGTGTTCCCTCAGGATCTACTAGAGAAGGGCCTGGCTGCCAACAACTTCGCCATGCTGGGCCTAGGGGACATCGTCATCCCAGGGATATACATAGCTCTACTGTTACGCTTTGATGTCAGGTAGGTTTGGTGGGATACCATGGTCTACCTGAGACAGCTTGATTTAGAACTGATAGGATACAAAGTTTGCCAGCTTTCTGAAGGCAGTTTAATTAAAATCAGATCTTTTAGTTCAATTTGATACCTAACTTTGTCAGGATCAAACACATTCTCCTTATGGTATGTGGGACATATAAGAGGAACTGTCAGGTTAACTCTGAGTGAACTTTGACTGCCCAATCAAGAGGAAGGTTGCGTGGGTTTTTGAACTAACCAGATCTCAGCTTTCTAACACGGTACAGCTTCATTGGCAAACTGATATTTAGTCATATATGGATGATTGAAAAATGCATCTGAAACAAAAAGGTGTAAAATATCCATGACCATTAATATTTCTCATTCAGAACTGCCAGTTTATGTTAATTTTAAGTTTACAAAAGTCGGCTATGCTGCTCTGAATGCTTCAGACTCGTACTGAGAATCTGAGGTCTCCACACTGATCTTGACTTGAGAGTGATACTGAATCACGGAGAAAGCATAGAAAAAGATGTGATTTTAATCATCTTAGTGATGTTCTGATGGCATCCTCTGTGGTTTTGGATCCCAGTTACATACAAGCATTACAACTAGAAGTTGGAAGAACATGAATACATGGCACTTTTTATGGATAGCAACTTGTTTTATTCTTTGTCACGACATTTAGTGCCACTTCTTGCTCCTTCAGGTGAAGACTAATCCATTCACCTGATGAAGGAGCAACAAGTAGCTCTGAAACATCGTGACAAAGAATGAAAAAAGTTGCTCTTCATAAAAAGTTTCAAGATTGTTCATCATGTTCATATGGTGTGGGACAATGCTGATGTCAAAGAAAAGTTGCTAAGAATATCTGCAAGATTGCTGATGTAGTGATAAAGTGATATTTACTCACTGTTTCATAGTCTTAAGCTGTCAAGATTATTATAAATGTCATCATAACCCTTGTAAAACATTCTTGTTCCTATTGTTTTAATTTATTGATGTTTCAGCCTAAAGAAGAACTCTAAAGTCTACTTCTACGCTGGCTTCGTGGCCTACTGCCTGGGTCTTCTCACCACCATCGTAGTCATGCACTTCTTCAAACATGCACAGGTACCTCCCTTTCACGACTTGTAGGAGTTGAACCTGAATCATCAGTATTCAATATTACGCTTCAAAGGAATATTGTCATGTGAACATTTGCTTGGATACTTGTGAGAAAGTTGATATTTGAGCCTTTGACAGGTCATACCTGTGATCAGATATGATGTGCCCAAATCATAATACCAAAGTATTTTCATAGTTTAGAAAAAAATTAATCGGGCTATTCATGGAGTTTCCTGTAAGAATTTGTCTTGGCTTATAGAGACCCAATGATTTGCAGTCTGTAGCCCATGTTCAGTCTACAGATCAAGATCATGTGCATGAGACAGTGTCTTAGCGGATTTGGTTAATCTTTTGATGTGAATCCTACAGTTTGACTTAGTAGATGAAAAAGTGATGCTTGAGCCAGGTCTCCCTTCAAAGAGCATATGGTGTTTTGTGTTGCAGCCTGCCCTACTATACCTGGTGCCGGCCTGTGTGGGAGTACCCATACTTGTTGCTTTAGTCAGAGGAGAGGTCAAGGAGCTGTTCAGGTCAGTCACTTGGATATTTTGGGGGATCAGGGCACTCCCTAGAGTCTCTTGAAGGGGGTGGGGCACTGGGTCGACTCTCCTGAAGGGGGTGGGGCACTTGGTCGTGTCTCCTGAAGGGGGTGGGCACTGGGTTGAGTCACTTGGAGAGGGGGGGCGCTGGGTAGAGTCACATGGACATGTTGGTAGTATGTGTAAGGTAAGGGGTGGGGAATATGGTGGGGCACTGGGTGGCATCACTTGGAGAGGGTGGGGCACTGGGTAGTCACAAGGACATGTTGGTGGTATGTGTTAGGTAAGGGGTGGGGCACTAGGTAGCATCACTTGGAGAGGGTGGGGCACTGGGTAGTCACATGGACATGTTGGTGGTATGTGTTAGGTAAGGGGTGGGGCACTAGGTAGCATCACTTGGAGAGGGTGGGGCACTGGGTAGTCACATGGACATGTTGGTGGTATGTGTTAGGTGGGGAATGGGGTGGGGCACTAGGTAGCATCACTTGGAGAGGGTGGGGCACTGGGTAGTCACATGGACATGTTGGTGGTATGTGTTAGGTGGGGAATGGGGTGGGGCACTAGGTATCATCACTTGGAGGGGGTGGGGCACTGGGTAGTCACATGGACATGTTGATGGTATGTGTTAGGTAAGGGGTGGGGCACTAGGTAGCATCACTTGGAGAGGGTGGGGCACTGGGTAGTCACATGGACATGTTGGTGGTATGTGTTAGGTGGGGAATGGGGTGGGGCACTAGGTAGCATCACTTGGAGAGGGTGGGGCACTGGGTAGTCACATGGACATGTTGGTGGTATGTGTTAGGTGGGGAATGGGGTGGGGCACTAGGTAGCATCACTGGGAGGGGGGTGCTTGGTAGAGTCAATGGACGTGTTGGTGGTTTGAAAGCATGGTAAGGTACAATACTACGATAGTCTCACATTGGTAGAATAAAAACCTAGTTCAGAAAAAGTGTTGTCACCTCGGAAACTAGTAATCTTATGAGGTATTTTGTCATTTGTCATGTTTGTCATGACTGTGTTTCAGTAATCCTTGTGTACGTGTGCCTTGGTCTTCACAGATAAAGATATTAATGAGAAAAAATTATGTACATTTCATTTCCTGTTATTTCTGTTAAGACAACATGTCCAGCTTTGTTCAGATATATGTACATGATGTTGCACAGGATGTTTGCATAACTTTCTTATGACATGTTAAGTTTGTACATATTTAAGGGTATTAGAAAATGAAAACAAATATTTTATCTCACTTATTCAGCATGGGACCTGGAGTTAGAACATGAAACTAAGCATCAAAAGCTGTTATGTATCAACTTGTTTTTGTGATATTACTTTACTGGAAAAGGAATTGTGCTAACAAATATATAACATTTGAATGTTTGTAAGACTTGCAAACAAAACCAACCCACAATACATATCGTACCCATCTGTTACCATTGTTACTGCAGAAATCCAAAATTTTATCGTACCTCCATGCCAGATCTGATTGGTCCACGTGGTCTTGATAAAATACTATGTATCCAACATTAGAGGAAAATAAATTTCTCAGTGGGAGAATAAATCCCTTATACCCCGCCAAGAACAAGTCAGGCTGCACATGGATTTCTTAGAGGCTGTATAAATCTCTTATACCCCGCTTTGAAGCAAAAAGCCAAATGCTTTTTCTGAGTCAGTAAAAGTCACATGACATACATGTAGCACAGGTTAACCTCAGCTCAATCGAACAGCTGTTTTCTATCAATTTTGAATTTGTTTTAATAATAAAACCTAACGCTGGAGGCATAAAGCCCCATGTACCATTGTGATGCTGCTACAACTTCTAAAATTCCAAAGTGATATCAAAAGGTTGGTAATATTATAAGGGTTTTACTGCTACTACGTGATGCTTACACAGCAGTTCTGCTTTCTACACAGTTATGAAGATCACTCAGAACAGAAAGAGGAATCGGAAGGAGAGAAGAAAGAAGAGAAAAAGGCAGAAGTAAAGAAAGACAAGTGATAGGATGTACGGATGGAAGTCTAAATCAAACTGCCTGACTCCAGGGACTCATTCATGGACAACTCTGGTCATACTAGGATGCTGTAAAGAGGGGCCACTCTAGCAAACCTCTGTATATTTCTGCTAATGTTTATTTTTTTGTGTCTAATAGAAAGACAAAAACAGGACATCTTCAAAGGAGCTGTTAGCTTCTAGAAGGAATGTTGAATGTTTATTTGCCTGACTGCTGTGAAGCATTAATTTGATGATGATGTGGATGTGGTTGGTGTGTGACCGTAACACCTCGGTGCTCTCAAATAAGTTTTAAGGATAACTTCATTTTGTACTTTTATCTGGATTAAGATAGGTCATCAATCGTTGCCATAATACTTTGACAATATTGTTAAGTTCATTAGCATAACACGTCAGATTTATTTTGTGATAGTTAATAATGAAAAGTGCATTTAGAAGCTCCCTTCATGATGTAAAGAAAAGTAGCTACAAACAAATAAATCTCTTGTAAAAGAAATAATATCACTTTCATTTCACCATTACACAGGCTTTTGTTTTGATATTTTGTTTTCTGACCCTTGTTAACTTTCTCTCACGTTATTTTTGTTTATCATGTCATTTTGTATGTGTGGCTTTTACGAGAGGAGGAAGTGTGGTCTGATAGGACTTGATCAGGAACACGAGGATGTCACTAACATGGGGAGAAATGAAAGCATGTTTATCATATATTGATTGTCATGACATACTAAGAGTTTTGGTAAAGTAGTATTCATGCAAATTATGTAATCTGGTAAAAGGGTTTCTCATGTATACAATCAATAAAACAATGATTGATAAATTTTCATGTAAATAGTTTGTGGTTGGGATGTTAAATGATTCTGGACTAACATTACTGTTTGATATTGAGCTAAGCATAGTTGTGAGTGCATGGTTGTAGGAACGAATGTTTTGGGTGGGATGACGTCCTTGAAGCATGATACAGCTGAAGGATTTCTAAATCACAGATACATGTATTGTTCAAGTTGAATGATTTATGTGTGCTACAAATTGTATTTCAGTTTGTGTGAACAGAGGTTCGTCTCCTCTTGCGCCGACCAGGCACTTTAGACAAGTAGCCAATAGACTGCTTCCTGTTGGTTACAATAACCTGTCTATCTTGGGGTTTTCACATGGGCTCCATCAGTTGAGTAATCTATTCTGTTATTTTATGTTAAATTAATTTAAGCATACCTGTAACATCTTTTCCTTACAGAACATTACAACGTGCCTTTAAACCAAATAGTATTTGATACCAGAGCTTGTTTTGGCACAATAATCCACACATTTCTATGGTTTATTCTTATTTCCCCCCATAAAACCCTAGTAGAACAGATTGCTTCTTTCATGCTTTGCTTTATGAGTGCCATATTATCATGCCAAAAGAAAGTCTTATTTTCTGGCTTTCAAGCATTTCATTTTGTCCCAATAGTGTAATATTTTATTCATTTTCAAATGATACATTTATTAAAATAGTTTGGATGTATGTGGTCATGTTTGGGTTAGATCGTTCTCAGTACTATCTTGATAGTATATTCACAAAGATATTGTTTAATGCAGTGTAGAAAGGATATCACTGCTGTGAGTGTCGGAGGGCGTCGTTACGAGTGATTGTTGAGTTACTTCCCTTGAACATGTTGACATCATGGCACTGGAACTTATCTTGATCAGGTAGCTACATTGCCGACATTGCATTAATTATTGTTCACTTACCTAAAGGAAGCCTTTCCATATATCATCTGGTGAATACAGCCATATTACCAAAATTGATACTTACATAATCCTAGTGTTACCATGGCTCCTTCCATCTTATTGATCCTGTTTCCTGTCAATACTTCATGGGTTGTATACACAACGTATACACTCACAACCAACCGTGAATACATACACTCATTTGCAGTGTAGTCGCTATTTTCAACCAATGAACCCCTGCCTGGTTCCAGCGGAGGGAATCCCGCGAGTCCTCAGACCAATGAGCGCTCAGCTTACGTCTCTCTCGTGCAGCATGTGCCATGGCCTTGCAACCTCTTCACATTACTTCACTGTCAGGCAAGGGGTGGGAGGGAAACCTAGCTGTTAAAGCATTCGTGCTCGTCTCGCCAAAGACCCGGGTTCGATTCCCCACATGGCTGCAATATGTGAAGCCTACTTCTGGTGTCCCCCACCGTGATATTGGTGGAATATATATATTTTATCTTATTTTGACTCATACTTATTAGTCATGTGTATGAGTATAAATGATATTTTTACTCTAAAAATACATATTGCTAAAAGCCACGTAAAACCTACCTCACTCACTCATGTTTGGTCAAGGGTAGATCGCACAAAATACATGTGCAAAGCATAGGGCTTATTTCATGACCTGAGTGAAATATACGCCTAACTATTACATCACATGTCAGCCATATGTATTGGGGGATGTATACAAGCCTTAGAAGTGTTGACAGGGAATTTCCAAATTTGGTTGAATTTCTCTCAGCAGAGTTTGAATGAATGGGCAGATAGTATTTTAAACATTTTGATATGTATTTATTTTGCTTTGTGGATATATTCATGTTTATTGATTGAGGGTCATTGTTGTTTCTGCGATTTTCTGTTGTCTGGGATTTAAGTCATTTATTGCAAATGTTTTTTTGTTTACACTTATATCTGATTATGAATATCCTTTTGTCTTCAGATAACTTTGAAACTACAGCAACAGTGTTTTTGTGTTTGTTGAAACCATGTTGATAATTTAATTAGGTTAGGGAAGTTGTTGTATTACCTGAAAATGAAGGACAAGATTTCAAATAAAGACATTATTTCTGAAATAAAAAATATCTGTAACAGATGCATGAGTTTCGTTTTTTTTTACATTATTCTGTGGTTAGAATTCCCCTTTATGCCCTGACGATGAGCTTACTTAATAGTCTCTGCAGTGTGTGGATGGAGGGGTGTGTGGATAGAGCAGTGTGTGGATGGAGCAGTGTGTGGATGGAGGGGTATGTGGATAGAGCAGTGTGGATAGAGGGGTGTGTGGATAGAGGGGTGAGTGGATAGAGCAGTGTGTATAGTGGGGGTGTTTGTATAGAGGTGTGTGTGGATAGAGGGGTGTGTGGATAGAGCAGTGTGTGTATAGAGGGGTGAGTGGATAGAGCAGTGTGTGTGTAAAGAGGGGTGTGTGGATACAACAGTGTATGTATAGAGGGGTGTGTGGATAGAGCAGTGTGTGGATACAACTGTGTGTGGATAGAGCAGTGTGTGGATACAACAGTGTGTGGATACAACTGTGTGTGCATAGAGGGGTCTGGAAAGAGCAGTGTGTGGATAGAGCAGTGTGTGGAAAGAGCAGTTTGTGGATAGAGGGGTGATTTAATCCCGTCCCATCACCTTTTGGAAAAGGGGAGTGAACTCACTATGTAAAAAATGAATGTAAATATTTCGGGAAACAATTTGTTTTTGTTGTCGTGTCATAACAAAATAATTTAGTTTCATGTTATAGTTTTTTTTAATATGACAACAAGATCAGTGAGGATCTGTCATATTTGACAATCGGATTTGACCATGTCCATAAGGACAATGAACACACAATGCCATTTAGAAAATGGTCAAATGTAACAAATGTATTTGAGATGACACTTCCTAGTACTTTTTTTTGTCTTAAGTCCCTTCCGGTATTGGAACCCACACTATCAGAGTACTGGCGATTTAGGTGCTTCACTCTGGCAGTGTAGGTTCGAATCCCCGGATGGGACTCGACCCCAAAAAGCACTAGAATCTGTACTTTACTAAGAAAGTGTTCTCTAAAATATAACATTTGTTCCATAAGGACAAGACTGACCCCCAGCCATGTCGATTAATGGCCAAAATGCAACTTGGCAACACCAATTACTCCATGGAGTACAAAGATAGGATTTCTGAATTAATCACATTACATCATAATTTGATTGATTTTGGTGTTTTCATGATTGAGATTGCATGCATGGTGGGGCTTCATTATAAGAATGTCTACAAAATGGGGGAATACATCAAATTTTTAACATTAGTTGAGTCTCATTTGATCACCCGGAATCGCGAAGACAACTTAACACAAATCTCAAAAGCACGTCTGAATTCTCTCGACAAAGGCAGAATGAAGATCAAAGACGAAATCCAGAGACCATATATCGGTATATGGTCTCTGCGAAATCCTATAGAACACGTATCTTGGTCATAAAAGGTGCGATTTGAAATTATATATATTTTACGTACACCATTATTTATTTTTTTAAATATTGAATCTGCGTCCCAAATACAGTTGATACCTTTTTGTTTGCGTCCCAATACCCTCGATACCCCCGAATACCATATGCCAAAAGGGCAGCCTCTTGGGAATGGAGCCAGTCAACACAATGCGTAAAGTAGACAACGAATATGTTTCGATCAGGAAAAGAAGGAAGCAGCGCTCTTTAAGAAACATGTACTATTATATTTTCATTATGTAATTAGGTTAACTTCGTAAAACCCCATCGAAAAAAACAGATTCATGATTTGAGTTAAATACACTGACACACACACAAAAACACCACGTCAAAACGACGTAATAGCACTAGTGAGGGAGTGAGTTGGGTTTTACGCCGCTTTTAACAGTATTGCAGTTATATTACGGGGAGTCAGCTTAATGTGGGAGGAAAGCCAGAAGTGATGCAGGTCTAAGACGTTTACCACTTCGGTGAAACCCACGAGCACGGGTATGGTGCTGACAAACCTAGAAACATAATCGGGGCGAACCGGGATTCGAACCCACAATCATAGGTTTCTGGCGTGCCCAGGGGACGCAACTCTGCACAGCGAATCGTTGCGCCTTAGATGACTGGGCCACCCGTGCCCCCCCCCCCCCCCCCCCCCCCCCCCCCCAGGATACAGGATACAGGAGATAAATTCTGAGATGTCTTAACATTGCATTCAAAGCACTAATCAACAATAGATGAGAAAAGGAGATCAAAGAGGAAGCACGTGAGGCATTAATTAAAAGGTACTTCAGTTTGGAAAATGTATATTTCAAAAAAAATATCACCTGGTTTTACTGTCTGTACGTGACATGGTGACATGAGTTAAATGAATTATTTAACGAAATTCGATATATATTTTCCCCTGGTCTCACCCCATTTCTCATACCTTAGAATCACACATGCCACGGTTGAGTTCTCCTACTATCCAATGCTTGTTACCCATGTGGACCAGTCCCGATCAAATCCATTTGTCCGACGCCTCATGAGAATATGAGACTTACAATACACCACTTGTATGCTCCGAATGTATGAAAACCTGTTCAGGCATTCTGTAGATAAAGTCATCATATATTAATTATTAGATTTTCTTCCCCGCCGACTCACTACCGACTTTAACATCATCAGTCACGTGGGAAATCCATTAATGGTGAAGCCTTTTGTTGGTCCAAGTACAGGATTAAAATGTAATGACCCTATCTTACCATCGGTCACGTGACACCTGCCCCAGTCCTAGTAACGGGAGCGACATTAAATTCCCTCATCCTGTTTAGTAATGTAAATATAATCAGTATTTAATTATCAAAATAGGTTATTTTTATTATGGTCATGATAGTGTCAATATGTTTGGAAGTGACCGATGGGAATTCCGGGTGAGAATACCGTATTTCCCCTATTAGATACCGCGTCTCAAAAACACGCCGGGTCATACACATGTATACGCTCTGTCCAAAACTTGAAACTTCGCTTCTGTGAGACTCCAGGTCTCAAGACAAGTTTCCTATAAAATACTGTGAATTGTTGGTGATACTTAATGTCTGTCACCTGCAAATGCATCCTTTGTATGGCTGTAGAATTAGGGATTCGGTAAGGTGGTGAGTTGCCACTGTGTCAGCATTAAACATTAGACACCTGGCATTCTAATAAAGGAAATACGGTAGGTCCTTCGCAATCTGTGCTTGTAAGAGGCGACTAAATGGTTCGAGCGGTCAGACTCTTTGGTTGGTTAATCTAAATGGCCTGGATGAATGTTCATGATGTCAATCACTGGTTTGTCCTGGTTCAGACTCGATTAATTATATACAGGCTGTTGTCATATATCTGGGATATTGCTGAGCGCGGCACCAAACAAGCAGAAACGACGTACATTTAACATGAGGAGGACCCAGGGTACCAAAATACCATGTCGTTCATCATTACACATCACTGAATGACCCAGTCTCATGACAGATCTCAGCGTCCGCCCGGAGAGCGGAAGGTCCAGGGTTCGATCCCGGGCCGCGTCATACAAAAAGACGTTAAAAGATTGTACTTGTTGTTACCCTGTCTGGCTCTCGGCATTAAGGGGCTAAAACAAGGACTGGTCGGCTCGGAGTCAGTATACTGTGTCTGAGTGGGGTATTCATGTTAAACTGCGGCATGGTATCTCAGTGAGCTAGCACTATAAATCGGCATCAGTCCGGACTAGTACAAGCAGCCACACACACACATACACGTGCATGCAAGTCGCTATATAAGTGCAATAATCTTGGACGCGACGTTAAACCCAATTTCACCTCACCTCACCTCACCTCACCTCACCTCATGACAGATCTCAACGCATAGAGGTAGCAGATTTGGTGAAGTGAGATTGCTGAACGATTGTACTGTTCAAACATACAAACGCGAGCTTGCAAATGTTATCACTGTTAGGAAATACGCAGTTTCAAAATATCCTGGAAACAAATCAATTTATGAAATTTGTGTTACATGTCTATTGTATTGGTACATGTGTACAAACCCAGTTATGCAATCTCATTAAATTCAGATCCTAGTTCTCGCTATCGCTAAACAAAGTTTAGCGGAACGGAAAACTAAGATCTGATTTTAATGAGATTGCCAGTTGTGACAACGGAGGTAACTTCACTTTGTTTAAGGGGGGCAACTCTCCGTGGTCTGGTGACCGTCGGTAGACGTTGTCGTCATTACCCGCAGTCTGATGCATCATGTGATGTAAGCGAGCAGATAAACACTGGTTTTACCTTGAGTACAACCTGCGTCTCGAGGCTTGTCTTTCTTAAAAACATCACATTTCATTTGTGACACTTTTTATTCATCTTTTAGACTTTTAGTTATTTTCGGCTTTTTAATACGCGGTTAAAGTTTCTTAAAATGTGTTATTCCTTTTTGAAAACGAGCATTGGACTAAGCTAACAATGGAGACAGATAGAGTTGTCAAATTATGTAATATGAGAGTTGTGAAACATATCCTCCTTCACGTCCAAGTGAAGGAGGTTTCGTTGTATTTAACGCGAAAGCGGTGCGGAATAATTTTTTTTCAATTCTAATCCCCTTGTCTTATATGTAGAATAAAAAAATAATTTGGATTCATTTCATGATGGGGGAAAGTATCGGGTTATATATTTGTTTAAAAAATTAAAAAGATCTGTCTTAAGATGTGATAAACGGAATATAATTGTGGAAACGTTCGCAAAAGAAAAAGATTAACAAAGACAATACAGTATAGTTCCCACAGAGATAATTTAGATTCGTTGCACAAGTAAATAGTTAAAAAAACCAAACTTTTATATGTGAGTGTGGTATTGCGATACAATAGGCCGTTTGATATTCTTCATATTGTTAATCCATCAACTAATAATATTTGATGTGTACATATGCGTGATTAAACGGGCATTTTGGAACATGTTGCACACATCCAAATAGCACCCGCTGAACCCGAATGTTCGTTTGTTAGTTTAACGCCGCACTCAGCACTATTCCTGCTATATATTATGACGGCGGTCTGTAAATAATCGAATCTGGACCAGACAATCCAGTGATTGACATCATGAGCTTCGATCTGCGCAATTGGGATACGATGATATGCAGCAACTAAGTCAACGAGCCTGACACCCGATCCCGTTAGTTGCCTCTTACGCCAAGCATGGATTGCTGAAGACCTATTCTCATCCGTATCTTCACGGGACCAGTGATGAATGAATGCTGTTTTCCGCCACAGTCAACTAAGTTACAGCTTATACTCAATAAGATTAAAAGCAAGTGTTAATAGAATTTCCTATGAAGCAAATGTGTAAAATGACTCCAACACAGACACTTTTTTTTACCTCCATGAATACAGACTTAGTGATAACAATAGATAATCAAGTCTGGACCAGACAATCCATTGATTGACGTCATGAGAATCGATCTACGCAATTGGGATACGATGATAAACAAAGTCCCTCCATGTCACAGAGGATGAGGCAGAACCAGAGCGTGTGTCACGACGCGATGTATATTTTATGAGCGCTTTATAATCTTAACGCGCACATTATTATGGAATACTGTGTGGGACATTCTCACGTTGTTGCAATCTCGACCTTCGGATACAAGCTAACTATGCAAAAAGTGCGAGATTGCTTGATGGAGAGTGTCGCTAACAGAATTCCATACATAATTCCTGTTTAACTTGAATCTTTTATTACCCGATTCAAGACGTCTAAACACATATAGACTCGTGAAGATTCCGGGGTAGAATAGGTCTTCAGCAACCCATGCTTGTCGAAACAGGTGATTTTGCTTGTCGTAAAACGCGACTAACGGGATTGGGTGGTCAGACTCGCTGATTTGGTTGTTGCATGTCATCGATCCCAATTGCGTGGATCGATGCTCATGATATTAATCACTGGACTGTCTGGTCCAGACTCGATTATTTACAGACCGCCGTCATATAGCTGGAATATTGCTGAGTGCGGCGTTAAACAACAAACCAACCAACTATACACATATAAGAACCTTTATTGCTCGCGACGTGTCACAAAACTCAGGTAATTCGAATTAAGTAAAAAAAAGATATCCGGGTCTTTCAGACACGACCTCTACTGAAACTGTTATTGTAAGGAGTTGAATACTGCGATCACATTACCTTTAAGCAATAACACAACTGATTGTCAAGCTGGCTGGACAGCGAGATACCAGATGTGAAAAGCATTACCCGATCAATACTGTACGGATAGAATGGTAGCCCGATAAACGCTGGCCTACAGTGAGATAATGAATGGGTATAGTCGAGTGAGTGGGTATAGTCGAGTTAGTGGGTATAGTCGAGTGAGTTGGTATAGTCGAGTGAATGTGTATAGTCGAGTGAGTGTGTATAGTCGAGTTAGTGGGTATAGTCGAGTTAGTGGGTATAGTCGAGCGAGTGGGTGAAGTCGAGTTAGTGGGTATAGTCGAGTTAGTGGGTATAGTCGAGCGAGTGGGTATAGTCGAGTAAGTGGGTATAGTCGAGTTAGTGGGTATAGTCCAGTGGATGGGTATAGTCGAGTGAGTGTGTATAGTCGAGTTAGTGGGTAAAGTCCAGTGGATAGGTATAGTCGAGTTAGTGGGTGGGTATAGTCGAATGGGTGTGTGGGTATAGTCGAGTGAGTGTGTATAGTCGAGCGAGTGTGTATAGTCGAGCGAGTGGTTATAGTCGAGTTAGTGGGTATAGTCGAGCGAGTGGGTATAGTCGAGTTAGTGGGTATAGTCCAGTGGATGGGTATAGTCGAGTGAGTGTGTATAGTCGAGTTAGCGGGTAAAGTCCAGTGGATAGGTATAGTCGAGTTAGTGGGTGGGTATAGTCGAATGGGTGTGTGGGTATAGTCGAGTGTGTGTGTGTATAGTCAAGTGTGTGTGTGGGTATAGTCTGGTAGGTGGGTGTGTGGGTATAGTCTAGTGGGCGTGTTGGTATAGTCAAGTGGGTGTGTGGGTATAGTCGAGTGGGTGTGTGGGTATAGTCGAGTGGGCGTGTGGGTATAGTCGAGTGGACGTGTGGGTATAGTCGTGCGTGTGTGTGGGTACAATCTTGTAGGTGGGTGTGTGGGTATAGTCGAGTGGGTGGGTGGCTAAAGTCGAGTGGGTGTGTGGGTATAGTCGAGTGGGTGTGTGGGTATAGTCGAGTGGTCGTATGGGTATAGTCTGGTAGGTGGGTGTTAGGGTATAGTCTAGTGGGCGTGTGGGTATAGTCGAGTGGGTGTGTGGGTATAGTCGAGTGGTTGGGTGGTTAAAGTCGAGTGAGTGGGTGGGTTAAGTCGAGTTGGTGGATGGCTGTAGTCGAGTTGGTGTGTGGGTATAGTCGAGAGAGTTTGTTGGTATAGTCGGGTGTGTGTGTGGGTGTGTGGGTATAGTCGAGTGAGTTTGTGGGTATAGTCGATGTGGTGTATGGGGGTGTGGGTATAGTCAAGTGGGTGTGTTGGTATAGTCGAGTATGTGTGTGTGGGGTATAGTCGAGTTGGTGTGTTGGTGTGTGGGTATAGTCGTGCGTGTGTGTTGGTATAGTCAGGTAGGTGTGGCGTTGGGGTATAGTCGAGTTGGCGTGTGGGTATAGTCGAGTGGGTGTGTGGGTAAAGTCTGGTAGGTGGGTGTGTGGGTATAGTTGAGTGGGCGTGTGGGTATAGTCGAGTGGGTGTGTGGGTGTAATCTGGTAGGTGTGTGTTGGTATAGTCGAGTGGGTAAAGTCGAGTGAGCGTGTGGGTATAGTCGAGTGGGTGTGTGGGTATAATCTGGTAGGTGTGTGTGGGTATAGTCGAGTTGGTGTGTGGGTATAGTCGAGTGGGCGTGTGGGTATAGTCGATAGGGTGTGTGGGTATAGTCTGGTAGGTGTGTGTTGGTATAGTCGAGTGGGCGTGTGGTTATAGTCTATTTGGCGTGTGGGTATAGTCTGGTAGGTGTGTGTGGGGGTAAAGTCTAGTGGGCGTGTGGGTGTAGTCGGATAGGTGGGAGTTAGTGTATAGTCTAGTGGGCGTGTGGGTATAGTCGAGTGGGTAGGTGGGTATAGTCGAGTGGGCGTGTGGGTATAGTCGTGCGTGTGTGTGGGTATAATCTGGTAGGTGGGTGTGTGGGTATAGTCGAGTGGATGGGTGGGTAAAGTCGAGTGAGTGGGTGGGTATAGTCGTGCGTGTGTTGGTATAGTCGGATAGGTGGGTGTGAGGGTTTAGTCTATTGGGCGTGTGGGTATAGTCGAGTGGGCGTGTGGGTATAGTCGTGCGTATGGGTATAGTCGGATAGGTGGGTGTTAGGGTATAGTCTATTGGGCGTGTGGGTATAGTCGTGCGTGTGTGTGGGTATAGTCGGATAGGTGGTTGTGAGGGTTTAGTCTATTGGGCGTGTGGGTATATTCTATTGGGCGTGTAGGTATAGTCTATTGGGCGTGTAGGTATAGTCTATTGGGCGTGTAGGTATAGTCTATTGGGCGTGTAGGTATAGTCGAGTGGGCGTGTGGGTATAGTCTAGTGAGCGTGTGGGTATAGTCGAGTGGGTGGGTGGGTAAAGTCGAGTGGACGTGTGGGTATAGTCGTGCGTGTGTGTGGGTACAATCTTGTAGGTGGGTGTGTGGGTATAGTCGAGTGGGTGTGTGGGTATAGTCTAGTGAGCGTATGGGTGTAGTCGAGTGGGTGTGTGGGTATAGTCGAGTGGGTGTGTGGGTATAGTCGAGTGGGTGGGTGGGTAAAGTCGAGTGGGCGTGTGGGTATAGTCGTGCGTGTGTGTGGGTACAATCTTGTAGGTGGGTGTGTGGGTATAGTCGAGTGGGTGGGTGGGTAAAGTCGAGTGGGCGTGTTGGTATAGTCGAGTGGGCGTGTGGGTACAATCTGGTAGGTGGGTGTGTGGGTATAGTCGAGTGGGTGGGTGGGTAAAGTCGAGTGAGTGGGTGGGTTAAGTCGAGTTGGTGGATGGGTGTAGTCGAGTTGGTGTGTGGGTATAGTCGAGTGGGTGTTAGGGTATAGTCTAGAGGGCGTGTTGGTATAGTCGAGTGGGTGTTAGGGTATAGTCTAGTGGGCGTGTTGGTATAATCGAGTGGGTGTTAGGGTATAGTCTAGTGGGCGTGTTGGTATAGTCGAGTGGGCGTGTGGGTACAATCTGGTAGGTGGGTGTGTGGGTATAGTCGAGTGGGTGGGTGGGTAAAGTCGAGTGAGTGGGTGGGTTAAGTCGATTGAGGTGAGGTGAAATGGTGTTGAACTTTGCGTCCAAGATTATTGCACTTATATAGCGACGTGTATGTACGGGTGTGTGTTTGTGTGGCTGCTTGTACTAGTCCGGACTGATGCCGATTTATAGTGCTATCTCACTGAGATACCATGCCGCAGTTTAATATGAATACCCCACTCAGACACAGTATACTGACTCCTAAACGGCCAGTCCTTATTTTAGCCCCTTAATGCCGAGCGCCAGACAGGGTAACAACAAGTACCATCTTTTAACGTCTTTTGGTATGATTCGGTCGGGGATCGAACCCGGGACCTTTCGCTCCCCGGGCGGACGCTCTACCACTAGACCACGGAGGCGGTCTAAGTCGAGTGGGTGGATGGGTGTAGTCGAGTGGGTGGGTGGATATAGTCTAGTGAGTGTGTTGGTATAGTCGAGTGTGTGTGTGGGTATAGTCGAGTGGGTGAGTGGGTTAAGTCGACTGGGTGGATGGGTGTAGTCGAGTTTACAGTCGAGTGAGTTGGTGGGTATAATCGAGTGGGTGGGTAGGTATAGTCGAGTGGGTGGCTGGATATACTTCAAACACATTAAAAGTTGCCGCGTATTCATTTCATGAGCGTGAGTGAGTGAGTGAGTGAGTTTGATTTAACGTCGGTTTGAACAGTATTCCATTTATATCATGGCGTTTCAGCTTTATGAGGGAGGAAAGCCCGAAGTGATGCAGGTCGAAGATGTTTGACTACTTTGGTGAAACCCACGAGCACGGTTAGGTGCTGACAACTCGGGGCGAACCGGGGTTCGAGCCCACAATCATCGGTTTGCAGTTTGGGCATGAGGACTATACAGGATCACGTGTCGTTGTTATGTGGAGACGAGGAGCTGATTCAGGATCCGCATCACGAGTGACGCTGAGTCATTCTTCCCAAAATGTTTGCTGCACCAGTTAGTTATACATCCCTGTTACATTAACCAATTGTTTTAAAAACAACACAAAGTTGTATCATATGCATCCAATTTCTCTTTTCGATGTCATGTATATGCAATGTCTTTGAATGAGTTCATTTTAATTTTTAATTTATTTTTTTTAACACGAAATCCTCCTGTAGCGCTATGGAATACTAGTATCTGCGAAGACGACCGACTGAACGTATAAGATGTAATTTCTACCTTCATGTGAACTTCAAAGCAACAAGCCACATATTGTTCTCCACCTAATCAAAGAGGAAGAACACAAATTCAAATTTCGCTGAAGGCACGTGTGCAGACGTTACTGTTACAGGAAGGAAGACCACTGATAGTGCCAGGAAAACGCTGATAACAACCTGGCCCTCAACATGATCCTTCCAAATCAGATAATGTGTGTGTGTGTGTGTGTGTGTGTGTGTGTGTGTGTGTGCCAGTCCTTGTTTTATCCCCTTAATGCCGAGCTCCAGGCATGGTAACAAGAATTACCATTTTTTATAGTCTTTTGGTTTGACGCGGCCTGGGATCGAACCACCGATCTTCCGCTCTCCGGTCAGACGCTCTATCCACTAGACCACGGAGTCGAGGTAGGATGTGGTATCTGTTTCGCCTACTGGAAATGTCAAATTTTAAAGTTGTGGAAAACCTTTTCTGCCTAACACTCGCTAATTTTGGACTAACATGATCAAATACAAAAGTATGGCTAAAATAAGTGAAAAAGGCTGATATTTCGAACTTCAAAAGAAGCAGGTCCAGGACCCAACAAATATATATATTTCTTATTATATTTGAACTGTTTTTGTCTACATCTCCTAAGGAAATCAACTTGGGTCAAGGACTTGCTCATATTCATATATTAGAAAATGTTTCCTGAAATCTTCAAATTCAGCATTTGTGACACATTTTATCCTTCCTATGCTTTTTGTGTTGTCATAAGTCCCAAACATGTAACTGTTGAAATGAAATCAATAAAGTCACGTTCTCATTCACACCTCATAACTTTCATCCCAATTTATAAACACTTTGCCCCATTCAAACATAATGCAGCTCATGAGGAATAGAATTTGGCCCCTACATTATCCCGTTCTTTAATTTCCAGGCCATCTAATAATGACGCACTATGCACCATGTTGTTGTGACATTGTGCGTACCATATGACGTCACACAACGATGACGTCACGTTGCCAGAAGAAACTTTCAGCGTCACATTGTATTTTGAATATTGCTCTGGAAACGAGATCGTCAGGGTAAAGTCCCAATTACCGGAAAATAGATTTTTCTTATCCCCAGTAGGATCGGACACAGCTTTTGAGAACAACCTGCTTTAGAAGTGGGCGTTTTCCCTCGCCGACAGCACGTCGCAGTCCGTGTGTTTATTATCTTTCCAAGATATCTGGAATACCGTTAATTCCTCCATGATTTAGCACAACGCCTATAATCCAGAATTGATTATTAACTAAGATGTTCTCTGGTTGTTACTTTATGTCGGGTTATAAATATTGTCCGAATACCCGAATAAACGTAAACAGCTCAGATTCAGGGTCGCTCGATCCAAGTCACGCTAAGGGAAGCGTATACATGTTAGGGGCTGGTACGCCGCGCAGCACAGCCGAGACGAAGACTGATTTAGCAAAGTTCTCATTGAACGCGTTTTCGTAACATAAAGGTGAGATCATATTGATTGGCGCATTACTCTACCGGCTTATTTACATTCCTAAACCCGATACATTGCAATGATGCACGTGCTACCACGGCTTGTGTACGTTGCTTAGAATGACGTCAGAGATCACCTGATCTGATATTGCAAATACACTGATTTGGCCATAAAACATTCTGGTCAATTGGTTTCAATGTCAAAACATTCTGGTCAATTGGTTTCAGTGTCAAAGGAACGATTCAATATAAGGTAAGAAATGTGTTTGTTGTTTCTATACGTACATGATCATATTTATATTGGACTTTAAAAGCATTACCAAATATTCAGCCAGCCATTCGGTTTGGTCAGGTGTAATAGCTGGTAAATCGTTTAACTGTAAATGAAGGAACTGGATAAGAAGGGCGGACTTTACGGAAAGATATGCACCTTTAGTATATGTGAAATACACATAGAATACATTGTAATATGTCACCATGGAGCGGGCGACGATTATAGCAGGACCTTTAGATTATAAACTAATGTTCATTCATGTCAATTTAATCAAGCCATTGTATGTATATTTTCCTTATGACTGACTTATGCACATAACAGGCGTTATTTGCTCTCGACCCCTTGGGGAACGTGATATACATACCAATGACTATCTGTTTCCGCATGTGTAGTCTCCTCTTGAAATGTGATAAACAAAGGTTTGAGTGCGTGCGTGCGTGCGTGCGTGCGTGCGTGCGTGCGTGCGTGCGTGCGTGCGTGCGTGCGTGCGTGCGTGTGTATTAAACCTCTATCATAGATATCAGTATACCACCCCTGTGATATAACAATATTTAACCTCTCTAATAGATATCAGTATACCACCCATGTGATATAACAGTATTAAACCTCTATCATAGATATCAGTATACCACCCCTGTGATATAACAGTATTTAACCTCTACCATAGATATCAGTAAACCACCCCTGTGATATAACAGTATTTAACCCCGATCATAGATATCAGTATACCACCCCTGTGATATAACAGTATTTACCCTCTGTTGTGCACCATAGTATGCCACACCTGTGATATAACAGTATTTACCCTCTGTCGTTCCCCATAGTATGTCACCCTTGTGATATAACAGTATTTACCCTCTGTTGTGCACCATAGTATGCCACCCCTGTGATATAACAGTATTTACCCTCTGTTGTGCACCATAGTATGCCAACCCTGTGATATAACAGTATTTACCCTCTGTTGTGCACCATAGTATGCCACCCCTGTGACATAACAGTATTTACCCTCTGTCGTGCACAATAGTATGCCACCCCTGTGATATAACAGTATTAACCCTCTGTTGTGCACCATAGTATGCCACCCCTATGATATAACAGTATTTACCCTCTGTTGTGCACCATAGTATGCCGCCCCTCTGATATAACAGTATTTACCCTCTGTTGTGCACCATAGTATGCCAACCCTGTGACATAACAGTATTTACCCTCTGTCGTGCCACATAGTATGCCACCCCTGTGATATAACAGTATTTACCCTCTGTTGTGCACCATAGTATGCCAACCCTGTGACATAACAGTATTTACCCTCTGTCGTGCCACATAGTATGCCACCCCTGTGATATAACAGTATTTACCCTCTGTTGTGCACCATAGTATACAACCCCTGTGATATAACAGTATTTACCCTCTGTTGTGCACCATAGTATGCCACCCCTGTAATATAACAGTATTTATCCTCTGTTGTGCACCATAGTATACCACCCCTGTGATATAACAGTATTTACCCTCTGTTGTGCCCCATAGTATGCCACCCCTGTGGTATAACAGTATTTACCCTCTGTTGTGCACCATAGTATACCACCCCTGTGATATAACAGTATTTACCCTCTGTTGTGCACCATAGTATGCCACCCCTGCGACATAACAGTATTTACCCTCTGTCGTGCACAATAGTATGCCACCCCTGTGATATAACAGTATTTACCCTCTGTTGTGCACAATAGTATGCCACCCCTGTGATATAACAGTATTTACCCTCTGTCGTGCACCATAGTATGCCGCCCTCTGATATAACAGTATTTACCCTCTGTTGTGCACCATAGTATGCCAACCCTGTGACATAACAGTATTTACCCTCTGTCGTGCACCATAGTATGCCGCCCCTCTGATATAACAGTATTTACCCTCTGTCGTGCACCATAGTATGCCGCCCCTCTGATATAACAGTATTTACCCTCTGTTGTGCACCATAGTATGCCAACCCTGTGACATAACAGTATTTACCCTCTGTCGTGCCACATAGTATGCCACCCCTGTGATATAACAGTATTTACCCTCTGTTGTGCACCATAGTATACAACCCCTGTGATATTACAGCATTTACCCTCTGTTGTGCACCATAGTATGCCACCCCTGTAATATAACAGTATTTATCCTCTGTTGTGCACCATAGTATACCACCCCTGCGATATAACAGTATTTACCCTCTGTTGTGCACCATAGTATGCCACCCCTGTGATATAACAGTATTTACCCTCTGTTGTGCACCATAGTATGCCAACCCTGTGATATAAATCCTTGAGACAACGCTAAGTAATACAACATTTATTACACGCTGAAGTATCGGCTGACGTTGTTCATAATCGCAGTCAGGCGCAAGACAGGTAAACAGAGAAATTAGTTCGTCATGACATCAGCAAGTATCGTGCCAGCGGTATCTACTCCCTATAATAATACCTCACCATTGGCAGCTCGATGTCTGGCGTGCGTGTGGAGCAGAGTGTGTATACAAGTCGCAACGGCCATCAACATAGTATTACAACTAAGAGGGAGACAGATTGGTTATCACCGTGTCGCGTGTGTGTTATCGTTGTTGACGATGCAGTTGATTGGAATGGAGTAGAGAGGATAACTGGTTGGTTAAGTAAACAATGGCGTCGGTTTTTTGGACCAAGCATCTTTATGTTGACAAGTCTACCCTCCATGTCAACACGTAAGATCTCCATGTTAACAGGTTTAGTCTCCATGTTAACAGGTTTAGTCTCCATGTTAACAGGTTTAGTCTCCATGTTAACAAGTACAATCTCCATGTCAACACGTAAGATCTCCATGTTAACAGGTTTAGTCTCCATGTTAACAGGTTTAGTCTCCATGTTAACAGGTTTAGTCTCCATGTCAACACGTAAGATCTCCATGTTAACAGGTTTAGTCTCCATGTTAACAGGTTTAGTCTCCATGTTAACAGGTTTAGTCTCCATGTTAACAAGTACAATCTCCATGTCAACACGTAAGATCTCCATGTTAACAGGTTTAGTCTCCATGTTAACAGGTTAAGTCTCCATGTTAACAGGTTAAGTCTCCATGTTAACAGGTTTAGTCTCCATGTTAACAGGTTTAGTCTCCATGTTAACAAGTACAATCTCCATGTCAACACGTAAGATCTCCATGTTAACAGGTTTAGTCTCCATGTTAACAGGTTTAGTCTCCATGTTAACAAGTACAATCTCCATGTCAACACGTAAGATCTCCATGTTAACAGGTTTAGTCTCCATGTTAACAGGTTTAGTCTCCATGTTTACAGGTTTAGTCTCCATGTTTACAGGTTAAGTCTCCATGTTAACAGGTTTAGTCTCCATGTTAACAGGTTTAGTCTCCATGTTAACAAGTACAATCTCCATGTCAACACGTAAGATCTCCATGTTAACACGTAAGATCTCCATGTTAACAGGTTTAGTCTCCATGTTAACAGGTTAAGTCTCCATGTTAACAGGTTTAGTCTCCATGTTAACAGGTTTAGTCTCCATGTTAACAAGTACAATCTCCATGTCAACACGTAAGATCTCCATGTTAACAGGTTTAGTCTCCATGTTAACAGGTTTAGTCTCCATGTTAACAGGTTTAGTCTCCATGTTAACAGGTTTAGTCTCCATGTTAACAGGTTTAGTCTCCATGTTAACAAGTACAATCTCCATATCAACACGTAAGATCTCCATGTTAACAGGTCCAATCTCCATGTTAACAGTAAAAGCTTCGTGTTGATAGGTCTAACATCCATGTTAACAGTTAGAATCTCCATGTTAACAGTTAGAATCTCCATGTTAACAGTTAGAATCTCCAAGTTAACATGTTCAATTTCCATGTTAACAGGTTCAATTTCCCCGTTAACCGTTAGAATCTACATGTCAGCAAGTACAATCTCCATGTTAACAGGTCCAATCTTCATGTTCACAGGTTCAATCTCCATGTTAACAGTACAATCTCCATGTCAACAGGTCCAATCTTCATGTTCACAGGTTCAATCTCCATGTTAACAGTACAATCTCCATGTCAACAGGTCCAATCTTCATGTTCACAGGTTCAATCTCCATGTTAACAGTACAATCTCCATGTCAACAGGTCCAATCTTCATGTTCACAGGTTCAATCTCCATGTTAACAGTACAATCTCCATGTCAACAGGTCCAATCTTCATGTTCACAGGTTCAATCTCCATGTTAACAATACAAACTCCATGTCAACAGGTCCAATCTTCATGTTCACAGGTTCAATCTCCATGTTAACAATACAAACTCCATGTCAACAGGTCCAATCTTCATGTTCACAGGTTCAATCTCCATGTTAACAGTACAATCTCCATGTCAACAGGTCCAATCTTCATGTTCACAGGTTCAATCTCCATGTTAACAGTACAATCTCCATGCTAATAAGTACAACATCTTTGGCAACACGTCTCCTCCCAACGATAACAACTCCCCTCACTATGATAACAAGCCCTGTTTATACCTCTGTGTTAACAGGTCAAATACACACTAAACATGTGTTTAGAACACATACAAGACACGTTCAGATCAAAACATGGTTAGGACTATTTAAAAATCCTAAATGGAATATACATTTGGTGTGTTCTGTCTAAACACGTTCAGGTCAAAGCTATCACATCCTGAACACCACCTAAACACAACATCCTAATAACCTCAACATGTTTATGACAAAATCATTATCATTGTGTATTATCCTAATAACCTCAACATGTTTATGACAAAATCATTATCATTGTGTATTATCCTAATAACCTCAACATGTTTATGACAAAATCATTATACTTGTGTATTATCCTAATAACCTCAACATGTTTATGACAAAATCATTATCATTGTGTATTATCCTAATAACCTCAACATGTTTATGACAAAATCATTATCATTGTGTATTATCCTAAAAACCTCAACATGTTTATGACAAAATCATTATACTTGTGTATTATCCTAATAACCTCAACATGTTTATGACAAAATCATTATCATTGTGTATTATCCTAATAACCTCAACATGTTTATGACAAAATCATTATCATTGTGTATTATCCTAATAACCTCAACATTTTTATGACAAAATCATTATCATTGTGTATTATCCTAATAACCTAAACATGTTTATGACAAAATCATTATCATTGTGTATTATCCTAATAACCTAAACATGGTTATGACAAAATCATTATCATTGTGTATTATCCTAATAACCGAAACATGTTTATGACAGAATCATTATCATTGTGTATTATCCTATTAACCTAAACATGTTTAGAATTTACACATGTTGACGACAAAATGCGTATCTTTGTGAATTATCCTAATAATCTCAACATATTCACTTGATCAAAACCAATCTAGGTCATAGAAATAGGCCAATTTAGCTCAACAGATAAAATGTTCTGTGTCATAAAAAAATCATAGACTGAATGTAAGTCTGTGATTACAAACAAACAAGCAATTATAAAAAATCATTTTCAAATGTCAACTGCAGTAGTGGAAAAATATCGATTTCAACGGCAGCGCAGATAAAAAGTCCTTTTTTCAAGCGAAATAATAGTATTTATTTCTGTTATCGAGATACACTTCTATTGCTATCCATATCATTTAGATCGGAGTGTGTATATACTCCTATACGATACATCTGCGTGAAGCTTTTAACGATTTGATTCTGTTGACACAAGGTCCGGTGTCTGTCTGAGAATCCACGAGCAACGCCCACAATGGATTTATATAGTCGGTTTCGATGTTATCAAAACACATAACAAATAACAAATATATATATTTGTTAGGTCACACAATTCCCCTGACCCACTTCCGATTGACCTAGTGGAATGAAACTTGGCATAGGTATTAGTCTTTCTCCACATAGGAACCACCAAGAGTTACACACTTCTCCCATCGTTTTATGCAACTATGGAGACCTTGTTTGTAAAAGCCCTCATTGTGCGTCTCAAACCAGGACTTGACTTCAGAAATCAGTGTTTTATCATCTGTGAAACGTTTTCCCTTCAAAAATGACTTCATGGTTGAAAAGAGGTGGAAGTCAGATAGTGCAAGGTCAGGAGAGTAAGGAGGATGTGGAAGGATTTCATAGCCACAGGACCGCGCTTCTGTCTGGGCAACATGAGAGTTGTGTACAGGAGCATTGTCTTGCAGGAGACGGACACCCTTGGTCAGCATGCCACGCCTCTTAAGCTTGATAGTGTCCCGCAATTTCCGCAGCAGTGAAGCATAATAAGCTCCTGTAATTGTGGTACCCTTTGCCAAGAAATCCATCATCACTACTCCGTGCTGGTCCCAAAATACCGTGAGCATGACCTTGCCTGCAGAGGGTTGGACACGTGCCTTCTTTGGGGGTGGTGACTCCACATGCTTCCATTCCATCGAATGAACTTTAGTCTCAGGATTATAGTGATGGACCCATGTTTCATCCTGTGTGATAAGTCTGTCAAAAAAGTTTGCCTGTTATTTTTTGCACATGTCCAAATAATCCTTTGAGCAATTGACTCGTTCCTGCTTTTGGAAAGGTGTGAGCAACCTTGGAATCCATCGTGCAGACACCTTATGCATGTTCAAATTGTCATGGATGATTTTTTTCCACAGACCCTACACTGATCTTGACATCTTGTGCTAACTGGCGAACAGTTATACGTCGGTCTGCCAAAATGGCGGTCTCCACTTGATGGATAAGTGGTTTAGGGGAAATCTTTAATGAACACCCCTCGTATACTGAGTCAAATTAAAAACTTCACATTTTAAAAATTAATCCCACATATGATATACAACGGACAAATGTACCAGAGAAGGTAATTTTTAATCATTAATGTCCAAAGAAGGATTTTAATTAACGGTGGTAACCATAATTTGTTCCAAGCACCTACTTGTGATGCTTGTAAACACATGTTTGGGAAGACGACGCAATTGTTGCTGCAAAATGGTGCCAAGATCTTGCAAATTCTGTGGTTGGTTCTGGAGAGTGCGCAGACTTCTGCCAAGAGCATCCCAGACGAGTTCGATGGGATTGAGGTCGGGAGACCTTGACGGCCAGTCCATGACGTTGACTCCCGCATTCTGAAAGAAATTCCTTGTCAAAATTGCTGTGTGGAGTCTGGCATTGTCGTGTTGGAAGATCGAACCGGGTCCATGTGCTGCCATAAAAGGCAGAAGTTCTGGTGCCAGTACCTGGTCGCGGTAAGCAGCAGCGTTGAGGTTGCCACGGATGACAAGAAGCCTGGAACGTGCATTGCCACAGAAAGCACCCAACACCATGACACTTCGGCCTCGAAATCTGTCAACTTCCTGTACACAACACTGGGCGTAACGTTCATGACGGCGCCTCCACACCCTCAACCTACCATCAGCAAATCGAAGATTAAATCTGGATTCATCACTGAAGACGACTTGATACCAATTCCTCTGAGCCATCGTAAGTGTCGCTGTGCCCACAATTGACGTTGACGTCTGTGTAATTAAGTCAGAATCGGCCCGCAGTATGGCCGTCGTGCTTGAAGGTGAGCAGTTCTCAGACGGTTTCGAACAGTTTGCGCACTCAGTCTACCCCTAAACAGTTCATTTCTGGCCGTCAAAAATCGGTTGTGACGTTAGACAATCTGACGATCCTCTGCATGTGACGTCACACGTGGTTGCACGTGAAAAAAACACTTTTGCCACTATAGTGCTGTGCACATGATTTTGATCGATTCACCTGCACAAAAACGGGTGTTATCTGAAGACAATACGTGGCCATTACTGTTTAAAATACACAATAAGGGCCCACAATGAGAACTGGTCAAAATGTTACAATTTTAGGATTGTGAAGTTTTTAATTTGGTTCAGTATATATTTATTATTTATATGCTTATAGTTATCATGACAGCCGTTAAGATTTTTAACGGGGCGGTCGGGTAGCCTAGTGGTTAAAGCGTTCGCTCGTCACGCCGAAGACCCGGGTTCGATTCCCGACATGGGTACAATGTGCGAAGCCCATTTCTGGTGTCCTCCGCCGTGATATTGCTGGAATATTGCTAAAAGCGGCGTAAAACCATACTCACTCACTCACTCAGAATATTAACTGTCTATAGATATTTACTTTCAACATCTCTGCAACCACCACGTCATTAATACAGTCGTCAATTAGCTGAAATATTGCTGAGTGCGGCGTTAAGCAATAAACAAACAGCACCATTACCATACTTTATACTGCACTGCTGCCAATGAAATTAGGACGACAATGCTACGTGACCTACTTTCACCTACAAGATACGTGTCAGCAATGTGGCGTTGCATATTACTTCGATATGAGGATACAACATGGGTAAAAATGAAAAAAATATTATCTGACATTTCTGCGTCATATGGATTGACCAGATTGTGTTGTCCAATAATATATACTTCATACATGGTAACATAGGTCAGTGTGTCAAATACCACATATCACATCGCTTGGTGCACATAACCGGAAAATATGTTTTCAAACCTCTACAGGCCGGTGCGGACGTGCTTCCTCCGCTAATCATGCTGAATCCTGAACAACGTGTATTGTCAAACATTAAAGACGAACAACAAAAACACAACTAAGACAATCAATTAAGTCCAATGTTAAACGATGACAGATGCGATTACTCCAACCGATATTCTTGATGTTCTGTATGCACAGATGTATCTTTGTGCACCCTCTGCCTCCTCGGGGTCCGCCTGTGTTTGTGCTTGATGCGGACATCTGCACGTGTTGTGCTACTTACATTGAAGACCGGGAAGATTGATGATTTATTGCCTGTTAAGTGTGGTCTAGTCTTCTCATCGTCGATTCACCAGTTATTCTTCCGGTGCTGCCGCGCCCATGCTTCCACCCCTGTCACCACTATTCATCTATTGCCACAACCATTCATCCACTGCTTCCACCACAAGTCACTGTTACTATCACAACCATCCCACTGCCACGCCCATTCACCCGTTACTATCACAACCACAACCGTAATTATCACAGCCACAACCACCCACTGCAACGCCCATTCCCCGTAACTATCACAACGATCCACTTCCACGCCCATTCACCCGTTACTTTTACAGCCAGCCATCGCCACGCCCATTCACCCGTTACTTTTACAGCCAGCCATCGCCACGCCCATTCACCCGTTACTTTTACAGCCAGCCATCGCCACGCCCATTCACCCGTTACTTTTACAGCCAGCCATCGCCACGCCCATTCACCCGTTACTTTTACAGCCAGCCATCGCCACGCCCATTCACCCGTTACTTTACAACCACCCACTGCAACGCCCATTCACCCGTTACTTTTACAGCCAGCCATCGCCACGCCCATTCACCCGTTACTTTTACAGCCAGCCATCGCCACGCCCATTCACCCGTTACTTTACAACCACCCACTGCAACGCCCATTCACCCGTTACTTTTACAGCCAGCCATCGCCACGCCCATTCACCCGTTACTTTTACAGCCAGCCATCGCCACGCCCATTCACCCGTTACTTTTACAGCCAGCCATCGCCACGCCCATTCACCCGTTACTTTTACAGCCAGCCATCGCCACGCCCATTCACCCGTTACTTTACAACCACCCACTGCAACGCCCATTCACCCGTTACTTTTACAGCCAGCCATCGCCACGCCCATTCACCCGTTACTTTTACAGCCAGCCATCGCCACGCCCATTCACCCGTTACTTTTACAGCCAGCCATCGCCACGCCCATTCACCCGTTACTTTTACAGCCAGCCATCGCCACGCCCATTCACCCGTTACTATCACAACCATCCCACTGCCACTCCCATTCACCCGTAACTGTTACTACTACCCACCGCCACGCCCATTTACCCGTTACTATCACAACCACCCACTGCCACGCCCATTCACCCTTTACTTTTACAACCACCCACTGCCACGCCCATTCACCCGTTACTATCCCAATCGTTTCTATCACAACCAGCCACTGTCACGCCCATTACCCGTAACTATCACAACCGCCCACTGCCACGTCCATTCACCCGTTACTATCACAACCACCCACTGCCACGCCCATTCACCCTTTACTTTTACAACCACCCACTGCCACGCCCATTCACCCGTTACTATCACAACCATCCCACTGCCACGCCCATTCACCCATTACTGTTACAACCAGCCACTGCCACGCCCATTCACCCGTTACTGTTGCAACCAGCCACTGCCACGCCCATTCACCCGTTACTATCACAACCATCCCACTGCCACGCCCATTCACCCATTACTGTTGCAACCAGCCACTGCCACGCCCATTCACCCGTTACTATCACAACAACCCACTGTCACGCCCATTCACCCGTTACTGTTACAACCAGCCACTGCCACGTCCATTCACCCGTTACTATCACAACAACCCACTGTCACGCCCATTCACCCGTTACTGTTACAACCAGCCACTGCCACGCCCATTCACCCGTTACTATCACAACCACCCACTGCCACGCCCATTCACCCGTTACTGTTACAACCACCCACTGCCTCGCCCATTCACCCGTTACTATCACAACAACCCACTGTCACGCCCATTCACCCGTTACTGTTACAACCAGCCACTGCCACGCCCATTCACCCGTTACTATCACAACCACCCACTGCCACGCCCATTCACCCGTTACTGTTACAACCACCCACTGCCTCGCCCATTTACCCGTAACTATCACAACCACCCGCTACCACGCCCATTCACCCGTTACTATCACAACCACCCACTACCACGCCCATTCACCCGTTAGGGTTACAACCACCCGCTGCCACGCCCATTCACCCGTTACTATCACAACTACCCACTTCCACGCCCATTCATCCGTTACTGTTGCAACCAGCCACTGCCACGCCCATTCACCCGTAACTATCACAACCACCCGCTACCACGCCCATTCACCCGTAACTATCACAACCACCCGCTACCACACCCCCTTCACCCGTAACTATCACAACCACCCGCTACCACACCCCCATTCACCCGTTGTTACCACTATTCACGCGCTTAACTACATGCATATACGGATAGTTATAGTTATTAATACATCAATAATTGAAAAAAAAGTTTTTATTCCATTTGCAGAAAGACATTTAGCCAACATGGCGACTTCAGTATTAAATTAATGATAACTAGATTATAATAAACTAAAATCTGTCAAAATGAATTTTCTAATAAGAACATGTCATGAGCTAAATATGCACAAGCAATGCGTATTCATTGTAATCGTCAATCGCGATGACAACATGTATCAACAATAATAAACACCCCGTGTGTACGCAGTTGCCCTTCAGTCGCGGCAATGAAGCTGTATTTATCAACCAGTACATGCGCATTCGTATGTCGCAAGCCTGAGCCCGTTGAGAGGACTGGCGTTTTGCGTTACACCCTAGCCGCTGTGTTGCGACATCAGAGAAATGCACGTAGCGGATATATAAATAATTGGGTCACGTGTTATCTGATATTCATTTCGACATCAGCTGTGTTACTCGGCGGAGATATTACAACCGTGTGCAGACAGAACGAAAACTTGGTCCGATCAAGGTAATGCGTGCATTTACAACCATATTTCTAGACAAATGTTTGAATTAAGAGGTATATATAATTGTGGGTGTGGATATATATATATATCGACGTCATGTAAGCAAAACAATAGCGTTAAAGGCAGTAAGACAGTGTACATGTTTTGACAGACATGTATAGAATTGCCTACTAATTATTTACTAATATAAACCTACAGATATTGTTTAGTGTGTTCTGACTTGTCCAACTTCACCAAGGAATTCACTTTTGTGTTTTGATAAGGTCTTGTAATCGGTACGTTATTATAAAATGTAGTTTCTATCAAATCTTCATCACGGCTTACGTTGGATAATCATCATTTTAAGATTGTTTGTTTGTTTATTTGTTTGTTGTTTAACGCCTAATTCAGCAATATTCTAGCTATATGACGGCGGTCTGTCAATAACTGGACAATCCAGTGATTGATGCCATATAAACAAGGCAAATCACAAAGCCTGACCACACGATCCATTTACAAGCACATGTGGCTGGTACTAGTATTCTTACTCGGATTTAGGGGTGGTCAGGTAGCCTAGTGGTTAAAGCGTTCGCTCCTCACGCCGAAGACCCGGGTTCGATTCCCGACATGGGTACAATATGTGAAGCCCATTTCTGATGTCCTCCGCCGTGATATTGCTGGAATATTGCTAAAAGCGGCGTAAAACCATACTCACTCACTTACTCGGTTTTCCCACGGGTCTACCTCCTGACATTATCATAATACAATGTATATAATTCCGAGTAAGAATATAGCAGCCTATCAAGGTCACGAGAGGAGAATAAATGGATCCTGTGGTTATGCTGTGTGATTTGCATTGATTATATGTCATCAAACACTGGATTGTCTAGTCCGGTAAATAGTCCAGTAAATATAGATATTATTATTTATAACAATGACTCAAAAGGATATTGACTCGTGCAAATTCCGAGTAAGTAAATAGGTCCCCAGCAGCTTAATTATATATACAAAACGTGGTTTAATTTTTCACAATAAAACGTTGTTCTGTCATGACGTCATTTCTGGTGACAGAGGGTAATTCATTTGTCGAGTGAAATATCATGTTTCTCTCATCGAGGGACAAGGGGAAAAGAGATATTTTAACGAGTGGCGTAGCTATAAGTAAAGATATCCCCTTTCCCCCCGTGTAGTTGTCTACCGGAAAGTTAAATTATTTCATTACAAATGTATAACCTTGAAACGTACTTCTCCCTACTTAACACAGAGGGACGGTTCACCACGCCTTGTATTTGCGACCAAAAAAAGTAGTTTCGTGTTTTCAAAATCTTTAAAAATATAAACAAAAGTAACAAAACATATTTAGGTTCACGAAAATATAGATATGATTATATACAAAATCAACTTCAACAAAAAATATTCTTGAAAACGATGAGACCGCTGTTGGAAGCGAAAGCATACACTGTGGTCAAGTAAATAAAATGGCGCTTTGCGAATAGTCTCAATTGACGAGTTAAATGAGAAATTTACGGTTTATAACGAAACTTGTTCAAGAGAATAACAATCGGCATGAAACGATATTAACTATGTCAATGTGGAACTAACGTAAATTGGAGGTCAAGACTTTGTGTACGGGCCAGACACTTACGATAAAGGGAGATAATGTGAGGGGAGGTAACTCTTGTATGACAATAGTTCCGTCAAAGTGTTATGTTCACGGCGGTGAAATATCAAGTGTTATTTTCACTGCAATGAGAATATCACTTTCTCAACTTCGGAAAACTCAGTCATTTTTTAATAAATTCGAATATGCGCTCGCAACTTGATGAAGTCATGTATTGGACGACCTTATTTTAGAGAGGGAAGTGTCTTGTAAGTTGTTCCCCATAGATGTAGCTGGGCTATGCAGAAAAACGCAGTGTCCGAACGATCGCAAAGCATCCAAAAGTGGGAGACATGTGACAGTCGCTATTAGGAGAAAAGGTACAGCTAATCGACGTGAGGATTGTGAGAATATGCGGGAAATACCAAACTTAACCCACCTGTTCGTAAAGGGACTTGTCTGACATTTCCGAGGTCAGATTGTGTTCAGGGAGTCATCATTATAACAGTTTGGGTAAATTTTCTTGTACATTTTATCAACATCCTTAAAGAGGCTTTACATAATGTTGATATCTCATATAAGAAGACCCGTGAAGATCCGGGGTAGAATAGGTCTTCAGTAACCCATGCTTGCCGTAAAAGGCGACTATGCTTGTCGCAAGAGGGATGGGGTGGTCAGGCTTGCTGACTTGGTTGATGCATGTCATCGTATCCCAATTGCGTTGATCGATGCTCATGATGTCGATCACAGAATTGTCTGGTCCAGACGCGATTATTTACAGACCGCCGTCATATACCTGGAATATTGCTGAATGCGGCGTTAAACAACAAACAAACAAACAAACAAATCATATAAGAAATGAACCTCATGGTTATTGTCCCATTATGGCAATGACAGGATACACTGTGCATAATTTGTTTAATTACGTGTTTCTATTCTACACTCCTGATTGAACAATGACCACGGTAAACATGTACTGTTATTACATGGGCGAGATATGCCAACGACCTCATTGCGAGGCTGTGTTTTCGAGTCTGCCCCAACGCAGGTATTTATAACTGTGCAGGCCCTATCGTGTCAGCAGGTTGACTCAATACGTGATACTGCCTGCATCCGAATACTCACGTTCGCTATTTGTAAAGTTCAAATGGGTATTTATGCGTTTGATGGTGTTTATAAGCAATGTAATGTAAACAAACCCCAAATTGATCAGCATTAGCGCAAACTGTTTGTACGGGAACCAGCTCAAGAGAGAGTCAAGACGCTGATAAAGGTTAGTAAATGTTTAAAAATATCATTACAACGGATTCATTTCGTTGATCGTGAGGTGTTTAACTGATCTCGTTCTAATATGAGTCAGAGGCGGTGTGGTAGCCTAGTGGTGAAAAGCGTTCGCTCTTCTCGCCGAAGACCCGGGTTCGATTCCCCACATGGGTACTATGTGTGAAGCCCATTTCTGGTGTCCCCTGCCATGATATTGCTGGAATATTGCTAACAGCAGTTTAAACCCATACTCATTTACTTACTTACAACATCTCCAGTGTAAGGTCTTGTGTTGTAAATGTGTACAAGACACCTGGTCGAGACGATAGTGGCGAATGTCTCCGAATATCAATATACATCGCAAGAATACATAAAATGTTTCGACTGCTTGTAAGAGAGCTACCATGGCTATAGCACAATCAATCTGGAAAATAATAAAAACATTTAAGCATGAGCCATTAGCAAGATGTGATATTGATGGAGAAGCGGCTTGAAACTATACTCACTCACTCACTAGTTTGAATCATCACACTGAAATAAGCGTAATGGTGTCAGTATAGCAGCCCATGACCCATACTGAACAAATACAGACGTTATGTGATTAATGGTCATTCTCGGTCAGTTAGGCACTCGGCACGCTTGTTAAATAACCTACTTGCGGACACGATCACGGGTATAATTGATACAAGCACAATCATTTGTTTTCCTTTGGGGCATCTAAGCAGAAAGAAATTAGAAACCGAAATTCCAAGATGGCCAGCATGTTACCAAGATGGCCGCCAAATTATCGTTCAATTATTCCCTTTTAAACTTATTACTTATGCAGATTTTTACTGTTTCGCTATTCCAGCTGAAACCTAGAGTCACCTCAGCTTTCACCTGCAACGTTCAGTCCAAAGTAGACCGCTTTTAAAAAAGCTCGTTTTTGTTGACTTTGATATGGATTTATAAGTTTGTTTTATAAAATTCTGTTCTATTTATATATAATAGCTTGGTTTCTACAATTGCTCATCCATTTAAATACAGAGATACTTCGTTAATTTGAATTCCGTGAACTAGACATATCTTTTAAGACACAGATCTTAGTCTCACCACAGTTCATATCGACATTGCGGGCACAGAACAAGTGACCCAGTCGTCTCACTTGTAAGGCGCCGCTATTCGCTGTGCGGAGTCGCCTCCCTTGGGCACGCCAGAAACCTATGATCGTTGGTTCGAATCCATGCTCGCCCGTATTTTGTGTCTTGGTTCAACAGCACACCACAAATGGGTTTCACCCAAATGGTAAACATCTTGAGACCTGCATCATTTCGGGATTTCCTCCCACATTAAGCTGACAAACCGCGATATAAAACTGAATGCTGTTCAAATCAAAGCGGCTTTAAACCCAACTCACTCACTTGCTCATATCGACACTATATGGCTTATATTGGTAATCCGCTTTTCTCGAACAACGAATAATTCGACATAAGTCTATGGTCCCAAGGCAACGCTACTTCATTGTATATAGTTAGTTCGTGACTGACCTTCGTGGCGTTATTGTAAAAGGCAATGTCACTCTAGTCGACGCTTTGATCTCATACCGACACTCCGCTTGTGTCGAGCTTCGGATAATTCGATGGTCCTTTCGTGGTTGATATTTGTTGTCCAATTGTTACTATCATTGTCACACGGCAGAACAAGTCATTTCCCATTTCACAGGGGGCACCGGCTGCCCATTCGTCAGAAGCGTCGCAGTTCCCTGTGCAGAGTTGCGTCGCTTGGGTGTGTCAAGATCCGATTACCGTGTGTTTGAATCATAAATTCGCGCTGATTATGATAGTTGGTTTGTCGGAACGCTTCCGACCTGTGTTATCTCGGGTTTTCTCCATAAGTGAAATTATTCTCAAAGCGGCATAAAACACAACTCACTGATTCCATGGCACCCTATTGCTGTTGGTTTTGTACCTTTGTACCAACCGTTTCATCATGTGAGTTAACGTATCAAACACGCAACGCAATCACGTTTCACTTTATCTATATCCGATTGCACAACATAGAATACAATGTAAACAGTCTTTACCTGGCCGACGTCATAAATTATAGGGGAACGTTTCAATGACTGCCGTCAATGTTTGTGCGGAAAAGCCTGTTGAACATTGTGTTCGTGTTATCTGCTCCAGGGATTTCAAAGATATCACGACTCAATATTATTACTTGGAAAGCAATCGACCTGGCTTGATGTCTTTTTAAGTAGCTTCACAACAAAACTCTGACACCAGTCCCGAACCCCGAACCTTGTCCTTGTTTGCTAAAGACTCGGCACATCGCTTAACTATGAGCATTATTTTGTCCTAATGACCAATTAATATGTATGAATGTAATATATCAAACAGGTACGGGATAACGCTGAATCATGATAGAGACAGTGTCTATATATTGACGTTGCGCCAATAGTCACGCGATTGACATTACCGTAAATCCTCCAGACAATGTCATGAAGTGAGATGAAATGAGTTTAACGTCGCGTTCAAGAATATCGCACCTGTATGGCAATTTGTATGCACAGGTGTGCGTGTGTGCGTGCCAGTCCGGACTAAAGCCTGTTTCATAGTGCCAGCCCACTGAGATACCGCACTTTTAACAAGAATACCCCACTCAGTCACAGCTAGCAAAGTAACGCCGAACCGACCAGTACTTAACAAATGTTATATTTGGGATAACACTTTCTTCGTAAAGTACAGATTCTAGTCCTTGTGTGCAGGAGATTAGGTGCTCGCCCTGAGAGTGTGAGTTCGAATTCCAGATTGGACCCAAGTCCCAAAAATACTAGAATTTGTATTTCACTAAGTGAGTGAGTCAGTAAGTTGGGTTTAAAGCCGCTTTTAACAGTATTCCAGTTATATCACGGCGTGTCAGCTTTATGTGGGAGGAAAGCCCGAAGTGATGCAGGTCTCAGACGTTTACCACTTCGGTGAAACCCACGAGCATGGGTATGATGCTGACAAACCTAGAAACATAATCGGAGCGAACCGGGATTCGAACCCACAATCATAGGTTTCTGGCGTGCAAGGGACGCAACTCTGCACAGTGAATCGCAGCGCCTTAGACGACTGGGCCACGCGTGCCCCCTATTTTACTAAGAGAGTGTTATCCCAAATATTACATTTGTTACATGTGACCACTTTTCTAAATGACATTGGGTTTTAGTATTCACGATCTGTACTTGTTTTAACACGTTGAAGCCGAGTGTAAGTGTCACCTTGTTTTGGAATGATTCGACCGGGGACCCTCTACCTCCCGCTCAGGGGCAGACGCTCTATCGACAATACCACGGAGGCCCTCACGTACATGTCATGAAGAATGAACGGAGAATCGCGCATCTCCGTGTGATTCGTTCCCAATGTGCCATTCGTCACCACTCGCCCCTTTCCGTAACCTGCAAGAAGATTCGGCTTGTCCCGGAATAACACGAGTTACGAATGCCCATGTGTATCAAGTTTGTGTATATAGTTAATTAACTATTCGTAAAAATAATAAGGAGAGTGCAGATTGACATTTCAACGCTGACGAACACAAACAACTACACCTCTGTCGAAATGAAACAGGCGGTTGCACGTGCAAGTCGAGATGTTGTGGGTACAAAACTTGATACACATGGGCATTCGTAACTCGTGTTATTCCGGGACAAGCCGAATCTTCTTGCAGGTTACGGAAAGGGGCGAGTGGTGAGGAATGGCACATTGGGAACGAATCACACGGAGATGCGCGATGACAATGGAATAGTTTATGTTGATAGGGGGTTTCAGCTATTTGGATGAACATTTTCGTGGGAAATAATACACGGTTAGAACAACAGAGTCACGTCACAAGAATGATTATTTTAATAATAATCAACTTTCTGTTTCAATTTTGTTACAATCCTTGTCATCGAGTCATATGCTTATTCAAGGATTTACGGTATTTGCAAATTACGAAAGTTTCTGAAACGTCGATTTGTAGTAATTAATTTGTGTTAATAATTAGTTGTTAAACACATCTAATGTTAATGCACCCACCGTAATGGAATGACAATATGGGCGTAACGATGGCTGGCATGGTGGGTTTGCTGTAAATCACATGACGTTGACATTTGAGCGTTTGGTTCAGGGAGTGGGGTCGGGCGTGAAGGGGGGATTCAAGGTGTTGCCTAGTATTGCTACATTAAGGAAGTTTCTGCAAACAAAACGATTAGAGGGTTTGGTGACATCCACCTTTTATCCTAAAGTCGGTTAATGTTACAGTGTAAGTATCGGTATATAAGATCGGGTACATGGGATGGATGGGGGGATATGCTGTGGTACATAAGATAGATTGGGGGATATGCTGTGGTACATGGGATGGATTGGGGGATATGCTGTGGTACATGAGATGGATTGGGGGATATGCTGTGGTACATGAGATGGATGGGGGATATGCTGTGGTATATGGGATGGATGGGGGATATGCTAGGGTACATGAGATGGATTTGGGGATATGCTAGGGTACATGGGATGGATTTGGGGATATGCTAGGGTACATGAAATGGTTCAGGGAGTGGGGTCGGGCGTGAAGGGGGGATTCAAGGTGTTGCCTAGTATTGCTACATTAAGGAAGTTTCTGCAAACAAAACGATTAGAGGGTTTGGTGACATCCACCTTTTATCCTAAAGTCGGTTAATGTTACAGTGTAAGTATCGGTATATAAGATCGGGTACATGGGATGGATGGGGGGATATGCTGTGGTACATGAGATAGATTGGGGGATATGCTGTGGTACATGGGATGGATTGGGGGATATGCTGTGGTACATGAGATGGATGGGGGATATGCTGTGGTATATGGGATGGATGGGGGATATGCTGTGGTACATGAGATGGATTTGGGGATATGCTAGGGTACATGGGATGGATTGGGGGATATGCTAGGGTACATGAAATGGATGGGGGATATGCTGTAGTACATGAGATGGATGGGGGATATGCTGTGGTACATGGGGGATATGATGTGGTACATGAGATGGATGGGGGATATGCTGTGGTACATGAGATGGATTTGGGGATATGCTGTGGTACATGGGATGGATTGGGGGATATGCTAGGGTACATGAGATGGATGGGGGATATGCTGTAGTACATGAGATGGATGGGGGATATGCTGTGGTACATGGGGGATATGCTGTGGTACATGAGATGGATTGGGGGATATGCTGTGGTACATTGGGGATATGCTGTGGTACATGACATGGATTGGGGGATATGCTGTGGTACATTGGGGATATGCTGTGGTACATGGGATGGGTGGGGATATGCTGTGGTACATGGGATGGATGGGGATGTGCTGTGTTACATGGGGGATATGCTGTGGTACATGAGATGGATTGGGGGATGTGTTGTGGTACATGAGATGGATGGGGGATATGCTGTGGTACATGAGATAGATTTGGGGGTATGCTAGGGTACATGGGATGGATTGGGGGATATGCTGTGGTACATGGGATGGATTGGGGGATATGCTGTGGTACATGGGATGGATTGGGGGATATGCTGTGGTACATGGGATGGATTGGGGGATATGCTGTGGTACATGAGATGGATGGGGATATGCTGTGGTATATGGGATGGATGGGGGATATGCTGTGGTACATGAGATGGACGGGGGATATGCTGAGATAGATGGGGGATATGCTGTGGTATATGGGATGGATGGGGGATATGCTGTGGTACATGAGATAGATGGGGGATATGCTGTGGTACATGGGGTGGATGGGGGATATGCTGTGGTACATGGGATGGATTGGGGGATATGTTGTAGTACATGAGATGGATGGGGGATATGCTGTGGTATATGGGATGGATGGGGGATATGCTGTGGTACATGAGATAGATGGGGGATATGCTGTGGTACATGAGAAAGACTTTGAAGATAGTTGGGCTACATTCTGTACAACAGATACCCACTGGCGTGTTTCGTGTATGTGTATTCTCTCAGCCATGACAGAGAGTAGCTGACAGCACAGAGATGTTCAGTTCCAAATCAACAATCATCTTGTTTCGGAGGATGCACCGTACCATGTAGCGATAATGAGGCTAACGTTATAGAGGTCAGGCAGTCCAGTATCACGACCGCATCAGACCACATCCGGGATTTAAATATATGCGGTTATACCACAGTGGAGGGCAAGGGAGTATTGGGGAGGAAGGGGGGGGGGGGGGGGGGGGGGGTAATGCATGCTGTGATCTTAAGAATGTTAGTTAGCGATGAAGGTTATTGCTTATCGTTGTCGTGTTACAATGTTGAAATCACCAACTAAATGTCTTAGTTATAGCACGGATCTATACAAGTCCGTGGTTATAGTGTTGTCATTCATTTTCATTTCTATACGCGACCATCCATAACAGTTAAAAATGCATAAATGTTAAGGACGATTCGTAAAGGGGTATGTGTCTATGAGGGAGGTGTGTTTGAGTGTCCGTGCCTGGATGTGTGTCCGGCCTGTCCTCATTTCGCCTACACCCTTATAAAAACAAATTTAAAGCTGACTGCACATAAGTCAAGTGCTGTGTTACCTCTAAAATAATGAACTGACCCAAAAGAAGGTTAAACCTGAGATGGACAATGCCCATTCATATAATAGGGGTGAGGCAATTAAGCATTTGAATTATTGTAGGCGATATGAGGCGTAGGAGAAATGAGGGCAAGCCGTGCGTCCCTGTCTGTATGGATGTGTGTATGTACTCTACACTGTGCAATTGTGTATCTGAAATTCAAGAGGTGTCAGTGAGTGCGTTTTAGCAATATTCCAGCCATATCACGGCGGGGAAAACCAGAAATGAGCCTCACACATTGTACCCATGTGGGGAATCGAACCCGGGTCTTCAGCGTGACGAGCGAACGCTTAACCACTAGGCTACCCCGCCGCCCCTTGTCATGTTGTGGATTTAAACTCCCCACTCGAGAAGGAAGATGGGTAGGGCCGAGGGGTCATGACAGAGAATGTAAGCCCGGCGAGGAAGGAAGAAGGGTAGGGCCGAGGGCCCGACCCCATTTCCCGACTGCCCGGGCTTACATATCCTATTTCTGAACCTTCTAAATGCAAGAAATACCAGGAAAAATAAGATAACGTCGACACACCTTATAGTGAAACAATACAGTGTATCACGGTTTAAAAGGAATTCGCTCAAAGCTGCGAGAGAAAAAACACGTGCAGCCTAGATTTGATGGAATCATGACTTGATAATCTGAACAAATTCTCATCACCTGCCCCAGTAGCTCAGTGGGAAAACAGTGGTTTACAAAACTTATTACGGTGTGTGAGGTTGCAGGTCCGATTCACGTCATGGAATCTCTTAAATCAAATTTCTGACTTTTAACCGATCACCAAACACAATTGTGTTCACATCAAGAGGCAAATTTATAAAACGTTAAATTTCACGGAAAGCCCGCTTACCCGGGCATTCTGAGGGAATAACTCCTTTACGGGTTTACTCGAGAAAAGTCGAACCTATTTATATAACAGAGTGACATTCTTCGAGGTTTATAATGAATGTGCACATATATAGTCCATCGGCGCATAACAGTTACGCCTGCATACGCCTGCATACGCCTGTGTTTGTGTGTGCGCATGTCCGTGCCTATAATATCCATAGGAATATACTATATTTATGCATCAGCTTGTGAATATGCATATTCCTGAGAAATGTCTTGTTACTTTGAATCCTATATTCCTCAGATTAGTTTTCTATCCTTGACAGCATCATACCAGTTCACGTGTGTTTCACCAAAGTTGTAAACGTCTAAGACCTGCATCACCGTATTAAGCTGACATGCCGTGATGTAACTGGAATATTGTTAACAGCGACGTTAAACCCAACTCACCCACTAATCCTCTGTCCCTCTCATACGGTGGCCCATAAGGGACATGGAGTCTGTTTTTCAATATTTTGATATTTCACTTCTTTTGATCGTAACCTTTTGCAAATTAACGCACTTTGTCATACAAATATGTGATAAATCATGTATAACAACCGAAAAACATGGAAATGTACTTTCAAGTAGCTATTGAATTACTGAAATGTGAAGCGAAAATGTGAAAAACTGAAATGAAAATGTAAAAAAAACCCCGAAAATGTCAAAAACAAAAGCGAAAAGGTCAAAAACTAAAATGAAAATACAGAAAATTATTTCCCCCGCGGTGATAATATGCCCACCGCGGTGAAAACTATTTTTGACATTTTTGTTTTTGTTTTTGACATTTTCATTTTAGTTTTTGACCTTTTCGTTTTTGTTTTGGGCATTTTCATTTTAGTTTTTAACATTTTCGCTTCACAATTCAGCGATTCAGTATCTTCTTTATACGTGATTTATCACATATTTGTATGACAAATCGTGTTAATTTGCAAAAGGTTACGATAACAGTAAGTGAAATATCAAAATATTGAAAAACAGACTCCATGTCCCTTATGCGCCACCGTACTTTCAGAATATTCTTCTTTAGTGCATATTAATCAAATGTTAAAATCAGTAAAACGGTTCCTGACAATCTACCACAGCAAATCGTTCTGGATTAAGTGATGAATGCCAACCTAGACCCTACACTTCCACAAGTTCGGACCTTCCATCTAGGAAATAGCAGCAAGCAAAGTTACCAACAAAAAGAGCTTTGAGCAAATTCTGTACGCATGCCCCCAGTGGCGGTGAAAGCTCTGGTTTCTATGCCAGTGTGCCCTTCTACGCTTGTCCAATCCCTCGAAGGGGAGCATTCCGGAATCTAATCATTTCTTAGCACCGGCGTCCTTTCTGGCTCAAAAATCACCGCCCACCCCCACCCCTCCCTCGCCCCCCCACCCCACCCCCACCCCCACCCCTCCCTCGCCGATCTCCCAGCCCCCGACTATATCCCGGCAGTGCCTCTGTTATCACGTTGTGTTCGACCCTCTATGGTTACCACCGCCAGCGCCCAGAACTACTCTGTCAGCCTAATCGATGTAGACAGAATTCAAGACTTTGGCGTTCCAATTAGGATGCTATTTTCATCATGACTTACAATTCCAATGGCACTCCAAAGCTTGGACCATTTGTACAAAAGCTTTCAGACTTAAATATATGTCAGGCCGAAAAGGACTGAACCACAACTGGATCCTATGAAATGTAAAGAGGGACTCGTATGAGCTTCTTCATGTAGAATATCGAATTCCAATGTTATAAATTCCGACTAATGTTTGTCTGGATTCCAACAAGCGATGACCAGTCTCCCCAAGTCTTTAGTTAGTCTAAGGCCGTCCAGTACATGCTCCGACAGAACATTTCTCTCAGAACAGGCTCTGCCCTGTCTGAGACAAGAGCAATGGACATTCTTCACTGTGTAAAGACAAAAACAGCGGACGCTCTTCAACACGTGAAGACAAGAGCAACTGATGCTCTTCTCGAATCTCTTTATAAAGGTAAGGGCTAAGTCCATGGTTTCAGTTCATTAAAAACTTAAAAGAAAGGGGCTGTAAAATAGTAATCATTATTTCGTGGAAAGAATTTAAAACCAGATCGAGATTACAGGCTAGCGATTTTAACACATCAATGCTCACAGTGCTCTGTACCTAATTATGCAATGGTATGGGCAAAACGCCATCATATCAAATCTCTTTCAACATTTCCACGAATCAAGTCATGAATTTCAATTCGGTCCTATCGGTGATAGTTCTTGATTACTATAATTACCATTAACCGTGTTTTGCTACGTTCAAGGTCTTATAGCAATCAACGCATGGTTTGATGTTCAATTTTGTAGATAGGTGGTGATTACATCTTACAAGTGGAATGTTTGTACATGCAGTTAGACAGCACCAGGTATTCTGCATTAGCATATTGCACGTGTTGATCTTTAATTCCCCACCGCGAAACTTGTTTTTGCCTTCTGATAATTAAGTTCGCTCGCCACGCCGAAGGCCCGGGTTCGATTCCCCACATGGGTACAATGTACTATCCCCCGCCGTAACATTGCTGGAATATTACTAAGAGGGCGTAAAACCATACTCACTCACTCTGATAATTAAGGTGTTAAAAATGTGCTAAGAGACATAAATCGATTGATCGAACTTGTCTCAAAGCATTTCATACAGTGTAACGCATAGTCAAGCTCAATATATTTGGTAATTGACGAGTCTAATCAGGAAGTCATTCAAACAGTTCCTACTTCCACTGGTGTCCAATAAACGCAATACTGAAATGCCCTATAGCATTGATTTGTGTCTCAATATCTTTATCTTTCCTCGTAGTTCCGCCGATCTTGTTCGGTGCGTTTATTGGAGGAACTCGACTCTACCTGTAACGCCCTAACAGGTAGTTATAATTCCCGGTTTTCAATATGCCATATTCTGATCGATGTCTGAAACGCCAGTAGCACAGTGTGTGTTCCTTTATGACTGATCACCAAACTGGGTTTGATTTCCAATACACTAACGCCGATAGAACACATGTAGATATCAAACAAAATACCCGTTGAAGTTGTGGTGAGTGAGTGAGTTGGGTTTAACGCCACTTTGAATAGTATTTCAGTTATATCACGGAGTGTCAGCTTGATGTGGGAGGAAAGCCGGAATTTAAGTGATGCAGGTCTCAGACGTTTACCACTTTGGTGAAACCCTTGAGAGAGAGGATATTTCGATAAAGCTAAATTTCGTAATAATCTCACTAAACAGTATACGTGGGCCGACCCGAATTGCGTCATTTTGTCGAATGTTGCATTATCAATTCTTTGTCAGCGCCCCAAGACTAAACAACGTCAAGTCAAATACACAAGACTTGATTTCAAATGTACTATTCACTGTATAGTATTTCTATAGTTTAGAAATGTGAGAAATCGCTCTGTATCACCCATTTGTACCAAGGTGCATATTCCCTGCTCAAGCCATTCCTTCTCACGAGTTACGAAGTGCAGTGTCAAGCCTATAAATAGATTGGGGATTTTATTTCGGTTTGAACGGTCAGGTGCGTGGCGATTCAGAGTTACCTCCCTTTGGTATAGTCGATCAGCTGAGGCCATTTTGGAAGGGACGGAAAGAAAAACGAGTCTCAATTTCAGGTGAATATTTTCCGTGATTGTGTTTATGTTGAGTTTAGAAGTCGTAGACAATGTTTTCACGATAGAGTAATATCCCATCACGATATTACTGTCTATAATGTTACAGAAGTGGGTAAATTCGCCCACGAAGGGGAATGAAGCCCGATGTCAGAATATATGAATATTGATAAAAATCGGCCTAACAATTTTACAGCCAGCCTTGTGTCGTGGTAGACACACCTGACTGCCATCACGTCGTCTCTCTCCCAAATCGGCTTAGGCTAGAGGTCACGTTTTTGTTGTATTTATAACAAATTCAGAAGTATTCATATGAAGTTGTAAATGAAATATTCCGAGGGTTATCTGATTATGTAGCAGATCTGTGTTCATACATGTCACATGAAATGCTCGCTTTCTTCAAATGTAAATTTGAATTTGTTGAGTTGATGTCATTAGGTTCATTTGGAATTTCTATGAATATTTATAAAAAGAACAATGGTCGTTTTCCATGAACATGTTTAAATAATTTATTTCCTCCAGTACAAAAGATACAACATGTAGATTGAATGTACACTTCTTGTTAAGACCCACATAAAGATCTGGGTTAGAATAGGTCTTCAGCAACCCATGCTTGTTGTATGAGGAAACTAATGGGATCGGGTGGTCTTTCTCGGTGACTTGTCGATGCATGTCATTGCATCTCAATTGCGTACGTCAATGCTCTTGATATCAATGAATGGATTGCATGGTCCAGATTTAATTATTTACATACAACTGTCATGTAGCTGGAATGTTTGCTGAGTGCGGCATTAAGCAACAAACTATAGCTTGTAAAGAAGACCGACGACAATGTACCTGTGAAAACATTACTGAGCCTGACATGAGCATTGTCAGTGACGATGCAGGATGGTTGAACATGTTGAAGTGCTATTTACAAAATATCTTGCTTTGAATGGGATTTATCTAGGATTCTCAACTAAGTGCCCTTGGCAGCCATATTTGGAAAAAGTGTGACAGTTCTTATTGTCCTTATCATATTTTTCCATCACCATGATCACATGAACATTGCATTCAAAACAATAATGTTAAACTAAGCATTAGAGCCTCTTCCTCTGCTATCACTTGTCAGTGTAAACTACAAGTCACCGCTACAAAGCCATAACATTAGTCAGGTTAGCTGTGACTGTCGTCATGATAATAACAGAAATTTGGAAATGTTTAATTTGGGATTGTTTTACATTTGGGGACGATTATTGGCCCCTGCACAGGTCATGGTAAACCTGATTAACACTTGATATATTTTGTCAGGCTGTGATTGTGCTGATGATCCAATGCATGTCCTGTTTATGTATCGAATCACCGAAACAATGCTACATTAGACTTCAGCACGTGACAAAGCATATGGTACCTTAGCTAAGCACAAAACTGTCAGTCAATATAAGGAAGATAAGTGTGGCAAAGTGAAAATATTGGCCATTAGACATGTGTAAGCTAAAGTTTCCCAAAATATCCTTGTCCACTACGACATTGTACGAGGATCAAGACTAGCATTGTCCGGCAGTTATAAGTTGAGATAGTTCATTTTCAGTAGATGTTATTGTCATTGAAAAGACTGACTATTGAAGATCTGGGGTAGAATTGGTCTTCAGCTACCCATGTTTGTCGTAAGAGGCGACTAACAGGATCGGGTGGTCAGACTCGCTGACTTGGCTGATGCATGTCATCTTATCCCAATTGTGTGGGTCGATGCTCATGATGTTAATCACTGCATTGTCTGGTCAAGACTCGCAGAACATGCATAACACAAATATTCCTCGATGGTACTCCCTTTTGGGTGTGATGCTCAGAAATGACAGGGTGTATTGCATATACACAGCAATGCAATGGGATAGTTTTTATTATTTACATTTGGAACTGCTGGTTTAATTTATTTTTTGAGATATAGAAATAGGATGTGTTGTTCTGAATGCTTTGATGACTTGTACCGAGAATAAGAAAGCCTCAGCTCTGTTTGGCTGATTCAAAAATTCTATTGAATCTGATGTCAGAGAGGTGTTGTGTCAGTAAAAGATCTAATTTGAATGAGATTGTCATGTTAATGCAGTTAATAGTGTTTATCATCTGACAGTGGGTTCCTGGGTTGTCACAAGGAATGTGATGATACTGGTGATGATAGTGATGATGATGTGTGACACATGTAAGCTGGTTACTTTGTAGTTTTCATCATCTACATGGTCATTCAATAACCAGGGGCTCGTTCCACAAAGCAATCAAAATGCCACGACTATGGTCAGGTTATGATGAATCTTAGCGCTGAGATGGCTTTGTGAAATGGTTGATTGTTGAATAAGCTAGTGTGTGTCCTACTTCTAACTGCTTGTGAAGTAGTTGCCTAGAGCGATGGCAGTAGGTGACAATGACACAAAACAGTTATGTTGTTGAATATTGCAGAGTTTTATGCGGGCCCTCTCCATGGCAACGCTGTTTGTGAAACAAGTGTCATGTGGTGACAAATTTTGCATGCTTCAGTAATATTGTTCAAAGATCTCTCCTCAGGCATATAATGCAGGTATGGCTGTCAGTGTATTTGTTTGGCTGTCATCCTGTTTCTTTGAATAACTTTGAAACTTCAAATATCATGAGTGATTCCCTTTGGAAAATTAAACAAGTGCGATGGAAGTGCTGTTTGATTTTGTGAATGGAAGAATTATATTGATGATGAACAGTGGTGTAACGATTTTGAAATCTGTTTGACATGGTCATGTAACTGTTTCATGTGATTTTAACGTTTTATTTGGTTGATTGTGTATCATTGTACCATGGTTAGAGAAAGGATAACATTTCAGTCACTGCATTAAGACACACACTTTGTTTTTGAGAAAGGAGGAGCTGAATGCCATAAAACTTTGAGGACACCCAGCCTACCCGGAAACAATTTTGATGTTGTTGTGCAACCTTAGGTTTAATTATTTTTCTTTCTGGTACTAAAAGAGCCAACTCGCCAAAGAATACCAGGTGGTCTGTCCCTAAAGTGATCAATGTCTAGATCCTTCCTTCAGAGCTCCAGATAAGCTTTTGGTGTTGTGGGTATTTTACCCATGCATTTTAAAATTCATTGGGTATCAGTAATTCTAACTGCTTATTCAAATTTCTGTTACCCACTAGTTTTTACACATGTGGGTATTTAAGTTAAATATTTAAAAACACTATTCATCTAGTCCCTGCAAACTGGTGTCGTGTGGGTTCGAGAGCTTTATAGGACTCAAGAATACCACGATACTTCCACAAGAAAGTGTGATGGCAAATGATCATGATGTAACTGTCATCGTGGAGTTTGGCAAGGTTGACGGAATGCCCCTTTATAATTTCAAAATAAGTTGCTGATTTGCTAATCAAATACGCAGGATTACTTCACAATATTTTGATGATACGCACAAGTTTTATTTTTGTAGCGTATCTGTAATATTCGTTGCGTATTTGATACGCTTGGATTTTATTTTACTGTGTATTTCTGCATTTCTGATGCGTATTTCACGCAGATATGCAGCTTATCTGGAGCTCTGTTCCTTGGGCTTTCCGGGACATGAAGCCGACACACTGGGAGACAACTGAAACACTGTTTCAAGAGGCCCTTAGACCACACTCTCACTGTATCCATGTTAAATTGTGGCTTGGTATCTCATTGAGCTGGCATTATCATATATTATCATGATTATAAAACTGTCAGGAGCCAAGCCGAGTAAAAGCAACCATACACACACATGCTTATTGCTATATAATGTAAATCTGGATGCGTCTCCAAATTAATACGAGTGCTGACCCCTTGCCAAAAATGCGACTCAAAATCATTGCGACTCTCCCCCCCCCCCCCCCCCCCCCCCCCAGTATCCTTACCTTAATCCAGTCATACAGCAAATAGTACTGCTTATTAGCACTGAGTATTTTCCTAAAACAACACGCACAACAATAACTCACCGGATGCCCATTGTGTAATTCCTATTCTTTAATAGACATTGTTATATACTTGTTACAACTGCTGCTCAATAAACCATGTTTGTGTATCATATTCAAGTTGGTATTTCCGCTACCCAAAGTGTGCAGTGAGGCTGTCTTATTGTTGATTGTCATTTTGGATACAAAAATGCGAAGCTTTATTTATGCGAACAAAGACCATTTTGCATTTAATCCACGCCTGCGTTAATTTCAAGATTTACAGTAATTGTAAGTGCAATGATCTTAAACGCAACATTAAACCCCATTTCACCTCCCCTGTGTCTGTACTTTAGGGTTTCACCCAAGTTTCAACGCCTTCGTCCTTCATCCCCCTGGGGCTTTCTCACAGTACAATTTGTAGTGTGTAAGTATTTAAATGATCCAATACTTGGATTACTAAATACTGCTCTATCCAGATGCAAACATATACTTATGAAGAGACCTGTTCAATTAGATATTGCTGCCCAACTCTACCATGTCTACACAATAATAGATTTCATACATGAAGTCAGCCATCACAGATCACTATTCAGCACTGGCCATACAACATGTTCAATAGGCCAACTCAACCAGTGGACATTGGGAGTCAGGGTGCTCTATGGGTTTGTCGGCTGTGGTATTGATCTGGAATTGATGCTTGGTCAGTCTTGCCCAGGGTTGTTGACATAGCCCAAGTCATCCATTCTGTTGATCACAAGGTCTTCATAACTACAGGTGGGTCTCCCCTCTGTTAAGCTGAGGTATTGATCTGGAGTTGGTGCTTGGTCTGCCTAGCCCAGTGTTGTTGACAATCAGCAGGTGGATCTCCCGTCTATTGATCATAAGGTCTGCATGACTAAAAGTTGGCCTCCAGTCTGTTGATCATAAGGTCTACATGACTAAAAGTTGGTCTCCCGTCTGTTGATCATGAGGTCTGCGTGACTAAAAGTTGGTCTCCCGTCTGTTGATCATGAGGTCTGCGTGACTAAAAGTTGGTCTCCAGTCTGTTGATCATGAGGTCTGCGTGACTAAAAGTTGGTCTCCCGTCTGTTGATCATGAGGTCTGCGTGACTAAAAGTTGGCCTCCAGTCTGTTGATCATAAGGTCTGCATGACTAAAAGTTGGTCTCCCGTCTGTTGATCATGAGGTCTGCGTGACTAAAAGTTGGCCTCCAGTCTGTTGATCATAAGGTCTGCATGGCTAAAAGTTGGCCTCCAGTCTGTTGATCATAAGGTTGGCATGGCTAAAAGTTGGTCTCCCGTCTGTTGATCATGAGGTCTGCGTGACTTAAAGTTGGTCTCCCGTCTGTTGATCATAAGGACTGCATGGCTAAAAGTTGGTCTCCCGTCTGTTGATCATGAGGTCTGCGTGACTAAAAGTTGGTCTCCAGTCTGTTGATCATAAGGTCTGCATGACTAAAAGTTGGTCTCCCGTCTGTTGATCATGAGGTCTGCGTGACTAAAAGTTGGCCTCCAGTCTGTTGATCATAAGGTCTGCATGGCTAAAAGTTGGCCTCCAGTCTGTTGATCATAAGGTTGGCATGGCTAAAAGTTGGTCTCCCGTCTGTTGATCATGAGGTCTGCGTGACTTAAAGTTGGTCTCCCGTCTGTTGATCATAAGGACTGCATGGCTAAAAGTTGGTCTCCAGTCTGTTGATCATGAGGTCTGCGTGACTAAAAGTTGGTCTCCCGTCTGTTGATCATGAGGTCTGCATGACTAAAAGTTGGTCTCCTGTCTGTTGATCATGAGGTCTGCGTGACTAAAAGTTGATCTTCCGTCTGTTGAGCATAAGGTCTGCATGGCTAAAAGTTGGTCTCCAGTCTGTTGATCATAAGGTCTGCATGGCTAAAAGTTGGTCTCCTGTCTGTTGATCATGAGGTCTGCGTGACTAAAAGTTGGTCTCCCGTCTGTTGATCATAAGGTCGGCATGACTAAAAGTTGGTCTCCTGTCTGTTGATCATGAGGTCTGCGTGACTAAAAGTTGATCTTCCGTCTGTTGATCATATTGACTGCATGGCTAAAAGTTGGTCTCCAGTCTGTTGATCATAAGGACTGCATGGCTAAAAGTTGGTCTCCTGTCTGTTGATCATAAGGTCTGCATGACTAAAAGTTGGTCTCCCGTCTGTTGATCACAAGGCCTTGCTTTGCAAATCCTGCAATCTATCGAAATCTGCATGACAGTTTTCAAACTGGATTTTTATTTTGTTGCGTGATTGTGATTGGACTATGCACAGACTCGTTAGTCCCGCCAAATTGTAACTCCACAATACCATGAATACCGGCCTAGTTCGACAAGGGTTGAAACTGGACTTTTATAGTCAGTTAACTCACTTGCCTCAAGAAGATGCACAACAATAAGCATGGTAAGGTCTAGATACAACAACACAGTACAGTACATGACAATAAGATCCGTGAAGATTCCGGGGTAGAATAGGTCTTCAGCAACCCATGCTTGCCGTAAAAGGTGACTATGCTTGTCGTAAAAGGCGACTAACGGGATCGGGTGGTCAGGCTCCCTGACTTGGTTGATGCATGTCATCGATCCCAATTGCGCGGATCGATGCTCATGATATTAATCACTGGATTGTCTGGTCCAGACGCGATTATTTACACAGACCGCCGTCATATAGCTGGAATAATGCTGAGTGCGGCGTTAAACAACAAACCAATAACAACAACAACATGACAATAAGACACTTGGCATCTTACAGTTGGTTAACAAATTGGTTGAGGAAACATTTCCATCATGAAGGAAAATTAGCATTTATATCATTATTTTCGGGGGTTCGATCCCGGCCCGCGTCATACCAAAAGATGTTAAAAGATGGTACTTGTTACCCTGTCTGGTGCTCGGCATTAAGGGGCTAAAACAAGGACTGGTCAGCTCGGAGTTAGTATACTGTGTCTGAGTGGGGTATTTATGCTAAATTGCACTAGCCCAAAGCCAAAGTTGAGTAAAATGATGTCTGGTCTTGTAAACTCAGCTAATATTAGTCCATATTGCAGCAAGGAAATTTACCGAAAAATGACGTAAAGAGGCATGTTAGGGCTTGGAGATGCCAAATGATACCGGGTATAACACAGTTGTCTACATCATTAAGCTCCTTAACCGATCTTTAATAACTTTGAGAGTAATGCAGTTTAATCTCTGACCATTTGGCTTGTCAAAGAGCTCGGGTATCAACTTCTCATTTCCACAGGACCCATGAAGATCTGGAATAGAATAGGGCTTCAGCAACCCATGCTTGCAGTAAAAGGCGACCATGCTTGTCGTAACAGGCGCCGAACGGGGTCAGGTGGTCAGGCTCGCTGACTTGGTTGATGCATGTCATCGTATCCCCATTGTGTAGATCAAAGGTCATGTTAGTGATGGTGGTGCAGTTCATTCAAGTATTTGTAATACTCGTCCTTGTTAAATACTGGAGTCAAGCACTGTTATTATTGTCATATACTTCCTTCTACTTCACAGTGTGAACATGCCTAAGCTTTATATAAAAGGTCAATCCCTAATACTTGTGTTTCCATGGTAAACTATGTGACTTATCAATTCGGTTTTGACACTGATAAAAATGTATCTGTTACATTGGCAACTCATCACATAGAAAACTACAAAAAAAACTTTGTTTGTTACCATGGTTACCTGAAACACAAGTTAGTTTTGTTCTGACTTAAGACAGAACATGTAAGAAGGGGATGCTGGATCTACATGCTTAGGAAATGGGCCTATCTTTCGGAAATTGTTGTGAAAGGTATTTCAAGTATAAGGTCATACATAGATTTGATCAATTAAATGATAATTAGACCCATGAAGATCCAGGTTAGAATGGATCTTCAGCAACCCATGCTTGTCATAAGAAGCGACTAACAGGATCGGGTGGTCAGGCTCGCTGCCTTAGTTGATGCATGTCATCGTATCCAAATTGTGTGGATCGATGCTCATGATGTCAATCACTGGATTGTCTGGTCCAGACTGAATTATTTACATACCGCTGTCACGTAGCTGGAATATTGCTGAGTGCGGCGTCAAACAACAAACAAACAAACAATGTCTTCTCACAGGTTTCATCATTTGCACGTTTTGAACATATCACACCAATGAACATGCCAAACGTAGATCCACGGCTGAAAAAGGGTCAAAGTTGTTGATTTTAAAGGTTTTCACCCTTGTCAGAAATTGATTTGATCTTTTGGATAAAAATTGAAAATATCTCCATGGTTTTACTGTGATGAAAATATTGCATCTTATTACATACACATTTAGAAAGGACACATGTGTTGTGCTCTGTGCACGCTGTGAGGCCCATGGAGGACAATAGAGTTCGCCTCTGTTAGTCTTCAGATCTAGTTCAGTTGTAGAATGTCCGTCATTTCTGTTGACATTTCTATTCAGTGACCATACACTATCAATGTTCAGGTAGTCTGTTACAAAGTTCTCAAACACGATATCTGAGTACATCCCTGTGTATAATTATCATAAGGCTTCACAAATAATGTAAGTTCTATATATTGTTTGTGCAATGGTCACCCTGGGCCCTCCATTTTAAGGCCTGGGCCCCCTAAAACATGAAAAAAGATTGCTGAAAGTATCCAGGCATCATCAGCCAGATACTAGTAAGTCCCTGTTACTCATCGCCATGATCACACCTCCATGGGGATTGTGGGTTAGAACAGGTCCCGAATAACATCAACTGTTTCCCTGTGGGGATTGTTGGTTAGAACAGGTCCCCAGTAGCCTCAAGTGTTTCCCAGTGGAGATTCTAGGTTAGAACAGGTCCCCAGTAGCCTCAAGTGTCTCCCCCTCCGAGTGGATTCTAGGTTAGAACAGGTCCCCTGTAACCTCAAGTGTCTCCCCCTCCGAGTGGATTCTGGGTTAGAACAGGTCCCCTGTAACCTCAAGTGTCTCCCCCTCCGAGTGGATTCTAGGTTAGAACAGGTCCCCTGTAACCTCAAGTGTCTCCCCCTCCGAGTGGATTCTGGGTTAGAACAGGTCCCCAGTAACCTCAAGTGTCTCCCCCTCCGAGTGGATTCTAGGTTAGAACAGGTCCCCAGTAACCTCAAGTGTCTCCCCCTCTGAGTGGATTCTAGGTTAGAACAGGTCCCCAGTAACCTCAAGTGTCTCCCCCTCTGAGTGGATTCTAGGTTAGAACAGGTCCCCAGTAACCTCAAGTGTCTCCCCCTCCGAGTGGATTCTAGGTTAGAACAGGTCCCCAGTAACCTCAAGTGTCTCCCCCTCCGAGTGGATTCTAGGTTAGAACAGGTCCCCTGTAACCTCAAGTGTCTCCCCCTCTGAGTGGATTCTGGGTTAGAACAGGTCCCCTGTAACCTCAAGTGTCTCCCCCTCCGAGTGGATTCTGGGTTAGAACAGGTCCCCAGTAACCTCAAGTGTCTCCCCCTCCGAGTGGATTCTGGGTTAGAACAGGTCCCCTGTAACCTCAAGTGTCTCCCCCTCCGAGTGGATTCTAGGTTAGAACAGGTCCCCAGTAACCTCAAGTGTCTCCCCCTCTGAGTGGATTCTGGGTTAGAACAGGTCCCCAGTAACCTCAAGTGTCTCCCCCTCTGAGTGGATTCTAGGTTAGAACAGGTCCCCAGTAACCTCAAGTGTCTCCCCCTCTGAGTGGATTCTGGGTTAGAATAGGTCCCCAGCAGCCTATGCTTGTCTCCCGGTGGGGAATCTGGGTTAAAATAGGTCCCCAGCAGCCTATGCTTGTCTCCAAGTGGGGATTCTGGGTTAGAATAGGTCCCCAGCAACATATGCTTGTCTTCCCCCCAAGTGGATTCTGGGTTAGAATAGGTCCCCATCAACCTATGCTTGTCTTCCCCCCAAGTGGATTCTGGGTTAGAATAGGTCCCCAGCAACCTATGCTTGCTATAAGAGGTGACAACACAGATTGAGCGGTTTGTCTCCATTACCTGGTTGATTGCATGTCATCATTTTTATTGTTGCCTTCATCATGAAGATGTTGATGTGTTACATTTGTGTTACAGTGTACATGGTATAGTTTCCATGTCACAGATGTGAAACAACCTATACCTGTGTGGAAACAAAGGTGTGCCTGTTTGGGGAACAGATGTTCTTTTGATGGAGAAATACTATTTGAATGTTTGTATATTTTACCCTACATACACCATGGACACTGTACAAGGATATGTGTGCTGTTGATTGATGTTTGATATCAGTGCAAGGTAATATGTTTGGTATCCATTGTACACGTTACAGTGTGTTGGGTATTGGGACAGTGTAGTCCATGCTGGGAGTCTGTGAACAATAAGCGTGATAGTAGCATTGGTTGGGTTTCAAACTAATGATTATTCACTGTCAACATGTCGGTGATAACAATGTATTCGAATGTTCAACATTGGTGGTTTTTCATACTTTGTGCCATGATGGGACTGTCATGTTGTTAGGTTGTATATATACAAAATATAGGAATATCATTATGTGGCTTGTCTATATATCAATGTATTTGATATATACATCATATATAAATTAGAAATAGGGGGCTCTTATTAGAATATTACTTTGTCGAAAACAGAGTTTCCGTGGTTTATGCTGACAGCCTGAAATGTTTATGTACGACAGATATATTTTTCCAGAATTTAATTGCCCTTAATTAAGGGTGCATATAACACAGGAGTGCGTATTATACGCAAATAAATGAGTCTTGTGTACATTGATCCATCGGAAGGGGTGCTAATTGGGATTGTTCACGAGCCAATATATTAACAAATATAACCGTGGGCGCTTATTAGAGCGGGGCGCTTATTACGTCGAATACGGTAGATATATATAGTGAATATTGTGTACCATGATGCATCAACCATGCTGATCCCCCAATCCTGTTAGTCACCTCTTACAACAAGCACCTGTAAAGGTCCAGGTTAGAATAGGTCTTCAGCAACCCATGCTTGCTGTAAAAGGCGACTGTGCTTGTCGTAAGAGGCGACTAACAGGATCGGGTGGTCAGAATCGCTGACTTGGTTGATGCATGGATCGATGCTCATAATGTCAATCGCTGGTCCAGAAAATCTGGTCCAGACTTGATTATGTACAGACTGTCATCATATAGTTGTAATATTGCTGTGTACGGCGTTAAACAACAAACAAACAAATCTTTTGACTAGCATGGGCTGCTTAAGATCAAGTTTAACCTTGATCTTCACGCGTGTATGATATTGCTATGACTTGCTGCAAGTTTCATCAAGTTCACAACTAATTAAGTCCCCCCAAAACACCCAATTGAATGGGGCAGATGTGTATGGGGAAGGTGAAACATGATTAGGCCATATTGTGAGGACAGATATGCACATATGTATGTCAGATTATCCATGTGGCTGAGGCAGTTCCGTGTTTCACTTCCTGGCTCATGTTGGCCACACACCTACTCTCCATGGGAGGTGCTTTCTAACTCTGTAAAATATTTTCTACCTGTTCAACAGATGGACCACCTCATAGACACAGGTATTTTTCTCAGATTCAATACTAAGTCTCCCTGGACGGCATTTTTTTGGGAAAAATCATTATTTTATTAGAAATTCGGATTTTTTAAAGTTCTTATTTTTGTAAATTTCAGATGTATTTTAACCATGCTAACATTGTATTAGGAGATTACATTCAATGCAATAATTTAAAATTTAGCATTAAAACCTCTTACTCTATATTGGTCCGGGGGCACGGGTGGCCCAGTCATCTGTGGCGCTGCAACTTGCTGTGCAGAGTTGTGTCCCTTGGGCATGCCAGAAACCTATGATTGTGGGTTCGAATCCCGGTTTGCCCTGATTATGTTTCCAGGTTTGTCAGCACCATACCCATGCTCGTGGGTTTCACGGAAGTGGTAAACGTCTGAGACCTGTATCACTTTGGGCTTTCCTCCAACTTTAACCTGACACCACGTGATATAACTGGAATACTGTTCAACATGTTCAAAGTATCGTTAAACCCAACTCCCTCACTATATTGGCCCTGTTATCAGTGAAATACAGGTTACCTCTACACAGCCATAAGATTAGTGGTTAGTTGTTAGTTGTTACATGAATGGGGAAATTAATGATTCCAGTTTGGGAATTGTTAATGACATTTGCTGCAGACATAGGGCAAACCATTGACCTGTGAGCAGGTCTAGATAAACCCCTGCAACAGCTCACAGGTTTTGCCGAAATGTTACATTCTTGATCGGTTGATATTTCCCAATGATGCCAATTTGGTCAATGTTAGTTTACATGGTACAATTTTGTGCCGTTACCTAGACACCATGTACACAAATAAAAGTGAAAGTATTTGTTGTCGTATAACTGACATACTGCCTACAGGGGTTTGAATCAATAATTACTTGGGTGAAAACTATTGTATAATTTTAATATGCTTCTTTATTGTTGGTTTTATGGTTAGAGTGTCCAAAATGTCAGCTTTTCTAAGAAGACAAGGGGAGGTTATTTTGTTATGCAAAGAATCAACTTTTACCCATTGATTTTGTGAAAAATAAATGTCAAGTTAAGCAGTGTTGTTGATGAGATTTTTTAACACTAAGTAGCCACAAAACAATTTTGCATATGTGACCATGATACAAGGATAAAGGCCTTTGGTTTCTGCATGTTTCGTGTGTCTGTCTTTATTGCCTGATATGGCATCCAGTGGCTTAGGGCACCACAACCTCCTGGGCAGCATTTCATCTCAAATAAATTTACCCAAGTGAGATGTTTTGTTTTGTAAACATGGTAAATATTATATAAAATAACCAATAACTAAATCTTGATACAGAGCTTTGTATGTTGTTTTAGAAATACAAATAATGTGATATAAATAATAGATGATAATCATGACAATCATGTACTATTTGTTCATATTTTTCTGTTATTATGATGATTAAAGTTTCATGTATTGTGCACGGATGAAGGCATGTACAGCATCTCTGGGGTGGTGGGTAGCCTCGTGGTTAAAGCGGTCGCTCGTCACAATTAAGACCCGGGTTCGATTTCCCACATGGGTACTATGTGTGAAGCCCATTTCTGGTGTCCCCTGCCGTGATATTGCTGGAATATTGCTAACAGCAGTTTAAACCCATACTCATTTACTTACTTACAACATCTCCAGTGTAAGGTCTTGTGTTGTAAATGTGTACAAGACACTTGGTCGAGACGATAGTGGCGAATGTCTCCGAATATCAATATACATCGCAAGAATACATAAAATGTTTCGACTGCTTGTAAGAGAGCTACCATGGCTATAGCACAATCAATCTGGAAAATAATAAAAACATTTAAGCATGAGCCATTAGCAAGATCAGCCATGTGAGCCAAAACTTTAAGACTAATTATCATGATTATAAAATATTAATTTAAATTAAAATAGTCTTTATCATGTTTCTGCTGTTTCTGCTGCTGAATTATGTTTAATTGTGATCAGGATGTCTGCTTGAAATTGTGTTGGCCGACAATAATAGAGTTTTGTGTTCTCCCATCCTGAGATGGGGCCAGCTGTTGACTGGCAGCATATGTTCCCTGTCAGCCTAGTCGGATGTTTCAAGTCTCCCCAGTCCCACTCATGTTTACATTTAGCTCAGACACTTTCAGCATTTTACATTTTCGACTTCTTCTCTGAAATCGCTTCTGATGTTGATGGATTCAGGTTAAATTGTGTTTGGATGTTTGATGGTATTTGACCTTGGACGACACACCAACTGCGATCTGATATGTATCACGATACCTTGCTCACGATCTGATATGTATCACGATACTTGCATGTGTTCTTCTCTGTGGTGGGGCGGTCGGGTAGCCTTGTGGTTAAAGCATTCGCTCGTCACGCCGAATCGATCCGGGTTCGATCCCCGCCGTGATATTGCTGGAATATTGCTAAAAGCGGCGTGAAACCAAAGTCATTCACTTACTCACTCTCATTTGTGGTGCGTTAGCCATTGTTTTCACAGACAAATGGCCAAATACCTGGCACACTGACGATTTGCATTTGGCAGTGTCAAGTGTGGGGCAATGGATGAAAATATTCACCTTTTCATTACTAATTAGTGTTTGGTGTTACAGATAGTAACATGATTAAAGATAACATTAAAGGTTAAAATACATCTTTTTAATTTAGTGTGTGACTGTGATCGATTCTTGTATCGAGAAGTAAACAATCGCGATGCACTAATAGATCGGTATATTGTCCCTCTACTACTTGCTATAAGCATAATAAGGGGTTTGAGTTTGTTCAACATGTTCAAGGCATTAAAGTTTGAATTTCACTTTTCCCTGCCAGGTAGCCATCTTGGATTTTGGATCGGGGTGTGATTTTGTTATTGTTTTCGCCACTGCACCTACTGCAGACTGCAGTTCACAACTGGCTGCACAACCATGTGACAACAGGTAAACTGACTGCACCACATGCTAGGAAAAATGATAGGTGTATATATCAAAGATTGGTGATCTGGAATGTACACAAACAGGTTGTAAACGTTGAGCCTGTCACGAAATGAAAGAATCATTTTTACAATATTTTAATTTAGCAAGTGTTTTTTTTTTCTGTATGTTGAATATTTTACCGACTGCACTCACTTCACACTGCTTCTTAGCTTAGGCTGCACAAGATGATTTTTACCTGCCCCAGTGCATTCTACTTAATTGGAAATCTCACCCTGTGCATAATATGCACCCTGAGTCAGAAGGTGGGTAGGATGAAAACTGTATCTTCTTAAGTTGCAGCCACAGCTGAAACATGGCCAGGGTTAGAAATTGGCACTCGTCCTATAGTCTTTGCCAAACTGCCCAATAGTAAAGGTATCCTAAGGACTAGTAGAAATTAGCCATTTTTAAAGGTTTTGCTATATGTTAACATTATAAGGACTAATGGACTGAAACTGTTAGTTTCTACCGCCATGTTCTGCAGTTAGTCTTACTTACAAGGTTGATTGATGGTTGTTTACTCGGATATAACTGATACATCTTCCCAAGGCAGGGGAGTTAACTGACTATAAAAGTCCAGTTTCCACCCTTGCTGAACTAGGCCGGAATTCCGGCGTTACCTTTTGGCAGGACTAACGAATCTATGCATAGTCCAATCAAAAACACGTAACAAACTAGACATTCAGTTCATGAACAACATGGATTTCAACGTGCAGATATCGGTTGACTGCAGGATTTGCAAAGCATGTGTACCGTCAACTGGGCGTCGACAGATATTTGGCTGACAATTTCATGCTTGTAATCAAGTGATTTGATGCAATTCGCGGGGTAAGACCCGTTTTATCATGTTTACTACAATATAGATCTTGATTATCAATCAGATCATCTTGACTGGTCGCTGTCATTTTGCTTGAAGCAAATATAAGGGATATGAGAGACTGAATCTGATTGGTCAGTAGGAGGGACATAGAAGGGACATACTGTAAATCTGGAAATTAATGTGTCTCCAAATTAATACGACTGCTGACCCCTAGCCAAAAATGCGACTCAAAATCATTGCCAATCCCTCCACCCCATCTCCAGTGGAATGATACGTATCGTTACCTTAATCCAATCAAACAGCAAATAGCACCGCTTATTAGCGCTGAGTAGAGCACTTCCGTAAAAACAATAAACAGTGTTTTCTTAAAAACAACACACAGTTTATACGTTGACTCTGTTGAGTGTGATTAAGGAAGTTCAAAGGCACTAAAATAATTGAACCAACAACCGAGTTCACTGATTGGTATGAGGAGAAGGTGTGAACAAACTTGACACGAGTGGGTAGAACTCTTAACCCCAGCAGTGATAACTCTCCGGATGCCCATTGTGTAATTCCTGTTCTTTGAATTACATTGTTACATACTTCTTACAATTGCTGCTCAATAAACAGTGTTTGTGTTTATATTCAAATTGGTATTTCCACTATCCAAAGTGTGCAGCGAAGCCGTTTTATTTTTGATAGTCATTTGGAGACATAAATGCGAAGTTAATTAATGCGAGCAAAGACCACTCGCATTTTTCACATTTAATTCATGCTCGCATTAATTTCAAGATATACAGTAACTCATGATAGATACTTTGGCGTTGTGATCGAGCCTGGAAATTCCAACCTAGTTTCACAAGTTGGAAACTGGACTTTTACAGTCAGTTAACTCCCTTGCCTCGGGAAGATGTGATTGATACCTCTGCCTGAAGGTCTGACCCTCCATAGAACCTGACAGGAGCTCATGCCAGGTTGGGGACCTCGTCAAGAAAAAGGAGTCATTGACCCTACACAATCCAGCTATTATAAGAGTGATCACCTGAGATCTTTTTTTATTTGTGTGCCCTGTTCCTTACAATTGTATGAGCTTCATTAGACGAGTGGTCCCATATTGGGCTCAGTAGCATCTCTCAGCTGCCAGGACCAGCCTCATGTTGATTCCAATCAAAGATTTACCTTGATTGTGATCTGTGGCCAGGCAGCACCATTCTCCTACCATGGGTCATGCATGTGTGGATACCTTAGAATCGGAGGAAATGTTCTTTTGACACTTTTGAAATTTGGGGCAGCTGTGTTTTTTAGATTTGCTGCAGGAGCGGTCGGGTAGCCTAGTGGTTAAAGCGTTCGCTCGTCACGCCGAAGACCCGGGTTTGATTCCAGACATGGGTACAATGTGTGAAGCCCATTTCTGGTGTCCCCGCCGTGATATTGCTGGAATATTGCTTAAAGCGGCGTAAAACCACACTCACTCACTCACTCACTCACTCACTCACTCACTCACTCACTCACTCACTCACTAGATTCGCTGCAGTAGTATTTGAATCTTGAGACCTCCAACAGGATGTCAAGGATGCCTTCACACGCATGCTAAAGTTTGAACACGGACATGAAATTTCCCTAGCCTTCTTGATGTGCAAAAGTTTAATAATATATGTGTTTGTTTCAGGTACTGTAAGGAGTGCTCCCAGCAGTTGTGTTAATGTGGCTGTGTGCGGGCCAGTATGCCAGAACACTTGATGGAGAGCAACACGATGAGGCCGGTCCAGCTAGAGCCGTTTGACCATCAGGTCGGCGGCCATCACTCCATGTTACGCTTCAATGAGGACACGCTATGCAAGCCCCTCATTCCCCGGGAACAACTCTTCTATGAAACGCTGCCCGAGGAACTGAAGGAGTTCACACCACAGTATAGAGGTGAGAGGGGAACTAAAGCAGGGCAAATGTGGTAGGCACAACTGGCAGTGTGGGGAAGAATGGGTTCCAAGCACCCAATGCTTGTTGTGTGGGGGTTCTGGGGCAGAATGGGTTCCGAGCACCCAATGCTTGTCGTGTGCTGGTTCTGGGGTAGAATGGGTTCCGAGCACCCAATGCTTGTCATGTGCTGGTTCTGGGGTAGAATGGGTTCCGAGCACCCAATGCTTGTCATGTGCTGGTTCTGGGGTAGAATGGGTTCCCAGCACCCAATGCTTGTCATGTGCTGGTGTTTCTAGGGAAGAATGGGTTCCAAGCACCCAATGCTTGTTGTGTGGGGGTTCTGGGGCAGAATGGGTTCCGAGCACCCAATGCTTGTCGTGTGCTGGTTCTGGGGTAGAATGGGTTCCGAGCACCCAATGCTTGTCATGTGCTGGTTCTGGGGAAGAATGGGTTCCGAGCACCCAATGCTTGTCATGTGCTGGTTCTGGGGTAGAATGGGTTCCCAGCACCCAATGCTTGTCATGTGCTGGTTCTGGGGTAGAATGGGTTCCCAGCACCCAATGCTTGTTATGTGGGGGATCTGGGGCAGAATGGGTTCCGAGCACCCAATGCTTGTCATGTGCTGGTGTTTCTAGGGAAGAATGGGTTCCCAGCACCCAGTGCTTGTCGTGTGCAGGTCCTGGGGCAGAATAGGTTCCCAGCACCCAGTGCTTGTCATGTGCTTGTGTTTCTAGGGAAGAATGGGTTCCCAGCACCTAGTGCTTGTCATGTGCTGGTGTTTCTAGGGAAGAATGGGTTCCCAGCACCCAGTGCTTGTCGTGTGCAGGTCCTGGGGCAGAATAGGTTCCAGCACCCAGTGCTTGTCATGTGCTTGTGTTTCTAGGGAAGAATGGGTTCCCAGCACCTAGTGCTTGTCATGTGCTGGTGTTTCTAGGGAAGAATGGGTTCCAAGCACCCAATGCTTGTTGTGTGGGGGTTCTGGGGCAGAATGGGTTCCGAGCACCCAATGCTTGTCGTGTGCTGGTTCTGGGGTAGAATGGGTTCCCAGCACCCAATGCTTGTCATGTGCTGGTTCTGGGGTAGAATGGGTTCCCAGCACCCAGTGCTTGTCATGTGCTTGTGTTTCTAGGGAAGAATGGGATCCCAGCACCCAGTGCTTGTCGTGTGCAGGTCCTGGGGCAGAATAGGTTCCCAGCACCCAGTGCTTGTCATGTGCTTGTGTTTCTAGGGAAGAATGGGTTCCCAGCACCCAGTGCTTGTCGTGTGCAGGTCCTGGGGCAGAATAGGTTCCCAGCACCCAGTGCTTGTCATGTGCTTGTGTTTCTAGGGAAGAATGGGTTCCCAGCACCCAGTGCTTGTTGTGTGAGGGTCCTGGGAAAGAATGGGTTCCAAGCACCCAGTGCTTGTCGTGTGGGGATGTTTTTAAGGCAGAATGGGTTCACAGCACCCAAGGCTTGTCGTGTGGGGATCTTCTCATGGAATACTGTGGCAAAATAGGTCTTCAATGCCACATGCTTGTTTCCCCATGGAATACTGTGGCATTTTAAACCTAGTGCTTGAAAGCCTTGTTTCAAATCCTGATGTCATGTTTTGAAACAAGCATCTCCAATCCCAGGTTTTGAAATGATCCTTGTAAACCCTCATGTAGGTTACATGGATAAGTCATGTCAACCGGATGTATTGACACCAGTAAATTATTTCGTCAACAACGTCAAGGTGTTCAGACATGGAGTTCAGAAAAGAAAATTATTTTAGTGTATTTGTGAAAAAGGTTAGGTGAGCAAATTAGTAGCGTACTGGCAGTAGTTCACAGTAGGAATTCCCAGTGCAGCTGCGTCTCCCAGCTTGATGACACGGTGGGGAGTCGGACTGATAAACTGTTCAAAGCACATGTTCTGAAGACTTGGGCAAGTTGCCCAGAAAACACAAGCTTGGGTGTTGCTTTGCAGTTAATTAGTTTCTTTATGAAGAGTACCACTCCCTATGAATACTGCGTATTGAATATCATTAATTGTGCTATTAACATGATTAATGTCATTGTTAGGCGTGCTGTTCGTTTAAGGTGCTACAATCTGACCATGGTGGAAATATTTTCAGGGAGTGTGTTCTAGAGCAGATACCAGGTGTCTTTCTGGGCTCTCATTGTGGCTACCTCGAACAGGGTCACCAAATGAAATGTTTGAAAGGGAGAGAGAATAAACATGTTCAAATTTAACGTCACTTCTGTATTATTTCAGCCATATAGCGACAAAAACAAGTTCATATATATATATATATACACACACACACACACACTACACCCCCACACCCCCACTGAAACATATTTTGGCTTGACAATATTATTTAGAACTGTTTGAAGTAAGAGGACACATATATGTTGCTGATGATGCGCTGTGATATTACAAGCAGTTGTTACCGTGGTTACAGTGGCAGAATGTCATGACTATTATCAAGGTTTATCAGTTGTGTAATTGGTTTATTCATTCGACCCACTGAGGGCAACAGACACACTCTGAAAATATAACATAAAACTGGTGCAGTAATGACTTTTTTGTCAGGGTGATTAGAAAGATCAAAATCATACAAACCCTATGTAGTAAGAAATGTCTCACTTCTTTAATCCTATTAATAATCATGATAAAAGATAATGTATTGAATGTAGGCTGTGACCACTACAGTCCTCTTATTCTGATATTCAGAGAACAAAACCTTGCCACATGCATAGTCGCCTCTTACGACACGCATAGTCGCTTCTTATGACAAGCAGAGTTGCCTCCTACGATAAGCATAGTCGCTTCTTACAAGTATAGTCGCCTCTTGTAGGTTATGAAAATATGTAATATTATAAACAAATAAAAATTAAGGATTTGAACATGTTGAATTTCAACGAGAAATGATGAGAGTATTTCCTGGTGGAAGTCACATTGACAAGCTGGTCGGTCAGTGTTGAAGCTAGCCTGATATTCCATGCATGCTAACAAGTGCAGGTATTTACTGTTTAAATAACATGAACGCTATCCTACCCATCAACCCATATCAAATGATTGTATGGCTGAATAAATATTAAGATGTTTGAAAGGACTAATGGATTTCTGGTTCTGGACCTGGTTTCTTATGCTGCTAGGCTTGTGTAAATGTTGTGCATGCTTTGTGCATGCTCTGTGCATGATGCAGGTGTCACTCTGAATGCACACAGGGGGCTGTTATATAGATGTATTGTCATCTTGGATGTTTGTCTACAATTTGTGTTTACATTTCCGTGTCCCATATAATGTAATGCATACAAGTCGTTCTGCCGATCGTTATCGACATCAGGAACATTAGGCAGTGTTAGCCTGAGAGGAATAAGGACATTATATGTGCTGCTGTTCTCGCTGTGTAAGAGGAGTTTTTGAAGTTGTGTAGGCAAATTACCTTCATCTTTCTTTTTAAAATGGGGCCCACAGGTAGCCCAGTCGTTTAACATGTCTAAGGCGCCGCGATTCGCTGTGCAGAGTTGCGTCCCTTGGGCATGCCAGAATCCCGGTTCGCCCCGATTATGTTTCTAGGTTTTTCAGCACCATATCTGTGCTCGTGGGTTTTATCAAAGTGGTAAACATCCTGCATCACTTTGGGCTTTCCTCCCACTTTAACTTGACACGCCGTGATATAACTGGAATACTGTAAAAGCGGCATTTAACATAACTCACTCACTCACTCACTTTTTTTAAGGTGACTGATTTTCTATATACTTATCCATCTACCCATCTATCTATCTAAATGGCATATGTCCATCAGCCCACCATATTGAGACATATCTGCCCCCCCCCCTGCTGACTGGGACCTAATCTTGTGAGAGTGTTGCAGGTATGATTGAGGTGAAGCTCCACGAGGACAGTGATGGATACATCAAGCTGATTGGCTACCCACTACAGAAGAACCAAAATCACCGCAACTCCTGTTCCCCCACGTCCAGTGAGAGTGACTCGGAGATGTCAGGAGCCGCTGTATCAATACCCTTGTCAAACAGACTGGAACAAACTAAGTGAGTTGTCTCCCTTCATCTGTGGACAAGTTCAAACATACAAGTTGAATTTTAGAACCATGATGAGATGAAAATTCCAATAGTCATCACAGATAAGATAAAACCAAAATGATGCGTGCTGGATGCAATACATACAACAAGGCAGCAATAGAAACTAACATTTTTAGTCCACTAATCCTTATAATGATAACATATAGCAAAACCCTTAAAAATGGCAAATTTCTACTAGTCCTTAGGATACCTTAACTATTGGGCAGTTTGGCAAGGACTACAGGACTAGTGCCAATTTCTAACGCTGCAAGGGTGTTTCCATTTGAAGATGGCGAGCTCATACAACATTGTCGGAAATTATTGATGAAATTTGTTATAAACGTATTCATTTTGAGATTATGGTTAAATAGCAATGACATGCTATTATCTGATCTAGAGTTGATCTAAATGCTTCTCCAGACATAATAAAGATAACATGCACCTGCGAAGATCCGGGTCAGAATAGGTCTTCAGCAAGTGACAGCAGCAAATGCTTGCCATAAAAGGTGACTAACAGGATCAGTGGGTCCGGCTCGCTGACTTGGTTGATGCATGTCATTGTATCCCAATTGCGTGGGTAGATACTCATGATGTCAATCACTTGATAGTCAGGTCCAGATTTACAAGCCGCCGTCATATAGCTGGAATATTGCAGTGTGCGGTGTTAAACAAGAAACAAACAAAGATAGGATGTGTTTGTAATACTATCACCACACAGGATACTGGAGTGACAGCTTGTTGTCTGCAACTCTAAGACCTTTTAGCATGTTGACCTACACCCATTCAATAATTGCATGCCAGGGATGCGTTTAGTTGTTGATAAGGAATTGAAGTCAGTGTCTACTAATTCCTGAGGGCGGTCGGGTAGCCTAGTGGTTAAAGTGTTCGTTTCCCGACATGGGTACAATGTGTGAAGCCCATTTCTGGTGGCCCCCGCCGTGATATTGCTGGAATATTGCTAAAAGCGGCGTAAAACCATACTCACTCACTCACTCACTAATTTCTGTAAAATCCTGGGGCCCCGTTTTGCGAAGCTCTCATAGTGTTGCGACTTTCATCTGATCATAAGTTTGTGTTAAGGTATAGGAGGAATGACAGCCATAGTGTTATGATTGATTTGTCATGTTTGTGAGACGGAGCCCGAGTGGTTATCAAGTTCCTCCTCTGATTATGCTAATGTCCACATCAATATTTACCCCGTGAGGATCCCGGGTTACATTTGGTTCCCCGCAGCCCATGCTGGGCGTAAGAGGCTACCAAATAGATCAGGTGGTCAGGCTTGGTGACTTGAATGTCGACGTACCCCAATGGTGTGATCACAATATCAATCACTGGTTTGTCTGGCCCAGACTTGATTATTTACAGGCCACATGCATAGAGCTGGAATATTGCCGAGTGTGGTGTTCAACAGGAAACACAAACAAACACAACATGAGTAGGCTGCTTGCCTGTACCCAATGCTTGTTGCAGGTGACAAGGGAAGGGGATTGGTTGGTCATACTCACACCTGAATGTGTATTGGATGGCTTACCTGTGACCTGGCTTGTCATCTAGCCCGATGGTGGGGAGTGCTACTCACAATATACCTGGTTTGTGTGGTCCATAAGCGCTTACTTTACTGGCCACCATGATATTGTTTTTTTTCCATTTAGATTTCCACTGAGTATTTTGTAACAATACTTGACTAGTGAATTTACACATAACTTCTAGGTAGACCTAGAAATAATTGCTATGATAATATTGCATTCAAAGGATTGTTTGATATGCATGTTGACTGAATATTTTTGAGGTTGGGCAAGTGAAAAGCACAGCTTGAGCTTTGGATCGGTTAAGGGAGAGTCCATTTCCACTTGGAGGAATTGGTGGTGTAGGCATTGAAGGTGCTTCAGTTGTGCAGAGTTGCATCCCCTTTCCAGAATCTGAAGGTCATGGGTGTGACCTAAACATTAAGACCTTCAAAACCTGCATCATCTATTTTTCTCCCGCGTAATGCTGACATATATTACTGATACACTGTTGAAACTATTTAGGTGTTTCCAACTCTGTTCTGTGTGATGTTGATGTTGATGTGATGTTGATGTGATGTAGATGTGATGTTGATGTGATGTAGATGTGATGTTGATGTGATGTTGATGTGATGTTGATGTGATGTAGATGTGATGTTGATGTGATGTAGATGTCATGTTGATGTCATGTTGATGTGATGTTGATGTGATGTTGATGTGTGGTGGAACTGTTACAGAAGCAGCATGAAGCTGCTGCGTAGCGGGAGTATCGAGGTCAGCACCAGGACGGACAAGACCTACTTCACACCCGACGTCGGCAGTGGCGGCAAGGCTCGCAACAACAAGGCCTCTCTGAATCCCTGGAGCCTGAAATGCCACAAGGAGCAGGTGGCTCGCATGAGGCAGGACCGACATGACCCAGATCAGTCCAGTATCCTTCATGGCAGTGTTATCTTCATGGCATAAAGATAAGCCATTATAAATTTTTGTATTCCCGCATATTCTCACAATCCTCACTTTTATTATCTGTACCTTTTCTCCTAATACCTTTTTGCCATATATCTCCCACTTTTAGTTGCGATCGTTCGGCCATTGCATTCATCTACGTTGCCAAGCTAAATCTGTGGGGAACAACTCACTGGACACTTCCCTTTAAAAAATAACGTTGTCCAATCTATGATGTCATCAAGTTGCGAGCGCATGTTCGAATCTGATATCATGATAGAACAAAGTTTTATCGTAAAATAAACCACGCTTCCTTCTTCATTGTTCTTTGATTTATCACGTAGCTTTCTTATATATTTTCATAAACTGCCCGTGCCGCTGCCAAATCCCTACTAAATCCCTGCTAAATCCCTGCTAAATGCCTAGCCAGGTTAGTGTCCCCAAGTCCCTGCACTGCAGGTGATGAGGTGGTCCCTTATCTGGTTACTTGATGTATTCACCATTTCAAAGTCCTAACAAGCTAGTCATGCCACCTGTTGACAGTTACCATACACAGATGCGGGGGCATGGGTGGCCCAGTCGTCTAAGGCGCCGCGATCCGTGCTTTGGGTTGCACCAAAGTGGTAAATGTCTGAGACCTGCATCACTTTGGGCTTTCCTCCTGCATTAAGCTGACACGCCGTGATATAACTGGAATACTGTTAAAAGCGGCGTTAAACTCACTCACTCACTCACTCTCACTCACTCACTCACTCACTCACTCACTCACTCACTCATACACAGATGCCTTGAAAAGTGTGTTTGGAAAATATAAAATATACAACAATAAAATGCTTCCCATAACATTCTTGAAAAATGTCTAAAATGGAATAATTAATATTATTTTTTGAAATGTTTGATGGTCATCACATAGAAGTTGATGGATGACAAAGTACGCACAACTTATAGATAACAATGTCTTTATTTTACTGTAACGGTGACACATCTGTAGGGATTCCTATACCGTTTTTAAGCAAGAACAACAGTATAAGGATCTATACCGAAACATAGCCTTTACAGAAAAATAAAGAAGTTGTTTTCTGTCAATTGTGTCATGTCAGGGGGTCAGGGTCCCTGGGGTCAGGTCGCACCGGCTTAGGGTGGTGCTTGGCTTGGCTTTACACCGGCTTAGGGTGGTGCTTGGCTTGGCTTTACACCGGCTTAGGGTAGTGCTTGGCTTTACACCGGCTTAGGGTGGTGCTTGGCTTGGCTTTACACCGGCTTAGGGTAGTGCTTGGCTTGGCTTTACACCAGCTTAGGGTGGTGCTTGGCTTGGCTTAACATGGTAACCATGCTGGTGCTGGATGAGTTTGGGTGTAATATTTTTTGTAGCTGGGAACTTTGGTTTGTGGTGTTCAAAAGAAATTTCATCGAAAGAAAAACGAAATGCATAGTATAGGAAAAGTATGAAAATATACAAATAATTTATTAACCCAAATTCCACCCCAGGAGTCAAATATGATGAAGTGTGTGTGTATGGTGGTTTGGGGGTGGTGGGGGGGGGGGGGGGTGGGGGGGGGTGGGGGTCGTTAGAGAACATATAGGGGGTATATAGTTTTATTTACTGACCAACAACGGGTTCCTGTGGTCCTTTCTGGTGCTGGGATTATTGACCAAAATTTCAGTCACGGGAATGCCTGGTCCAGATCGGCTTCTGTGATAAAAATTTCAATTAAGCATGTATGTCATCCAAACATAATACAATCTTATTCGTTTTAAGATATAATTAATTATTATTTACCAAAAAAATATTATTTCTGACCATTACATATGCAAACATTGGTGATAATTCCAAAGTCACTTAGCCATTTTTCTTAACTTGGCAAGAATTTATCCTACTTGAGAACGTAGCAGCACATTTCAGGTACCCATGTATCTTGGATCTGAAAATGGGGCCACGGCAGCATGGGGACGATGCCACTGCGGAAAAACGGGAAACTCAGGTCAAGAAGTGTGCAGCAACTACATCTGTGTCGCTTGGACTACGAATGTGTGGAATGCAGGTCAGGAGAAATAACTCTTGCATCATCGTCTAAGACCTGCTTTCCTCCCACATTAAGCTGACACGCTGTGATATAACTGGAATACTGTTAAAAGCAGCGTTAAACTCAACTCACTCACTCACTCTTGGTTCCTATGATGAAAAACCTGGGCTGGATTTAAGGAACTTGATTTTACTTGCACCAGGTGCATGTTGACATGAAAACTAAGTTACACCAAGCAAAACCAGGTTACACCCTGGTCCCATAAATTAATCAGAGTTGAAACAGCCCATCTTGCCGTCAGCGTCACACATATATTAATGATGCATTGCTGTAAAATGTAATAGGAACATGTGCACATATTCTTTTAAGTGCCCACAGTTTGCTGGCCTCACGCCTGAGAAAGCATGACAAGTTACACGTACTACAGGATTAATGATGTATGGTGAATAAGCTGTAGAGGTATTGATTGTTTGCGAGGATCAATTTTGTGTGGACAAGTAAGGGTTAGTAATTTGTTGATATGCACTTGGTTGCATTTTCAGTTATAAGATTTCACTTGTGCATGTTTTATTATCCCCTGCCACAAATCTGATTCCGTCCGTCCGTCCGTCCGTCCGTCCGTCCGTCAAATTTCATTTCCGGAGCAGATCTTGAAAACCGTATCATATTTCTTCACCAGACTTGGCACATAGATAGGTCTAGTGGTGAACTGGTGCTTTTTGATAGTTTGGGATGTTTAAAGAAATTATTTTTCGATTTTCCATGGCAAAGACTTTGACTTAGACTGAAAATTGTTGTAGTCGTCGTTTCCGGAGCAGATCTTGAAAACCATACCATATTTCTTAACCAAACGTGGCACATAGATAGGTGCTCCATTGCTCCTAATTGTAATAAAGAAGATGTTCGTCCATATGTCTTATCCTTACTCATTACAAATACAGTTACATATTCTATCATAAACTGCAGATGGCAAAACAACCCCAGTAATAACTTTTTTTAGTGCTGCAATTAGGCCATTTACTAAAAGGCCCAGTTAACATAGTTCACAGGAGCTAATGCATTGCACACAACCGGATATGTCATATTGGCGGGGGATATGAGTATTTCATGCTTGTTATATAACTAAATAGATCTCTGAAAACCCACTGGAAACACTGTGTTCAGCCCATTAACCTTGTATCTTCAGGTGTACCAGCAGACAACAGGCATCTATGTTACCCGGGACAAGTTCTTCGGTCGGACTTTGATGGTGGACACCTTCAAGGACACGCTATATCAGTTCCTACATAATGGACATGCGTTGCGAACATGTGTCATTCAGCCCATCGTCCAGCGTCTAGAAAAACTGTACTTGCAGCTAATGAAACAGCAGACATTCCGGTTCTACTCCAGCTCTCTCCTCATCATGTATGGAGGAGAGGAGGAGGAGACAATATCCCAGGATTCCAGCGAGGAGAACGCCAATGGTGATTCCCCAAGCTGGCAGGAAAACAGCCATCCAGTCATTGAAATCAAAATGATTGATTTTGCACATGCTACTCGCAAAGGATTCTGGGATGACGAGGTGGTGCACAAAGGCCCCGACTCTGGTTACTTGTTTGGTCTGAAGAATCTGATTCAGTTCTTGAAAGACATACAGGAAAAGTATGGTAATGAAGACTCGTCCTAGCCTTATAACATTATGTTTCATGCCATCCCCTCATCGACGTTCTGTCAGCGTCTGTGATCTGTAAAAATAATTCCTTTTTAGGAATATGTACAATCTCAAAATCAGATCTTAGTTCTCGCTACCGCTAAACAAATTTCTGAGGACATCCCAATACAGGTAATGTCATAATGACCTTACATCCTACCGAAAAGAGCGTTGCTTTGACTGACCTATGAAATGACTAACATTAGCCAATCAGAAAGCAGCTTACTTGGGTACTTCCCACGTGCTATGCAACATCTCTTTCGTTCAAATGTTTATCCTATTGAAGTGAAAGATAGATGATTTTGACATGATCGGTCGTACAAGCCGTAACTGTTGTTTGAATACCCCATGCTAACCTTCTTGAGGTTTTAAGATTAGAAAACACTTCCCACTGTCACTTTCGCGATCTGGTAAGCGACGCTCTGATTGGTCGGATGAAAGTTCATTCTGATGTGACCCTTAATGGGATGTCCTCAGATCTTTGTTTAGTGGAAGCAAGAACTAGGATCTGATTATGATGAGATTGGGAATATGTACTTTGTGTTCATAATGAACAGCGTCATAATACTACATCCTGTGGGATGGAAGTGAAGTGTGTTGCCTTATTTCAGCTGCCTAAGAGGAGATGTGTCCCTCACCCTCCTATGTGTCAAAGTGTCGTAGATCAGACAGCCGTCGTGGTTGAATCACATTCCATGAGTGTTGCATGATCGGCCATGTTCAGACATATTCCATCTAGATACCAACTGTCGTCTGTCTTTTGTTATTTGGTTGCAAATTTTCAATTGAGGCCTGAGTCATATACAGTTGATTTTGGACATCACAAAGTTTGATATACATGAGGTAGCGGTTATTGGTTTAATAATGATACCATCTGTCATCTGTACTACTAAAAAATGGTTAAGGACCACCTGATGTTTTCTAGTCTGTCATGGCACAGAAAAGATGGGTGTGGGATGGTCAAATTTTACCATTTGGCAGAGGGAGGGGGGGGGTGGGTGGTGTTGGGGATGAACACATGTTAAATAAAATGGGGGTGAGGGGCGACAAAATATGATACAGTCCTAAGACCAATCCCACATCCCCCCCATCAAAAATGACCTGGCCTAAATATGAAAGAATCACGTGGTCCTTTAGTTCTTTTGAGTAGTATATGTTGTTTTTCAGCATTGACATATGATTACATACTTAAATGTTTAGTGTCCATGTTTTAAGTTGGAGATTTAGTCATATACAATGTATACAGTCAATTTTTGACAAGACAGTAATATATAGCGGATATTGGTATATTCATAGTACCATCTCGTATCTGTCTTTTTGTTGATCAGCATAGGAATATGGTTACATACTTTGATGTTTCGTGTCCGAATTTTAAGTTGTTAATTATATAACATATTATACAGTCAGTTTGGGACATCGCAAAGATGAAATGAATATTGGTTTATGAAGCTAATTCTAATCACCAGCATTTGTGATTTATTTTTTTGTTTATGTCAATAAGGAACTTTGACGTATCAGATTTCAAGGGTCACTTGAGGTTGCATCCATTGTTGACTTTTACTTAATGAAATTGATAATTGAAATATTTCTTACTGCAGACTTCATGTCGTGAAAAGAAGTGTTTGTACCTTGTTACATAACACAGTCTGTGACACTGTTGCAACGTTTTTGACACGTGTGTCACACATTTCTGTCCTCTGAAACGCCATTTTAGTATTTTCCTGATAAGTTGTTGACTGTAAGTACAGTTTTATGTACAATGTTGTGACGAATGATTGCCCTGTTGTGTCGTGGTTGAGGCAGGAAATGTGTCACGGAATGAGTCACGGATCGTGTTACAGGTCACAGAATGTGTCGCGGAATGAGTCGTGAAATGTGTCGCGGAATGAGTCACGGATTGTGTTACTATGTCACAGAATGTGTCGTGGAATGTGTCGCGGAATGAGTAACGAAATATGTCACGGAATGAGTCACAGATCGTGTTACTATGTCACAGAATGTGTCGCAGAATGAGTCACAGATTGTGTTACTATGTCACAGAATGTATTGTGGAATGTGTTGCGGAATGAATCACGGATTGTGTTACTATGTCACAGAATGTGTTGGGAATGTGTCACAGAATATGTCACACTTGACCCAGGGTATTTCTTGATGTCCATACACAGTTGAGGCTGTCTGACCATGAAGCTTTAATGGTTGAGCGACTCCATCAAGTGTGATTCACATGCTACAAATATGGTCATGTCATAATTGGCTGTACTACTGGAACACACTCAGCAGTCCAGTTAGTGATGTGGTTTAGACACATGTATGTATATGTACAGTCTAACATGTTATAATGCCATGCTTTGCCTCATCATGTATTGCCAGAACAATTTCAGGGATAGCTTTTCCTCTACCATGCACCTTGACCATGTTTGCAACCCCCATTGTTACAATAAACCCATTATGAGCCATCCTCCTCCTGTCATGCCCGTTATAATGCCATGGTCATTGTCATGTTGTCATATGCATCCTAATCTCATACTCAATATTATGCCATGACATGGTCCTCAGCTACTAGACAAATAGTGAAATTAGAGAAAGATTTGACCTAGTAAGGTTGTGTTGTTGAATATGCTAGATTGTGCCTATTTTGATATTCAAGACACTTTAAAACAGAATAGTAGCATGATATATCTATGTGAGGGCCGAGAAAGATTTTAAGGTCGGGCATTTCAAGAGTTCCAGATAATAGTAATGGAACACATATCCAAGAACAGTTCTCTTTTGTTATGTACTTATTTATCTCCCTTATCAATATCTAGAATTGTCTTCCTTGTTGTTAACCTTGAATTATCTCGGGGGCGGTCAGGTAGCCTAGTGGTTAAAGCGTTCGCTCGTCACGCCGATTCCCCGACATGGGTACAATGTGTGAAGCCCATTTCTGGTGTCCCCTGCCGTAATATTGCTGGAATATTGCTAAAAGCGGCTTAAAACCATACTCATTTGAATTATCTCCCTTAATCATGTCCTGAATTACTTCCCTTTTTGATATCCAGAGTTATCTTCTTGAAATCATGAGTTATCTCCTTTATTGATTTCCTGAATTATTTCCATTTATGCTAACCTGAGTGATCTCCCTTTCTGATGTCCTAAATTGACTAGTGCATATTTAAATGTACAGTCAAGTCTTGTTAATCCGACAATCAGGTTTATCTGACACTAATGATGGGAACAGATTCAATCAATGCTATTTAGACTCATTAATCCGACACAGTGATCAGCATACTCTGTGGTTATCTGCCCGTGAGTATTCAGTCAGTGGTTTGATGCGAGACGAGTCAGCTGGTAGCTGCATATTACAAAGCTGCAGAGATAGACTTTCCTTAACAATAATTAATTGATGCTTTAAATAAGGAAAACAGTATTAATCACATGCTTAGATTCAATCTCATTAAAATCAGATACAAGTATTCTCGCTATCGCCGGGGACATCCCATTACAGGTCACGTCAGAAGAACCTTTCGTGAACTATGACCGACGAACGTTGGTACTACTTAATTTCATTTATCCGGCATAATCCTATGCAACCAGCCATGTCGGATCAACGGGACTTGACTGTATGTACACCTGCTTGTTGTACCAGTTCTATCTGCACGCCTTTGTTCGTAAGGACTTCCATCATCTTGATACTATTGACCTGATTAAAAAGTTCCTGATTCTTTCAGAGGTTACAGTGGGTTACAGATACACTGGAAACTGCCATTAGGTAGGAGATTGGAAATGATGAGACATACACCATACAATAGTATCATTTGGAAAATGTGGGTGACAAAGGGTTCTTGGGCTTGTTTTCATCATGAAATTTTGATTGTTTGTTGTTGTAAACAAATACGTGTTGTTGTATCATGTACATTGACCTTGATGTGGTGTGGGAGATAGGTCAAACTATTTGTCAGTCACACATAGCAATAATAGGGCAAGGGAACCAGTTTATCATGAATTATACATTGCAGGTTTGGGACTGACCTTTCCATAATCTGAAAGCGTCCTGGATTTTTGTAAGGAAACAAGAGTACCTCTTAGGGTCATACATTTTGTTTCTTAAAGGAAAGAAACAATTTTTATTTTTTCCACAGCACAGACTCTCAGGACACATGGCATGTCCAGCTAACAATTTCTGTAAAACCTGAGGCATTATTTTCGGGAACCAATTATTTTTTTTCAAAAAATTGCAGAATGTCAAATGATTGGACTCTTATCCTGCTTATGGTATTGCATTAGTAGATCATTAACATTGTACATGGTGATCAGGTATATCAGTGTGAAGGTACTATGTAGGATTGGAAAACTGAAACTGGAATATGACCTCCAGCACTGTGCTTGACTGTCCAGTCAGTTATATCTTAATTACATTATGATGAACTCCCAGGCCCATTCGGTGCCAGAGCTTGGTTTGGAGTCCAGTTCAATTAACATACCTGTCGAGTCAGATTAGACTGGTCTGAAACAAATGATATCACAGTAACTTGTCTCACTTTGTCGTTCCGTCTCCAATACAACTGGGTACCCCTGGCAACACCTGGTAGCAGAAGGACTTTTTTCTGATCTGATCTTGTAGCTCACAAAAATGTTTGATGAATTGCTCTGTTTTCAAAGCCATCAAGATGTAGATGGAGACAAAGCAGCTGTATCTTTAGTGCACACGGACTAAGTCAACATAATGGGTTACAGAAGATCTTTGAAATGTTATAAAGGAAAATATTCTCCCCATCCATCAAGGGGCTCTTGTTGTAATACTTAAAACATATTCATTGGATTGCCAGATACAGATACTTTAGCTCACGCCTCAGACATGTTAGAGCATCCTATTGATGTAGACCCCTGTATGTATACTTATACTTATCTCTCTTACCCATTCTACACAATAGTTGATGTAGCACTTCTATTCAGGTCTGGGATATTCACATGACTTAATCTGCACAAAATGTCTCATTTCTCAATCTTGAAGGTTTTGTAGGTTATATTAAACTGTTACTGGAAATGTTCTTCCTGAAAACTTGTGAAGTGTGACATTATCTGAATGCATATAAAGTGCTCTGTCATTGTGTGTGTGCATTGTGAGATGTGATGTTTGGCTCTTGCGAGTGTATCATATGATGGTGTGTGTTTGAATAGGATGCATGTTCTGTGTGTGTGTGTGTGTGAGTGAGAGAGAGATAGTGTGTGTGTGTGTGAGAGAGAGTGATAATGTGTGTTTGAGAGAGAGTGATTGTGTGTGTGTGTGTGTGTGTGTGTGTGTGTGTGTGTGTGTGTGTGTGTGTGTGTGTGTGTGTGTGTGTGTGTGTGCGTTTGAGAAAAATGTGTGTTACTCTCTGTGTGATAGTGTGTGTTTTGGGATATGTGTGATAGCGTGTGTTTGAGAAGGATGTGTGTTACTCTCAGTGTGTGATAGTGTGTGTTTAAGGATATGTGTGATAGTGTGTTTTTGAGAAGGATGTGTGTTACTCTCAGTGTGTGATAGTGTGTGTTTAAGGATATGTGTGATAGTGTGTTTTTGAGAAGGATGTGTGTTACTCTCAGTGTGTGATAGTGTGTGTTTAAGGATATGTGTGATAGTGTGTTTTTGAGAAGGATGTTTGTTACTCTCAGTGTGTGATAGTGTGTTTTTGAGAAGGAAATGTGTTGCTCTGGAAAGGTGCGTGCGTGTGTGCGTGCGTGATGTGACAACATGTCTGTGAGAGGAAGTGATGCTGTCAGTGTATGGGTCTGTATTGTGTGGTGATGTGTGTATGTTGCTATGAGATTGTTGGTGTGTTCGCAAGGATCTATGTGTGCACGGGTAGGTAAAAATGTGTGGTATCATCTTGACTGTATATAACGAGCAACTCACTCTGTAGGTACGTGCAATATGCAGCGGAATATAGAGCTGCCAACATACAGTTTACACAGGGTCAGCATGACACGCTAAATGAGAAAACTGACCCGCCCTCACCCCAGGCTGACAATAGTCGGACATCTGGCACTCTGACAGACCTGGAGTCCTATACAACTGTTCATTTCTGACATGTAATTATTACGGAGACCTCAATGTGTGGTTGCTATGGTGATGTATCGTTAGTCTTCTTGTAGTGTTGCCCAGAAATGGTATTACATGGCAATAACTTCCTTATGTTGTCCATGTGGTCACAGATGTTGGTGAAATTATTTTCTGTAGTCCTCAATGAGAATTGTGACAATTGTTCCATTGTTTACATTGTTTCTGAAGAGCCCCATAGCAACATGATGTCATCCATATTTCATGTTGTCATGACAGTTATATTTGATGTTGTTCCAACAGTAGAGTAACCATGGTGACAGAGCTGATATCTCCATCTGACATCAGGAAACATACATTTTTATACATTTTCTCAGAAAAGGACCATTGGTTATATAAAAATAACCTTTTCACCACTAATTATTTTCCTTGTGAATTAAGTTCAAAATTTCTTCACTTGCGACAGATAATCTGTAATTCTAATAGCTCAATGCCGAGAAGGCAAGACATGTTCAAGTGTGGACACCATTGCAGTTAGCCTTGGTAGTCCTGGGCCCTGTTTCATTAAACTCGTGTAACATTTGTAGCCCCTTAATATTGACAAGGTTTTTCGACTAAGGTCTATGATCATTATCATAGCTAGGGGGAACTTTCCGGCCATGGAAAGGCATGCTGTATGTCATGTTATAAAACAGGAAAGCCAGCGATCTAATGATTTACAACTGTTTGGGAGGTAAATGCTACATGTTTTTGTCGTAACTTAATGCTTTTGGTTTATATTGTTAAAAGTCTCATGGAATGGAGAGTAAGCCTTACAAGAATGTTACAGTGAAAGTTAAGAGACGTCAGGCTTACGAGACATTCATGAGTTTAGGCCTGATGCTAGTGATATCATGCTTCATTTCGGATTTATTGTTAGGCATTGCCAAGAAAAGATTCCTAAATTGACAATCAGATGGAGGTCAAGGCCATCTATGAGACATGTGCTAAACCCAACTCACTCACTCACTCACTCACCCACTCCGTGCTATGGCCTGTATTCATTGAGTGAAGGTGTGCAATCAAATCCGATGTTGATCTTGCAAAGGGAAGTGGCTGACATATATTTTAATCAAGAAGAATGCTGTCATCTCTTTTTCACATGGAAGGTGGTCAGTCCCACCCCTAGTTGGCCATCCCCATCCCCAGTTCCCTGCTGGCTGTGGGGAGTGTAAACATATTGTTACAGGAGATTTAAAATATAATCATGTCATTTTACTGTTAAAATATTGAATATGGGTTTGTATCATTAAAGAAGAGTACCCACAACGTCAATCGTGATTATCATGAAACATTGACATGCATTATGGAGACTCCCACCAGTCTATGATATGTTCATAACCCTCTTGCAGAAAGTCTGCATAGTGCAAAGACTATTGGTTCTGGACCAAGGGCTGTTGAAAGTCGTGTTAAGTAATGGTGTCAGCAATTTTTGTTTGTGAAACAGGGCTTAGGCCATTCATTGTTGTTGAGGTTTAAACTAGTTTTGTGTCGAATTGAGATGCTTGTGTCTATGTACATGACCTCATTTGGGTAATTATTTTTTTTCAAGATCATAACTCTTGACTTAGGACATTGAAGAACATGATCCAAACTTAGCTATTACCTCTTTAAGGCTACAGGTGGGGAAGGCCTTTGCTTGAAGGTACCATGGGATATGTTGGCTGAATCCATTGCTGGGGAAGGCCTTTGCTTGAAGGTACCATGGGATATGCTGGCTGGATCCATTGCTGGGGAAGGCCTTTGCTTGAAGGTACCATGGGATATGTTGGCTGGATCCATTGCTGGGGAAGGCCTTTGCTTGAAGGTACCATGGGATATGTTGGCTGGATCCATTGCTGGGGAAGGCCTTTGCTTGAAGGTACCATGGGATATTTTGTCACCTTGTTGAGATAGCGCCATTGTCCTTGTCATAACTGAATGCAAAATTAATGAAGAATTGTAAATGTGTAAAGTTTTGATACGATTGTATAGTGACACTCCTAGTGTGTATAACTGCTAGTATTTTGTGTATGTATATATCCATTGTCTGGAAAACTAGTTATTATCTGTGACATTATGTCCAGGATATATACAATGTCTGTGACCTTAATTATTGACTCGAGCTGAACCACTATCTGTGAGATTCCAGTGGAATAGAGTATTATAAGCTGAAGTCAGTACTCTAAATTTGAAACAATGGTTTAAGGTTTTGATTGCACATTTTATTTCAGCTATGGTCACATAATCTCCGTGAAGTAATAAGGTGTATAATTTTTAACTTTTGATAGAGAAGTTTGTTTAACGTTTTCGTGCATTCTCAATTGAGGATGGAGATGAAGGGGATGTGCACTGGGATGACTGCATCATTGGTTAGTGTTGACCTGATTACAGTTCACAATCTTTTGAAGGTATTCCAAGTACTGTAAATCCTCAAACAGCTCGCAGGACCTAGCCATACTTTACAAACCTTTACTCTTGACCTCTTGGGGGCAGTCGGTTAGCCTAGTGGTTAAAGTGTTAGCTCAACACACCAAAGACCCGGGGTTCGAATCCTGACATGGATACAATGTGTGGAGCCCATTTCTGGTGTTCCCCGCCGTGATATTGCTGGAATGTTGCTAAAAGTGGCGTACTCACACACTCTTGACTTGTTACCAAAGTTTCACCAGAGTGGTAAATGTCTAGGACCTCTTCGCCTTGTGATTTAACTGAAGTTCTTTTCAAAATTACATTAAACCAAATTTGCACACACTTTACTTGTTACCTTAATGAGAAAGTTCCAGACCGTTGCCATTTTAAGCATTAAGCTGACACTACGTGATATCTCTGTAATCCTAAAAGTGGCGTTAAACCCAAGTCACTTACTCACTCAGTATAACTGCAGTTTAAGATCAGGGGGCGGTCGGGTAGCCTAGTGATTAAAGTGTTCGCTCGTCACGCCGAAGACCTTGTTCGATTCCCTTCATGGGTACAATGTGGGAAGCCAATTTCTGGTGTCCCCCGCCATGATATTGCTGGAATATTGCTAAAAGCGGCGTAAAACCATACTCACTCACTCACTCACTCACTATGGCTTCTCTGATCATTAATCACAGGTTTATGGTATGTAGGATACAGTTAGTATTGGTATTCACAAAATGGTTAGTAGACCTACTACCTATCCACACAATGGGACAAATTAATGTCCCATTATGATTTGTGCTGGAACATATTTGCATGTATTATTGATTATTCATTTAAGACGGATGTTTGTCCGTGTTTGTTAATGTGATTTTCATATGCCATATGTAGATGATCTCTATGTCATATTGGACTCGCATTATAACATTATCTAGGTTCTTTTCATGAATTATTCATGATTATATGATTGAAACAGCATCACTGTTAATATTGGTGAGCCCTTGAACAAATGTATGTTCCAAATGTTTGTGTGATTTATTGCTGGTCGGAAGTCTGTATCATATTTTGCTACGGGTTGCGTCCTCTGCGTGTGAAGGCCGTCTCTCAGTGATCATATTCACAATTGCTGTCAGATATTATTTTTGTCTTGTCAACTCATCACCTTCATCTATCTGAGGATGTGACTATGATGATAAATGTTTTGAGAAGGAACATGTCAATATTGAATATAGTGTATATTTTTAAATGCACATTTTTTATTTTTAAATTTTTAATGTATTAGATGTATTAGAAATAAATATCTTGTACAACTGTTCTATAATGCTGGGTGTTACATGAGCATTAATTAGGACACCATCCCTTAAAACGTTTTTTTGTTTCTCGTTATTTAAAATGAGAAAAATTAGTGCAATGACTATTTTTCCTTTTGTGTTGTTAGAATGCAAATTTATGTTCACTTGTTATAGATATATGTGTAGACCTGCCAGTGTAAGTGTACAGAGTTAACTGCACTTGTGTACAAAAATAATTTTAATAAGGAAAAATAGCCAGACCAGAAATGAGAAATTTTTGTGGGCCCAAGCACCATTATGACCTTTGCTTGTAATTGTGTCGGTGCGTGAAGGACTGCGATCTTCATAGTGAGTCGTATAGGTAACGTAGTTGATGCTAGCTGCCATTGTCCCTAGAGGCCTTCTGATGGGCTCGCAGGACCGAGGCAAGTGTTCTTGTTTACAATTATTTTATGAGACATGATCAGTGTATGAGTGAGGATATCTGTTCTCTTTGCATAAATTAAAATTACTCTGATATGACTTGATTTCTTTGTCATCATTCAATACGTTTAGTTCTTCGATGACTGCTTTATTGGTGTATTGGATAGAGTGTCTGCCCAGAGAGCACTAGCCCAGTGGTTCAGTCCTTCGCCACATCATACTGAAACATCATTCGTGACCAACTCGTGCCATTCTGGGCCGAATTGAGAGGTGAGTGGTGACGAATGACTGAAATACATTGAAGATGGACAAATATACACCTATCAGATCTCTCCGTTCTGACAACGAACTTCTGCTTAAAATCCCAGCAGTGAGATTGAAATCATTTGGTCAGAGATCTTACAAGTTCTTGGCCACTACACTATGGAACCAACTGCCGCTAGAACTGAGACTGTCGCCCACCCTTCCATCTTTCAAGAGTGGACTGAAAACACACCTGTTCCATAACTACTACGGCCTCACATGAACTGTGTACATTATATCAGGCCTGTTTTATAATCTCTGTAGTGCAATGAGCATCCACTTGTGAATGGAAGTTGGCACAGTACAAATGTTCTTCTTCTTCGTCTTCTTCTTCTGGTACTTGTTGGGGCGGTCGGGTAGCCTAGTGGTTTAAAGCGTTAGCTCTTCACGCCGAAGACCCGGGTTCGATTCCCGACATGGGTATAATGTGTGAAACCCATTTCTGGTGTCCCCCACCGTGATATTACTGGAATATTGCTTAAAGCGGCATAAAACCATACTCACTCACTCTGGTACTTGTTACCCTGAATGGCGCTCGGCATTAAGGAGGTAAAACAAGGACTGGGCAGCTTGGAGTCTGTGTACTGTGTCTGAGTGGGGTATCTTGTTAAACTGGCTTATGATATCTCAGTTGGCTGGTCCACCTGGCACATCTGTGGACCGGTACAAGCAGCCACACACACACGTACTTGCAAGTAGCTATTTTAGTGAATAATCCTACAGGCAAGGTCAAAGCCTAGTTTACCTCACCCTCAACCACCTTTCAATGATTGCAGTCCATTTAAGGGTAGCTCTACTGAATTCTTCATATGCAAGCATTTAACTCTGTGTCAATCATTGGCAATAATTGTTGTGAATACCCTACCTCTATTACATCATAGCCATAAATTCATGTTTATGCTGAGAACCACACTACGAATTTAAATAAATTTTCAACAGACGTCCTCTTCACTGCCAACATATCTAATAGTTGTGAGGGAAACCCTATCCCTCGTCGGAGACGCCACTGCGCATGCGCAAGGCGGGAATTAGCTCACTTTTTTCCTGTGTGTCCAGATGACAACGGAATTTTGTTGTTGCATACATCTGTACACGTGATTACTGTTCCACACTTACAAGCCACACTAAATCATCTCAAGCTTCACTAAAGACAAGCAGTGAGCGGTTCTACAAGCAGAGAACAGGGGTATAAGAAGGCAGAAGGCTCTCGGAAGTAATTAGTTAGAGAACGTGTTGTGGGATGAGGACTTCTGTTCAGGTTGTGGGCAACATCAAATCTCTGGTGACCCTCACCCTAGGTGCCTATCATGCAAGACAAGCAATTGCACGCAAAAATCAAGGTGCAGTTATTGTGAACCTTTGTCCAAGAAGAAGTTTGAGAAACTTTCTAAGGCATGGCACGTCCCCATCCATCCAAGTCATCGTTGTTATCTGCGATTCGCACTCAACGATCAGAGATACCTGTCAGGGTACTTCCATTCGGCATATCCATCGCCCCATGGTTATTCACCAGGATCACCAATGCCATCATCGGATTCGCCCATCTAAAGCTCATAAGGCTACACGGATATATAGACGACTTCCTATCGGCCGATCAGGACAAGTCGCAAATCAGATTAAATACAGTGTGTCTTATTCAACTACTAACGCACTTAGGTTTCCTGGTTCACCCTCAAAAATCAAAATTAGTACCCACAAAGGACATCACATACATAGGCGCAAGATTTCTACTCAACAAGGGCATAGTAGCCCCTCCAGAGGACAGATATTCAAGAGTAGAAGACATGATATCAAGCGCACTCGATCAGCCCACCAAATCAAGACGCTGGTGGATGTCTTGCTCACCTCCATCCAAGATCTAACCTACAGAGGCAGACTACAGTTACGTCCCCTGCAAAATTGGATGAATACCACCAAAGACCTAGAGCTGGAAGCCTTAATACAACCCCCCGCAGTTCGAATCTCAGAACTACATTGGTGGCTGACTCGTCAAAATGTCATGTCAGGTATTCCACTATCATATGCCTATCACCCCCCCCCCCCCCCCCCCCCCCCACACACACACACACACGTACACATCCACTCTACACAGACGCAGAGGGTTGGGGTGGCCATATGGACGATATTACAATACAAGGAAAATGGTCCACCCAAGAAGAGGGGTTACACATCAACTGCCTAGACATGAGAGCGATATATCCAGCTCTAGAAGCATGGCAGGATCATCTGCACCACTCGTCAGTAAAGATTGCTACAGACAACTCGACCGTGGTTGCTTACATACAACACCAAGGGGGCACAACGTCTCAGCCTTTATTGAAGGAGGCTACACGTTTATTTGCCTGGGTAAACTCAGTGAGTTGCAGAATCGAAGCCAGACACATAACGGGCAAGTTGAATATCCTAGCAGATTACTTATCCAAGATCGTACCCACGGAATGGTCACTACATCCCGAGATTTTCAAGTGGATAACCTCCCTATGTGATACTCCAAACCTAGACCTATTCGCCACATGTCCCAACAACAAACTACCAGTCTACGTCAGTCCGGTACCAGACCCGCTAGCTCTCCAGGTCGACGCTCTTTCTATGGACTGGGAGGGAATGTTCGCTTACGCATTTCCCCCACGGGCTCTAGACAGAGTTATGAAGAAAATAGAAGAGACAGACTGCGTCATAATTCTCATAGCCCCGGCATGGCCAAACAGGGCTTGGTTTCCAAGGTTACTACCCCTCCTAGTGGAAGAACCTCTGAAACTCCCGGTACGTCACTATTTACCGAGACAACCGAAAACGGACATATTTTACGGCCGCCTCGACAATCTCCACCTTCACGCTTGGAAGTAATCTCGAATACAATGTAAGCCACCGGTTACTCTTAATCAGCTGCACGAAGAGTGGCAAGTTCATGGAGACCAGCATCGTCTGCCCTATACAACAACAGATGGGACAAGTTCGTCTAGTGGAGAATAAGAAATTATTTAGACGTGGAGATAACGATACCTATAGTTGCCGAATTCTTGCTCTATCTCAGAAACGACAAGAAATTTCGACATGGCACTATCGAAGGCTATAGATCCGCCCTCGCATCAGTATTACAACACAATGGCCTATCTATAGGAACCCACCCAGTACTGAATCGACTCATGAAGTCCTTTGCACTGGAAGACATTAAAACACCACGTATATTTCCAAAATGGGATCTACCTATAGTATAGTCAGCATTGATGAAACCACCTAAGAACCCATGATTAGTGCGACATTACTATTAGTTTCCAGGAAGACCTAGCTTTTCTCCTAGCCATGACCACCGGCTCGTGTATCAGAATTACACGTTATTGACATTTCCACCGTAACTCATACCCAAGAATGGAAATCTGTGTCGTTCAGATCACTTCCGGTTTTATTGCCAAAAACCAGTCGTCAACCTTCGGCCCACTCGGACACAGGCAATATACGATACCAGCCTTAAGTAAAAGTGTGGACGATCCGGACAGATTACTTTGTACCATAAGAGCCTTGAGATACTTCATTACAGCTACTCAACCCCACAGAAAGCAGAGAAAACGCCTTTTTATCTCTTGCAAACCCTTGTCAGAAAAGGACATAACCAAGGGTACTGTAGCGGGATGGCTCAGATCGCTACAGACTGACACAAGTCTCCACACCAACTTGGGGAAGCTGCAGACCTCACGAGATCAGAGCCCTTGCAACAAGTCTAGCCACATGGAATACAGTCTCCATTGAACAGGTCGTAGCTAGCTGCCAGTGGAAGTCCCATAACACGTTCTCAAACTTTTACTTACGAGACATACCCAGGTGATAGTCTCCAAGTAACCTTGCCACCCCTTCTTCTCTCAGGAACTTGGGGTGTGGGGTGTGGTGTGTGGTGTGTGGTGTGTGTGAAGATTTCAGAATACCTCATGAACTCAGGGTAAGTTGACCTTTGTACTCAGTTTGCTATTGGATACAAGTGATATACCGTTTCTACACGATGATCTAGGCTGTATGATGTACTACCACCGGAAGTGACGTCATGGGAGACCTCACGTCCGGACTAATGTCAAAATACGTTAAATATCACTATCCAAAAGGGCATAACGGAAACTGCGTCATAGGGTGATATGAAATCATAGAAGACAAATATCGCAAACGTGACATCATAATATGTCTAAGTATCACATTTGTGGCTAAATATATGTATATTATATTTAAAATATGACGTTTTCTCTATGTCTTGCCTTGAAGTTAGGTCATTAGACATATCCCGTTTGGGGCCTTTTGTACACAATCCTTGTATTCCCACTTCACAAAAGCCAAATATCTAAGGGATGCTAGATACCAGATCCCGTGGGTCCCCCTGGTGTATAGTATCTCGTCAAGGAAGAGAGGACGTCTATGTAAAATTGATAAATTAGGAAATATTTGGCCGGAATTCAGCTTTTTAGATGATAAAACTTGCTAAATAAACGGAGATCATAGGTTTTTAAACACAATTATCACCAAAAGATTTCCAAATGGTATTAGGGACTGTCATTTACCATTCTTATAGCAGGCTTTGAGGACTACCTAAGCATGTTTGGGTTTGTAGGAATCCATAGCAAAGCTATCAGGCTATAGCAGGCATGGGGACTTCATAGCTGATCAGATATATATTCACAAGAATAGGCCTAATCTATGATATCAATACTAGTATTCAGAGACCTGATTTTATAAATACGTGATTTTTATCTCAATAAAATCCTTCCATCTTTAAGAACAAAACATAAATTTGACCATCTGTTGACTCTCAGAGCTGATGTCCAATGTTTCATTATGCACACTGGGATTACAGAGGGTCAACTGTGTGGGGTGGGGTGAGGGTCTGTCTGGCGGGCCTTTTGCAGAAGAGGATTTGTTTGGCAATGGGTATTTTGTAATAAGTAGAGTGTAATAGTTCATTTTATGTTGGTTCCATGTGATACCTCCAATGTTTAAGCCTTCTGCAGAGGAAGATTTATCTGGTGTGGCCCATTCTGTACGCTGTGATATGAACCTGTTCATTCAAACGTACCTTAATGTGGTACAATCGATATATATTCCAGACCAATTTTACCCGTGTATACCTGAAGGGTCAACTTTTTGTGGGTGTCTGGCGGGCCTTATGCAGAAGATGATTTGTCTGGCAATGGGTATTGTGCAATAAGTAGAGTGCAATTGTTCATTTTATGTTGGTTTCATGTGGTACCTCCAATTTTTAACCCAGCCCAAATTTTGGGACCCTCTCTTGGGGGTCTGGCGGACCTTATGCAGAGGACAAGTTGTCAGGTATGGGCCGTGTTGTACTCAATAACATGTACCTGTTGATCTAAACTTACTTTCATCTGGTACTTTGAATGTATACTCTGGTCAAATTTTACCAGAGTGTCCACTGAGTGCATTAAGGGTCAACATTTGGGGGTGTCTGGCAGGCCTTTTGCAGAGGAAGATTTGTCTGGCGTGGCCCATTCTGTACTCTGTGAGATGTACTAGTTCATTTACACTTACTTTCATGTGATACCTCCAGTGTTTGATCCAGCCCTTGAATGGCCCCTTCTTTTGGGGGGCCAGGGGCCACACGCAGCAGGGGCTCCCCGGCAGACATCCATATATGAATATGTTGGGTTACACAGTAAATGTTCCTGTGTTCGGATATTGGTACCTTGTTCGTTTAACCAAAGTGCTCTGGGCTGCCGGTCTAATACCCTGTCACAAGCATAGAAGCCGGGCCCCTATTAGACGCCGGGTTTCTAATACTGTGACATGTTGGTGTTGAATAATGGCGGTGTTCCTGTAAATGTACCCATTGTATGACGAGACATTAGAATTCTGTAAGGTAGTGAGTTGCCACTGTGCCAACATTAAACAGAAAAGACGCTTGAGCGAAATTAAAAGACCCCCGAGCGTCTAAAAGAAGAAATACGATACAACACATAATCTCTGAATAACAAATGACTGAAACTCTGCGACCAAGTAATGGACAAAAGTGCACTTCCAATGAGAAGAGCTGTCGGTCATATTTAAAATCGGATCTGAGCTCTGTGAAACAACATTTCAGGGATCATCCACACAAAGTCACAACATCACATGTCATACGGGTTGATAAAAGTCACAACATCACATGTCATACGGGTTGATAAAAGTCGCAACATCACATGTCATACGGGTTGATAAAAGTCACAACATCACATGTCATACGGGTTGATACAAGTCACAACATCACATGTCATACGGGTTGATAAAAGTCGAAGGCATGAAAGTTTACGACGGACGAGCTATACGTGTACAACATAAGTTCCCTTGAATTAAAACATGTTTGTTACCAATATAAACAACATACTGTGGAAGCACTAGTCCGCTATGTTTAGCATAACTTAAACCGCCAACATTTTTCGAAGATGCACAATGCACCATGTCACATGACGTCAATAATGTGCCATCTTCCCGAGGCAAGAGCGTCCACTTGCCAAAGAAACTAGGCTTTGGTATAGGCTAGTGGACACGCTTGGCTCGGGAAGATGATAATGTCCCAACTGTCGCACATTTGTAGGGTAATGTGTCGCACCTGAACTGACCGGTCAAAATGTCCTCCCTCAGTGATATGATTGTCGAACACAATGACTGTCAATAATCTAACAGTTAGGTCCTCACTTCATGTAGGTTCATGCTCCATTGAACAAAGTGAAAGACAATCCTAATGCTAAATGTATGCTTAAACGCTGAGTTGAAGATTATAGTGGCTAATTCATCAGAAACAGTGCATCTGTATATATTTGTGCTAGGGAAATTCCATGAAGATTGAAGATTATAGTAAGTATTTCTCAAGTGAATGTGTCGCTTATGAACGTCAGTTTCGCGGCCATGTGACCGACCTCTCGTCCAATGGAAAAGCGGCATACAGTGTAAATTTCACATTTAAAAATTATTCATTGACCTTACGCTATTCATAATAAATGTGGCACGTCGGCAAAGTGGTGTATATAACAGCAAATCGCGGTGCAGAGTTGCGTCCCATAGGCGTGGCAGGATCCGCTAATCCGGGGTTCGAATCCCAGATACGTCTTTAACCTTGTCAGCACCATATCTGCTCTCGTTGGTTACACCGAACGTCTCAGACATGTGTCACATTGGCCTATGTCTTACCTCAAGCCGACTGACTGTAAATCATAAATACTATACAAAGGAGCATACAACCCCAGCTATATGTGATTACACGAGCACTCAAAGCAATAGTAAAATAACACGACACCACAGAATATTTGCCACAGGTTTATTACACAAAATGTTATTGCAGTGGATAGCTTCTCTGTGCACGATACAGAGTGGTTGTCAGAAGTGACAGAAGATCACTAAAACAAGCGTCACAAGATGGCTGCCTTCTTTATGCTACAACGAGGCTGACATCCTGTCGTACCAGCAACAGCAGTTTTATAAACGCTACAAAAGGAGGCTTGGTAGAAAAGTTGGAAACAGCAGTTTTGGTAGCACTGAAATTAGAGGATAATTAAAATTTTGTTTTGTGTTTAACATTTTCATTACATGTGAAAACATGTGGTCATATTAGACACCTGACACTCTTTTGGTAGAATGGAGAACACAGTTTAGCCAAACTGTAAATAACGTTAAATAAATATTACTGTTTGAATGATATCGCAACAAAGATACACGAACAAAGACACGTACATACCATTTTAATCACGTTGTCTGGTAATTATTGGGATAGTATGACGAACTATAATTTCAAAGAGATGTAAAAAATATAGTGTGCGGAAGTCTGACCAGCAATATACACAATTTGTTTGTTAGCTAATACAATATTTAACATACTAAAACATAATGGGTAGACATGGTAGAATAAATGATAATTATCACATTTGCTCAAGATCTGATATTGATATGTACATAATAATAATAATAATAATAATAATAATAATAATAATAATAATAATAATAATAATGTCATCAGCAGCTTTTAGTCTTATTTATAACTGTGTACAGCATGTATCAATTATTTACATTTGTTTAACAATTAAGACTCGAGCGGTCATGCGGTTGCACTAAACAACACATGAAAGCATAATAAAGCAAGTGAATTCTCGAAACTATTCTTCTCCACAAACTAAGAAAGACATGATACTCCTCACTCCTGATACAAAAACCAAGATTGAGTGAGTGAGTGAGTGAGTGAGTGAGTGAGTGAGTGTGTGTCGGTGTACACCCAATCTCTTTAAAAGGGGAAAGTTTACTCCGATTTGACACCTCTCTGCGTAGAAGTTCGTGCCTGGTGAACCCTGGATGATTTTTGACTACCCCAACTAAATGGAGGATGCGTAGGTTCTTCATCCAATCACGTGACAGCTTTCTAATACGGTTTGGTTTATTACTCGACCATCTCGATTCGGAAATTTCGATTTTTACGGAAAAGAACACACGGGACACAAACAATTCTTCGAAAGTATCCGTTTGGGTGTAGATGCCATGGCGCTCAGAAACGACAGGGTGGATATCCACACCAATATAAAGCGCGGTCTTCGTTATATACCTTCGGGAAAGGTCGTTTTCGAGATACAGAAATCAGATATGTTGGTCTGAATGCTCCGCTACAATAAGCACGGATGGTCAAAACTTCCCTTTGAAAATCCCGCACATATTTATTTGTTCTTAAGACAATACAAGTGGTATGCCGGTTGCCTAGAGTTGGAGCGTTGGCAGCCTGGTTCCCTGAGTATGTTGCGCTGGCGCTACACCAGCGCAAACATACCCAGTGGACCAGACTGGGGCGCTGGCACCCTCTGTCTATTAGCCATATTCCTGACAAACCACGGCAGGGGAACCAGATAAAGCTCTGTCCACGTGGGCAATCATGACCTTGAGTCACAATGCGATCTAAGCGCTTAGATGACCGTAACTGCCTTATTATAACACACAATTAGACACACGAAAACCGTCTTGTGCTAAGATAATTTTGTGGGACTGGGCCCAGGACCCACTTGCACAAACCGATCTTAGCGCTAAGACTATTGTAAGCCTATGTTAAAGTATGCGAGCTACGATCATCTTAGCGCTAAGATCGCTTTGTGCAAGTGGGCCCTGGACCGCGTTTTCTGTGTGGCGAGCGGACACTGTAATCACTCGACCTTCAACACCTGGAAGGAGAGTCCAAATTGCTCCAATAAGGGCAATCGAACCGTAGTGTTCAGGTCGCGCTCCACGCCCCTTTCACCAACCCCACCCTGTTCATGACTAACTAGCATACACTGAAAAGATGACGAGAGGTGATTGTAATGTGAACGAGTGGCACTGTCCAATGTCTGCCTGGTTGAAGGTGGCGCGATACCAATACTGTGTACACCGACTGTGTATATAGCATACGTACCACACGTGCAAAGACAAATACCTGTCCAAAATATTGGTATAATTCCCATAATGGGTAGCACGAACGTTTTCACGAAATGCACTCACCGCATCTCCAAGACATCTGTATACCAGGTGTAACAGGGTATGTGCGTGCATATATGTTTGAGTAACGCTTATTCATAGGTTTGTGGTTAAATAATGTATACTCAGAGTCATTATTGTGGGGTATTCAAATAACGTCGCCTTTTCAAATTCAAAGAATGCAGTTCAGTTGCATCTGGTACGAACCATGTTTAATCCACATCGACTGTTACTTGTCACGTGCATGTGCTAGACCCCAGGTGTGTGTTTTGGGTAGATTCTTTCTTCACCTTCAGTCTTGCTCTTTTCATTGTTTTTAATGGTCGTTGTCCATTTTTTTCAGTTTCATAGAATACCCCAATCAGAGTGACATAGGCATTAACAACATTTGCTTCAACTGTTGTCACATTGTCAAAATACTCCGATCTATTGACGCTTGTTGGCCTATACCCTTCAATAATGACGCTGAGTATACATTCTAACAAATGGGGGAATTGGTGCATTTCAGTTGCCATGTAGTGACCTGATTTCCTATATTTGTATTGGCGACAAATGCAGAAGTCCCGCCAATGTTTCTTGTACATTCAACTTAACGTCAATACCGTTTGGTATTATCACGTGATCTCGACTCAAGACAACGTGTTTGATATGATTATTTCGTCTAAAAACAATAGTGATAAAAAGTTCAAAGCAAAATACTACAAAAATGTAGAGAAGCTACCTCACGAGAGAGAAAGAGCACGTGACTTTCAACTACCTCCACTTGATGCGATAAGTCACTAAAACTGTGGTCATTTTTGCTTGAAAGTAAACAATGATATGCTAATAATTACAGTCAATGCCTATAATTCATTATGATTAATTCTAGAACTATTCTCAACTAGAATGATGGTATATTGTTTGTTTGTTGTTTAACGCCGAACTCAGCAATATTCCAGCTATATGACGGCGGTCTGTAAATAATCGAGTCTGGACCAGACAATCAAGTGACTGACATCATGAGCATCGATCCACGCAGTTGGGACACAAAGACATGCATCAACCAAGTCAGCGAGCCTGACCAACCGATCGCGTTAGTCGCCTTTTGCGACAAGCTTAGTCGCCTTTTATGACAAGCATGGGTTGCTGAAGACCTATTCTACGCCGGATCTAGAATGATGGTATATCAACAAGAGGTAAGATGAAGCAATGCCTCGTTAACGTAAATCGAATGCCTGGTAACCCACATTTTCGGATTAACCGTACTTCAAAAGAGATTAGACAGTAGACCAAATTTCAGCTTGGGATAACTCTCTTCAGTAAACGAGGACGTCGACTTTCTGCAAACACAGCATTTCTACAAGAGTATTATGAAGGATTGTCATAGTCTTATAATGTGAAACACATCAACATTGTAGATTACATAAATCATGAAAAACTGATTAATTGTCTTGGTTCGGACACGAATGCATTCATTGTCAATGAACAATCTCTTTGATAAAGTAAAGGGTTGTGTTTTCGGAATCAGTTTTCAATCCGGAACGAAATATGGACAATATATAGTGTCGTCATCATCTCAATATTCGTTTGGTCAGTTGTAACGGTTTTCTCCGGAATGATTCTGTTCGGTAATGGACAAACTTCCTGGATGCGAGTTCCGAACTCTAAATGTAGGATCTAAATAGACATATATCATTATCATATATCTATACATATCTATACAATAATATCACAGTCATTGGTTATTTACAGACACTATATACACTGAATCAATCATGTATCAATGAATGCATAAAATTTTCATTATCAAAGACAAAGTTAACATTGCAGCATAACATAACGAGACACGATGGACAGGTGTTCGTGCAGGCTGTAGGGAATTGTATGCTACACCGTATGCTACATATGTTGGTTGGTTGGTTTGTTGTTTAACGCCGCACTCAGCAATATTCCAGCTATATGACGGTGATCTGTAAATAATCGAGTCTGGACCAGACAATCCAGTGAGTGTCATCATGAGCATCGATCCACGCAATTGGATGGGTTGCTGAAGACCTATTCTACCCCGGATCTTCCCTAAATATGTACAATAGTTAAATATAGTGAATGGGGAGATGAACACTTGTATTGACATCTTCGTGGGTTCAGGGAATATTTATCTGCACCATCGATCTCAACAACACCAGATTAAATATTAAAAATATCCATTGCTGAAATAGTAGCCAGTGAAACTAGTGAGTGAGTGAATATGGTTTTACGACGTTTTAACCAGCATTATCACGGTGGGGGACACCGGGTTCATCCATTCTAACTATGGGGGAATAGAATCCGACCTATCAGCGTGACAAGCTGTCGTGTTTTGAAATGTTCAATACTTAGACAGTAGTGAAAGGCAAGAGTGAGTGAGTGAGTGAGTGAGTGAGTGTAGTATTATGCCCTATATATCAATTTTCCAGTATTAGCACGGCGCATTCGTCACCACTCGCCCCTTTCCGTAACCTGCGGAATAACACGAGCTGGTCACGGACTGGCACGGCGGGTACACCCGAAATTGTCTTCATACATTCTACTCATGTGGGGAATCGAACCAGGATCTATATCGCCAGGGCTCGAGTTTCGGTAAACCCACACTGAGACCATCATGAAGGTAAATTCTAGATTGGTATGCTGAAATTATCATCGCATAGCATCAAGACGGAGAAAGTAACATGATATTTCACAAACGTCTCAATTTCTGAAATAATAAACCAAGAATATAACCTCTTCGTACAGACGTGACCACAGTTTACATCTACCGTTAGTCAGGACCGTTTATCCAGTCTAGACACCTAAAAACCGATTCGTCCGGATAAACGAGGCTGTATGCGGTTTGAACTTGGTTCCATCCACTTGAGAACATATGTAAAACAGAACCACTATACACTTGAGACCATATGTCAAACAGAACCACCATACACTTGAGACCATATGTCAAACAGAATCAGTCTATACGGGCCCTAACAGAAACAAATTATTGTCAAATTGCATGGTTGCATATAGTTCTTAAAAAGCATTACGTTTGAAAAATATAACTAGATCATTACGATAAGTTGCAATTTGATTAAATTGCATATGTACAAATACATCTAAAACTATGTGTAGTCGTATTTGTTGCATAATATGTAAAAATCTGGTGCGTAATTCACTCATAATTGCGATAAAACGTCTTTTCGCCACAAAAAGAATGTCAAAAACATCCCCGCCATGCTTTGCAATTATTTTGATATGCCGTTCTTTTCCTTCTTCTCATTGTTAGAGGTGGTTTTATTCCGACCAGGGCTATAGTCGTCCCCTTTGTCATCTCCCTTGCCCATGTCGAGGTTGTTGGCGAGGCCCTGCATCGAGAGGTATTTCTGTACAACCATCTCCCAGTTGACCACGTCCTCAATCCCTTGCGGGCCATGGCTGCCGCCTCCAGCACGCAGAAACCCACCTGATGATTGAACACGATACATATGTCAGTTTTGTCCTATAATGGATAATGTTATTGATACGACGAGTAAAAGGATCTATCACACCAGCGTGGCGTTTGAAAGCGTGGATACAGCGTTTTGGAGTGAATGAGTTGGGTCTTCCGACGCTTTTAGAAATATTCCAGAAATATCACGGCGGGGGACACCATAAATGGGCTTCACACATTGTACCCATGTGGGGAATCGAACATGGTTCTTCGGCGTGACGAGCGAACACTTTAACCACTAGGCTACTCCACCGCCCCCAGCGTTTTGGAAAAGGGAGGACCATTTTTATATTCTCAATAATGAAAGGAATAGAAGCATGCTAATTTGATACGCGAAGTAATACCCATTTGGTAGAGTGGTTGTTTTGTTTCTAAAATATCCACAAATGCGTTTTTGTCCACAAATGCCCAGTCGCATGGCAGGGATACTGCTGCGCACAGTCAGGCAACATTTACTTTTTTATGCAAAAAAACCGAGGCTACCTGTCAGAACCAAAATACCCAGAAACGGAGGGTCACCAAATGACATATATAGTGGACAGCATGGGGTCCTGACCTTCGGGGGCAACCTGCGTGTTCCGGCGGGCGATGTTCCGGAGCCAGTTGGCGGAGGACTGGGCCATGAGGTCAACGGAGCGGGCGTCAGCGTTGGCGTCCATGTCTTCTTCCTCGTTGATGAACTCGGACGCCCGGGAGCTGCACATCTTACCTGCGGCACAGAACGCGGGAAGTGTCATAACCTAAACTCATCATGCTTCAACCTTCCAGATTCATTCTTACTAATGTCAGATTGAGTGAGTGGGGTTTAGCGCCGCTTTTAACTGTATTCCAGTTATATCACGGCGTGTCAGCTTAATATGGGAGGAAAGTCCGAAGTGATGCAGGTCTCAGACGTTTCACACTTCGGTGAAACCCACAGGTATGGTGCTGACAAACCTAGGAATATAATTGGGGCGAACCGTGATTCGAACCCACCATCATAGGATTCTGGCGTGCCCAAGGGACACAACTCTGCACAGCGAATTGCGGCGCCTTAGACGACTGGGCCATCTTGCCACCTATTTACTAATGACAATATCATGTGGGTAACATAGTGACATACCTGGGCCAGGAACATAATTGAACGAATTCGGGATTCGAACCCACGATCATAGGTTCAGTGAAACGCGGTTATAACGACTGGACAACATGTGCTTCCACGAAGTGAACTACACGTGAATGGTACCATTAGTTAAGTGTTACCAGACGAGTGAAAGGTGTCTTACTTCCATGCTTCGCTGCCACCTTGATGTATGTGACCAGCTTGGTCAGGAGGTTCCAGGGCGCTGGCGTGGCCGACGTCTTGTTCATGTTCCTAATCAGCTTCGCCCGTCCGAACTTCCACTCCGTGTCCGACTGCTGCTGAATCCGCTGATACGTATCCGACATCATAGCAATGAGAAGATTGATGAGCACGATCAACGTCACCATCATGTACGTCCCGAACACAATCTTCACCAACGTCGTCACCCAGAACGGACTTCTATGAATTGGAGGCAAACTGTCCGGCTCCACCAAACCGAATAGGGCGAAGAACAGGTACTCGAAGGTGTCGAGAGGAGTCTGTACCACCGCCCCGGCGCTCCCGTCGCCGTCTCCTAAGGATGGGTCGAGTTCCGGCGGCGCGTACACCGGCTGATACAAGGCTGCTAGATGGAGCGTGAATCCGATCATGAAGATGAGGAGGATGACGAGGAAGCGAGTCAGATCCTTCATCAGATCTCGAATGATGATTGCCCAAGGCCCAAACAGATGGTGAAAGGATAAAAAGTCTAACAGTTGTACAAACGACAATAACAATGCCCATGCGAAAAAGTTGTTCCGCAAATATATACAAACAAACCGGTCTTCGGTTGAAAAGGCAATCGCGATGAGATGACAAAAAATTCCTATTGCACATATTGCTATGACAAAGACCCGGATCCAACCGAGCCCTGCACGGTCTCCTGGGTTGGTCAGTTCGGACACCAGAAGCCCGCTCAGCCAGGCCAGCAATAACCACTCGTACCAGTGTGGGATGAGAGAGCCTGATTTGTAGATGGGAACAAGGGGGGCAACTGTTGTCAGGCAGAATAGAATCATCAAGTAGAAGTGAGACACGAGGTACGCCATGAACTTGATGATGGGTACCTTGTTGAAGCGGTGCTTCAGCGGCATGCAGAAGATGAACCAGATTAACGGGATGAAGAGAAACGTGAAGAACAGCATGATGATTTTCCAGGTCGCCCATTGTAAGTTGCCCATCCACACGTCTGAGAGATATTTCTGAACCGACGGATGGGACACCACTTCCTTCTGTTCGTTCTCAATGAGCACATCCAGGAAGGGGACGCCGTGAGAGTCAACTGATTTCAGCAGATGCTCGGCACTGTTGGAACTGGCGGCAACAGCAAGGAGGTCTGTTGCCATGGTTTCACAATAACTACCCGCTGCTAACAAATCACGGGATCTTTCTTTTTCCTTGATTGCCAGTAGGCGGAAGTTTTTTGACATTTTTGCAGCAGTGTCAACGGGCGCGGGCGAGAGCAGGATGAACTCTTGTATACACACGTTGTTGATCAGCTTGCCACACACCATCAAGTCGAACACAAACTGGAACGATAGAAGAAACGACAGTGTTAACATACACTTTTATAACTCACTTTAGTGTTGAAGACTGCGTTTTCTGAAGTTGAGAAAAGTAATATTTTCAATGCAGTGAAGATAACACTTGATATTTCCATGCACAAAACACTTTGACGGAACTTTTTTCTTTGAAGCGTTACCTCCCCACAAAGTATCTCCCCTGAATCGTAAGTGTAAACACAAACTGCTGACTTTCTCTTTGCGTTAGTTCCACACCGCCAAGGCAAAATAATTACACAGGGTCATGCATCCTCGATAATCCAGTGCATTATATCTCCATTTTAAGATAAATACCCTGGGCTCTACCTGCCATAGTTTGGTTTTTGAGTCAACTGACGAGACGCCAAAATCGCTCTCCAATTAGATTGCAAATAGGTGCGAGAGAAATTCTATGGGACATTACTCAAAAGGAGATGATCTCAAGCGGACCGATATGTGTCTCGTGGGACACTGCGAAGTTCCACGAGACCGTGGCTGTCGTGGCGTTGCCGCAAGCGGCCTTACCTTCTTGTCGTCCATGAGGGCCCTCGTATTGTGGTCTTGTTTCATCAAGTAGCTGAGGACGTCGCTGTGGTTGGCGGCAGCGGCGTAGCAGACGGGGACCTTCCCGTCCTTTGTCTCGTTCATTGGGGACCCCCCCGACTCCATGAGCAGCATAACCACGTTGTTGTAACCGGACTTGGCGGAGAAGTGCAGGGCTGTCCAGGCGTTCTGTGAGGCAGGTAGAGTGAGTGAGTGAGTGAGTGAGTGAGTTGCTCCCCTTTAGGCCTACTGCAGTAATAGTACGGTCGAGGACATGAAGCGGGGACTTCCGGTTGTACATCTGAGGCAATACAACTCTCTGCCACCATTGTAAAGTTTGTCCCAAGGTACTTTGATGCAACTATATTATGTGTCTCATATGGAAAAATGAATTCAGGCAATGTTGTTTCTTTCCACCCAGGTTAGTTAATCCCATCCCTGACCCCGTCCCTTACCCCTTCCAAGACATTGATGTCCGCCCATTCCCCTTTCACACACATCAATTCATACTGCCCCTCACCCATTTTCACGAGGCAAGGGAGTTAACCGACTATAATAGTCTATTTTCCGCCCTTGCCGAACTTAGCTGGAATTCCTGGGCTCGATCATAGCACCACCAATGGCTATTACGAGTTATGACCCTTCTAAGTCACTCATACTGACAAATCAGATTCCACCTTGCATTATATCACTTGCATTTGCTTTAACCAGAATTGCGGCGCCCAGTAAAGACGATCTGATCGATAATCAAAATCTATATTGTGATAAAACGGGTGCATCAAATCACGTGGGCACCTTGATTCAAAACATGAAATCTGCACGGTAGTTTAAGAACCGGATGATTTCGTTACGCGATTTCGATTTGACTATGCAGAGACTCGTTAGTCCAGCAAAATACAACTCCATAATTCCAACCTAGTGCTGCAAGGGTGGAAACTGGACTTTTACAGTCAGTTAACTCCCTTGCCTCTAGGGGAGGCCCCTTACCCTATCACACACATTAATGTCCGCCCTTACCTTATCACAGGCATTGATATCCGCCCCCTGTCCCAAGAGGAGGGCGACCATCTCATAGTGTCCGTTAGCCGCCGCCAGGTGGAGCGCGGTGCGCCCTCTCTTGTCCTTGATGTGGAGTTGGGTGGTGGACTTGCTGAGCAGGAGGCTGACCACGGAGGAGTGACCACTCTGGGCCGCCATATGCAGTGGGATGGAGCCCTACACAACACAGAAAAGTTTACTCACTTGCGAAGGGAGAAAATTGTATTGCTATTTATATACAACTGTAACAAATGTTATATTTAGAATAAGACTTTCTAAGTAAAGTACCGATTCTCCTACTTTATTAGGTTGATGCCCATTCGGGATTCGAACCCACACTCTGTGTGCTGGCGATTAGGTGCCCCCCTCCCCCTTTAAAAAAAAGTACGAGAATCTCCACCTTACTAAGGAAATGTTTGACCATTATAGCGGGATTGTCCCCAAGATCCATATATCTCAGCTCCATCACAAATTTCGAACACATAATTAACAGATAATTGTTAAGTTCTTCTATCCGACAGTATGGAATGCCCCTCAACACCACATTTATAAATATGTATTTTAAAGAGCTGGAAAAAGACATTTTCCTTATTTTATTCACTTGGGTCTGCAGCTGCGTCTCTTACCTGTATGTTCGTGGGCGTGTCCACCTGCACCCCCGGGCAATTGAGGAGCAGTCGCACCACCCCCTCGTGTCCGGACTGGGACGCCAGATGGAGAGGGGTCAAGCCGTACTGAAAGTGTCACCATACGTATTGAATACGTCCTGTGTCTCATTACTTGCTAAAGAACACACCAACCCTTAACACTACAGATAATCATTAATGTTACTTTAATCTTCCGACGTTCAGGTGCAGCATGCGCTATCGGCAAGATAAGTCTCGATTTCTCTTTCCCTACTCTTACCTACACCTACCTTGACAGCCCCCAGACTGTGATGATCGTAATCCATCTACATTATTACATGTTGTGAACATCAAGATGTGTTTGCACAATCTCATTAAAATCAGACCTTAGTTCTTGCTACCACTAAAAGGGTCACGTAATTTCATCCGACCAATGAGAGAGTCACGTAGCAGATTGGGGAAGTGACAGACGGAATGTGATTTTTAACCTCGAAAAGGTTGATTCGGGGCATTCCCAAAAACGATTACGGCCGTACGACTGATTCCGTCAAAACTGACCAATGAAATGACTAACAAGGAGTGGACATTAGCCAATCAGAAAGAGGCTTTACGGCACTAGTTTCAAACTGGCGAATTCCATTCCAGACTACGCTTTATAAAAATACAAAGATCTCTACTCAATATTTCAAAAGTGAACAAAAGAAAATTCTTGAATGTCTAATAGATTGACGAGAAAGTATGCCTATGCAAAATCCCGTCCAATTCAAATGTATATCCCATTGAAGCGAGAGATAGACGATGCTTTTAACGGAATAAGTGTCGTTTGGAATGCCCCGTGTTAACCTTTTCGAGGTTCCATGATTAGAAACCACATAGCGACTGTCACTTCCCCATTCCGGTAAGCGACGCTCTGATTGGTCGGATGAAAGGTCGTTCTGACGTGACCCGTAACGGGACGTTCTCAAATCAAAGTATAGCGGTAGCGTGAACTAAGATCTGATTTTAATGAAATTGGATTAATTGTCCGTAACTGAAGCATTTAGTTTTCGACTGGTATTTAGAAATTTGAAGAACACACAAACTTAAAACTGTTTATGGATAGCAACTTTTGTCTCCATGTTTCAGGTCTATGTTGTGTCCATTCATTGGCCCCCAGTCGTAGCCACTGTGTCCTGCTAATCTTGCAATCTTTGTATCTTATAAAACGGCCCGGTTGTTTATAAACTGCCGGGCAAGAGAAACTATTTTTGATAGTGATTAAAATGAAACAAACAAGAAATGGTAGTCGATGGTTTTATGGAACTTTTATTTGCAGTGTATCTATCACTGTTTTCAGATTATTCACGTTTTCATAATGTTTGTAAATTGTTATCGTCAAATCCAACTTTCAAGTGTATAATTTCTTTTGCCCGTCAATTTACATGATGTGCCAATTGGATTAATTCAGTCATTAACAAAAAAGGCAAGGAATAGACCTGAAATGTTGTGACAAACAATGAACATTTTGTAATCCATGAATCATTTCATGTCTTCATTATAGTTATTGTGATAAATACGATTTCATAATTTTACTGCCTTTTAATTAACGGGTTCCAAAAATATACAGTACAAATAATAATAAATGTGTTAACAGGTAACCAAAGATTAAATTAACCAACATTAAATTAATTTCATTAAAATCTATGTAAACGGAAAGGTCTCCATGAATGCACAGCCTTATGACCGTACAGTGGACAAGGTATGTATCATATTGATTCGACGCCATGAGAAGTGCAAGACTGACATAGACTGACGCACATTGTGTGGTATATGGCCTGGTACATTGCTTACAAGCAAAATACCACATGCATAGATCCGACAATATATATGTGAAGAACGCCCAGCGCAAGTGATGCATATATTGATTTGATGGACAGTGTTTTGCAAGACAGATATACACGTGGGACTATATATATACGTGTGCTGAACAAACATGGAATGTATATACATTTGTGGTATACATAAAAGATATCTTTTCTTAAAATATACAATATATACTACTCATGCCATGACAGACTGACTATTGTAATATGTAGAAATCGGTTGGTCCTTAACCTTTTTTGAGTAATATAACTCTAGAAGAACATTGCTACCATGGCTTGGATCCACACAACCATTTAGCGCCTTCCATAACACTGACACTGACACTGCTCTAAGATTGCTTTGTGGAACCAGACCCAGGGACCACATGCACAAAGCGATTGTTGAGATCGGTTTGTGAACGTTGACCCTGGTATTTCAGACTTTTTTGAAGGTCATTCATTAATAAATTGACTTAATATCCAATATCCACAGGAACCGAAATTAAACACCATCTTCACTCATATCGGTGAGCTAAAGTTGGCGCTAAATCGTTCGCAAATGCCATTGACTGCATTTCATACACCATAAACAAGATGGCGCCTAGATCATTATGATTGTATACAATCCAATACAACACTAACCATACAATCCAATAAAATACTGACGTACAATCCAATACTTCATTACAATACCCACATACAATCCAACACAATACTCACATACAATCCAACACAATACTCACATACAATCCAACACAATACTCATCACTCAATCCAACACAATACTCATCATGTACTTCATTACAATACTCAGCCCCCCCCCCCCCCCCCCCCCCCACCCCACCCCCACCCCCCACCCCACTTTCCCCCAACGTCAAGCTGACATTCCGTGGTATTTCTGAAATACTGTTAAAAGCGGCATTTAACCAAATTCATTCACCCACTCTATGCTAAATAAGATCGGCAGGGTAGCCACGTAGCTAAAGCGTTCGCTCGTCACTCAGGTTCGATTCCCGACATGGGTACAACGTGTGCTCCGCGCAGTGATACTGCCGGAACTCACGTGACCAGCGAATTCCTTCACGCATTTCGTTGTACAAAACGATTCAAACTTTTGTCTCTAAGTCTATGAAGCTGAAATGGACACATTGTTGTATTAATACACTTAAGTGCTGCATAAACATATAGACCAACAGTGATGAGCCACAAAGTGTTCAAACAAACAACGGACAATTGTTCATTTAATCGCCACGAAACTTTTTTCAACAATTTTTGGTAGTAATTGTTCTGTCCATCAAGGCAGATAATATCGGTAGATAGATTTTGCTGCGCTCAAAGTATATGCAGGACATCTACAATAGGCAGAGAGACCATCTGGTACCTTTTCAACACAGAAGTACCAACTGGTACTTAAAACACTTGTGTCGTGTGCAGAAAGAAATTCAATTGTGACGTGTCAATTCACGTGTTACTTTAAGGACCTCCCGACTTCGTTTGATTCAATGAGTTATTTATATTTCTCAATGATAAAATATCCAAATGTTCCAGTTTTGGATCTATATTGTAAATAAAAAAACATCGTAATGTTTTTTTTTCAAAGAACAAATAATTAATTTGCAGTGGCATGTGTTATAGAGAACAATACAATGGTTATATATATATATGTATACGTTATGCAAGTTGAGCTGGTTGACATGCGTATTGAACAGGATTGACAAACATTTACACATGCTACATGTCGACACGTTTCTCACCTCACAACTGGTTGACAAAAAGTTCAACCATTTCATGGCCAGCTGGAAAACGGGAGAATCAATCTACAAGCATGCAGGGGGGACAGGTCAGGTGAGATACTCGGAACAGTCCATTTCACACACAGGTAATAATCTATCTACATTGCTAAGGAGGAAATCAGAAAAGGGTTTGGATATCCAGGAAGGGTCATGATCTATCTACAAGCTCATAGAATTGGAACGCAAGTATCTTGGAACGAACAGTTTAACTTGAAAAACTATAAAAATAAAAAATATCATTAATATGGTACATGTTTTTAAAGTTATATTTTTGAAGCTATTGGGATTAAGACAATGAAATACTGACGATTGCATTATTGGTATATCTGTTTGAAATTATGTTTGAGAAGATGAGATCTGTTTGAAATTAGGTTTGTGAAGATGAGATCTGTTTGAAATTATGTTTGTGAAGATAAAACATTATTTAATTGATAATCTATCTCATGTTGCACTTGTTTCCCACAATATATACTAGTATATATATATATATATACATAGGTTTGTGGATATGAGAAATGCATGTTAACATCGAAGGTTCCCAATTCTCACTATAATCACTACGGAATATGGGACAAGAGGACTGCATGTACTAGTCGCTATGTTTGACTCAGAACTAGACACTACAAGACTACAAGTACACGGAACCATGCTGGTTTCATTAGTCTAAACCAAGCATGCCTATGTTTTCTGCCCTAGCTAAGGAATGCATGCTAACATATTAACAACATTCAACTAATGTCATGCAACATATAAATTTCACTATAGTCCTGTCATGCTGCGCGGTACTGAGTGAAAAGATGGCTGCGATCGTCAAGAAAGTGTTTAAGACACCTTGATGTGTTCTCGTTACCTCTGAGTCTTTGATTCCACCTTCGCCATTCGGGGGTTCACTCTTGACCGTTGCTGGCACCTTGGTGAGCATCTCTCGGACAAAGTCGATCTGGCCAAAGTGGGCAGCAACGTGAAGCGCCATCAGACCAGTCTGGAGATTAGACGAGAGGGGACGAGATCAGACGAGAAAATATGAGGTTAGACGAGAGGAGACCAGTAGATAACAAACTTCAGAAAATAGGTACAATACAATGTTTGGTGCTTGTTAGGTTAACAGGGTACATATATGCTTATCTGATGAAACAGGTTTACTGGCGGTGTAATTATCACAGTTACTAAGGGAGTCAGTGCATGTTATATTAATATTAAACCCAGTCAGCAATAGTCCAGCTATATCAAGGCGGTCTATTACAATATCAAGGCTGACGAGTCTTAACTGGGCAAACCAACCGTTTATGACCGTAAAATCGCACACAACTGTCAAGTGACACATTGTAACCACCTGACCCTTCAATAATTGACTTTCACTTTGTGTGAGTTCATTGGAGTATGAACCTTCATAGAGTGAAGGCCAAATTGTATGAGCTTGCGACAATGTTTGGCCCTCACTCTATGAAGGTTCATGCTCCCATGAACTCACGCAAAGTGAAAGTCAATTCTTATATTTTTTCACTTCACTATTACCTCGAAGGAAGTAGGTCTAGATCTATACACAATTTTATTTAGTATCTAGATCTTTATGTGTGACTTCATGTTTACACTGACAGCCATACAAGAATCAGCTGTATCGCGGAATAAAATAGTTCCTCAAAAAGAGAGGTGACATGAGCGTATGTATGCTCAACATGCTCTACAGGAACATCTGTTGTTCTTTGTTTACATAAATGTATTCAATAATATCATTTTTGGAGGAGAAGGAATGTTTAGAACTGCCTCAGTAAGTCAGTCAAAATGACAGCGCGTCGTAATACATTTACTTCAAGTACAGGATGTCAAAATGACCGACACGAGAAATCTGACGGGAGAGAAGTTAATGAACCTGTGGCGGTTACATTTGTTGGTCACCATTGATCAATTGGCCGATCATTGAAAGGTGATTATAAAAATGTCTCGAACAGATACTGAGGTAGATTCATAGATTGCTGTAGACTGACACAGATCAAGTCGATACAACGATAGATTGGATGTGCATTTCTTTGTTTTGTTCACTAGTGACTAGGATGGGTCGAAGCGAGGATATTAGTGAACAATCTTGCAAAACACCCTGGCATTTCTTAATGTATCTCAAAACGTTGAGTTTGAGATTTAAATAAGGTCCTAAATGGTCAAAAACAACGCTTCTGTGTGTATTGCTGCTAGTGATTTCCTAGGGGTTCCCAGTTGAATGTGAACGTAGTCCGTCAGTGTTGACGTCATATCCAGGATAGTCTCGTGGCGCTGTCATGTGACCGACCTCTCGTCCTATGGAAAAGCCGTCGTGTAAACTTTACATTAAAAGATTAGATGATGTTGGTAGCTCACTTTCTTGCTTGTGGTCTTGAACGACACCCTGCCCTTGAGAACATCAAGTACGGGGACATGGCCATGTTTGGCCGCCAGGTGTATGGCCGTCATCCCATCCTGCAGCACAGAGTTAGATTTCTCAACAGTAACAACCAGGTCACATCAACACCCACGCTAATCCCAAACGCCAATACCAAGATATGTGAAACTTTCACTGTCACTGACTAAAACCATTAGTCACATGTAACCAGAACATAATCCTTGGTCCCTTTATAACAACACTGATATTACCGTTTAACATTTCTCTAAAGTTTCGACTTGAGTATCACCTATTTCAGAGTATTTACTTGCTTTAATAACCATTTACATTAAAGGCATCACATAAAACTGACGAATATGTATATTCTTTTTAGATTAAAGCGATGCTCTCTACTCTCGCCACCCTTACCCCGTTCTCGTCTGTGGGGGATGCGCCCGCCTCCAGCAGGGCCTGCACCACCGCCTTGTGACCCCCCGCAGCCGCCAGATGTAGAGCCTGGGAGTCGTTGGTCTGTCAGGGAGAGAGACGTCACCATGGTAACAGTAAAGAGGGAATGTGTAGCCAGGGAATGTGTTTTTCCACACTCATGGGATTGCGATGTCTCATGACTCGACTCAACATATGTCTTAAAAATGAATTTTACCTGACCTCCATCATCATACGTCTTAGTAATGAATGGTACATGACTTTACTCAACATACGTCTTAATAATGAATGTTACATGACTTTACTCAGCATACGTCTTAATAATGAATGTTACATGACTTTACTCAACATACGTCTTAATAATGAATGTTACATGGCTTTACTCAACATACGTCTTAATAATGAATGTTACATGACTTTACTCAACACACGTCTTAATAATGAATGTTACATGGCTTCTCTCAACATACGTCTTAATAATGAATGTTACATGGCTTCTCTCAACATAAGTCTTAATAATGAATGTTACATGACTTTACTCAACATACGTCTTAAAAATGAATGTTACATGGCTTCGCCCAACATACGTCTTAATAATGAATGTTTCATGGCATCGCTCAACATACGTCTTAATAATGAATGTTACATGGCTTCTCTCAACATACGTCTTAATAATGAATGTTACATGGCTTCGCCCAACATACGTCTTAATAATGAATGTTTCATGGCATCGCTCAACATACGTCTTAATAATGAATGTTACATGGCTTCTCTCAACATACGTCTTAATAATGAATGTTACATGGCTTCTCTCAACATAAGTCTTAATGATGAATGTTACATGACTTTACTCAACATACGTCTTAAAAATGAATGTTACATGGCTTCGCTCAACATACGTCTTAATAATGGGTGTTACATGATTTCACCCAACATACGTCTTTTTAATGGAATGTGACAATATTTCACTTAACATACGTCTTAACAATGGGATGAAACATTACATTCTTTATAGCAGATATAACAAAATAAAATTTTATACACTTTTATTGGTCATTTATGACATTGCATTAAAAGAGTTTCAAAACGTGAACTACAATCCGACAGGACCAAAGGCGACCTGCCACCTACCCTGTTCCTGGCCGTGGTCACGATGTGTTTATTGAAGCGCATCAGCTCCTTCACTACGGCAACGCTACCCTTGGCCGCAGCAATGTGGGCACACGTCATGCCGTTCTGGAAACAAAGGTCACGTGGTCAGAACAATACCCAATCAGAGAACAAGCTGCACGACCCTGTGTCAGCTGGCACGTTCTACACAAGAATCCATCTTCTCGTAATTAAAAAGTAATGTTTCTGGATATCCTATTTTTTCTGTCACTGGTATTTCCTAATATGTACAATTTATGTCACATTGGAATATGTTGTTGAAGAATTAAAATGTCTCAGTTACACAAATATTTTCTTGATAAAACTTTCCCCCTTATGTGAGACAAACAACGTCTCGTACTTATGCCCATGATACATATATAGCGTAAAACATGTAAGTCTCATCTGGATCCTACGTTAAGTGATATCTAAACTATTCACACATGACGTTTCTATACACTGTTCAGTTCCAGTTTGGACAGAACAACAAACGTGTTGCAAACGCTATATCAACATCACACAATCGGATCTGTTTAAGATGTATAGATCAGAGATCTGTTTTAACCTCAAATGCGTGTAGTAAAGACGGTTGAGAGTTAAAGATGGCATCGTCTCTTGATGAAGGGAGGGGCATGCTTTATAGACTTGCTTTGTCTTGTTAATCGCAATGTTCAGTCTCGCAATAACGGCACATCCTTGATATGCGCTTCAACGTTTGAGACGAGGCCATCTTCAAGAAGTTTAGAAAAGGCGACAGTTCAATAAGGAATTGTGAAGAGTTATTAACGTAGATGATAACATTATTACAACATTTGATATATGTTATGCCTTCAAATTCTTCCTTTGTAATTATTTCTGAAACAAATGTGTTGTGAACATGGAATAATAAAACACGACATAAATAAACACGTTTCTACACATGGATGCCTGTGTCCGACCTATCAAGCAATAGCATTCTATCTACGACGATCTACGCCATCCTCGCCAGTCAGGGCTACATTTATAACACCTACAAAATCACACTGGGTCTAATCACGGTAGTTTCACGTCGAAAAACGACAGGAATCCCTCTACCCAACCAAAACATTTCCACACACGTGCATTGTAGGCGTTTCCATAGGGCAATCCGGTCGTTTTCCGCTCGCTCCTACTAGTTCCATGATATTGTTATAGCAACGCCCTGTATGAAAATGGATGGATGACAACCAGCTACACAGATTTAGTACAGATAAAGGTTTCTACAGTTAACTACTAACCAATTCAGATTTCAATGTTTACGCACATCTTTCTACACACAGTTTGAAGAAAAGGGAAACTGTAAGTGATTGACAGAGAAAAACACGTTTAGATTTCTATTCACCCAGTAAGATAGAGTCTTTGAAGCAAATATTGGCAAATGAAAGGCGAAGAGCAGTTGTTCGAAAGTGGGAGAGTCTCCAGGGAATAAAGTCCACAGCTGTGGAGAGTGACAGCATGTATGAGGTAAAGAGAGACAGTCAGCCCTGGAGTAGTCACTATATAGAAGGATCGAAAGTAGACAGTTATATAGGCCACTATTTATAGGGAGCATAACTAGGTATATGTGTAGGTAAATATTTAGATGTAGCTAAAGCTATCCATATATGTAGGTAAATATTTAGATGGAGCTTAACTGGGCATGAGTGTTGGTAAATATTTAGATGGAGCTTAACTGGGCATGAGTGTTGGTAAATATTTAGATGGAGCTTAACTGGGCATGTGTGTTGGTAAATATTTAGATGGAGCTTAACTGGGCATGAGTGTTGGTAAATATTTAGATGTAGCATAAATAGGCATGTATTTAGGTAAATTTGTAGATGTAGTAAAATAGGCATGTATGTAGGTGAAAATTTAGATGTAGCACCAATAGGATGTATGTAGGTAAATATTTAGATGTAGCATAACAAGGCATGTATGTAGGTAAATGTGTAGATGTAGCATAAATAGGATATATGTAGGTAAATGTGTAGATGTAGCATAAATAGGCATGTATGTAGGTAAATATTTCGATGTAGCATAAATAGGATATATGTTGGTAAATGTGTAGATGAAGCATAAATAGGCATGTATGTAGGTAAATATTTCGATGTAGCATCAATAGGCATGCATGTAGGTCAATATTTAGATGTAGCATAACAAGGCATGTATGTAGGTAAATGTGTAGATGTAGCATAAATAGGCATGTATGTAGGTAAATATTTAGATGTAGCACCAATAGGCATTTATGTAGGTAAATATTTAGATGTAGCATAACAAGGCATGTATGTAGGTAAATATTTAGATGTAGCATAAATAGGATATATGTAGGTAAATGTGTAGATGAAGCATAACAAGGCATGTATGTAGGTAAATGTGTAGATGTAGCATAAATAGGCATGTATGTAGGTAAATATTTCGATGTAGCATCAATAGGCATTTATGTAGGTAAATATTTAGATGTAGCATATCAAGGCATGTATGTAGGTAAATATTTAGATGTAGCATAAATAGGCATGTATGTAGGTCAATGTGTAGATGTAGCATAAATAGGCATGTATGTAGGTAAATATTTAGATGTAGCATATATAGGATATATGTAGGTAAATATTTAGATGTAGCATAAATAGGATATATGTAGGTAAATATTTAGATGTAGCATAAATAGGCATGTATGTAGGTAAATGTGTAGATGTAGCATAAATAGGCATGTATGTAGGTAAATATTTAGATGTAGCATAACAAGGCATGTATGTAGGTAAATATTTAGATGGAGCATAAATAGGATATATGTTGGTAAATGTGTAGATGTAGCATAAATAGGATATATGTAGGTAAATGTGTAGATGAAGCATAACAAGGCATGTATGTAGGTAAATGTGTAGATGTAGCATAAATAGGCATGTATGTAGGTAAATATTTCGATGTAGCATCAATAGGCATGCATGTAGGTAAATATTTAGATGTAGCATAACACGGCATGTATGTAGGTAAATGTTTAGATGTAGCATAACAAGGCATGTATGTAGGTAAATATTTAGATGTAGCATAACAAGGCATGTATGTAGGTAAATATTTAGATGTAGCATAAATAGGCATGTATGTAGGTAAATATTTAGATGTAGCACAAATAGGCATTTATGTAGGTAAATATTTAGATGTAGCATAACAAGGCATGTATGTAGGTAAATGTGTAGATGTAGCATAACAAGGCATGTATGTAGGTAAACATGTAGATGTTGCATAAATATGAATTTATGTAGGTAAATATTTAGATGTAGTATGAATAGGCATGTATGTAGGTAAATGTGTTTAGTGAAAGTGTAAGTGTAACAGTATAGTCTGAAAGGTTATGTTTGAGAAAAAATTAGTTGAACAAATCGATAGATAGGTGATTTCACGAATAGAGGAGTACATGTATGCAGGGTCCTCTTCACGGATGGATGGACGGACGGATGGAGGGATAGATGGATAGCTCGAAACATCTATACATGTAAACATATACATGACAGATGGACATTGGGTACGTACGTACTTAGAAATATGTTCATGTGTTGTTACACAAAAGCTAAATGGAAGATGTACTGGACAGATATAGCCTGGTCGTTGTAGATAGAGTGAGTGAGTGGGTGAGTTGGGTTTAACGCCGCTTAGAACAGTATTCCAGTTATATCACGGCGTGATGGACGGATTGATGGATAGAGTGAGTGAGCGAGTGAATGAGTTGGGTTTAACGCCGCTTAGAACAGTATTCCAGTTATATCATGGCGTGATGGACGGATTGATAGAGTGAGTGAGTGAGTGAGTGAGTGAATGAGTTGGGTTTAACGCCGCTTAGAACAGAACCCACAATCATAGGCATCTTGCACTTGTACTCTGCACAGGGATAGACAGACAGACAGACAGACAGACAGAAGGTAAAAGATTCTAGTTAAAAGGCCACTGCAAACTTCACAAATATTATAAACAGGGAAGACTCTGAGGATTAATTAAATAACACTCTAGATTTTGCGCTCATCATGTTTATGCCAACACCTTTTTCATTTCAATAGTTGCTTTGAAACATAATGAACATTAGTTTTACTACAAGAGTTTTCTTTAAAGAAAAAATATATCCTAAATATAGTACCCCGAAAAGAAGTTCACTGTAACACGGATACTATACAATATCTACAGGTGGTATAACGGTGTACCATATACCATATTTAACACACATGAACAAATGAATTCACGTCTAATACTTCCTGGTAACACTAACCATCTAATACATGCGTCACATGATTAAAACATTAAAATAAACACTATACTCTCATAAATACATGGTACTACGGTTCATGGTCATCTATGCACAACGCAGCGTCGATAGATAAGTATATACTTACTTCATCCTGTGTGATTGGCACGTACAGTGAAAGACATATATAGATTGAGGCACAACATCACCTGCTAGTGTTAGTAGTGTTAGTGCTATATATACGATAGATGGTTATATACCGATGAGTGGAAATTGTGGCCATATATACAGAATCAGGAACGGTTATATAGTCAGCACTTAGTACGATTATATATAATACAGAAAGATACACAAAGGTCACACCTTGCGTGTAATTGAAACCATGACGTTATCGAAACAGCTTTAGCTGGGACAACGTTTATCCCGAAAAATCGTGTCTTCGGGCAAAACATCAAGCATTGTTTTTGAAGCAGTATTTGTTGAAATAAAAAACCATCAAATTCGCATTTTAGATGTAGTTTTGATCTGGGTGGTTGAATTATTCCAGATAACGTGGTTGGAGCTAACGAACATACTTCGCTAGATATGTCTGTATAAACGAGTCAACAGGTTTCAAGTACACATATGGTGTGTTGCGAAGTTGATGGTTATATGGTGAGATTTTAGAGATGCCACATTATATATTTGCATTCCATCTGTGTTGTTTTAGTATCAATATACCTGCATTACAAAAGCATAACGGTAGCACACTTCAACACACAACTATATTGCTGTTAGTAGCACGCATACCTGGCATTTCTAACTATTAAAAGCACAGAATGACGTCACTAGTTGTTATCAAATGACAAAATACCTGAAATTTCTAACTGTTAGTAGCAACGAATGACGTCACTAGTTATTAAATGACAAAAGAGATAACATTTCTAACCGCGAGAAGCAAAAAATGACGTCATTAGTTGTTATCAAATGATAAAATACTCGACATTGCTAGGTAAGTATAATAGAATGACGTCTCTAGTTGTTATCAAATGATAAAATACTCGACATTGCTAAGTAAGTAGATAATGACGTCATTAGTTCATATTAAACGAAAGAAAAATCTTACATTTCTAAATGTTAGTCGCAAAGAATGACGTCAATAGTTATCATTAAACGAAAGAGTACCTGACATGTCTACCTGCCAGTACAACAGAGTCATGACTAAACACAAACCATGAAGATTTCATTATCAAGAAGTTCTTAACCATAATACTGCATGTCATGACTACTGTTGCTGGTAATGAAACCCCTAGTAGCATGAATACAAATTAACCGACTCTCCATAAGTAAGTAACGTCACTTAAGAACAAAATACATGACCTTTCCAATTGTTAGTACACAGACGCCTATATACATTCTACAAACTGCAAGGATAGGGTTAGTGTCAAAAGACGTTGATAGCAATTCACCACAGAACATATTCTATTAGCGTTAGTATGACATACACTATATTATTAGTGTCTTCTAGTGTGACTAGGGTATCAGAATGTTACCGGAATACCCACAATAACAGTCCCGTTAACAAGACCGGGGTAAGTGTTACACAAACCGTTACTTACAGTGTTGGCCATAGTAACCAGTTCTGGGCGGTACTTGAGGAAGAGTTTCACAACGTCCGAGTGGTCACTTTCAGCCGCCAGATGGAGCGGTGTTTGTCCTCGCTGGAGAGTAATACGTTACAGTGAGTTAGTTTTTTAACAGTATTTCATTTATATCCCAGCGTGTCAGCTTGATGTTGCAGTGAAGACGGTTATTACATAATGGAGACAGCATGAGAAGCTGTTGATTCCTGAAGAGGTATGAACGAGACTAAGACTAAGAGGTAAGACTTCTCAGACTTAAAATCATGGTATGGTTGAGGTTGATGTATAATGTCTCGTATATTTTGCATAATCACATATCGTTGCGTCATTTTTAGATTTCAGAATGGCCAGTGATTTCCTGACTCAATAAATTGCAACTACAATAGCCTTACGTCATCACAATGGTGTAATTGGATGAAACCCATGAGCACTGGTTCAGTGTCTAGAAACATAAGATCGAACATAGGATTCGGGCACGTCTAAGGGACGTAATTCAGCACAGCGAATCAAGGCACATTAGACATTAAACATGATAATACCATAGGGATAAACATTAGCACCAATAAACATGCTATTTCAGAACTAAGGAAGTTGTTTTCACTTCTCGGACCATATGACTGAGTGGGGTATTTTTTTTAAACTGCGGCATATCTCAGTGGGCTAGCACTATAAAATCGGCACTAGTCCGGACTAGTACAAGCAGCCACACGCACGCACGCACATATTACTGAAAACGGCTACGACCGAATTAACGGAGTTTAGTTGTCTTTTTGATGTTTTGCCTGTTAGTTTCAATAGAGCCCTTCAATGGATAACTGCTGAACCCTCCACTGGTCCAGCATGGCAATCCGGATCTTGTCGGTGTACTCCAAGGACAGTTTTTCCAACCACTCTTACTCTCGAAATATATTTATTTTACAAAAAACTGTCTCAGTTATGGTTGACACTTTGTGACTATACCCTTCCAGGCCGTTACCTCGTCTGTAGCGTTGGGGTCCGCCTTTATCTTGAGGAGGGTGCTGCACACCTCCATCTGACCGCTCTGAGCCGCCATGTGAAGAGGCGTCTTCTTGGCCTGGGGACAGGGGTCAGAAGAGCTAGAGTGATGCTTGGGTAAAGCACTAAGGCTAGTTGGATGTATTCTTCAAATTAAATTTCATCTCCTTTTCAGATTTAGAACTAATAATAAAATGACTAATTTCAAATAATTGTGATTCTCTTTCATATCTATATTAGATTGAATTTTAGAAAGCATATGAGTTATATGCCATCACATTATCCTCCCATCTTAAAATATATTTTTTATTTTAGGAATATTACAAAATAAAGTTTGCTTTCTTTTCACACATTAGGCATGTAAAATGAAGAAATTAGAGGTGACTACATACCAGAGAGAGAGCGTCAATGGTGGCGTTGTGTGTCTCAATGAGGAGTTTCACCAACTTGTTGTAGCCGTTCTGTGCCGCCAGATGGAGTGGCGTGAAGCCCTGCTTGGACTTGGCGTTGACGAAGGCTTTGTGCCACAACAGAACATCGGCAACCTGATCATGGCCGTTCTCTCCGGCCAGATGGAGCGCTGCCTTGCCGTGCTGAGGACGGGATGGAAATAGGATGAATGAGTGAGCATGGTTCTATGCTGCAATACTGTGACGGGGTGGGACAGAAATGGGCTTCACCAATGTCCGAATGTGAACACTTGAGCCCGGATCTTCGATTACAATCACTCTATTCAGATACCCAAGATGATCAAACAAACATCATGCTGGTATGTTTAGTGAAACACGTTGTATCTTTAACATATATTCAAATAACTGTATAAATGGATTTGGTTGGAGTTATTTGTCAATAATTTGTAAAACACAAAAATCAAAGCACACAATATTAATGCAAACGGTTAATTCCTTAGGCGTTTTCTTATTCTTATTTCAAACTAATATAATGTAAACTAATGTCAGACAAACCAAAGACACACAACACTGAAGACATCCTGTGATGCGCGATAGATGTTTACATACTTCCTGTCATGCGCAGTAGGTGCTTGCATACATGCACCATGTTGTGCGCAGTTCTTGGTTACATGCATCCAGTTTTTCGTGATAGGTGATTAAGGTGGGTACACACATCCTGTCATGCGCAGTAGGTGTTTACGTACACCCTATTCAGTGTCCTACCTCATCGAACACGTCCACCCTGGCGTGGTTCTTCAACAGGATCTTGACTATTTCCAGGTGACCCTGCTCACTGGCTACCAACAGCGGAGACATGGAGTTCTGGAAGGAAGGCGGTAAGCTCAGCCCTGTTTAATCTCAATGTTGTGGACATATTGAAGGACGCACACGCGCGCACAGATAGTTAGACAAGTTTGTTCAATATCAGCTCAGAATATACATAATATATTATTTGTGCACCTGCATATACAATTATACAAGTAAACGCATCACAGCAATTCAGAAACTGGATGAATTTATATTTGGTTAGATGCACATGGTAATTGGTGGGCATTGTTTTTGAAAGGCATTTAGAAGTGATACACTTAAGGAAGAGAATTTATGCATGTCAACTTATTATGAGGAACACAACGTCGCGGAGTATATACTTACTCCTTCTTTAGGTGAATGAAGGAGTAAGTATAATTATACACAGAAACGTTGTTTTCTCTTCCTTAAAGGAATATGTTCTTATCTACTTTAGTATGTACGATATAAACTCGTATTAAGGGATCACTCATTTGAATAAGATATTTTTCATCTGATATACTTTGGGTATTGTATAGTACTGTTGTACATGCCACGGTCAGATTAAATGCTGTCTGTCAGGTTTAAAGTGAACTTTACGGTGCTCATTGAGGTGGCTATTGTGTGGACGTGTGCGTGTGCTACCTTGGCTTGTTTGTTGACGGCGACCTGCAAACTGCTGGCTTCGATGTGTTTCACGATCTCTAGCATGACGTCCTCATTTCCGGCGCGGGCACAGTAGTGAAGTCCGGTCTCGTGGGTCTGGGGGAGGGGAGATAACTTCTCTCATACACCATCATCAACATCATCAACAATAAAACTGACATTCAATTTTTAATTTCAGTCAAATCCATTTTAAATGTAACCTGAAATAGTTAATCGTGAGCGCCAAGAACCAATATACGACCACAGCGCCTTAATAAATTGTATGACTTTATATGATGTATTTTAAAAAATATAATATGTGTTGTTATATTCTTCAACTGAGCTCTACTTATAATTAATGAATAATGCAAAAATGAATGGCGCAGCATCATCACTTTCTCACCAGTTTGGTCTGCAGATTGGTGTCGCCATCAAACTCCAGCATCAGCTTCATCATGTCGGAGTCCTCGAACTCGTCGTGCGCCATGTTCTTCGTCAACTCGGCAGCGTAGTGTACCGGCGTCTCCCCCTCCTGCCAACATCACGACGTCAGCATTAACAAACATATTTCACTCCCCAACCTCGGGTATCTTACATACATGTAAGTTACATATTAATATCTAAAATAATGATCTCACTTTCGAGGATAATAGCTGTTTTGGTGACTACTTCTAGTATATTTGACGCGAATATCTCCTATGTTTACGGTTAGAATGCCTTGTATGTCTCTGTATAAAGACAGAAACAGCTCCCACAGTAAATAATTACTCTCCATGTTTAATTGGAAAAGTCTATTATATGTTCGTACTTTTCCCCCAAATCGCAAGATTATTTTAATGTTATTTTCACATTCACGAAGACGGGAGGATTGTACATGTTTCGTGATCTTTACAAAACTACACAACTGTGAGTTTTCTGATTTTCCGAGACTAGGGAAGACCGCATAACGTAAGGAATGGTTTTGTGACCCCCAGGACTTGACCAAACGCAATGTACGTACAAAGTTTTGCTGGTTGACCATCATGACGGCGTCAATCCGGGACTTCTCCTGACAGACGAAACGGAGGATCTCGGCCGCCACGGACAGGTGACAGTAGCGCACCGCCACATGGAGGGCAGTTTCCCCCGCCTGCAGCAGACAATGGGTAAACATCGTCACAGTAGTGACTGAATCAAGAAGAGACTACAGCCGAGAGGGAAAACTCATGGAGGGGAACACACGACATCCACACTGTCCCATTGAAACACACGACATCCACACTGTCCCATTGAAACGCACGACATCCACACTGTCCCATTGAAACACACGACGTCCATACCATCCCATTGGAACACACGACAACCATACTGTCCCATTGGAACACACGACGTCCACACTGTCCCATTGGAACACACGACGTCCACACTGTCCCATTGGAACACACGAGGTCCACACTGTCCCATTGGAACACACGACATCCACACTGTCGAATTGGAACACACGAAAACCACACTGTCCGATGGGAACACACGACGTCCACACTGTCCCATTGGAACACATGGCATCCACACTGTCCCATTGGAACACACGGCATCCACACTGTCCCATTGGAACACACGACATCCATACTGTCCCATTGGAACACACGGCATCCATACTGTCCCATTGGAACACACGGCATCCACACTGTCCCATTGGAACACACGGTATCCATACTGTCCCATTGGAACACATGGCATCCACACTGTCCCATTGGAACACACGGCATCCATACTGTCCCATTGGAACACACGACATCCATACTGTCCGATTGGAACACACGACATCCATACTGTCCCATTGGAACACACGGCATCAACACTGTCCCATTAGAACACACGACGTCCACACTGTCCCATTGGAACACACGACATCCATACTGTCCCATTGGAACACACGGCATCCATACTGTCCCATTGGAACACACGACATCCATACTGTCCCATTGGAACACACGACATCCATACTGTCCCATTGGAACACACGGTATCCATACTGTCCCATTGGAACACACGGCATCCACACTTTCCCATTGGAACACACGGCATCCATACTGTCCCATTGGAACACACGACAACCATACTGTCCCATTGGAACACACGACAACCATACTGTCCCATTGGAACACACGACAACCATACTGTCCCATTGGAACACACGACATCCATACTGTCCCATTGGAACACACGGCATCCATACTGTCCCATTGGAACACATGGCATCCACACTGTCCCATTGGAACATGCGAAATCCATACTGTCCCATTGGAACACACGACCTCCACACTGTCCCATTGGAACACACGACATCCACACTGTCCCATTGGAACACACGACAACCATACTGTCCCACTCGAACACGCGACGTCCATACTGTCCCACTGGAACACGCGATGTCCATACTGTCCCATTGGAACACACGACGTCCACACTGTCCCATTGGAACACACGACAACCATACTGTCCTATTGGAGCACACGACATCCATACTGTCCCATTGGAACACACGACATCCACACTGTCCTATTGAAGCACACGACGTCCACACTGTCCCATTGGAACACACGACATCCATACTGTCCCATTGGAACACACGACGTCCACACTGTCCCATTGGAACACACGACGTCCACACTGTCCCATTGGAACACACGACAACCATACTGTCCTATTGGAGCACACGACATCCATAGTGTCCCATTGGAACACACGTCGGCCACACTGTCCCATTGGAACACACGACATCCATATATCCCATTGGAACACACGACGTCACCACTGTCCCACTGGAACAGACGACATCCACACTGTCCCATTGGAGCAAACGGCGTCCACACTGTCTCATTGGAACAACGTGTTTCTAAATGTGTCATCCAATGAATGTAAACCATGTCCCGCCTTGACCAACCTTGACCCGCCTTAACCCACCTTGACCCACCGTGACCCTCCACGACCCACCTTGACCTATCATGACCCACCTTGACACGCCTGATAATGACAATGATAACTTTGTTAACATCACTCTCTCCCTCAGTCACCCCATTCCCCCTTCTCTCAAACACTCACTCACCTTGGAGTGTTGTAGCGGGTCTGAGCCCTCATCCAGGAGTGACGTCACCATCTTGATGTGGCCGTATCGTGCAGCTATGTGGAGGGCGGTCTCACCGTTCTGGCAATACAAGGACAAATGTGCAGCTATACCGTCATATGTCAAGCACTGATGCTTCATATCCCCATAATTAACTCTCCAAACGGGCATCGCCAGTTGCAAATAATATATGGTCGATTGCTATTTGTGGTCTTACTGGTGGGAATTCCATTGTGACGTAGTTAGGTTATGTGTTCTTTTGGCCTTGTGGCCTTTAGATATGGACAGATGACGCCCTGTAACAATATTTATTATTAATAGTCTTATTGTACATGACATGATAAACAAGATTTCCATCTGTATAGTACCACCTTAAGTATCCCTGTCGTTGACGTAGTTGTGACGTCATTACCTCTCTTGTGGCGTTGACATTGGCCCCCGACCTGAGCAGCATCTCGCCACACTTCTCCCCCTCCACCGTCCTGGCCGCGATGTGCAGGGGGGTCTCGAACACCTGCAGGGGTCAAGAATTACATTGCGTTTTTAAAGGTCAACGTTTACGTACATATTGGAGTTTCATAAATACGGTATTACTAAACAAATTAATGAGTGGGTTTAACGCCACTTTGAACGGTATTCCACTTATATCAAGGCGTGTCAGCTTGATGTGGAAAGAAAGCCCGAAGTGATGCAGGTCTCAGACGTTTACCACTTCGGTGAAACCCCCTCGTTTGGGTTGGTGCTGACAAACCTAAAAACATAATCAGGACAAACCGGCATTACAACCCACGTAAATTTCTGGCACGCCCAAGGGACGCAACAAACCTAAAAACATAATCAGGACAAACCGGCATTACAACCCACGTTAATAGATTTCTGGCACGCCCAAGGGACGCAACTCTGCACAGTGAATTGAGGTCCACTAGGCCACCCGTGGCGCCAGAACACAATGAAGTGATGCGAAGCGAGACGAAACAAGCCTTGAAGGTGTAACTGAACAGGCTCAGAGGCTCCTGTACTCATGACGCTGTACAATTAATGTTACAAATACACACTCTCAGTGCTTTAACAGTACTTTTAAAGACAATATTGAAACGCAAACAGCAGCGCCGTCAATGTACGTCCATATTTGTCACTGCATCCTACCTCTCCTCCCTTCAGCTCCACCTGCGCACCGTATCCTAGCAACGTCTGGACCACCTGTGGCTTGCAGTGTTCCACCGCCACGTGGAGAGCCGTGGATCCGTCCTAAAACAAACAGGGATGAGGGTAAGCTCCACCATCTTCATGGCATTAATGCTGACAAAGACTAAACATACCAGTCTTGGTCGCTGGATGACAAAGTGGAATGTTCTGTGCTAAAACCTAAAACTCAGGAATCTCAGAATCTTCGAGCCATTCGGAGGAACCTTACGATGTCAAAGACATGGAGTACTCCCCAGATAACTTAATAGTGTGCTCACCAGCGACAAAGACCTAAGTAAGTTTATAATGGCCTGGTTTCTTGATACACCAGTAAGCACAATGAAGGCAACCCACGGTAAGGTGTAGTGTTAGTGTTTGGTAGTCACTCTTACCTTGGTTTTGGTGTCAACCGGCGCGCCTTTCTGCAGCAAGGCCTTCACCACGGCTGTGTGTCCCTTCATGGCCGCCGCGTGGAGGCAGATGGCGCCCGACTGAAACACACGGGGGTAGTATTGTGTGAGAGTAGATACTGTGGAGACACACATGAACACTGTTGTCTGGATATATACTACTACTGTAGAAAGACACAATCAGTATTATCAGAAAGGTGAATACACGCCCTGGTTTGAGGAACATCTGTCTTACTATGCCCTTTGAGAGAAACACCCGTACAATTAAATTCAATTCAATTCTTTATTGTATGAAAGGCCACAGGCCCATATACAACGAAGTTACATAACATATTTTATTAGACACAAAGTCAAGGTAACAATTCACTTCGTAACAAAAACGCATGATGTACGTAAAAAGCCAGTTGATGTTGTGTTAGAAGATCTGTGCAGGACAGTAATGAAGACAATGTTATAGCATTAACATGAGATAAAGACCACTGCGGTAAGTACATGTTTCTCACATGTTCGTATATAGGGCAAATAAACATAAAATGGTATTCATCTTCGACAACAATATCACAGAATGGTCATAACCTGAGGGGTTTCTCAACAGATGAAAATCTTCCTGTGTTAACTTTTAGATCATTCAGGCCAAGTCTAAAACGAATAATGTCACGATAATCCCTGTTCCAAACTGTGCAAACAAGGACAATGGATGCATCAACTAGTTCCACATTCTTAGCTCTAAATATTTTGTTGTTATAACTACTACGAAATCGTTTGAGACAAACAATGATAATCCTTTAAGATTATTTCATTGTCCCGTTCGGCTACCTGCTTCACAACTGCAAAGCGGATTATCAATGTCAATGGTACTTTGATGTTGATGTTGATGATTTTGATTGATGTTTTTGTTGATGATGTGAATACTTCTCTTCAATGCATACCTTGTTTGGCATCTGTAGAGGCACGCCCTTCTTGAGGAAGGCAAGGGCTGTGTCTGGGTGTCCGAACTGTGAGGCGATGTGCATCAGAGTACTGCCGTCCTTTGTCCTCGCGGACACAGAGGACTTGAACTTGTCCACCAGGAGCTCCACGATGTGCGAGTTGCCCCTCTCAGCCGCGATGTGAAGCGGGGTCCTGTCGAACTGCAAACACATTGCCAGATATACAGCAAGCCTCCTTATATCGTTTTTAAAAGACGATTTCACTTCGTGGTCCTGCAGGAATCAGCTAATATAGACCTCCGTTTCTCTTGACAAAATGCCAATTCTGTGGTCCCAGTGACTTTGAGGTAACAAGCTAACACTATATATACCTCGACTATCATGTATATCATATCTCCATTCTATTGTGATATACACCTGGAATAATCACCATAGCTTCGGATGTGATGTTCCAACTTCATTATCACCAACTAAAGAATTGTCTCCCTTTCATGAGCAGGACTATGGGTTAATGCTTGTTGCTTGTTTGTTGTTTAACGTCGCATTCAGCAATATTCCAGCTATATGACGGCGGTCTGTAAATAATCGAGTGTGGATCAGACAATCCAGTGATTGATGTCACGAGCATCCATCTACGCAATTTAGATACTATGACATGCATCTACCAAGTCAACCAGCCTGACCACCCGATCCCGTTAGTCGCCTTTTACGACAAGCATGGGTTGCTGAAGACCTATTATACCCCGGATCTTCATGGGTCCTTTGGGGTAACGAGTCTGGGTTCACACCGTTTATGCATCCTCGGCTATCTCGAGTCAGTATCATATAAATGGGGTTTAACGTCGCGTTCAAGATTCTTACACATATATAGTGACGTACATGCACGTGTGCGTGCTTCTACTGGTCCGGACTTATGCCTGTGTTATAGTGCTGAGATAGCATGCTGCAGAGTAGCATGAATATCCCACTCAGACACACTATACCAACTCCGAGCCGACCAGTCCATGTTGTAGCCCCTTGATGCCGAATGTAAGGCAGGGTAACAACAAGTATCATATTTTAACGTCTTTTGGTATGACGCGTCCGGGATCGAACCACAGGCGTTCCACTGTCCGGGCATTCGCTCCATCCACAGAGGCAGTCTTGGTAGAGTTGACAATGTGTTTTATGTGATAATATGACTCGAGTAGCAACAATGGCTGTCCAGTTCGAGGGGTTACAAATATGCTATGTGATTTATAGATGTCTTCACCAAGCGACTTTTAAATACTATCGACTTTGATTTCGAATATGACATTCATGGAAATATATTCTTAGACGTGTGAGTATTTTCGTATAAAAAATCCAATTCTTATTGCGCTATTTACGTTGTCGGGCGTGTTTGGATTGGCCTTCATGTTGTAGAGGAACTTCACCAATGGCTCGTCTCCTTCCCAGGCCGCTAGGTGGAGTGCCGTGTGACCTTCAGTCTGGAAACAATGTGACACATGTTATATAGGTCTATCTCCAATGTTGAGACCAAGAACGTTACATATATTCATAAACACATACTTATCATCCCTATTTGATAGTGATTCATAAACACATACTTACCTTCCCTATTTGATAGTTATTCATAGACACATACTTACCTTCCCTATTTGATAGGGATTCATAAACACATACTTACCTTCCCTATTTGATAGTGATTCATAAACACATACTTATCTTCCCTATTTGATAGTGATTCATAAACACATACTTATCTTCCCTATTTGATAGTGATTCATAAACACATACTTACCTTCCCTATTTGATAGTTATTCATAGACACATACTTACCTTCCCTATTTGATAGTGATTCATAGACACATACTTACCTTCCCTATTTGATAGGGATTCATAAACACATACTTACCTTCCCTATTTGATAGTGATTCATAAACACATACTTATCTTCCCTATTTGATAGTGATTCATAGACACATACTTATCTTCCTTATTTGATAGTGATTCATACACACATTCTTATCTTCCCTATTTGATAGTGATTCATAGACACATACTTATCTTCCCTATTTGATAGTTATTCATAGACACATACTTATCTTCCCTATTTGATAGTGATTCATAAACACATGCTCATGATATAGTCGGAATCGTACAATCGACCCTGTTTCTTGCAGACATTTCTTATGAATATGGAAAGGGTTTTATCCAAGCGAAGTGGTCTTCTTTAATTGACAAATATGAGAAAGTAATATCAGTTATATTATATATTTGGAGAATAAATATTTTATTTATCTGAAAATATAGTATCGACAGTTCGACAGCGGTGAAATAACACATTGTGCCGGAAATACTTTCAGTCTGCCTGATTAACACAAGGACGTTCAGACTGAGACATGTCAGACCAGTGAGAAAATACATAATACACAGAACATTTGGCATTCTTGTCAAATATCATGTTGATCTCATCTCGTGAACTGACAAAAGCTGACATTTTCACTAACGATGGGCAATTAGAACATTAAAAATAATTGTCAGGCCACCCGATAAGATGAAACGTTGTTTGACAAGAAAAAACAAATATTCTCTGTACTGTTTCAAAATATGACATTCAACAACGTAGGCCTGGCTCGATTTTAAAGTGTACAAGTGTTAACACGGTGCGGTTGGGGGTGGGGTGGGTGTTTTACGTTTTGATATTCGACGGGAGTTTTGCTGTCCAGGAGGAGTTTGACCAGGTCAATGTCCCGGCGTCGTGCTGCGATGTGGATGGCCGCATCTCCACTGTCCTGTAAACAACAAACGTGCAGCAATATTGACGGGCACTTCAGAGGGTTTATTAATCTTTCAACAGAAAATATTAAGAATCTGAAACGCCTATCACGATTTATTGTACATGTGTCTGACTTAACTACGCGTTCATCAAAACAGTAACGTTCATATCTAAAATTTTGATGTATATACTTTCAATGTATAAGGTCTTTGAAAGGCATTTAGAAGTGATACACATAAGGAAGAGAATATATGGATGTCAACTTCTTCAACCTGATGAAGGAGTAAGCAAAACTCTGAAACATTGTGTTCCTCATACTAAAGAAGTTGACATCCATATATTCTCTTCCTTTCAATATATAGTTTGTACTATGTTGCTCTTGTACCACCCTTGCTGTGTTGAGAAATAGATAAATGAGAATCTGACAGAAAGGCTAAAAGATGCCTTGGAATTCCGGTCTTGAAAATGCCTTAAACTGAGAGAAAAAAAGCAACCATTGTGAACTTTGCTGTTTGAAAAAAATATTTAGAGAGGTTCCTTTCTCAAATAATACGTGAAGATATCACGTAGCAATTGATTAGTCCGTGCCACGATCGTTAAATTATATCGAAACAGTTGGTGGCTTGGGTGTATATGGACGTACAAATAGAACAATGCTGACATTGACGTAAGAATGTCCTACTTCAGCAAGCACGTCAACGTCCGACCTTTAGCCCTGACAAGTAGGTTCAATGCACTGAGAATGAAACTAATATTTGTAATAAAGGTCTTGAAATGGCCTTAAATTTGGTATCTTAAGTTTGTTTGGTGTATGGCCCCTACATCGAATACACGGCTCATGCATGTTCGTAATCACATATGCGTCTGGCCATCTGTTTTCGAAGGGTATCAACTGATTTTGAAATACGTGAGCGAATGCTTATGGCTTAATTACACCGCATGAGAGTGATTCCATCCTCCACGTTAAAAACATGAGAAAATGGACATCTTCTGTCCAAACACAAACATATTACATTTTTATTTTATTTAATATTTCATTTATTTTGTTTAACGCCGCACTCAGCAATATTCTAGCTATATGACGGCGGTCTGTAAATTACGAGTCTGGACAAGACAACCCAGTGATTGACATCATGAGCATCAATCTACGCAATTAGGATGCGATGACATGTATCAACCAAGTCAGCGAGCCTGACCACTCGATCCCGTTAGTCGCTTCTTACGACAAGCATAGTCGCCTTTTACGGAAAGCGTGGGTTGCTGAAGACCTATTGTACCCCGGCTCTTCACGGGACCTTTCATTATGTACACATGTAAACCTATATACAGCATGCCGACCTTTTTTACCAGTATCCCAGCTATATCACGGTGGAGGACACCAGAAATGGTCTTCACACATTATATGTATGAAGAGATTCGAACTCGGGACTTCGGCGTGATGAGCGATCGCTTTAACCACTGAGCTACCCCACCTCCCCTCTGATAACCCGCAATGTTCTTCTGCTTACCTTTCTTTTGTGAAGAACCTGTTGTTCCGTGGACAGTAACAGCAACTCCCGACACACTGCAACGTTCCCCACCTCGGCCGCCAGAAACAAGGGGATGGACCCATCCTGTCAGAGAGAAACACGGGAGTGTCTGACATACTCAATCATCCAGTGCAAAATGATAATAAAAGCGACAAATCCCTTTCCAGAACCATTAGCAATTTCTGCTAAATGCATTGTCCATTGACCATATCATGGGAGTTTATGAATCACTATCAAAAAGTGATGATACCAGGTGTCCGCGAACAGGTGAGCGTACCCTGCCCACCCGGTGGTACCCGTGACAAACACATGCATTATCTGACCCCTTTCACACTATAGCCTCGATTTGGAACTGACGGTTCACATCGCAATCTATATTTCCATTAATTTCGAAAAAAACTGTTTGTTTGTTGTTTAACGCCGCACTCAGCAATATTCCACCTGCATGACGGCGGTCTGTAAATAATCGAATCTGGAACAGACAGTCCAGTGAGTGTAGTCATGAGCATCGATCACGCAATTTGGATACGATGACATGCATAAAGCAAGTCAGCGAGCCTGACCACCCGATCCCGTTAGTCGCCTCTTACGACAAGCATAGTGGCCTCTTACGACAAGCATGGGTTGCTGAGGACTCGAAAAGAATGTTTCTCGCTCATCTGAGTGGACGTGTATTTTCAGCGGCATGACAATCGGGTTCAAAACTGCTTCGAATGAATCCAGGATATATGACATAATATAATAGAGATTTAATCCCTAGGAGTATGGAAGGTCTCCATCAACTGACGAGGCGCCGCTTTTACAACATCTAATTCTTCTTCCTTCGGGGATTGCTGTATAGTATTGTACAGTCGGATCGTACAATGAACTCTGCTTTTAGATGATTATGGAATTTTTTTTGCAGCTTTTATTTTTCATTTTTGACGGGTAGGTCGAAAAAAATCCGTATAATGCTGCCATCTTTATAAAGAGCTGTATCTTCATAGTTGATCGTAAAATGGAATTATATGATAAACTTTTCAAATATTTATAGAAGCTTTTCTTAATTTTTTCTTATTGAAACAATTTGTGCTGAACGTGGACACTTATGCAAAGCTACCAATGCTCTAACTTTACACGTATCGTTTAAAAAGCTTTCTTCAGTCTATTTGGTCTTTGAAAGATTCCAAGTCTGGCCGGGACCTCGTCATTGTACTGTCTAATGAGAATATCGATATGCATGAAGTGCCTCTTTGTGTCCAGACATTGAACGTGTCATGCTTCGAGAAACTTCTTTCAGTGATAGAAAATAAGTTGTCAAACTCTGTCATGTTCAAAATACCAATATCATGAAGACAGAGACAATCAATGAATTGTATTTTCGAACATGACTTACAAACTTTAAAAGACTCAGCTAATCAATGAAGTGTTTTGTTAGAACATCACATAACTGTAGCAGAGCACTTCACATCACCATTGATCGCTCTGGTTGTCGGGGTAACAGGAACTTACTTGGGAGATAACACACATACCATCAATATACCACTGTCTACCGTTATGCTAGGGACTCACAGAATCAAATGTATAATCAATTTAAAGGACTTTCACATCATTTCCTTTCGATTAATTTTGTGTCATAGACATCATTGTGCAATATCGAAAATATCCGAACAAAGGGCCTCATGAAGGTATTTCAACATAGGACTGTGCGTTCGTATTCCTTTACACTGTTTATTACATATGAAGATATTAACGTCACTCAGGTATGGGAGTTTGTTCAAAAGATGGACAAGTTGAACTTTCTTGAATTTAGGATGCATTCACGTTTGGTGTCTACATTTCGTAACTTTTGAGGTATAATCGAGCATTTCTCCTACTCTTTGCTCAAAAGTTATTTGATCAGGGTAACAGCATTCAAGTTCTTAGGAAAGCTTTGAAACAAAATTTGAAGTACCTAAATATTCCCGTGTTTGTTCAGGTGAAAACTTGTCATGCCTTTGCATGTGTTTGTGACTGGCGCCACCCATGGGGCAGGATACGAAAAGACGTGGAATCATCAATGTTTTGATAGTGATTCAAAAGTACGTGCTCGTGATTTAGTCTGAATCGTACAATATTACAACTTTAAGAAGAGGTCTCTTATGATCATTATGACACTGATTATGTTTGTGACGGGTGCCGCCGGTGGGGCAGGATACGCTCACATTTTCGCAAACATTGGTATTATCACTATTTGATAGTGGTTCATATGTTTATGAAAGTTCGAATCGTAGAATGGACAATGCTTTTAGTAGAGTTTTGTCGCTTGTATTTATATACTCAAAGGCACAAGTTCTTGTGACATACAAAACACAAAGAAGATCGGTCAAACAATTGTGCTGCTGTGTATGGCATTATATAACATAGAAAGAACAATAAGGGTATGGTAACGAACACCTGTCCATATAAGGAGCGTTTGTACCATATGCAAATGCGCCATGTCACTAGAGAGGGTTCACAGGCATGTTCACCCAGTCAGTAGGCAGTGCTTCCACCTTGTGCATTGAAGCAGGCTTGACATGTTCACCTCATTGAGACCATTAGACGAAGAAAAGTCTGGGCAATGACATTCCATATCGGATGAAGGATAATCCGCAGTTCCTGCTACGATGTTGTTGGATTTGGAACACGTCTCAAAGATCGTTTCATGTCATTCTTGACGTGGTCGATTGGTGGCAAATCAGGGGTTCTTACAGATCAGGTCGACACATGAACAGAAGGGACCGTGACTCGTCGGTGAAGATGTCTCTTCTCCATCGACGTGCTGCCGACCACCAGTGTTGTCTGCACCACTAGAGACGTCGACGTTGGTGTTCTGCCGCCAGGATCAACCGTCGTTGGGCGCCTCACTCGTATGCCATACATGCATAGACGTCATCGGAACGTCTTTGCAGATACGCCTCTGTCTCCAAGCAGGGTACGGGTTGTAGACTTTGCTGTGTGGCACCTTTGTCGAGGTGCGTGGTTCGAATCCAGATGTCCTGGTGGGCGCCACTACGGGGACGATCTCTCACGTGGTGGTTGGTTGCGTTTCTTCGAGCTTTTTCACAAACATTTTCCACGGTTCAAATCCAAAACTTCATATAACAATTTATGTCACAATAACTTTTGCCCTTGAGTACTATTATGATTATGAAAGGGTTTTGTCGCGTTTGTTTAAGAGACTCTATTCGTTTAATCGATACACGCTAAAGTTCAATCCGTCATCGTTGTATACTTAGGACACAGATGTCCACATTGCACTGGTTATGTCTACAGAGGCGCTGTTTAAATTCTCGAAGCTGTCGTGACAACAAGACACAAATCTCTCTCCAATCTCAAGACATGTTCTCTACTTCCATCAGTTGGCTTGTATACCACTCATGATATATATGGGTAAACATTTAATTACAAATATTCAAATTTATCTTTTAGATTCTCCATTTTATTTCGTTAAAACTTGCGCAAAATATCCATGCCCGATTTACATAAAGGAGTTCAGAAAATAAAATTGCTGTTGCAGTGTTTTCATTGCTAACGATTCGTGGTGTCGGTTGCCTATTAACGAGGTGAAAACACTATTCTCGTTATAGCAGAAACAACAATGACGCTCGTTGATACTTAGGTACTTCAAAAACTAAAATCGAATTTAAAATTGCCTGAGGATATTATTTTTGAAAATGAGCGTGGCCAAGGTAATTGCGTTCATTCTTGATGACGTAAAGCCGAACTAACCATAAACATACATGAATAATATTTTTAAAATATGATTTCTCTCCCATGAAACATTTTGATGGCAGACAAAACAAATGCAATGACAGTCCCGTATTTTTTAAAGCCATAAGAACCACTAGTATAAACCTGCTTTCCACAGACAAATTTCTTGCATTTGAATTTAGGTTTATTTTCACATTGACTCTGTTGACAGTGCAAGGATGATCAAAGTGATGATGGTGATAATTACGCCCGTGTAAACTCTCCATGGCCAGTAATAACATTGACATATCGAATGGTATATTTTTCAACCCCAAGTGTAGAGTTAGATACAGGAGCAGTTATGAAAACAGTATTGATTAAAAAATTAGGGCAGAATGACCCGTGAAAAGATAAAAGATACTCCAGAAGAAATCGATCAGATACAATATTTAGTACTTGTCGGAAGTGATTAGAAAACTCTTTACAGAGCATGTTCGTTCACGAAAAGAGAATAGGCGAGATTAGACGAGATTACAAAACCATTGCAACTGGCCATGTTCATTGTGATGCAACACTCACCAAACGAAATGCATTTTATTGCAAAGCAAGAATTAATATCCCAGCATCAGAAACAGTGGTGGCAAACTGCATCCGTCACTGACAGTCATTAGTCCTCCGCACTGATGGGTTATATCACCATCTACTATTCCATCACCCGTGTTGATTCCAAAGAGAATTACTGAATTATTGATAAAGTAAAATAAAAAAGAAAGCAATAGATTGTATCGATTTTATGTTATTGAACTAAATTGAGATGAATATTCTAGGACGGGATCAGATATCAATAGTTATGATCACAACGGGATTAAAATGATTTTTTTTATGAGGAAAAACTAACGCTTGGTACAAGCAACCCCTTGGTGCCATTAGCCACAACAATGATCAATGGTCCTGCTAATGTCTTTCAGCAGGTGCTTGCTCCGCCCTATGTATCGGGGTGACATGGATATCAGAAGGTTCTCCGATCAACGTTTGTTTGGTGCTTATAGTTTCTGCGTCTTATTTGTATCAGCAGTCTGTTTATCATACCTATACGTATAGCTTCCTGTCGACATTGCACGTAATATTACCGTATTCGATTCATGAATGCATTTATTTCATTTCAAGTCTTTTATGATACATTCCTATCAGTGTTTAGGTGTAACTTATGTCTATTGCCATCGAATCCCGCGAGTGTCTGTTTGTGACGGGTGCCACCGGCGGGGCTGGATGCGCTCAGCCTTTCGCGAACACCTGGTATTATCACTATTTAACGGTGATTCAACACATCTCATGATAAAGTCGGAGTCGTGCAATGGACTCGGCTTATAGCAGATATTCCTTGTCGCTTTATTTGGTATTTGCATTAATGTTTCTTTCCAATCAGTGTATTTTGCCGTTTCAGGCCATTTTCAATCTGGTTCAGTCGGTGTCTTTGGTATCTCAGCTGTGTTTCAATCGGTTTCTGTCAAAGTCTTTGATATCTCAACTGTGTTTCAATCGTTTTCTGTCAAAGTCTTTGATATCTCAACTGTGTTTCAATCAGTTTCTGTCAAAGTCTTTGATATCTCAACTGTGTTTCAATCGTTTTCTGTCAAAGTCTTTGATATCTCAACTGTGTTTCAATCGGTTTCTGTCAAAGTCTTCGGTATCTCAGCTGTGTTTCAATCGTTTTCTGTCAAAGTCTTTGATATCTCAACTGTGTTTCAATCGTTTTCTGTCAAAGTCTTTGATATCTCAACTGTGTTTCAATCGGTTTCTGTCCAAGTCTTTGGTGTCTCAACTTTGTTTCAACGGTTTCTGTTATTACGCGTCTCTGGTGTTTCAAGTCTATTCTGTCAGTGTCTTTGGTAGCTCACGTTCGGTATAACCAGATTCCGTCAGTACAGGCAAACAATGCTGTATATCAAGTCTGTTTCAGTCGGGTACAGTGGGTGTCTCTGGTGTCTCTGGTGTCTCTGGTTGCCTACGTCTTTTATATCATCGGTTCTTGTCAGTGTATATGGTATGTCCATCGGTGCCTACCAGTGTCCATACAATGTCGAACCGCCCCCGTGGTCTTTTGACAGAGCGTCTATAGATACACCCAACTGAGATACAAATGCCGCAGTTTAACATGAATACCCCACTCAGACACAGTCTACTGACTCCGAGCCGACGGCATGGGATCTCAGTGGGGTGTATATATAGACGCTCTGCCACATGACCACGAGGGCGGTCCGACATTGTATGGATACTGGTAGGAACCGATGGATATACCCAATACACTGACGTCGTGATATGGAGGAGGTGGCGGGAAACAGCAAACAAAGGACTGGGTATGGCCTGGTTGCCTCTTGGCCTGGCATCATAGCAACATATAGCAAAACCTTTTGAAAACGTTAGATAGTTATGCTTTGTTCGCTTAACGCTTGCGTGTTTTTGAATTGAAAAACACATATTATATAGGTAATGCTAAAATGTTTTGAAAAGGCTGATTTTGGAGGTTTTCGGGAAGCGGAATTCTGATATTTGAAGTCTTTGAGCCAAGTTGATTTTCTGGTGTAGATTTTAGAAAAATAACCCTTTTTGCTATTTTATGCTATTCTAGATCATGCAAGTTCATATCTTTCGACCGTAAGAAAGGAAAAAGGACAGTCGTGAGCCATTTGCCCTTTCTGATAATTCAAATACAAGTTTTCATCTTCATTTAAACAAACCGCTCGTGAAACACAGCAGCTGCCTATGAAAGAGGCAAACGAGGAGGAGACCGGCTACGTGTAAAGAGAATCTCTGTTGAATCGGGATCTTACCTTGTCCTGGGAAAGACGACCATCTTTACCGGACGCCCTGAGGAGAAGCTGGACCGCGTGGACCGCCCCGGATGACCGCGCACACGCCATGTGGATGGGCAGTTGGTCAGTCGGCTGAAACATACGGACACAGATACAGCAAGGTGGATACCAGGTCAACAGAACAGCTACTGTCATGAACATACACTGAGAGAGTGAGTGAGTGGGTGGGTTGGTGTGTTTGGTTTAACGCCGCTCCATACAGTATTTCAGTTACATGATGGTGTGTCAGCTGAATAGAGGAGTAAAACCCGAACTGATGAAGGCCTCAGATGTCTACCACGTTTCGTGAAACCCACGAGGAGGGTTTGGTGCTGACAAACCTATTTGGGATTCGAACCATCATCATACTGTTCTGGCATGTCTAAGGGACGCAACTCTGCAAAGCGCCTTAGACGACTGGGATGTAACTACCCGGTAGAATTACACGTATTTCCAATACAGGACACACAACCTTGTTTATATTCATGAATATAAAGACAGATACATATCCCAACGCTCGTTTTATGTCCTCATGGACAACTTTTTTTTAATGAAAACTACGTGAGTGGCGAGTGTTACCGGTAAACACCTGGTGTCATCATTGATGTAGGGGATCCATTTATATAATTTGCGTCACTATTTGCCTTTTAAGCCCCTTGGAATCTGTTTCGGCAGATGACCAAGACTGAATATTCTCCGTCATTATTGAATGAGTGATTGAGTGAGTTTGGTTTTACGCCGCTTTTAGCAATATTCCAGCAATATCACGGCGGGGGACACCAAAAATGGGCTTCACACCTTGTACCCATGTCGGGATTCGAACCCGGGTCTTCGGCGTGACGAGCAAACGCTTTAACCACTAGACTACCCGACCGCCCCCATTATTGAATGAAGTTACACATCGACTTAAATATATTTATGAGGTTGTAATCGAAATGTTTTCAGTGAACGTGAATTCAAAGCAATGCAATGATGACCCACCCAATGTAATTGTATCAATACCAATATTTATTCTTTAACAGCGAAGGGCACACCCACCCAGCACAAGACCCGGATTATGACGGTAACGGTGATCTTGCCTGACAACGTCAGTATTAAGGGTATTTTAACACAGCGTTCGCATGGAATAAGTATGATAAATAGTACCAATAAATGTCGAGTGTCCTCGACCCCTAACCTTCCATTTCCGTTGTGACATTATCAAGCGTCGGCTCGTTCTGTCCGTGTGACAGTTTATGGGTATATGACCACAGTCATGAGGTTAGGGAGGGCAGTGGATGAAGACACTACGCTGGAGCGTAGCAACGGAGGACACCGTGACGTTCGCCAAAGCTGCTTAATTGGAAAACGGTTTACTTAACAGTAAATCAACCCATTGGACGACCGCTAATAACCCATCACGGCTGTAAAGGCGGCATATCACTGGCTTTTAGAATTTTATCAACAAGATATAGCATTTTGTTGATGTATTAAGAGATTTTTGACGATCTCTGATAGCGATTGTCGTTAGGAAAAAAACATTATTTTCAGCGCAATGAGATTGGGACTTTTTCTCTGTGTAATTAGTCACCAATAAATTAATAAAATAATAAATCTTGAGGTAACGGACAAACAGAGACTTAAATCACCTTAGGCCAATAACCCGGATTCTCTCTTGTCATCCTGCAACCCAGGACCGAACATTGTTGTTATCAAAGTCGACACACATGTTGGGGTGATTTTGAATGAACTAAAACTACAGAACGATTGCAAACATATTGTATAATTGATTCACAATAGAATGTGATCAAACCAGTTGCAATACCCAATGCACATACATTTTGGCACAATAATTATGGCAACGAAGTGATCACCATGCTTGTATCTCACGGAATCTAAATGAATATGAAAATAAGCTTGTGACGTTTCAAGCCCCTTTTATTGAGTTTGTCTTAACGCCTCTTTGAACAGTATCCAAGTTATATCACGACGTGTCAGCTTGATGTGGGAGGAAAGCCCGAAGTCATGCCGGTCTTAGACGTTTACCACTTTGGTGAAATCAACGAGCACGGGTGGGTGCTGACAAACCTAGAGACATAATCAGAGGGAACCTGGATTCGAATTTCGTAAAATAGATTCCTGGCACGCAAAAGGGACGCAAATCGACACGGCGAATTGGGGAGCCATTCGTTGCACGCGTTTTTAACATTATTCCTGTAGTGCAAAGGGAGGGCCTCACTGTTTACTCCTACGGGACGAAACTGGGTTTCCGCCTTTACAGAAACAACTGATAAGCATTTCCAGATGTCCAAGTGGGAATGGACTGATTGGAGAGTGAGTATGGTTTTACACAGCATTTAACCATATTCCAGCAATACTACTACGGGGGTATACCAGAAATCGGCTTCACGCATGGCCGGAATCGACCCAGGGTCTTTGGCGTGACGAGCAAACACTTTAACCACTGAACTACCCCGCCGCTTCTGATTGCTTGGAAATGACATCTGAATAGCATTCAATATTGCCATGAAAATTTTGTCCTTAGTTTCCTAAAAGTAAGGAATACATCGTTCCCCTATCAATTGTTGAGTAGTATAAGTCCCAATCCTTGCGGTGATGTCCCAAACGACGTAACTGGTCGCGCTTCTTACAAGTTGAGAATCCATCATCAGTTACCGTTTGTGAAATGTGAAAAGATTAAATTCTTATTTTATTCAAAGGCAACTCTGTTGCCATATGTTCAATATAACTGTCTCCACATTAAAAACCATTCACCCCCCCCCCCCCCCCCCCCCCGATCCCCACCCTACCCTCTCCCCAACACACAAAGTTACATCCATGTAATACACATCGATATGTATGAGAAATGTAACCCGCACTATAACACAGCCATTGCTGAAACATCAAAGCTGAAAAATGATAGTATCCACTCAGTATAATATGACAATACAATAACCTCTACACATAACGGAGCAAATAAAGTAAAATCAGTATGAGACGACATACGGTGTCTGCCTTTCCAATACTATTGTTCTGTTAATGTTACAGAGATATCCTCGCTCCATAATTGTTATGAATATTAATTCAGCTACATTGTTCCACGACTGGGGAACATATTACACAACCGATTATGAATAGCAATTAAGCAGCTATACTATATTCAGCATATCACATAAAGAGAAAATCATCGTTTAATTACAAACAGTATCTGTCGGAACAGTCAGGTACCTGGACGCCCATCTCTTGCCCATCCTCATCCGGGCACCAGAGACATCATGCCATGATTGTGATTAATGTTATGTAATTAAATAAGCACCGAATGTCAATAGACGTTGCAGCGTCTTTCACAAAGGAAAATTGAGACCCCACAAAACTCTTCAGCATATTTCCTGCCAATTTCCGTACAATTAAAGCAACATTGAAACAGCTTGTTTTGTCCAACCGCATGGAATTGTCTGGCAATGCCACATAGTTGGCGTCCTAATGTCCCACTTTCGTTTACCCTGGCTCCAGACTGAGGCTTACGTCGAGGATTGAAGAAATTAATGACATAATAAGTGCAGTTTTATTGAGTTTTTATTTACATTGATGTGGTCAGTGAAGCGAACGTGAAGTGTGAATATACATAAACGCCACCTTGCTCGCATGGGTTTGAACCACAAAGACAATTGATCTTTGATTTCATGTATGCATCGACAACATGCTCGGTCCTTCCACATCACACCCGTGTTCACAGAGAACAATACTTAGTATTAATCAATGTCTTAGATACCATAGAGAAGCTACCTGCTCGAGTTAATGCATGTAAATCCGAACACACTCACGCTGTTAATAAACACTTCTTGGTAGGCTAAAACGCGCTCGTGAATCATAAAGTGTACTTGAAAGCTCCTTGAGGACCAGTCAGCGGTGACTATTTTTGAAAATGCTACAGGATGTAGCAAATCTCGAGGAATACTTTGGTCATTAATCACGAGAGTCGGAATCCGTGCAGCTTTAACCACGTTGAAGAGGTGTAAGAATGAAGAACCGCATTTGTATTGCTAGACAGTGACACGACGTCACAACATTATGTTATTTCTAATTGTAGCAGGTTTGATTATATTCGAGACATAAATTGTATCATAAAACATATATGTGTTATATAAACTCCATACTAGATTATCTAGGTTATCTATTGTAATAAATACCCTGAAATCATTCGTCACGGCAGCTTCGTTTCGGAAGCTACGTCAAAATGTCCATCTATACTGGCGGGCAAAAGAAAGTACACACCCATGTTTGATGATCGAAACAAACAAAAAATGGTCATTCGATGGTGATGTATTTGATGTTGGTATCGCACTAATGTTTCTAACCACTAGACTGACATGTTTCGGTGACTGTTTTCAGTCTAGTAACGTTTCGATAACATTTGTAAATATTTAGTGTAAAGTGTATATCCCCCCCCCCCCCCCCCGGTAGTATGTCTCACTACCAAATAAGGACGACATGGCGCTGAATGGGTCCAGGGCGTTTGATATAATAGAAGTAACATGAAGTATCTACAGTGAAACCCCGTTAATCAGGACAGTTCCAACGGGATTCACAAATGTCCCCAAGGAGTATCCGAACAGGGGAGATAACTCCCATCTTCGCTTTTCAAACAAAAGTTGCAGAAACCGTCCGGAGAAAAAGACAGATGTCGATCATGTGCCATATCACTGCTAAGAACGGGTGCTCGGGTCGGGTTCTGAGAAACTGGTACTCCAGTCCATTTTGTTCTTCCCGTCAAAGCCCGAGACTGTCTTGGGGGCACGGGTGGCCAAGTAGTCCAAGTCGCCACAATTTGCTGTGCAGAGTTGCGTCCCTTGGGAACGCCAGAAATCTGTGATTATGGGTTAGAATCCCAGTTCACCCCGATTATGTTTCTAGGTTTGTAAGCATAACACCCGTGCTCGTGGGTTTCCCAAAGTTGTATATATCTGAGACATCTTGACAGACCGTGATATTACATGAATACTGTTCAAAGCGGCGTCAAACCCAACACATTCACTCACTCACTTAAGTACTGTCTATGTGAACATTGCAAAGAGCCATTGTTCGTCATTGGGGTAGTGGTCATCCTGTTCGTTAATCCAGCACAAGGTTCGATTCTTTTCTAACATTAGTGGCATAGAAAGGACAACGCTTGTTCTTACTCCGTTACTGCTGACATAGTGAACTTGTTCGGAATAACAGATGTCCTGATTAACGAATCATGGCTTAAACAATGATGTTCTAAGTAAAAATCAATATAATATATAAAGGCACACTAACAGGGTCCAGATCAACAGGGTCCAGAGTTCCCCTAAAAACTGAGAAACACTGAATGGCCATAGTAAAATCTGTCTCAATCTGACTCTGACTAATCCGCATCTCTGTCAAAACCGAGCCAAATTTACGGCCCCCCCCAAAAAACCACGTTCATTGCTCATAAAGTAAAATCGGTTTGATCCGGACCACCTTCACTGACAAGTAATCAACCCGCGTTCTACCAAACTGGGATACACCTACACACATCCGTGCCAGCAATAGTGCATATGTCCTAGCGCACACCACCAAATCAACCAGTTAAACCTTCGCTCAATAATCTGACCTTGAATGGTTCGTCATCAGCTTCCGGTTTTCTAGAATATCCCCAGAATGAGAAGGGATCGTCTTTGTTAACCCGGAGGCCGTGCACAATAACAAAAACTAATGCGATTAGGATTTACATATATCATGAAGCCAGGGTTTGATTAAGTCCTAGGTGTTCTAGTGTGAGTACTCGCCAGCTTTGTCATTTGTTGTGTTCAAGGAACTTATGTCTAAATGTCGCCATGTTAACACTGGTATCCAATCTTGGTATCAATATTGAGGGACAAAATCAGCTGAACAAATAGCCTTCATGTTGTCTCGCATACATGTACATACATGTTGCCTTTAACTATTAAGACCGAAAGTGTTATCAGTATCGTGGATATAATATTTTTGATTGAAGTGCTTAATTCCGGTTCTATTTAGTTTCGACTGACATCAAAGAATGGCTATTTTATCTTTCTTAATTACCCATGATCAGGGCAAATCTTTCGAGGGACGGTAGACCGGGCAGTGCCACTTTGTAGTTGTAATACACTGCTGGACAAAATAAAGTATGCATTTGAAAAATTAATTTTGACGTAATCATTACAAAAGGTATCTAAACGTTAACAGGTTGAAAATATTGTTTGGTCCAGACTCGATTATTTATAGACCATCGTCATATAGCTGCAAAATTGTTGAGTCTGGCATTAAACAACAAACAAGCAAACAACAAACTAGGTTGAAAACAGTCGCCGAAACACTGCAAACTTGAGGTTCGAAACACAACAATAACACCCGTATCAAATACATCAGCATCGAATAACCAATGTTTGTTTGTTTGTTTGTTTGTTTGTTTGAATTTTAGCTACCCTCAAACACAGATGTATACTTTCTTTGGCCTGGCAGTTTATTTTTATCAATACATATATACATATTTCCAACTGACATATTCTTTAAATAAATCGTGCGAACATGATCCAACAAAACCTCTCAATAAAATTTGATGACATATTTCTCAGCACCTCGCTGAAATGATCTTATTTTAAAATAAGATAACTAGGTATCATTTACATTAAGTGTGCATGCATTTCCTTGATCCGAACATCAAGGCACTTTTTTGCAGCCTCAATCATCTTGTACCATTAAAGATACGGCAATAGTATGGTAATGTGTTATAAACACACCGACATAAAACTTGAAAACGTCTTCTCTTCTAACTGGCATTCTACCATGACTTGGAAAATACTCGATTCTAATTGGTCAAATCGCAATAACGAAATCTGAAAAAAAGTTGATATGACGTCCGCATCTCCGCGGATTATAATATTTATTTTAAAATGCGTTTTCCTCGATAAGGGTCAGTAGTCACTTTGAACTAAAGATGATGGAGTTGCGGTTCCTTAAATATTCAATATTCTTTCAAATAGATGTTTGCTAGCGATAGCGTGGTGCAACGCACTTTCAATGGTTCTCATACATGCAACGGAAATGTGTTGAAATAAATAAATTGCGAGTGATCCCGTGTCATTTGATTGGCTAATCAATCAACTTTTCTTGCGTCATGTTTCCATAAAACAACTAGGCCACGCCCAATAAGGGAACCTGATTCCTAATAGGCTGATAAAATAATGGGTGGGGCGTGTGTTGCATTATTGCACAGAACGATGTCGCTGATTTCGTATTGTTGTCTTGAGTGCTTTTGATGTCAATGACTAAATAAGCAGTAGGTGAAGTTGTTATTGTTGACGTATTATCAATAAGAATTACACTTTGGGTAAATCCACTGCAAAGTGTTCACACCGTTTATTTAACTTATTTAACTCCTAAAGACTGTTGAAGTCAATTCTTCGGTCAATAACTATTTCAGAATATATGTCGACTATCTGTGTTTCATCAGTGGAATTCGGGAAACCTCTTAAAGCATTTGACTCAACTCATACCATCGCCATCATTATCCTCGTAAGCATAAAATTTGGTGCTATCACTAATTTTGTCTCTTCGGTTTCGCTTCAATCTTCAACTTAACAGAGCCATTTCTATACCTTTACATTCAAAACATAGAGCGTTTATCCCCCAATAATCTATCCTTAATGTCCTTCTATTCTTAAATGTAAGGTTGCAAGTGCCTAGTCACATTCTGGCAAACTGTCAAACCCTGATCGTATACAATACATGACATATATGCAAAGGTATCGGCCTTTGTCATAGTTGGCGCCAGATGCGTCGTGAGACGTCGGCACAACATTAACAGAAGCTTAATGGTTTGGAATAACTGTATCTACACAAACCACATGTGACGTCCACTGTACCTATCTGCTGTACAGCCACCAGTATGGAAGACACACTTACCCCTCCCGGCATGCTTGGGTCGGACTTCCGGTTGAGCAGCAGTTTGATGATGTCGTCCTTGGCGTAAGAGGCAGCGTAGTGAAGCGCCGTGCGACCATCCTGTAGGGACACAAACAGACAACATGTAGTTGGATACAACATCTGATTAATAAACGTCACCATCTGAGAATAATAATATTCGTTTTTCTGCCGAAACACATTCCATAGGGAGTTAAACTTAAAAAAAACCCGACTATGGTAGACATGTGAAAGACACGTGTGACGCATCAGTGGCATACTAATGCTTGATGCAATTTCCTGTTTTGAGTTGTCCCATCTGTTCCCGTGTTTAGTTGGGTGAACAATTGAGTGAGTGAGTGAGTGAGTATGGTTTTACGCCGCTTTTAGCAATATTCCAGCAATATCACGGCGGTGGACACCAGAAATGGGCTTCAGACATTGTACCCATGTTTGGAATCGGCGTAACGAACCACTAACTTAAACCGCCCCGTTGAACAATAGACTTGCTTTAGCATGTGTCTATGACGGGTGTCTCTGGTGGGGCAGGATTTCATATTGATTCATAAACACATGCTTATGATAAAGGCGGAACCGTACAGCGGATTCTTCTTTTAACAGAGATTTCTTGTTAATATGGAAAGGGTTTTGTTGCCTTTTTGTTTTGTCATCTAGGTTTTATACAACTATGGCATATATTTCGCGAAAACCTTGCATCATTACTGTTAGATAGTGATTCATAAACACATGCTTATATTAGAATCGGAATCTACAATTAGCTTTGATTTCTTATGATTATGGAAACGGTCGCTTTTATTATTTAGGAATAGCACATAAATCAGTTATAACCATCATTTTACATAGCAGTGAAAACAGAGTAAACTTTATTTGTTTTTTTATTTAACGCTGCTCTCATGATTATTACAGTATGACGGCGGCCTGCAAATAGTCTGGACCATACAATCCAGTGATTGATAACGTGAGCAATGTTCCACGCCGTCGGGGTACGGTGACACGTCAATCAACCAAGTCACCGAGCTTTACCCCCCTAATTCCATCAACTCACCTCTTACAACCAGCCAATTCTAACCTAGAATCCCCGCGGACTAACACGAGTATATCCGGGCGGTACCGTTGCCAGCAAAACGGTCGTTCTAATACCTAATACCTCTTCAGGTATACATAGACTTTCCTCAAGGTATGGACTTCCGGACTACGGGACATGGGCGACATGCCTTCATACAGTGTGATGGTATGGTAGTCTGGATGGTGCGAAATCGTTCATATTAACAAATGCCAAGTTTAACAAATCATACATCCGTATTTGACTACCTTGATTAAATAGAGGTTCCAAGAGGGAAGTCGTTATCGTGAGGTTTACGGATTAACGGGGTCAACATTTTCTGTGTTTCACGGTATATGCTTTGTGAAGGAACAATATGAATGAAAAGATATCTGAATCTTGATACGAAACTATCCAATTCGACATTATACATTTGTTTGTCTTTAAGAGGAATGACTATATGAAAGGGATACAATGCTGTTGTTTGAAGCATTAATGTACACAAACGAAGCGAAACAAAATTTCAGACACTGTTTCGTTTCGTTTGTTTGTTGTTTTAACGTCGCGCTCAGTTTTCATGATATATGAGGACGGTCTGTAAATAATCGAGTGTGGTCCAGACAATAGAAGGATTGATATTGCACACCGTGATCAAGCCCGACCATCCGATCCATTTGCTGGCTTATGACCAGCATTTTGCTGGGGACCAATTATAACGGGAGAATTAATATTAACAAATCCCAACCACTCAATGTGTAGTCATGAAAGCCGTACCAAATGAACACGAACCATAAACCAAGGTAACGCGATACTCGTGGAACACCAGCGTCAATTTCGGTTTTCGATGTGAATAATGCACCCACATACATGCACACTCGCTGTGCAGATGCACCATCAACAAAAGAAGATGCAGGGAACCTTAAGTACAGGGAAAGGAACACATTTATCAATATTTGTGCACATTATAAATCACTTAAGTCCAAAAAGAACTGTTTTAATGACAATCCGAGGAGTTCGTTCTCTAAAAGTTCAAAACTTTACCAGATACAACATTGCATTGTGTCGTTGCTAGGGACGTTTAGCAAGTGTTATTATCAACATCGTTTCATCAATATCAAATCATATCTTGTCGTGATGTTTCAATAATAATCTATTCTCTCCGAGCATGATCCTCCTAATTGTCCACCACACTGCAAAAACATGTGAGTTAAGTACCGCGAGTAGGCATGAGAGCTAATTGAAAACGCGTGTAGGAGCCAGAAAGTACATCTCACTGAATCCGAGCCGAACCGTCAAGTGCTGCTTTCCACGGAGCACACACACATACTGGACAATCAAAAACACAAATGCGTTCTGCTGAATTTAACCCGCGGCTCTATTTATCCAAAAGTGGTTTGCTTCGTATTTCCGGAATGAAAACTCCGGAAAAAGTGTTACACTTTTGGGATCAGTGGTGATGTATTTGCTTGGAATCTTATCGCCGTGTTCCCATAGCAGTCATCAAACAGTACGATCTCACTGTAAGGAACGCTATGAAAGACGATAGTGCTTGATCAATACACTACCTGCTGATGGCGACTCCCGCCGACTGCCGCACGTGGGGTGTCAGTTTGCACCTAATGTTAACTACGTAATTATCATCGACTGGCGCTTGATTGTCTTCAATAACTTCTGAGTTTATTTTGGTTTTAATGTCACGTAGCTCAGTATACCGTGGAGTTTGATTATTGGTCCACTTCTAAACGTTTATGGCAGAAAACATGTTGTAATTGGCGTCGTTTGCGTAAAAACGTAAAACAAATTTATTTTGGTTTCAATTTCACCCTGCTTACTAACATCCGGAGAGCTTGGCTATTTGGGTTTTTTTCTAACCTTTATAGAAAAATGTAATTGGAGTTGTGTGTAATAAAAAGCAAACTGGGGGGAGTGTAGAAATGTAGAAATTGTTTAAGCGAACGGTACAAATTGACAAGCCCGTACTTTCATGATGTTTGTAAAAGGCGGGACTTAAAGGTGGTTTTAGGAGGCTTGGTTACAAAGAGAAAGGCGAGCTATAGCTTATGACGCTGACTCAGGCCGACACGTTCGGAAATGCATGTGTAAGACATCCAAATATAGACATCCAGACGGGCACAAGTTCCTTCTTGGTCCGATGCTACCGGGACACGACTGGGACTATCCCTTGACATTTAAATTGATCATGACGTTTCTAAATAATAAAAAGCGACTAAACACATTTGTATAGTTATAAGAAATCTCTACTCGAGTCGATTGTTCGATTCCAACTACAGCATGAGTATATGTTTCTGAATCATTATCACATAGTGATAATACCAGGTGTTCACGAAAAGGTAGGCGTATCCTGCCGCACCGATGACACAAACACATGCAAAGACACGTGAAGTAAAATAGTAAATTTTCATCGGACATCATTTTTGTGTCAAGTGCGAAAAAATTAGACATGTTCTCCCCATGCCTACCACAGCAGTCTTCAGGGCTAGTAATTCCCTTAAGTGACACTCCCTGATTAAATGATTCTGGTTTCAACTATGAATCCTATGATCGTGTGTTGGAATCCTTTAATGGCCCTAATTCTCGGTTGTTCAGTTCATGCCCGTAGTTTCATCAAAGTGGTAAACGTAGTGCTGCACTTCAGGCTTTCCTTCCACATTAAATTGACACCCCGTGAAGGAACTGAAATACTTTTTCCAAGCAGCGTTAAACACAAATTACTCACTCACTCTACAAGTGAGTAAAAGTATCAAAAAATAAAAACGTGGTATTAGGTCATTGCTTCGAGATTATGCACGCGTCTCGGGGATTTCTCAAGCTGTAACCCTTCGGAGGCAAGAACCCGAACACGGAACGTGACGCGTGAATGCAGTAACTTCTATGCCACGTGACCATCTGTATGTATTGTCGAGGTACACTTCCGTTGTACTCTCATAATGCAAGTTCAATGTATTCATCTTTTCAAAATGTGTTTTCGCAACAAAATCGTTTTCATGTTATCATTCTTTTTTCCATTAATCTAACTCTCATATTCATAGCGTCACTTTCTCCTTATCATGCATAAATACTTTTCGATCTCCAGGAGGGATTAATAAAACTGCGAGATCGCGAGAATGTCCCTTACTGTAGTCAATAATTAATAGTTCTCAAACAACACAGATCTTGAACTACTATTCACATTCATCTCCTGCATGAATATATTGACTATTGTATCTTGGAAACCCGTAAGAAGACAATGTCAGCTGTTCAAACAAACAAACAAACAAACAAACAAACAAACCCACTGTCATGTGAAAACAATCGAAGACGAATACCACAAGCCCGTTGTCTTAGTCCAATATTAAATTTCTTCGCACCTTGCATGTAAATTACATGAAATTTATTTCGGTCAATGGCGTTCAGATAAATGTTCAAGCACCCCGGTAGAGTGGAGAACAACTAGAAAAGATGTACCCGTCGTCATGGCAACAGACATTTTACCGATCTCTGTAATCTCGGCACTTCAAACTTTTTACAGTGAAACGGCGTCGCTTGAAGTATTTGAAGACAGACTTTAGATGTACGCGATGCACAGAGCCTTAACATAACCAAATTGTCGTCTGGAGGTCACCTGGCAATTAATATGGCGCCAAACAAACGCTTCGCGTCACATTCCGATAAAGAAACTAGCGCGTGATAACAAATCAATTCAGTCGGAGTGTTTCAGTTTGATGTCGCTAACTGTAAATACATTGAAGAATCGTTTGCCTCAAATTCGACTTGATTCCATTTCATTAAGAATATGAACATATTTGGTCCAGTATTTCTAGCAGTATTTGCCGAGCGGGTTTTGTAACTTGTTTGCTGTATCAGGATGTCGTCACTAAATAGCTGCACGTACGGCGAGACATATAAAGCATACGTCAGCCTTATGAAGCACCCATGCCTAGCGTTAAGAAGCACACATGGCTAGCGTTACGAAGCTCACATTGCTAGCGTTATGAAGCACCCATGCCTAGCGTTAAGAAGCACACATGGCTAGCGTTACGAAGCTCACATGGCTAGCGTTATGAAGCACCCATGGCTAGCGTTATGAAGCACACATTGCTAGCGTTATGAAGCACCCATGGCTAGCGTTATGAAGCACTGATTGCTAGCGTTATGAAGCACACATGGCTAGCGTTATGAAGCACCCATGGCTAGCGTTATGAAGCACACATTGCTAGCGTTATGAAGCACACATGCTAGCGTTATGAAGCACACATTGCTAGCGTTATGAAGCACACATGGCTAGGCGTTATGAAGCATACATGGCTAGCGTTATGAAGCACACATGGCTAGGCGTTATGAAGCACACATGGCTAGCGTTATGAAGCACACATGGCTAGGCGTTATGAAGCACACATTGCTAGCGTTATGAAGCACACATGGCTAGCGTTATGAAGCACACATGGCTAGCGTTATGAAGCACACATGGCTAGCGTTATGAAGCACACATGGCTAGGCGTTAAGAAGCACACATGACTAGCATTACGAAGCACACATGGCTAGCGTTACGAAGCACACATGGCTAGCGTTACGAAGCACACATGGCTAGCGTTACGAAGCACACATGGCTAGGCGTTATGAATCACACATGGCTAGCGTTATTAAGCACACATGGCTAGCGTTATGAAGCACCCATGCCTAGCGTTATTAAGCACACATGGCTAGCGTTATGAAGCACCCGTGGCTAGCGCTACGAAGCACACATGGCTAGACTTATGAATCACACATGGCTAGCGTTATGAAGCACACGTGGCTAGCGTTATGAAGCACATATGGCTAGCGTTAAGAATCACACATGGCTAGGCGTTAAGAAGCACACATTGCTAGCGTTACGAAGCACACATGGCTAGCGTTACGAAGCACATGTGGCTCAACGTTATTAAACACACATGACTTGGCGTTATTAAGCACACATGGCTAGCGTTATGATGAACATGGACACGTGAGGACTTGGCAACAACGCACTGTTAGTCCTGTGTTCCCTTGAGCGTCGTCAGACATGCATTCATCTATGAAGCCAGGGCATAAAATGATGTTTCAAACGCGGAGAAAATCGATGCATTTTTTATGTCTTCTCTATAGAGTTCTAAAAATTGCAATAAGAACGTGTGTTCTATTTTGTAACCATGTAATGACAGGACACCTGATGGAACGGAGCTGACAGGACTTCAATTCCAGTGATTGTTCTACATGCAGTAATATCGACTGTTTTTTCTGGGAGACATGCTATCCTGTTTCTTAGGCCCCTGGCACAAACACTTGACCCGTTCTCGATCATATATTTAGATATATTAGGCATAGAAACCATCTTGTCTTCACTTACAACAGTACAAATTAAAGGACTGCGTATATCTGTTGCCAATGCAAACTGTAAACCATGATATGAGCAAATGTATCGAATAAGCTACTGGAAACTCGACATTACGGACCGTCTGTCGCGCTGAATGTCGCCAAGGTTCCGGCTCTGATCGGGTGGGTCGTAAGTCGACGACGTATGAAGCATGTACGTTTTTTATTACACACTGGGAGGAAGTGAAGGGACACACCCTCAATTTCTTAAAAATACAGGACTCATTAATGTTACTTATATTTTAGCGGTTTCATTTTGCACGTGACGGACAATGGACATTTCACGGGTTTACATATACGGGATCGAAGAAACCCATGAAATCCCCGAAATCCATGGTTCCGCTCCATCTCCCTCCTTGATTTACCAATCAAAGTTTCTTTCAAGTGAGTGAGTGAGTGAGTGAGTGAGTGAGTGAGTGAGTGAGTGAGTGAGTGAAAGGGGGGGGGGATACGTTCAGGTCAGATTTACTACTAATCCATCACGGTTGGGATGACGCAACCACACTGTGAGTAACAAGAGAGTTACTCGTACACCTGCTAAAGACACATGTGACGAATGTATCATAACGTGCTCACAAGTTACAGATATTAATGTCCGGAGAGATATGTATATGTGATAGTATCAGATCTAGCGGCCGCCAGGGGGCACGGTATGGTAACTGAAAATGTGAGCTATGTCAATTCTGAGAACGCGTATAGAACCCTTGAAGATCCGGGTTAGAATAGGTCTTTAGCAACCCATGCTTGCCGTAACAGGCAACAACGTCCGTCTAAAGAGGCGACTAACGGGATCGGGTGTCTTGGTTGATGTATGCCATACATCCTAGTTGTGTATATCGATACTCATGATATCAAACACTGGATTGTCTGGTCCAGACTCGATTATTTACAGACCGCCGTCATATGGCTGGAAAACTGGTGAGTGCGGCGTTTAACAGCAAATAAACAAACAAAACAAAGACGCGTATAGAAAGCCGGAAATCAGCTTACATGGTGTTACATGACGTTACATGACGTTATACCAGGAGGGGGCCAGTTTTTAACGTCATGAAGTAAGTACAGGCCAGCCTACTGGCTTGTATTGTTTTTCAGACGGCGAATAGCCAATCAGATAGCTGGATGCTGTATATCTGATATATAATTTATATATCAGAGGTTATTAATTTTAAAAAAGAGAATGAAAGGAAACGCTTCCAGCGTCAATATTTTCTGAATAAATATCGGATTTATTCACAAATATCTAACAAGTAGCTTTTTAAAATAACATTTCTTTTTTTGAAAGTTTCAACGGTTTAAGCTGTAACACTGTTGCCATGGCGAAAGGTAAGATTCCGACAAAGATTTAAGACACCGACCATTTAATATTCCGGGATTATTGACTGAGAAGGATTAGCTTCCAGTCATCGCCTCGGGACGTAGAATTGTATTCTGTGAAAGGTGAAGCCAAATAATGTTTGGACCAGCAACTCATCAGATCATCCAACATGTCAATTGACTTGATTAAACCTGATGACAAATTCTTGTTTACCAGCACTTTCTAGAGCAGCTTATGTTTTGCTAAAAAGACAGAAAACCCATACTCAACTCTTTGATCCGTATGACCTTAGATATTCTTGGAAATGTAAATATTGTGTTTCCTTTCTTTTAAAAGTTATTTCATGCCCTTAAAAAGTAAAACCCATTTTGATGCTAACTCACAAATTCAGCAGCTTATTTTCAAATAACAATAAAAGATGTTGGCTGCCAATCATCATGTGAAGGTCACGCAACTGACTATTATTACAGTCAATTAAAGGTTTAAGCTGTTCTGGATTTTCTGAATGAAAAAAAGAGAAATGAAAATAAATTCACACAATTGTTGACTTCAAGAATGAATGAATGGTGTTCTACGTCATTTCTTGCCATATTACAGCACTATCATCTGCGGGGAACACCAGACCTGGGCTTGCTTCACACATTTTACCCACGTGGGGAAGCGAACCCGGGTCTTCAGCGCGACGATCGACACCGCTTAGACGACTGGGCCCCGACGATACAATGGTTTCATGTATATCAACATGCTTGTATAATGATGCTTATATATGCACATAGGAGGAAGTGCTTTCATAATCTTTTGGCATTGTAATACAGTTTCTCTCGCCATGACGAGTTACGCCACTATCATGATGCATATCAACATCACTCAACACATTGAATGCTTTCATTTTAGACTTCTTTAATGGAGCATAATTGATTTTATTTAAAAAATCGCTCAAATGTGGATAAGGGTAAATTGTGAAAACTGTCTCTGTAAAAACATAAAATCTATATTTGCTTGCACAAATATTAACTTGAGGGAAATATTCTTTGTGAGACGTAAATGTCGACTTATTTAAACAAAATCGTAATTCCAGTAAATTTGTATGTGCTTGATAGCCACTGGGGTGTATTGAACGGGCCTGGGTATCATGAACCTTTCATGCGACACGCTCAGAACTCTCAACAAAGACATTTGTGTATGTGGAGATGGATATTGCACAGAAAATCAGCGCATTGATTGTTGAAGTGCAGGTAACGGAGATGCAGGAAACTCAAACAGAGGCTAATATACGGGCAAACACGGGACAATGAGAAATTAACAGATATGCAAGCCTCAACCGACGCTAGAATGATGTCGGCACGAACGCCGAGCTCAGCGCTATTTCTGCTGCCCAAAGGAGTTTATGTCGCACCAGTTCCACTGTAGTGCGCACAATAATGTACAAATATTTTCAGATAACAAAACTGAATAAAGAATCAATTAGCCACTTTTCCAGGGAAATAAGTTTACATTTCAAGCAGTGTGAACGTAATTACCTTCATTGTAAATTGTTAGATGTATTCGGCGTGATTTAGAAGCTTGATTGGGAATTACTTTCATGCGTTAGATGGTCGACACAAACAGGTATTCGACATGTGTTGGTGTTGTTTTATGTGATCCATTTACATACAATACGTATGTTACCCTGTAGTAAAGGCGGGAGGGTACAATTAGTAGTGCTACACATATTAAAATGTTTGGCCTTATTAAATATTCTTCTGGTTCATACCGTTTTCTTTCTTCTGTGAAATAAACTATTGTCCAAAAGAAACGATACCAACTTATTTTCAAAATTGTTTTTTACTAAGTGAATTGTCTAGTATGAAAAAAAGCCAATTCGTATTGCACATCCCAAACACAGCATAGTCGATAAAAAATACCGGGAACACGTGATCACTTCCGGGAAAAAACGTAAATTTCGTGAAAGTGACATTTCCCTCTCTAGCATGTTCTGCACGTGCATAAAAACTGAATAAAACGGCTGATCAGACACGTTGATATCACAGCAACAAAAAGAACACAAGATATGCCACGTTTGACAGCCATCGAGAGAGAGAGAGCCGTTGGAATGGTCCAACAAGGAGCGTCACACGTCGACGTCGCCAGAAGGTTGGGCTGCGCACGCATCACTATCACCAGGTTGATGCAGCGGTTACGTCAGACAGGTCAGACGTCAGACAGGCCCAGGAGTGGAAGACCACGAGTAACCACGCCCCGTGAAGATCGTTACATCCGGGTATTACACCTGAGGAACCGCACCGTAACAGCGACGTCCACGGCGGCTACAGCACTGGGACACAGGATCAGTCGACAGACCGTCTACAGGAGACTACGGCAGTATGGTATCCGGCCACGTCATCCCTACCGCGGACCGCTCCTGACGCCTCGACACCGGAACAACAGACTGATCTGGGCCAGGCGAGTTCGACGTTGGCAACGGCGGGACTGGGCACGTGTTATGTTCTCTGATGAGAGCAGATTCCTCATCTTCAGAAACGATGGACGGCAGCTTGTATACCGACGATTTGGTGAACGTTTGGCGCCTAACTGTATCCAACAGGTCCGGCCGTTTTGAGGTGGAGGGTTAATGGTTTGGGGTGGCATATGTGGTGACGTCAAAACGATGCTTGTCGTAATTCGTGGAAACCTGAATGCACAGCGTTATCTTGATGACATCCTACGACCTGTTGTGGTGCCCTTTATTCAGCAACAGCCTCGTGGACTCCTTTTCCAACATGACAATGCAAGGCCACACACAGCAAGATTGACACAGAACTTCCTTGCCAACGCCAACGTACAGGTTTTGCCATGGCCCGCATGTTCACCGGACATGAATCCCATCGAGCACTTATGGGACCACCTCGATCGGCAAATCCGACGTCGCCGGTGCCTCCAGTCAACGTCCAGGACTTGGAACGATGTCTCCTCGAGGAATGGCAACGCATCACTCCCAACGTCATCAGACGTTTGACGTCATCAGTCCGTAGGCGTGTTCTGGCATGTATTGATGCTCACGGTGGACATACCCGCTACTGACATGACTTTGAGACGTGTGGTGTGACATTTCCCGTTGTTTCTGTGATCAGTGCTCTAACGAAATGTTCATTTTTCGACCCCACCCATCTTTAAAGGCTTGTCATATTGGTTGTACAGATTTTATTGAAATGAAATTTTTGTACAGATGTCAAAAGCATAACACCAATCCTAAACTTCTGCATTGTTTAGTTTTTCTTTTATGTCGTTGCAAACAGGTGGTATCGTTTCTTTTGGACACTAGTTTACTAATATCTGAGATTATTTCCTGTCACATTATATTTTTTACTCCGTCTTCACTTTTCAATAGGCAGGTACACGCACGAATAAGTGATACTATTATGTTATAAGTTATAGGATAACAATGTCAAATAGTTCGCCAATTTAATTTCGGATTTGATCCAATTAGACTTCTTTGGTCCAGTCTAATTTACATGGACACGTATATACTTTATATATAGAAATTTGTAATTGGTAACGCTACGGAAACAGTACACCCACAATCTCCTCTGGACACATTTATACGCAACTACCATACATGTCTCAACTGATACATCCATACATTCGAAAGACGTCGCATCATTGACTAATTCTTTTGACTTGAGAGAATTCCGGTGAGACAAAAAAAAATAGGTAAAATTATAAACCATCAAATAACTAAAAGCGACAAAAGCCTTTCATAAACAATACAACTTAACAGCCAAAGTATTATCTTCATCTCGAGTTAAAAAATTCAAAGCCGTTTTAAGAGCGAACATCAGCTATATGTTTATTTTCTTTTTAGTTTAAATCAAAGTTCAATTTCTGGTATCCCAAGCCGTGTTATTGCTGGAATATTGATAAATACAGTATAATATCTTACTCACTGAATCAAAATATTATTTTAAATGTCAGCATCTCCTTAACACGTATTTTCACTTTCATCCGTTCACACCTTTATACATCACCTATCAGCCTATTCCACAGCAGCTAAGCAATCACAATACTAAATGAGTAAAATCGATACTAAATTATACCGGAATTGGTTATTCACATCTTTTTGCGGAGGATAACGGTCGATGGTGTCGTTGTGTTGCAACAAACTTCAAATCACACATTGTCGTCGCGAGCTCGTTAGTTTGACCTCCTAATAATGAAATACAAACGTCTAGAGACCGCATACAAACAACTAAATATCGTTTGAAATTGTCGTTTGCAAGCTTGATTTCCAGTAATCATACTCGAGGTTTGGTCGATTATTAATGTTGCATAAGTGAAAATCAATCAGCATTTTTATTGATCGAGCAGCGTCTCTACAAGTAAGTTGCATGTGTCAATAACTCTCCTGGCAGAGTGAGGTCTTTTCCTCAAGTCAATAAAATGAACCCACTCATCCCACGGCTTAGTTAAACACTCAACACCGATATGTAACTCTGGAAAACTGTTTTCAAGGGGTTTACTCCCACATTCTGGAATGCTCAGATGGTTATCTTCACGAAATTAAAATGCTTTTAGTTGCATTGAAGACGTCTTAGCGAGTCAGCTTTGTCATCCAGCCACTATTTAAAAATCAGTCGATCGATGGGCTACATTTTCACAATGATGTGGATTAATTATTCACAAAGCCATTAAAGCTCCGCGTGGTTGTGAATTCATTCTTTGGCGTTACCCTGACAGGAAACTCACCTTGGCCTTAGCGTTGACGTTGACTCCTAGGTCAAGGAGACGTTCAGCAATTACAAGCTTGTTCTCTCGTACAGCAACCATAAGAGGGGTGACACCGGTTTCCTGGAACAGCAGACAGGATCATATAACAACTTAGGTATCACATATACCATACTACTCAATTTTTGATAGGGGTAGCCCTCGTGCAAGGATGGGCCGAACAAATGCATGTTATTTGGATTTTAGTGGTTTCCAGGTCACTGGAAGGTTACAGTATCTCGGTACCGCTGTCAGTTGGCGTGGTATACGTCTTGCATACAAAGCACAAGATGTCATCATATTAAACGATAGAAGGAAAATACATAAAGAAATAGGACATTCTTGAGTTAGAATTGAAGCGTGTCGTGATTGACAATCTTGTTCAATGCAAGATGTGTATTCAATCAATTCTTTTGACATGAAAAGCTACGCTATAATAGTAAGTGGGTAAGTGAGTGAGTAAGTGAATGTGGTTTTACGCCGCTTTTAGCAATATTCCAGCAATATCACGGAGGGTGACACCACAAATGGGCTTCACATATTGTACCCGTTTCGGGAATCGAACCCGGGTCTTGACGAGCGAACGCTTTAACCAAGAGGCTACCCGACCGCCCCACTACAATAGTGTTCAGTATTGGAGACGACAGATGGGATATTGACAACCTACAAAGTCAAAGTATAGCAGCATTTATCTTTGTCGGGGGCGGGTGGCCTTGTGGTTAAAGCGTTCGCTCGCCACGCCGAAGACCCGGGTTCGATTCCCGATATGGTTACAATGTGTGAAGGCCATGTCTGGTGTCCCCCGCCGTGATATTGCTGGAATATTGCTAAAAGCGGCGTGAAACCATACTCACTCACTCACTCACTCAGTGTATGTAATTATTGAATGTACATGTAATTGTTATATCTTTTAGATGAAGTAACAATATTTTGCTGCATGTTAAATACATCGTACACACTTGAAAATATGTAAATTCATTTCTTTCTATGTTTCGTATGCCATTGTCATTCAGAAACTATAATGAATCAATGCTATGTGTTTTTGAACAGTAGACATAATGTATGCCTATGCGGCTGTACCCAAATACAGATGATTTTACATGACAACCTTATAAACCTGTCTCTGCCAGTCTCTTCATACTCCTATCTCGGATTCGATATAAATGTACGGAGGGTGGTGGCGTTGTATGGTGGTAAATGCGCTCACTCCTCGCTTAAAAGACCGGGTTCGATTTTCCATAAGTGTGAAGCCACACTCACTGAAAAACATTTTTATGCCAGTCAATGTTGAAATGATGTATATCACTAGGATTACTGTGAAGTCCCCAGAGCACCGCCATGTGTGAAGGTCTAGATCACGCTCCATCCGATTTTACAGCAGCCATAATTTCGTCTGTCAGTGTCCGTTATAATTCTGTTCACTCAATTGTGATCAGAATTATTGTGTATTTGGTAATCTTGGGCAAAATAATATGAATAGGATTCTACAAGTACGGCGTCCTCATCAGCAACGCTCTTAACGTAGGTATTTGGAGAACGTTTCGTAACAACAACGTTCTGGAGAAAAGACAAAGGGACAGGAAGGGTCCTTGGGGTACACAGACTATAAGAACTCTTTGTACACAAGATGTCCATTACTGGGACAGGAGGCCATGGAATGTCAAGGTTTTCATTAATAAAAGCGTATTTAGTGAGACGGACTGCCAATATGGACCTGTAACCCCACGTATGATGGTCTATACTTTCAGCGCAAACATAAAACTCAAATAATAAATACAATCTATTTTTGCATTCCATAATACGTGGACAAATATATCTACCTGATATATGGTGTTGGTAAATACAACGGAGTGTCAATATTGGTTGTATTGACCGTTAGGTTCATATACACTTACACAACGTCAATACAAGTGGTCAGTGATGTGATACAGTCAAAAACAATGTAGCAATCAATTGTACGATGAAACCGTTCTGTCTCAAAGGTGAGGATGAGGATGCTCCTGTTTGTATTAATTATTATAGTACATGAACAGGAAATCTATATGGATATGCTTGACCGTTTCCTCAGGGATTAACAAAGGCGATTCTTGAATAGCGTTCATATGTCTATACCACCCCTATAGTCGATATTGGAACAAGCTTCCGGCACACAGGGAACAAGTTATCTATTCATGAAGTGACTATTTCTTGTAGATTAATAGGTCTATTAACGATTGATGTTGACAGATCTGACAAAGGTATAGGATGATGGCGAGAAATGTAAGGTCAATGATACAGTTGAATCAAACAAATCAAAATGAATAAGATAATAATATTTAATATCGCACGGGCCGTCGATTTGAAGTTGTTTGAAGTTATTTCAAATAGAGTTCATTAAGAAATCTGTTTACGCAATTGCTAGATTATTTACTTCCACCAGAAAGCACGTGTGTACTGAATTACAGTAAACTACGGTTATAACGAACTCAAAGGGACCACTAATTTTAGTTCGTTATAACCGTAGTTCGTTATAAGCATATATACAGCATACCTACAGCAAATAGTCGGGACTAAAAAGCAAGTTCGTTATATCCGTCAGTTCGTTATAAGCGTGTTCGTTATAACCGTAGTTTACTGTAGTTTGATTCAGTCCCGATTCATTATATACATTTGTTTGTTTTTCATTTCAATGAATCATAGAAGAGATTTAAATTAATAGCGTGTTCATAAGTATGAAAGTAAGAAGGAAAATACAGAAATGGTATTAACTGATGTTATTGAAATTCGATGTAAACTTCATAGAACAAACAATCACCTTATGTCACCGGAGGTCTTTGCAGCGATAAAAAGATCATTAATGTCAATTAACTACCTTCCTTATTTTTTCAAATGCGTTTCTAGTGAACAAATACCTCACGTGATCATGGTTAGCAGGAGCTTAGTCCGTTTAAATTGTAGTCTCTCAGCCTTTATCCAGCAGTAGTACCACATACCGTTCCATGGACTGTTAGGTCGTGGGGAGCCTAAGTTTCACACGTGTTCCATTTTGGTGATGCCACAAGGCAGAGTGTCATCAATTGTCAATTAATGCGTCAATTAGACGGTAATCTTTTGTCAGATTTAACCGCGCTAAATTTAATTCAGAACCGAACATACGAGTTCATATGATTATTTCAAAATAACTTCCGGCAATAATTGAGAGTTAAAAGCCACAGATTCCATTCCGAAATCAGAAGTCCATTGCGCGATTCCATATTATATCATGAGCATGTGCTTATGAATCACTATCAAATAGTGAACTCACGAACACATTGTTACAAATATTAACAAAAACCATAGAGGATTTCAAGTGTCTTTTGATATCATATATATCAACACGATTTGAGGACAATCATGTGTTCATGAATCACTATCAAATAGTGAAGGCGCCGCGATTCGCTGTGCAGAGTTGCGTCCCTTGGGCAAGCCAGAAACCTATGATTGTGGGTTCGAATCCCGGTTCGCCCCGATTTGTCAGGTTTGTCAGCACCATACCCGTGCTCGTGGGTTTCACCGAAGTGGTAAACGTCTGAGACCTGCATCACTTCGGGCTTTCCTCCCACATTAAGCTGACACGCCGTGATATAACTGGAATACTGTTAAAAGCGGCGTTAAACCCAACTCACTCAGTCAATAACGTAGTGAAGCAAGGGTTTGGGATATTTGCCAAAACAGAAAGGAGATACAATGTCTTGAATAGGAGAGACTGGTTCTACTTATGTATTAATTATGTGGCTCATTCAGCATGATGTGCCCGACATTCTACACACAATACACCTATTTTCAGGATTCCCAGGGAAGATATCTTAACAACATCGCCACCGACGCCAGTGTCAACCTACAACAGCATTGTAGGCTCCTGGGATGAACAGCCATTACTCTGACTTCTTTCTCCCTTTGTTCAACTGTTTATGTTATAAATATCTAATAACCCTTCCTAGAAGAAAACAATATTTATGAATGCGTGGATCTCTGTCAGATATGATGACCGACTAGTACCGGAACAATCTGTCTACACACAGGGTTCAGTGTTTCATACATAGAGTGAGTGAGTATGGTTTTACGCCGCTTTTAGCACTATTCCAGCAATAGCAGAGCGGGGGACACCAGAAATGGGCTCCATACGTTGTACCCATGTTGGGATTCGATCCCAGGTCTTCGGCGTGGCGAGCGAACTCTTTTATCACTAGGCTTCCCCTCCGCCCCTCTCGGAAACAAATCAATTACGTTTATGGCCTAAATGAACGCCCTTCCATACATAGAACCCCATCCACATCACTGCGGTATGTACGTATATATGGAACAGGCAGGCCGGTGGTTGATAGCATGAGCACCGCTCCACCCCGATAAGTACCTTTTCAAATGTCGTAAATACATGTATATTCTTCATATATAAGTTCACTCCATATTCTCGGGAATATTTTCCCTTATCTATAGCAGTCACGGTTTCCATACTGGTGGGGTCAGACACGACCCTTCAGAAATGCAGCATCAACATGTACCGATTATCTCTGGTACAATCACTGAATATCGGTTATTGATTGAATTAGTGAAGTTATAGGATATCTAGGTTAAACGACACACAATCAGCAAGGCATTACATCATTACAGATCCCCATTTCATGCAGCTCTGACAACAAACATGGAACTTGGAACTCTGTCCTGGAATCACCATTGGAAACTATTGATTGAACGAAAACTCGGGGATGTCTTTGACATGACAGATTGATGGTTTGTGTGGCCATGTGTCAGTGGGGATGTTCCATGTGACCCAAGACCACTGGCAGAGTAAACGCAGGTATGCTTTGTATCGGTTAAATCGGCTGACTCAATCAGAAGCATGTTATTGTGATTTGATACACGTTGGCCGGCCATCACTATAGGTCATGGCAGAACGGTCGTTTAACGTTGGTATAACACCTCTACGTCATATGGTTATCTTAAAGCCGAGTATGCCAGGCGCGGAGAAGACCTTTACGGCAATATGAAAACATTTGGTTCACTGAATTCAGAATAATAAAGTTTGCTGACGAACTGATAACTAGGTTTCAAAGAGCGTTTGACTGAACTGAACTACAAACGCCGCGATGTCTGCGAGAACTAGGTACGAGTATACGAGGAATTACGGACTGGCCCCAGTGAATTAATTATCAGAGTTCGAGTAGTTTATTAACGTATATATAAATATTCATATCTATACATCTATCTGTCTAGTTCTATTTAAATATCTATGTCTGTCTGTCTTTATTTCATACATATATAATTATGTACACCTAAATTTTCGATAGTATGTCACACATAAGTAAGGATAAGAATTTATGGATGAACAACTTCTTTATTTCAATTAGGTAGGTAGGTGTAGGTTCTAACACAGAGTGTGGTTGGCTAGTATATATACAAGTAGGAGGCAATGATTATACTGTAGAGTAGATATTGTTATACTGGAGTAGATTTCATCCATAAATTCTTATCCTTACTTAGTACTCCAAGTTCTAAATGCCTATCAAAGAGGTGAGGTGAGGTGAAATTGGGTTTAACGTCGCGTCCAAGATTATTGCACTTATATAGCGACGTGCATGCACGTGTGTGTGTGTGTGTGTGTGTGTGTGTGTGTGTGTGTGTGTGTGTGGCTGCTCTACCACTAGACCACGGAGGCGGTCCCTATCAAATACGTCTTGTCACACATGTCAGTGAGAATATATACATGGAAATTAAACAACAAACAACAATAACTGCCGGTGATCATCACAACAGAGCCCTCTGTTCACTATATACACGTGTGTATATGTGAGTGAGTGAGTCAGTTGGGTTTAACGCCGCTTTTAACAGAATTCCAGTTATATCACGGCGTGTCAACTTAATGTGGGAGGAAAGCCCGAAGTGATGCAGGTCTCAGACGTTAACTGCTTCGGTGAAACCCACGAGCACGAGTATGGTGCTGACAAACCTAGAAACAATCGGGGCGAACTGGGATTCGAACCCACAATCATAGGTTTCTGGCGTCGACGGAACTTTGCATAGGAAATCGCGGCGCCTTAGACGACTGGGCCACCCGTGCCCCCTGAAATATTCGAAAAATATTTGTTTCCTTGATCTCAAATGGAGACATTAGCTGTGGTTGAACGTCACATAAAAATATCTGTGACGTCTTGTACGATGGATGCCGTCGTGTTAAAATATTTGCGATAATGCGTTCATATGATGTCACGTTGCTATTGGCCTCTTCGCGAACAATGAAACAATTGGAACGAACTAGCCTACCAGGAAAAGTGAAAAGGGATCGCTCGTCACCCGAAGACCCGGGTTCGATTCCCCACATGGGAATAATGTGTGAAGTCCATTTCTGTTGTGATATTTCTAGAATATAGCTTAAAGCGGCGTAAAACAAGACTCACTCTCACCCACTTCTACTACTACTAAAAATAATAACAATATGCATATGTATAATGCGTCAAATCCACACCTTGATAATATTTCTGTGTATTTTGAACCTGAAATTACATGATGTAAACAGAAAATATTTATATCACAACCGTGAATCATTCATGATTCACAAAAATCGATATTACAACAAGAAAGTATCATTTTCATACAATTCTATATGTACTTTTCATTCTTTTGTTGTGACACAGTTGAAACTAAAACGGATTGATTCCTTATTGTAAATAGTCCCACCATATTAAGAGTCAAGTTTAAGTCTATCGAACACTTACCAAACAGAATAATTAACAAAGCAAATATGCATTGTATCCGAATGTATTTACGATTCAGCGAGGCTTTGAAGTTTCCGTGCCAACTATAAGGGGAACAATATTGTGATTGTGCCAGAGGCGGTGGATATGTGCTGCATAAACATGTGATGATGGACACCTAGTGATTGAATTACGATCTGATCTAATACATAAACAACCATGCTATCAATCTATTGTTGGTCGCATTTGTTTATATTTTTAGTTGAATGGTAGTTTATCTGACACGTAGTTCATGTAGGATACGTAGACATGCGCCAATGTTGCACTCGTCATACGATCCGGAGTTAGAATAGGTCTTTAGCAACCGATGCTTGTCTCCCCGTCAAGATCCGGGTTAGAATATGTCTTCAACAACCATTGCTTGTCTCCCCGTGTAGATCCGGGTCAGAATAGGTATTCAGCAACCCATGTTTGCCGTAAGAGGCGACTAACGGATTTGGGTGGTCAGGCTGACTTGGTTGATGCATGTCATCGTATCCCGGGGGTCACGGGTGGCCCAGTCGTCTAAGGCGCCGCTTTTAAAAGAATTCCAGTTGTATCGCGGCGTGTCAGCTTAATGTGGGAAGAAAGCCAAAGTAATGCAGGTCTCGGACGTTTACTACTTCGGTGAAACCAATGAACATGGGTATGGTGCTGACAAACCTAGAAACATAATCGGGGCGAACCGGGATTCGAAACCGCAATCATAGGTTTCTGACGTGCCCAGGGGACACAACTCTGCACAGCGAATCGCGGCGCCTTAGACGACTGGGCGACCCGTGCCCCCATAATTACCTGAACATTACCAGGTCTGGGTAACGTTCAATAACAGCTAACGGAGATCAAGGTGGGGCAGGGAGACAGTGAGAATCACGTCAATTGACATCCCGCGAACCAGTCATGATTATTCACTGACGTTTGTTAAACAATTTGAAAAGGCTTTCCGACTCCAACGTTTGTTTTGATCTTTCGAGGTTAGCTGCTCGTCGTGATAATATCGAGCAATAATTCAAACTGTTGTTGTCTGCTGGTTGTTTATCGGTCTCGTGATAATTCATGCTTGGCTGGTTTGTGAATCCATCATCACAACAGGCGGAATGCACTTTGCTAATGTTCACGTCAAAACAACACATCGTCATACTCTAGATCAGGCCAACACTGAGCCCGGGACCACCCGTATTCTCATCCATTCACCATGTAACGGGTTCATTAAAACAGAAGGGTGGTATGCGACAAAAATAAAATATTCAGACTTTCCAAATGACATGATGAGCGAGTGAAATAGTTGTGTTTAATGCCATTTACCACTTTGGCGACACCCACGAGCATGGGTATGGGGCTGATAAACCTAGAAACATAAACCCGGATTCGAACCCACAGTCATTCGTTTCTGGCGTGCCAAAGGGACGCAACTCTGCACAACGAACTGGGGCGCCGCCTTAGATAACTGGAACACCCGGTTTCTCTGCCATAATGAGGGTCTGTTAACCCAGATATACCGGGTGTGGCAAGCCGCTAAAAGCGTAGCCTGAGATAATATAAATAAACTCTGAGATAGCATCATGAACCATGCTTACAAACGCATAAAAATATCTACAGATAGTATCCCACAAATTCCCCAAATAACACTTGTGCATGCATTGACGCAGCACGTTAACATACCTTGAGATAGTACCTTACCGTATTCTGAGTACCCTAAGATGCGACCTTAATATATCCTAAGAGAGCACGTCAACATACCTGGAGATAGCACCATAACATACAATAAGAGAGCACATTAACATACACTAAGACAGCATGTTAACATACGCTAATAGAACACTTTACCTTATCCGAGATAACAACTTAATAAACAATAAAATAACACCTTACCTTATCCGAGATAGCACCTTAACATTCAGCACATCAACATACCCTATCATATCATCAGGAACATAGCCTGTGCTAGCTGAACGAGCCATCAGCATGAGATACCTATAAACGTAGCACCTCAACGTCAACAGAGATGTCACCTTAACACACACTAAGATAGCAACGCATAAATATACCCTGATGCGACACAAACATGTCCTGATATACGCATAAACATACTCCAGGACACGCACTCTCCGAAATTAATGGAGGAAATAAAGATCATTCATAAATATACCCTGAGATACTCACAAACATACCCTGAGAAACACATAAACATACCCTAGGATACACATAAACATCCCCTGAGAAACACATAAACATACCCTGATATACACATAAACATTCCCCAAGATACACATAAACATACTCAGAGATACACACAAACATTCCCTGAGATACACACAAACGTACCCTGAGATACACATAAACAATCCGTGGGATAAACATAAACATTCCCAGAGATACACATAAACATACCCTGAGATACACATAAACATACCCTGAGATATACATAAACATCCCCCGAGATACACATAAACATACCCCGAGATACACATAAACATTCCCTGAGATACACACGAACATACCCTGAGATACACATAAACAATCCGTGGGATAAACATAAACATTCCCAGAGATACACATAAACATACCCTGAGATACACATAAACAACCCCCGAGATACACATAAACATACCCCGAGATACACACAAACATTCCCTGAGATACACACAAACGTACCCTGAGATACACATAAACATACCCTGAGATACACATAAACATATGATGCGATAGCATCATGAACATACCTTGCTATTGTATCACAAGCTTCCCTGAGACAACAGCTTACATACTTCAGAATGTGTTCCAAAGGTATTGTCCCCTCGCAAACAAAGTTTGGGGTCGAACAGCCTGGAGTAGGCACCAGGGAGCGGACAAACAACCATCATTGATCCCAGGTGGATTTGCTGACTGCCCGAGGGTCTCGTCGGACCGAGATGAGAGTACTAGTCACCTGGTGTCTATTGGTACATGTAGGGCAAGTACCTACATACCAACACTACAGATAGATGCTGCATTTAAACACATTCTTATGTTATTGAATTGCTCAAGAAAGAACTAGTACGGCAGTAAGAATGTTCATCTGTAATAAGTGCCTTGGTCTAAGACTAAAGCACGGAATCCCGGATGGATCTTTTGTTTTTTTAACTCTTTTAGTATACCAGTTCAGAGAAGAATATAGGTGATTTACATTAAACATTATTTTAAATTTTAACGTAAATGTTAACTTGACTATTAACCTAAAATATACGTTACGAGTCATTATTTTCTCGTCTCTAATTTGTCAACGTTTAACCTTATACTTTAATTTGGTGTAAATTTCAATTAGTAAATTGCTTTAGCAATTTGAAACACACAAGTAACTGTTTAAAATGTTTAGTGTTTTTACGTAAACACTCTTGGCATGGTACTTTTGAGAGGATTGTAAGTATATTCAATGTTATCCCATCAGAGGTCAACGAGACAAGTTGATGTTTAGTTATAAATTTATTGACAACCTTATATATTTCATAAATGTGTTGATAACAGAGACACAATCTTTTCCATAATCATAAGAACGCTCCACTAAATGCAGAGCCCATTGTACAACTGCGACTACATCGTGAGCATGTGTTTATGGTTGTTTGTTTGTTGTTTTATGCCGCACTCAGCACTATTCCAGCTATGTGACGGCAGTCTGTAAATTACCGAGACTGGACCAGACAATCCAGTGATTGATTTCGTGAGTATCGACCTTCGCAATTGGGATACGATGACATGCATCAAGCAAGTCATTGAGCCTGACCATCTGATCCCGTAAGTCGCCTCTTAATACAAGAATGGGTTGCTGAAGATCTATTCTCTACCCGGATCTTCACGGGTTGCATATGTTTATGAATCACTATCAAACAGTGGACTAATGAACCCATAGGTATTATCACATAAGCAAATACGTGGATAATCTCAGCTGAGTGTCTTTTCATATAAATATGTCAACACGAGAAGATAAAAGTTAAAAACTCCGAGGCTTGCCGAGAAAGTTTTACTTTAAGAATTGACGTTCACTTTGTGTGAGTTCATTGGAGTATGAACCTTCATATAGTGAGGGCCAAACTGTATGAACGTCGGAGCTTGTGAAAGTCTATTCTTATAATTTTTTATCACAATTTCTTACCTCAAAGGATGTAGGCCAAGATCTAAACACAATTATATTTAGTACGTGTGACTTCATGTTTACACTGACAGTCAAACAACAACCAGCTATATCGCGGAATAAAATAGTTCCCCAAAAAGAGAGGTGACATGAGCGTATTGAGGAAGAACTTGCTCTTCAGAAACATCTTACGCAACACATGTGTTCATATAATATCCCCATTAGATGAGAAAGGTCTGTAATGAACTACCTCAGTAAGTCAGTCACAATGACAGCGCGTCGTAACACATTTACATCAAGTACACGACGTCAAAATGGCCGACACGATTAACGTGACAGGAGGATTTCCGAAGTTCTTAATGAACCTGTGGCGGTTACATGTGTTAGTCATCATTGATCAACTGACCGATTGTTGAAAGGTGATTAAAGATGCGTCAAACAGACACCAAGGTAAATTCGTAGATTCGTAGATGGAGACGGTCACTGTCAGCCTAGACACAGATCGAGTCGATACTGACGATAGTTTGGATGTGCATTTTTGCGTTTGTTCATTAGGATGGGCCGTAGCAAGGAAATTCGTGAACAATCATGCAGTCAAGCTCTCTTACGTTTCTCAATGTATGCTGAAATGCTGAGACCACGATTAAAGGTTCTAAATGATCAGAAATAATGCATATGTATGTTTTCGTGCCAGGGAATTCCCAGGGGTTTTCCAAGAAATGTGGAAGTAGTCCATCAGTGTTTACGTCATTTCAAGAACACGGTCTCGTAAAAAAAAGGGTAAAAAAACCGTCAAATTGTGTCGTTCATACACTTATGAACGCCAATTTCGCGGTCATGTGACCGACCTCTCGTCCAATGGAAAAGCCGTATATCGTGTAAACGTCAAATTAAAAAAATATTTTTTATGGACTATTGTTGTGTTTGATATCAAAAGACACGAGGGTGAGAATCTGTTGATTATCCAAAATCATTCTTCCAACTTTTTCAGTTTATAGGCACTGATAATCAGTGCCTTGAGTGTAAAATACAGAGATAACTAGCTTCAATTGCAAAAATAGGTGACGCCATTTGATTGTGACGTCATGGTTACCGATGGCGTCACAACGGTCTGCGAAACATCGTGATACAATTTCATCGTAGCGATATCTCCCAGGAAGCAATAAGTGTTACACTAAACTGTGAGTGACTATTGTCGGACTGTCAAAAACGGAAAAACACGGACTTCTGAATACAAGTCAATCAATAATATTCTCAACACGTAGCGGACCGCCTCCGTGGTCTAGTGGTAGAGCGTCCGCCCGGAGAGCGGAAGGTCCGGGGTTTGATCCCCGGCCGCGTCATACCAAAAGACGTTAAAAGATGGTACTTGTTGTTACCCTGTCTGGCGCTCGGCATTAAGGGGCTAAAACAAGGACTGGTCGGCTCCGAGTCAGTAAACTGTGTCTGAGTCGGGTATTCATGTTAAACTGCGGCATGGTATCTCAGTGAGCTAGCACTATAACTCGGCATCAGTCCGGACTAGTACAAGCAGCCACACAAACACACACACGTACATGCACGTCGCTATATAAGTGCAATAATCTTGGACGCGACTTTAAACCCCATTTCACCACCACCACCATAACTCAACACGTAACCTCAGTTTTACAGTAGCTGCATGATTTCACCCCCACTTCAATTCAATAACTTTTCATGGATTAATACAGTGAGCATTCATGGGGTTTGTTCAATAATTTCCGGGAGTACAAATGTTGAACAGTATTTCATATATATCACTGTCAGTTTAATGAGGGAGTAAATAACTAAGCGATGCGCCCAATGAATCTGTTTCGTCGGATAATCAAGACTGGTTATTCTCTGGCGCTGAAGCTATATATTTAAACACTTTGGATAAACCCACGGGTACGGGTGTGGACCTCACAAACAAAGTATCATTATCATTGCGATTTTGAAATGCGATCCTACGACTAGCGGATCCTGGCACACCCCAGGGGTACAACTCTGCATAAAGAATTGCGGAGCAATGCCAATTTGGCCACATGCAGACAGTTAAGAAAATACAAGAAAGGATGGATAAACCTCAATATCCAGTAAAGTCCAAGTTAATATGTGTTTATGTTCATGATTAACATTATGTAATAAATCGACAACACGTTCATTCTCGATAACCAACCATTTGACTTGTTAAGAACCTATGATTGTGGGTTCGAATCCCAGTTCGCTTCGATTATGTTTCTAGGTTTGTCAGCACGGTACCCGTCCTCGTGGGCTTCACGAAGGTGATAAACGTCTAAGACCTACATAACTTCGGGCTTTCCTTCCACATTTAGCTGACATGTCGTTATATAACTGAAATACTGTTCAAAGCGGCGTTAAACCCAACTCACTCACTCACTCATTCTTTAAGTACAAATTCGAATGAGAACAGAGTATGACCTTTATATGTGCCGGATGTTTCTCTCACAGTGGTGTTGACGTTAAATACCATGCAGTCCATATCATGAAGTCGTATCGTGTTTCCCCGGTCTAGGGGTCGCGCCCAAGGTAGTGTTATCACTAAAATGCACCCGCTGTCCCCAAGGGGTCAGGTTTGCATGGTAACTAAAGAATGATCAACAAGAGGGGGTGTTTTAAAAGTTCCAGGTCAGTCGCGAACAAACATAACTGCCACCCGACGGATATAAGAAATCGCGTCAATATTTTACTGTGGAGAAACGAGCGACACTGGTTTGCTTTGTATTACGGTTTTGAAACTGAAATGCGAAATACGGATTGAGTTACACTTTCTCAATGTCGGTAATAAATCTTATATCTAATTCCTCATTTGTTCTGAGGGGCAACAATATCACGTCATTAACATGACGTTCTCATGTGTGTGTTCTCATCGTAAGATGAACAATTTCGTTTTTTCTTAAGATTAAGTAAGGATAAGATATATGGATGAACAACTTCTTTATTACAGTTAGGAGCTACGTTTCGGTGTAGGTTCTAACACCGTTATCAAGCAGCCTATACCGAAATGGCTCTTCCAATTGTAATAAAGAAGTTGTTCATACATATATCTTATCCTTACTTAGTACTCCAACTTCTAAATGTCTTTCAAAGAAGTTTTCTTATGATTATTCTAAATTATTCTGCTTTCAAAAACATTGATTGTGAAAGCATACCTTGCCGTTCTGACACAACGTCTATATCTAGTTCAGATACAGCCCGCTTGGGGAGGGTTTAAGTAACGCGGAAACTTTGAACCCTGGAAACAACACAATCCTCATTTCCGCTATCCATCCCTTTCATTGTGGAAAACATTATATAGTATAGCCATAAAGTATATAGCAATTACCATGTACTTAAACCAACGTCATCCCCTCATTGTAAGGAATTCATAATAAATATGTATTTTGGTTCAACACACACAGCTGTCTTCGAGAGTATGTATGGCATTTGCTTCAGTTGATAGTATAAGGCAGCACACGAGTCCTATCAAACACTGTCTTCTTTCATTCCAAATTAGTTCTGTCCTTGTGGTATACAAAGATTCTGTTGAATTTGGGCAATCTGTTTTCTGATGTTTTGTGTGCTAAATAACAACGTTCTTGATGTAATGAACCAGTAAGTGATAAGACATTCTTTGGTCGAGTGGTTGATGTGTTTTCAGTAAACATAAACACCACTTGTAGTTATTATCAGACACTCACGTCCTGCCCCGTCTAACTGACGCTTCATTAATTTGTTTCCGGTATGGCTTATACAACCAATCAAAGGTCGATGGACTAAAGCGTGACAGTCTCCAAATTGGTTATATGCAAGTAGAAATTCTAGTTTTGTCTACTAGTCACGTTGTAGACATTGTTATGGGTGTGATTTTATTTAACGATATTGTCGTTGCAATTTCTTCTGTCTGAATGGAGCATCATCCTTAATTATAACTATTACTATTATCAAATGCGACTTTTGGCCTTAGGACTATCAATAAATTTTGATTATTTAAAAAATACAACCAAACGAACTTTTTTCTATATTAAGATGATTTAACAACGCTAAAAAACTTCATATGAATATATACATTCTTATGGTATATACATAAAATGAGGGGTTTAATAAGAATTGAAACGCCTTGATTGATCGGAAGTCAAATTAATGATAAGGCATTGATATCAAGTTCAGTGAGCACATCATAGCTCAGCAGTCTCACTATGTTTCAACCTTTATTTTCATATTGTTATAAGTTTAAATGGTTTAAAATGTATATACTTAATGTTGAGCTGGTTTGGGGAGAATGACAGCATGCTTAGAAACTGTAAGAATGTTTGGTGACGTTTACCTCATCCGTAGCCAACAGCTGTGGGTTGGCCTTGTCCATATTTCTTAACGACTGTTCCAGTATCATCCATTCGCCTCTGTTACACAACCCGAGCAGACGATCAGAACTACCGGAAGTCGTCTGTTGGTAGACCCCCCCTGAACTGAGGGACGCCGTGTCGGACCCCGACTCTGACCCCTTGCTCGAAGTCCCACTTCCGATCCCACTGGAAGTGGCGCTGGTTCGTCCGGCATTGTCCGTTTTAGGGTCTGCCTCCCTAATTTTGTAATCATGGTTGTTCATGGTGGATTCCTGACATCAAACGCTGGCCCCCTCATCACTGATCATCGTCAACATCTACACACACACTTTCCACAGAGACGTTGACATTGCTTCAAGTCGTCCAAGACTTGAAAGAAGTCGTTAGGATAAACTCAACGGTCTTCACCAAACAAATCGACAACCAAATCCCTTTGGGGATTCAACGAGTACCGTTCCACTCCGGAAAGAAGGGATTGGAATTTCAAACAGTTTTGGATTTCAACGAATTACTCCCTTTCTGTCACACAAGGATTATTCCTCTTCATCAGCAAGCAATTAACTAATCCTACCACTTTTCTTCAGCCTTTCTGATTTGGTCACATGTGACAATAGATCTGTCATAGAACCAACAGCACCATGGAAACACCAGGCGAATTCCTCTACTGATGGATGACGGACAGGTCCACTTTATCAGAGGGGACAAGCAGTATATCTGTTCAAATACCCGACTATCCGAACAAATACCCGCACCCGTCTTGTACGTGCAGTAAGCCGTACGCGTAATGTAGCAACGCTTCACGCCTGTTTATCATAGGATAAGGAAATAATTCAAATCCGACGGCAGGAATTATTGAGCGGTTCCCTCCTGCGCTGAAGTCGATTGTCCCGCAGTAAATAACACCACAGTCTTCGTCAGTAGCTAAGAGGCCTCGTATCCTGTACTGGCGGTTCCAATAACGAGATTGGAAGATGATCGAATAATTGGAAAATTACGCTGTAACTATCGCGTCGTTTTACCGTTTAACTGCGAATATAGTTAGTGAAAATTACACCACTCTTCCTTCGTATAATCGTTTTCAACTATTTACCCGTATCTTGCCGCAAATGTTGTTTCTCGTCATAAATACACCCACTGAAAGTAATTGGCACAGGTTCACATCCCACTTGTCAACGAGAAGTCGATTATCGATTAGGCTTGCTATTGATACTGCAGATTTCCATTCCTTAGACCACACTCTACCCAGGCTCCTCTGGTCAACACACAACGTGAAAAGGGATGGCTAGATTTGTTACGAATAACGTATGAGTATTTACAAAACGTCGTGCCTCCTCGTGTTTGCAAACGTACGTAGACCGTGACGGTTTTGCGCTTCAGTGCGCCATTCCTGCATCGTGTTATTCTGGCCCGTGACATTGCAATCATAAACAATTATAAAATTATATCATCGATCAATGTGCTTTATAACTCGCAGTGGCCAATAGACATAAGACTTAAATGATGTCACGTGACTCAATCAATGACAACAAAGGGGAGTAAGGAATCGCAACTTTGTTTCCGAAATCAGTCGATAAAGCAGGCGATAATATAAATTTCATTCCTGGATGACTCTGCATTAAAGATTAATACCCACCGTTGGTGAGAAAGCTTTGTGCTGTAGGCAACGGAAGATGCCCATTCTGTTAATGTATTATTGTTGATTAACGTACGTTTGCAACCGCAACTAATTAACTATTTCGAGGTTACAATGTACACAGACACGTTTGCGATGGGTTTTTATTAAATATTAATTCATGGTTATAATTTGCGTCCAGTGAGACTATAGAATGTTGATGGGATGGTAATTCGCAGTAATGGATGCATGTTCTGGGCGATGAAAGGGCGTAGTAATACATGTCGTTGAATGAGCAATTTATTTTTGTTATTTTGATGATTAATGTTAAGGCGCGTTGCTGGTTGGAATTAAAAGCACAATCAGGTGTAAGCGAGATATTACAAATAAACTTGATGGAGGAAGTGACGACGCTCTTGGCATCCTGTTGGGGCTCATTTCTGGGAGTGTTTTTGTGCGCTCAGCGTATGGCTTTAGTGGTGCTGTCATGCTAGGTTCTTATTGATATGTCATAAAATGAACAATGGGGTATTAACAAAGAGAAATCTGGCTATTTGCAGGACTGTTACTCGGAGGAGAAAAGAGTTTACACTTGGGAGAAAAAAAAAATGAAATCCTTTGAAAGTGTTATGTGCATTGCTTTGAGTCAGAGCGCAGCTGGCCATGTATCGGGTGAAAAAATGAGTTGCACTGGATGTCTGACATCGTTTTCTTTTTAGTAGCTCTGATTCTGTGGGTGTGGTGTGTAGGGTGTTCGTGTTTAGTGTTGTGCGCTCGGGTGTGTGTGTTGTATGTGTGTGATGTATGTGAGTGTTTGTGTTGTATTTGTGGTTGTGTATGTGGTGTGTATATATGGTTCATGGCGGTGGTGGTAGTGGTGTGTGTGTGTGTGTGTGTGTGTGTGTGTGGTTATTGGTGAATGTGTGGGTAGTTTTTTTTGTGTGTGGTTCGTAGTATGTGTGTGCTTGTGTGGTTCGTGGTGTGTGTGTGTGTCCCCATGTGTGGTCCGTGGTGTGTGTATGTGTGTTTCGTGGTCTGTGTGTGTGCGTGTATGGTTCGTGGTGTGTGTGTGTTTCGTGGTGTGTGTGTTCATGTATGGTTCGAAATGTGTGTGTGTCTGCGGGTGGTTCGTAGTGTGTGTGTGGTTCGTAGTAGGTTTGTGTGTGTGTGAAGTTCGTGGTGTGAATGTGTGGTTCGTGGTGGTGGTGTGTGTTTGTATTTGTGTTGTGTGTGTGGGGTGGTGGGGGGTGGGGGGTGGGGGGATGGGGTGGGGGGGGTGGGGGGTTTGAGAGTTCGTTGTGAATGTGTGGGTAGTTCGTGGTGTGTGTGTGTTTGTGTGGGTCTCTGTGTGTGGTTCGTGGTGAGTATGTGTGGTTCGTGGTGTGTGTGTACCTTTTTTGTTTCACTTTGTGTGTGCGTGTATGGTTCTCGGTATATTTGTGTGCGTTTCGTGGTGTGTGTGTTCGTGTATGGTTCGTGGTGTGTGTGTTTAGTTTGTGGCGTGTGTTTGGTTCATGGTGTGTGTGTGGTTGGTGGTGTGTGTGTTTCGTGGTGTGAACGCGTGTATGGTTCGTGGTGTATGTGTATAGTTTGTGGTGTGTGTGAGTGGTTCGTTGTGTGTGTGCGTGTGCGGTTCGTGGTGTGTGTGTGTGTGTGTGTGTGCGGTTCGTGGTGTGTGTGTGTGCGTGTGTGTGTGTGTGTGTGTGTGTGTGTGTGTGTGTGTGTGTGTGTGTGTGTGTGTGTGGTTCGTGGTGTGTGTGTGTGTGTGTGTGTGTGTGTGTGTGTGTGTGTGTGTGTGTGTGTGTGTGTGTGTGTGTGAGATTCGTGGTGTGTATGGTTTTGTGTGGTGTATCGTTTTGTGTGTGTGTGTGTGGTTCGTGGTGTGTGTGTAGTTCGTGGTTCGTAGTGTGTATGTGTGTTTCGTGGGGCGTGTTTGCGTATGTGGTTCATGGTGTGTGTACGTATGTGGTTCATGGTGTGTGTGCTTGTAGGGTTCGTGGTGTGTGTGCGTGTATGGTTCGTGGTGTGTGTGCGTGTAGGGTTCGTGGTGTGTGTGTGTGTCTGTGTGTGATTCGTGGTGTGTATGGTTTTGTGTGGTGTATCGTTTTGTGTGTTTGTGTGTAGTTCGTGGTGTGTGTGTAGTTCGTGGTTCGTAGTGTGTATGTGTTTCTCGTGGGGCGTGTGTGCGTATGTGGTTCATTGTGTGTGTGCGTATGTGGTTCATGGTGTGTGTGCGTGTAGGGTTCGTGGTGTGTGGGCGTGTATGGTTCGTGGTGTGTGTGTGTATAGTTTGTGGTGTGTGTGAGTTGTTCGTTGTGTGTGTGCGTGTGCGGTTCGTGGTGTGTGTGTGTGTCTGTGTGTGATTCGTGGTGTGTATGGTTTTGTGTGGTGTATCGTTTTGTGTGTGTGTGTGGTTCGTGGTGTGTGTGTAGTTCGTGGTTCGTAGTGTGTATGTGAGTTTCGTGGAGCGTGTGTGCGTATGTGGTTCATGGTGTGTGCGTATGTGATTCATGGTGTGTGTGCGTGTAGGGTTCGTGGTGTGTGGGCGTGTAGGGTTCATGGTGTGTGTGCGTATGTGGTTACGTGCGTGTGCGTGTAGGGTTCATGGTGTGTGTGTGCGTGTAGGGTTCATGGTGTGTGTGCGTGTAGGGTTCGTGGTGGGTGTGCGTGTAGGGTTCGTGGCGTGTGTGCGTGTAGGGTTCATGGTGTGTGTGCGTGTAGGGTTCGTGGTGTGTGTGCGTGTAGGGTTCATGGTGTGTGTGCGTGTAGGGTTCGTGGTGTGTGTGCGTGTAGGGTTCGTGGTGTGTGCGTGTAGGGTTCGTGGTGTGTGTGCGTGTAGGGTTCATGGTGTGTGTGCGTGTAGGGTTCATGGTGTGTGTGCGTGTAGGGTTCATGGTGTGTGAGCGTGTAGGGTTCATGGTGTGTGTGCGTGTAGGGTTCGTGGTGTGTGAGCGTGTAGGGTTCATGGTGTGTGTGCGTGTAGGGTTCATGGTGTGTGTGGGTGTAGGGTTCATGGTGTGTGTGCGTGTAGGGTTCATGGTGTGTGTGGGTGTAGGGTTCATGGTGTGTGAGCGTGTAGGGTTCGTGGTGTGTGTGCGTGTAGGGTTCATGGTGTGTGTGCGTGTAGGGTTCGTGGTGTGTGTGCGTGTAGGGTTCATGGTGTGTGTGCGTGTAGGGTTCGTGGTGTGTGTGCGTGTGCGTGTGCGTGTTGGGTTCATGGTGTGTGTGCGTGTAGGGTTCATGGTGTGTGTGCGTGTAGGGTTCATGGTGTGTGTGGGTGTAGGGTTCATGGTGTGTGTGCGTGTAGGGTTCGTGGTGTGTGTGCGTGTAGGGTTGGTGGTGTGTGTTCCTGTGTATGATTTTGTGTGGTGTGTATCACTCTTTAACCTGTAATCTGGCAAAGCCTTTAAGGAAGATACGACCCCCAAACATAAGAAGAAGAACTTAAGATCATACCAATCATGTTCGAGTGGAAGAACTATTTGTCAGCACAGTGTGCGTTATTATACAAGTAAACCTATCAGGATCTACCACGTTTACCGTAGACGGTTACTGTGTTGAACCAAGTAAGCAAGTAACATTGCCGGGGACAATCTGTGATCTCTGGCAACCATCACTATGACGGTTGTTATAGCCCTTGTGTAATAGAGTTCTGTCCTGGAACACACGACCAGAGGGTCTTGGTAGGGGAGCACCTCACCAGAAACACCCGACTTGTGATCAGGTGTATGCATGAAGATTCAGAGTGACAACAAGACTGTATGACAAGGGTATGGCTTCAATCTAGTATGCTTCCCCTTTATGTCGAGCAATATTCCAGCAGTACATACCTTCGGTGTCTACGTTAGATTATTTCGGGAGTTCGATTAAGCTTAGTTTTTTTTACGAATAATTCAAAGACCTGCTAAAAAGTTGTTGGATCAAGGTTACAAGATGCAAAGAATCGGTAGACCTTCGAGGCAGCGGTGAACAAAATGATGTCCGATGCAATTCCCTATTTCGACTTGTACCATGTGTTTCTTCGGAAGAACAGTTGACTTGCCTTTGTATGTGTTTGTGACGGGTGCCGTCGATTGGGGCAGATTAAGGTCACCTCGATGCGAATACCTGGTATCATCTCTATTAGATAGTGATTTATAACATATCACTTTTAAGGTCGCGTTCAAGATTATTGCACTTATCGACGCCCATAAACGTGTGTGCGTGCGTGCGTGCGTGCGTGTGTGTGTGTGTGTGTGTGTGTGTGTGTGTGTGTGTGCGTGCGCGCTCCCTTCCACTCAACTACGGAGGCGGTCGTTACAACAGGGCGGCGCTCAGTACGTTGTCATAAGTCTCCTGGGTGAAGTGAAACCCACACAAGGTCGCATTGCATTCGGTATAACTAGAGGTAATTAGGTATTACAAGACAACACCAAGCGTGGGATGCATGCATTACACCACTTTAGGAAGCAAACCCGGATCATGCGTGGCGAACGAACGCTTTACCACTAGACTACCCCGCCGGCAATTAAAGCTTCAAACTCCGTGTCATGATAGATCATTAAACTCGTCACTCAGAACTATTCTATCGACACTCAAATCAAGAGAGGTTCAGTGGATGATACCGGCGCATTGTCCCAGCTATCACGGCAACCTGTAAAACAATCGAATCTAGACCCGACCAGTGGTTGATATTATGAACACCGTCCTACGACGAGTACAATGAGAAGCAACCAACCAAACCATCGAAACTGACCACCCGATTCTATTTAATCAGAAGTCAATACAACAAACAACAGATAACTGTGGACTTATTCTACCCTGGTCCCGTGGTCTTAAAATACTGATGGTATTGAAATGTTGTGAGTGAATAATTTATATATCATTAATACAGGACTTTGATGTCATGCAACGCTGGGTGATATTTCCGACTGTCACAGCAGGCGTTTAGCCTCGGTATAGTGAGAACCCTACGGAGAACGTGACAACACAATGGCTGCTCCCAGAGGACAGTCCTCGTCATCAATGTTTCACGCCACCACAAAGTAAACTCTTAACATGTATCTCTTTGCCGCCAGAAACTGCCAGGTTACAGTAACAACAGCGACGTTAATGGGTGAATTAAACTTTAATATTCACGCCGAGAAACGTGATGATATCAGTGCATGAACGCTGGTCTATAACTTGAACGGATGTATTCATTTTTTATATAGTTCTACGACAATGCAATCATTATATTCATTGTAAATGTTAATATGATACGTCCATTGACAACATAATCAGTTTATTAATTTTAAATGTTATACGTTAAGTGACAATATATTAGTTTTTTTGTATAAAGTGATGTGTCGGAAAATACAAAATCGATATTTTTAATGATATAAGGCTTAAGGCCGGAACGACCTTGAACGAATGTGTATTGTCTTTTTTTCAGACCATGCACACTGGGCTTATAAACAATGCATACAAAGTTTCCTTTTCCTTGTCAAATAAAGTCTTCTGATATGTTCTCGTGACCTGACATTATGCCGGCTGTGTTAGCCCAGAGGATGAGGCATTGTTCTTTGAAAAGTGATCGAAATATCCTCTATATACTTATTTTCTTTCCAAAGGATTGTATTGTTATCATTTATCATAAATATAAGCGGGCGTTTGATCAAGCATATATCATAGATCATAAATATATCTGCCTTCAAGCAGGTGCTTGATCAAGCATATATTATTAAAAATATAATTACTGATTAATATATCTGCCTGTAAGCAGTTGTTTGATCAAACATATAGCAAAGATCATAAATATATCTGCCTGTATGCAGGTGTTTGATCAAACATATTGTAGATCGTTAATATGTCTGAATGTATATTGGTGTTTGATCAAGCATATATCGTAAATAATAAATATATCTGCCTTCAAGCGGGTGCTTGATCAAGCATATATTGTAGATAATAAATGTATCTGCTGTAAGCAGGTGTTTGGTGAAGCTAAGTGTAGATCATAGATATATCTGCTGTATGCGGGTGCTTGGTCAAGCATATATTATAGATAATAAATATATCTCTCTGTAAGCGGGTGTTTGGTCAAACATCTATTATAGATCAAATATAAACCTGTTGTAAGCAGGTGCTTGATCAAGCATATATTATAGATAATAAATATACCTGCTGTAAGCAGGTGCTTGATCAATCATATATTATAGATCATAAATATACCTGCTGTAAGCAGGTGCTGGATCAAGCTTATATTATAGATGATAAATATACCTGTTGTAAGCAGGTGCTTGATCAAGCATATATCATAGATAATAAATATACTTGCTGTAAAGCGGGTGCTTGATCAAGCATATACATGTATTATAGATAATAAATACATCTGCCTGTATGCGGGTGCTTGATCAAGCATATATTATAGATGATAAATATACCTGCTGTAAGCAGGTGCTTGATCAAGCATATATTATAGATAATAAATATACCTGCTGTAAGCAGGTGCTTGATCAAACATCTATTCCCTAGTTTCTTATGGCTTGTTCTTCTGGTGATGCATAGAAGAACATGGATTATAACGTACCCATGTGAACTAAAAATAAGATGCACTTGATCTGACTAGATATCGCTAAGTATGCTTTTCTTCATAATCCTTTAAATTGTCCTTACAACAATTCTGTATTTCTCTGGACGTGTTTGCCTGCGAGTTGACTGTCGAGTAATGTCAGTACGCAATCAATAACAAAATAAGTTGCACGTAAAAAAACCTCACCTCAACACAAAGTAAATATTGGACTTGAAACTGAAACAAAGGCATATGATGCGGCAACATGGTCCCGACAGCACGGCGTTGGGTCGATGCCAGTTGTGTCAACGTACCTGAGCGAGTTTGTGAGTGAGTCGGTTGGCTTAAGATCAGCTTAGAACAGTGTTTCAGTTACATCACGGCGTGACTTAACGAATGGTCACATGAAGTGGAGTGAAACACAAACAAACAAACAAACAACTAGCCACATTGTGTACACACTCGGGAACAGTTTTTAAATTGGTATTTTAAGTATGCAGTTAAAGGCATTTTAGTTGTGCAAAATATCCAGTACAGATATTATGTTAGGGTAGGGGTTCAGAGGACCGTGAGAACCTGAGTGTAAGTCATGGCTGACATGCTGAGGTGTTATTCTGTATTTGGCTGACATGCTGAGGTGTTATTCTGTATTTGGCTGACATGCTGAAGTGTTATTCTGTATTTGGCTGACATGCTGAGGTGTTATTCTGTATTTGGCTGACATGCTGAGGTGTTATTCTGTATTTGGCTGACATGCTGAGGTGTTATGCTGTATTTGGCTGACATGCTGAAGTGTTATTCTGTATTTGGCTGACATGCTGAGGTGTTATTCTGTATTTGGCTGACATGCTGAGGTGTTATTCTGTATTTGGCTGACATGCTGAGGTGTTATTCTGTATTTGGATGACATGCTGAGGTGTTATTCTGTATTTGGCTGACATGCTGAGGTGTTATTCTGTATTTGGCTGACATGCTGAGGTGTTATGCTGTATTTGGCTGACATGCTGAGGTGTTATTCTGTATTTGGCTGACATGCTGAGATATTATTCTGTATTTGGCTGACATGCTGAAGTGTTATTCTGTATTTGGCTGACATGCTGAGGTGTTATTCTGTATTTGGCTGACATGCTGAAGTGTTATTCTGTATTTGGCTGACATGCTGAGGTGTTATTCTGTATTTGGCTGACATGCTGAAGTGTTATTCTGTATTTGGCTGACATGCTGAAGTGTTATTCTGTATTTGGCTGACATGCTGAGGTGTTATTCTGTATTTGGCTGACATGCTGAGGTGTTATTCTGTATTTGGCTGACATGCTGAGGTGTTATGCTGTATTTGGCTGACATGCTGAAGTGTTATTCTGTATTTGGCTGACATGCTGAAGTGTTATTCTGTATTTGGCTGACATGCTGAGGTGTTATGCTGTATTTGGCTGACATGCTGAAGTGTTATTCTGTATTTGGCTGACATGCTGAGATATTATTTTGTATTTGGCTGACATGCTGAAGTGTTATTCTGTATTTGGCTGACATGCTGAGGTGTTATGCTGTATTTGGCTGACATGCTGAGATATTATTTTGTATTTGGCTGACATGCTGAAGTGTTATTCTGTATTTGGCTGACATGCTGAGGTGTTATGCTGTATTTGGCTGACATGCTGAAGTGTAATTCTGTATTTGGCTGACATGCTGAAGTGTTATTCTGTATTTGGCTGACATGCTGAGGTGTTATTCTGTATTTGGCTGACATGCTGAAGTGTTATGCTGTATTTGGCTGACATGCTGAAGTCTTATGCTGTATTTAGTTGACATGCTGAGGTGTTATTCTGTATTTGGCTGACATGCTGAAGTGTTATTCTGTAGTTGGCTGACATGCTGAGGTGTTATACTGTATTTGGCTGACATGCTGAAGTGTTATTCTGTATTTGGCTGACATGCTGAAGTGTTATTCTGTATTTGGCTGACATGCTGAGGTGTTATTCTGTATTTGGCTGACATGCTGAAGTGTTATTCTGTATTTGGCTGACATGCTGAAGTGTTATTCTGTATTTGGCTGACATGCTGAAGTGTTATTCTGTATTTGGCTGACATGCTGAGGTGTTATTCTGTATTTGGCTGACATGCTGAGGTGTTATGCTGTATTTGGCTGACATGCTGAAGTGTTATGCTGTATTTGGCTGACATGCTGAGGTGTTATTCTGTATTTGGCTGATATGCTGAGGTGTTATTCTGTATTTGGCTGACATGCTGAGGTGTTATTCTGTATTTGGCTGATATGCTGAAGTGTTATGCTGTATTTGGCTGACTGCTGAAGTGTTATTCTGTATTTGGCTGACATGCTGAGGTGTTATTCTGTATTTGGCTGACATGCTGAGGTGTTATGCTGTATTTGGCTGACATGATGAGGTGTTATTCTGTATTTGGCTGACATGCTGAGGTGTTATTCTGTATTTGGCTGATATGCTGAAGTGTTATGCTGTATTTGGCTGACATGCTGAGGTGTTATTCTGTATGTAGCTGACATGCTGAAGTGTTATTCTGTATTTGGCTGACATGCTGAGGTGTTATGCTGTATTTGGCTGACATGCTGAGGTGTTATGCTGTATTTGGCTGACATGCTGAAGTGTTATGCTGTATTTGGCTGACATGCTGAAGTCTTATGCTGTATTTAGCTGACATGCTGAGGTGTTATTCTGTATTTGGCTGACATGCTGAGGTGTTATTCTGTATTTGGCTGATATGCTGAAGTGTTATTCTGTATTTGGCTGACATGCTGAAGTGTTATTCTGTATTTGGCTGACATGCTGAGGTGTTATTCTGTATTTGGCTGACATGCTGAGGTGTTATTCTGTATTTGGCTGACATGCTGAGGTGTTATTCTGTATTTGGCTGACATGCTGAGGTGTTATTCTGTATTTGGCTGACTGCTGAAGTGTTATTCTGTATTTGGCTGACATGCTGAGGTGTTATTCTGTATTTGGCTGACATGCTGAGGTGTTATGCTGTATTTGGCTGACATGATGAGGTGTTATTCTGTATTTGGCTGACATGCTGAGATATTATTCTGTATTTGGCTGACATGCTGAAGTGTTATTCTGTATTTGGCTGACATGCTGAGGTGTTATTCTGTATTTGGCTGACATGCTGAAGTGTTATTCTGTATTTGGCTGACATGCTGAAGTGTTATTCTGTATTTGGCTGACATGCTGAAGTGTTATTCTGTATTTGGCTGACATGCTGAGGTGTTATTCTGTATTTGGCTGACATGCTGAGGTGTTATTCTGTATTTGGCTGACATGCTGAGGTGTTATTCTGTATTTGGCTGACATGCTGAAGTGTTATTCTGTATTTGGCTGACATGCTGAGGTGTTATGCTGTATTTGGCTGACATGCTGAGGTGTTATGCTGTATTTGGCTGACATGCTGAAGTGTTATTCTGTATTTGGCTGACATGCTGAGGTGTTATTCTGTATTTGGCTGACATGCTGAAGTGTTATTCTGTATTTGGCTGACATGCTGAGGTGTTATTCTGTATTTGGCTGACATGCTGAGGTGTTATTCTGTATTTGGCTGACATGCTGAAGTGTTATTCTGTATTTGGCTGACATGCTGAGGTGTTATTCTGTATTTGGCTGACATGCTGAGGTGTTATTCTGTATTTGGCTGACATCCTGAGGTGTTATGCTGTATTTGGCTGACATGCTGAGGTGTTATTCTGTATTTGGCTGACATGCTGAGGTGTTATTCTGTATTTGGCTGACATGCTGAAGTGTTATTCTGTATTTGGCTGACATGCTGAGGTGTTATTCTGTATTTGGCTGACATGCTGAGATATTATTCTGTATTTGGCTGACATGCTGAAGTGTTATTCTGTATTTGGCTGACATGCTGAGGTGTTATTCTGTATTTGGCTGACATGCTGAAGTGTTATTCTGTATTTGGCTGACATGCTGAGGTGTTATTCTGTATTTGGCTGACATGCTGAAGTGTTATTCTGTATTTGGCTGACATGCTGAGGTGTTATTCTGTATTTGGCTGACATGCTGAGGTGTTATTCTGTATTTGGCTGACATGCTGAAGTGTTATGCTGTATTTGGCTGACATGCTGAGGTGTTATTCTGTATTTGGCTGACATGCTGAAGTGTTATTCTGTATTTGGCTGACATGCTGAAGTGTTATTCTGTATTTGGCTGACATGCTGAAGTGTTATTCTGTATTTGGCTGACATGCTGAGGTGTTATTCTGTATTTGGCTGACATGCTGAGGTGTTATTCTGTATTTGGCTGACATGCTGAAGTGTTATTCTGTATTTGGCTGACATGCTGAAGTGTTATTCTGTATTTGGCTGACATGCTGAGGTGTTATTCTGTATTTGGCTGACATGCTGAAGTGTTATGCTGTATTTGGCTGACATGCTGAAGTGTTATGCTGTATTTGGCTGACATGCTGAAGTCTTATGCTGTATTTAGCTGACATGCTGAGGTGTTATTCTGTATTTGGCTGACATGCTGAGGTGTTATTCTGTATTTGGCTGATATGCTGAAGTGTTATGCTGTATTTGGCTGACATGCTGAAGTGTTATTCTGTATTTGGCTGACATGCTGAGGTGTTATTCTGTATTTGGCTGACATGCTGAGGTGTTATTCTGTATTTGGCTGACATGCTGAGGTGTTATTCTGTATTTGGCTGACATGCTGAGGTGTTATTCTGTATTTGGCTGACTGCTGAAGTGTTATTCTGTATTTGGCTGACATGCTGAGGTGTTATTCTGTATTTGGCTGACATGCTGAGGTGTTATGCTGTATTTGGCTGACATGATGAGGTGTTATTCTGTATTTGGCTGACATGCTGAGATATTATTCTGTATTTGGCTGACATGCTGAAGTGTTATGCTGTATTTGGCTGACATGCTGAAGTGTTATTCTGTATTTGGCTGACATGCTGAAGTCTTATGCTGTATTTAGCTGACATGCTGAGGTGTTATTCTGTATTTGGCTGACATGCTGAGGTGTTATTCTGTATTTGGCTGATATGCTGAAGTGTTATTCTGTATTTGGCTGACATGCTGAAGTGTTATTCTGTATTTGGCTGACATGCTGAGGTGTTATTCTGTATTTGGCTGACATGCTGAGGTGTTATTCTGTATTTGGCTGACATGCTGAGGTGTTATTCTGTATTTGGCTGACATGCTGAGGTGTTATTCTGTATTTGGCTGACTGCTGAAGTGTTATTCTGTATTTGGCTGACATGCTGAGGTGTTATTCTGTATTTGGCTGACATGCTGAGGTGTTATGCTGTATTTGGCTGACATGATGAGGTGTTATTCTGTATTTGGCTGACATGCTGAGATATTATTCTGTATTTGGCTGACATGCTGAAGTGTTATTCTGTATTTGGCTGACATGCTGAGGTGTTATTCTGTATTTGGCTGACATGCTGAAGTGTTATTCTGTATTTGGCTGACATGCTGAAGTGTTATTCTGTATTTGGCTGACATGCTGAAGTGTTATTCTGTATTTGGCTGACATGCTGAGGTGTTATTCTGTATTTGGCTGACATGCTGAGGTGTTATTCTGTATTTGGCTGACATGCTGAGGTGTTATTCTGTATTTGGCTGACATGCTGAAGTGTTATTCTGTATTTGGCTGACATGCTGAGGTGTTATGCTGTATTTGGCTGACATGCTGAGGTGTTATGCTGTATTTGGCTGACATGCTGAAGTGTTATTCTGTATTTGGCTGACATGCTGAGGTGTTATTCTGTATTTGGCTGACATGCTGAAGTGTTATTCTGTATTTGGCTGACATGCTGAGGTGTTATTCTGTATTTGGCTGACATGCTGAGGTGTTATTCTGTATTTGGCTGACATGCTGAAGTGTTATTCTGTATTTGGCTGACATGCTGAGGTGTTATTCTGTATTTGGCTGACATGCTGAGGTGTTATTCTGTATTTGGCTGACATCCTGAGGTGTTATGCTGTATTTGGCTGACATGCTGAGGTGTTATTCTGTATTTGGCTGACATGCTGAGGTGTTATTCTGTATTTGGCTGACATGCTGAAGTGTTATTCTGTATTTGGCTGACATGCTGAGGTGTTATTCTGTATTTGGCTGACATGCTGAGATATTATTCTGTATTTGGCTGACATGCTGAAGTGTTATTCTGTATTTGGCTGACATGCTGAGGTGTTATTCTGTATTTGGCTGACATGCTGAAGTGTTATTCTGTATTTGGCTGACATGCTGAGGTGTTATTCTGTATTTGGCTGACATGCTGAAGTGTTATTCTGTATTTGGCTGACATGCTGAGGTGTTATTCTGTATTTGGCTGACATGCTGAGGTGTTATTCTGTATTTGGCTGACATGCTGAAGTGTTATGCTGTATTTGGCTGACATGCTGAGGTGTTATTCTGTATTTGGCTGACATGCTGAAGTGTTATTCTGTATTTGGCTGACATGCTGAAGTGTTATTCTGTATTTGGCTGACATGCTGAAGTGTTATTCTGTATTTGGCTGACATGCTGAGGTGTTATTCTGTATTTGGCTGACATGCTGAGGTGTTATTCTGTATTTGGCTGACATGCTGAAGTGTTATTCTGTATTTGGCTGACATGCTGAAGTGTTATTCTGTATTTGGCTGACATGCTGAGGTGTTATTCTGTATTTGGCTGACATGCTGAAGTGTTATGCTGTATTTGGCTGACATGCTGAAGTGTTATGCTGTATTTGGCTGACATGCTGAAGTCTTATGCTGTATTTAGCTGACATGCTGAGGTGTTATTCTGTATTTGGCTGACATGCTGAGGTGTTATTCTGTATTTGGCTGATATGCTGAAGTGTTATGCTGTATTTGGCTGACATGCTGAAGTGTTATTCTGTATTTGGCTGACATGCTGAGGTGTTATTCTGTATTTGGCTGACATGCTGAGGTGTTATTCTGTATTTGGCTGACATGCTGAGGTGTTATTCTGTATTTGGCTGACATGCTGAGGTGTTATTCTGTATTTGGCTGACTGCTGAAGTGTTATTCTGTATTTGGCTGACATGCTGAGGTGTTATTCTGTATTTGGCTGACATGCTGAGGTGTTATGCTGTATTTGGCTGACATGATGAGGTGTTATTCTGTATTTGGCTGACATGCTGAGATATTATTCTGTATTTGGCTGACATGCTGAAGTGTTATTCTGTATTTGGCTGACATGCTGAGGTGTTATTCTGTATTTGGCTGACATGCTGAAGTGTTATTCTGTATTTGGCTGACATGCTGAGGTGTTATTCTGTATTTGGCTGACATGCTGAAGTGTTATTCTGTATTTGGCTGACATGCTGAGGTGTTATGCTGTATTTGGCTGACATGCTGAGGTGTTATGCTGTATTTGGCTGACATGCTGAAGTGTTATGCTGTATTTGGCTGACATGCTGAGGTGTTATTCTGTATTTGGCTGACATGCTGAGGTGTTATTCTGTATTTGGCTGACATGCTGAGGTGTTATGCTGTATTTGGCTGACATGATGAGGTGTTATTCTGTATTTGGCTGACATGCTGAGGTGTTATTCTGTATTTGGCTGATATGCTGAAGTGTTATGCTGTATTTGGCTGACATGCTGAGGTGTTATTCTGTATGTAGCTGACATGCTGAAGTGTTATTCTGTATTTGGCTGACATGCTGAGGTGTTATGCTGTATTTGGCTGACATGCTGAGGTGTTATGCTGTATTTGGCTGACATGCTGAAGTGTTATGCTGTATTTGGCTGACATGCTGAAGTCTTATGCTGTATTTAGCTGACATGCTGAGGTGTTATTCTGTATTTGGCTGACATGCTGAGGTGTTATTCTGTATTTGGCTGATATGCTGAAGTGTTATTCTGTATTTGGCTGACATGCTGAAGTGTTATTCTGTATTTGGCTGACATGCTGAGGTGTTATTCTGTATTTGGCTGACATGCTGAGGTGTTATTCTGTATTTGGCTGACATGCTGAGGTGTTATTCTGTATTTGGCTGACATGCTGAGGTGTTATTCTGTATTTGGCTGACTGCTGAAGTGTTATTCTGTATTTGGCTGACATGCTGAGGTGTTATTCTGTATTTGGCTGACATGCTGAGGTGTTATGCTGTATTTGGCTGACATGATGAGGTGTTATTCTGTATTTGGCTGACATGCTGAGATATTATTCTGTATTTGGCTGACATGCTGAAGTGTTATTCTGTATTTGGCTGACATGCTGAGGTGTTATTCTGTATTTGGCTGACATGCTGAAGTGTTATTCTGTATTTGGCTGACATGCTGAAGTGTTATTCTGTATTTGGCTGACATGCTGAAGTGTTATTCTGTATTTGGCTGACATGCTGAGGTGTTATTCTGTATTTGGCTGACATGCTGAGGTGTTATTCTGTATTTGGCTGACATGCTGAGGTGTTATTCTGTATTTGGCTGACATGCTGAAGTGTTATTCTGTATTTGGCTGACATGCTGAGGTGTTATGCTGTATTTGGCTGACATGCTGAGGTGTTATGCTGTATTTGGCTGACATGCTGAAGTGTTATTCTGTATTTGGCTGACATGCTGAGGTGTTATTCTGTATTTGGCTGACATGCTGAAGTGTTATTCTGTATTTGGCTGACATGCTGAGGTGTTATTCTGTATTTGGCTGACATGCTGAGGTGTTATTCTGTATTTGGCTGACATGCTGAAGTGTTATTCTGTATTTGGCTGACATGCTGAGGTGTTATTCTGTATTTGGCTGACATGCTGAGGTGTTATTCTGTATTTGGCTGACATCCTGAGGTGTTATGCTGTATTTGGCTGACATGCTGAGGTGTTATTCTGTATTTGGCTGACATGCTGAGGTGTTATTCTGTATTTGGCTGACATGCTGAAGTGTTATTCTGTATTTGGCTGACATGCTGAGGTGTTATTCTGTATTTGGCTGACATGCTGAGATATTATTCTGTATTTGGCTGACATGCTGAAGTGTTATTCTGTATTTGGCTGACATGCTGAGGTGTTATTCTGTATTTGGCTGACATGCTGAAGTGTTATTCTGTATTTGGCTGACATGCTGAGGTGTTATTCTGTATTTGGCTGACATGCTGAAGTGTTATTCTGTATTTGGCTGACATGCTGAGGTGTTATTCTGTATTTGGCTGACATGCTGAGGTGTTATTCTGTATTTGGCTGACATGCTGAAGTGTTATGCTGTATTTGGCTGACATGCTGAGGTGTTATTCTGTATTTGGCTGACATGCTGAAGTGTTATTCTGTATTTGGCTGACATGCTGAAGTGTTATTCTGTATTTGGCTGACATGCTGAAGTGTTATTCTGTATTTGGCTGACATGCTGAGGTGTTATTCTGTATTTGGCTGACATGCTGAGGTGTTATTCTGTATTTGGCTGACATGCTGAAGTGTTATTCTGTATTTGGCTGACATGCTGAAGTGTTATTCTGTATTTGGCTGACATGCTGAGGTGTTATTCTGTATTTGGCTGACATGCTGAAGTGTTATGCTGTATTTGGCTGACATGCTGAAGTGTTATGCTGTATTTGGCTGACATGCTGAAGTCTTATGCTGTATTTAGCTGACATGCTGAGGTGTTATTCTGTATTTGGCTGACATGCTGAGGTGTTATTCTGTATTTGGCTGATATGCTGAAGTGTTATGCTGTATTTGGCTGACATGCTGAAGTGTTATTCTGTATTTGGCTGACATGCTGAGGTGTTATTCTGTATTTGGCTGACATGCTGAGGTGTTATTCTGTATTTGGCTGACATGCTGAGGTGTTATTCTGTATTTGGCTGACATGCTGAGGTGTTATTCTGTATTTGGCTGACTGCTGAAGTGTTATTCTGTATTTGGCTGACATGCTGAGGTGTTATTCTGTATTTGGCTGACATGCTGAGGTGTTATGCTGTATTTGGCTGACATGATGAGGTGTTATTCTGTATTTGGCTGACATGCTGAGATATTATTCTGTATTTGGCTGACATGCTGAAGTGTTATGCTGTATTTGGCTGACATGCTGAAGTGTTATTCTGTATTTGGCTGACATGCTGAAGTCTTATGCTGTATTTAGCTGACATGCTGAGGTGTTATTCTGTATTTGGCTGACATGCTGAGGTGTTATTCTGTATTTGGCTGATATGCTGAAGTGTTATTCTGTATTTGGCTGACATGCTGAAGTGTTATTCTGTATTTGGCTGACATGCTGAGGTGTTATTCTGTATTTGGCTGACATGCTGAGGTGTTATTCTGTATTTGGCTGACATGCTGAGGTGTTATTCTGTATTTGGCTGACATGCTGAGGTGTTATTCTGTATTTGGCTGACTGCTGAAGTGTTATTCTGTATTTGGCTGACATGCTGAGGTGTTATTCTGTATTTGGCTGACATGCTGAGGTGTTATGCTGTATTTGGCTGACATGATGAGGTGTTATTCTGTATTTGGCTGACATGCTGAGATATTATTCTGTATTTGGCTGACATGCTGAAGTGTTATTCTGTATTTGGCTGACATGCTGAGGTGTTATTCTGTATTTGGCTGACATGCTGAAGTGTTATTCTGTATTTGGCTGACATGCTGAAGTGTTATTCTGTATTTGGCTGACATGCTGAAGTGTTATTCTGTATTTGGCTGACATGCTGAGGTGTTATTCTGTATTTGGCTGACATGCTGAGGTGTTATTCTGTATTTGGCTGACATGCTGAGGTGTTATTCTGTATTTGGCTGACATGCTGAAGTGTTATTCTGTATTTGGCTGACATGCTGAGGTGTTATGCTGTATTTGGCTGACATGCTGAGGTGTTATGCTGTATTTGGCTGACATGCTGAAGTGTTATTCTGTATTTGGCTGACATGCTGAGGTGTTATTCTGTATTTGGCTGACATGCTGAAGTGTTATTCTGTATTTGGCTGACATGCTGAGGTGTTATTCTGTATTTGGCTGACATGCTGAGGTGTTATTCTGTATTTGGCTGACATGCTGAAGTGTTATTCTGTATTTGGCTGACATGCTGAGGTGTTATTCTGTATTTGGCTGACATGCTGAGGTGTTATTCTGTATTTGGCTGACATCCTGAGGTGTTATGCTGTATTTGGCTGACATGCTGAGGTGTTATTCTGTATTTGGCTGACATGCTGAGGTGTTATTCTGTATTTGGCTGACATGCTGAAGTGTTATTCTGTATTTGGCTGACATGCTGAGGTGTTATTCTGTATTTGGCTGACATGCTGAGATATTATTCTGTATTTGGCTGACATGCTGAAGTGTTATTCTGTATTTGGCTGACATGCTGAGGTGTTATTCTGTATTTGGCTGACATGCTGAAGTGTTATTCTGTATTTGGCTGACATGCTGAGGTGTTATTCTGTATTTGGCTGACATGCTGAAGTGTTATTCTGTATTTGGCTGACATGCTGAGGTGTTATTCTGTATTTGGCTGACATGCTGAGGTGTTATTCTGTATTTGGCTGACATGCTGAAGTGTTATGCTGTATTTGGCTGACATGCTGAGGTGTTATTCTGTATTTGGCTGACATGCTGAAGTGTTATTCTGTATTTGGCTGACATGCTGAAGTGTTATTCTGTATTTGGCTGACATGCTGAAGTGTTATTCTGTATTTGGCTGACATGCTGAGGTGTTATTCTGTATTTGGCTGACATGCTGAGGTGTTATTCTGTATTTGGCTGACATGCTGAAGTGTTATTCTGTATTTGGCTGACATGCTGAAGTGTTATTCTGTATTTGGCTGACATGCTGAGGTGTTATTCTGTATTTGGCTGACATGCTGAAGTGTTATGCTGTATTTGGCTGACATGCTGAAGTGTTATGCTGTATTTGGCTGACATGCTGAAGTCTTATGCTGTATTTAGCTGACATGCTGAGGTGTTATTCTGTATTTGGCTGACATGCTGAGGTGTTATTCTGTATTTGGCTGATATGCTGAAGTGTTATGCTGTATTTGGCTGACATGCTGAAGTGTTATTCTGTATTTGGCTGACATGCTGAGGTGTTATTCTGTATTTGGCTGACATGCTGAGGTGTTATTCTGTATTTGGCTGACATGCTGAGGTGTTATTCTGTATTTGGCTGACATGCTGAGGTGTTATTCTGTATTTGGCTGACTGCTGAAGTGTTATTCTGTATTTGGCTGACATGCTGAGGTGTTATTCTGTATTTGGCTGACATGCTGAGGTGTTATGCTGTATTTGGCTGACATGATGAGGTGTTATTCTGTATTTGGCTGACATGCTGAGATATTATTCTGTATTTGGCTGACATGCTGAAGTGTTATTCTGTATTTGGCTGACATGCTGAGGTGTTATTCTGTATTTGGCTGACATGCTGAAGTGTTATTCTGTATTTGGCTGACATGCTGAGGTGTTATTCTGTATTTGGCTGACATGCTGAAGTGTTATTCTGTATTTGGCTGACATGCTGAGGTGTTATGCTGTATTTGGCTGACATGCTGAGGTGTTATGCTGTATTTGGCTGACATGCTGAAGTGTTATGCTGTATTTGGCTGACATGCTGAGGTGTTATTCTGTATTTGGCTGACATGCTGAGGTGTTATTCTGTATTTGGCTGACATGCTGAAGTGTTATTCTGTATTTGGCTGACATGCTGAGGTGTTATTCTGTATTTGGCTGACATGCTGAGGTGTTATTCTGTATTTGGCTGACATGCTGAGGTGTTATTCTGTATTTGGCTGACTGGTGAAGTGTTATTCTGTATTTGGCTGACATGCTGAGGTGTTATTCTGTATTTGGCTGACATGCTGAGGTGTTATGCTGTATTTGGCTGACATGCTGAGGTGTTATGCTGTATTTGGCTGACATGCTGAAGTGTTATTCTGTATTTGGCTGACATGCTGAAGTGTTATGCTGTATTTGGCTGACATGCTGAGGTGTTATTCTGTATTTGGCTGACATGCTGAAGTGTTATGCTGTATTTGGCTGACATGCTGAGGTGTTATTCTGTATTTGGCTGACATGCTGAAGTGTTATTCTGTATTTGGCTGACATGCTGAGGTGTTATGCTGTATTTGGCTGACATGCTGAGGTGTTATGCTGTATTTGGCTGACATGCTGAAGTGTTATGCTGTATTTGGCTGACATGCTGAGGTGTTATTCTGTATTTGGCTGACATGCTGAGGTGTTATTCTGTATTTGGCTGACATGCTGAAGTGTTATTCTGTATTTGGCTGACATGCTGAGGTGTTATTCTGTATTTGGCTGACATGCTGAGGTGTTATTCTGTATTTGGCTGACATGCTGAAGTGTTATTCTGTATTTGGCTGACATGCTGAGGTGTTATTCTGTATTTGGCTGACATGCTGAGGTGTTATGCTGTATTTGGCTGACATGCTGAGGTGTTATTCTGTATTTGGCTGACATGCTGAGGTGTTATTCTGTATTTGGCTGACATGCTGAAGTGTTATGCTGTATTTGGCTGACATGCTGAAGTGTTATGCTGTATTTGGCTGACATGCTGAAGTGTTATTCTGTATTTGGCTGACATGCTGAGGTGTTATTCTGTATTTGGCTGACATGCTGAGGTGTTATTCTGTATTTGGCTGACATGCTGAGGTGTTATTCTGTATTTGGCTGACATGCTGAGGTGTTATTCTGTATTTGGCTGACTGGTGAAGTGTTATTCTGTATTTGGCTGACATGCTGAGGTGTTATTCTGTATTTGGCTGACATGCTGAGGTGTTATGCTGTATTTGGCTGACATGATGAGGTGTTATTCTGTATTTGGCTGACATGCTGAGATATTATTCTGTATTTGGCTGACATGCTGAAGTGTTATTCTGTATTTGGCTGACATGCTGAGGTGTTATTCTGTATTTGGCTGACATGCTGAAGTGTTATTCTGTATTTGGCTGACATGCTGAGGTGTTATTCTGTATTTGGCTGACATGCTGAAGTGTTATTCTGTATTTGGCTGACATGCTGAGGTGTTATGCTGTATTTGGCTGACATGCTGAGGTGTTATGCTGTATTTGGCTGACATGCTGAGGTGTTATTCTGTATTTGGCTGACATGCTGAGGTGTTATTCTGTATTTGGCTGACATGCTGAGGTGTTATTCTGTATTTGGCTGACATGCTGAAGTGTTATTCTGTATTTGGCTGACATGCTGAGGTGTTATTCTGTATTTGGCTGACATGCTGAGGTGTTATTCTGTATTTGGCTGACATGCTGAAGTGTTATTCTGTATTTGGCTGACATGCTGAGGTGTTATTCTGTATTTGGCTGACATGCTGAAGTGTTATTCTGTATTTGGCTGACATGCTGAGGTGTTATTCTGTATTTGGCTGACATGCTGAGGTGTTATGCTGTATTTGGCTGACATGCTGAGGTGTTATTCTGTATTTGGCTGACATGCTGAGGTGTTATTCTGTATTTGGCTGACATGCTGAAGTGTTATGCTGTATTTGGCTGACATGCTGAGGTGTTATTCTGTATTTGGCTGACATGCTGAGATATTATTCTGTATTTGGCTGACATGCTGAAGTGTTATTCTGTATTTGGCTGACATGCTGAGGTGTTATTCTGTATTTGGCTGACATGCTGAAGTGTTATTCTGTATTTGGCTGACATGCTGAGGTGTTATTCTGTATTTGGCTGACATGCTGAAGTGTTATTCTGTATTTGGCTGACATGCTGAGGTGTTATTCTGTATTTGGCTGACATGCTGAGGTGTTATTCTGTATTTGGCTGACATGCTGAAGTGTTATGCTGTATTTGGCTGACATGCTGAGGTGTTATTCTGTATTTGGCTGACATGCTGAGGTGTTATTCTGTATTTGGCTGACATGCTGAGGTGTTATTCTGTATTTGGCTGACATGCTGAGGTGTTATTCTGTATTTGGCTGACATGCTGAGGTGTTATTCTGTATTTGGCTGACATGCTGAGGTGTTATTCTGTATTTGGCTGACATGCTGAGGTGTTATTCTGTATTTGGCTGACATGCTGAAGTGTTATTCTGTATTTGGCTGACATGATGAGGTGTTATTCTGTATTTGGCTGACATGCTGAGGTGTTATTCTGTATTTGGCTGACATGCTGAGGTGTTATTCTGTATTTGGCTGACATGCTGAGGTGTTATTCTGTATTTGGCTGACATGCTGAGGTGTTATTCTGTATTTGGCTGACATGATGAGGTGTTATTCTGTATTTGGCTGACATGCTGAGGTGTTATTCTGTATTTGGCTGACATGCTGAGGTGTTATTCTGTATTTGGCTGACATGCTGAAGTGTTATGCTGTATTTGGCTGACATGCTGAGGTGTTATTCTGTATTTGGCTGACATGCTGAGGTGTTATGCTGTATTTGGCTGACATGATGAGGTGTTATTCTGTATTTGGCTGACATGCTGAGGTGTTATTCTGTATTTGGCTGACATGGTGAGGTGTTATTCTGTATTTGGCTGACATGCTGAAGTGTTATGCTGTATTTGGCTGACATGCTGAGGTGTTATTCTGTATTTGGCTGACATGCTGAGATATTATTCTGTATTTGGCTGACATGCTGAAGTGTTATTCTGTATTTGGCTGACATGCTGAGGTGTTATTCTGTATTTGGCTGACATGCTGAAGTGTTATTCTGTATTTGGCTGACATGCTGAGGTGTTATTCTGTATTTGGCTGACATGCTGAAGTGTTATGCTGTATTTGGCTGACATGCTGAGGTGTTATGCTGTATATGGCTGACTGCTGAAGTGTTATTCTGTATTTAGCTTACATGCTGAGGTGTTATTCTGTATTTGGCTGATATGCTGAAGTGTTATGCTGTATTTGGCTGATATGCTGAAGTGTTATTCTGTATTTGGCTGACATGCTGAAGTGTTATTCTGTATTTGGCTGACATGCTGAAGTGTTATTCTGTATTTGGCTGACATGCTGAAGTGTTATGCTGTATTTGGCTGACATGATGAAGTGTTATTCTGTATTTGGCTGACATGCTGAGGTGTTATGCTGTATTTGGCTGACATGCTGAAGTGTTATTCTGTATTTGGCTGACATGCTGAGGTGTTATTCTGTATTTGGCTGACATGCTGAAGTGTTATTCTGTATTTGGCTGACATGCTGAGGTGTTATTCTGTATTTGGCTGACATGCTGAGGTGTTATTCTGTATTTGGCTGACATGCTGAGGTGTTATGCTGTATTTGGCTGACATGCTGAGGTGTTATTCTGTATTTGGCTGACATGCTGAGGTGTTATTCTGTATTTGGCTGACATGCTGAGGTGTTATTCTGTATTTGGCTGACATGCTGAGGTGTTATTCTGTATTTGGCTGACATGCTGAGGTGTTATTCTGTATTTGGCTGACATGCTGAGGTGTTATTCTGTATTTGGCTGACATGCTGAGGTGTTATTCTGTATTTGGCTGACATGCTGAAGTGTTATTCTGTATTTGGCTGACATGATGAGGTGTTATTCTGTATTTGGCTGACATGCTGAGGTGTTATTCTGTATTTGGCTGACATGCTGAGGTGTTATTCTGTATTTGGCTGACATGCTGAGGTGTTATTCTGTATTTGGCTGACATGCTGAGGTGTTATTCTGTATTTGGCTGACATGCTGAGGTGATCTTCCGTATTTGGCTGACATGCTGAGGTGTTATTCTGTATTTGGCTGACATGCTGAGGTGTTATTCTGTATTTGGCTGACATGCTGAAGTGTTATGCTGTATTTGGCTGACATGCTGAGGTGTTATTCTGTATTTGGCTGACATGCTGAAGTGTTATGCTGTATTTGGCTGACATGATGAGGTGTTATTCTGTATTTGGCTGACATGCTGAGGTGTTATTCTGTATTTGGCTGACATGCTGAGGTGTTATTCTGTATTTGGCTGACATGCTGAAGTGTTATGCTGTATTTGGCTGACATGCTGAGGTGTTATTCTGTATTTGGCTGACATGCTGAGATATTATTCTGTATTTGGCTGACATGCTGAAGTGTTATTCTGTATTTGGCTGACATGCTGAGGTGTTATTCTGTATTTGGCTGACATGCTGAAGTGTTATTCTGTATTTGGCTGACATGCTGAGGTGTTATTCTGTATTTGGCTGACATGCTGAAGTGTTATGCTGTATTTGGCTGACATGCTGAGGTGTTATGCTGTATATGGCTGACTGCTGAAGTGTTATTCTGTATTTAGCTGACATGCTGAGGTGTTATTCTGTATTTGGCTGATATGCTGAAGTGTTATGCTGTATTTGGCTGATATGCTGAAGTGTTATTCTGTATTTGGCTGACATGCTGAAGTGTTATTCTGTATTTGGCTGACATGCTGAAGTGTTATTCTGTATTTGGCTGACATGCTGAAGTGTTATGCTGTATTTGGCTGACATGATGAAGTGTTATTCTGTATTTGGCTGACATGCTGAGGTGTTATGCTGTATTTGGCTGACATGCTGAAGTGTTATTCTGTATTTGGCTGACATGCTGAGGTGTTATTCTGTATTTGGCTGACATGCTGAAGTGTTATGCTGTATTTGGCTGACATGCTGAGGTGTTATTCTGTATTTGGCTGACATGCTGAAGTGTTATGCTGTATTTGGCTGACATGCTGAGGTGTTATGCTGTATTTGGCTGACATGCTGAGGTGTTATTCTGTATTTGGCTGACATGCTGAGGTGTTATTCTGTATTTGGCTGACATGCTGAAGTGTTATGCTGTATTTGGCTGACATGCTGAGGTGATCTTCCGTATTTGGCTGACATGCTGAGGTGTTATGCTGTATTTGGCTGACATGCTGAGGTGTTATGCTGTATTTGGCTGACATGCTGAAGTGTTATTCTGTATTTGGCTGACATGCTGAAGTGTTATGCTGTATTTGGCTGACATGCTGAGGTGTTATTCTGTATTTGGCTGACATGCTGAAGTGTTATGCTGTATTTGGCTGACATGCTGAGGTGTTATTCTGTATTTGGCTGACATGCTGAGGTGTTATTCTGTATTTGGCTGACATGCTGAGGTGTTATTCTGTATTTGGCTGACATGCTGAGGTGTTATTCTGTATTTGGCTGACATGCTGAGGTGTTATTCTGTATTTGGCTGACATGCTGAAGTGTTATTCTGTATTTGGCTGACATGCTGAGGTGTTATGCTGTATTTGGCTGACATGCTGAGGTGTTATTCTGTATTTGGCTGACATGCTGAGGTGTTATTCTGTATTTGGCTGACTGGTGAAGTGTTATTCTGTATTTGGCTGACATGCTGAGGTGTTATTCTGTATTTGGCTGACATGCTGAGGTGTTATGCTGTATTTGGCTGACATGATGAGGTGTTATGCTGTATTTGGCTGACATGCTGAAGTGTTATTCTGTATTTGGCTGACATGCTGAAGTGTTATGCTGTATTTGGCTGACATGCTGAGGTGTTATTCTGTATTTGGCTGACATGCTGAAGTGTTATGCTGTATTTGGCTGACATGCTGAGGTGTTATTCTGTATTTGGCTGACATGCTGAAGTGTTATTCTGTATTTGGCTGACATGCTGAGGTGTTATGCTGTATTTGGCTGACATGCTGAAGTGTTATGCTGTATTTGGCTGACATGCTGAAGTGTTATGCTGTATTTGGCTGACATGCTGAGGTGTTATTCTGTATTTGGCTGACATGCTGAGGTGTTATTCTGTATTTGGCTGACATGCTGAAGTGTTATTCTGTATTTGGCTGACATGCTGAGGTGTTATTCTGTATTTGGCTGACATGCTGAGGTGTTATTCTGTATTTGGCTGACATGCTGAAGTGTTATTCTGTATTTGGCTGACATGCTGAGGTGTTATTCTGTATTTGGCTGACATGCTGAAGTGTTATTCTGTATTTGGCTGACATGCTGAGGTGTTATTCTGTATTTGGCTGACATGCTGAGGTGTTATGCTGTATTTGGCTGACATGCTGAGGTGTTATTCTGTATTTGGCTGACATGCTGAGGTGTTATTCTGTATTTGGCTGACATGCTGAAGTGTTATGCTGTATTTGGCTGACATGCTGAAGTGTTATGCTGTATTTGGCTGACATGCTGAAGTCTTATGCTGTATTTGGCTGACATGCTGAGGTGTTATTCTGTATTTGGCTGACATGCTGAGGTGTTATTCTGTATTTGGCTGATATGCTGAAGTGTTATGCTGTATTTGGCTGACATGCTGAAGTGTTATTCTGTATTTGGCTGACATGCTGAGGTGTTATTCTGTATTTGGCTGACATGCTGAGGTGTTATTCTGTATTTGGCTGACATGCTGAGGTGTTATTCTGTATTTGGCTGACATGCTGAGGTGTTATTCTGTATTTGGCTGACTGGTGAAGTGTTATTCTGTATTTGGCTGACATGCTGAGGTGTTATTCTGTATTTGGCTGACATGCTGAGGTGTTATGCTGTATTTGGCTGACATGATGAGGTGTTATTCTGTATTTGGCTGACATGCTGAGATATTATTCTGTATTTGGCTGACATGCTGAAGTGTTATTCTGTATTTGGCTGACATGCTGAGGTGTTATTCTGTATTTGGCTGACATGCTGAAGTGTTATTCTGTATTTGGCTGACATGCTGAGGTGTTATTCTGTATTTGGCTGACATGCTGAAGTGTTATTCTGTATTTGGCTGACATGCTGAGGTGTTATGCTGTATTTGGCTGACATGCTGAGGTGTTATGCTGTATTTGGCTGACATGCTGAAGTGTTATTCTGTATTTGGCTGACATGCTGAGGTGTTATTCTGTATTTGGCTGACATGCTGAGGTGTTATTCTGTATTTGGCTGACATGCTGAGGTGTTATTCTGTATTTGGCTGACTGGTGAAGTGTTATTCTGTATTTGGCTGACATGCTGAGGTGTTATTCTGTATTTGGCTGACATGCTGAGGTGTTATGCTGTATTTGGCTGACATGATGAGGTGTTATTCTGTATTTGGCTGACATGCTGAGATATTATTCTGTATTTGGCTGACATGCTGAAGTGTTATTCTGTATTTGGCTGACATGCTGAGGTGTTATTCTGTATTTGGCTGACATGCTGAAGTGTTATTCTGTATTTGGCTGACATGCTGAGGTGTTATTCTGTATTTGGCTGACATGCTGAAGTGTTATTCTGTATTTGGCTGACATGCTGAGGTGTTATGCTGTATTTGGCTGACATGCTGAGGTGTTATGCTGTATTTGGCTGACATGCTGAAGTGTTATTCTGTATTTGGCTGACATGCTGAGGTGTTATTCTGTATTTGGCTGACATGCTGAGGTGTTATTCTGTATTTGGCTGACATGCTGAAGTGTTATTCTGTATTTGGCTGACATGCTGAGGTGTTATTCTGTATTTGGCTGACATGCTGAGGTGTTATTCTGTATTTGGCTGACATGCTGAGGTGTTATTCTGTATTTGGCTGACATGCTGAGGTGTTATTCTGTATTTGGCTGACATGCTGAAGTGTTATGCTGTATTTGGCTGACATGCTGAGGTGTTATTCTGTATTTGGCTGACATGCTGAGATATTATTCTGTATTTGGCTGACATGCTGAGGTGTTATTCTGTATTTGGCTGACATGCTGAGGTGTTATTCTGTATTTGGCTGACATGCTGAAGTGTTATTCTGTATTTGGCTGACATGCTGAGGTGTTATTCTGTATTTGGCTGACATGCTGAAGTGTTATTCTGTATTTGGCTGACATGCTGAGGTGTTATTCTGTATTTGGCTGACATGCTGAGGTGTTATTCTGTATTTGGCTGACATGCTGAAGTGTTATGCTGTATTTGGCTGACATGCTGAGGTGTTATTCTGTATTTGGCTGACATGCTGAGGTGTTATTCTGTATTTGGCTGACATGCTGAGGTGTTATTCTGTATTTGGCTGACATGCTGAGGTGTTATTCTGTATTTGGCTGACATGCTGAGGTGTTATTCTGTATTTGGCTGACATGCTGAGGTGTTATTCTGTATTTGGCTGACATGCTGAGGTGTTATTCTGTATTTGGCTGACATGCTGAAGTGTTATTCTGTATTTGGCTGACATGCTGAGGTGTTATTCTGTATTTGGCTGACATGCTGAGGTGTTATTCTGTATTTGGCTGACATGCTGAGGTGTTATTCTGTATTTGGCTGACATGCTGAGGTGTTATTCTGTATTTGGCTGACATGATGAGGTGTTATTCTGTATTTGGCTGACATGATGAGGTGTTATTCTGTATTTGGCTGACATGCTGAGGTGTTATTCTGTATTTGGCTGACATGCTGAGGTGTTATTCTGTATTTGGCTGACATGCTGAAGTGTTATGCTGTATTTGGCTGACATGCTGAGGTGTTATTCTGTATTTGGCTGACATGATGAGGTGTTATTCTGTATTTGGCTGACATGCTGAGGTGTTATTCTGTATTTGGCTGACATGGTGAGGTGTTATTCTGTATTTGGCTGACATGCTGAAGTGTTATGCTGTATTTGGCTGACATGCTGAAGTGTTATGCTGTATTTGGCTGACATGCTGAGGTGTTATTCTGTATTTGGCTGACATGCTGAGATATTATTCTGTATTTGGCTGACATGCTGAAGTGTTATTCTGTATTTGGCTGACATGCTGAGGTGTTATTCTGTATTTGGCTGACATGCTGAAGTGTTATTCTGTATTTGGCTGACATGCTGAGGTGTTATTCTGTATTTGGCTGACATGCTGAAGTGTTATGCTGTATATGGCTGACTGCTGAAGTGTTATTCTGTATATGGCTGACTGCTGAAGTGTTATTCTGTATTTAGCTGACATGCTGAGGTGTTATTCTGTATTTGGCTGATATGCTGAAGTGTTATGCTGTATTTGGCTGATATGCTGAAGTGTTATTCTGTATTTGGCTGACATGCTGAAGTGTTATTCTGTATTTGGCTGACATGCTGAAGTGTTATTCTGTATTTGGCTGACATGCTGAAGTGTTATGCTGTATTTGGCTGACATGATGAAGTGTTATTCTGTATTTGGCTGACATGCTGAAGTGTTATGCTGTATTTGGCTGACATGCTGAAGTGTTATTCTGTATTTGGCTGACATGCTGAGGTGTTATTCTGTATTTGGCTGACATGCTGAAGTGTTATTCTGTATTTGGCTGACATGCTGAGGTGTTATTCTGTATTTGGCTGACATGCTGAGGTGTTATTCTGTATTTGGCTGACATGCTGAGGTGTTATGCTGTATTTGGCTGACATGCTGAGGTGTTATTCTGTATTTGGCTGACATGCTGAGGTGTTATTCTGTATTTGGCTGACATGCTGAGGTGTTATTCTGTATTTGGCTGACATGCTGAGGTGTTATTCTGTATTTGGCTGACATGCTGAGGTGTTATTCTGTATTTGGCTGACATGCTGAGGTGTTATTCTGTATTTGGCTGACATGCTGAGGTGTTATTCTGTATTTGGCTGACATGCTGAGGTGTTATGCTGTATTTGGCTGACATGATGAGGTGTTATTCTGTATTTGGCTGACATGCTGAGGTGTTATTCTGTATTTGGCTGACATGGTGAGGTGTTATTCTGTATTTGGCTGACATGCTGAAGTGTTATGCTGTATTTGGCTGACATGCTGAGGTGTTATTCTGTATTTGGCTGACATGCTGAGATATTATTCTGTATTTGGCTGACATGCTGAAGTGTTATTCTGTATTTGGCTGACATGCTGAGGTGTTATTCTGTATTTGGCTGACATGCTGAAGTGTTATTCTGTATTTGGCTGACATGCTGAGGTGTTATTCTGTATTTGGCTGACATGCTGAAGTGTTATGCTGTATTTGGCTGACATGCTGAGGTGTTATGCTGTATATGGCTTACTGCTGAAGTGTTATTCTGTATTTAGCTGACATGCTGAGGTGTTATTCTGTATTTGGCTGATATGCTGAAGTGTTATGCTGTATTTGGCTGATATGCTGAAGTGTTATTCTGTATTTGGCTGACATGCTGAAGTGTTATTCTGTATTTGGCTGACATGCTGAAGTGTTATTCTGTATTTGGCTGACATGCTGAAGTGTTATGCTGTATTTGGCTGACATGATGAAGTGTTATTCTGTATTTGGCTGACATGCTGAGGTGTTATGCTGTATTTGGCTGACATGCTGAAGTGTTATTCTGTATTTGGCTGACATGCTGAGGTGTTATTCTGTATTTGGCTGACATGCTGAAGTGTTATGCTGTATTTGGCTGACATGCTGAGGTGTTATTCTGTATTTGGCTGACATGCTGAAGTGTTATGCTGTATTTGGCTGACATGCTGAGGTGTTATGCTGTATTTGGCTGACATGCTGAGGTGTTATTCTGTATTTGGCTGACATGCTGAGGTGTTATTCTGTATTTGGCTGACATGCTGAAGTGTTATGCTGTATTTGGCTGACATGCTGAGGTGATCTTCCGTATTTGGCTGACATGCTGAGGTGTTATGCTGTATTTGGCTGACATGCTGAGGTGTTATGCTGTATTTGGCTGACATGCTGAAGTGTTATTCTGTATTTGGCTGACATGCTGAAGTGTTATGCTGTATTTGGCTGACATGCTGAGGTGTTATTCTGTATTTGGCTGACATGCTGAAGTGTTATGCTGTATTTGGCTGACATGCTGAGGTGTTATTCTGTATTTGGCTGACATGCTGAGGTGTTATTCTGTATTTGGCTGACATGCTGAGGTGTTATTCTGTATTTGGCTGACATGCTGAGGTGTTATTCTGTATTTGGCTGACATGCTGAGGTGTTATTCTGTATTTGGCTGACATGCTGAAGTGTTATTCTGTATTTGGCTGACATGCTGAGGTGTTATGCTGTATTTGGCTGACATGCTGAGGTGTTATTCTGTATTTGGCTGACATGCTGAGGTGTTATTCTGTATTTGGCTGACATGCTGAAGTGTTATGCTGTATTTGGCTGACATGCTGAGGTGATCTTCCGTATTTGGCTGACATGCTGAGGTGTTATGCTGTATTTGGCTGACATGCTGAGGTGTTATGCTGTATTTGGCTGACATGCTGAAGTGTTATGCTGTATTTGGCTGACATGCTGAAGTGTTATTCTGTATTTAGCTGACATGCTGAAGTGTTATGCTGTATTTAGCTGACATGCTGAAGTGTTATTCTGTATTTAGCTGACATGCTGAAGTGTTATGCTGTATTTGGCTGACATGCTGAAGTGTTATGCTGTATTTGGCTGACATGCTGAGGTGTTATTCTGTATTTAGCTGACATGCTGAAGTGTTATGCTGTATTTGGCTGACATGCTGAGGTGTTATGCTGTATTTGGCTGACATGCTGAGGTGTTATTCTGTATTTGGCTGACATGCTGAAGTGTTATGCTGTATTTGGCTGACATGCTGAGGTGTTATGCTGTATTTGGCTGACATACTGAGTACAGAGTCACATGGGGCGGTCTCATCCCGTATTTGGTCAAATATGAATCTAGCTTTGCATCAGTCAAACCGTATCATGCCACATAATGACACATATCATGACATATCATGACACAAAGACACACCATGACATAGCATGACATAGCATGACACAGTATATTATAGAATGACACACCATGACATACCATGGCACACCATGACATACCATGACACACAATGAAACACCATGGCATACCGTGACATATCAAGATACACCATGACACATATGACACAGATCATGACATATCATGGCACACCATGGCACACCATGTCACACCATGTCACACCAGTTACTTACATAGAGACAACGCACTGTGTGCCTTCTGAAGACAGCACCAGCACCAGCACCAGTGACAGAACAACATATAAGAACACACACACTCCATCACGGAGTTATCGCCCTTATGCCATGCCGACCCCGTGGTACAGTCACATATCAAACTCCTGTTGTGTTTAAGATTCTGGAACATAACACTAAATTCCTATGGATTGACTGGAATCACTAGATAAATAGTCCAAGACAATAGCTTATTCTATTTTGCAATAAACAATTGATACAGATATTCAATACTGTTCCACATGAATGCTGTCATTCTTTTGTAAAAGGTTCGACCATCGTCGCCATTACTCCCTGTCCGCTTTGATATCAATGTGACGGCCACGTTATTGTCTGCAATATACACGAATGCGTGCTCACACCCAAAGACTATGGACGGTCGGGTAATAATAAGAAGACTTAATTGCCCTTGTGATGCCCAACGATTCACTTGGTCTATTGTTAAAACGTATCATGCTCTCTTTACTCGATTGGTAACCATTAATGTTTACGTAGGTTGGCATTTTTTTTACGCTGGACGAACTTATATTCTCATTCGTACTCAATATACTGCCCAGGGGGAGCATCGACACTGAGGGGAAGGGATTCGATCTTTCCGTTGACATTCATTTGACTTTCAGAGGTGAAATACATACGAGGCTGACTCATTCGCTCGTACGCAGTCATTGGCCCCTATTGTATGTGTCATCAGACCTACCTAGTCCTTGGTCAATGTCCCTATTATGTGTAATTAGACCTGCTTGGTCCTTGGTCAATGTCCTCATAGTGTGTGTCATCAGACCTACCTGGTCCTTGGTCAATGTCCCTATTATGTGTTATTATACCTGCCTACTCCTTGGTCAATGTCCCTATTGTGTGTGTCATCAGACCTACCTAGTCCTTGGTCAATGTCCCTATTATGTGTTATTAGACCTGCCTGGTCCTTGGGCAATGTCCCTATTATATGTTATTAGACCTGCCTACTCCTTGGTCAATGTCTCTATTGTATGTGTCATCAGACCTACCTAGTCCTTGGTCAATGTCCCTATTATGAGTTATTAGACCTGCCTAGTCCTTGGTCAATGTCCCTATTATGTGTGTCATCAGACCTACCTAGTCCTTGGTCAATTCCCTATTATGTGTGTCATCAGACCTGCCTAGTCCTTGGTCAATGTCCCTATTATGTGTGTCATCAGACCTACCTAGTCCTTGGTCAATTCCCTATTATGTGTGTCATCAGACCTACCTAGTCCTTGGTCAGTGTCCCTATTGTGTGTGTCATCAGACCTGCCTAGTCCTCGGTTAATGTCCCTATTGTGCGTGTCATCAGACCTGCCTAGTCCTCGGTCAATGTCCCTATTGTGTGTGTCATCAGACTTGCCTGGTTCTTGGTCAATGTTCTCTTTGTGCGTGTTATTAGACCTATTGGTCATTGCTCTACTCGTGCCAAAATGCCAAGGCTCTCCGGTTCGCTGTTCAGAGTTGCGTCCATTGGCCGTGCCAGGATCCGCGTGTCGGAGGTTCACATTTCAGAATCACACTGATAATGATTCAATGACCGCAATAGCCATACCCGTGCATGTAGGTTTCACCAAGTGCTTAACGTTTCAGACTTGCATCACATTTGGCTTTCCTCCCACATGAAGCTGACACGTCGTAACATCCCCGTAACTGAAATACTGTTGAAGTGGCGTTAACTCACTCATACAAGAATTGCAATCTGATTCGCTTGGCAATGGAGGAGGACGCTGTGACCTCTGTGACCTCTGCGAGTACAGTCCCAGATACAGGATGAAGCCAACCCCGGTATGCCAGCAGGGGAGGAATCGGCGTTTCGTATTTCACAGGAAGCCTCCTCGCCAGTGTCAGATAGAGATGAAATATTAACAAGACATAGATCCCATGGTCTCTGTTTACTCAGCTAAAACGCCCGTGCACAAATAGGCGACATCAAAGTGTTGTGTTTCTAATGTTTTATTTTCTAATGAGATGTATCACTAACAAAGCTTGTCAAACATACTAAAAGAAAAAAAAGAAAATGCAACGTCAACGTTCGGCTCTAGCATACCATTTCTCTGTTTCTTGTGCATTTTCTTGAACGAATGTCGTGTCATGCACTCAGAGCCAGGAATAGGGCACGAGTGGAATAGAAAACTGTACAAATGAATGAATCTGATTAATTGTACCTCACTAGTATTGAGGCGGACTCAACGAACCCGAGTACTGAATGAGTGATGGAGTTTACACCATAGCCAATACCTGTAACAAAACCCGAGAATGAGTGTCTTTGTCCAGCTTAGATATCGAGAAATAACGATAAAAATGTCTGAGTATTGAAGAAAATATATCAAATATCGAGCATAAACAAATACTTGTTGGGTTCGCCATGACGGGCGTCTTCAACACATGTTTCTCATGACAACGTGAACGCAGCTTTTTCAAAAATAGCGTGTCTCATGAAATCATTCAGATGCGTCTGAACGTTTCAATTTATATTAAATTTAAGAAAACAAAAACCAAGTATATTTTATTATGTACTCCGAAAAATAATTCCTTGATTTCAAAAAGGAAAACTTTTTCGCTTCAATGCGGGAATCAATAGTTCACCAACAACACGGGAACGTATGGTACAAGTCAAAATAGGGAATTGTATCAGACATCATTTATGCAACTGACGAAACGCCGAATCCGCATTGTTGCGTTCAGGTTAAGTGTGACACTTCTTGCTTGTTTCTGTCACGATAATGTCCCTTCTACATGTCCATACTGATTTTGAAATGTCCTCCACATGTCCACCATTAAACTTTTTGAACGCTTTGCGGAGGCTTTGAATGTTGTAACCTTGATCAAATAACTTTTGAGCAAGAGTCATAGAAATGGCATGCTCGATTGTATCTCCAAAGTTGTGAAATGTAGACCACTGGAGCTGATGAAATAAAGAGAAACTTGACTATTGGAAAGTTGAAGTCATCCCTTTTTGCATACAGTCTTGTGGAAAGCCTTTTTGTCGCACTCTGAATATTGACGTATATTTTTAGTATGACACAGATGAGGCGGTCTCACTGGTCTTGTTTTATTCTAGTTCGGGTGGGTCAGTCAGGGGAAGGGAATGATGAATAAAAATATTCTCAAAATACGTTGGTTCCAAGCCCCTTTTGTTCCATGTTTACATTTAAACACAATTCTCAACAAGTTAAAGATCTCAGCACGTTTAGGCCTACTGTAATGGGACAAGGAATGCGTTAAGGTTTGTGTGTAGGACCTACACATATTATACAGTATATATTAAGGAAAGACAATAGCCAATAATTATGAATAGAAAGGTATTAGTTCAACCAAACATTGTATGTCAACATTGAATTTAAAGTGAGTTAAACTTTAGCGCCGCACATGATGAGTTTCAATGCTAGGACAGCGACTCGATTGGTATAGTCTCCTCCCATCCTTTGGCTGATTCCGAAATCTATATAATCCTTCGCACAGCAATATAGTAGTGATACTGCATACCGAAAGCACCCCCCCCCCCCCCCCCCCCCCACACACACACACACACACACAACAACTGCCAGTCTGTTTTGTGTTACATGATAGTCACGTATACTAGTGAAACTAGGGAGCCCATTTTAAAAATGGATTCCTCCCAGCTTGTTACTCCTTAGCAGTGGATGGTTTGCTTGTTAAGCTAGTTTACAAACATTCCACCACTAGGATACCAATCCGTTCCATTTATTAGACACGAAAGGAGATGGGATGGTTGTAATAACGTAACTCACCCCTGCGTTCGTGCTTTTGTGGTGTTATTATTGTGGTATTATGCAGCAGTACAGTTTGTTATTTATTTGTAATGATTGTCAGTGGCAGCAAATGACTGAAGGAGTCGTAAAATGTCGAATGTGATTTTGAGTTACCGCCCTTGGGTTTTTACAAAGCTAGGACAGTTTGATCGCTCGAGAAGTTTCGTGATGTGAATGCTGGATGTACCTGTCTCTTTCAAGGCATTTGACAACAGAGACAACTTCTGGAATTATGGCGAAGGGTCTGTTAAAGTAATGTTGCTGCATTGTTTAACCCATTGTATTTGGTAATTCGTGTGCGTTGCTACCTGAAGTTGACAGAGCTGTTGAAACAATACACGTTGTGATTCTCCAAGTTATTCGTGGAGACACCACACGTCGCCATTACACATAGTACCATGTGTTAGTTCAGTAACCGGAGAACAAATCCATACCTTTTCCATTTCTTGCCATATTTCAGATTGTATTGTGTAATTACAGGCAGACATGTAGTAACACATGATACACAGAGACACTGAGGCAGGCAACCAGGGTCCATTATTGTAATCCCATTCCGCGTTAGATTGCCTTGCACTTTCCGTGTTATCAATCGAAGCGTCAGAGAAATATGTCAATGTCGGTATGCTAAATAACGATCACTAACCGGCAGGAAATTGAGGCTTAAGACTCGTCACTCCTGGGGTTTCTACGCACATTTGCACATTTGACAGTGCTCTCTCTCTCTCTCTCTCTCTCTCTCTCTCTCTCTCTCTCTCTCTCTCTCTCTCTCTTAGTCTCAAATTCTCTCTGTGTCTCTGACCCTTTATTATTCTCTCGTTTTCTCTCCCTTAGTCTCTGTTCCCCTCTCTCGCTCTCTTCTTTCTTTTTTATTTCTTTCTCTCCTCCCCCCCCCTCTCTCTCTCTCTCTTTCTCAAGAAATGTGTTTTTTCCTTACTACTAGTTTAGCCAGTCCACTTTTGAAACGATCATTTGTCTTGTTGATGGAATTACAAAGTGGTTCCAACAGAGATTAATGCTCCAGCTGTACAGCAGTTGTAAACTGATATTTCAAGGTGTCGCCGCACAGACATTTTACCTGTATTCCAGCCCTGCTATCACGGGTTATCGGTAATGCGCTTTACACAATGTACCCATGTTTGGTTCTCGGCATAACGAGCCACTGCTTTAAATGAATATGGAAAGGATTGTGTCGCTTTTATTTAACTAATAGGCTTTCCCACTGACTCTCGTATTGAGATACAAAGGACTATTTCAAAAGCTACCGACAATTCGATAAAAACAATCGCCTCAATATCAACAAAACCTGAGTAGTCATGCATACCGGAATAGTTTCCTGGAGATAGCGACAGATTAGGACCGTAAATTGTGACTGAACTATCGATGCATTCGGAAATGTGTATGGCCCGATAGCGATACATCCATAACAAGCTGAAATATCACGAGTTAACATCGTTGTTACGTCATCGATACCATGGATATACATAATAAAATGAATAAACTGTGTTAATAAATTATTTTCTCCAAACAGTTTTTTTTATCCCAAATACACCGTGTTTGATAAAACAGTTGAGTGTTTATTCAGATTTCCATAAATATGTATATATGTATACATGTATATGGATATGGCTTTTGCAAAACTATTGCTATAACTATTGCAATATACTACTGACATAACTATTGCAGTACTATTAATATGACTATTGTAAAACTATTGCTATAACTATTGCAACATACTACTGACATAACCATTGCAGTATTATTCATATAACTATTGCAGTACTATTAATATGACTATTGCAAAACTATTGCACCGTGTTTGATAAAAGAGTTGAGTGTTTATTCAGATTTCCATAAAGGGTTGGTCCGATAATAATCGTACCTACCAACCTTAATTCCAGAACAAAGCAGATTGTTTTATACAATTGCAACACTATGTTTATGACTTTTGCAAAACTATTGCTATAACTATTGCAATATACTACTGACAATATGACTATTGCAATACAATTGATGTGACTATTGCAATACTATTGATATGACTGTCGCAATAGTAAAAATGTCCAAATAGCCTTAAGAAATATGTTTTTGAATGTTAATGAGATACTTAAAGCTTGTATACATCTGTCCTCCTATCTCCAATGTAGCATATATTACGGGTGGATATATATTTGTTTATATCAGTCTATTTCTAAGAGCAAAAGAACGCCTCCGTGGTCTAGTGGTAGAGCGTCCGCCCGGAAAGGTCCGGGTTTGATCCCCGGCCGCGTCATACTAAAAGACGTTAAAAGATGGTACTTGTTGTTACCCTGTTTGGCGCTCGGCATTAAGGGGATAAAACAAGGACTGTTCGGCTCGGAGTCAGTATACTGTGTCTGAGGGGGGTATTCATGTTAAACTGCGGCATGGTATCTCAGTGAGCTAGCACTATAAATCGGCATCAGTCCGGACTAGTACAAGCAGCCACACAAACATACACACATACATGCACGTCACTATATTAGTGCAATAATCTTGGACGCGACGTTAAACTCCATTTCACCTCACCTCACCACCTCTAAGGTCAAAGACTTTTCGGGTAGATATATATTTATTTATATCAATCTACATCTAAGAGCTTAGATATTACGGGTGGATATATATTTGTTTATATCAATCAACATCTATAAGCATATATGTTATGGGTAGATATATATTTATTTATGAATCTGCATCTAAGAGCTCAGATATTAAGGGTTGTGATAGACAACTGTACTCGCTGCTTCAGGTCAAACGTTGTTATTCGTTAGACTTTTATTATACTACTGACAAAACGATCATCTCCACACATACACACACACACGCACGCACGCACGCACGCACGCACGCACGCACACACACAACACAATCAAGGTAACATTCTATACTTACAACTGTCAACTTTACCGATACAATTCACGCACTATCATACTACCAGAACTTTCGGAATGTGAGTTATCTCCCTTACATCATTCCTCCCTCTCAGACCACACCCTATGATACAAGACATTAATTCATTTCCCACATAAGTACTTGTTAAATAAGATACTATATACATCCAATAGTATTTCTTTAAATTCCAACAGCAGATCAAATCCTTATCAATTTACTTAAACATTTAAAATATAGTAATAAAATCTATTGACTTAAAACATATACGTCCTGATTTGGACATATGTCTCTCTCAAAGAATAACAATCAGTTTCCATACACCAGAGTCACTTAGCCACTTAGGAGCTCTTCTTGTTCTTAAAGACTGTCTCTCCTCCCTAGTAGCAACATTGGCATGATTGATGTCCCAGTCACAAGTAGCACATGAGAGGATATCATCATCCAAATCTAGCACAACCACACTGTCTGAAACAGGGTTAGAATCAGTGGAATGGAAACTACTAGCTGCAGGGTCAGCTGTTTCATCCACCACATTGTCAATTCGGGTCTGTAGATGTCTTGGACGATCATGATGTCTCTTCAGACGCCGATGATTGATGACCCTTGGCCGACCATGTCCAGCACACGGCCAAATCCTGTATGTTGTCAGGCTGGTCCGCTCCGCGATAACAACAGGTCCTTCCCATCTCTTTGCATTAAGCTTTTAGCTGGTTCCTGGATTATTTTCAGGATGGAATAACCTGACCTTCTCCCCCTTTTTATAAGGAACAAATTGTGTCGTGTCACCACGGGTCTGACTCCGTTTGTCCTGCTCGTCCACTATTTTCTTCCTAACTTGTTCCTGTATTTCCAACATCTCAGACAGTCTAGATAAAGGTTCCAATGTTTCACTCGAACCAACATCCAAATGCATCTTGTTCCGAGCGATACGGCCGAACACCACTTTAAATGGTGTTTCATCTGTCACTTTATTTGTAGCTGTTCTAATGACCCTCAATGCAGCTGGAAGTTTCTGTTCTCATTCTTTCAGGTCCTTTGCTTCAATGAGTACAGCAAGTCTTTCTGAAAGTGTCCGATTCATTCTCTCGACCTGATCATTACACTGTGGATTATAAGGTGTCGTGCGGGTGCGTCGGATTCCCAGCTTGACACAGAGCTCTTTAAGTAAGTCAGCTTCAACATTCCCCCCTTGAACATAGTGTAGCTCCTCTGGGCCACCATAACGGCAGACAATTTCATTGTAGAGGACGGTTGCTGTTGTTTGTGCTGATTGGTCTGGCACTGCAAACGCCTCCACCCATTTGCTGAAAGGGTCTGTCAACACACAGGTATTTATTACCTCTATCTGTCACAGGTAAAGGGCCAGCAAAGTCCATAGTCCATCTGGTGAGTGGTTTTGTTATTGGTATTTTTGTTATTTTGGTATTGGAATTTTCCCCTCGGGAGTCCTCAGAGCCACTGTCGGATTTTTCCCCCTGAGACATATTAAACAGGACTTGCACCATTCAACAACATCTCTGCGCCAACCAAACCAGAAGTAGTGCTCTTCAACTGCTTGTAAGATTCTAACCGCTTTAGACTGTGGGATAACAACTCTTCTTAAATCCTTGTTGCTCTTAGCGCCAGATTTCAGAATAAAGCTGACACCAGAACTTCCGGAATGAGAGTTATCTCCCTTGTATCAGTAGATACCCATTTGTTTACATCAGTCTACATCTAAGAGCAAAGACTTTTCGGGTAGATGTCTATTTGTTTATATCAATCCCCATCTAAAAGCTTAGCTATTATGGGTAGATTTCTATTTATTTATATCAATCTACATCGAAGAGCTTAGAAATTATGGGTAGATATCTATTTGTTTATATCGACCTACATCGAAGAGCTGAGATATTCTGTGTAGATATTATTTATTTATATCAATCTACATCTAAGAGCTTAGATATTACGGGTAGATGCCTATTTATTTATATCAATCTACTTCTAAGAGCTTAGATATTAAGGGTAGATATCTATTTGTTTATATCAATCTACATCTAAGAGCAAAGACTTTTCGGGTAGGTGTGTATTTGTTTATATCAATCTACATCTACGAGCATAGACATTATGGGTTGATATCTACTTGTTTATATGATTCTACATCTAAGAGCAAAGATATTTCGGGTAGATATGTATTTGTTTACGGGTGGATGTCTGAATATCTTCATGGTGTTTGTCTAACATGCTACAGAAGGAACAACGGACAATGGGTAACAGCCAGTCACAATACAACCTTTAACTGTCAATCAATAGCCACTGTTCAAATAATTGTTTACCTTTCTTGTAAATGCTTGTGTAATTCACAAAGCATGTTTTGTACTATATTTTTGTGAGACAAATCTATCTGCTCAGTCGTCCTGCGTTCTCCACCCGGAACAACGGGAGGCGCCGCGCGTCGGCCACACATGGCACAAAGGATTGATTTAAGGGACGTCTGTAGTTTGCTTTTCAATCTCATCAAATACCCTTTAATGTTTTAAACAACATGTTAAAGTGTGTTAACGGGTATGGATAACAGAGGTATGTATATTGATCAATATATTGGCGTTAGAAGGACGATACAACGTAGGTTTACCTTGCAGTGAAAAGTGAAGGGGGAGAGTACAACAAACACGCATCTCCTAACACCGTCTGACATATTTGCACAATGTCATATGAAACAGTCGGAACAAAAATAATTTTTTTTAAACTAAAACCCAACGTATAGGCTCTATTAATCCAACTTTATGTAAGCATATCAGCAAATATTATAGAGACAGAACTGGAGGTGCAACATCATAACATACAGACAGTGTCAGGTGACGTCAGTATTGGAGATGCAACACTATAACATACAGACAGTGTCAGGTGACGTCAGTACTGGAGATGCAACACCATGGCATACAGACAGTGTCAGGTGACGTCAGTACTGGAGATACGACACCATGACATACAGACAGTGTCAGGTGACGTCAGTACTGGAGACACAACACCATGACATACAGACAGTGTCAGGTGACGTCAGTACTGGAGACACAACACCATGACATACAGACAGTGTCAGGTAACGATCAGTACTGGAGATACAACACCATGACATACAGACAGTGTCAGGTGACGTCAGTACTGGAGATGCAACACCATGACATACAGACAGTGTCAGGTGACGTCAGTACTGGAGATACGACACCATGACATACAGACAGTGTCAGGTGACGTCAGTACTGGAGATACATCACCATGACATACAGACAGTGTCAGGTGACGGTCAGTACTGGAGATACAACACCATGACATACAGACAGTGTCAGGTGACGTCAGTACTGGAGACACAACACCATGACATACAGACAGTGTCAGGTAACGATCAGTACTGGAGATACAACACCATGACATACAGACAGTGTCAGGTGACGTCAGTACTGGAGATGCAACACCATGGCATACAGACAGTGTCAGGTGACGTCAGTACTGGAGATACGACACCATGACATACAGACAGTGTCAGGTGACGTCAGTACTGGAGATACATCACCATGACATACAGACAGTGTCCGATGACGTCAGTACTGGAGATACAACACCATGGCATACAGACAGTGTCAGGTGACGTCAGTACTGGAGATACAACACCATGACATACAGACAGTGTCCGATGACGTCAGTACTGGAGATACAACACCATGACATACAGACAGTGTCCGATGACGTCAGTACTGGAGATACAACACCATGGCATACAGACAGTGTCAGGTGACGTCAGTACTGGAGATACAACACCATGACATACAGACAGTGTCAGGTGACGTCAGTACTGGAGATACAACACCATGACATACAGACAGTGTCAGGTGACGTCAGTACTGGAGATACAACACCATGACATACAGACAGTGTCAGGTGACGTCAGTACTGGAGATACAACACTATAACATACAGACAGTGTCAGATGACGTCAGTACTGGAGATACAACACCATGACATACAGACAGTGTCAGGTGACGTCAGTACTGGAGATACAACACCATGACATACAGACAGTGTCAGGTGACGTCAGTACTGGAGACACAACACCATGACATACAGACAGTGTCAGGTGACGGTCAGTACTGGAGACACAACACCATGGCATGGTCACGGTCACGGTCACGGTCGCGTCTGTTTCATTATTTTATCTGTGCATAAAGATTCAGAGTAACGAAAACCTCTCTTTAAGAATGTATGATGAGAGAGTGACTTATACTTTCCAAAGTCTTTGGTGTCTACATTACAAAACTTTGGGTACAATCTAGCGTCTCTTTCTACGAAGACTTCAAAGATCAGTGTATCAACATTCAAGGCCTCAGTGAAGCTTTCCCTTTTTATGGCAGACATTTTGAGAACATTTCCAAATTTCACGCATCAAAGACAAAAAAATATGTCCGATACAATTCCCTATTTTGACTAGTATGTTTTCGTGTGCTTTATTCAGGTGAAAACTTGACTTGCCTTTACATGTGTTTGTGACGGGGGTCACTTGTGGGGCAGGATACCCTTACATGTTCGCGAACACCTTTGTATTGTTTTCTCAGTAAACTTCAGATGACATTTGCTTTTATTTTTTTACAAATAGCATACAACACGTCTTTAACAAGTCTTTCACTAACCACACCTTCTAACCACACCTTCACTAACACACGTCTTCTACAGATGTAGGTCATTCAACGATTGTTTCAGGAAATGTGGGTAGCAAAACTAAGAAATGGTAAATGGATACGTACCTAGTCTTTATCAAACAACATTTTATACTTAAAGCATATCGAGTAGCAGATTATTTTGATCTAAAGATCTACAAAGGCATATTTCAAACGTCTCCCAACATCTGTGCATCTTGTAACCTAAATGTTGAGGAAAATGAGAATCTTTTGCGCTTGTTTACTAAACAAATATATTCCAAAGAAGTTTACATGTCACCCAAAATCAATTTGTTTTGCATACTCATGTTAAACTTAAATATTATATTACAGAATATTGCATTGTGCATATATTATGCATTGCTGCTTATGAAACACGCATACCTTGTTATTATGAATACCATTGGTGCTTGATTGTACCTCAATGTTGGCATAGGTAGACACCAAGGGCTGGAGTTGTGGGAATATTGCTCGACATAAAGGGGGTGTTGACTATTGGAAAGTTTTTCTAGTTCAGGTGGGTAAGTCAGTGGAAAGGAATTAATAGACGGTTATCAGATCATCGATATACCTGAAGTTAAACTTCTTGGCCAAATTACGTTCTTATGACTTTGCCAATCCGAACGGAAATTCCTATGCATAAAGAAACAGATCAGCAAGAAGGGGAGCTCAATTGGTGCCCATGGGGATCGCTACGATCGTCTTATCGCTACGTCTGTGTTAAAGTATGGAAGGTACGATCTTCTTATCGCTACGTCTGTGTTAAAGTATGGAAGGTACGATCTTCTTATCGCTACGTCTGTGTTAAAGTATGGAAGGTACGATCGTCTTATCGCTACGTCTGTGTTAAAGTATGGAAGGTACGATCGTCTTATCGCTACGTCTGTGTTAAAGTATGGAAGGTACGATCGTCTTATCGCTACGTCTGTGTTAAAGTATGGAAGGTACGATCGTCTTATCGCTACGTCTGTGTTAAAGTATGGAAGGTACGATCGTCTTATCGCTACGTCTGTGTTAAAGTATGGAAGCTACGATCTTCTTATCGCTACGTCTGTGTTAAAGTATGGAAGGTACGATCGTCTTATCGCTACGTCTGTGTTAAAGTATGGAAGGTACGATCGTCTTATCGCTACGTCTGTGTTAAAGTATGGAAGGTACGATCGTCTTATCGCTACGTCTGTGTTAAAGTATGGAAGGTACGATCGTCTTATCGCTACGTCTGTGTTAAAGTATGGAAGGTACGATCGTCTTATCGCTACGTCTGTGTTAAAGTATGGAAGCTACGATCTTCTTATCGCTACGTCTGTGTTAAAGTATGGAAGGTACGATCGTCTTATCGCTACGTCTGTGTTAAAGTATGGAAGCTACGATCGTCTTATCGCTACGTCTGTGTTAAAGTATGGAAGCTACGATCGTCTTATCGCTACGTCTGTGTTAAAGTATGGAAGGTACGATCGTCTTATCGCTACGTCTGTGTTAAAGTATGGAAGGTACGATCTTCTTATCGCTACGTCTGTGTTAAAGTATGGAAGGTACGATCGTGTTATCGCTACGTCTGTGTTAAAGTATGGAAGGTACGATCGTGTTATCGCTACGTCTGTGTTAAAGTATGGAAGGTACGATCTTCTTATCGCTACGCCTGTGTTAAAGTATGGAAGGTACGATCGTCTTATCGCTACGTCTATGTTAAAGTATGAGAGCTACGATCGTCTTATCGCTGCGTCTGTGTTAAAGTATGTAAGCTACGATCGTCTTATCGCTACGTCTGTGTTAAAGTATGAGAGCTACGATCGTCTTATCGCTACGTCTGTGTTAAAGTATGGAAGCTACGATCTTCTTATCGCTATGTCTGTGTTAAAGTATGTAAGCTACGATCGTGTTATCGCTACGTCTGTGTTAAAGTATGGAAGGTACGATCTTCTTATCGCTACGTCTGTGTTAAAGTATGGAAGGTACGATCGTCTTATCGCTACGTCTGTGTTAAAGTATGGAAGGTACGATCGTGTTATCGCTACGTCTGTGTTAAAGTATGGAAGCTACGATCTTCTTATCGCTACGTCTGTGTTAAAGTATGGAAGGTACGATTGTGTTATCGCTACGTCTGTGTTAAAGTATGGAAGGTACGATCGTCTTATAGCTACGTCTATGTTAAAGTATGTAAGCTACGATCGTGTTATCGCTACGTCTGTGTTAAAGTATGGAAGGTACGATCGTCTTATAGCTACGTCTATGTTAAAGTATGAAAGGTACGATCGTCTTATCGCCACGTCTGTGTTAAAGTATGGAAGGTACGATCGTGTTATCGCTACGTCTGTGTTAAAGTATGTAAGCTACGATCGTGTTATCGCTACGTCTGTGTTAAAGTATGGAAGGTACGATCGTGTTATCGCTAAGTCTGTGTTAAAATAAGGGAGCTACGATCGTCTTATCGCTAAGTCTATGTTTAAATAAGGGAGCTACGTTCATCTTAACGCTAAGACTACGTTAACGTACGGAAGTTACGATCCCCAAAGCATTAGGTCTATGGTATGACATACGGTCATCTTATCGCCAAGTCTATGTCAATGTATGGGAATTAAGATTATCCTAGTGCTTAGTCTATGTTAAAATACGGGAGTTACGGTCATCTTATCGCCAAGTCTATGTCAATGTATGGGAATTAAGATTATCCTAGCGATAAGTCTATGTTAAAATAGGGAGTTACGGTCATCTTATCGCCAAGTCTATGTCAATGTATGGGAATTAAGATTATCCTAGCGCTTAGTCTATGTTAAAATAGGGAGTTACGGTCATCTTATCGCCAAGTCTATGTCAATGTTTGGGAATTAAGATTATCCTAGCGCTTAGTCTATGTTAAAATAGGGAGTTACGGTCATCTTATCGCCAAGTCTATGTCAATGTATCGGAATTAAGATTATCCTAGCGCTTAGTCTATGTTAAAATAGGGAGTTACGATATTCTCAGATCTAAGATCGTTTTATGGAACAGTCCACCGAGTAACCGACGTAAGAGACGAAAACAACTTGAAAGATTTTATCCGCAGAGTGATATCTTCAATTAGCCTCTAAAAGCCTTTCAAAAACACTGTGCTACTTTGTGTTTAGAAAGTCCTCGCTTTCACGATCGTTTTATCGCTACGTCTGTGTTAAAGTATGGAAGGTACGATCGTCTTATCGCTACGTCTGTGTTAAAGTATGTAAGCTACGATCGTCTTATCGCTACGTCTGTGTTAAAGTATGTAAGCTACGATCTTCTTATCGCTACGTCTGTGTTAAAGTATGGAAGGTACGATCGTCTTATCGCTACGTCTATGTTAAAGTATGAGAGCTACGATCGTCTTATCGCTATGTCTGTGTTAAAATGAGGGAGCTACGATCGTCTTATCGCTAAGTCTATGTTTAAATAAGGGAGCTACGTTCATCTTAACGCTAAGACTACGTTAACGTACGGAAGTTACGATCCCCAAAGCATTAGGTCTATGGTATGACATACGGTCATCTTATCGCCAAGTCTATGTCAATGTATGGGAATTAAGATTATCCTAGTGCTTAGTCTATGTTAAAATACGGGAGTTACGGTCATCTTATCGCCAAGTCTATGTCAATGTATGGGAATTAAGATTATCCTAGCGATAAGTCTATGTTAAAATAGGGAGTTACGGTCATCTTATCGCCAAGTCTATGTCAATGTATGGGAATTAAGATTATCCTAGCGCTTAGTCTATGTTAAAATAGGGAGTTACGGTCATCTTATCGCCAAGTCTATGTCAATGTTTGGGAATTAAGATTATCCTAGCGCTTAGTCTATGTTAAAATAGGGAGTTACGGTCATCTTATCGCCAAGTCTATGTCAATGTATCGGAATTAAGATTATCCTAGCGCTTAGTCTATGTTAAAATAGGGAGTTACGATATTCTCAGATCTAAGATCGTTTTATGGAACAGTCCACCGAGTAACCGACGTAAGAGACGAAAACAACTTGAAAGATTTTATCCGCAGAGTGATATCTTCAATTAGCCTCTAAAAGCCTTTCAAAAACACTGTGCTACTTTGTGTTTAGAAAGTCCTCGCTTTCACTATAAAGATAATACATTATTGACAACAGCGCGTAAAGAAATCTACAGACGCAAGAAAGGTAGATTCAATTGCTTATTGTGGAGCATCTGCCCGAGGCAAGAGAGTTAACTGACTATAAAAGTCCAGTTTCCAGTTTTATGAGTATGATATTTGCATACATTTTCGCAAGTGTTTAGTGCTGTTGTTGGAAAATAGTCTCGCCACTTTGTGAGTTTTGGGGAACTTATAATAATATTCGGGGGTGAATATGAATTAGTCAGCACTTTACGACACGCACCATCTACTGCAGACATACTCGTAGTCTTACCCAGAATCCCCGTCGATGACCGGATGGGCGTGTTTGTGTGTTTGTTTGTGTGTTTGTGTCTGGTTAGCAGTTAGAAGATAATAACATAAACACTTGAAATTTTAAGCATTTACAGATGCAATGTGTTTCAATGTGGTTGTCCTGCTCCAGAAGGTGATCATTGAACATCGAATGTCGTAAGAGAGCAACGTTTTGATTTTCAGGGAGGGAGCCGGGATTATTTGAGAAAACAATAATCTAGGCCCTCTTCTACTGATCTCCGTACTTCCGCCTCGCTCTGTAGGAGAGATAACAGTGTGCCCTTGTCATGCTGACTATGGTAAATTGTACAAGGAATATAGTTCATTATTTATATATATTTTTTAAACTTGAGCACCTGGTTTTAAAAAAATTGTATTTGAGATCTATAACATTACGAAATGCTGATCTCAAACAAGTCCCGCCACCGTGAAATGAACCGTTCGCCCGTAACGCCGAAGACCATGGTTCGATTCCCGACATGGGTATAATGTGTGAAGCCCTTTTCTTGTGTGCCCCCCGTGATATTGCTGGAATATTGCTAAAAGCGGCGTAAAACCATACGCACTCACTCACTCGCTCAAAATCAAATGTTTATAGCTAACTATATGTCAGTGACGGTGGAAGAAAATGAGATGTTTATAGGATCTATGCCTGATATCGCGTCCCTTGTCACGAAAAACATGTACGGAGAAGACATTGTGAATGATGGGCATGACACAAACAGTCGGATAAAATCAAAATTACACTGAGTCTCACTGTCCTTTTCACTCGTTTTACTTCCTACGCGGAAACGAGGCTTGCAGAAAAAGAACAAAACACGATAGTCTCCACAGCCTCATCGATCCCCGGAGTATGAATCTGACATAATCATGGATCGCATTTACATAATAGTAATTATTATACAACAGTCTGCTTTTGAAATGACGGGAGCTGTTGAATATGCCTCTGTAAAGACAGATCAACCATGACGTGCACCATGTACCAAGGGACATAACCCTTACTCATTTACTGCGAGGCATCAATATGCTCTGGTAAAGCACTGCTCAGAATAAAGTCAAGGCCATAGGGATATATTTGGTCAGAATATGTTATCTCGGTCACCATGACAACCTGTAGTAAACTAATACTGCTTCGTGCAACTATGTTTCGTTCACCGTATTATTTGTTTAAGCTTTTCCATAGGTCCGTTCGTTGTTCTCCAAAGCTATTATAAGCTAAAATAAATAAATGCAGCAAAGAGGGTTTTGGTGATCGTGGCAAAGTCAGGATGGTAAGGCTCATCAGCTCAGGGCCCTTGCCCCCTCTACACGCAGCCCTGACTGCGAATGGGACTTCTCCCAGTGCTGCCAAGACAAACCCACCCACAAGTTTTCGGAGAAAGTGAAGACTCCCCAACACTGCAGCCTTCTGCATTACACAAATTGTTAGAAAATGTATTCCTAGGAAGTTTCGTGTTGGAAGTGAGAGGTCCTGTGCAGCAAAGGGAAAGCCTTCCGATTCACTTTTCAGGCCAGACGACTTCATCCAAATGAAGGACTCTGCAGGGTTGCTGACCTTCTCAAATCACTGCTCCTTGAGTCCGTGGCCGATTTGGTATGGCACTTCCCTTGGTTGACACTCATTTCTGTACCGTCCAGCATACAGATACAAAATCAACACTGACATTGAGATTATGTCCTACATCCTTGCCTCGTTAAATAAAACTGTGGAATGCCTTGTTTTCATCATGAGAATTGAAATACTTCACAAGAGAATCGTCAGACAAACAAATGTGTGCAAAAGTGCACAATTACATTCTATCATGAAGAGCCTCCGCGTTAATCAAACCGCGCCCTCACATTGCGAATAGCGAGTGTGGTGGGAATCTATTGTCTATTGTCATGATTCTTCGTGTGTTGGCACAGGACAACGTAATGTGTTAGTAAGTCTGAATAATGATAAAGTATTTTTTGTAGATATAGATAATTCATACTTACTATATGATAGGCAATGGATTTGAATGTTTGTTTGTTGGCTAACATCCATCAATACTCCGACTATACATAGTCGAAGCTGGAACAAATTCCAGTGGTTGATATTATGAGCAACGCACCACGTGGTCGTGTTACGACGACACGCTGTCAACCAAGACACCAATCCCAACCAACCGGTCTATAACCATGACACCGAGCCCGACCACCCGGTCTATAACCAAGACACCAATCCCAACCAACCGGTCTGTAACCAAGACACCAATCCCAACCACCCGGTCTATAACCAAGACACCAATCCCAACCACCCGGTCTATAACCAAGACACCGAGCCCGACCACCCGGTCTATAACCAAGACACCAATTACAACCACCCGGTCTATAACCAAGACATCAATCCAAACCAGCCGGTCTGTAACCAAGACACCGAGCCCGACAACCCGGTCTGTAACCAAGACACCAATCGCAACCACCCGGCCTATAACCAAGACACCAATCGCAACCACCCGGTCTATAACCAAGACACCAATCCCAACCACCCGGTCTATAACCAAGTCACCGAGCCCGACCACCCGGTCTATAACCAAGACACCAATCCCAACCACCCGGTCTATAACCAAGTCACCAATCCCGACCACCCGGTCTATAACCAAGTCACCGAGCCCGACCACCCGGTCTATAACCAAGACATAGAGCCCGACCACCCGGTCTATAACCAAGACACCAATCCCAACCACCCGGCCTATAACCAAGACACCAATCCCAACCACCCGGTCTATAACCAAGACACCAATCGCAACCACCCGGCCTATAACCAAGACACCAATCGCAACCACCCGGTCTATAACCAAGACGCCGAGCCCGACCAACCGGTCTATAACCAAGACACCCAGCCCGACCACCCGGTCTATAACCAAGACACCGAGCCCGACCAACCGGTCTATAACCAAGACACCCAGCCCAACCACCCGGTCTATAACCAAGACACCAATCCCAACCACCCGGTCTATAACCAAGACACCGAGCCCGACAACCCGGTCTGTAACCAAGACACCAATCCCAACCACCCGGCCTATAACCAAGACACCAATCACAACCACCCGGTCTATAACCAAGACATCAATCCCAACCAGCCGGTCTGTAACCAAGACACCGAGCCCGACAACCCGGTCTGTAACCAAGACACCAATCGCAACCACCCGGCCTATAACCAAGACACCAATCCCAACCACCCAGTCTATAACCAAGACACCAATCGCAACCACCCGGTCTATAACCAAGACACCAATCCCAACCACCCGGTCTGTAACCAAGACACCGAGCCCGACCAACCGGTCTATAACCATGACACCGAGCCCGACCAACCGGTCTATAACCAAGACACCAATCCCAACCAACCGGTCTGTAACCAAGACACCAATCCCAACCAACCGGTCTATAACCATGACACCGAGCCCGACCACCCGGTCTATAACCAAGACACAAATCCCAACCAACCGGTCTGTAACCAAGACACCAATCCCAACCACCCAGTCTATAACCAAGACACCAATCGCAACCACCCGGTCTATAACAAAGACACCAATCCCAACCACCCGGTCTGTAACCAAGACACCGAGCCCGACCACCCGGTCTATAACCAAGACACAAATCCCAACCACCCGGTCTATAACCAAGTCACCAATCCCGACCACCCGGTCTATAACCAAGACACCGAGCCCAACCACCCGGTCTATAACTAAGACACCGAGCCCGACCACCCGGTCTATAACCAAGACACCAATCCCAACCACCCGGTCTATAACCAAGTCACCGAGCCCGACCACCCGGTCTATAACCAAGACACCAATCCCAACCACCCGGTCTATAACAAAGACACCAATCCCAACCAACCGGTCTGTAACCAAGACACCAATCCCAACCAACCGGTCTATAACCATGACACCGAGCCCGACCACCCGGTCTATAACCAAGACACAAATCCCAACCAACCGGTCTGTAACCAAGACACCAATCCCAACCACCCAGTCTATAACCAAGACACCAATCGCAACCACCCGGTCTATAACAAAGACACCAATCCCAACCACCCGGTCTGTAACCAAGACACCGAGCCCGACCACCCGGTCTATAACCAAGACACAAATCCCAACCACCCGGTCTATAACCAAGTCACCAATCCCGACCACCCGGTCTATAACCAAGACACCGAGCCCAACCACCCGGTCTATAACTAAGACACCGAGCCCGACCACCCGGTCTATAACCAAGACACCAATCCCAACCACCCGGTCTATAACCAAGTCACCGAGCCCGACCACCCGGTCTATAACCAAGACACCAATCCCAACCACCCGGTCTATAACCAAGTCACCAATCCCAACCACCCGGTCTATAACCAAGTCACCGAGCCCGACCACCCGGTCTATAACCAAGACAACGAGCTCGACCACGCGGTCTATAACCAAGACACCAATCCCAACCACCCGGTCTATAACCAAGACGCCGAGCCCGACCACCCGGTCTATTACCAAGACGCCGAGCCCGACCACCCGGTCTATAACCAAGACGCCGAGCCCGACCACCCGGTCTATAACCAAGACACCCAGCCCGACCACCCGGTCTATAACCAAGACACCAATCCCAACCACCCGGCCTATAACCAAGACACCAATCGCAACCACCCGGTCTATAACCAAGACACCAATCGCAACCACCCGGCCTATAACCAAGACACCAATCGCAACCACCCGGTCTATAACCAAGACGCCGAGCCCGACCAACCGGTCTATAACCAAGACACCCAGCCCAACCACCCGGTCTATAACCAAGACACAATCCCGACCACCCGGTCTAAAACCAAGTCACCGAGCCCGACCACCCGGTCTATAACCAAGACACCAATCCCGACCACCCGGTCTATAACCAAGACACCAATCCCGACCACCCGGTCTATAACCAAGTCACCGAGCCCGACCACCCGGTCTATAACTAAGACACCGAGCCCGACCACCCGGTCTATAACCAAGACACCGAGCCCAACCACCCGGTCTATAACCAAGACACCGAGCCCGACCACCCGGTCTATAACCAAGACACCGAGCCCGACCACCCGGTCTATAACCAAGACACCGAGCCCGACCACCCGGTCTATAACCAAGACACCGAGCCCGACCACCCGGTCTATAACCAAGACACCGAGCCCGACCACCCGGTCTATAACCAAGACACCGAGCCCGACCACCCGGTCTAAAACCAAGTCACCGAGCCCGACCACCCGGTCTATAACCAAGACACAAATCGCAACCACCCGGTCTAAAACCAAGTCACCGAGCCCGACCACCCGGTCTATAACCAAGACACAAATCCCGACCACCCGGTCTATAACCAAGACACCAATCCCGACCACCCGGTCTATAACCAAGTCACCGAGCCCGACCACCCGGTCTATAACCAAGACACAAATCCCGACCACCCGGTCTAAAACCAAGTCACCGAGCCCGACCACCCGGTCTATAACCAAGACACCGAGCCCGACCACCCGGTAAATGCATCTGAGAAAAGAGGCGTGACGAAATCCATGTAAAGGTCATAGTATGGAATAGCATTGAGAATCTTGCTGATAAGCGCCGTGTCATTTTTGGTAAATTTCTCTTAATGTCTATAATGAACTTTCCGGAAAGGCTCAACCAAGCCTTTCATGGTGGCAAGGAAAGACACTGCCCACACTTTAGTGTTAAAAAAATGTTCGTCCTTCTGAGATGAACTTAATACAATCCAAAGTATACTTAACGCTATTTTAAGCAATGTTTGATTAAACCATTTAGCAAATGGTAGTTATTAGCTTAATGTATAGACACTCCTGAACATATATGTTCTACTACTGAGATCACGTCAACTGTAACGCTAGAGCTATGATCACGAAGCCGGTAGTATGGATCTTCTATACTCCTATAGTCCCACTGACGTCATAGTGTTCAACTTCAAGTCATAGAAATCAATGAACATACATACACAATACGCCTACAGTAAGTTGTGTACAAACAAAACGTGCAAATGTGTTCTTCGCACGCACAGTGAGTTGGGGGAGGGAAGCGAGGGAGAGAGAGGGGGTCACACTTTTTCCCAATACATTTTTCAAATAAATTACAGGGAGGATTTTGCTCAACCCCTCGAACTAAAGGGTCTGTTTTACATACATACAGAGTTTTTGCCCCGAGTCCGAATTATAATCAATATAATTTTATATATATTTACTATGAATTAGATCGTCATCCTATTGTGCTTTTTAATTTTGACTTATTTCCCGTGAAGATTCTGAATCCGTGCCATTGTTGACATGAAACAAAGGCCTGCTTTTGACATCCATTCCCTCTTCCAACATGCCAATGGTTCACTGCTCCGACAGCTAGTGTTTGTTAAACAATCTAGTTTTGCTAATAGCTAAGTTTATCTTGTCTGGAAGTGTCACTTCGCTTTGTTGATAAAGACAATGTGGGTTGCCTGTGCATTTCAAGACTAAAATTTTAATCTCAAGTCTTCGAAAAAGGCAACGGTTCATTGCTGTAGAAACGGAGGTCATCCATATTTGATTACGTCGGCAATAATACCAAATGATGCGTGAATCTTTGCGTCGTAAGTGTCACTTAATATATCACCAAGTTCTCACAGTGGCAGTATCGCCTACTTTTAACCCCAGTGGTAATGAGCATATTTGTTTTCTCGTTTGTCTAGTCACGTGACATAAAAACAGTTTTGCACGCTCTATTATCAATACTCGTTAAATAATCAAACGATTTGATTGGCCAGTTGCCGCCTTGTAGAACCCTCACAAGTCGACTGGCCGGCCTGTATAGATATTGTGACGTTAAACTATTTGACATGACGTCACTTGCTTGTGACATCACATTTGATTGTGTTCGCACTTATATTTGTCATAGCACTCGCACGTTAGAGCTACACAATCGGAAATAACTTGAACTTGTGTACCCGAATTTCGACCAGCCAGCTGTCATCCAAAGTCTGGCTGCCTACATGAAAAGATTGTAGTTGGTCCCACTGACAGGGCTTTAAATAACATCATATGTAAGCATCACCACATTAATTGTTTGATAAAGTATGTTAACTTTGGAAAAAAATCTGTCAAAACCATGCATCAGTACGGTCAAGTTTTGACTTGACTCAAAAACCTGAAGAAATCTCCATTCCTCTTTTGTACTAGATTCCAAAGGTCCATAAAATTCATACAAAGAAAGATATATTGCTGGGTCCAGCTAGGTCCAGCTGGGTTCAGCTTGGTCCACAGGCTCATGATATGTCAGGATCGACTCTGTTTTGGGCAGAGATTTCTTATTGGTATGGAATGGATCAAATAGTGATGATACCAGGTGTTCGCGAAAAGGTGAGCGTAACTGCGACACCAGTGGTACCCGTCACAAACACATGCAAAGGCAAGTCAATTGTTCACCTGAACCGACACGGGAACATATAGTACAAGTCAAAATAGGGAATTGCATCGGACATTTTGGCCACTGATATACATGATGTGATTTTGAAATGTTCTCCCAGACCCGTGAAGATTCGGAGAGGAATTGGTCTTCAGCAACCCATGCTCGCCGTAAAAGGCGACTATGCTTGTCGTAAGAGGCGACTAACGGAATCGGATGGTCAGGCTTGCTGACTTGGTTGATGCATGTCATTGTATCCCAATTGCGTGGTTCCATGCTCATGATGTCAATCACTGGATTGTCTGATCCAGACACGATTATTCACAGACCGCCGTCATATAGCTGAAATATTGGTGATATAATCAACTCATAACATGGATCAACAATTGTTAGGGAGATTACAGACACTTTAACACCTTTATCCAATCGTGGCAGAGTTACATGATGGTAACCGACCTCTGCTAGTCGGGTGACGCTTTTGGTACCTCCTGCAGTAATCTCATCTACCTAATGTTTATGAGGATAAATCAAAACGTTCGTGGCCTCAGATAAAAAAATAGTTCCAAACAAAGAAAATTACATGTTATTTTTCAATACAATCCCTTTGAGTTCAATACACTGAATTCCACGGATGCTCTAGCGAAGCTGCAGCTGTGATATCCCGTCGTGTAGGAGTCGTCTTCTTGGTGTCGACGGCGCAATAAAAGTGTCGTAACTGGGACAACTCTCCCACACAGATGTGAGAGTAAGGGGGAAGTAATTCGAAACCACAATCTGCATCCGCAGCCACTGTTCGTGTGACGTATGCACAGGCATTGTCCTGAGCAGCACCACGCCTGTACAGAGCCTTCCTCAACGTGTATCATCGACTGTCAATTGTGGTGCTGCTCATTTCTAGTGTGACGTCATTGCAAATAGTCAATCCTGATTGTCCACTTACTGTCCCAGAAAACTGAAGACGGGGTTTAAACATCCCGGGTGCCCATCTTCCCGTCAGCTTCTAGTCTGTCTACAGACCCTCATACACATATATATCAAATACAGCCCATGCAAGTCTATAATGTTTGGCAAGTCTAGATTACTGTAGTATCAGGAATGACGAGAGTCACAGGGCTCCCTTTTATTATATTTTAATTAAGATAACTGAACAACTGTTTTTTTCTGTATGATATGTTCATTTCTAGACTAGATGTTAGTCTGGTCAGGTTCTTCTAGTATCAGTTAATGGTCTGTACCAAAGACGTATATCTATATATCTATATACGTCTTTGTCTGTACTAACCCAAAACAGATCCAAATAGTGTTAGCGATATGCTGAATTTTAAACCTTTCGAAAGGCGTGTCTCTTAGCCATTTAAAATGCTCTTATTGACTTCTCGTAAACAAATGCTGATTCAGTGATAACAGAGGTGAAACTACAGAGAATAAACGAATCTTAACTGACAAACGAATTCTTCCACCAATAACAGATCTGGTGTTCTTTGGGTGATTATTGACGTTAGTTCATGTTAATGTTGTATCACGTGGTATCGCCACTATTTGATACTGATTTATAAACACACGCTTCTGATATAGTCAGAGTCGTTCAACGGACTGTGCTTTTAGCAGAGATATATTATGATTATGAACATTATTTTGTCGCTTATATCAATGTGGTTTCGTAAATCTGGCGTAGTGTATTAACTTCTTTAGAAACAAGAAATAATATGTTAACCCTTTTTTGCAACGATGACATAATACTTTAACTTTGATATGAAAACCTTCAATACAGTTCCTACCGTCTATAACATACAAATGAAAATACCATAAAAATGTGATGATATAGCATAACTCTCCTTTCATCTCAGATCGTTTTCATTTTCTGGTCTTCCTGCCACAATGCATTCGAAAGTACAGTAAACTACGGTTATAACGAACACGCTTATAACGAACTGACGGATATAACGAACTTACTTTTTGGTCCCGACTATTTGCTCTAGTTATGCTGTATATATGCTTATAACGAACTACGGCTATAACGAACTAAAATTAGTAGTCCCTTTGAGTTCGTTATAACCGTAGTTTACTGTATATGAAAATGTGAATGGGATATGTTTGTCATACAGTATTTGTATATCACTTCTCATGGTTTGCATGGCGAACAAAGGGTTGACAGTTGAACATGAATTGCATGAAGCAAAGATATGTGTGCAGATGGAATGATAAACGTCTATATTAATGATTTAATACCTGAATAATACAATAAATATACAAAGTGACATTCTGGTGGAATAGCCACCTGTTTGTACACAAGCATGACATGTCTTATCTCGTCTCCCGACCTTGGTGCCGATGTCTCTGGATGACGCCTGAAAGTAAGGTTCAATAAAAAGCTGATAACACTGCGGGTATGAATAGTCTCCTAAATTAATCCACTTGAACCGGGTAAATAATCAAACATCCTCGATAAAATCATACTTGAACAAATACATGTTTTAAATACTTCTTTTGATCAGTTCGATTAAGCCAATAGGTTGTTTCGGTACCTACCGCATCGCCGGGGAACCGTTCCTCGATGGCCGATAAATCCATAGGCAAAACTCATGAGTTTAGATACGTTTACGATTCCAAGTGAAGGCTTGAGTATATTCCTGTCCGTCTTGTTTTATCCCGGTATTCCTGCTCATGCTACCTGATGGAGTGATACAACATGGACTGAAGATTCCAGCACGGGATCAATATTAGTACAAGTGCTTATTTGCCTGTGAAGGGCCAACACGCTGTAGCGGGTCTATCTGACGGGTGTCATGATTGCCAAGCATGCTAGCAGTCGACGTTTAGTTGGGCAGAGGAGAAACCAGTGCTGCTTGTTGGAACCAATGAAATGGGCCCAATTTAATGGAATTTCCCTGTCGGACTATAAGAATACTAAGCCGATATCTGCTGCACGCTGGCGTTTTGAAATACTTGGGAGGAAATTGGAGGAACAATTGAATTGTAATTAAATCTACAAAAGTACATTCGTGACGTTGGTTCAGAAATGTTGATGAATGGTTACATAAAAGTGTATGAATTTCAGGGGGCATTGGGCCAACAGCAGATGGTATATGAACCTGTCATTGTATATATTTGCAAACCTCCAAACCACTGTTGTGTATCAAGTTGCTAACAACAAGTATACCTAATACATGTAGGAAGGTTTCAACAGAATGTAAATTGGGATCGTTCGTTTCCATAATGATTCAATACGGTCGATCTAGTATACATGCAGTTGAATCAATCTACACAGTAAGCGGCCAGATGTTTAGTTCAAATAGACGACAACCTCACTACATTCTGGTTCTTAAAAACACACATTTTGAATCAATATATTCATTTAATTCATTACGGGAAACAAATTCAAATCTTGTAAAATATTACATTGAAAGGCAGGATCGATTATATTGAGACTATCCCATATTCTTTTAATCGGCAGTTGAAAGTAAAATGTTTCTTAGAACATTTCATCGAATTGATGATAAACGTGTGGTATATAATCAATCCTCGGAAATGATGAAATAAATGCCCCAAGCAGTTTTAAAATATTGACATTTAATAAAAATACATAAATGAAAGCTCTGTCTTTGATTGGCGAATCTCTTTAACGGAATATCGTACGTTTTCTCCACCAGAGGGATATCGAACCTACGTGTACCTCGTTGCAGCGGAATGGTTTAAACAGTGGGACTAGTTCCTCTATTGTGTTTACTGTTAGAACAAGACAGAGAAGTTGAAGTATTTTGTCGATAAGTTACTGGGATGAACCTTGTGTAGAATAGGACATGGAGGACAGGAACTTGGAAATGCAGAGCTGTTTTACAACGCTGGTCTGTGTGAAGGAAATGATTGATGCTGTACCGCCAGCTCCCGAGTGAGTGAGTGAGTGAGTGAGTGAGTGAGCTGGGTTTAACACCAGATTAAACTGTATCGGTTACAATACGAAACACAAGTGTATAGATGTGTGTGTGTGTGGTGAGTGCATGTGTGTGTGAGTGCGTGTGTGTGTGTGTGTGTGTGCGTGTGTGTGTGAGTGCGTGCGTGAGAGTGTGTGCGTGCGTGTGCGTGTGTGTGTGTGCGTGTGTGTGTGTGTGTGTGTGTGTGTGTGTGTGTGTGTGTGTGTGTGTGTGTGTGTGTGTGCAATGCATCATTGGAAGTAGTCAGAAGTATCACACGGATAATAATGAGTAGAAGAACGAGTTCGGAGCTAAACGCTCGCAATGAAGTCAAAGCCACGAATAATTATGCTGTATCCACACGAAGTGTCCTGACAAGCAATAGATCCCACCACCCTCGCTATTCCCTCAATAGCTTATATTTACAAATTATAATGTGAGCATGTAGTTTGATTAACGTGGAGGCTCTTCACGATAGAACTGTATTGGCACTTTTGCACACATTTATTTGTATGATGACCCCCTTGTGGAGACTTGGGGTGACACCAAGGCATTCCGCAGTTTTCTTAAACGAGCCAAGGCTGTGGGACATAATCTCAATGTTAGCGTTGATTTTGTTGGTGGTTCTGTACGGCTGGACGGTACAGAAATGAGTGTCAGCCAAGCGAAGTGCCATATCAAATCCGCCCAGACTCAAGGAGAGGCCATCTGAACGACCACTGCATCGAGTTTATGTGCAGTGTGTTGATCAGGAACCCTGCAGAGTCCATCGCTTGGGTGAAGTCAGCTGGCCTGAGAAGTGAACCAGGAGGTTTTCTGTTTGTGGCTCAAGACCAGTCACTTCCCACTAGAAACCGTCAATGTGTGATTTTGCATCAAAATGTAAATATGAAATTTAGAATATGCAATGAATTTAATGAGACTGTCCAACTCATTGTCAGTGGATGCCCAGCCTTGGCACAAACACAGTATCTTATTATCTCATTGTATTACCGTCTTCGCCATGCTTGTGGTTTTGACACAGAGGTCCATCCATGGTACGACCCGGGATATGTAGAGGGCGTCATGGAAAATGATGAATACATAATTCGTTGGAATAGGCCCGTATACAGCCTTAAACCTATCCAGGCCAACAAACCTGATCTTGTCTTTTTTATAAAGGCAGTGAAATAACTTATGTTATTGAATTTTCTGTCCTTTTTGAGACTTATGTGATTGACATGATTCAGGAAATACACGAAAAAATATGCGGACCTCGCTTTCGAAATGTCACGCTTGCATCCCAAGTACCAAGTTGTCCGACTCCCCTTGTTCTCGGTGTCTTAGGTTTGGTCACTCCCAATCTGTTGACTGACATTGGGAGAGTAGCCGGGTTTACTACCAGGAATACAGCCCTTCTGACAATCTGGGTAATGCAGAAGACTGCAGTGTTGGGGAGTCTTCACATTCCACGAAAAGTTCTCGGTGGGTTCGACCAGGCAGCGCTTCCTGGGAGAAGTTCCATTCGATAGCTGGGCTGCGTGTTGAGGGGGCAAGGGCCCTGGGCTGATGTTGAGCCTAACCGGTCTGACTGTGCCAGGATCACCCAAACCCTCCTGCAATCTATTTGAATGAATGAATGAATGAATGAATGAATGAATGAATGAATGAACGAACGAATAGTAAAACATCAGGAGTCAAGCTTGATGAACGCGGTCAACCATCCACCTACTCTTCACGACCAACGTTACTTTACTCTATCTTATCCAGTGGGGATTCCAGGTTAGAATTGTTCCCTAGCAACATATGCTGGGCATAAGAGGGGACTTCTTTGATCGGGTGTCATAACACCCCGACTGTGTGCATCGTTGTTCACAATATCAATCCGAACGATATGCTGGTTTGTAAGTCGCATGGCATCCTCGATTATACAGTGTATTATTTCTCCTTTCTATTTTGACAAATCCCTGGATCTGTTTCCCACCATATTTTCGTTTTGGAAGTGACCTCAATAGCGCCATCTCGATACCCCTTACCACTAATATTGCCAGAATTTCTCTCGCTCGTAAGAACGCTGTGATTGGGCGGCTAGGAATAGCGTCGTGTTTGTCGAATCACGCTCAACACGAATCAATAGTAGCGACTGGTCAATACTGCCCGTCGTGCTCCAGTTGGTCACTTTACGAATAATGTTCAAGCTATTTTGGACATATAGCTGATTTCGTTTCATCTAGATTGGCACTAATTCGTTGACCTATGCTGATCTGTACTCAACCAATCATTAAACATCCATGACCGTACGTTAGGATGGGGTACCTCAAACTGTTTGTCTAAGACCCAAGCACATACAAAAGTTAAACAAATCCACCCCAGACTAATAGATATACTTAAAGATAAAAATACGTCAGTCTTAAGCTTCAAAGAGTACAGGAAGTACTGGTGATCCCGTCGTCTGAGGCGCGGCAATTAGCTCTGCAGGCTGCGTCCTCTAGGTTCATGATGTCGACTCCCAGATTCCACCAGATTGTTATTCTTGGTGGATGCTCCCGAGTTCGTGGGTTTCTCCAAAGTTGTGAACATCGAAGACCTGCAGATAGTCGGGCTTATCTCCACCATCAAGATTGCACGCCGCGCTATAACTGAAGTGTTGTCCAAAACAGAACAATGCGTGCGTGCGTGCGTTAATTGTTTAATGCCGCATTCAGCAATATTCCACACATGGAGTACATTTATATCATCCTGGTCCAGTCTAGTTTTATTATTATTATCAATCAAATTGTACCGTTTGTTTCTTTGTTGTTTTACACCGCACTCAGCAATATTCCAGCTATATGACGGCGGTCTGTAAATAATCGAGTCTTGACCAGACAATCCAGCGATAAACATCATAACCATCCATCCACGCAATTGGGATACGATGACATGCATCAATCACGTTAGCGAGCCTGACCTCCCAATCTCATTTGTCTCCTCTTACGACAAGCATGGCTTGCTGCAGACCAGTTCTCTACCTGGATCTTCACGGGTCCAACTTGTACCCACAATAACACCATGCATTATGTGTTTAGTGTTGAAATCCTAGATTTATTTGAAAATATAACGAAAACGAAATTTCATTCGATGTTTCGAAATTCGAACGCACGAAATAAAATAAAAGGAACTCTGCATATCAAATTACAGTGCCTAAGACGACTGACCCAGATCTTCTGTTGCTTGTAGTAATAAACAAGGAATTGGATGTACTGATTTATAGACATAAATTAAATATGACACAATAATAACGTCCATTCTTTTCTAAATAATTATTTTTCATATTATTATTAATTCATGATGAGTTTCAGCGGTCGAAGAATTTACAATTGTGTAAGTGAGGTTGGATGAAAGTATCTTTCAATGACAGGGTATTGTATAAAATATCGATTCCGTGATAACTGGCATCACGCCACCAAGGAGGCAGCGAGAGACTTTTCTTCATTATTTCACTGACATATGGTATAACAATGCGTTCATCAACGATACACGAGGTGTCTCCAACATCAGCCGTGGGTACCATCCCGTGAAGGACCATTGAAATAATCATTGGCGTTCTCTGCAGACTTATCACCCTTGGGCGTCGTATAAGACCCTTCAATCAAGGTGACACAATTCATTGTCATCGATACAGCTGAAGCTTATGTTAAACTTCTTGGGCAAATTCCCTTGTTTACACTTTGTCAATCCGAGCAGAAAACATGAAGGAGAACATATATGGATGACCAACTTCTTTATTACAATGTTGACCTGACTGTCTGGATTTTGTGGCTAAAGGTTCCAAACTAGGCTGATGACAAAGGTGCTTACTGCGGGGAGATTTCTGGGGTTTCTTAGTGATGTTGTGAGTTGTCTGTTGTACAAGCTGCTCGGGGTAGTGGTTGTATTGTGTGAGCACTTGTTTGAGGTGGCTAAGTTCGTTGGTAGACCGCCTCCGTGGTCTAGTGGTAGAGCGTCCGCCCAGAGAGCGGAAGGTCCGGGGTTCGATCCCCAGCCGCGTCATACCAAAAGACTTAAAAGATGGCACTTGTTGTTACCCTGTCTGGCGCTCGGCATTAAGGGGCTAAAACAAGGACTGGTCGGCTCGGAGTCAGTATACTGTGTCCGAGTGGGGTATTCATGTTAAACTGAGGCATGGTATCTCAGTGGGCTAGCACTATAAATCGGCATCAGTCCAGACTAGTACAAGCAGCCACACACACACGTACATGCACGTCACTATATAAGTGCAATAATCTTGGACGCGACGTTAAACCCAATTTCACCTCACCTAGTTCAGTGGTAAGATGTTGCTTCGAAGAACAGATGTTGTGAGCTCGTCTTGTTAGGGTTGTGATGATTCTTTTATTACTTGGGGTGGATGGTTGGGGGCATAGTGAAGGTATTGATCTGTGTGGATTGGTTTGCGGTATACAGTGGTCTGGAACATGTTGTGTTTTTCTTTTTGTACAAGTGCATCAAGGAAGGATAGTTGACGATCAGATTCTACCTGCATGGTGAACTGCATATGTGGGTTTTGGGAATTGAGGTGGCCTAGTAGAGTTCTGGGGTCCTTGTTGGGATGTAGGATGACAAAGGTGTCATGAACGTGGGGAACCAGAAGAGGGGGGTTATGATGATGTTTCCAGGGCTTTTCCTTCTAGGTGATCATAAAGATCTCTTAAAGAAATCACTATTGGTGTATTTTTCAAGAGGCGTAACAACATTCAAAACACCATCAAACACCTCAGGAAAACCGCCATCCAACTAATAGCAAGAACCATCGGGAACAGTGTACCGCACCCAGTGTCATTGTGGACATGCTTATATTGGCGAAACATTAAGGCCCTTAAAATCAAACTCAATGAACTTCACTGCTCAGTTCCTAAAGTTGTCTTTAAGTCAGCTTTATCAGACCATATCCGTGACAACCCCAGCCACGGCATCCAGTGGGACAAAATCAAACTCTTACAACCAACCCGAAAGACTTCAAAATCAGAAAACTCCAAGGGGCAATCCAATCAAATTGGAGCACAACATACCTGAAGAATGATATGTAACTATATTATGGCCGTCACGTTTAGTAAGAAATACCCGATGGATCACGGGATGAAATTTTCTCTCAAGTTTACCGTGCGGGATAGTTGTGTACAAAGTTAAAACATCAAATTGACAGAACTGAACTCAGTTCATTTCTGATATTGAAAAACTTCAAGCAAATCCTTTGAGGTTTTGAGAATCCAAATGGTATAACTTCCACTTGTCTCAAATACTTTCTGTGAATATAAATAAAGCCCTACCTTGATTGTATTAAGAATTATGGATAATCTTTGGGACAGGAGTTTGGCGATACACTTGCTGGACACAGAAAGAAATATTACCTGTGAGTGAAAACAATACTGCAATGATTATAGTACGGCACTGAAACAGATACTTTGTCATCAGTAAACACACATCACCACGCTGTCGGTCAAGTAAATACTTCTTTTACAGTTATGCCAATAAAATTGGAACTGTAAGACAATTCAGTCTCATTTTATTAGAAATAAACATGGTTGACAGAACTTTCGTAACGTATTAGGCGTATCTGTGGAAACAAATGACATTGATGACAGTTACTTGTAAATCATTCACAGGTATACCCTACCCATATCAAGCGTTTGCAAGTCATATCTGCTCTAGGTATATAAACACTGGGGTGCACAGAATGGTCACTTTTACCTAGTGTGTGGCGTGTATGGTAACGTATCTGTGAATATGTTTATGATCAATATAAAACCTTCTTGTGGTTAATTTCTGGCAACAGTAAGGGATCTGTTCTGCATATGGGAGACATGTACCTTTGGTCTTGAAACATAAAGCGTTTCACAGACAGCAGCGCTGAAACCATGCCAAGAATATTCCGTTATGATCGAATCCCTATTTTGGATTCAGTTAAAGATGGATATATCTATTAGGGATTCAAGACAGATGAAAAAGTAGCTAGTTTTAATCATTATTTAAAATACTAGTATATAAACAATTCATTTGGCGCATTGAAGCACTGACATTACCAAATCATATGTTGTGACAATGAAATAAGTGTATGGGTTATTTGGTGAGTACATATTCCCCATGTTGTAATTCACTGTATGCATCCATTCCTGGGACATGGAATCTATCTGCACACTTAATGGAGAATGAACCATGAATCACTTGCCTCCTTGGAGGGCCCATCACGGTAGGGCCCATCACAGTTTCAGGAGGATCCCGTGCAGATCCGGGTTACAATAGGTCTTCAGCAACCCATGCTTGTCGTAAGAGGTGACTATGCTTCTCGTTGCAGGCGACTAACGGATCGCTGACTTGGTTGATGCATGTCATCGTATTCCAATTGCGTAGATCGATGCTTATGATGTAAAAAACTGGATTGTCTGGTTTAGACTTGTTTATTTAAAGACCGTCGTCATATAGATGTAGTATTGCTGAATGCGGCATTAAACAACAAACAAACAAACATGGTCATGAGCTGCTGAGATTCATGTCTACACCATCAAGGTCAAGGATTGTTGAGCTTCTTTTCGATTCCCCATGTTAGGCCACCGTCGCATGGAGGAGTTCTGCTATGGGGTGTCCGGCAACAAACAAACACTTACCTTTTTATGCAGATTGTGCGAGTGGCGGATGCTACCGGTAGGGCAGGACATGCTTACCCTGTTCGCGAACACCTGGTGTCGTTCTTGATTTCCAATGATCCATTCATACATTTGCCATCGCTATTTTGCCTTTTACACCAAGTGGAATCTGTTTAATTATTCTCTAGCGTTGACGTGTTATTATAGGCTAGTTCAGAGGCGACAGGTCCCGCCCTAGCAGGTTGACAAAGTCTGAGTTTCACTTAGACCAACTCTAGTGCTGGCCCTGCTGCTAGAGTGTTCCTTTACCCAGATTTCTGAGGTTTGAAGTTCACACCATCAACCACTTGGTCTGTGTGGTTCGGGTCCCCCTACGTCGGGGATTATCAGTGTATTTTCGCGATAATGCAAATTAACATTGGCTGAAACCACACAAAACCACGACAATAAAGCATGATAATCATTTCGAAAAACGAATAATATATTTCTATTTGAGTGAGTGAGTGAGTGAGTGAGTGAGTTGGGTTTAACGCCGCTTTTAACAGTATTCCAGTTATATCACGGCGTGTCAGCTTAACGTGGGAGGAAAGCCCGAAGTGATGCAGGTCTCAGACGTTTACCACTTCGGTGAAACCCACGAGCACGGGTATGGTGCTGACAAACCTAGAAACATAATCGGGGCGAACCGGGATTCGAACCCACAATCATAGGTTTCTGGCGTGCCCAAGGGACGCAACTCTGCACAGCGAATCGCGGCGCCTTAGACGACTGGGCCACCCGTGCCCCCCTATTTCTATTTGATCTCCGGAAGACGTTCAGAAGGCCTGTGTTATATTCATATATAACATAACACGCCAGGGAATAATCAGGCTCGATTATCAGCCGAAACAGATTCCTTTGGGCGTGAAAGGCAAAACAGCCCTGAGCATTACATGAATCAGAGACCATATAATAGAGGGACGGCCCTCAGTTTATCACTAACCATCCGCGCTACGGTCTGGCACGTAACTGATACACCCGACACCCTGCTGTTAACCTCCCTGTACCACTGCAGATGCGCAATAGATGCGCAGACATTCACAACTGACCATTCTGGTAACCACGTAAACAATATTACATAATATCCGGGGTTAGAGTTAATTCCCTTAGCCGAGATTTCTCCGACTACGACCAGCGACAATCAGAGGTGAGGTGAAATGGGGAATAACGTCGCGTCCAAGATGATGCACTTATATAGCGACGTGCATGCACGTGTGTGTGTTTGTGTGGCTGCTTGTACTAGTCCGGACTGATGCCGATTTATAGTGCTAGCTCACTGAGATACCATGCCGCAGTTGAACATGAATACCCCACTCAGACACAGTATAATGACTCCGAGCCGACAAGTCCTTGTTTTAGCCCCTTAATGGCGAGCGCCAGACAGGGTAACACCAAGTACCATCTTTTAACGTCTTTTGGTATGACGTGGCTTGGGATCGAACCCCGGGCCTTCCGGGCGGACGTTCTACCACTAGACCACGGAGGCGGTCAGCGACAATCAGAGATCATATGTCTCTGCATGAATGGATCACTGAAAATAAGTGATGACACCAGGTGTTCGCTAAAAGGGTAGCTCCCGCCACTCGCACAATTTGCATGCCAATGTAAGTGTTTGTTTCCTGACGCTGTGCAGCAGTACCCTCTGTCATAAACAGCTGCCACGTGGCAAAATGTCCATTCTCAGTTACAGAAGCGGGACTTCCACAAAGTCTAGTTGTCACACTGACCACTAACTCCCCCGTTCCTGGCAATGTCCGCACAATTTTCCACAAATACTTTCAATCCGGTTCCACAACTCAACGAACATAAATGACCGCCATCGATTGGGACAAATTACCCCTGAAACAAACCCTGTCGGAAGTGTGGCAGTTAGCCGGATAACAACAGGCCCGGGGGTATGGTTGTGATCAGCGACCCCCGGGGTGTAAGCAGGTGCTCGGTCATGCCATACACGTGTAGTGATGTATTGCACTGACACCGTACATGGCGTGTCTTTTGCCACACGCAGGGAGGTATGTTGTCCCAATCTACTGATCGATATTGAGTTTCGTTATGGAATGCTTAAAATAAAATAGAGAAAACATCTAGCCGGTTGGTTTTACTCTTGAAACTGCCATTGATAGACTTGCTTGCTCATGTGAGTGTGCAATTCTCATGTTAAACCTATCCGAGTTATGACATAACAGTCCCGTGAAGATCCGGGGTAGAATAGGTCTTCAGCAACCCATGCTTGTTGTGAAAGGCGACTATGCTTGTCGTAAGAGGCGACTACCGGGATCGGGTGGTCATGCGGGCTTGCTGACTTGGTTGATGCATGTAATCGCATCCCAAATGCGTAGATAGGTGCTCATGATATCAATCACTGGGTTGTCTGGTCCAGGCTCGATCATTTACAGACCGCCGTCATATAGCTGGAATATTGCTGTGCGGCGATAAACAACAAACAAACATGACACAACAATGTGTTTACTGCTCCTCGTTTTGTTTGCTTGTTTGTTGTTTAATGACATAATATTTCAGCTATATTACTATAGTTAATCTGCCATGCCATGATATATCAACTATAGTAAGATGAAAGAATTGGGTGTTCCTTTACTCTTTTGTTTTATTGGTATAGATTCAAAACCTCCAAAGGCCACTCTATCGGTCTGCTTTCTCCATGTATTATGTGAATCAACCAATCAGTTTATAGTTGTTACACTTTTATTTAAGAAATAAACGATGACTTTATTGTACAATAAAACACCCGACATGGTTTATTCTCCCTGCAATGTTTTATTGTACGATAAACAACGACCACGAGTGGTTTATTTCTTTTATGATATATCTACACTATGTACAGCCTCTTTAAGGATGATGATAAAATGTACAACCATCACAAATATCTACCCGCATTTAAATAATGATGACTCCCTCAATGACGACCTCGGCAATGTCGGCAAACCCATTTCATGCACAGGCGGGTATTTCCCGCATACTCTCACAATCCTCACATCGATTACTTGTACCTGTTCTCACAATACTGATTGTCATATCTCTCCCACTTTTGGATGCTTTGCGATCGTTCGGACACTGCGTTTATCTGCGTAGCCCAGCTACATCTATGGGGAACAACTCACTAGGCGCTCCCCTCTAAAAAATAACGCCTTCCAATATACGGCGTCATCAAGCTGCGAGCGCATGTTCGAATCTCCAGAAATAACGTCATGATAGAACAATACTTTATCGTGACATAAACCACACTTCGTTCTTCTTTTGTCTTTGCAATTCATCGCGTAGCAATCTTATATTTGTAAATAAGGTCTCAGTTCCACAGTCATATTTGTTTTTAGAAAACGGGGAACCGGCCGTCCCCCATAAATGTTTTTTTTATGTGTATATCAAGGTATCATGGTTACGTTGGGCCAACGGTAAGGAATGGTTGAAATCGTCGGCAAATGACTGGCGTTGGCCTAAAGCAGTGAGGCAAACGTTGCCATCACGCTGTGAACACAACCATCGAGATTGATTGGCGACATAACGTTAGGCCAACGTTGGTAAACGTTCCGAAGCTTGCCAACTTTTTTTAATAATTTTCAAGTTGAAATATTTGACATCAAAAGACACATGGGTAAGATTCTATTTACCATCCAAAATCAGTCAACTTTTCAGTTTGTAAACAGTAATAACCAGTACCTTGAGATTAGTGGTGTCATTTGATTGTCGCAACATTGGTAGCTGATGACGTCACAAATGTCTGCAAACATCCATGCACGTGCTATATAAGTGCAATAATCTTGAAGGCGACGTTAAACTCCATTTCACCACACCTCATTATTTACAGGCTGTCGTGGTTTAGCTGGAATAAAGCTGACCTTACCTACACATTCTTTTAATATACTGGACATATTATCGTTCTTAGGTCAAGGTCGGATTCTGCAGGAGCATATGTATATTATAGACTTGAAAGGGTAAGGCATAATGTACAATGATGGATGTATTCGCATGATATATAAGTTTTATGTAGGTATTTCGCTGTGAGATCGAGGATCGCGGTTTAAACTTTTTCCACACTTTAACACACATCAAAGTCGTGTACATGGTACGGACAAACTGTGTGGTCTACTTAGAGGTCATCACGGATTTTCAGTGATCCATTCATATAATTGTCACCCTTATTTTCCCTCCTGCGCCCCGTGGAGTCTGTTCCATTGGATGGTCGGGAATGGTTCTCTGGTGATAGCGTTTTGTGTTTACAATATCAAATAACACAATTCATGCAATATGTATTTTTATTGTACATTAACGGGCTATTGCTTTCAACACATAAAATCATCGTTGCCGGCCGCAAGTGGTATTAATTGTAAATAATCAAACCGAACAAACACAAATTGACACAAGTCACAGTACGATCCTTAAAGCATTGTGATGAAAAAACTCTGTCCTTGCCAATTCCCTTGGTAAACCGTTTCAGCACATTCGGATTCAACGATCTTTTGTTAACAACCGTTGTTCGTGGAGGCCAATCGCTTCACAACACTTGCCATTGACGAAAAGAAAACAGCGTTGTTGACAAAACAAATTATTTCTAATGTGCGCATAATCTCATAATACCCTTCTATCAGCCATTAACTAAGAAAAAAACCGTTATCAATGGCGTCCATTACAATATTAGTAACGTTATTACTACTCATCAACTGAGTATTTCTTTAATGTGATCGGAACGTGGAATCATTGCCAACGCAAATCAAATGCTATGCTTGGCCAGGTGCTATATGGCACAGACATTGTCCACTGATGCATGATGGGCGTGTTGATACGCGACATCTGCGTCGAACATCAAAGCGTTCAATTTCCAGGTGACCTGCCTACGTAAAACGTCGTTTGATACGATGCCGGGGTTGCTGTACGGCTAAACAACACAATTCTGAGATTATATGTTTAATCAGCGTTTAGCTAGCAGAGCTGCGGGATCGCCAAAGATCGATGCTGGAGTGCGGAATATATTTTAGTTATCGATCAGCATTGCTTACGTCGGTGATTTCAACGCTGCTAATGGCACATGCATGTTTAACGAACAGTAGGTTTGTTTTCAGCATGTAAATATTGTACGTTGTGGTCTTTTGGATGCATTCAATGTGTATACGTTGAGAGAAAAAAACTGACTTAAACATGTACAGTAATCGTAGATACATGTATGGTTATTGATGATAACCAGAGAAAAGTCAAAGAGATTTGTGTTTTGTGTTCGCGGCTAAAATTAGCACGGCGATCTGGTACGAAACACAATGGTGCTGGAATGTATTCTTAGAACATAGCGGGTGGCAGGTCGCCAGTTGGAGAAGTGTCGAGAAGGTACGATTAAAAATATCGAATATCTGCCTGTAAATTCCTATTGATATTTTTTACGACCTCCCGGAAACCCAGTGGTTCTGTCACACCGTTCGCCCGGTTTGGACTTGCACGCAACATACATGGCCTGTTACAGGAGGAGAGATTTGCTTATCTATTGCTTATGTCAGCCTAATAGCGAATCGGTCACATATACACACACACAAGGATTACAACGATGCATGGACGATAGCATGTCACACATGTCAATGCGAATATATACATGGAAATTAAACAACAAACAAACAATAACTGCCGGTGATCATCACAACAGAGACCTTTGTACTATATACACATGTGTATATGTGATCGAGTGAGTGAATTGGGTTTAACGCCGCTTTTAACAACATTCCAGTTATATCGGTGCGTGTCAGCTTAATTCGGGAGGAAAGCCCGAAGTGATGCAGGTATCAGACGTTTACCACTTCGGTGAAACCCACGAGCACGGGTATGGTGCTGACAAACCTAGAAACATAATCGGGGCGAACCGGGATTCGAATTTACAGTCATAGGTTTCTGGCGTGCCCAAGGGACGCAACTCTGCACAGCGAATCGCGGTGCCTCGGACAACTGGGCCACCCGTGCCCCCGTATGTATATGTATATTATACATACATATATAGGCAACTACACTTGTCGTAACAGGCGACTAACGGGATCGGGTGATCAGGCTCGCAGACTTGTTTGATGCATGTCATCGTATCCCATTTGCATGGATCGAAGCTCATGATGTCCATCAACCGTAAAAAGACATCACCGAATCCTTATTTAGCCGGCTCTTACGAGTAACATGCTCGGGACGTTTTCACAAAGAGATCGTTGACAACAGTTTTGTGTAAAGTAATTGTATGTGAAAGTATAGGAGTTGCGTGGTTGGTTGGTTGGTTGGTTTGATGTTTAACGCCGCACTCAGCTATATTCCAGCTTTATGACGGCGGTCTGTAATTAATCGAGTCTGGACCAGACAATCTAGTGATTGACATCATGAGCATCGATCCACGCAATTGGGATCGATAACATGTATCAACCAAGTCAGCGAGCCTGACCACCCGATCCCGTTAGTCGCCTCTTACGACAAGCATAGTCACCTTTTACGGCAAGCATGGGTTGCTGAAGACCTATTCTATCCCCGAATCTTCACGGGTCAGGAGTTACGTGGGACCTATATTGTGATCCAATAACCTCAGAGGCGGTCCGAGCTAGACAGCTACTTTCCATCTGATTCACTTCAACATTTCAATGTCAAACATTAGGATGAGGGCCAACCAAAATAACACGGCTAGGATCAGGGAAACAAGGACCATCTTTCTAAAGCCTCTTAGTTTTACGTGTCCGGGAGAACCACTGACCTTCAACTCTTCGGACAGACCTTCTAGCCATTTGACCACGGGAGTGCTTGCTTGCTTGCTTTATGTTTAAGGACGCACTCAGCACTCCGCAACCAAACTCAAAGTTAAAAAAATCTGAAAACAATGTCATGCTTCTGAAATCCTAAACAGTTCTCTTGAAGACTTGGTAGTTTGTTTATTGTAAAATGACAGCTAGATGACGGCGACAATCTGAACCAGACAATCCAGTGATTGACATCATGAGCATCGATCCATGCAATTGGGATACGATGACATGCATCAACCAAATCGGCGAGCCTGACTACCCGATATATTCATTATCATAATCAGACTCCGTGATCATGACTGGGTTGTGTGTCGTCGTATCTCCATGGCGCTGGTGGGTGAACCAAAAATCAAACATTGGTGTGTCGGGTACATGAATGAGTGAGTGAGTGAGTGAGTGAGTGAGTATGGTTTTACGCCGCTTTTAGCAATATTCCAGCAATATCACGGCGGGGGACACCAGAAATGGGCTTCACACATTGTACCCATGTCGGGAATCGAACCCGGGTCTTTAGCGTGACGAGCGAACGCTTTAACCACTAGGCTACCCGACCGCCCCGGGTACATGAATGAACTGGCTTATTGACTTTGCATACTTATCATATCTCCCCCTTCTCGAGACACAGGGGGCCAAGTTGACTGCTGGGTTAAACGAACATTTTAAGCAGTGAAAGGTGAGAGTGCACAACGCTCATAAAGATACACAAACTGGTCAATGGCCGTACAGGTGACCACATGAATAATTAATACAGGTAAATACGGCAAGGAGACACACCCCATGACCCTTGCACCAATTGTTCTCGCGGTACTTACCGTATTAATCATTATAAGTCAATTAGTGTATTGAAAGTGTCAAGTGACTGTTCACGCTCCGATTATCAAAGACAGCAGGCAATTAAGCATTGCTCTTCATTCATAGTTGAGATCCGAGAAGCTATCAATAATTCATATGTCTGATTCATTAACGAATGAGTGTTTACAGCAAAATAAACATGTTTTACTTAAAGCAATTGAATCCCTACCACATGGGAATCGTGATGAACGTTTTCACCGAATGACTCTACATCCATACAAGGATTAGAAGCTACACAAGAATGGGGACATATTGACAATATTCAAAGGAACTCTTGATGACGCATTTAGAAACGAGAGTGCCATATCGGCAATTATTTTAATCCGCTTTGGAACACTTATGGAAAAATTTGGTGTACAAAGTTCAAGACAATACCTACAATTTGATTGTTTGTTATTTTACACCATACTCAGCAATTTTCAAGATATATCCGGGCGGCCTGTGATAATTCAGATCCGGGCCAGATCCGATGTGGTTCATATCATGAACAACGTCCGACGCTTTCGAAGTACGACACGCAATGAGTGTGAGAGTATTTGTTTACGCCGCTTTTAGCAATATCAGGGCGGGGGACACCATAAATGGGCTTCACACATTGTACCCATGTGGGGAATCGAACCCGGGTCTTCGGCGTGAGGAGCGAACGCTTTAACCACTTGGCTACCCCACCGCCCCGACACGCAATGCATCCAATCACCAAGTCTGACACCTGATCAACTCTGGTCGCCTTTCATGACAGCAATGGAGTTTCAGCTTATAATCTCGATAAACAAGCATAGGTAACCGTACGCACAACGTAGCTGAACACAAATAAACTTATTTTTATTCAGCCATGTATCCTACGATATACTAGGCGCCTTTGAGCCACACATTTCTTATTATTCACGGACCCGGCGCCTATACTTTAAAGTAGCAGGAAATGAGTAAATTAAACGCAAACAAATATATCTTATTATGTCTCCCGCGAGTTATATAGACCCTTTTATTAAATATGACAGTTACATATAAATTCCATGTCTAAATAACTATCAGTGTGATTCAAGAAGTCAGTGGTAGTTTTAACTCCACGGCAGAATGAATTCAAATAAAAAAAATAGATTGACATAGCTATTCATTTCCATTTTAACCAACCTTGTGTGGAAAAGCTGGAATAAATCCGTAAAAAATCACGTGCCCAATGACGCTAATTAAAGGGAGGTAGCTGAGGTGAGACGCGTGTGATGTAATATTTTATGTGTGGTTCAATGTCGCCCCCAAACGGTTTTTTTTCGGTTCAAATCGTTTGCAATCTCATTAAAATCAGATCTTAGTTCTCGCTATCGCTAAACAAAGATCTGAGGGCATCCCATTACGGGTCACGTCAGAACGAAAAATAGATGCACTCTGCTGGTTTGAGTGTGTTATGGAAGCCCATTTTAGGGCACAGTGTATATTTCATATTTTAAAAATTCAAATTCTTATTCTTAACTAAAAAGTAAAGCCTAGGGAAATTAATTTCCTGAATACAGTTTATCTCAGCTATTCAACATAGTATCTTGAATTTTCAACTTAATAACATGAATTTCCTAGATAAGAACTTGAATTTTCAACAAAATATCTTACAACAAGCATAGTGGCCTTTTACAGCAAGCAGTTGATGAAGACCTATTCTACCCTGGCCCTTTACAGATCGTATATTATACATGAAGTGAGGAGACAAGCATGTGTTGCTGAAGACCAATTCTAGCCCCTATCTTCACGGGGACTGTCTGTTCATCCTAGTCTGGTCACTATATGGCTGAAACAATGCTGATGTGCCGTTAAATTTTAACTCACTCATCCCAGTGTGATTTGAATGTTCCCTGAACCATGCTGCATTCTATTACAATAACTGAAAAGTCATCAAAAAAATATAAAAAGAAATAATATACATGAATATATATATTTTTATCAAGCCAAACAAATAAATACAGGCATGGTGTATATGTGTCAACTTGTCTGTGTAACCAAATGGATAATATCTGTCTTTTCTATTCTAATCAGACACATGCAGGGTTTTTATATCTTAATGAGTGTGTTGGGGGAGGGGGAACACATTTTTGATGTTTTACCTTCAGGGGTGTCGCGGGTGTGGTGGGCAGCTGCAGGGATGAGGTGAATTTGTAACTTGTTAATGTATAGCTGGAGATACTGATGAATTCCTCTGTACTTCAATGGTACATTGAATGTCCAGTCAACTCTATAATTGGTTTTTCACTCTACCTCAATAATCAAGAGATTGAACAACTGAATTTACATCGTGAAAAGACATTTACCTGTGCCATAAATCTTTTCAAGCATCTAGCACACAATCAGTTACAATCCTCAGTGTTGAGTTATTCTCCATGGGCCGGTTAAATTCACTCAGTAATGCTTATCAGTGACATCCTGTAACTGAAAACATCAAACGCAGGCTCAATAATCATTAATGTGTTTTTAAAAAACAAGTGCTTATAAGTTGGTGGGTTGGTTTGTTGTTTAACCCCGCACTCAGCTATATGACAGCTGTCTGTAAATAATCGAGTCTGGACCAGACAATCGAGTGATTGATATCATGAGCATCGATCCACGCAATTGGGATCGATGACATGCATTAACCAAGACAGCAAGCCTGACCACCCAATCCTGTATGTCACCTCCTATGACAAGCATAGTCGCCTCTTATGACAAGTGCATATTAAGGTAACTCAGTGCATATATATTTTTTTATAATTAGGTTTATGAATTTGCCTGATTGACACATGCTGGAACAACAGCAGAAACAAAAAATAACAGACAAATAGGATCAATTTAATCTTATATTTGCTCAACCAAAGCCATGCCAGACAAAAGTAATACACATAAACCTTACTGTAACAATATTTCCCTCCACTAAATTGAATGTCCCTTCAGCTCCACTGTCACACCCCTCCTCTACCTCACTCTTTTCTTTCACAGCCCTGCTCCCCTCTCCCATACATACTGCTCCACTACCCCTCCTCCCCATCTCCCACCCACATCCCTGCTCCCCTCCCCCCAAACCCCCAAATCTCCCACCCACATCCCTGCTTCCCTCCCCTGCAAACCCCCTCATCTCCCACCCACATCCCTGCTCCCCTCCCCCCAAACCCCCAAATCTCCTTCCCTTCATCTCCCCCCCCCCCCCTTCACACACATCCCTTCTCCCCTCCCCTCATCTCCCTGCTCGACCCCCCATCTCCCTGCTTCTCCACACCCTTCAGATCCCTCTCCCTCCCTGCCACGCTCTTCCCTTTAGTCCCACCCTGACTCTACCCTCCTCACCACACCCCTACTCTCTGCTATCTTACAGGTACCTCCCATCTCCCTGCTTCTCCACACACTTCAGATCCCTCTCCCTCCCTGCCACGCTCTTCCCTTTAGTCCCACCCTGTCTCTACCCTCCTCACCACACCCCTACTCTCTGCTATCTTACAGGTACCCCCCATCTCCCTGCTTCTCCACACACTTCAGATCCCTCTCCCTCCCTGCCACGCTCTTCCCTTTAGTCCCACCCTGTCTCTACCCTCCTCACCACACCCCTACTCTCTGCTATCTTACAGGTACCCACCATCTCCCTGCTTCTCCACACACTTCAGATCCCTCTCCCTCCCTGCCACGCTCTTCCCTTTAGTCTCACCCTGTCCCTACCCTCCTCACCACACCCCTACTCTCTGCTATCTTACAGGTACCTCCCATCTCCCTGCTTCTCCACACACTTCAGATCCCTCTCCCTCCCTGCCACGCTCTTCCCTTTAGTCCCACCCTGTCTCTACCCTCCTCACCACACCCCTACTCTCTGCTATCTTACAGGTAACCCCCATCTCCCTGCTTCTCCACACACTTCAGATCCCTCCCCCTCCCTGCCACGCTCTTCCCTTTAGTCCCACCCTGTCTCTACCCTCCTCATCACACCCCTACTCTCTGCTATCTTACAGGTACCTCCACATCAGAACTCTCAGTCTCAGGTAAATCAACTAAACTTTTCTCTTCTAACTTCTCAATCAGAGTATTGCGCCCTCTGCGTAACAACTTGGCATGTTTCCTTGATCTGTAGTCAAAGTCAAATATGAAAGCATGCTGACAGCAAATGTCATTGTAGGCGCTGCACAGTTTGCTGAAGTCCCGCAGCTTGAGTTGTGGGGGACGGGACGAGGGGTCAAGGTCACTCCTCTCAAACATCTCAGCAGTGAGTTCTGGCATGTCCACAGGAAACAATGTCCTGGAACACACAGGTCATGGTACATTCCACTGGTTCAGGTGGAATCCAGTGTCTACACTCAGAAAGGGAGGTAACCCTAACGGAGAGTTCAGTTATTCTAGTTTGTTTCTTGTAATTTCTAAAACACATTCCCAATATGTTAGCTTGGTGAACAACTTGAAAACAAATGCTTTATCAGGAGGACTACAAATAAAACAATAAAAAGTACTATCTACTTGCTGTTAAAAAAACAAAAAAAATAATTCAGTAAATTCTTGTTACTGGCAACACTTCACAGGTTTTCAAACAGTAAAGTCCTCCATCACTCCTGAATACATAAGACCACTTCCGTGTGTAGTAGTGACATGCGTCTATGGTCAGTCAATTAAAGAAAGGACATGGTCATTAGTCATGGTAACCATTTTCCTGAGTACATGTCCTCTGCCATCATATGTTACGCCCTACAGACCTAGGCGTACACTTACGCTACTGTTCAAGGTATACATTTTCCAGAGTACATCTCCTCCGCCATCACGTTACGCCCTACAGACCTAGGCGTACACTTACGCTACTGTTCAAGGTATACATTTTCCCCAGTACATCTCCTCCGCCATCACATGTTATGCCCTACAGACCTAGGCGTACACTTACGCTACTGTTCAAGGTATACATTTTCCCCAGTACATCTCCTCCGCCATCACGTTTCGCCCTACAGAGCTTGGTGTACACTTACGCTGCTGTTCAAGGTATACATTTTCCCCAGTACATCTCCTCCGCCATCACGTTACGCCCTACAGACCTTGGCGTACACTTACGCTACTGTTCAAGGTATACATTTTCCCCAGTACATCTCCTCCGCCATCACGTTACGCCCTACAGAGCTTGGTGTACACTTACGCTGCTGTTGATGGTATACATTTTCCCCAGTACATCTCCGCCATCACGTTACGCCCTACAGAGCTTGGTGTACACTTACGCTACTGTTCAAGGTATACATTTTCCCCAGTACATCTCCTCCGCCATCACGTTACACCCTACAGAACTTGGTGTACACTTACGCTGCTGTTGATGGTATACATTTTCCCCAGTACATCTCCTCCGCCATCACATTACGCCCTACAGAGCTTGGTGTACACTTACGCTACTGTTGATGGTATACATTTCCCCATCAGACCTAGGTGTACACTTACGCTACTGTTGATGGCATACATTTTCCCGAGTACATCTCCTCCCCATCAGACCTAGGTGTACACTTACGCTATTGTTGATGGTATACATTTTGCCGAGTACATCTCCTCCCCCATCAGACCTAGGTGTACACTTACGCTACTGTTAATGGTGTACATTTTCCCGAGTACATCTCCTCCCCCATCAGACCTAGGTGTACACTTACGCTATTGAATGTTTGATCATCTTCTGCCGGTAGTGGAACACATGTCGACACACTTTCTCCACCATCTTGAACGGTAGATTGATCCGGGGCTTCATCAGCGGTACAAACTGCACCACGCCTACATCCACCTTGGGCGCAGGTGTAAAAGCTTTGCCTGTAAGTCAATACATCACCATAAAGTTTTGCCTGTAGGTCAATACATCACCATAAAGCTTTGCCTGTAGGTCAATACATCACCATAAAGCTTTGCCTGTAGGTCAATACATCACTATAAAGCTTTGCCTGTAGGTCAATACATCACCATAAAGCTTTGCCTGTAGGTCAATACATCACCATAAAGCTTTGCCTGTAGGTCAATACATCACCATAAAGCTTTGCCTGTAGGTCAATACATCACCATAATGCTTTGCCTGTAAGTCAATACATCACTATAAAGCTTTGCCTGTAGGTCAATACATCACCATAAAGCTTTGCCTGTAGGTCAATACATCACCATAAAGCTTTGCCTGTAAGTCAATACATCACTATAAAGCTTTGCCTGTAGGTCAATACATCACCATAAAGCTTTGCCTGTAAGTCAATACATCACCATAATGCTTTGCCTGTAGGTCAATACATCACTATAAAGCTTTGCCTGTAGGTCAATACATCACCATAAAGCTTTGCCTGTAGGTCAATACATCACCATAAAGCTTTGCCTGTAAGTCAATACATCACTATAAAGCTTTGCCTGTAGGTCAATAAATCACCATAAAGCTTTGCCTGTAAGTCAATACATCACCATAATGCTTTGCATGTAGGTCAATACATCACTATAAAGCTTTGCCTGTAGGTCAATACATCACCATAAAGCTTTGCCTGTAGGTCAATACATCACCATAAAGCTTTGCCTGTAAGTCAATACATCACTATAAAGCTTTGCCTGTAGGTCAATACATCACCATAAAGCTTTGCCTGTAGGTCAATACATCACCATAATGCTTTGCCTGTAAGTCAATACATCACTATAAAGCTTTGCCTGTAGGTCAATACATCACCATAAAGCTTTGCCTGTAGGTCAATACATCACCATAATGCTTTGCCTGTACAGTCAATACATCACCATAAAGCTTTGTCTGTACAGTCAATACATCACTATAAAGCTTTGCCTGTACAGTCAATACATCACCATAAAGCTTTGCATGTACAGTCAAAACATCACTATAAAGCTTTGCCTGTTCAGACAAAACATCACTATAAAGCTTTGCCTGTAGGTCAATACATCACCATAATGCTTTGCCTGTAGGTCAATACATCACTATAAAGCTTTGCCTGTAGGTCAATACATCACCATAAAGTTTTGCCTGTAAGTCAATACATCACCATAAAGCTTTGCCTGTAGGTCAATACATCACCATAATGCTTTGCCTGTAGGTCAATACATCACTATAAAGCTTTGCCTGTAGGTCAATACATCACCATAAAGCTTTGCCTGTAGGTCAATACATCACCATAAAGCTTTGTCGTAAGTCAATACATCACTATAAAGCTTTGCCTGTAGGTCAATAAATCACCATAAAGCTTTGCCTGTAAGTCAATACATCACTATAATGCTTTGCCTGTAGGTCAATACATCACCATAAAGCTTTGCCTGTAGGTCAATACATCACCATAAGCTTTGCCTGTAAGTCAATACATCACCATAAAGCTTTGCCTGTAGGTCAATACATCACCATAAAGCTTTGCCTGTAAGTCAATACATCACCATAAAGCTTTGCCTGTAAGTCAATACATCACTATAAAGCTTTGCCTGTAGGTCAATACATCACCATAAAGCTTTGCCTGTAAGTCAATACATCACTATAAAGCTTTGCCTGTAGGTCAATACATCACCATAAAGCTTTGCCTGTAGGTCAATACATCACCATAATGCTTTGCCTGTAAGTCAATACATCACTATAAAGCTTTGCCTGTAGGTCAATACATCACCATAAAGCTTTGCCTGTAGGTCAATACATCACCATAATGCTTTGCCTGTACAGTCAATACATCACCATAAAGCTTTGCCTGTACAGTCAATACATCACTATAAAGCTTTGCCTGTACAGTCAATACATCACCATAAAGCTTTGCATGTACAGTCAAAACATCACCATAAAGCTTTGCCTGTACAGACAAAACATCACTATAAAGCTTTGCCTGTAGGTCAATACATCACCATAATGCTTTGCCTGTAGGTCAATACATCACTATAAAGCTTTGCCTGTAGGTCAATACATCACCATAAAGTTTTGCCTGTAAGTCAATACATCACCATAAAGCTTTGCCTGTAGGTCAATACATCACCATAATGCTTTGCCTGTACAGTCAATACATCACCATAAAGCTTTGCCTGTACAGTCAATACATCGTTATAAAGCTTTGCCTGTACAGTCAATACATCACCATAAAGCTTTGCATGTACAGTCAAAACATCACCATAAAGCTTTGCCTGTACAGTCAATACATCACCATAAAGCTTTGCCTGTACAGTCAATACATCACCATAAAGCTTTGCTTGTACAGTCAATACATCACTATAAAGCTTTGCCTGTACAGCCAATACATCACCATAAAGCTTTGCCTGTACAGTCCATACATCACCATAAAGCTTTGCCTGTACAGTCCATACATCACCATAAAGCTTTGCCTGTAGGTCAATACATCACTATAAAGCTTTGCCTGTACAGTCCATACATCACCATAGAGCTTTGCCTGTACAGTCAATACATCACCATAAAGCTTTGCCTGCACAGTCAATACATCACCATAAAGCTTTGCCTGTACAGTCAATACATCACCATAAAGCTTTGCCTGTACAGTCAATACATCACTATAAAGCTTTGCCTGTACAGTCAATACATCACTATAAAGCTTTGCCTGTACAGTCAATACATCATCATAAAGCTTTGCCTGTACAGTCAATAATCACTATACGGTTGTAGACTGGGACCAAGTTTAAATGATTATTCTGCCATGACATGACAGTCTTCACTCCTATACTCAGTCATTGTTACGTACTTGTTCATTCCAGAAGGACACAATTGGCAAGAGGAGGAAAGAAAAATGATGTTAGCTGATCAACATAACTGTTCATATCAATATTTCAAAATGTTAAGAAACTTTCAAATTTGACATTTTCAGTCGGACAAACTGGGCCCTCATCCTTTTAACATGTTTAACTTGAATCTTTTAAAACCAAAAAATGTCCAAAAGATTTCGCATTTCCTCTGACTCACCTGGGATTCCAAACTTGAGGCTAACATCACACAAATACTGACACATGACTGACAGACGACATCGCATGTCAGAAGACACGGGCGCCACCATTCTCTCAGCCACTTCTTTCTGGAAGGTCAAGGTCAGCCTTGTACGACCAAAAGACCACGCCCCGGACTGATTGGCAATGTCTTCTAGCCACTGTACAATCAGAGGCGTGGAGATATTGAATGGCAAGTTGCCAATAATGTGCACATTGGGGGGTTTGTCCTCCCACGGAACTCTGTAAGTCTCTGGAATTATCTGCTCCATTTTGAATTGCAAGATGTCCCCATGAACTATCTTCATTCGATCTTCACTGGCATCTGCTAACATCTGTTGAATGAAATATTAAACATGTAAAAACAACACATTGTCATACAGTACATTTTTCAGCAACTGACCTCAATTTTGATAAAAAACGAAGAATATTTAATCATGATAAAACAGATCTGGCAGTGTATGTATTTCAAATATATCTTCTTGTGTCATTTTAATATGGGAGGAAAGCCCAAAGTGCTGCTGATGCTAGGCATTTACACATTGTGACACCAACAAGCATGTGACACCAACAAGCATGGTTCTGACCATCCAAGAACATAATCACAGCCAATCTGGCATTCAAACACATTCCATCTGATTCTAGCAGGACTAAGGGACACAACTCTGCAAAGCTGATTGTGGCCAAGTGTCTACCATCAGACAACTGGGCCACTTGTACAACCCAGAGACTTAGCAAGGATTCCAAAATAAACGCAGGCAAATTGAAAAGTTTTAATTTGTACAAAATTGAAATTTGTCTTAAAGATGATTATTTCTTTAATTCGAAGGTTTTTGAACATTTCGAACATTGCAATAAGGTAAAAACTATGCTTCAAAGTGTCTCCTCTATTGATTATGTTATCAGTGAAATAAATATCATGAATATAACATGACATGGGAAATTCTGTATTCATATTTGAATTTTTTTACTGACATCTGCTGCAGACTTGGGGCCAAACATATCTGAGCAGGTTCAGATACAATCCTGACCACTCCCTTCTCCAATGATGCTACTTAGTTTACACGTTTTTTTTGGTTGTTGTTGTTGTTGTTAAACGCCGCACTCAGCAATATTCCAGCTATATAATGCGCAGTCTGTAAATAATTGAGTCTGGACCAGACAAGCCAGTGATTGATATTATGAGCATCAATCCACGCGATTGGGATCGATGACATGCATCAACCAAGTCAGCGAGCCTGACCACCTGATCCTGTTAGTTGCCTCTTACGACAAGCATGGTTTGCTGAAGATCTTTTCTACCCCGGATCTTCAGGGGTCAATTGATACATGTATTTACTAAATAAGATTTGGTTGGGCCTCTTTTCATTCCCATCGATGGTGGAATGTCACCTTTACATGACTAGAGTCGCTTGTATTGCAGAGTGTATGATGACTGTAGCACAAACTGAGAATCCCTTCACACCAAATGCACAGTGATGTCCTATCTCAATAAAATCAGATCTTAGTTCCTGATACCGCTAAACAAAGATCTCAAGACATCCAATTACAGGTCACATCAGAACAACTCTTCGGGAACTTTGACCTACCAATGAAATGACTAACAAGAGGTCGATATTAGCCAATCAGAAAGCAGCTTTCTTTAGCTTTACGGCACTAGTTTCAAAAAGGCGACTTCCATTTCAGACTACACTTGAAAAATATTTTTGACAAAGTTCTCAATTAAATTTGAAAACTGAACAAATATGGTCAAGATTGTATGGTAGTACTTCACACGTGCTATGCAACGTCTCATTCATTCAAATGTTTATCCCATTTGAGAGAGATATAGACGATGATTTTGATGGAAACAGTCATACAGGCCGTAACCGTCGTTCAGAATACCCCTGTTAACCTTTGTGAGGCTACATGATTAGAAAACAAATTCCGACTGTCGCTTTCCTGATCTGGTAAGCAACACTCTGATGGGTCGGATGAAAGGTCGTACTGACAAGACTCGTAATAGGACGTCTTCAGATCATTGCTTACACAAACTAAGATTTGATTCTGATGAGATTGTGTGACAGTCCAACCCAAGGCTCTTGCCTGTCTGTACAATCACATCTTATACTCTAGGCAGCAACCTACCTGTAGTCCTGGGATGAACCTCCCGTCCTTCTCTACCACAACGACTCGTTTGGCTGCTGTATTCAAGATGGCGCGAGTTATCCCCCCTGGTCCAGGGCCGACTTCACACACAAACCCTCCATCCAAACTGCCAGCTTTCCGCACGACCTTCCTCGTCAGGTTCATATCCAGGAGGAAGTTCTGAGCCAGCTGTTTACGAGCGGTCAGCTGGTACAGGTGGACGATCTCCGACACTGTGGGGAGCGGTGGGAGTCGCATGGTGGACACTCCCCTTGATTGACACACACCTCACTTCAGCCTATCACTATCAGACCATTCAGCCTGAAATATGGATCTTTCGTTACCATAACAGCAATAAAAAAGTACTTTTGTTATGCAATTATAGGGATGCAACTTCATGATACATTAAACTGATTTGGATTAACTGGCTGGTGCAAATTCACATCACTAGTTTCAAGAAAAAGTTAATAACGTTTTGACTAATTACTAAACTATAGCACATTTTATACTTGTCTAAGACCATCTTGTTGTAAAGTCAAGTGCCTAGCTCTTACATTAACTAGCTTGTTTCGTATGCTACTGATCTCATTATCAAAGCTGTTCACACAGTTTGTGCCATGTGATACTTTTCAAATAGCTGACATGCAGAGTGTTTAAAAGCAAGTATGGCAGTCCAGGGGTTCTTGTTATAACCTTAATGATAAATGATAAAAATGAATGGGCCCCAAGATTGAAATACTACAGGGGATCGCCACATGTTAAAGGATGCCAGTACCCCAAAACTTTTATTCTCAATATGGAAATGCCACAGGCCCATAGCACATATACACTACAATGTATATGTGTAGAGGCTGTACACAAAGATTACTTTCTAATTGATAAATATAAATATACACTGATACAAACAATATCTTTATTGAGTGATTTCATGTTTATCACTTTACATGTGCTTGTCTTGTTTATTTGTGTGAAAGTAGATTTATCATAGCTTTTACATAATAACGGTGTCACAAAATATCGTGTTAAAGAAATATTTCTGAGTGTGCCTTTCAGTTGCCATGGCAACCTATTTTAACTGGCATTAGCAATAAATACAAAATAAAAGGGAATATGAATCCTGGTCTTATCCTGACATAGGTTATCTCCTTGAGAGAGTGTCTGAATTAATTAGTTATCTCCTGGCATTGCATGAACTATATTTCATCTATGTAACCGATATCCGTGTGTCAGCTTTACACATGTTTGAGAGGGCCCATTGTGAAGCACCACATCAATGTTTACAGGTCTAGGGAAACACACAAGCAGAGGCTTGGTGGTGACAAACTTTTGTCGGAATCTGAGATTCAGAACCACTTCCATCAGATCCTTGCACAGTTATGGGACACAACTCTTCTCAGAAACTTGTTGAAACTTAATGACTACGTAAGTTATCCCGGGGACTGAATGAAGTGCATCAAAATTGGACATGCACACATCAGTTGCCAAGTTGGTTGGTTTGTTGTTTTACGCCGCACTCAGCAATATTTCAGCTATATGATGGCGGTCTGTAAATAATCGAGCCTGGACCAGACAATCCAGTGATTAATATCATGAGCATCGATCCACGCAATTGGGATCGATGACATGCATCAACCAAGTCAGTGAGCCTGACCACCCGATAGTTGCCAAGTAGGGAACTGAATCCTTGTCTTCGGTATGACAACTGAAATACATGTAGCAGAATAAGGACATACTCACATTTCTTAATTGTTGATTAACATGTGGTATTATCATACGCAAAAGTTGTCCTATTCTTCAAAATGTCGAGACTTGGGAATACAAATGCATATCCATGGGCTGTTGATATGTTAGGGTAGATCAATTTAATTATAAACATCTTGTTTACATTCTCATACCTATTCTTGGAGTGACTGATTTCGCTGATTGTATTCCTATTTCAAATTTAAAAAATGTGGTATTTGTCACAAATGTAGACTATGGCATATGTAGTAAAACCTGTATGATAAAATGTCTAACTTTTGTTGATTTCAATGACAGATATATACTGACGCTGTGATAATTTTTTTGTTTTTAAACATGATACCTCCTCATCCATCCCTCTTCTTCTCATTCTCAGTTACCTCGGCACATGACATTTTCTTCTTTTCGCAACATGGATCCACCTTTTAGCACCTACTTAGAAAGAACAAGAAAACAGAAGATATAATGTCGTAGTTTCAACTCCCTCGTGCAAATATTACAAATATGATGTTTTGAAATAATATATTATCGGGTTTGGTAATTGTGATCAACCTGTAAATATACTGTATCCTTACTACATATCGTTTCCACGTTCCCGTTTGATATTTGTAGCTGATGGTGACTTGGCTCTGTCTATCCTTACTCCGGTTGAAATTGATAGTATTTCCATTAATAACTAAGAAAACATTTGTAAATATCCGAAATATTATTTATAGGGGATTCCAATATAATAACATTAATTAAGAAATTTCGGAAAGGAATTAAAGTGCAGGATTTTCTTTATCACGTGACCATGTTGTCAAAATGGCGTCTAGTGTACCGCCAGATTCAAATGGATAAGGATTCGCGCACCTGCTGTTGGATAAACGCTACAATTTTATGAAGATGGCTAAAACAATATCACCCTATGATATATTTGTTAACTTTGTTTCCTTGATTACATTTCTGTTGGATGTAGGAACAGGTAATTCCGTCCCTTCGGTCACTATCCTTTGTTTTGTTTTTGTGCACAGTATTATTGCCTCCAATTTTGCACCCGTTTGTGATTTGCTAATTGAAACAATCAGCTGGTCACGCAACAAGTTTGACCTTTCCTTGCGGCATGTTTTCATCACAAATAGTTTTCCATGACGTAATCTGTTGTAATGTGGCACGACTGTCGTTCTCCTAATGACCTCATCAAAATTCATCATGGGCAAAGCCTAAATAGGCTGTGTAAGAACAATTTAGTTTACGAACACTTGCAAAGTTTACCTATATATTTAAAGATATATATTTTCATAAGGATCATCCTCATATTGATACTAAAAGTGACTATTATTTAGATTTCTACCTCTCTATTCAGCATGTTCAGTAAGAAAATATGGTTGAGGGGATTGGCAATGATACTAGGGATAATACAAACATGAAATGATACAAAGTGGTGAGGCTAATCAATAAATATAAAAAGAATAGGACTGACTCCAAACATATGTAGCCACTGTTCTGTAGAAATCAATCATTAGGAATCCATATGTTACAAATTAAGGCTTGATAAGCATAAGTTATCTCTTGTTTCTAATGACCCTCCTCCTTCCCCCAACAAACAGTTGACCCATCCTTGATACTTTTTTATTTAATATTTCAAGTTGCATAGTGGCGGATATTTGGTAAAAATATATAAAGGACTAAAGTACACAGTAAATTACTATAAAAAACTATTATTATAATAGTCAAATGTTACAAATAAAGGTAGACATGGTAGACCCAATTTTATGGATAAATTGTTTAATAGGTATTACTTAGAAGCTGACAGATGACAAGGTAGACAAATAAAGAATGAATGTTACAAACAGAGGTCATTATTTACATACAAATAATGAATTCAAAATACAAAACAATACCAATGAACAACACGCAAACAAAAGTTGTCAGGAATGTTTTAAACATTGCAGCCCCATCTGGCTTTCTAACTTGCCCATGTGGTCCTCTAGCAGTTCATTATCCTTTTTGTGCACTGACGTTCTTTAGCATGTATTCTACACATTGTGCTTTCTTTACATATGATGTCTTTTGTTAGCAAGTTGTTCTTTGGTATTGTTTTGTATTTTGAATTCATTATTCGTATGTAAATAATGACCTTTATTTGGAACATTCATTCTTTATTTGGAACATTTGACCATTAGAATTATTGCAGACTTTGTCCTTTATTTCAACTTTGTGTTTTTTTGACTGGATGGCCGCCTATAGGTGCTTTGTTACATGTTTATGAAACACTTTCTCAAACAAAGATTTGCTTTTGCACCAACTTTTGACTTTTTGCACCTGAATCAGTAGGGGGCAAAGAAAGGTCATTTGGTACACAAGAATCAAATTTACTTCTGTCAATAGTGTTTGCAGATTTGTATCCACCTAAAGAAATATAAGAAATCCTCTCTCCATTTTCCTTATAACGTATCGGACTTGTGAAACGTCATGAGAAACAGGAATTTTGTCTAACTGGCCTAAACAGCAATTCAGTATCCTTAACCAAGATTTTGCATCTACATGTATATTACTAACAATTACTATTAAAGAATAGACACAGGAGAAGTTATCAGTTCGTCAAAGTCACCAAAGGTGCATTCTGAACACTGCACATTACATGTGTGCTCAAAAGTAATGACTGGTCTCTTGTTGGTATGATGTCAAGTTAAAGACGTCATGAACAAGGGATGACATCTTCAAATATTTCAAAACAATGCTCTCATTTGACGTCCTGTTGCTCTGGGCATCCTCGCAAACAATGAAAGCAATGGAATTATTGAACAAACTAGCCAATGAGCATAAATAAGAAATTATTATTGTTATTTGATCTGTGTTTCCTGTGGGTAATATTTCTCTGTCCCTGATTGTGACCTCTGTCAGGCCATACTTTAGAAACAATTGGATTATGGCCACTGTACCAGCTAATCTGTGTTCAGGACAGTGTTGAACTGATGATGACGCGAATGATAATTGAAGATTTTTTAAACTTTCAGATATCTTAGTGACTGTTCAGTTCTTTGAAAATGGTGACTTAGTGTGGGGATCCTTGACAGCAGGATTTGTGGGTGTACCCACGTTGCTGATTCAGATTTTCAGTCTCAAGTGGCACATTTCGGACAAGTCCCTCACCGTCGCCACCTGTCTTCCTCATCTCTTCCTGTTTGCTCCTGTTCAAAGGTGAGTGGTGACATGTTAATACAGATATTATTATGATTATGCATGCTCACTGAAAATATTTTAAACATAGATTATTAACAACAGAAAGTAATTATGAGCATGTTGATATTATGATAATGATTACTCTGATTGCCGACTCTGTGACAGTCAGCATATTCATCATGTTCCCCTTTTAATTAATTGTGATTTCAACTTCATTTGGGCAGGTGGGGTAGCTTAGTGGTTAAAGTGTTCGCTTGTCATGCCGAAGACCAGGGTTTGATTCCCACATGGTTACAATGTGTGAAGCCTATTTCTGTTGGCCCCCGCTGTGATATTCTAGGCTATTGCTAAAAGCGGCATAAAGCCTGCCTCACTCACTCACTCACTCACTCGCTCAGTTTGGGAATAGACATGTTATACATCTCTCTCAGATTTCAGTTCTGGGTTTGATGATGGTATTGAACGTAATTAATTTCAGGTATCTAAGTGTGATACGCTTGGCCCTGAAGGCTAGATCAACTCGTAGCTTCAACGACATTGACCGTGTCTACCGAGAACAGAATGACGTGTGTATTCTTCGTCTTATGGAGTCATTCATGGAGGCAGCACCCCAGCTGTGTCTGCAGCTCTACGTCATCTTCCTTGCCAACAACATCACGATACTTGCAGGTCAGTGGAGGAAGCCTAAAAAACAACATTGTTGTCATTGTGGTTGACAAACCCTTAGTCTTGATGTTGTCCACAGTCATAACTATTGGTAGAACAGTCGACTGTGTAGTCCAGCATTCTGTCTAACCCGTATAATCTGTATATCAGCATGTTAAACTGTTTAAAGTGTATACAGAGAGGCCTCATACAATGATCTAATTTGACATTACTCTTGAACCATGCATGTAATGTGATGGATACTTTGGTAAGTGATGATATCTTCCACTTTTGATGGGATACATGATGTAGTCTGATGCTGCCCTAGAGAAGCACATACCTGAGGCAAGGGAGTTAACTGACTATAAAAGTCCAATTTCTACCCTTTCCGAACTAGGCTGTTATTTCGGAGTTTCTGGTATGTTTTTGCTGGACTAACGAGTCTTTGTATAGTCCAATCAAAATCAGGTAATGAAATCGTCATCTTGTTTGTAAACTGACTTGCAGATTTCGGTTGATTGCAGTATTTGTAATGCATGTGTACTGTCAACTGGGTGTTGACAGCTATTTTCATGTTTGTAATCAATGTGCTCAAGTAATTTGATGCACTTAGTGAGCATGGCGAGATAGACCCTTTTTATTCCAATCTAGATCTTGATTAACCACCATTTGGTTTGAAGCAAATGCAAGTAATATCATAGGTGGAATCTGATTAATCAATAATAGGGAATCATAAGGGACATAACTCATAATAGCTACTGGTGGCGCAGCGATTGAGCCACGAAATTCCAGCCTAGTTCAGCGAGGATGGAAACTGGACTTTTATAGTCGGTCAACTCTCTTGCCTCGGGAAGATGTAGAGAAGGGAACAATGTAGCCATGGAAACATTTCCCCTACCTGACTGAACTCACATTGCTGCCTTGTGCTGGTATAGGTATATCGGTGTGCAGTTCTCTCATCTCCCTGGCGTGGGCTCTAACAGCCTATGGGGATGGACTTCGACTGGCTTACAGAGACCTCTACAGGAGAAACTGGGGCGGTTTGGTGGTGCACTGGCTCTGGCAAACCTTTATGACTGCTGCAAGAGTTATGGCCCTTGTCATGTTTGCCACTGTTTTCAAGGCTTGGGTGTTTCTTGCTGCAGGTAAGATAATGTGGTTTGCAAGAAACATGATTTTCATGATTTATCAACATTCTTCTATATCACTATCGAAGTTGAAAACTGTCAATAGCTCACTTTTTATGACAGTGTCAAGACCAAGATAATAAACTGATCTGAAAGTGAAAATAAGCAGCAATAGTAATGGGAATCGTAGGTTTCTTTTATTACTTTGAATCACTGATCTGCTTGCTTCAATTTTATAAGAGTGCATATTAAGGCATGATTTTTGACCCGTTTCTTTGATTCCACCGACCAAGCTGACTGCTGACGATGCATTAACTTAATGTGGGATGACAGGAGCATGATCAGCACAGGCTAACAAAATGTGGATCAAAATCTCTGTTTCAAATCTGTGATCATATGATCCTGGCATAGCTAAGGGATGCAACTCTTTACAATGTATTATGTCGTGTTATTTCTAAATGACTGGGTGGTAAAAAAAATACTGTTTCAGTGTATGAATCAACAATTAATATACATAAACCTTCTGTAACTTAGTACCTATTGTGAAGATCCGGGTTAGAATTCAGCAACCTATGCTGGTCATAAGAGGTGACTTACAGAATTGGGGGTTAGGCATGCTGACTCGGTTGATGCATGTCATCGCATTCAGACTGCGTGGATCGATGCTCATTATGTCAATCAATGGATTGTCTGGTCCAGACTCAGTTATTTACAGACCACCGTCATATAACTGAAATATTGCTGAGTTAGGCGTAAAACAACACACTGACTGCCTTTCTCTATCTAACCATACTAAATATATCTGTGAAGCAAGTAATAAATAAGGAATACATGGCCCAGAAATTGAGATGATTCTGCTGTTAATGATCTGGACATTGTTTGGTGTAAGATGTCTCAAATCTGTTTTATTTCATTTCAGGTATTCACTGGATTGCCATGACAATATGGATCTCTGTAAAGGGCACAGATTTCGGAGATGGAATTTGCGAACGTGGCCTGTTTCAGATTGTGGCAGGCTTCATGTACATCTTCTGTTTCCTGAACCTGCGCGAGGGCCGCAGCCGCTACCGCATGCTGGTGTTCTATCTGGTGTTCTTCCTTGAGAATGCCACGCTTGTTGCTGTGTGGTTCGCCTATAAGGAAACATCCTCCGTCCTGGTCTTTGTCACACCATCCGTGGTATTTGGTGGATTCCTGCTTGGTGACTATTTTACCCCTATAACTTCATTTATTCCTATATCCATTGTATGGAGTTCTGTCCCTTTGGGGTGCCAGGAACCTATGACTGCTGGTTCGAATCCTGGTTTAGCCCTGGTTATGTTTCTAGGTTTGTCAGCACCATAAGTGGCCTGAGACCTGCATCACTTTGGCTTTCCTCTCACATGAAGCTGACATGCTCTGATATAACCGGACTACTGTTCAAAGCAGTGTAACGCCAAACTCCTCTCTAAGGCAGGGGCGTGGGTGACCCAGTCGTCTGAGGTGCCGCAAATTGCAGTGCAGTGTTGTGTCCCATGGGCACAGCAGAAATCTATGATTGTGGGCTTGAATCCCGATTCGCCCTAATCATGCTAATTATGTGCTAAAAGTGGTATTATCCCGTGATATGCCAAGGAGAGGCATGGGCCACCAAGCTGTGGATGCCCGTGCCTATAATCAAACACAAGTTGAGATTGGATTAAATGGCCGAGGGTGTGCACGTACTAGTGGGCTACTAAGCTGCTAGTTGGGTATACCAAAATGCTACCGTTGCCATGGGCACTAGCATGGCCAACGGCAATTAGCAGCTAGCACTGCTGGCCTGAGACCACTACTGCTGTCCGGCCCCCATGGTAGCATATTTAAACGCTACCATTGCCTGGCAACTACCACACTGCCAAAAGCAGCTACCGCTGCCCGGCCCCAGGTAGCTGGCCAAAGCAGATCCCACTGCCTGGCCCCATTAGTAAAACCACTGTCGTGACTACCGCCGCGGGCCCACCTGTCAGCTACCGCTTGACAAGACGACTTCCGCCACCGGGCCCATATACGTGGCAATTGGTTGCCCAACGTAAATTATTTTACGATTCCCCGGCTGAAAAGTCGGGAAAGACAAGGTTCCCACTGAGAAAACGTTATCCCGGAAAGGTTCCCGCTGAAAAGCAGGTAGCCTTAAGCAAGAGTATTAATTTGGAAGCAAGGTAATTTGTTACTAGCAGTGTAGCCAACAAGAACCCCGCACACCGCGACAAACCGGTAATTTAGTTTTGAGACAGGTATTTGCATAAATACATATATACAGCTATTTAGAAGGCATGTTTATTTACATATTCACACATATAAATATATTCGGCTATTTAGAAGGCATGTTTCTTTACATATATCAGAATCGTTTAAAAGGTAGTCATTTACATATAGACAAGCGCCCTGAAAACCTATCTTACATATGTACAGGTTTAATTACATATATTACAATCTGCTCTGCTGGTACCTGTAATAGATGCTCGCTGAAGAAAAGAAGTGATTAGAATTCCAGGTGAGGGGGACACATACCGGCTGAAAAGGAAAGAAAGGGAGTGGCAAGCTGGGCGGGTGGGCTGGAAAGCGATTAGATACAGCAAAACACGTGTGTACTTGAAGAGAGATGGTGCGCGAATGGTGGACTATAGAGATGTAGCAAAGGAGGGATGACGCTTGTGTGGGATCTAGTGCCCCGGGCACGGTGCAGGGTGCTGACCCGGGGGGGATTCAGTTACAAGGGGTGATTCGGTTATGGGCGTATTTAGCCAATGGTTTGGATACGCGCGATAAGGTCATTTAGTAGTTAGTACTAAATGTAAATAGCCTGACACCTGTATCATTTGGGGCATTCCTCCACATTAATCTAGAAACAAAATTTAGGCGAACCAGGATTCAAACACACAATCATAGGTTTCTGGTGTGACCAAGGGACGCAACTCTGCACAGTGAATAGCGGCTCCTCAGTCAACTGGGCCACCCGTGCCCTCCTTGCTCAAAAAGATCTATGCTAAATCTGATGTTGATTGGGTCTTATATTTTCTAATGATTACCGGTATCCTTTGTGGTCCAGGTATTCTGTGTCTGTTGCTGTACTACCGGTTCCTGCATCCCGGTGGCCCCATCTACCTGTACACCATCAAGTCAACAGTACACAACACAGTTCTCAATAATCAGGTACGGCTGCATCCTTCATTATCCAGTGTTTTATATATACTCACCGGCCAAAAGAAATGCAAATACCATACATGTTGGTTAAGATATGAAGAATTACTCATATTCAAGAGGTATTCGATTGGTTTGACATGTTGATGCACAAACGAACATACTGGTATGTTGTGTGAACCGATGCTCATGAACGCATCACATGTGACGTCATAGATCCATGACTCAAGATGCGCGACAGGATTAGCGTGTAAAGTTTGGAAATCACGTATAGCATATTGTGTTGAAGATAAAGAAACAATGTGGTACCACCTGACTGAGAGTTAGTTTTGTCATTAAGTGGTACACATTGGAAACTTCTTTCTTAACGTATGTTCTTCTCTATTTGTTTCTACGGTTCGCGTTTCTTTTGGCGGTGAGTATATACCCTGGTACCTTGGCCATGATACCGTTGCTTTGATGTTGGTTGAAACGATGCTAGAAATGGATGTTCAATCAAATTTCACTGTCCTTTGAAATACATCCTGATGTTTTAATTGATAAAACCAGTTGGGTGATTTTGCTTTCATGAGCGAGAGAAATTCTGGGCCGCCATTTGTAACCATGGTAACACTTAATCAAGGGAGGTAACACAGTGACGACTAGCAGTGCATACTACATATTATACATCTGATATTAGCTGTATCAGGAAGATTGATTATTAATTAAACCCAAAGAAATACATTTCTTCATTATTTTCTCAGCTGATCCATTTAGATTGTATCCAATGTGTATTGTTGAGGTTTTGTATCAGGCTGTTCTGGTGGTACCAAGCAGAGAGTCATCAGATGGTGTGGATTGTTGCTCATGCCTTCAGTCCCTGGGTGATTATGTACATGCCGTTGTGATAAAGTTGGAATACTGTTCACTGTGGCATTCAGAAACATTCACTCACTCCTTGAAAACCACTGTGACAAATGCTAATTGGCTCAGAATAGGATGATGTGGTTCAGAAAAATGAATTATGAAAGTTTTGCTTTAAATTGTTGTTGTTTTGTAAGCGGTAATACATTGCTATATATGGAAACAGCTATTTTAAACAACATCTGCATCATCAGTGCTTGATCTTCAGACCATTGTTAGAGGATTGATCTGAAAGAGGACAGTTGTGATTGGTCCTATGATTTAGAAACAGTCACATGTGATTGGTCAAAACAGATAGTTGAGATCGTTGTCTGTTTCAGCTGGAACCTCGTCCTGGTCTGTTTGACGTGACTGCCGGCACTCTGTTGTCCGTCCTGGGCAGTGACATCGTGGAGCTCAGTCGGGACATGGATCACACCACCCTGAACTTCAGCCGAGTCAGTACGCGATCCTCAGGGGGCTTCTCCCAGCAACACATGCAGCGTGTGTGGGAGGCGGGGCTAGCTGGTCGCAGCAGCTCATCTGACAGCTCCCTCGACATGAAGGACAGTCAAACAACTCGGAGCTACAACAATGGGACACTGACATCTAGCAGATCTGCGAACAGCACGAGACAGCTGCTCCAAGGGTCAAGGTCATCGGTGAACGAAAATCGGGGAAGGGGGTACAAGGATCAGGCAGATCGACGTGATGAGACAAATGATTTCAACTCAACTGTCAGCTCAAGATATGTGCCAAGAAATAGGATGTTTACCCAGAAGGACATTTATGGATTCCATGAAGATAGATTTAATGGCACATACCATAGTCCTTTGAAGATAAGCTACGAGTCTTTAGGGATGAGACCAGTGTCACTGTCGCCCCTCGATGCCGGGAAACTGTGGGAGGAGACAGCTGGCAGGCTGAGGGCGCCATTAGTCGGGAGAGATGATGACACACTGTCAACTCTCAATGCCTCAGATCTCCTAGAGCATTCGTATATTCACGAAGATTCTTCAAAATGGGCTTCATACAGTCAAAGAGAGGCATCAAATCTTGATTTATACAGCCAAAGTGCAGAATCAAATCTTGATTCTTACAGCCAGAGAGAGGTATCAAATTTTGATTCTTACAGCCAGAGAGAGGTATCAAATCTTGATTCTTACAGCCAGAGAGAGGTGTCAAATCTTGATTCATGCAGCCAGAGAGAGGTATCAAATCTAACTTCATATAGCCAAAGAGAATCATCAAATAACAAGTCATACCGCCAGAAAGATTTGTCAAATGTTGGTTCGTACAGCCAGAGGGAATCACTGCACAATGTCACTGTACACTCCAACACCAGCAACAGCAGCAACAGCAGCAGGCAGTATGGGAGGCTTGGTAGGAGTAGATCAAGCAGTAGAAGCCGGTCGGAGGTCAGCAGAGGTCACATGAGTCCACCACAAACAACATCTAACTACAATGCTTTTGATCATGGCTTTTTGGATACATCTGTGCCTGATCTGATGGACCCTCCTGAATGTGTCAGTAACTACAACAATATCTCTGGTTCCAGGGACTCTGGTCCAATGTATGGACACATCTCACAAGCTTCATCCAGGATGGATAGGTCCACGGAGCTGTACACTCCCTCTGTCAAAGGTCCTTGGAGAGACTGTAGCTCCACTCCATCTCACATCAGTCCTGCAATGAAATCCATAGAATCAGACTCACCAGTATACTCAGTAGGAACTGAAGATGAGTCTGGAGTTTTCACCAATACATCCAACAGAAGTGAGAAAAAGAGTATGCAGTATCATGACATCTCACTCCAGAATTCCCCCGAGCCAATATATGCTGTGCCTTACTCAACAAACACCTCTTCGTTCCACCAGACACAGTCAGTCCCGGCTGTTAGTCGACACAAGAGTCGGACCAACCCGGGGATACCAGGTGCCAGTCGACTACAGTATGGGGACAATGAGGACATCCCCGGAGCATGCAACAGCCTGGTCCCAGACACCCCCTGGAGGCTAGACTACCTGAACCTGGAACCACTGAGGACAGCCCTCCTGGAGGTGAAGGACATGCCGGAGCCCAAGAGACACCTGGTCCGAGAGTATCTCAAGGATCTGAATGATTCCATCACCCATCAGCCAAGTCCTCTGAAGGTGCAAGAATTCCAAAACTCACCAGCTAGGTTTGGGCGAAGTGTGGATCTCTTTAACAGTCGTGCTTGGCAGGCAGTCGAACAAATTGTGGAATGCGAGACTGGTCAGTCTGATAAGGGTCACAGCATCGCAACATTGCCAAGGTCGCAACAAAGGTCGAGGAAATCTCTACTCTCAGATGAGTCAGTTGATGCTCACAGCAGGCCGTCATCAGGTCAGTATGATTCTGGTGTCTTCTACCAACCTTTCCAAAGAAGCTACATAGATTCACAGAATAATGTGAAAGAATCGTCTCCCTTTGGGACGTACAGACATTCGTCTAAGATGTCCAGCATCAGGGGCAGTGAAGCAAGTGGAGCCCCTGTCAGAGGTTCTCCCATGCCAATCAAAAACAGATCGAAAGATCGTGTGGAACGAAGGAAATCCCGAGAGATTGAGTCTTTACATGGTAAGCGGAGTGACTCCGAGAAATCTCTAAATGGGAGATATAAGAAACGCCAGTCAGAAGAGCACAAGGAAATTGGTGGTTACAAAGACAGGTCCATTGGACATAGTCAGTCTAGTCTCAACAACTCAAAATTGGTTCATCATATATCTCCCCAACAGGTGAATGGTGACAGCTGTGTAGATGTTCTCAAACCTCAACCAGTCCGTCACACCCAGACAAGCTCAGTCTTATCAGATGTGTGTCCAAGTCTTGCTAGTTCTTACCGGCAAGCCATAAACAATAGCAACAGGGTGCCTTGTAACCTGAATCTCAGCCAGGACTTGGGTCAGTCTGACCTCAAGCTTGTGGACCTCCAGGATGAGAACCTTGACCTTCAGAAACAGGTTAAAGGTGACAGAAGGTCACAGGGACCGGAAAGACAGCCGTTCCAACCCCTGCATAACACACCAGCATTCTCCCCTATTGGAGAACCCAGCAGACAGGTCAGGAAGCCTTTAGAGCATAACTCCAGCACGCCTAAACTGTCCTCAAGCCTTCACTCTCTGGCTCTGATTGATGCTTACAACAGCCCCTTTGCTGATTCAACACAGAGTCAGAGATCCAAAGTTACAGCTAACAGTAGACCCATCACTGATTCAACACAAAGGTCAAGGGGTTGGGTTGCAGGACCTTGTCCAATGGCAAATAGCAAGAGTATGGACAGAGCTAAGTCGTTTGACTACATTAGGTAATACAGTACTAACACTACATCATAACATATCAAGCATACAGGCTCTGTGAGATTGTACTCATGTAAACCTCGAGGCTGTGATGGATCATCTCCACTACACATAAGTAGTCTCAAAACTGTCTCAAAGTATGTGTGTGATGGATCAGTATATTTTATCTTTGCTCAGGGTAAAGTGTTCCTTGTTCTTACCCCGGAATGCTTGTCTCTTAGTATTCAAATGTCAGTACTTTGTTTTTCCTGTATTCTAATGTACCATTACGCGCCATTATTGGATTGGCGTCTCTGAGTTGACTGGCGCCTCTCTGAGTTGACTGGCGCCTCTCTGAGTTGACTGGCGCCTCTCTGAGTTGACTGGCGCCTCTCTGAGTTGACTGGCATCTGCTCTTTCTGTCAATGCTTTGACCTTGTTTACTGATCTGAACATACCCATCAGTGGCCCATTAATACAACTTGTACTGGAGACCCTGTATTCGAACACATTGTTAAGAATTGAATAGAATTTTAGCATTTTACACATTTTGATATTGTTTTTTTATGAACTTCTTAAAATTTTTGAATTTTTGAAAATCTTTTTTTAAAATGTTTAACAAGATTGGAATATATTTATTGGAATTGTTGTAAGTTTCTATTTTAGTTTGTATTAATTTTAAGTGACATTATTGTGCCATAATGGTTCACCTTGTATATAAATGATGATACGCATGTCCTTGGGTGTTACTATAGTCATGACAGCAGTCATAGTTTCGATAGTATTTAGTTGATATATAATGATGATTATACACATGTATGATTATGGTCGTGACAGTAGTCGTAACTTTCATTATCCTCATGTATTAGTGCTTTGTGCCGGTTGGAAAACATTGTCCATGAAAAACTTTAGAAATCCCCGCCCTCTTTAGAATATCAAAACTTATTGTCACATGTTGAGATAACTTAAGACACTTTAAATACAAGTTATCATGATGGCAAATATATTTAACCAGCATCATCATCATCAATCATCACCATCTTCATCTTCATAACATCTTGGCTTCATTTTGCTTAAGAACAAATTACAGTTATGAATATTCTAGCAATAATAAAGAGAAATCTGTCAAACTGGACTCTGACTAATCTGGATTTCTGTCAATACCAGATCACATTTATAGTCCATATTTACTACAATGATAATATTTCTTTAGGCTTTGTCTGTTATTCCTATTTCATTTTCTACTGCTACATTGTCACAGCCTCCGAGCATGTGAGTAGCCTGGACTAGACGTTCAGTCCAACAGTAGCCTGGTTGAGACAGATTCCAGTGTGCTGCTACATTGTCACAGCCTCCGAGCATGTGAGTAGCCTGGACTAGACGTTCAGTCCAACAGTAGCCTGGTTGAGACAGATTCCAGTGTGCTGCTACAGTGTCACAGCCTCCGAGCATGTGAGTAGCCTGGACTAGACGTTCAGTCCAACAGTAGCCTGGTTGAGACAGATTCCAGTGTGCTGCTACAGTGTCACAGCCTCCGAGCATGTGAGTAGCCTGGACTAGACGTTCAGTCCAACAGTAGCCTGGTTGAGACAGATTCCAGTGTGCTGCTACAGTGTCACTAACCCTCCGAGCATGTGAGTAGGCTGGACTAGACGTTCAGTCCAACAGTAGCCTGGTTGAGACAGATTCCAGTGTGCTGCTACAGTGTCACAGCCTCCGAGCATGTGAGTAGCCTGGACTAGACGTTCAGTCCAACAGTAGCCTGGTTGAGACAGATGCCAGTGCGCTGGTCTCCCTTCCCCTGGAGTCCAGGGTCATCACTTGAGTTTATGTGGTCCACTAATCATGGCAATAAGACACAATAACATCGCTGTAATTTAATCTGTAAATAACACGCAGGTATATAATTTATGTTGTTGCTAGTTGACTGTAGAATGTTCATGTGTTATTTATGGTGTATTACATGTGTGGATTTAGTTGACAGGCTAGGAATTATGGTGCTGTAACTCGCGGGAAAATACTCAGTGAAATATTCATGAATTCTTAGATGTATTTTGTAGTTGTGCCTAGTTACTTCATCATGTTAATAATGTTGTGCTGTACTAATAGTCATGTGACATCAAAGAGCAGTGCAGGTGCTTTAGCTTACTGAATTGGAGGAGGCCACAGACAGTTTTCAGACAGGCTTAAAGGACCTTTGGCATACCGGCCTTGAAAAGGCCTTAGATTTCAATCTCCCTTTAGAAGGCCTTGGATTTTGACAAAATGCCCTGAATCTGGCAACCATTGTAAACACTGTCTATTTTTTCTCTAATAATGTGTTGACATATAGCAAGTTAATTGTCAACTACTATTTGAAATATTTGCTGTGGAATATTTCAATAGAATATTGGGATGTACATATGGAAAAATAATGAAATAAAGTCTAAATGGCCTTATAAATTTGTTGGAAAAGCATGACTGAGTATGTTGAGCTCTACTTAAACATTCAAGCCTAACTCAGGCAGCCACAGGACCAGAATCTGCTCTTGATGTTTGACACAGACTGCTCTTGACAATGTGCACCTGACGTCATATGTTCAGAGCTTTGATATCAAGCTCTAGATCACGCTACATGTATTTAGCCTTTGTGGCTGTTCCTACAGGTGACAGGTTCACAGTGTTCCTGTTTGTACCTATTTAAACCTACATGTATTGGAGTGTCATCAGTATTAACTAGTATATGATTGCTCTCAGTGTCTTGTGTAGGAGAATGTATACACTGGGCTGTATATTGATATCCATGTTCCATGTCTTGTCCTGTTCAGTGTCAAGTAACTTTTTTGCCTTTCAGGTTACAAGTATCTTATGCTGTTTTTGTAAGTGAAATAATTTCTAATTTGAAGACCACTGGCTGGTACTTAAATGCTTCTAGTCAATTATATCTAGACATTGTGTCAATTTTGAAAGATTTCTCTCAATAACAAAACATTGAACTGATATATAGCTTCTCAGAAAAAGATGAAGTAAAATTGTTTCAGATGCAGGTTATTCATGTACATACAAGTAGTCAGTAGTAACTAGAGTTAATAAATCTTACAACAGTTCATCTCAGTGTTCATCTCATTGTTTCTCTTGTCATGGACCGCCTCCGTGGTCCGATCCCTGACCACGTCATACCAAAAGATTTTAAAAGATGGTACTTGTTGTTACACTGCCTGGCACTCAGCATTAAGGGGCTAAAACAAAGGCTGGTTGGCTTGGAGTCGGTATACAGTGTGGGTTATCCATGCTTAACTGCGGCATGGTATCTCCTTGGGCTAGCACTATAAAATTGGCATTAGTCTAGACAAGTAAAAGCACACACACACACACACACACACACACACACACACACACACAATGTTAAACTGCAGCATGGTATCTCAGTGGGCTAGCACTTTAATATCGGCATAGTACAAGCAGCCACGCATGCGACCCCTATTTAATATTTTCACCCTGATTACCACGATTAAGCTAGCTCTGTGTCATGCCATGCCAACATGATTGACTTGTATACATGATCATGCAGCATATTAAATCTCCATTCTGTTACGATTAATACCCTGGACACATTCACCGCCATAGCTTTGTTTGGTGTCTGGTTCCAATGACCCAATGCTAAAAATAGCCATCCAATCAAGTACCCTGTTCTTCCATGACTAAAACAATTGGCGATATCACTATTACTTTAAGCATCTTGTTGCATACCGTCTCTATGACAACTTGGAACATCTAATAGCATAACGACTTCCCTTTCCCTAACATAACCCTCAGAAAATTGCAAAAATTGTTTCCAGCTTAAAAACTTTACACAGTTTTTTCGGGTTTAAGTCTATCACAGGGTCGCTTGAATGAGGCCTTGATTTTTAAGTTAGATCTATGGCGAACAACGAGTCATTGAGAATGATTTTTTATTTCGAGTTCATGAGCAAGAGAGAATTGGTGACGAGTGATGGAGATGGTGACGACTTTTGTCACCTGTTTGTCAAGCTGTTTTGGAAGAATGGTACCACAATATTTTTCAAAAAAGAATGGATATGTAACACACTGCCACTGTATGTTTGTAGTTAAACGCCGCACTCAGCAATTATCTTGCTGTATTACAGCGGTCTGTAAATAATCAAGTCTGGACCAGACAATCCAGTGATTGACATCATGAACATCGATCCACACAACTGATATACGATGACATGCATCAACAAAGGCAACGAGTCTGACCACCTGATCCTGTTAGACACCTCTTATGACAAACAGTCGCCTTTTGTTGTTGCTAATTTCTACCTGTATTATTTGTATATAATAATTTGTAAGTCAATAAGTTCTATCCTTGTATCAATAGTGTCCAAATACAACTGTGATACAGGAGATCAGAAAGATTCTTGATTGAAATGCTTACAGTCCTCATGATTTATGATTTCATATAAGGTCACAAGGTTCTGCAGCTCACCTGCATTATGAAGAAATAATGACGGCCATCATTAAGATCGGATTCGAATTCTATGGGCACATTGGGATATTCAAAAGTTTCAGTTCCATTGGACATTTGGTTTCAGGGGAGATGTCGCAAAATCTAGTGACAAGAAAAAGAGGTAACATGAAGGTCAAGGGTTGTATCTTCATTAGTCTTGATCATTAAGGAAAATATGCTCCAAAAAATGTTATATGGTATACTGCATACTACATGCATGCTGCATATCAATGTTCATGATACTTGCAGAATATTGTCTGAATAATGCAGAAAGCAAAAATGATATTTTCAAAATGGCTGTCGGAGCGGCCATATCTAAAGTCAGATCTGATCTGAAAGATTTCAGAGAGACCACAGCTGGGATCAATCATACAAAATTTCAGCTCAACTAGTCATGTAGTTATCGGAGAGATAGACTATCCATTAACTGACTTTTCCTTTTGATAAGCACATTATCTTCTACATGGATTAATTGAGTTATTACTGTTCCTATCACGCATGTTGATAGAAGGAAATGGGAACTTAATGTCATAAGGAAAGTTCGTGATCATTCAGGGATTATATATCTTACACACACATTCAAACATGGGGGTGGGATGACAAGAAAAGAGCCTGTTGTTTCCTCAAAACAAATTGCCAATTGCAAAATAATACCCTACTTCAAATCTATGATCGTAGGTTTGCATCCCAGATTTGCCCTGAGTATGTTTCTAGCTTTGTCAGCACCAAACCATGCTCTTTGCTTTTGCCCAAGAGGTAAATATCTAAAGCATTCTTAAGAATGCTTTGACGGTGAGGTAGTCAAGTGGTTAAAGTGTTCGCTTGTCATGCCAAAGACCCGGGGTTGATTTCCCACCATGTATAAAGTGTGAAGCCCATTGCTAAAAACGTCATAAAATCATACTCACTCACTCATTCATTCAAGAATGCTGGAATCAACTTCACCTTCTGTGTGTAGATCATTTCTTAAGGGCAAATGCTTCATATTGTTTTCATTTATTCAACACGTATTTGAGATTAAAATTATACATACCTTGAAAGTACTATACTGAAGTAAAACAAAATATAAGTGAAAAAGATTTGGTTTCATTTCTGAGCTTATATTTATAAAAATCCATTTCAACATTAATATTTTAAAAGTCGGATCACTTAGCCTGTCTGTTCACATATCACCAATGGTACTCTGGCGTTAATTAATTTTATTCACTGACCACAGTCAATAGCCAATAGCGGAAAATAAATGTAGATTTCACTGTACTCTTATTTCCCAGTCCTCTTGTTTTATGGATGGAATATAAGAATCAATACAATTTTCCACTGCACAATTTGCTGGTCCTCAGGTACGTTTTGTATTGCTGTTTGTTGTTCTGCATAGCACATAGCAATATTCAAGCTATATGACAGCCCCCTGAAAATAATCAAGTCAGCACAAGATAATCCAGTGATTGATATTATGAGCAACGATCCATGCCAATGGAGTACAATGACATAAACCAAGTCACAGAGCCTGACCACCCAATCCACATGGTCCCCTCTTATGGCCAGTTTGCTGGGGAATTCTGCGCTGGACTCCCCAAGGGGAGCTTCTTGTAAGAGCCTGAAAATAATCAAGTCAGCACAAGACAATCCAGTGATTGATATTATGAGCAACGATCCATGCCATTGGAGTACAATGATAGAACCAGGGGTGCTTCTTGTAAGAGCCAACTATGATGAAGATGAGGTACATGCATCCCCAATGTGTGGCTTGGTTGATTGTGTGGCAGCCATCGTTCATGGAAATGGAGACCTGGGTAAGATAGGTCTTCTGCAACCCATGCTTGCTGAAAGAGGCAACTAACGGGATCGGGTGGTCAGACTTGGTGATTTGGTTGATGCATGTCATCGTATCCCAAATGCTAGATAGATGCTCATGATGCCAATCACTGGATTATCTGGTCCAGACTTGATTATTTACAGGCCGGTGTCATATAGCTGGAATATTGCTGAGTGCATCATTAAACAACACAACCAAACAAACGGAAATGGGGACCAGGCCGGTGTAAGCAATTCAGGTTGACTGAGGTTGTAGATTACCATGTTGGTGGGGTGCTGATAATCCTAGGATCACAATCAGGGGGAATTAGGATTCAAACCAATAATAAACAGATCCTGGCATCGTTAAGGGTCATAACTCTGCACAGCAATATTCACCACCAGACCACAAAGCAGAGTCACCATGAAAGAAGACACACTTTGATAATTTGTACAGCATTTTATTGCCAATAAATAAATATACTGATATAGCTATACACAGTTCTCAGAAATGGCAATTTCACAGAGAGCCAGCTATTGATGATATACCACTGACATCAACATAGCTCCCTCATTAAGTAACAAAGGAATATGGACAAGATTTAGACCACCATCATATAGGCATTCTGATACAATAGAACCTTCCAAACACAAAATCCAACCCTCAATGAAAAACAAATAGAAGAATTTGTTTCATGATGTGCAGCCTATTGGTGGCCATTCAGTCATAATCCTCTTTTCCCATATAAACTCAAATCATGAAAATGGAAGTTTAATTAACATTATAAACTAGCAAGTGTTGGTTCAGGGTATTACCACTGTTCATGTACACAGATTTATTACATCACATGCATGTTGGTTAGTTGGTTTACGCCGCACTCAGCAATATTCCAGCTATATGGCGGCGGTCTGTAAATAATCGAGTCTGGACCAGACAATCCAGTGATTGTCTCCGAGCCGATCATTCCTTGTTTTAGCCCCTTAATGCTGAGCGCCAGACAGGGTAACAACAAGTACCATCTTTTAACATCTTTTGGTATGACGCTGCCGGAGATTGAACCCCGGACCTTTACCACGGAGTCGGTCAGTGAGTGAGTGTTGTTTTAGGAGTGTTTAGCAATATTCCAGTAATATCACAACAGGGACACCGGAAATGGGCTTCAGACATTTCACCCATGTGGGGAATCGAACCCGGGCATTCGACGAGAAGAGCGAACACTTTACCACTAATCGAAGGTACCATGTTGCTCCTCAGTGTTTGTTTGTTGTTGTTTCATGCCGCACTCAGCCATATTACAGCTATATGGCGGCGGTCTGTAAATAATTGATTCTGGATCACACAATCCAGTGATTGATATCATGGGTCACATGCATGTAACGGCTGGGACAACTCCCAACATATTACCCAGGTACACCACCCCCATATTACCAGATGCTGCCTGGGCAACCACTGCAGGTCTCAAGAGTTGGGTACAAAATGTTCAATTGGGAATTGTCTTACCCGAGCCCTGTCAATTATTGTTATACACATATAAAACAATCTGATCATGCATACACTGAAGTTGACTTTAGCTTTATCTTTAGTCAAACATATAAAAGTCAGAAGGAATGCGCGCATAAAAACTTGTAGCAGTGTTCGAAATACCTGCCTGCCCGACCGTCCGTCCGAGACGGGTTGATTTCAACTCGGGCTGCCAGATTTTCAAATCCCCCTGCCTGACGGTCAGGTTATATTTCATATGTGAAAATATTCTAAATATTTCCCAGTGATAAGCATTAATTCACATGTAAAGATAAATGATAAAATGTAACCAAAAAGAAACCCCGTTAGCTTATCCTGAGAAACATATGATTATAGTGGGCAGGCAGGTTTTGGTCAGGGCTGGCAAGTATTTCTGCTAGCCAGTCCTGTGGTCTGGCTGAAATTTTGGGGAGTTTCATACCCTGCTTGTAGTTTAACCATGGAAATTAGTGTCATTGTCATTAAACATTACCGTATATCATGTGACTAACCACAGGCCCGGGTACCCACAGGACTACCCCAAGCGGAGTACCAGAGTTACCGTTCTTAACTAAATGCATATATTACACCCGTTCCTGATACTACAATGACTAATGAAAGATACTGCCAGTTGTTTCAGAGAGTGAAATCAGGATTAGCTGGAAGCACTCATAAAATCACTGTGTAATCACATAGTAATCACTGTGAAGGGAGTGACAAGTACCACAACAAACTACATTGTCAGACTAGAAATAAAATGTTTGCAAGCAAACATAAATCTGTACACATTACTTGTTTTCCTGGTATCTAAATATGTCCAGCTAGAGGTAACAGTACAAACTTATTATGTTTTACTACATCAGGATACCAAGGACATATTACCTTCATACATGATATATACAGCTATTATTACATAACACAATATTAATAGTGAGAAGAGTTTTATTCAAAATACAACCATAGAGGGGTTGGACATGTTTTACTTAAAAGTGAATTTGTTCTCTTGAAAGTGATCATGAAAACTACGAGATGTCTGACTGTTATAGTAAGTCCGGCCAAAATTAATTACCATCATCTAATGAGGCAGGCAAAGATGAAAATATCATATTCTACGTAGTGTTGCCTTTTAAGCAAATGGTTCAGGGTCTACATACTGACTTGGGTCTTCCTGATAGCCAGATGCAGGTATGTACCATGTCTGTGACTTTTATTTCTCATGTTGTGTCTTCCAAATCAAGAAAATAGTTGTGACATCAGTTTCACAATAATAGTGAATCATTTCTTATTAAACAACGCAAATCTGGAAAATAATGCAAGATATAAAGTGTACCAGAAAACCAGGTATCAAATCTTAACTAGCTAGACCCATATCACAGATGAAATTGAAATTGTGAATTATCTGTACAGATAAAGAGCTTAACATAAGGAAATATTTTGCCAAACATTGACCAACAAATAATCCGTATACTTATGTACACAATCACAAAGACAAAAGAAAATCATCATAAACCACATATCTAAAATTCAGAACTATTTCTAAGGACTCCAACACCATAGCTTGCTTAAACATACAAATGAAATTTCATCCATAAAAATAGTTTATGAAAGCACAAATGATTATCCCCCTGTAGGTCAAGTATTCCTCATACAAATGAGTTACTTAATGAAGTCGTCAAACATCTGTAAACAATCTGGAGGTGAGACAAGAAATGATTGAAATCAAACCCTTAAACGTAAGTTTCCCATTGTTTACATATACCCTCAGTAGTGTGAATGTTAGTCCTGCACCATGACCGTGGAATATATTTATTTTATGAAAAAATAATAATCTAGAAATGCATACAAAAGCAAGTCTAGCCAGCTCAAGCTAGCTCTATTCCACAGCATAGGGAATTTTTTTTATTTTTAGAGTCAAGAAGGATATTGTGTTATATAAGATTTCAGAGACTAAATGTTAGTCTATGTGAATGTCTGCATACATATAGCCTGCAGTTGCTATAAAAGAGATATAGGTAGGGATGATATGATATACCCAAATACAGATCATCCTTGGTAATCCAGGGTATTTTATCTCCATTATGTAAGAATAAATACCCTGGACCCCTCAACACCAGTACCGGATTGAACAACATAATGGACTACATTGTATAAAGTCAACACTATCAGTTTGTAGACAATTTGCAAACAAAATATGTTTGTAAAGAATGATGTATATCATGAATATTATCATTGGGCAAGACTATTTCCTCTTTTAGGATTACAGGTTCTTATTTGAAAATCCTAATCGTTAAGTGGGAAAAAAATTAATTAATATTTCTTTTTTTCATCTTCCAAACGTTAAACATGTTGCCATGCGAGCAGTAATAGTAGAAGAACCTTGTCTCATCTCTTTTCCTAATTAGCTGGTTGACAGAATCAGAAAATCATTTGCAAAAAAGGACTTTCGTTGAGATTGATGTCACTGTTCTCATTGATGTCTCAATGGTTTCACTGTACCTTCTTCAGGAGAGGGAACGTGTGTCTCAGATGTGAACATTCATTGACTGACAACTGATTGATTCTGTCACTTTAGCTTTAGGCTTTCAATAGTGCATCTCGTAAAGCTGAGTTAGATGTAACAACTTATCGCTTTGAAAATATGAACAATGTTGTGCCCCTCGTAGATAGAACACTTTTGCATCAGCTGATGATCGATGGTGCATTCCTCCCACAATATTCAACACTGCAGTGTGTGGTGATACAGAAAGGTGATAGTCAAGTTCCCATTTTGCTGTTTGTACCATTGCTGTACCATCTGTATCAGCTTGTATCACAGGAAGCTTCAGAAGCAGATGGCTCACTATATACAAGCACCTGTCTCAGCTGAAGGGAAGCTTCAGACGCAGATGGCTCACTATATACATCAGTGTTCATTCTAGAGCATGGCATTGTGGCATTGCTGCATTTATCTCAATTATGAGAAGAATTATCCAATCATAACCATTATTACAGGCATGTCAAATAATAAACAAATTATTGAAAAAGATGCATCTGCTGCTGTTGTTGGGCTAGCATCACCTCAGACTGACAGCATGTTCAATGGAAAGTAGTTGTCTTTGTTTCTTTGGCTTGTTTTTTAACATGATCCTACTCTTTTGTCACAGTTAGGCCTGTGTTTTTGGCAACTAGAATGAACACTGTCCACATCACACCAGCTGACGGCAGGTCTACTCCCAGCTTTCCCAGTCGTCATCCTGAAAGGTAGAGATCACACATTCAATTAATTACACCAGACTGTCCTGTATCATATGGAAGATAATCAGATCCAGCTACAAACTTCATCAAGACAAACATCATTCATCTAGTCACTGAAAATAGGATCAAACATCTAATTGTTTTTTTCATTTTCTTGTATGATTGTTTATTACGTGCGATGTTTGTAATAGTTTTTGGTTTTTGGTTCTCACTGCTAGAGATGAAAGCTACAATGAGAAATAAAATAAATCATAACCTTAGTTTGACCGACAAGGAGCCATTTGTAAGCTTATTAGTTAGAAATCAAAATAGTTTGCCTTACTTTTCCCATGATCTTTCACTACATGGCAACAGATTCAAACCGAAAGCCGTCACAAGTGAAATTGCCAAAGCTACCAAGTAAACCAGTAATCTCCCATTATCAGGTGGGTGTCAAGCAAAGTTTGTTTGTTTGTTGTTTAACGCCGCACTCAGCAATATTCCAGCTATATGACAGCGGTTTGTAAATAATCAAGCCTGAACCAGACAATCCAGTGATTGACATCCTGAGCATCGATCCACGCCATTGGGATCGATGACATGTATCAACCAAGTCAGCGTGCTTGACCACCCGATCCCGTTAGTCGCCTCTTACGACAAGCATGGGTTGCTGAAGACCTATTCTACCCCGGATCTTCACGGGTCGCCTTTTACGGCAAGCATGGGTTGCTGAAGACCTATTCTACCCCTGATCTTCACGGGTCCCCTTTTACGGCAAGCATGGGTTGCTGAAGACCTATTCTACCCCCGAACTTCACGTCAACCATGGGTTGCTGAAGACCTATTCTACCCCGGATCTTCACGGTGGGACAAGCATGGGTTGCTGAAGACCTATTCTACCCCGGGTATTCACGGGTCGCCTTTTACGGCAAGCATGGGTTGCTGAAGACCTATTCTACCCCGGATCTTCACGGGTTGTCTTTTACGGCAAGCATGGGTCGCTGAAGATCTATTCTACCCCGGATCTTCACGGGGGGACAAGCATGGATTGCTGAAGAACTATTCTACCCCAGATCTTCACTGGGGGACAAGGATGGGTTGCTGAAGACCTATTCTACCCCCGATCTTCACGGGTCTGTCATGCAAAGACAGGGTGGGGTGGGGACAATTTTAATTTTTCAAAATACCCGCTGTAGGTCTCAAGAGATAGGTGCAATGCGTCTGATTGGGAATAGGTTGACAGTAGCCCTGACAAAATGTATTTAGATACACGTACAAAACGATCTTGTCATGCATACACTGAAGTAGACTGAAGTTTTATCTTTATTCAAACATATAAAAGTTATGAAGAAATGCGAACATCAGTGACTTGTCCTGTAACCATGGAGTTACATGTATAGTGAATTTTTTTCATGAAACAATATATTTAATGACTAACCACGGGTCTTGGTAGTACTCTGGGTACCCGGTCCTACTCAGCACCCACCTGACCTGAGATCCCGAGTTACCCGTCCCAGTCCTACCACAACCCCTATAATAAAGGACCAATCCTCTATCATCTACTTTTTGCCAATAAATATAGAGAGAGATATTTCACATGTAGTCTTTTTCTGTATGTCATGACCAAATTGGTAAATAAGTCACACATTTACTATTGTTTACTCAAAACTGAGTCTGATGCTAGAAGTCTTAGATAAGACTGTATTGTTTAGGCACGTGCGTGGATGATAGTCCAATGATATTCGGCCTGGTGTTATTGTGATATTCCAAGAAATCTAGTTACCCCAACATCTTCACTGGTGCCTATTTTCTTGGCAATGGCTTCGGCAGTCTTCAAGTCTTCCTCTGTCAACTCCACATCAAAGTCCTGCTCCCAATCATCATCCACACTTGGTTCTGGAACCAATCGCAGGTAGTCTGTTGTAGCCATGGCAACAGAGACACAACATCAACATGCATGCAGGATAGAAAGAAAAACAAAGCAAAGACACAAAGTCAAAATAATACTCAAAATAGTGAAAAACATAATCATCATATTATGATTGAAAAAAGAAAGGATAGTTAAAAGTCAAATACATAAATAACATATATAGTGTAATTATTAAAAGAAAACATTAGCCTGGTAATACATACACCTGAAAAATAATTAAGCACTACACACTATTTATTTCAATAAAGCCATGTTTTAAAAACTTAAGTATTTATTTTCCGTGAAACACTTTTGTTTTTTGTTTACATAGTGACATGCTCTTACTGAAATTCAGAAATTGAAATGGAGTATGTAGCTGCATGTGGTGTAGCTGTTCCATGGCAACAGTTGCCGCCACATTCAGCTGCTTCCCCTACTTCATATAATCATGACAGTATGACCCTGAACCTGCGGCCACGTGCAGAAACATACACACATGATACAGGCGCCTTTATCCAGCTTTCATCAGGTGTCGATATCATAGCCATGTGTCACAACCACATCAATGTCATGTGTAGATACTTTATAAATATACACGATATAGGAAAATATAGAACATGTAGAAGGGGTGTTGCCTCACTATTTTCCAAGTGTATATGGTCAGTAATATAAGGAAGAGGATCACCTGGTCACTTATTATGAAACAGGGCCTCAAGAAGCTGATACAAACATTCATTTCTAACTATCTTCACTATTCACCATGTTCACGAATTCACAAAGAAAATCTATTGGGGGGGGGGGGGGGAGAAGGGGTCACCCCTCCTTGAATGTTTCTCTAGTTCCAAGTCATGACAACCCTCCCCAGTGTCCCATGACAACCCTCCCTAGTGTCTCATGACAACCCGCCCCAGTGTACCCTGACAACCCTCCCCAGTGTATCATGACAACCCTCCCAAGTGACCTTAGATGTCATCACTTCCGGTTGATCACATGGTAGCTGTGAGAGGGTTGGCTTCACAACTGGTTGGAACAACCTTTTCTTCAGCCTAGACCTTGCACAGCCTCGTTTATGTCAAAAAGTAAGCAGTAAATGCATCAAGGAGTAATGCAGGATAAGTTAAAAAACTACTGAAATAGTAGAAATGATGCCAAAAGACAGTGTCGGGCAGTAGAATCAATAGTATTTGACCCAAACATGCTTCTTCCTTCCTACCCAGTGAAATGTTCTTCCCTTTAGTAATTCTCCCCCGTCCCTCCCTCATAGTAAATGCTCTGTACTCAAGCTGGACTACATCTGAAATGGGAAATCATTATTATTACCTTTATTCCCACTGGAATCTGATGTTGGTGATTCCCGGTCGGATCCCACAACTACCAAGTCTCCTTTCACCTTTGTCTTCAGATCTTCACCATCACCTCCTTTAACAACTGAGTTGTCTCCCTTCCCTGCCTCTTTGGTAGGGGAGGATGGAAGTTCAACACAAGGAGATGATTGTGTCTCAGTAGGCTCAGACTTGTCTTGTACTGAAGGCTTTTCAGTCGTCTGTTCTTTCACAACATCAGCCTGTGTCGTGGTCTGTGGAAGGTCTGCTGATGGTTGTGGAGACTTGGATGAAAGTGCTGAGATTCCAAGATGGTCAGTCGCCAAAGAAGAAACATTCTGTTGGTCAGAGGTCACAGCGGAAACATTATGTTGGTCAGTGGCTACAGTTTGAACAATTGGCAAGTCCTTTGTTTCAATGTCAGTGGAAAGTTTTTCCGAAACCTTGTTCTTTTTAGTTTCTTGTTTTTGTAGACTGGTGACTTCTGCTGGTGACGTACCACTGTCTTGTTCTGCTTCAGTCTCAGGTTTTTTTTGGTCGTTCACATCTTGTAAAGAAACACTCTCATCTGTCCTCTTGTCAGGTGTTCTGTGTTCAGCAGCTAGATCGGACTTACTCTTCACTGACGGACTCTCAGCATCAGGTGCCTTGAGTCTGGATTCCACAGTCTCCGTACTGGAAATGTCCTTGACCTCTACTTCTGGTTCAAGACGTGAGTGTACAGTATCCTCTCCTCGAATGTCCTTCAGTTCTCCAGCAGTCACCGTCTCAAACTCGTCACATTCATCTCCGCTCCAGTCATCTACACAGATATCAAACCAGCACATATCAATATAAAAAACAATGAAAAGAAAACATGGACACCCATCTTATGTAAGAAAGAGACAAAAAATTCATTGGAGTCCTTTTTAAGGATGACAAGTGCGTGACTGACCACTTATTATTCTCGAGGGGGAATATGGGAAGGAGAGGGATTTTAGACAACCTAATGGATCAGACTCAGTGACTTGGTTGTCACTGCATGGGTTATTGCTCATCATATCAGTTACTGGTTTGCAGGCCGCTGCCATATGGCTGGAATACTGATGAGTGTAGCTCTCACTAACAAACACACAAACAATCATACATCCTGACATACTACCTTCCCATCCTAGGCTGTCATCCTCCGTGGGGGTCTCGGCTCGTTTCATCAGCGCCTGTTTGCGAGCCTCGTCCTGCTGGAGCTGGAACACCTTGTAGAAGTACCGCTGCCAGAACTCCGAGTGGGACAGCTCAGAGGGCACCTGCAATAATGCAGTACTGGTTACCATAGTTACAACACAAGTAGGTCACAATACCTTTGTTTCTGGCAACCCCCTTGACCTTGCAAAATAGCTCCTAACAAACGAAGTCTGTTGCCCACTTTTACATAGTTTTTTATACAATCCCAAATGAAAATTCAATTCAGAAAACCATCGAAGAGCTAAAAGGAGTTATGCATCATTTGTGCTGAATGGATACATAATGGTCTGTCTTTGGTACCCCCACTTTCAAGCCTGGGACCCCCAAAAGCATGACTGCGAGTCCCCAGGCCTCACAAATAGAAAGAGCAGGGTAACCCCGCTCCTTAGTTCCCCCACAAGTGCACCTTCTGTTTCAACTCACCAGTTTGGTGTAGAGAGCCCGAACTTCCACCTTCACAACTAGAAGCTCCGAGATGGCTCCTTTCTGCTCCTCTAGATTAAACTTCTCCAGCCACTGCTGGAACTCCTTAGGGGGGCCACTGGGTTCATTCAGGTATGTGCCGGGATCGACCTGGACAGCATGCAGCCGCACCTGAAGTCAGTCAGAAATATTGTCAAACATTTCTGGTACAACCTGTACATGATATAGATCTGAAAACAAGACAGGAATCACATAAAGGAACAGAAAACAATGTCATTGTTTTCGGATAGGACATTAATATCATATATGACAATAATGGACCGAGTATTATACCCACAAAGTCTGAAAGAGGAACAACATGGCTGATGCATAGTCCTGTGGTGTTCGTCCCTGTGATCAAGACTCTTTGTCAGTAAAACCGCCTCCGTGGTCTAGTGGTAGAGCGTCCGCCCGGAGAGCGGAAGGTCCGGGGTTCGATCCCCTGCCGCGTCATACCAAAAGACGTTAAAAGATGGTACTTGTTGTTACCCTGTCTGGCGCTCGACATTAAGGGGCTAAAACAAGGACTGGTCGGCTCGGAGTCAGTATACTGTGTCTGAGTGGGATATTCATGTTAAACTGCGGCATGGTATCTCAGTGAGCTAGCACTATAATTTGGCATCAGTCCGGACTAGTACAAGCAGCCACACAAACACACACACGTACATGCACGTCGCTATATAAGTGCAATAATCTTGGACGCGACGTTAAACCCCATTTCACCTCACCTTTGTCAGTAAATCTGAAGCTGTAACTTAATATCACTGCTCCTACAGAAGTCCTACCTTTGAGCGGTCATACAACATGCCAGCCGTGCCCCGATCTCTTGGCTTGACCGTCTCTTCCTTGTCTTCAGCAGGAATCTTCAGTGCGCTAGACACTCCTTCGAAGAAACCAGTGATGCTCTGCTTCATCTTATCCTTGGCTGCCTCAGTGTTCTCAGCCTAAAAGCAAAGGTTTCCACAACCAAATCATGCAAAACCTTCACACTGAGTCAGTAAGTAGGGTCTAGTGCTGCGTTGAACAGTATTTCAGTTATCTCACAGCTTGATAGGGGACGAAAGCTTGAAGTCATGCAGGTCATTAGCTTGATCCTCACTAGCACAGGTATTGTGCTGTAGTAATTATACCAGGATACAGGATACAATAACCTATATGTTTATTCGACTTGTATAGGCCTACATTGCAATCAACAGATCCTACTGATAAATTCTGAGGTGTCTTAACATTGCATTCAAAGCACTAATGTAAAACTCAGCATTAAAGCATCTTCCTCTATTGGCCCTGTTATCAGTTCTATACAAGTTACCTCTATAAAACTATTATTAACATGAACTGGGAAAAGTTCAATTCCAATTTGGGGATCTGTATTGATATTTACTACAGACTTCGTTCCATATTTGTGGCCTCTGAGCAAGTCTAGAAAAAACCCAGGATCATGTGGATTGCAAGTACTATCATGTATTTTATCAATATGTACATGATGTATCGTTCACAGAAATCCAGGTATATTAAAAAGTAAATGTTTGTTTGTTGTTTAACACCGCACTCAGCAATATTCCAGCTATATGATGGCAGTCTGTAAATAATCGAGTCTGGACCAGACAATCCAGTGATTGATATCACTCATTCAGAATACGATGATAACCAAGTCACTGAGCCTGACCGCCCCATCCCGTTAGTCTCCTCTTACAACAAGCAAAGTCACCTTTTATGGCAAGCCAGGGTTCAATTCAATTCTACCCCGGATCTTCACGGGTCTAAAAATTAAATGTTTTTTGAACATTTGGTTTGTGTGACACAACACTGAATGAGGAAAACATTGGGGAAATCAATTCCTGCTGATGCTGTATAGGTTGTCTGTTTCTCAGGCATGACCAATGTACCTTGAGAGTATCTTGAATCGTGGTGCTGGTGACCTTGACAGCAGCAGTTGTGTCATGTTGCATTGTAGATGTGAATTCTGCCAGATCCTTCTTGACAAAGTCCATGGCCGAGTTTGTCTAGTTTCATAAATGTAGAAAGTATTGTCGATCCAGTTAAATGATTTCATCAAAGATTGATCGGTTTCAGTATCCAACTAAGGAATCATTTATGAAATCATTGATTGATTATTTTCCCAAAATAATGATCATCCTCAGCATCATGAGCCATCCTCTGTATCTCAAGGACTAGCATTTTGGTAACCCTACAATAACCCCTGGATCCATTTCCGTGGTTCTTGCAATCACAAATTACCCATCCTTGAAAATCCCATTTGCCAATTTGATTGGCTATGCTGCTAGGTCTAACGTACCAATCAGAATGCAAGTTACAAACCAGCCTCTATGTTAGGTTTGCAATATCAACAACAAGGCAACCAGTCCCATTGATTATAATCGAGTTTGCGAGAAATCTAACACTGAAAGGCAAAAGAAACCCCTCAAAATCAATTTGATGGAAAGGATGTCTTCATGTTCATTAAAACTGGCAACGGCTTTGATTTCTAGGCAATACAAGATACCTCTGTTACCCATTTCATTTTTGCTCAATGTTTGATTGGTCAGTAAAATTTTAATGAAAATCAAGGGAGGGTAATTTGTGATTGCGAGAACCATGGGAATGGATCCAAGGGGTGGTCAAGGTTTACTGAAATGCAAGCCCTGGAGATATAGAGGATGATAATCATGATCATGAATAGTTCATTACAATGAATTTACTGGGTCTGATAAAACTGACAGGTATTGAAACCCTAAACTCTCACAGGAGACTTTATAGCATATTTCTGTAGTAATGTCTCCATGGCAGAGCATAGTAAAACATCATCTAATGTTTTCGCAAAGATTTGTCTAAATTTATGAATTTTCTATTCTTGTTCTTGTTTGATTGATCATGATGTTTTCAAACCAATGATCAATCTAGAAATTTCAACCAATGCCTTATAACAGTAGAATAAAACTCCATATTATCAATTATATTATAGTTTGGTTGGTTGGTTGGTTGGTTGGTTGGTTTGTTGTTTAACGCCGCACTCAGCAATATTCCAGCTATATGACGGCGGTCTGTAAATAATCAAGTCTGGACCAGACAATCCAGTGATTGATATCATGAGCATCGATCCATGCAATTGGGATCGATGACAGTCATCAACCAATTCAGCGAGCCTGACCCCCCGATCCCGTTAGTCGCCTTTTACGACAAGCATAGTTGCCTTTTACGGCAAGCATGGGTTGCTGAAGACCTATTCTACCCCGGAATCTTCACGGGTCCAATTATATTATAATTTATAGGTACGCAATTTCATTTTGGCTATACAATGACATGTCAACTTTAATGTCAGGGGAAAACCAACACAGATGCAGGTCATTGATGTTTACCACTTTGGCATAAACACACCATCGTGGAGCTGATACATTAAAGATCATTATCGATTATGGAGGCAAAACTGTTTAACAATGAACATGATGGAATCAGAACAGTGACAATGATCAAGTATGACCATATACAAACCTTTTCTTTAGCAGCCTGTAGCCATCCACCCCACCAGGAACCGCCATCACTTGCTCCGCTGCTGTGGAAACATGAAGGAATTGTCTAAAACGATCTCAGTGTCATGTCTATCCATTGAAAGTGATTGATCAGCTGTTGATCAGAAAACAATGACCGACATGAGAAAGATTATTTTATCCTTCTCGGAGTTCTCTACTGTAACCTATATATAACTGGCAGCTGTGGAGAAAATCAAACTTAACATACGATACAAGTTATAAGAGAGATTGTCAATGTCATATTAGAATGTAAGAAGCATGTAGGAGTATTCTGAAAGTAACAAGTCTACGAAATGTAGGCCAAGTAGACAAATTTGCAATCAATTTGGGGGCACTCATCAACGGCCTTTTTCGTAAATGCAACATCTCCTCTTTCATAATTTAGCGATCATTTCAATTAAGAAACAAATAATCATTCATTCTGCAATTTTAAGACGAAAATTCTTCTTGAACAACGCTATAAACGGCCCTTTATTACGTTGCAGTTATTGTCTACTGACCTGTCAGCCATGTTTGTTGTTTTCTAACCTCGTACCCAAAGCGATATGTGAATAAATATCGGAACTATTTTATTGTAATGACTAATATTGCAATGGGCTGTATTGTGTTAGTTGTATGAATGTGTACTCGCATTATATATGTAAGAATGTTATCAACTGTCCCTCTCAAATAGATTATTATTTACACACAGGTTATTTTTAGTAGGCGAGCACGTGATTTACTTGACTGAACTCCTGGATACAGCGCGCAGCGGGATGCGGCCGAACCAGTCTATTCGATTGTAGCCAATCGAATGCCAGCTTTCCTCGTGTGTTTTTAAACTTTTATCGAAGATTGTTGATAATGTGATACCAAAAGGGCTCAAGGATGAACGATATTCTATTTATCACCCAACCTCATTCTTCCAACAATAAAAAAAACAGTGTTTTGAGTGTAAAACGTACAGCCTCTGTGGCAACGCGATTATAGCGAGGACATTTGAATGTGACGTCATGGTAATCGATGGCGTCACAATGGTCAGCAAAGCATTGTGATTCAATTTCATTGTAGGTGATATCGCTTGAATGATTGTCTCGGCCATCCGATATATCTAGACTAATATGTCTCCTGTGTAAGACAGGAGATCAGCTAGGACAGAATTATTTAGGGATCATGAATATTTTGGGGGATATTTTTATCAGTTTGTTTGCTCAGTCTTCACTACACACAAATCCCCCAAATATTCAAGATCCCTAACGTTTCATCTTCCCGAGGCAAGAGAGATAACTGACTATAAAAGTCAAGTTTCCAGCCTTGCCGAACTAGGCTGGTATTATGGAGTAAGATTTCGGCTGGACTAACGAGTCTGTGCATAGTCCAATGAAAATCGCGCATCGAAATCGAAATCCGGTTCGTAAACTGTCATGCAGATTTCGATCGATTGCAGGATTTTTACAGCATGTGCACCGCCAACTCGTTGTCAACAGATATTTTCCAAATCTTTTCAAGTTTTTAATCCAGGTGCTCACGTGATTTGATGCGATGTTAGACCCGTTTTCTCACAATATAGATCTTGATTGTCGATCAGATCGTCTTAAGTGGGCGCCACCATTTTGTTTGAAGCTAACGCAAGTGATACAAGAGGTGGAACCTGATTGGTCCATAGGAGAGGCATAGAAGGGACCTGAATCATAACAGCCACTGGTGGCGCTACGATCGAGCCCAGGAATTCCAGCCTAGTTCGGCAAGGGTGAAAACTGGACTTTTTAAGTCAGTTAACTCTAGATCTCTTGCCTCGGGAAGATGTAACCTTTTTGTTCAGTATAGTTTTATATGAGGCGCCGTATTACTATTTATCAGTAATATATTTTATCAGTAACAGTGGACCCGTGAGTCGCTATATGACTGAAATATTGCCGATGCGACGTTAAATTTTAACTCACTCACTCACTGGACCCGTGAAGATCCGGAGTAGAATTGGTCTTCAGCAACCCATGCGGGATCGGGTGGTCAGACTTGGTTGATGCATGTCATCGTATCCCAATTGCGTGGATTGTCTGGTCCGGACCGCCGTCATATAGCTGGAATATTGCTGAGAGCGGCGTTAAACAACAAACAAGATCCTGACCTCCCGATCCCGTTAGTCGCCTCTTACAACAAGCATAATCGTCTGTTACGACCAGCATGGGTTGCTTAAGGCCTATTCTCTACCCTGATCGGGGCGGTCGGGTAGCCTAGTGGTTAAAGCGTTCGATTCCCGACATGGGTACAATGTGTGAAGCCCATTTCTGGTGTCCCCTGCCGTGATATTGCTGGAATATTGCTAAAAGCGGCATAAAACCATACTCACTCACTCACTCACTCCTAGGTTTTACATCCAAAAAATGATTTTGGAATATTAATAATTCATTTATTGAATAAGAATACAATATATTGGGATTAAATCATAAAATGTATCATTTGTTAAACTTACTTCCAGCCGTGATATCACCGGAATATTGTTCAAAGCGGCGAAACCCAGCTCACTCACCATACCACGAGGTGGTCATTGAACGCGGGTATTTCCCAAATTATCCAATATATAGTATAATTATCTTATTATTATCTATAATAAATAGTGTCACATTGTGTTTATAAATAACGCAGGCTACATTCGACACCGTCTCACGTCATTCGTATGGGTGGGTGTACACAGGTGAATACATATTCATTGGTCAGTTGAACTGAGGCTCCGCCCTGTATTCAAATTAGGTTTCCTGGCGTATGTGGCCTGTGTAATCATGAAAGGGACGCCGATATGGCGGCCTCGAGTAACTACGATGATGATCGACTCTGGTCTCCCGAAACCTGTAAATTGAGTGACATTGTTCCTGAAATTCCAACTCTTGTACGAGTTACTGAAGGAATATACAGTCTCAACGATGCCGGGACTTTCAGTCAAGGGGATCTTATAAAAATCGACACCTGTCAGTCCTTGAAGCGGGTGACAGCGTATCTCACTAAACCAGGAAGTGATTCGAGGTATGCATTCTCATTAACAGTGGCAACCGACCTGGCGCGTTAGACATTGTTTCATGCTTTTAAATGATATGGCAAAATACACATGTATATAAAAGCGTTAAATGATTAAGATAATGGTCGATATTATTCAAACACGTCATTCAAGCGTGGACGGGCTGTGGGTGAGTTAGACCTGTAAAGGGCGTCGCTAGGGTAATGCTGGAGGCCTGCACACACACACACACACACACACACACACCTCACCCCCGCGCGGCGCGGCGGTACCTTCCGGTGTACTACTACGGATGTTATATATAGTTTGGTACTTCAGGAAAATGGTGTCTTTAGAAGTCTTGAGAGAACATGAACCTTATAAGTGTATTCATTCATACTCTGTCGCATAAAACGTGTCAACAAATTGTTACTTATGTCATACATGTAGTTGGTATCGATTATATTCCCGGTATTGGGAAGTTCTTTATGTGGAGGAGAAGATAAGAGTAACTGTTTTGTGTGTTCTCTAACTTAAAACACATCTCTACTTTTAGATTTTGAAACTAAACATTATTTTGCCAAAAAAATACCAGAACACTTTATCGTATACGTATTTAGAAAGTGTGACTCGCCCTAACTGGATGCATGTGGAATGGTCTCTCGTGCTGCTGCAAGTGCACCAAGCTCCTTCGCGAATGTGTGAGTGAGTTAAAATTGGCGATGATAAAAAGTTAATTATTATCAAAAACCGTTCAACAAAGGACAGTGAAACAGTCCTTCGCGAGTTGATCTTTACAATTCATGGTACAAGGCTCTTTAAACATGTGTCGGGTCCTAAAGATAATTTTACCAATCAAAGTTTCGAGAACAAACTGACGAGGCTTATTTGAAATATATATCTCAGAAAAAGGATGCGTTTCTTATGTTTATTGCTCATCACGAAGTTATCTTATTACTTTCACATGAAAATCATGTTATTATAATTTTACAACATTTTACATATATTTTTTCAAGTGAAAAACATATGTAATAGGGCTTGTACCCATGCGTGTCGTAAGAGGCGACTAACGGGATCTGACGTGGTTGATGCATGTCATCCTATCCCAATTGCGTAGATCGATGCTCATGATGTTAATCGCTGGACTGTCTGGTCCAGAAGAGATTATTTACAGACCGCCGTCATATAGCTGGAATATTGCTGAGTGACTGAGTGAATTGGGTTTAACGCTGCTTTAAACAGTATTCCAGTTATGTCGGCGTGTCAGCTTGATGTGGGAGGAAAGCCCGAAGTGGTGCAGGTCTCAGATGTTTACCACTTCGGTGAAACCCATGAGTTTCACCAGCACGGGTATGGTGCTGACAAACCTAGGAAATTAATCGGGGTGAACCGGGATTCGAACTGTCAATCATAGGTTCCTGGCGTGCCCAAGGGACGCAACTCTGCACAGCCATCCGTGCCCCCTATTGCTGAGTGAGGCGTGAAACAACAAACAAACAAACACTGAGGGGCGACGGTGTACCTTAAATTAGTGGTTTAAGTGTTCGCTCGTCACGCCGAATGCCCGGGTTCGATTCTCCACATGGGTGCAATGTCGGAAGCCCATTTCCGGTTTCCCCGTCGTGATATTGCTGGAATATTTCTAAACGCGCCTAAAACCACACTCACTCACTGACCGCCTCCGTGGTCTAGTGGTAGAGCGTCCGCCCGGAGAGCGGAAGGTGCGGGGTTGGATCCCGGCCGCGTCATACCAAAAGACGTATAAAGATGGTACTTGTTGTTACCCTGTCTGGCGCTCGGCATTTAGGGGATAAAACAAGGAACGGTCGGCTCGGAATCAGTAAACTGTGTCTGAGTGGGGTATTCATGTTAAACTGTGGCATGGTATCTCAGTGTGCTAGCACTATAAATCGACATCAGTCCGGACTAGTACAAGCAGCCACACACACACACGCACGCACGTACGCACGCACGTACGCACACACACACACACACACACACACACACACACACGTGCATGCACGTCGCTATATAAGTTTAATACTCTTTGACGCGACGTTAAAACCCATGATAGTGTGTACTGGTATGTTTAGGTGACCTATCACAAGGTCCACGCGTAATAACGACCATTAGTATATACACACAGTGTGATAGTGATATACAAACCCGATACAACCTAGTATCGCACTCTGATAAATATGCAAGTTAGGACACATAAACCACCTAACTACTTATCACAAGTTTCACATATCAATGCAATATCTACTAGGTCAATACTATTTGCCTAAAGTTCCTAACGCTCAAATTTAGATAAGGTGAGCATATATCATTATATTACGACAGCACTGTCACAACTCATGAATATTAAATATTTTGTGGCTGACAATTTCCTTTTTCTCAAGAATCGGAAGCATTATTCTAATTTTCAAGCTCTTTCTGGGATTACATAACCCCAGGCCTCCTATATAATATAGGCGGTTCAAACATGATTTCTAAGTCGCATTAGTCAGTGAAACTGCGGCTTAAACGATGCTTTTAAGAACGACATAATGCAGTGAGAGTAGTCCCCGCGTGAGCTTCCGTGTCATTCGTGACCAACTCGTGTTATTCCGGGACAAGCCATTCTTGCAGGTTACGGAAAGGGGCGAGTGTTGACGAATGCTTCCGTGTCACAAGTATCACAAACAATGAAATTGCATCGGCTCATCAAGGGTTCGCACAACACAATCAGTGTTGTGTTTATGATACGGAAACAAGTTCGGCTAGTTTATCCTTCATCCAGCTGTGTGTTTATCCTTTACCCAACTGCACGCTGATTCCTTATCCAACTACGTGTTTTACCCAACTGCCTGTTTATCCTTTATCCAACTGCCTGTTTATCCTTTATCCAACTGCTTGTTTATCCTTTCTTCGCCTGCATGTTTATCCTTTATCCAACTGCTTGTTTATCCTTTCTTCGCCTGCATGTTTATACTTTACCAAACTGCATGCTGATCCTTTATCAAACTGTGTGTTTATCCTTTATCCAACTTAATGCTTATCCTTTATCCAACTGCTTGTTTATCCTTTATCCGACTATTTGTGTATCCTTTATCTAACTGTTTGTTTATACTTTACCCAACTGCATGCTGATCTTTCATTCAACTGTGTGTTTATGCTATATCAACTGTGTGTTTATCCTTTATCAAACTGCGTGTTTATCCTTCATCCAACTGTGTGTTTATCCTTTACCCAACTGCACGCTGATTCCTTATCTTTATCCACCTGCATGTTTCTTCTTTATCCACCTGCATGTTTCTTCTTGATCCAACTGCATGATTATCCTTTACCCAACTGTTTGTTTATCCTTTATCCAACTGCTTGTTTATCTTTATCCAACTGCTTGTTTATCGTTTATCCAACTGCATGTTTATCGTTTATCCAACTGCATGTTTATCCTTTATCCAACTGCATGTTTATCCTTTATCCAACTGCATGTTTATCTTTATCCAACTATTTTTTTATCTTTTATCCAACTGCATGTTTATCCTTTATCCAACTGCATGTTTATCCTTTATCCAACTGCATGTTTATCCTTTATCCAACTGCTTGTTTATCCTTTATCGAACTGCATGTTTATCCTTTATCCAACTGCTTGTTTATCCTTTATCGAACTGCATGTTTATCCTTTATCCAACTGCTTGTTTATCCTTTATCCAACTGCATGTTTATCCTTTATCCAACTGCTTGTTTATCGTTTATCCAACTGCATGTTTATCCTTTATCCAACTGCTTGTTTATCGTTATCCAACTGCATGTCTAGCTATCATGATGAGCACGGGAACACGAAGGACATATTGTTGTGTTCCGGTCGTTCCGCAGTATGCTAAGACCAACCCCTCTCTTTAGCTCTTATTCGAAAGAACTTGAATCGTTCTTTGGTGGGTCATCTAACAATGCAAGAGCAGCTATACACACTGACTTACAGAGGATACTTAACCAAATGTATGAGTGAGTGAATTGGGGTTAACGCTACTTTGAACAGTATTCCAGTTATATCACGGCGTGTCAGCTAAATCATCGTGCATAGCAACAAAACCTGGGATCCCTAGGGGCCAATATTAATTAGAAACTTCACTTCTATACGTGGCTATCCACAGTGACATGCATCAACCAGGTCAGCGAGCCCGATCACCCGATCCCGTTAGTCGCCTCTTACCACAAGCATAGTCGCTTTTTACGACAAGCATGGGTTGCTGAAGACCTATTCTACCCCGGATCTCCACGGGTCGCATAGATGATTGATAGATGAGGATAGATAACCGAAGTTCTGACTAAAACAATTGTCTTAATCAGAACTTCAGATACCTTTGTTATTGTACAGTGTGATGGCGAGGAAGTCCATGGTGTACCACTTTAGATGCGGAATCAAGATAATTTAAAAGAGGAAGTTTTAAGAAATGTACTCGCCACCAAGGATCATTCGGGCCCATATGGGTCCATATGTTATTTTCAAAGCAGGGCGAGGGTGAGGGTTTCTATAATTGGAGACAATCCCCCCCCCCCCAAAAAAAAAAAAAAAAAAAACACAAAAAAAAAAAAAACGCCCCCTAAAAAACAACCAACAAAATGCAAACAAACAAACATAAACAAAACCAAGTACACAAGAAAACCAAGTAAACAAAAGCACGCAAGCACATAGAGAATCGTGTACATTTCAAAGTGTGAGTTCGTGCTTGCCTGTATTATATATAGCATTGTGAGCTGTTATAGACAGCTAACATAGGAGTCTGGACAACACAGGCTAGCAGGTAAGAGTAGTAAGGTCGGTATAGCCCCGCAATTGTGAACAGTGGCAACCAACTAGGAAGTAGTAGCATGACTCCGCGGTCGTCAATGACAACCATATCAATCCTATGTATATCCATCATGTAGTCGTGTGTATCATCTTGCGCCTACCTGGAAGCACATCCTTAAATCGTCAAATACCAAGGTTAGAATCTAAAAATTGTATTATACAATGTTAATAAATACAGTTGCCTTACTTAAAGGGGAACTATGACAGTATGTTTTCCTTATGTCCAGTATGGGTCTTGGCATAAGTACCGCTTTGTGTGAAACTGAGAAACTATCTCTTTTGTAAAGAGTAAGTGAGTGAGCTGGGTTTAACGCCGCTTTTAACAGTATTCCAGTTATGTCTACTCAATGTGGGAGGAAAGCTAGAAGTGATGCAGGTCTAAGACGTTTACCACTTTTGTCAAAGCACGAGCACGGGTATGGTGCTCACAAATTTAGAAACATAATCGGAGCGAACAGATTTGAATCCACAATCATAGGTTTCTGGCGTATCCAAAGGGACGTAACTCTGCACAGCAAATTGTGTTGCCTCCCTTTGTAAAGAGGAAAATCTGCATCTGATGTATCAATACATAATAACACTTTAGTATTGAATCATTTGGATCAGATTTGATAGGACTGCCTTCTGACCCGCGTCTAGTCCCCCTTGTATGCCTACACGGTTTGAACTATAACCGAATAAATCCGCGTGTTAATTCCTGGAGCATCATTCTGATCAGCTGTGGCTATTAACAAGTGGCACTCTAATTACACTTGAGTAAAACGATAATGTTCCACTGAGTAACCTACACTAATCGTAAGAGGCGACAAACGGGATCGGGTGGTCAGGCTCACTGACTTGGTTGATGCATGACATCGTATCCCAAGTGCGTGGATCGATGTCATGATATCAGTCACTGGATTGTCTTGTCCAGTCTCAATTATTTACAGACCGCCGGAATATTGCTGATGGCTGCGTTAAACTAAAATAAACCACACACACCAAAACACTCCTCAGTATTCAAATGCCTCGCTTTTCAGTAGTTGTCAATACTAATACCCTGGAACTGATCAGCCTGTCATGCTTGTGCTAAGATTATAACAAAGAAGTTGATTTACCACCCGCGCCACAACCAAACACACACTAACAAAAAAAAAAAAAAAAAATGCCCCCTAAAAAACAACCAACAAAAAGCAAACAAACAAACAAAACCAAACCAAGTACACAACAAAACACACACAAAAACGCGCATGCACATAGAGAATCGTGTACACCCCACTACATCACCTACCTACATATGATGATCGTTACGCGTGATTCACTTTAATTTGCTTTACTTAATGAAAAACATCTCATAGCCCGACCCAACAGTCAAGCTTACCAGTTAATGTGGGTACACACAATTAAATTTTATGACGTGGATGTAAATGTAGTACTATTTACTATTTATGTGGCCGCCTAAATGTGAAATAGATTCGGACTTGATCTCGCTGACTGCGGATATATTTATGATATCGCACCACACGCGTGACGCATTTGTACGTTCTAGGTAATAGACACTCCTTTCCAGCAATTAACGTTGTAGACACTGTGACAAGGAGAAGTATAGCTAACTAAATGCCAATAAAGACCCTTGAAGGCTTTAGTTGTCCAACAGGAATTGCCTCATGTGTCGTTCTAGCTGTGCAGAGTTGCGTCCCTTAGGCACGTCAGAAACCCATGAATGTGGGTTCGAATCCCGGTTCGCCCCGATTCTGTCTTTAGGTTTGTCATTACCATACCCGTGCTCGTGGGGTTCACCGAAGTGATAAACGTCTGATACTTGCATCACGTCCCTCCTACATCACGCTGATACGCGTTGGTATAACTTGAATACTATTAAAAGATGCGTTTAGTTCAAACTCACTCACTCACTTAATATACATTTTAAGATTAATTTTAAATAATAAGGTACAGTGAAACGAATGCAACTTATCCAAACTGAGGTTATAGGGAAAGCTTCGTAGAAAAAAGATTTGCTTGTGTGTTGAAACAAACACGTACCATTGCTTAATGAGATTCGGCGAATATAGCGGAAATATTACATCAAGAGATAGTAAAGCACACATTCAAATATATATATATACGATATGGAGTTGGCACACTGTGAATGACCTTATATAGCGTTTTGTCGTAAACATCAAAACTATGATGTATAAATAAGGCCAATCTGTTAAACAGTTACATTTTTCAAAGCTGACTTGATAAGGAGAGATTATTTTGATAGGTTCAGCTAAGTTTAAACGTGTGTATGTGTGTATGTCCCATATCTCTGTCCGGTTATGTAAGTGTCTCCTTCTGTATAGGTCGAAAACAGGTCAATTCTTTATTCCTGTCAATGCGACATTTCCGTGCAGACGCTCTGTTCACTTCAACACGTGGGTGTTTGGGCCTGTGATAACATTCAACGTATAGGTAACTCAACTATGTTAAAAAGGTTGAGTGTTAGGTTCTCGGGAAGCGTATTTCTAATATTTCCAAAGGAGATAATATCCGCTAACAACAATGCTCTATTGTCATTCAACAACACCACTGTCCTGCGTTAGCGGGAATTTTATTTAGGCGTTTCAGTTTCCCTCCACTTGAGTAAAACGCCTACCACAACCAATTGTTGTCTGAGTATCGTACATCCCCGAATAGAATCGCACGCAGGAGTTCTGTGTACAGACAAGACGACCAAGAATATCAAAGTCCAAAGTCATACCAGTCAATCAGTTGGCTTCACATTGCGTTCAAGATAGCCACAACGAAAACCTTGGATGACCACGTTTTCATGTTTTGGGGTTCAATTGTCCTCGTACCTTCTACTTCACTCTGCCTGGCAATGTCCACACATGGATGAGCGTGATTTAACGCCCCTCTATACTGTCATAGCGACTGATTTATGACTACCATTGTCTGCAGTACATTTGACTCCAAGGGCAAATCACCCTGCGGGTTGACAATACTACCGCATGTTATAACAGGAACATAAGTATTGCCCTGTCCCTACTTCTCGTATGCTTGTACATAAATGTGTACAAGCAGACGTATGTTATGCTTGGCTATATATATATATATATATATATATATATATATATATATATATATATATATATATATATATATATATATATATATATATATATATATACTTGATAATTGTACCTTGCACTTTGAAATGACGGCAACACATTTGAAATGGCCAAACAGTTTTGGGTAATGCTATTGCAATGTGTATAAAAAGAAGCACAAGAAGACGCTGCAGCGCTGTATGTAGAGGTACAATGAGGAAGGGTCTGGAGTGCCCTGTGTTCCTAGCTGTCCTTTAACAGCAGAGTCTGGAGTGCCCTGTATCCCTAGATGTCCTTTAACAGCAGAGTCCGGAGTGCCCTGTATCCCTAGATGTCCTTTAACAGCAGAGTCTCGAGTGCCCTGTATCCCTAGATGTCCTTTAACAGCGGAGTCTGGAGTGCCCTGTGTTCCTAGATGTCCTTTAACAGCAGAGTCTGGAGTTCCCTGTATCCCTAGATGTCCTTTAACAGCAGAGTCCGGAGTGCCCTGTATCCCTAGATGTCCTTTAACAGCAGAGTCCGGAGTGCCCTGTATTCCTAGATGTCCTTTAACAGCAGAGTCTGGAGTGCCCTGTATCCCTAGATGTCCTTTAACAGCGGAGTCTGGAGTGCCCTGTGTTCCTAGATGTCCTTTAACAGCAGAGTCTGGAGTGCCCTGTATTCCTAGCGGTCCTTTAACAGCAGAGTCTGGAGTGCCCTGTATCCCTAGATGTCCTTTAACAGCAGAGCCTGGAGTGTCCTGTGTTCCTAGCTGTCCTTTAACAGCAGAGTCCGGAGTGCCCTATGTTCCTAGATGTCCTTTAACAGCGGAGTCTGGAGTGCCCTGTATTCCTAGATGTCCTTTAACAGCAGAGTCTAGAGTGCCCTGTATTCCTAGCTGTCCTTTAACAGCAGAGTCTGGAGTGCCCTGTATCCCTAGATGTCCTTTAACAGCAGAGTCTGGAGTGCCCTGTGTTCCTAGCTGTCCTTTAACAGCAGAGTCTGGAGTGCCCGGTGTCCCTAGCTGTCCTTTAACAGCGGAGTCTGGAGTGCCCTGTATCCCTAGATGTCCTTTAACAGCAGAGTCTGGAGTCCCCTGTATCCCTAGATGTCCTTTAACAGCAGAGTATGGAGTGCCCGGTGTCCCTAGATGTCTTTTAACAGCAGAGTCTGGAGTGCCCTGTATCCCTAGATGTCCTTTAACAGCAGACTCTGGAGTGCCCGGTGTCCCAAGATGTCCTTTAACAGCAGAGTCCGGAGTGCCCTGTATCCCTAGATGTCCTTTAACAGCAGAGTCCGGAGTGCCCTGTATTCCTAGATGTCCTTCAACAGCAGAATCTGGAGTGCCCTGTGTTCCTAGATGTCCTTTAACAGCAGAATCTGGAGTGCCCTGTATTCCTAGATGTCCTTTAACAGCAGAGTCCGGAGTGCCCCGTGTCTGAACATCCAGCCATTTTCAGATCCAAGCACTTGAGAGGGCAGTGAATCACTTCCAGGTATATGTGTTGTGACTCGTGCTATGACTAACAAGATCTCCCAGGAGATTTCAAATGCGAATGATGACACTTACGATCTGGATAAACCATTCTCTTCGGGATACCTTTTCTTCAAATGAAAATACTTTTGTTTCGAGTAGTATGGCAAATTCTCATGGCGCTCACCCTGCACTCTCTCGAAGATGGTGTTTTGGTGAGAACGTAGAAACTTCCACAAGTTTCTGCTGATCCTCACAATTCATTAATGTTGTTTTACGTACATACATTTTATCGTTTATAGAAACATATAACACATGCGACCCCTTTAGTGGCCGAGAGGGAATATTGCTACACCGCGAGAAAGCGATGTCCCCTCGCGGCCACCATAGATTCCCGTTGGCAACACCCCTCATTACACAAGATACACGTGTCGCACGGCCTCTTAGCTATTGATAGCGCGCGCGCGCGTGTGTGCGTGTGTGTGTGTGTGTGTGATGTTGTTGTTGTTGTTTTTTTGTGTGTGTGTACGTATTGTATCAGTGTGGGTAATTGAACCGGGTTTGAGGGTCGAGCGAACATGTAGCAGCTTTAACTGTTCAACGCCCGAACTATTTAGAGTGTGATAACCCACAGCGCGCCCTCTTGGTGTCACATGACCGTCACTTCCCTGTCTGTGACAGTATATACTTCATACATACTTATAATTCTATGTCAATAGTCAATTGAATCCAGAAGGAACTAGGAAGGTACTGGGCGGCTATACTTTGTTTGAGTGAGGTGTCCATGTTAAAACTGTTAAAAACAGCATTAGTCCCTGACAAGTACAAACAATTGACTGGGTGGAGTTACGTCCCCTTGCCGTACCAGGATCGTCGATCGTGCATTCCAAATCCAAATCCCAGCTGAATATACTCCTGTGTTGTTAGCAGTTGCACAACCTGTACGGTTGGCAGCCATCATGAAATTGTCGTTTTTGAACATTGGCCTAATGTTTCTGCATATGTCATGCAGAAGAGTGTGGTATGCTGAATAACATATAAAAATGTTGATTGCTTTATCACTTATGACCCTACATAGCCTTTGACGCTCACATGTACCAATTATCTAGATCTACAAATTGATATTCAGTTAGGTGTATCAGAAACCTATGATCGCAGGTTCCAATCCATGATTCACTCTGATTATGTTTGTAGGTTTGCCAGCACTATATCCGTACCCAACCCGTGCTTCATCACCATCTTTTTAGGTGTGAAGCACTTCTCCAGCAACGACTTCTCTACATCCCACAGAATTGTTATATCTGGCCAAATATGTGTTAATTGCGTAAAACGTTATCACCTAAAAATATATCCACTTTGAAACATCTGTCCAGATTCATCATAAATTTGAACTCATTATTGCGTTAAGGTGTCTAATTTTATTTCTTTTCATGATGATGATGATGATGATGATGATTTTTATTACTTTAATTGCTTAATTTTTATTTATTTTAGGCTTGTTACCATCTTGATCTGCATTGTATATTATATGTTGTATATATATATATATACTCTTGTACCACCGTTGGTGGTTTTTCAGAGAAATAAACTGAACTGAACTGATCAAGCTGGTATAAACACCCGGGTCGCTTTAAGCTTTCATCTCACATCGTGGTAATACGGACAGGGACGTAACTTCCTGGCAAATTGATAAACTGTAATAATATGGCAAACAGATAAAACTGATTAGGTCGACCACAGTCAATAGAGTCCATTGTACGATTCCGACTACACCGTGAGCGGGTGTTTATGAGTCACTATCAAAGAGTGATAATACTAAACTCCATATATAACCGGGGCGGTCGGGTAGCCTAGTGGTTAAAGCGTTCACTCGTCACACCGAAGACCCGGGTTCGAATCCCGACATGGGTACAATGTGTGAAGCCCATTTCTGGTGTCCCCCGCCGTGATATTGCTGGAATAATGCTAAAAGCGGCGTAAAACCAAACTCACTCACTCACTCACCATATATAACCTCTGGCAGTGTTAATGCACTAATTTACAAGACATCTTTAACACTTCCAGCTGTTTTAATGTGTTATGCATGCAGTGTTGTTCGTGATGTTTGTTGGCCGGACGTTTGACACACTGCCATATTTAATCAACAAAATCCGCATATGTCGAAACGATTGTAAAAAAACGTCTCTAAGATCGGGATAACGTGTCTCCACAGATTACACGTGTTTCAGACCATCCAAACATCGAAATGATTATGTTTTCAAGGCGATATATTACAACGAGGTTAATCGAACATAATAACTATATAAAGAGAAATCTTGTGAATACGGACGGGACCGTATTAAATAAAATAGTCCGGATCTACAAATGTCCAGATTAGCCAAATATGTTTCCTTTGTATATAAGTCGCACCAACAAGTCTATAAGGCAGGATGCCCAGACAGGGGTTCGAACAAAAGAGATGTAACTGTATGACGACAATGTATGATAATTCCCCTTTGAAATGATATGAAACTCAAAGACATCAGTATATCACGATGTACTGATGTTGATAAAGATAATGTGCAGAAAAAAAACTTTAAAATATTCACTTCGTCATTTACGCCGCCGCATGTGACAATCATTTTGGGTTAAGTAAATAATTCACAAACATGCCCGAAGGCTGTGTGATGCAACACCCACCAGCCATGACAGATTAACCGAATTATATAAAAAAATGTGTGTTGCTTGATAGTATTGTAAACACAGAACGGGTCAAAGGACGTCATGTTCACTTCCGTGTCACTGTGACCCGCGGGTGGCTTTCAAAAGATTCCTTTCAAACACATTAACAGAGATATCGAGACAGCGGAGAAGTACAAGACATGTCGGAATGTTGAAGCAACGCATGGCTGCTAAGGAACGCGAACAGGGCGACGCTGTCATTACAGCAGATAAATCCATCTCTTGCTCGCTTCTGAACTGTTTACTCCGACATTCATGCAAACAACTTTTTATGTTTTTGTTTTGTGTGTGTCATCTTACTTCTTCTTCTTCTTCTTCTTCTCTTGCAACAATTTATTTTGCATTTATATCTAACGGAGAACTATTTTCTTATTGGCTGATAATACAATGGGTGGGATTTGTACTGGATTATTGTCCTTAACTGTGTCACTGATTTGTACTGTTGTCTAACGTCATTTTGGCATGTTTATGATTATCTAAGAAGTCAGTGAAGTATTTATTTATAAGATTTGACTTCAAGGTGTTTTAGCGTTCATAGAGTTATAAACGTAAAAACTGGAGCGTCCACTATGCGTAAATCCGCTATCCGTATATTTATTGATACCCATCGAAGAGTCAGTTTTGTTTGATGCGAACAGTGGAACTAACGAGAGGGTGAGGTGAAATGGAGTTTAACGTCGTGTCCAAGAGTATTGCACTTATATAGCGACGTGCATGCACGTGTGAGTGTGTGTGCGTGGCTGCTTGTACTAGTCCGGACTAATGCGATTTTATAGTGCCAACCCACTGAGATACCATGCCGCAGTTTAACATGAATACCCCACTCAGCCACAGTATACTGACTCTGAGCCGACCAGTTCTTGTTTTAGCCCCTTACTACCGAGCGCCATGCAGACAGGGTAACAACAAGTACCATCTTTTAACGTCTTTTGGTATGACACAGCCGGGGATCGAGCCCCGGACATTCCGCTCTCCGGCGGACACTCTACCACAAGACCACGGGGGCGGTCCAAATGAGAAGGACATTGTGTACCAGAACATAGTGATGAATAGGACATTACCTCCAGTCTAGGACATTCCTTAGGAATATGTTTCCTGGTATAGTGTTACCTACTTCTGATTGCCCTAGGCCATTTGGCACCAGGTATCCGTGTCCGGGGCGTCTACTGCTAGTGTACAATGTCCGGCGGTCGTTGAGGTCATGGGACTGTATCATCTAAGACACCTGTTTTGTCGTTGATGACATAAACCCCCGATCCTCATCTTTGTATGCCACAACTGTCGTCGTCTTGCACACTTTCATCATTATTTTAAATATTTATGGGTCACAATGTCGAATTTTCAAGACCCCTCTCCAAGACTCTATCCTCCCAGCCTTCAGACTTGCCAGCTCACCATTAGCATTACTGTTCGTACGGTGCAACTACTTCGAAATTCTTCTAAACATTCTAAGGACGACAATTACGGTTATATGAAAAATCTTTATGAATCATTATTGAATCTTGTAATAGAAACAGACCGTTTCCAATTTACTGCAGTTTGGATACCTGTAAATATCATTTAAAAATCTATACCAACATATACTGTCGTGATCCAAAGGATGGCCTCCAAGTAAGCAGAGCGGATTAATGCACTAACGGGTTAATGGCCTAACGGTTAAAACGAAAAACGCATTTCTGCCTCATTAAAATGATTGTCACTTGAGGGAAATAAAAATGTGTTGTTAGTCCCGTACAGTGAGTGAGTATGGTTTTACGCCGCTTTTAGCAATATTCCAACAATATCACGGCGGGGGACACCAGAAATGGGCTTCACACATTGTACCCATGTCGGGAATCGAACCCGGGTCTTCGGCGTGACGAGCGAACGCTTTAACCACCAGGCTACCCGACCGCCCCTAGTCCCGTACAATTTGTATGTAATCAGGCAGTGACCGGCAGAAACAAAACCATTATTGCATGATCGGTCCCTAATTTATAACGAGCACGTATTTAACACATCATCTTTCTTATTACCAGTAGGGGCGGTCGGGTACCCTAATGGTTAAAGCGTTTGCTCGTCACGCCGAAGACCCGGGTTCGATTCCCGACATGGGTACAATGTGTGAAGCCCATTTCTGGTGTCCCCCGCGGTGATAGTGCTGGAATATTGCTAACAAGGGCGTAAAACCATACTCACTCACCATTAATGTTGACTGTTGCAGATATGAACGGGAAGGTTATGAGATCGGGCTCCCGTACCAGTACAACGGCAAGGTAAAGGTTCAGCCACTCCACGGAGTCCATCACAGATATAAATCGGTTGAGGAGCTCATCAACTATTTCCCGCGCCACGTACGGGTACTAACCCAGGTGAGCTTCAAGGAACCCTCTGGAAACCCCAAAACCCTTAATGTGGGAGATTCTTTGGAACTGAAAGCTGTTCGTCGGTCCAAGGTCCATGGTCTGAATTCCGTGAGGTGTACACGTGACGGTGAGGATATTATCCTGCCGAAAAGTGTCACAGGGGTATTTCAGGTTCAAGCAGACGACACTGAGCAGACGATCAAAAATGTGGTTGATACGTACAAACTGCCTCAGTGTGTCAAGTTCATTGACTCTAGCGTCCAGGAGATCATGTCAACGGACATCAAGGAGGCCATTGATAACCTCCAGTCTTACAGTGGTGAGATGTTGCTGACAGGGGTCAAGGACACCGCTCCCGTATTGTTCGGCCATTACAAGGGTATGACGGGGGACCCCAATTCGAAATTCTGTCGTAGGAGCGCAGTGGTCATCCCCCTAGACAACCCGGAAATCAGCGAGATCGAAGTCCAGACTCCAGAATACATGGACAGTGATGACTACGAGTTGTTCGTGCTGCAAAACTTCTCAGAAAGCGCTGCCACGCCGGATTTCGTGGAGGGAACGCTCTATGTGGACTTTCTGCGGACGTCACATGTCCAGTTCTTGGAGATCAAAGAACCTGAATCTGAGTCTGCCGCCCTTCCTCCCCCTGTGCCCCCTAGACTCAAGTCAACTCATGGGGAGGCCCCAGGAGGGCTGAGACAAGAAGCCCCCATACCCCAGCGGCCAGGTAAGAACAGACTGATATATTCGCTTGACTATTCGAACCCTCACAAAAACCAGAATAACACTAAGGAGCGCATAGGACATAGCCCGTGATTGTGTGTCACCACCATTGTATTATTAATCTACATTTCCAAAAATCATAAATATTTCATCAAGTCTAAAGACACGGACGTATTATGTCATGTAAATCTTTGAAATATGCATGTACTCATGTTTCATTTTGGCTTTTGTACAGAGCAAACATACCCCAATACCCTCTGGTTGTCGTAATAGCGGGTAGTCACGTGAGACCTAGCTGAATGTGTGCAATCGTACCTTGTAACGTTGCTGTCAGCCATTGGTTGCCTGGGTGACGCTCAGATATTTACAGTCGCCGTTCCAGCTATGACGACGGACCGGACAATCCAGTGATTGATATTGTGAGAAACGACCAGCGGCGTCGGGGTACAGTCACACGCAATCAATCTGTCCGCGAGCCTGACCACCCGATCCACTTAGTCTCCTCTCACGACCAGCATAGGCTGGGGATTAAATCTAACCCGGAACCCATACACATGTGGATTGCATATACTTGTGTTATTCTCACCCATGAATGTCTGGTTCCAGCCCCAGTGACCCCCCACGGCAGGCAGCCTCCACTCCCACCTCTGATCTCAAAGGCAATCCCAGTTTCGAGGCCTATTAAAGCCGCCCCACCGTCAACCCCGACCAAGCATGTTGCGCCACAACCAATTGCGCCGCAGGCCAGAGGAAAACCAGTGGCAAACCAACCTAGCAGGCCACGAGACACCAAGGGCAAACCGGCAGATCATTTTGAGGACACATCTGTTGGAGAGCTGGCTTCCATAGCCGAGGCGTTCAGTGGGTTTGGATGGGGAGACACTTCAAATAATTGTAATTCCTTCTTGTTTATAACGTTCGTATGAATACATACCAATCTGACTTGTCCTAAAATTTAGGTTTCAAAATCTGTCACTTTTAACCTAAAGCCAAACCCTTTCCCTAATCCTGAACTTAACACTGACTCTAACCTTGACCCCAAACCCTGACCCTGACCCTGACCCTGACCCTGACCCTAACCCTAACCCTGTTTATAACATTGCTATGTATATATACATTCCGACTTGTCCTAAAATTTACGTTTCAATCTACAGCCTTTAAGATAACCCTAGCCCTAACCCTCACCGTAACGCGGATCCTTATCCAAACCCTAACCTCAACCGTGACCGCGACCCTAACCCTTCCTTGACTTAAACCGTGACCCTGGCCCAAACCGTGACCCTGACCCAAGTGATATACTGTAAAACCTGCCTTAAAGGGAAGTGCCATTTTCAGTATAATCACTTCCATTAAAAAAATTATGAAGCATGAGTTCGCCAGCTGCCGCCGCATGACAACCAACCAATCCACCAACCCCACAATCTCTCCACCTACCGCACACCCACCCACCCCTCCAACCTTTAACCTACCAACTCATCATCCAGCCATCCACCGCCCTCCATACTACAAGCTGCCACTCAACCACCCCTCCACCCACCCCACCATCCTTCCCCCATCTCCCAAACACCCACCCGACCATCCTTCCCCCACCACCCCTCCACCCACCCCCCCATCCTTCCCCCACCACCCCTCCACCCACCCGACCATCCTTCCCCCACCACCCCTCAACCCACCCCACCATCCTTCCCCCATCTCCCAAACACCCACCCGACCATCCTTCCCCCATCTCCCAAACACCCACCCGACCATCCTTCCCCCATCTCCCAAACACCCACCCGACCATCCTTCCCCCACCACCCCTCCACCCACCCCACCATCCTTCCCCCATCTCCCAAACACCCACCCGACCATCCTTCCCCCACCACCCCTCAACCCGCCCCGCCATCCTTCCCCCACCTCCCAACCACCCATCCCACCACCCCTCCACCCACCCCACCATCCTTCCCCCATCTCCCAAACACCCACCCGACCATCCTTCCCCCACCCCGCCATCCTTCCCCCACCTCCCAACCACCCATCCCACCATCCTTCCCCCACCCCGCCATCCTTCCCCCACCTCCCAACCACCCATCCCACCATCCTTCCCCCACCCCGCCATCCTTCCCCCACCTCCCAACCACCCATCCCACCATCCTTCCCCCACCCCGCCATCCTTCCCCCACCTCCCAAACACCCATCCCACCATCCTTCCCCCACCTCCCTACCATCCATCCCACCATCCTTCCCCCCCCTCCCAACCCCCCAACCCCCCCAATCCTTACCCCACCTCCCCTCCACCCACCACCCCTCCCACCCCACTCCCGAACAATATCAACTATTTTTATCTATATTATGTAACTTACATGGTCGATAATGTCTTGTCATTTGCCTATTTGTCTAACATGTATCGTAAAGAAATATCTTCTTGGTTATAAACTATAATCAATATGTGTCAAAGCCACTACAGAAATGTGATATGGAATCCTAATAACCGCTGTTGTTTAGGTGAGTCAATACCAAGCCAAGAGGTGCCACAACCGGTAAGGAAAACATCAACATATCACTTTTGCTTATTCAAACATTTCCCTGTATTGATTCTCTGTGCAAGAACGGAACATTTCCTATATAATATCTTCTTAAATATACAAATTATTAGATATTTCCGTTTTTTCTCCCTGTATTCAAATCCTACACATCCTAACGATTCTCTCCTCTTTAGAGTAGCAAATAACACATAACAAATAACATTTTTTCTCAAACCACCTGCAACTTTTTTTCTGTCTTTTCTTAATCCCACACATCCTCACAGTTCTCATTAAAGTTACTAGAAGTGCTTCTCTCTCTCCCAAAATAATACTTTCACAATGTCTATAACCAAGCCATTAACACCATAACCATAGGCCACATTTTGGTATGGTGACCTTTAACAAGGGTTTTCTACATCCCAAACTGTCACTTTTGTTAAACGTTTTTGTTTAATACTTCATCCATATTAGTTAACATTAAATAATTCTGTTCCTGCATCTTGAGATTCTGAAACTTCTTAGTGAAGCATGTTATACAAAAGCTGCAGCAACTAGAAATTGTAAATTAAATATAGATACCTTAAAGTTGAACATCTCGTAGCAGACATTTCCAACGTATGCTGCTCTTCAGAACACCAGATCCAAGATGGCGACTTGTTTTATTGATTCGGACTTTAATTCATTTTTTTTATCGTGTTTATATCATATAGTTGCCACGTTACCCTGGTCGACTTGTAGTCATTGTTATCTACACTGTAAACGGAGCTGTAGGTGATGATATACCACTCAACATTTGGTAGTGGTATTCGACTGCCCAGTGGTGGTGGTGGTTGAAGGTAGATCTGACTGGTTGTTTGGAGATGTTGTTGTACGAAGAGGATGCGATTTGGGCATGGAACTGACGCATGTTATTCTTCATTTCAATAATAATGTACAAACGAAAACATTATACTTGTTGTCTCCCGAGTTTCGTAAGTGTGTGAACTAGCATAGTATCCTTATCATGAATTGAGTAGTAAGTTTAGGGTCAGGGTCAGGGTCAAGGTCAGGGTTAGGGTCAGGGTCAAGGTCAGGATTAGATTTAGGGTCAGGGTTAGAGTTTACATCATTCCCCAGTCTTTCAACACCTCGCTCTGCGCTTGGACAGGTTAAGCTGAACCGTGTGAGGTTATTTCGGATTGTTTGGCTGAGCTTGTGCATCTTCGTCATGTCCCCTTGCTTCAGTCATACTGCATCCTCCAGAGCTGATGAACTGATGGTCTTGATGATACTGTTTCTTCTTAGGTCTCGTTTCATCGTTTCACAATTCAGGTGTGCCGCCATGGATCAGCACCGTATCCACCTCCCGCCTATATCACGAGGTGATGTTCTGATGCCACGATCTCCATAATGGAGAAATGGCGACGACTGAACGTCATGTTGCTGGTGAAGGTCTTTACCAAGTGTCCTCAGGGTATGGGGCGTAATTTCATCATATGTCTCTCACTGTATACCGCACGATAATGGCTTACATATGCTCGTGGGGGCGGTCGGGTAGCCCAGTGGTTAAAGCTTTCTCTCGTCACGCCGAAGACCCGAGTTCGATTCCCGACACGGGTTCAATGTGTGAAGCCCAATTCTGGTGTCCCCCGACGTGATTTTGCTGGAATATTGCTAAAAGCGGCGTAAAACCATACTCACTCACTCACTACACATGCTCGTGACAATGAGTTTGTCTTGACGAGCCTGACTCATCATGAATTGACAGATGCAAACATCGCTGGTTTATGGGAGTTCATGTATATATCTCTGCCATATACAAGAGTATACACAACATAGAGCTTGTGACAACCCTCTGGGTCAGCTTCAAACAGCAATTCCTTCCATGTGAAGCTTAGAACTTATCATTCAACTTTCCTAATTTATATTTCCCAATATTTATTATAATATTTTCTCTGGCAATGGTTTCTACTTACGGCTGTGTGTTGATGAGGACTGAAATCGTGGTGTTATCTATATCTCCGGACCCGCTGTAGTATAAACATAGTATTTTGCCACTGCATCGATACCTGTGAAGATCGGGGTAAGATAGGTTTTCAGCAACCCATACTTGCCGTAAAAGGCGACTATGCTTGTCGTTAGAGGCAACTATCGGGATCGGGTGATCACGCTCGCTGATTTTGTTGATGCATGTCATCGTATCTCAATTGCGTGGATCGATGTTCATGATGCCATTCACTGGATTGTCTGGTCCAGATTTGATTATTGACAGACCGCCGTCATATATGTAGGTGAAATATTTCTGAGTGCGGCGTTAAACAACAAACAATGCAAACACTGAAAAATGCAAGATTGAAGGTGATAAAACCAATGGTTTAGCCCATGCACGTGTAAAACATGACAAGTTACAGTTAATGTGGGTATCAAATGGTTCATTCCAGATGCAACTGAACTGCACTCTTGGAAGTTGAAAATGCGACGTGAGATCTCTTGTTATCTGTGTTACCCCTCAATCATGGCACCGAGTATATGGAGCTTGACATCAGCTCTCGATGGGAAGCGGGGTGCATGGAATGCTATGTTCTTGTACGCCCCTCGGCGTCCGGTCTACGGTCTACAAGCCCATCCCGCACTCTATAGATACATGTAGATTACAATATGACGAACAAAACGTATGTGTTGCGGTCTAAAGACAAATGTTTCTTTACAGTTGAAGACAAATTATGCTGTTCCTCCCGGAGGAATGAAAAGAACCAAGGTATAAGAGGCAATATTATCAATGGTCCTAGTGTAGTTTTTGTTCTTCTCATCCGAGTGGCGCTTGTTTTGTGTCTTCCCCTTTCCTGCTTACTAGTTTATTCTGTGTGTTATTTTTAACACCTACTTAAAATCGAAATTATTTCAGCACATTCACGTGTATAAATATTCTCAGATTGTCAAGAGCATCTTCCCGGGGTGGGAGTGTCCACTAGGCTATATCAGCCTAGTTTCTGCAAGGCTTTGATACAGGATGTGGACACGCTTGCCTAAGGAAGATATATCAAGAGAGGATGATTGACAATTAAATACACTACAGGATGACAGGATAGGCTAACACCTTACAGACTGCTTGACTCAGCTCGCGCAATATTGTTACTCCTAGCTTCCATAATGTTGCATCTTCTAATGTCTAATGATTTGTATGGTTGTAAATAGGTTTTTAGAGGAATATCAAGGAAAGGAGTGAACGAGTGCATCTACCTGAACGCCGCATTTAGCATTGTTCACGCTCTATCACGATTATGTATAACGGTATGTCGCGATTCCTTTGCATATTTGATATAGGACCTAGGAGCTAAATGAGACAATTCCTTCTTTATACGATTATTCTCTAAAATTTATTTGAAACAAAAAGGTAAAGCTTTCTGTTTTTTTAGAATTTGAGGCCACATTGCCGAGATTGCAATTTATATAAACATATTTTGGACAAGTTTTAACAGCAATTATCATAAAGTGTATATTTTCATTCATGTAAGTTTATTTTTAAGTACAAGGCAATATCTTTCAATCTGTATGTTTTTGTTGAAGACATCACTTCCGGTTTGGGCGGGAAGGGTAGTTGTGGTCATAATTCGGGATAAACTTATTGCTACTTTCTGTATAATGTGGGCAAACCAGAAGAAAATGGTACAGATCTTCGATAACCATATAATCACAGTTTTGACAATTAATATATTTTGGTCTACATCAACTTTGCTATAACACATTTTTCGTATTTTTAAATTATGGGCAAGGATATGAAATGAAATGAGAATATGTGCCAAATCGTTTTCTATCAAAGGTGATATAAGATACAATTCTGAAGCAAGCACAAATATCTCGGAATTATAATGAGACAGAAACGATGTATTACCAGTTTTTCATTCCTAAATCTTTACATCGTTGCTTAAACATACGAACAAACTGTTTCATGTCGCAACAATCCTGGGTAATCCAAACATAGGTTTCAGTTTCAGGTTATTATTCTCAGGGAAACCACCACCGGGGGGACATGGACATTTACAGCCATATATATAAATATATACATAGACGTACAATATATCTTGACAGATTTCTTATATCTTTTAGCCTTTTGGGTGATACCGTTCTACAGAGTTTTAAAATATTTGGCCACAGGTAGTATTTTTTTTGGATATACCAAATTCTTAGTTGGAGTAGAGCTTCGCATCTGAAAAGATAGTGAAACTCATCTCAAACCGAAAGTGAATCACAGAGTTGACAAAGTCTTTCTTCTCTTGGTATATTCTGCCATCGGCCAGTCTGAACGGGCAAGTCGTGATTTGAATTACGAAATTTTAATATCGGCATGTAGTTGCCTTTAGGAAGTAACAGATAGTTTTCAAAATTTGAGTTTTGCTTATAGTGTTTATAGTATATACCCTTCGGACTCGACTCCATACTTTCCCTCCACTTCTGTATAAACTGATCCTTAAGTATCTGTTCGACCGTTGAGACTAGCCAATTTGTAGAGCATATGTATGGTTTATGAAATATTTCACTTAGTCCGACATAATTTAGTATCTTTTGAACACACATAATCCATGGAAAATTTGTTTTGTATTCCGCTGGCTTTGAGATAATGTAGCGGTACAGAAATATGATATTTTTTTATGCCACTTTGGCAATTCAATTTGTGCCAATAAGCTATTATACGTTTAAACAGTTTAATATATATTGGTTCCCTGTTAAGTTCTCCATATACCATATAATTTGGCGTTGAGTTTCTTAATCCGGCTGCAAGTTTCAAGAATTTTACTTGTATTTTTTCTATTACTTCTAACTTTTCAAAACCCCATACATCTGAACAATATAAAAGGATTGGAGCAACCATGATATCAAAAGCAGTTAGGAGACAATCGAGTGGTAGATTTACACTTCTAGCTCTTTTTAATAGGCAGTTCATAGCTTTCGTTTCACTTTAATCAGAGCTTTTATTCCCATAACAAATATTCTGTTTCTATGGAATTTTATTCCTAGGTATGTATAAGTATCTACTATTTCCAGAGGCCGTTTATTTAGAACAAATATATTTTTGGAAGATTTAGCCGGACCTCCAAGAATCAAAATCTTGTTTTTTTTATATATTTACGTTTAGTTTCCACCTTATACAGTAATTTTGAAACACATCTAATGAATATTGTAGACCTTTGGGGGTTTCGCTAAAAAGTACAGTGTCGTCTGCATATAGGAGTACTATCAAATGTATCCAGATCTGAGTCTCATTCTCCGTTAAGCAGTCGATATTTATTCCTACGCATTCGTTATCGATTAAAAGGATTCCAGGTCATTAAGTAGGATAGAAAACAAAACGGGTGACAGATTTTCCCCTTGTCGTACACCTCACTCACATGGAAAATACTCAGATAATGTATTATTTGATTTTACCAATGATTTTATGTTCATATACATATTTTTGACCAAATTGAAGAATCTACCCTTTATGCCTGTTTTTAGCATTTTGGTCCAAAGACCAGTTCTCCAGACAGTGTCAAATGCTTTTGTGAAGTCTATAAAGGCACAGTAGAGTTTTTTCTTTTGTGTTTTTAATAACTGTGTTAACATATGAATAACAAATACATTATCTGCAGTTGAAAACATTCTTTCTGAAGCCAGCTAGCGCTGATGTTTAAAGATCGTTTTCTTCTAAAAATAGTTTTAATAGCTCATTTAGAATACTTGTAAACAATTTACCAAAGCAACTCAGCAATGTTATCGATCTATACGAATTTGGGTCATATGGATCACCTTTCTGTTTGTAAATTGGTTTTATTATTCCTGTTAACCATGCTTCAGGATAATACCAGAGGCGAGTACTAAATTAAAGAATTCAGTATATAAAGGGGCTAATAAATCGACACTGTCAATGATATAGTCGTTTTCTACGTTATCTAGACTTGCTGCTTTGTTCCGTATTAGTTTCGTTGCTGCCTTTATAATTTCATCAGTATTGATATCATCATTCAAAACACTGCAGTCACTTACATTCCCATCTAAAATATATTCATTAAAATCATCTTCGTTTTGTTTAGGGTTCTGGTTTATTTATTTTTTAAATTCAAAGAAACTAGCAATATCCGGTATATTTTTCTTTATTGTTATACGTTGTTTATTTAATATTTTCCAAAATTCTTTTGGCGATTGTTTGATATTTTTGCGAAAAGCGTCGGTCAGTTGGTTATTATAATTTCGTATATGTTTGTCCATTCATTTTTATATGCCTTCTAATGCTGTCGGTAAACACTTTTAATTCTTACTGTATTGTTTCTTAAAAGCTTTGTTAAACATTTTTCTTGCCTTTTTGCATTCATTTCCGAACCATAGTTTATCAGTTTTACTAACTTCGCCACCACAACTTCTCACACCAAATGCCGCACGTGCAGCGTCAGTTAGCACGTGCGCTATGGGCGCTGCGTTGGCTAACTGGATGAGTTTATTTATTTGTTCAACATTTATATTTTGGCAGAATAAGTCAGTTTTGTTGCTGTCGTAACGTTTTGGTTTATTCATTTCCTTATGTATGTTATTCGGTTGAGGGGAGTCCAGGTTTTCTAAGTTAGGTTTTGTCACAGTTAGAGAGAATGTGAGTGACAAATGTACATCCGAGAATAAGGGAGAGAACTCCTGTATATCAAATGTTATAAAAAAAGCAATGACATAATCATTTACAGTTTTGTCCTTACATGTTGTTTTTCCAATACGTCTATCCGTACCCAGTCGTCCATTTCCTATATATAAATTCAGATTTTTACAAATATCAATCAGTTTATTCCCGAAGTTATTTATCTTGATTCTATCCTGTGTACCCCTCACCCTTGACAAATTCAAGTCTTCCAGTATAGATTCAGGCTCATTTTCTTTTCTTATCTCATTTACATCTAGATCAAATTCATCAATTATGTATTCATCATAAACATTATAATCACATAAATCACTTGTTCTTGCATTAAAATCGCCGATTATTGTAACATAATCAATATTTGAGAATACCTCAAGTATAGATTTTTCAATTTCAAAGAATGTATCAGCAGTAACATATTTGACCCCTCGGGGGAGATGTAGGCATTGCCTAGGTAGAAATCCTGGTCCAAGTTAAATAATTTTCTGAAGATTTTAATCCATTGAATATGCTCACATTTGACCTCAGTAGGAGTAATATAGTTTACATATATATTTCTATTTGCAATACCTAACCCCCCTGATTTTCTCAGAGCCCCTGATCTATTTTGAAGAAATAGAGTATATCCATCAATTTGTAAGTCATCCAAGGAATCAGTTTTTGTTTCTTGAAGGCATATTATGTCTCTACTTTTAAGCAAGTTATTAAATTCTTTGTAGTCTAATCGTTTTCTAGGTCCACACACATTTAAGCTTAGGAATCTTAACTTAATAATAATAATATCATCATCATCATCATCATCATCATCATCATCATCACCACCTCCACCTCCATGATTTGCATCATTAGTATTATCGTTATCACCAGCATTGTCTACTCGGAAAACAAGTCTCTGCTATGTTAATATATTTAGCAATATCATTGGCCCTATTATTTACCTGCTTGTTTATGCAGTCACTATTTGGGGGGTGATCAGTAGGAACCTCAGACATATGCAAAGCTGAATTTGCTGAAAACATATTACTTTTGATGAGAGTGACTATACCATTTATAACATCAGGGGGTGATATAATAGGGTACATTTTCAACACATCATTATCAACCTGATTTGCATCATTTGTATTACTATTATCACCAGTATAATCTCCTAGGGGAGAATGCAATTCTCTGCAATGTGTTCAGTGAGAGACTCGGGCATATTAAAAATAGATTTTGTTTGTAATAAATTATTTTGGATAAGATTGACTGTGTCATTTGTAACATCAGGGGATGGTATATTAGAGTCACATTTCAACATATCATCAACATCAACAACATCATCAACGTCATCAGCATCAGCATCAGCATCAGCATCATCGCCATCCCTGGCATTAACATAAACCTGATTTGCATAATTAGTATTAACATTTCACAAGTATTAACTCCTAGGGAAGATTCACCTTTTGGAAAACGATTCTCTACCATGTTACTATGTTTTGCAATATCATATTTGGATAATATTGACTGTGTCATATGTAACATCAGAGGATGGTATATTAGAGTCACATTTCAACATATCATCATCAATATCATCATCATCATCATCATCATCATCATCATCATCATCATCATCATCATCCCAGGCATTAGCATCAACCTCATTTGCATAATTTGTATTACCATTTCCACCAGTATTATCTGCTAGGGAAGATTCACTTTCTGGAATACAATTCTCTGCAATGTTATTATGTTTAGCAATATCATTGGTCTTATTATTTACATGCTTGTTTATGCAGTTAATTTTTGGGGCGTGATCAAAAGGAAACTCAGACATATGAAATGTAGATTTTGTTGCAAGTAAATTATTTTGGATAGGAGTGACTGAACCATTTGTTACATCAGAGGATGATGAAATAGAGTCACATTTCAACACATCATCATCATCAACATCATCATCAACCTGATTTGCATCAATAGTATTACTATTATTACCAGTGTTTTCTCCTGGGGAATATTCACATTCTGGAATACAATTCTCTGCAATGTTATTATGTTAGGAATATCATTGTCCCTATCAATTATCTGCTTGTTTATGCAGTCAATTGTTTGGGAGTTATCAGATTGAGCCTCACACATATGAAAAGTAGATTTTTCTAAAAATATATCACTTTGAATGAGAGTAACTGTACCATTTTTTACACCAGAGGGCGATATAAAGGGTCAATTTTCAACACATCATCATGGGTACATTCGACAACAGACTTGCAATCCTTAGGTAGATCTGAAACATGAAGAAGATTATAGTTGTCAGTACATGAGTTATTAATAGACAAAGTTCTGTTGTGAACAACAGAAGCAGCTGAGTTATGAGATTGTTCTGAAAGTTTAGTCCTATTGCTATATCTAGATGTTTTACCCCAGGGGCTAGAGTCTATACCAGGATCAGAGTCTGGTAAGAATGGGGTGTGAAACACACTAGAATAGTCACTCGTGAACTCGAGTCCACCGTCCCATTCCTAGGCTTGACCAGATTGTTTGCGGGGAGTCCTGTAGGGTGGCGGGGAGTCCTGTAGGGTGGCGGGGAGTCCTGTAGGGTGGTGGGGTGTCCTGTAGGGTGGTGGGGAGTCCTGTAGGGTGGCGGGGAGTCCTGTAGGGTGGTGGGGTGTGAACGTTCTGAAGCACCCTGTTGATGTACAGCTTATCAACCACAAGGTAAGCTTGCTTACCCTTCTGTCGAGCCCCTCGCAAAAGTGGCATTAGCACTCTTCAGGAAATTGCTCCACGATAGAAAAGGGTTTAGCCTTCAATTTATTTGCTGCTGCCTTCACCAAATTTCTTTCCCTGGTGTAGATAAACTTTGCTATCAGGGGCCTGACAGTATCTCCTGCATGTCTCGGGGGTCGGGGCCTGCCGATTCTGTAGACTCGTATAAATGTCATGTTTTCGGCGTCTAAATCCAGATGTTCTTGAATAAAGTCGTCGCTTTTAAACATAGCTTTGTCCGTCGTCCACGTGTCGAAACAGTCACTCATAAACTGGTTTGATTCTGCAATATCATCTAATCGCGTTCTCAATGTGTCTGTTTATTGTACTTTGTGTTCAAGTTTGGACATGTTTGTTTTGATGGAAAGCACATCTTGTTTAATTGCGTCTAGCTTTGAAAGTTTCTTGTCAATGAGATCAAGCTTAGCCAAATTGGCTGACGTATCTGGGCTCTGAGGTCGGGGTATTTGGGATGACATGTAGGGACTGGCAAACGATTGAAACTGACCTTGGTTTGGTGTAAATTCTTGTTGGTGATGAACTTGAGGTGAGTAGACTGTCTCAAGAGATTGTCTCACGGCGTTAGCTGCGTCCATCTCGGCAGTTCGCTTGCTTGATGGAGTGCCCCCTGTATTCGCACACGTGTTAGGCGAGGTAGATTTTTTCTTTCTTTTTCGTGTTTTCTTTTGGCTTGATGGTGGTTTAGTCATAGCTGTTCATATCTTGCATCGGTATAGTTCTTATAATGCATCCATGGAGGTGGTATTAGATGAAAGTCAAATGAAATGTGAGAGAGCAGTGAGAGAGCTGATTCGTAACACATGCTTCCGCTCTAGCCATGGCGCAAGCCGGTCTGAAACACAACGTAGTGCTGACACGATGAACCCAATTTATACCATCGTGATCATGTGATTTCAGCATAGTGTAACAAGCATGGAGATAGCATGGGAATGCATACGAATGATGCTACACCAATAGCATATACATTTAGTTAAATAGTGCGCACATAAATAATACCTGCCCGCTTCTCCCAGAACGGCATGTGTGGAACCACGGACCTATATAACCGGTTATACAAGTCCATGGTGGAACCAAAATATAGTGCTGGCACAGGTTGGAAACTCATCTAATCAAGTGTTATTATTCCAATATGCATACTCACTGCGACTTTCAAATAGGTAGCTTGCTTATCTTCGAGTGGGAAATTTCTATTCTATTATTGGATAGCTTGTCCTGGTTATGCTCATGAGTGTAAATGGGATAATATTAAGAATCCACTTAATCAAAGTGACATATGTTCCTACGCCCTGTTTGTTGTAGTTCAGCTCGTGCAGGAAATAGGTTAAAGTGTGGTATTGTCATGGCCTGGTTGTTTCATTATGATTGTTGAAATGAAGTGTTTTAAGTGTATCCCTACTCTGTTTAATCAGCCTGTGGCCTCACGACATCTATTTAATCGCTTCTGTCGTTTATTCGTGTTAACACCATTTCGATTTCCCTCACGCTTGTATTATGACGTCATATTGTAAGTTGTAGCAGGATCACGAGGGGGCATGGTGTTTTATGCGTCCCGCGATAGGTTTTTTACCACGAGCTGGAGGCGAGGGACGCCGGGAAATTTATTCCCCTCCAAGGCGGGTAACACAGTATTTTATCAAGATCACCTGGACCAATCAGATCTCAACATTCTGACATGGAGGTATGATAAATTATTCTATCAAGATCTCCTGGACAAGTGAGATCTCATCATTCTGACGTGGGGGTATGATAAAGTATTCTATCAAGATCACCTGGACCAATCAGATCTCATCATTCTGACATGGAGGTATGATAGAGTATTCTATCAAGATCACCTGGACAAGTGAGATCTCATCATTCTGACATGGAGGTATGATAAAGTATTCTATCAAGATCACCTGGACACGTGAGATCTCATCATCCTGCATTCTGACATGGGGGTATGATAAAGTATTCTATCAAGATCACCTGGACCAATCAGATCTCATCATTCTGACATGGAGGTATGATAAAGTATTTTATCAAGATCACGTGGACCAATCAGATTTAATCATTCTGGCATGGAGGTATAATAACGTTCATTGTCACACCAGAAAACATAAAATATCTCGCTTCTTTAATGATTATGGGTTAAACGGGTACTTGTTGCCCAAACAATGGCATAGTATTACATTAACCTGTTACATATCCAAGTCAAACGTTAATCATAAGGGTTAAAATACGTCAGCTCGTTTAGCAGAGGAAACAAAGGTGAGCGTTATATATGACGTATGGTCAGTGTTCGACTCACGTGGCAGATGTACATTCGTCTGAGCAGTGACACACACACACACACACACACACACACACACACACACACACACACACACACACACACACACACACACACACACACATTAAATGGTTGCTCTGTTCAACAGCCGCGTTCTCAGTCTGACGCCTGTCATCAAACCGACCCATACGTTGTCTTCTGTCAGTTACATGCCCACAAGCAAAACCTCGTTAACTCGAAGAAAATAAGTAACCCGTAGTTCGGGACAAGAGAGGGACCGTTGACATTAGTGCATACCATCGTCTTGAACAAGATGTGGATGTAAATGAGTTCGAGTTAAAGAGGGGACATGAGTGGCTAAGCCGCCTAAATTCTCTTTGCAGAGTTGCGTACCTTTTGTGTGCCAGAATCCTATGATTGTGGGTTCGAATACCAGATTCAGCCTGATTATGTATCTTGGTTTACCAGCACAATACCCATGGTGGTGGGTTTCACCAAAATGGGTGACGTCTATGTACACGCAGTGATTTAACTGTTGAAGCCGCGTTACACCTAACTCACTCTCACTCGAGCTAATTAGGTTTCACTGTGTTCCTAAAGTGAGTGCGTTAGTAGACTTTTGCGAATTCATAAAGCAAATAATATTTATATTTATATTTGTTCTTATTACATAATTGTAATCATCTATCCTTGTGATTCTCCAGTGACTTACACACATCGTGCACGTGTTTCAGGTCGCAGATGAGAAATCAATAGTTCAGAGAACATGGAATAAAGTGAAAAAGATAGGCAGAAAGAAGAAAACAGTTTCTTTCGATGACGTCGTTCCCAAGGGTGAGGCCGGGAGCGATGACGCCGACTCCGACGGGCCTGACTACGACTACATCGACGACGAAGTACTACGCGAACACATGAAGGCGATTGAAAAACAAGCCAGAGCCAAGGAGGAAACGAAACTGAAAGGCGGAATCTCTGCAAGCCAGAAGCCGGTCCAAAGGGTGCTCCCAAACGCTCACAAAGATCCAGCACAGGGTAAGGCTTCCACATCTCTTGAAGTTCTCAGCATCAGTGAACTTGAGGAGTTGCTGCGGTCTTGCGGTATGCAGGACCTAGCTAAGGTCTGCCGGCAAGAGAACTTGGATGGTTGCCTTTTCTGTTGCCTCTCGGATAAACTTCTAAAAGCAAGACCATTCAAACTGGACGACTACCGCATACAAAAACTGAATTTGATTAAGACCGGGTGGAGACCGAAGACGTAGAAACGAACAGCTCATTGCAGTATGGACAGGGAGCGCCATTGACAAAGACACGTGGACTCAACATTCGGGTCCTCTTGCCTCGAACAGAACAGGAGTTCACTTTAAACTGAAAACCCACCGATCACATTCATATATACTGAACAAAAAAAGTTAGGGATCATCAATATTTTGGGGAATATTTTTTGTAGTGAAGACTGAGCACACACTTTCATGAATATATCCTAAAACATATGCATCATCCCTAACGTTGTTGGTTCGGTGTAGTTCGTACAACAGAGAAACATTATTGTTTGTAAATAGAATCCAACCAATGCAGGCCGAGATTACATATAGGACTGGTGTGAGCCGAGTAGTCACCATTAGAACAGATGTAACCATTTGACTTGAAGTTCAAAACAACATTTTTGTCTTTCATTAGAGCCCAATTGTTATCGGTGGATTATTATTATTATTATTATTATTATTATTATTATTATTATTATTATTAAGTGGTTTGGCAGCAATATTGAATTCATGCTTTTCAGGGTGCAATTTACTTTGTTTTGGTACCTTTTTTGAAACCCTACCATTGTAATTGCACTGTTTATTATTGTTTATTATCTGTGAGCATCAGATTCCCCTTCTTTCGGACTACTGAAAATGTTACATCTCTGATTCCGTGACATCTCTGCTCTCTTCTGCGTTTCCGTTCTTGTGTCAAAAGCGTACGTCTTCTAGGTCTCAAATAGACTGCACCTGCAACTCAGAGGGTCCGATAGTGCCTAATTTGGGAATGTGTATGTAGTCTACTATTATTGAGTCAAATCCATATCTCTCAAGGCTAAGAGGAAAAATGAAAACATAATCAATTTAAAACAACATATCTAAACCTATTGTTTCTCGACCGCTCATCAAACTTATGTCAAACATGCTAATGTCAAACATGCAGTTTTTAGTATCATCAGGTGCCAGTCACCTTTTGTATTTTGACACATTGATTTTTTTCAATATGTCATTTGGTGGACAAACCTCACACCAGAACCTCCGTTGATGTAAGGGCAGTTAGTGGATCTATTTCACATATTTTATTTATGCTTCTTATTGTAAAACACCGCTCACTGCCTTTGCCGCCTAAGGAGGATTAGGGACATCTTCTAGAATAATTTGACTTGCCTTTGCGTGTGTTTGTGACGGGTGCCATGAGTGGGGCAGAATAAGGTTATCTTTTAGCGAACACCTGGCATCATCACTATTTGATAGTGATTCATAAACGGATGATTATTATATTGTCGGAATCAAACACGAATGATACATGTTTCCACATGATTATAGATGGGTTTCGTCGCCTTTATGTACAAACAGACCAAAGACCTAACTACACTTTCTGGTTTAAAGTAACAGATTTTGTAGGTATGTTTATGAGATACGACAATGACCATTTTGTTTCAGTTATCTGTATCAACCAAAGAGAGATGCCGTGAGTGGACCTCCACGTATGTCAACTTGGACACTCCAATAAATGTTAGTGTAGCTTGAAGTCCCATATTAATGCTTGTAGCTATATTTCAACTTTGCCATTGTTTTCCCTTACCAACTCAACTTTTAAGAATTAAATTAAAAAGCAACATTTTTTATATTGACAAAAACGTGAAACAACCTCCTAACATATAAAATAGTACGTTTGTTTTCAATACGTTCATTCAAGGCCAAATTCAATTCGAGGTTGAAAATATTTCATTATGACAGAAGTATTCTTATGTCTTGCTTTAGTCATTTTTATGTTGTTGTTTTCGCCTGGTGTGTGTGGGAGCAGATTAAATATTTAAAAAAAACATGTGCTATGGCTCTTATGTTCTGAATATGTTGTCACGTGAGCAGTACTCAGTTTACCTCATCTCAATGGTGTTGTAGTTCAACCTTACTGTGTGATCCATTTCTGAGAACATTTAACTTTGCATTCTGCGGAATAAATAAGTGCTATTCCGATTATATTAATTTCCTAATTTCATTATTTTTAGCAAAAGCCTCGGCATATTGCAAGAGTTATGTTTTTGCCCTGCGGGCAATCCGTTGGTATGAATCATTGGACAAACATATTGTGAACTAGTCAACAATACAATATACAATTAATAGAACAGTCGCCTTCTCCATTAAGGGATATTTTGTAATAAACTCAAAGGATAAAGAATGCATACACCCACGTTTGATTTTGGCTTAAAATAAAAGAAACAAGTAGTGGTTATTGGAGGGTGATATATTTGATACAGGTATCCTAGGTGTGTGGTGGACCTTAGGTTTCCAGTGCTTCGGTGACCACTAACGTTTTGATAACGTCTGTAAATCTTTGGTCAATCAAATTTTAAAGAGCACACTTTCTTATGCCTGGCAGTTAAGTTCGTTTATCATTTTCACATTATGTAGTATGATTTTATTAACCTGTTGTAGTTTTTTTTCTAGTTTGTTGTTCGTAAACGAATACGGAGTTCATGTTTTCTATTTTAGATAGCATAACGCCATATCCCCTATAAAAGTATCCAGATATGTGTATAAATAACTGTTGTTGTATTGTATAAATGTTCCAAAGTTATCAGGTTATCGTTTACATCATGCAAGAAGATTAATGTGATTGCATGTTTGTATTGTATACATTAAAATTATATTTATGTATCCTAGTTTCCAGACATTGTATCGTTGGTAATTTTGTTTGTTTCATTACAACGGGTAATGTATTGACTCTGAAAACAGGTTTGACTTGGAATAGATTTTGTACCCAGATATGATTTTTCTCAATTGTTCTTATTTTTATAATTTACATTCCAAGGAAATGGGTATAAAACAACCCTAAAATCAAGTATGATTTGTTTTTAAACTTTACGACACGTGAAATGGTTAAATGGCAGAGCCGTTAAGGCATTCACGAGTCTAGCATTCGGGTAGTTGAAGGGAGATAACCGACTTGGAATACAGCTTTGTATATTAACTTATTACCTTTATGGACAATACAGTAGCACTTCGTTGTCTGGGAACATACCTTTCTGAAATATATCGAAACGACATTTGGATTTCCACAATACAATGCAACAACTTCTACTAAGATAGTGATAAAGTCATCTAGACAATCATTCATCTTCGTAACTCTAGGGTGTTTTATCTCGACCTTATAGAGGGAACAGTACCTGCATCCTGTGATACCGGTGCCCGGATAGTCTGAGAGTGCATGGTATACATGCTTAGCGTTGTGTATTATAACACGTTTTGTCAAATATGAAACTTGACACCATGTATCGCCTAGTTTCAGTGTTACAGATTGTCCCACTCCCTAACTATTTGATTTTATTGATGTTTACTTTTTTTAAATGATATTGTTAACTACATGCAATATGCAATGTGGAATAATCTATAGCATCATGAGCCAAGCTTACAGCAATTCCGTTACAATGCTATAATTCCTATATAATTGCGGGACAAAAAAAGACATACACATACACTTTATATTGGTAAAAATGAAACACACAAGAAGTGCTTATTCGATGGTGATGTACGCGCATCACAGTCGTGCTTTGGACCTCATATTTGCAGTGTTTCGGCGTCAATGTTTTGTTGTTGTGAATCCAATGTTCAACTGTATACTTTCTTACATTTATATATATGTTTTCTGTTATAAACAGTTAAGTACGTTTATAACGAACTGACGGATATAACGAATTTATTTTTGGTCCTGGCCATTTGCTGTGTATGTGCTGTGCATATGCTTATTACGAACTGCGGTCATAACGAACTAAAGTTAGTATTCCATTTGGGTTCGTTATAGCCGTAGTTCACTGTATTGCTTTCTGTGATTGATCTCGTCGACTTGATGGTGTGTCATGGAGATCTGGGGTTCAAAGTTATCTCTTGATGTAAATATTCTTTTAAACATACAAGGAAACCAACTTCCACTCTTCTCCATCCTCGTAGTGTCTGCAGGTTTTTCTCCTTTTAACCTCGGCCTCGACATGTAGCCACGTTGAAGATAAGGCCTCTCTTGAGGTTATTCATGTCTCTTTATGACCAGCAAAAAAACATTGTTTCTTTTTTCTGACAATTATAATGCTTTGTTCCTTTCTGAGAATATATACATTATTGCTTCTGATAATCATAAATACAATATTGCTTCTTTCTGACAATAATGAACGCATTCTTTTTCTAACATTTTATTAATTCATAATAGTTTTTTTAATTATAATGCATTATTGTTTTTTCCGATTAAATACATTGTCTGTTCTAACAATTATTAATGAATTATTGTTTTCTTTCTGACAATTAAAATGCATTATTGTTCCTGCCAATTACATGTGCATTAACTGTTCTATCTTACAAGCAAAATGCATTCAGTTTTCTATCTTTATAGAAACAATGAATATTTAGTGTAACTGGTGACTAATTATTAATTGTTCTATCATTTTAGTAGAGCCACAAGTCCCATATTAACTACTAATAATGCAGACCACGGTGCGGGTGATCGCTGGGTGGAATTAGACCATTTCGCCCCTTCTATGCAATGATATATCCATCTAAACGTGTGTTAAAGGATGGCGAGAACCACTGGGTGACAGTCAATATAAAATTCCATTCATTAAAATCAGATCTTTTACTCCGATACGATACCTCTCTACATTAGAGGTCGCGTCAGGAGCAAGTTCTGATCTGATATTTGAGGCTTCTAAATTCTCGGTACGAATTAGCGAATCATTTAGACCAGCATATCTGATTTCTGTATCCCGAAAACGCACTAAACCACAAGTTCCGAATGTAGATGCCGCGCCATTGTTGTGGACGGCGTTCTGTACATCACGTTATGTCTGACATCTACACCCAAACGAACGTGCCAGCAAGCAATATCTGTGCTCAGTTTGGGTTTTCTTTTGTTCAAAAAGAAATTTCCGAATTGAGGTAAAGAAATGAAGTCGGATTATTTTAGAAGATATAATACACTTGATAATCGAGGATGACGCTCGAGGATTGTTTATACAAATTCGCCCAAAGTCAATGTCAAGTGCTTTACCTTGCAAGAACCTGACATAGTGGTCCGTGCCAACCCCCTTTTGGTACGAAAGATAGCGACCTCTGTTAAGTGGTATTCCGGATGCAGCAGGTCAGTATGGGATGCCAGTATTTCAGTGTGGGGGTGGCGCCTCATATGTGACCATACCTTAAGCGCTTCAGATTAATTACATTTAGATAGTGTTGTTGTTTTTAAGCTATTCCTTGCAGTTCGAAATATATATTGGGCTATTCATTCAATGTTCAGTGCTTTATTGAGCGGTGAGATACAAGGGCTTATAATAAAACCATGGACACTTAATACGATCTATATTTAGGGTCCATGGTAAAACGGTTTCTTTCTTTTGAAAGGAAGATATATGAATAAAGCTATTTTTATTAATTGTGTATTTGTTTCATGTTTTAGTCAATAATTCTGCTATTTAGCTGCGGCGGATGTTGTTTACAGTCACAGTCAGCAATAATGTAGCGTCCTGTAAATAATCTGGTCTGGACCAGACAACCCAGTGGTTGACATCATGAGCAACGATCCGAGCCATCAGCCCTTTGACATGACATCAGTGGGGTGAGGTGAAGGTGAAAAGGGGTTTAGTGTGTGTGTGGGTGTGTGTGCGTGGTTGCGTATGTTCGGACTAATGCCGATTTTAAAGTTCTAGCCTACTGATAAACCATGCCACAGTGTAACAAAAATAACCCACTCAGACGCAGTATACTGACTCCGAGCTGACCAGTCCTTGTTTTAGCCCCTTAATGCCGAGCAAGGGCAGGGTAACAGGGTAACAACAAGTACCATCTTTTAACATCTTTTGGTTTGACGCGGAGGGGGATCGAACCCAGGACCTTCCGCTCTCGTCTCCTATCATGACGACACAAGAATCTCATTCAGCACAACAAGTATCGCCTTGATTGCTGTCATGACAACACAAGGATGTCCTTGATTCCTGTCATGACAACACAAGGATGTCCTTGATTAATTTCATCATGACACAAGGATCTCCTTGATTCCTGTCCTGACAACACAAGGATCTCCTTGATGCCTGTCATCACAACACAAGGATCTCCTTGATATGTCATCATGACACAAGGGACTGCTTGACTCCTGTCATCACAGCACAAACAACACACTCGATCGGCAAGATTTATTTCTCATTTTCTTTCAAAGGTAAATCAATGAAATATGCTATCAGTTGCATTAATCAAAATAAACACACAATCTATCACACCTGGTGGCTGAGGTTCAGTCCTCCCTACTCTCCATCCTCCAAACTTCGTCCACAGCACAAACTGGACTAAAACACCATTCAACAAAATAATACAAACAATTCCACCCAATACTTCACCTCAATGACTCCAGCTGTACATGGAATGTCAAAACTCTCAACACACTTCAATGTGTAGGTAATAATCCCCTTTGGTCACAAAAAACATCATCTTCAAAATATTGGTGAATACTGCCATACAAATATGTTTTTTTCTGATAACAAATATTTAAATCTACATTGAATTTCTGTATATCTACATTTGATTTCCTGCCAACTTGTGTGGTATCTGCATCCTAAGCATCAGCAGTCAACTGTTTGTTTGTTCGTTTGTTTAACGCAGCACTCAGCAATATTCCGGCTATATCACATCAGTCTGTAAATAATCGAGTATGGACCAGACAATCCAGTGATTGATATCATGAGCATCGATCCATGCAATTGGGATATGATGGCATGCATCAACCAAGTCAGCGAGCCTGACCACCAGATCCTCTTACGACAAGCATAGCCGCCTCTTATGAGAAGCATGGGTTGCTGAAGACCAATTCTAACCCGGATGTTCATGGGTGACCAGTCAACTTGAGTCCCAACCTCACACAAGTAGACATTATTAGCTGCCATAAAACACCTGTGCTTTAGGGGGGGGGGGGGGAACTGTGTGTGTGCGCACTCAGAGGTCAAAGGTAATAGATCACTCTACCTCACCAGTCTCGTCAGTGTGTGTGTGTGTGTGTGTTTGTTTTTAAGGCTGCTCTCAGCAATATTCCAGGTATGAAACATTTAAAAAATAAAAATGAAAAAATAAAATATAATCCAACTGTATGATGGCAGTCTGTAAATAATCGAGTGAGTGGACCAGACAATCAGTGATTGATATTATGAACAATGATCTATACCGTTGACGTGCTATCAACCAAGTCTGATCCATTAAGTCATGTCTAACATTTGTTTGTTTGTTGTTTTACGCCTCACTAAGCAATATGCCAGCTATATGACGGCGGTCTGTAAATAATCAAGTCTAGACCAGACAATCCAGTGATTAATATCATGAGCATCGATCAACGCAATTGGGATCGATGACATGCATCAACCAAGTCAGCAAGCCTGACCAACCGATCCCGTTAGTCACCTCCTACGACAAGCAGTCGCCTTTTACGGCAAGCATGCACCTCTTACGACCAGCAAAGGATTATGGGACCTCTTCACCCTTCATCCCTACAGATTCGGTCTCATCAGAAAAGAATGAAAGGTTGTAATATACATTCCACACACTCACATTGGTGGGACTACCCAGGGTATCCATTGTGTATTAGGATGGTACACTTACCAAATATATAAGTCCAGTGGACAATTATAGCCCCAAACTGGCACTTAGAACAGTACATGTCCTGAGGTTTTAATAAAACACATCTAACTGATCAGAAAGTGCATTTGTTTCATGGGCCTTATAAATATAAGTTTAACCTTGATAAATACATATTTTGTTTCTGCCTGCCTACCCTAAGATTGCCCTTGACACTAATGTATATTATCTTAAAGCACTGACAAGAAATGACATTCTAGTATTCAACTTAGTTATTGTATTTGAACCTGATTCCAACTTATTTCTCCTCCATTCCTTTTCTAACGAGAAATCAATTAAATAATAATAATACATGAAATATAAAATAAACTTCAGAAAATGTCAAGAACAACACAGCTAACTGAAGTTAAAATAAAGAGTTTTGTGCATACTAAAATAAAGAGCTTTGTGCATAATAAAATAAAGAGCTTTGTGCATACTAAAATAAATAGCTTTGTGCATACTAAAATAAAGAGCTTTGTGCATACTAAAATAAAGAGCTTTGTGCATACTAAAATGTCATATTGTAACAAGGATGAAATACTCATATCCCCTGCCAATATGACATGTCTGGTTGTTTGCAAGGATTTAGCCCTCCAAGAAACAAGCACTACCACCTTTTCACTATCAAAAGGCACTAATTCACCATTGGACCTATCTATGTGCCAAGGTTGGTTAAGATATCGCTCATGGTTTTTTAGTTCTGCTCTGGAAACGAAACGTGACGGACGGACTGACAGAAGGACGGGAAGACAGAAGGATGGAAAGATGGAAGGACGGACGGACAGCACCCATTCCTATATCCCCCTTCCACTTCATGGCAGGTGATAATAAAATGCATAACTAAAAGCATATTAAAATCATACTGATATGTATTTAATTAAAGCTATACTTTCACTAGATTATGCAAACAAAACAAATATTAAAATTCTGTTATTGAATTCATCTGACCTCTGGTACTCCCACTTAATGCCAGACTAGTCCATCATCTGTGTCTGATCTTCGTTGTCAATACACCAAGAGGCAGAATGTACAATAGAAAACAATGTCTGGCAGGACTTGATGTTAACTTCCTCAATAACAATTTTCAAACAAAATAAATTTAAAAAAGGAAATTTACAAACAAATTTTAATTTATATTTATATTGCAATGAAAAGATGAATTGAGGTTGTTCCAGTTTTGCAACACAATGTTGGGTATGACTTGACTCGTTTCATACATGAGTGAATTCAACAAAGTTGCACAATGATGAAATCATATACATTCCTGAGCCAAAAAACAGAAACTGGAATAAACCAGTGTACAGACTTGTGTCATGAGGTGAATGCTGATTGGGTGCTGACATATAATTAAGCTTTTGGCCAATCAGTTGGCAACAAAGTCAGGTGACATGTCAAAATGTGTCTCCCATCACAATGTTGTCAATTACTTCGTATGAGGAGCTGCATTTCCATGGAGCTTGACAATGACCACACCTGACATATTAATAATGCTTTGAGTTGCATATTATAGACACTATTCATAAAACAATTACCATGTTTACAGTGTAAGTTATGACGTCCACCCCTGATCCTACTGGTACATATTATAGTGGCACCAGTACCAATGTATCAGCGGTTAAACAATACAATATTTCAAAAAGTAGTCTAAGAGATTAAAAATTACAAATACAAGACTAAAAATATATTTCTCTGATTTTTGCACAATATGACACATAATTTAAATGACAAAGTTTCATAAATCACAGTTGCAAATGCAAAACCCTTATGGAGTCGAAGACACTTTGGTTTTACCACAGTACTAAGGAACAAAGTACCGGGCAATCCTACCGTCAGTCATCGTCTTTAGATACTCAGTTATCTCCCTTGCCTCAGGAGGACCAATCCTATTTGCAAAATTAAGATCACTTATTGAAATGGTGCACAGATATCTTAGATTTTCATTAATAAGAGTAACTATCAGTCTTGGCATTAATGTAAAAAGCTTTAAGAGGGATTTCTGTTTTTGTCCACATTACTAAATTGTAGGGTGGGTGGATCAGAAACAAATTCATAGACAATAAACCACTTATTTTCCATGTAACAGATGACAGCAACTCGGACAAGGATTTTTACAGAGACAGGACGGGGCTTTTTGACATCCTGATTATAAAACATGAAGCATGGATGAAAATATCAGTTAAAATATAAAATCTCTACAGTAGTAATAAAACACATTGTTTATACTTCTCACACAGATCATTCATGCACTCTATCACAGTATCCGTGGTAACGAGGTCACAGACCCACTTTCAGAATTTGGTGCAGTAATTATAACAACCCTGACAGAGACGCCAACACCATCTTGAGACAATAAGGAACATCTGGGATAGCATAAATTTAGTAATTTCAAATCAGATATTAGTTCTCACTACTGCTCAACAAAGATCTGAGAACATCCTATAACAGGCCATGTCAGAATGACCTTTCACGAACTTTCACCGACCAATGAAATGACTAACAAGAAGTCAACATGAGCCAATCAGAAAGCAGCTTTCTTGAGCTATATGGCACTAGTTTCAAAATGGCAACTTTCATTCCAGTCTACGCTTTGAAGAACATTTTGACAAAACTCTTGACTCAAAATTTGAAAACTGAACAAAAGAACATTCTGGAATGTCTAATGTCTGATTGTATGGCAGTCCTTCCCAAGGTCAAAGTCCCCTCCGTTCCAATGTTTATCCTTTCGAAGTGAGAGATAGATAATGATTTTGAAGGAATCAGTTTACAGCCTGTAAATACGATTCGGAATATCCCATGTTAACCTTCTCAAGATGTCATGATTCGGAAACAAATTCCGACTGTAACTTTCCTGATCTGGTAAGCAACGCTCTGATTGGTTGGATGAAAGGTCATTCTGACGTGACCCATAAAGTGATGTCCTCAGATCTTTGTTTAGTGGTAACGAGAACTATTATCTGATTTTAAGGATATTGTTTTATCACCCAAACTCCTAACTATCTGTAAACCTTCCCACCTCAAGGTAGAATAATTCGTAATTGGTAGTAAATGGAACATTGCTTGTACTGAGGGCAATAACCAGTATCTATTACACACAAAGTTCTCTGTAAAACATTTCACTGTATTTCACTGAATGCTATTGGCAGAATTTGGCAAGAAATATCTTATGATTCTGCTAGAGCTGGGACGAGTGTAAATTTACCCGCCACCCTATTACCCAGCCCTACCTGGATACCCACTAAAGCTCTCAAGAATATGGTACGAAATGTCCGAATGGGAATTGTTTTACCGCTGTCCTGGCAAAAACTATTTAGATACATGGATAAAACAATCTGATCATGTATACACTGAAGATGATGGACGCTTTTTCCTTAATCAAACATATAAAAGTCAGAACAAATGATGGCATAGTCAGAAAGAAATGTGATCATTAGCTGTACTTGTAGTGTAACCATAGAGTTTTATTGTTAATGTCATTAGACATATCACATGACTAACCACGGGTCTGGGTAGTCGTGTGGGTACCCGGGTCCTACTCAGGACCCACCCGGGTTACCCGTCCCAGCCCTAGATTCTGTCCAAATGGAGCTGTTTCCTCAGCTGTGGTTGTTACACTGTTTAGCTGAGTGTCGGTAGTAGGACCAACAGCCAGCTCTCAACCAAGTAAAGCCAGTCTCCTACTAGATACACACTCCGGCAGATGGTACATGACTAGATAGACACTTATATCAACTTGGTAAACTTGGTCCCTTCCTTGCCACTAGTCTCAGGTCTTGTCCGGCCTTTTTAGCTACCATCTTGTCGTCGGCGTACTGTTGTAGGGCAATATGCCGGGAACGGGGATCCTCTGCAGGCAGTGGCTTACAGTTGCAGCTGGCTCGTAGCTTTATTGCCTTCAGAGAAAATGCAATATTATAGCACATATGACAGACAAGATTCCAATATGATGACCATTCACTAACTGTAACCAGGCTTATTAATCAATACTTTCAATCGATAAAATCAATGAAATAGAAAATATAGCCACAGGGCTCTGAAGCTCATCCGGAATATGAGGAATTAATGGCCGCCATGTTTAAAATCCGAACGGAATTCTGTGAACAAATTTTAGAGACACCCAAAACAATATCGTATGTTATCACATATTTACTGCTTATCAAATTACAGAATGATACATGCAGAAATGGCTGAGTAAAGGGAAAAACTAACATTTTCAACATGGCGGGCTTGTTTAAAATCAGATCAGAATTCTGTGAGCACATTTCAGAGTCACCAGAGCTGGGATCATTCATAAAAAGTTACAGCTTCAGGGCCTTGTTGTTTCATAGGCCTTGTTTCGAATATGTAAAACTTGTGACAGACAATACGCCACGATAGATCTGGGATGAGTCCAAATTTACGACCCAGGTACCTGATACCCAATTACCTGGCCCTACCCAGGTACCTGATACCCCATTACCTGGCCCTACCAAGGTACCTGATACCCAATTACCTGGCCCTACCCAGGTACCTGCTGCAGGTCTCAAGAGCTAGGTACAATAAGTGCAATTGGGAATTGTTTTACCAGAGGCCTGGCAAATAGCAGAAAGAAATGCAAACATTTTTTACTTGTACTGCAGCCATAGCAAATTTTTGTCATTTAATAATCGACTAGTATGGCGTGACTGAGCACCTACTGGTATCTATGTCCTACTCAGCACCCACCCCTACCAGAGTACTCGAGTTACCAGCCCTGTGCCACGACATAAGCTCACATTAACTTTCAGTCATGTGCACTAAAGAAATTCCTGAAAGACAAGAAAGTATTGCTATGTTGTAAACTTTCCTCCTGGGATACAAACTCTGTTTGTCAAACGATCCGCCGACCTATTTAATTGAATCAGAAGGTTGTTACAAATGAAAATTTGGCTGGGTGTTGTCATATTTGAGACAGCATGCAAAAGTCAAGTCAAGTCTTGACATCACCTGATATCCCCCTTCGCTTCAATCATTCATGACTTGTTTGTTTGTTTGTTTGTTGTTTAACTCCGCACTCAGCAATATTCCTAGACTAACATATAGTCTCTGAAATGAACATATCATACAGAAAAAACAGTTGTTCAGTTATCTTAATAAAAATCTAATAAAAAGGGAGCCCAGTGATTCTCTTCATTTTCAGATACTGCAGTAATCTAGACTTGCCAAACATTATAGACTTGCATGGGCTGTAGTTGATATAAATGTATCAGGGTCTGTAAGACAGACTACAATATTCCAATAATAATGATAATTGTAAAATACATATCGCACTGTCAGTCTGTAAATAATTTAGTCTGGACCAGATAATCCAGTGATGAACATCATGAGCATCGATCCATGCAATAGGAATACAATGACATGCATCAATTAAGTCAGCGAGCCTGACCACCCCATCCCGTTAGTTGCCTTTTACGGTAAGAATGGGCTGCTGAAGACCTATTCTGTAATGTTTTAAGCAGCTGATGGGCTGTGGCACACTGGATGATAAACGAGTGAGGACATAGTAGCGGAGACCATGCTTAATTATATTCTCTCGCTTCCATGACCTAAGGGGCATAACCCTCATGCCTCGTTACACAAAGCATACCACTAAAATACATATCACACTGTCATATGCTCATGTGTGGACATGTGAACACTACATATTCTACCCCGAATCTTCACGGGTCTTCACGAGACTTCAATCATGAAAGTACAGAGTAGATTGGCGGGAGGTCTAATTATAGCATCACGTCATTTGGACTCACAACCAACCTATAGCGGTGATGGAGTCCAGTAGGGCTGGGAAGAGTCCAAATTTACTACTCTGGTACCCATCCCCCTACTACCAGAGCCTACCCAGGTACCCAATGTAGGTCTCAAGAGACCCTAATAGAGGCCTGGTTTCTATTTTTTGGACACAGCGTTAATGACAGGCCAGCGTGTATTGGAGACCAAGTGTCTAAAAGAGGAAATATGGTACATAAGATAAAATCTATCTCGTATTCCATGGTAAAGTTCAGTCTACCACTACCACATGTAGGAGCCGAATCCACCACAGATTTTTAATAGAGCCCTGGCTTCTATTGTTTTGAAAAAGCGAAAGACCCCGCATCAACTACAGGCCAGCGTGTATTGAAGACCAAGCATCTATTAGTGGAAATATGGTACATAAGATGAAATCCATCTTGATTTACCCCGGTAAAGATGAATCTATCACCACCACGTGTAGGAGCAGAGATATCAATAACCTAAAGAACGCCATTACCTCTGGCACAAGGAAATCCAGATGCTCCGCCCGCTTCAGATTGGCAGGGTGAGTGGACAGCCATTCCGGTGTTTGAGCATCATCTCCCAAGTCTTCACTGATCTGGAATTTCTTCCATACAATGCTCCCTTCACGAACATCATAGCACGCCTGGCAGGACAAAAGAATCGATCAGTTCACGTGGAGACTTCATAAAAACTAATGTACTCTCTCATTAAAGTCATATCTTTTACTCCAAAACGATACCTCTCTGAGTAAAGATCTGAGAACACCTCCATAGTGGGGTCGTGTTAACCTTTTAATCAGCCAATCGGTGTCGAGGTGTTGAAATTCTTCGTATGAGTGTTTGTTTGTTTGTTTGTTTGTTTGCTGTTTAATGCTGCACTCAGCAATATTCCAGTTATATGATGGCCGTCTGTAAATGAGTCTGGTCCAGACAATCCTGTGATTGACATCATGAACATTGATCCACGCAATGTGGATACGATGACATGCATTAACCAAGTCAGCCAGCCTGACCACCTAATCCCATTAGTCGCTTCTTACGACAAGTATTGTCGCCTTTTACGGCAAGCATGGGTTGCTGAAGACCTATTCTACCCCTGATCTTCTCGGGTCTGGTTCGAGTAAGCAAAGCTTTCAGACCAGCATATATGTAATTTCTGTATATAGAAAACGATTATAAATGGGGAGATCTGAATGGAAAGAGCTGGGCTATTATATTGTTGTGGATATTTTATAAATCCTGTAATGTATAGCCCCATGTAATCTACACACGAAAGGGATTCTATCGAGGGTTTATTTCTGTTCTGTTTTGATCATACTTTGCTAAGATCGAAATTCTCGTTTTGAGGCGGTAAAGAAATGAAGTCGAATCGATTGATAAAGCTGACATCTGATTGGCTCCTGAACCCATGCATCCTTGATGTAGATTGGGTCATAGTTCTCTCAGGGTTCACCTGATGTGACCTCAGGTGTCCTCAGATCCTCATGCACAGAGACAAAAGACCTCATTTTAGTGAGGTGGACTAGTGAATGTACTGGGTTACATCAAGTACCGGTATCACAGCACTGTACATCTTTTGATTACTGACTAATATTTCTATCATATTTGGTTTCCAAAAGTGATGATCCAGTCAAAATCAAATAACAAAACATCATCAAGTTTGTTTTATATCACAGCAGTTGAAAATATTTTTGTCTGCTTCTGGTTGGTTGCAAGTACTATAACGTAATATTTCATTATCAAGTCTTACATCACAAGTTTGTGCAACATTTGCCTAAAAATGCGAAATTCATTCAATCTCATTAAAATCAGACCTCAGTTCTCGCTACTGCTAAACAATGATCTGAGGACATCCCATTACAGGTCACGTCAGAACGATCTTCATCTGACCCATCAGAGCATCGCTTACCAGTTCATGAAAGTGACAGCCTCATGCAGCCTCGAAAACTTAACTCCGAACGATAGTTACGGCTTTAACGACTGAATTCATACAATCAAGACATCTATTAGCCATTCCAGAATGTTCTTTTGTTCAGGATTCAAATTTGTAATCAAGAATTTGTCAAAATATGATTCAAAGCGTAGTCGCCAATTTGAAATTAGTGCCGTAAAGCACGAGAAAGCTGCCTTGTGATTGGTCATTCCATTGGTCGGTCAAAGTTCGCGCAAGGTCAGTCTGACGTGACCCGTAATGGGATGTCCTCAGATCTTTGTTTAGCGGTAGTGAGAACTAAGATCTGATTTTAATGAGATTGGGAATTAATTTATTTTGGAATCAGTTCAGGTTTTACTGCTAATCATGTAGTGGCTAAAGTACTGTCAGAAATGCTAGAAAACTGCTTTTTGCCTGATAAAAAGGGTATGATTTTTCACAGAGTGTTGTTATTGAAATATCGAGTAACTACCAATCGCCCTACCTGTGGTTTGAAGTATTTCAGTCACATGGAGTCCTATTGACAAGTTTACAGGAGACAAATTTGACAAAAAACAGAAAGTTCACATTTATTCTGAGTCCAATGATGACAGTCGGAAACAGACTATTGAAATATGTGCATGTGACACGGTTACGTTGTCTTATGTACGCCAGTCAGACATTGTGAGCTCAACCCTGTTGTGCCAATCTTGGCTAATTATAACAGGTTCGTAGCAAGACATAACACATTCAAAAGTACAGATTCATATACATCATCAGCGGAGATAAATTATTTTGATACAAGTCAGAGGACATAAAAAAGAGCATATATCAAAATAACGCAAATTGACCAAATCTAGCCTGTCCACTTTTTGTAGTTGCCAACAATGGCTGCTTCCATGCAGAAGCAGGCCATGTGCTCTTGAAAAAATTTTTTTTTACAAATAAGTAAGCCATTGAAGACTTTCTTGTATGGAACTGCCAGTCAAAACCAACCTAGACACTTATTTTCACTTTCTGTCATGATAGAATAGAAACAATCAACTGTGTTTTCAAAAAAGAGATGTCAAATTCTGATTTGATACCTGTAAATATTTCAAATTTGAAACCTTGGGCTTATGTCGGAAATTTACAGGTATCAAATGTAGGTTAAATACCTATAAACTGTAGATACTCTCCTAAGTAAGTGCCTTCACCCTATGACAATAACATGGCCTACCCTGGCAGCGAGCTGCATCCCCACTTTGTCAGCCTCCTTCTCCAGTTTGCGACTGTACGGCAAGCACAGCAGAATCTGCAACAACAGTGTCTGAGTCATGGCATGTCAGCTTAATGTGGGAGGAAAGCCTGAAGTGACGTAGATCTTAAGACATTTACAACTTTGGTTAAACCTACGAGCACAGGTACAATCCCAAGGAATCATGATCAGCACAAATCTGTAATTCCAACCCACAATCATAGGTTCCTGGCATACCAAAGGGAGGCAACTCTGAACAGTGAACACCTTAGAGGACAGGGCCACAAGTGTCCCCATCAAGAAAATAGTTATGATCAGTTTTCAATGTTCTGTTATGTTTTCTGTGTTTTTAGATGTAAAAGTTGAAAACATAAATTTACATCAATGCACCTATACTTGTCAAAAAATATTTCTGGTTCCCTGATAAGAAACAGGATCAGTATTATGCATTAACAATGTTGTTATGCTCATTGAAACTGCAGGCTTATTTTGTACCATGATAGACATAATGTAAGTGTAGCAAGTTGATGCAACGCTGTGTTGTAACTTGTCATAAATTATTCCATACTTATTAGTCACTTTCTGATTTTGGTACAAAAACGTGTACCGGTAATCCAAATGACTTGGTAAAAGAAGCCGAACTGAGTTTGTTGTTTGATGCCAGCAATTCCCATTTCAACTGTAAACAAACCATGGCCTTAGGACTGAATCATATTTTGCTGACCACAAAAATCATATTTGGTACACAGATTCAACATTTTAAAAAAAAGCAATGGTGTTCGTAAATTTTTGTTTATATATTTTATTTTCTCAGTAATTTATTTTCAAATCTAAACCTTTCTCAATGTGATACATGTTAACTAGACTTTGGGCTTTAGGGGTGAGCTATGAGACTCAGGGTGAAAAATGAGATTGTAATCGGTATTCAGGGTATGGAGGGATTGGCACCCACAATCTTGGTAGCTACTTTACCCCAGGTCTCCCCAGGGCTCCTAGCTCACAACATGACAACCCCCTACTCACATCTAACACTCTGTTGTAGAACCACTGCGTCACCAGCGCGATGCCATCGTTGGGCATGATAGTCCAGATGGCGCCCATCACAGCGATGATCGCGACATCAAACAGCTGGGCCACACTCATATTCTCTGCCTGAAAGAACAGTAACACTCTAACCACATCTCATAAATGCAGTCTGCGTTGATGACACAAACATCTACTTGTAGGTATTATCTTAAGACAAGGCAAGAAGTAACCTCGACAGGTTGTGTATAACGCATACGCAGACACAATATGTGACGTGTGCGTGTGTGTTGTCGTGTCTGGCTGTCTGCATGTATGTGTATGTAAGACTGGCACTGTCTGAAGTGTTGAGGCCCCCAAAATGGAACAGCACGACGACAATGCAAGTTATATCACATAGGCTGAACTTACTGCGTGAGAGAGAAGTGTGTGCGCCATCTCGTGACCGAGGACTATTGCCATTTGGTCTTCGTTGGTAGCAATCTTTGTCATTCCCATAAACACAAAAATATGTCCATGCTGAAAGGGATAAATAGTTCCATGAATCCATGCAATATGCTTCAACATTTGAGACTATTTCTAAAAATTCATCATGAAGTTCATGTCGTAAATTAGAAACTTAATTTTAATTTATTTATAAGTTAATTACATTAGGATCACAGATATGCATTTTTAGGGTAAAAATATCTTCTGTACTTAGCCAGACTCATACCAGTTGCTTATCTCTTCTCATTCCCTAAAGGTAGTGGAAACTTCCTGTGCTGTGTTCCCCTAAAGGTAGTGGAAACTTCCTGTGATGTGTTCCCCTAAAGGTAGTGGAAACTTCCTGTGCTGTGTTCCCCTAAAGGTAGTGGACACTTCCTGTGTTGTGTTCCCCTAAAGGTAGTGGAAACTTCCTGTGCTGTGTTCCCCTAAAGGTAGTGGAAACTTCCTGTGTTGTGTTCCCCTAAAGGTAGTGGAAACTTCCTGTGCTGTGTTCCCCTAAAGGTAGTGGAAACTTCCTGTGCTGTGTTCCCCTAAAGGTAGTGGAATCTTCCTGTGCTGTGTTCCCCTAAAGGTAGTTGAAACTTCCTGTGCTGTGTTCCCCTAAAGGTAGTGGAAACTTCCTGTGCTGTGTTCCCCTAAAGGTAGTGGAAACTTCCTGTGTTGTGTTCCCCTAAAGGTAGTGGAAGCTTCCTCTGTTGTGTTCCCCTAAAGGTAGTGGAAACTTCCTGTGCTGTGTTCCCCTAAAGGTAGTGGAATCTTCCTGTGTTGTGTTCCCCTAAAGGTAGTGGAATCTTCCTGTGCTGTGTTCCCCTAAAGGTAGTGGAATCTTCCTGTGTTGTGTTCCCCTAAAGGTAGTGGAAACTTCCTGTGCTGTGTTCCCCTAAAGGTAGTGGAAACTTCCTGTGCTGTGTTCCCCTAAAGGTAGTGGAAACTTCCTGTGATGTGTTCCCCTAAAGGTAGTGGAAACTTCCTGTGCTGTGTTCCCCTAAAGGTAGTGGAAACTTCCTGTGCTGTGTTCCCCTAAAGGTAGTGGAAACTTCCTGTGCTGTGTTCCCCCAAAGATAGTGGAAACTTCCTGTGCTGTGTTCCCCTAAAGGTCGTGGAAACTTCCTGTGCTGTATTCCCCTAAAGGAGGTGGAATCTTCCTGTGCTGTGTTCCCCTAAAGGTAGTGGAAACTTCCTGTGTTGTGTTCCCCTAAAGGTAGTGGAAACTTCCTGTGCTGTGTTCCCCTAAAGGTAGTGGAAACTTCCTGTGCTGTGTTCCCCTAAAGGTAGTGGAAACTTCCTGTGTTGTGTTCCCCTCAAGGTAGTGGAAACTCCGTGTGCTGTGTTCCCCTAAAGGTAGTGGAATCTTCCTGTGCTGTGTTCCCCTAAAGGTAGTGGACACTTCCTGTGTTGTGTTCCCCTAAAGGTAGTGGAAACTTCCTGTGTTGTGTTCCCCTAAAGGTAGTGGAAACTTCCTGTGTTGTGTTCCCCTAAAGGTAGTGGAAACTTCCTGTGCTGTGTTCCCCTAAAGGTAGTGGACACTTCCTGTGCTGTGTTCCCCTAAAGGTAGTGGAAACTTCCTGTGCTGTGTTCCCCTAAAGGTAGTGGACACTTCCTGTGCTGTGTTCCCCTAAAGGTAGTGGAAACTTCCTGTGCTGTGTTCCCCTAAAGGTAGTGGAAACTTCGTGTGCTGTGTTCCCCTAAAGATAGTGGAAACTTCCTGTGCTGTGTTCCCCTAAAGGTAGTGGAAACTTCCTGTGCTGTGTTCCCCTAAAGGTAGTGGAATCTTCCTGTGTTGTGTTCCCCTAAAGGTAGTGGAAACTTCCTGTGATGTGTTCCCCTAAAGGTAGTGGAATCTTCCTGTGTTGTGTTCCCCTAAAGGTAGTGGAAACTTCCTGTGCTGTGTTCCCCTAAAGGTAGTGGAATCTTCCTGTGCTGTGTTCCCCTAAAGGTAGTGGAAACTTCCTGTGCTGTGTTCCCCTAAAGGTAGTGGAAACTTCCTGTGTTGTGTTCCCCTAAAGGTAGTGGAAACTTCCTGTGCTGTGTTCCCCTAAAGGTAGTGGAAACTTCCTGTGCTGTGTTCCCCTAAAGGTAGTGGAAACTTCCTGTGCTGTGTTCCCCCAAAGATAGTGGAAACTTCCTGTGCTGTGTTCCCCTAAAGGTAGTGGAAACTTCCTGTGCTGTATTCCCCTAAAGGAGGTGGAATCTTCCTGTGCTGTGTTCCCCTAAAGGTAGTGGAAACTTCCTGTGTTGTGTTCCCCTAAAGGTAGTGGAAACTTCCTGTGCTGTGTTCCCCTAAAGGTAGTGGAAACTTCCTGTGCTGTGTTCCCCTAAAGGAGGTGGAATCTTCCTGTGCTGTGTTCCCCTAAAGGTAGTGGAAACTTCCTGTGCTGTGTTCCCCTAAAGGTAGTGGAAACTTCGTGTGCTGTGTTCCCCTAAAGGTAGTTGAATCTTCCTGTGCTGTGTTCCCCTAAAGGTAGTGGAAACTTCCTGTGCTGTGTTCCCCTAAAGGTAGTGGAAACTTCCTGTGTTGTGTTCCCCTAAAGGTAGTGGAAACTTCCTGTGCTGTGTTCCCCTAAAGGTAGTGGAAACTTCCTGTGCTGTGTTCCCCTAAAGATAGTGGAAACTTCCTGTGCTGTGTTCCCCTAAAGGTAGTGGAAACTTCCTGTGCTGTGTTCCCCTAAAGGTAGTGGAAACTTCCTGTGTTGTGTTCCCCTAAAGGTAGTGGGAACTTCCTGTGTTGTGTTCCCCTAAAGGTAGTGGAAACTTCCTGTGCTGTGTTCCCCTAAAGGTAGTGGAAACTTCCTGTGCTGTGTTCCCCTAAAGGTAGTGGAAACTTCCTGTGCTGTGTTCCCCTAAAGGTAGTGGAAACTTCCTGTGTTGTGTTCCCCTAAAGGTAGTGGAATCTTCCTGTGTTGTGTTCCCCTAAAGGTAGTGGAAACTTCCTGTGCTGTGTTCCCCTAAAGGTAGTGGAATCTTCCTGTGCTGTGTTCCCCTAAAGGTAGTGGAAACTTCCTGTGTTGTGTTCCCCTAAAGGTAGTGGAAACTTCCTGTGCTGTGTTCCCCTAAACGTAGTGGAAACTTCCTGTGCTGTGTTCCCCTAAAGGTAGTGGAAACTTCCTGTGCTGTGTTCCCCAAGAAGAGACAGCTCCCCTAATTGCACGGCCTGGTCACGTGGTTCCAGTACGCCTGTGCATGGCAGTTTCCACTACCTTTCAGGAATCAGAGTCAGATAAGCAATCGGTATGAGACAGGATAAGGTAAAATAATTAATATTTAAAGCATATACTGGAACTAAAAATACCCCACAACTTGTACACCTCCACATAAGGTATTCCAAAACCTCCACTACAGGTACTCTAAAACCTTCACTACAGGTACTCCAAAACCTTTACAACAGGTACTCCAAAACCTCCACAACAGGTACTCCAAATCCTTCACTACAGGTACTCCAAAACCTCCACAACAGGTACTCCAAAACCTCCACAACAGGTACTCCAAAACCTCCATATCAGGTACTCCAAAACCTCCACATCAGGTATTACAAAACCTCCACAACAGGTACTCCAAAACCTCTACATCAGGTATGCCAAAACCTCCACAACAGGTACTCCAAAACCTCCACAACAGGTACTCCAAAACCTCCACAACAATGACAACAAGTACTCCAAAACCTCCACATCAGGTACTCCAAAACCTCTACAACAGGTAATCCAAAACCTCCACATCAGGTACTCCAAAACCTCCACATCAGGTACTCCAAATCCTCTACAACAGGTACTCCAAAACCTCTACAACAGGTACCCCATAACCTCCACATCAGGTACTCCAAAACCTCAAAAAACAGGTACTCCAAAACCTCCACAACAGGTACTCCAAAATCTTTACAACAGGTACTCCAAAACCTCCACAACAGGTACTCCAAAACCTCCACAACCATGACAACAGGTACACCAAAACCTCCACTACAGGTACTCCAAAACTGCTACAACAGGTACTCAAAAACCTCCACAACAGGTACTCAAAAACCTCCAAACAGGTACTCCAAAACTTCCACAACAGGTACTCCAAAACCTCCACATCAGGTACTCCAAAACCTCCACTACAGGTACTCCAAAACCTCCACAACAGGTACTCCAAAACCTCCACAACAGGTACTCCAAAACCTCCACAACAGGTACTCCAAAACCTCCACATCAGGTACTCCAAAACCTCCACAACAGGTACTCCAAAACCTCCACAACAGGTACTCCAAAACCTCCACAACAGGTACTCCAAAACCTCCACATCAGGTACTCCAAAACCTCCACAACAGGTACTCCAAAACCTCCACAACAGGTACTCCAAAACCTCCACTACAGGTACTCCAAAACCTCCACAACAGGTACTCCAAAACCTCTACAACAGGTACTCCAAAACCTCCACAACAGGTACTCCAAAACCTCTACAACAGGTACTCAAAAACCTCCACTACAGGTTCTCCAAAACCTCCACATCAGGTTTTCCAAAACCTCCACTACAGGTACTCCAAAACCTCCACAACAGGTACTCCAAAACCTCTACAACAGGTACTCCAAAACCTCCACATCAGGTATTCCAAAACCTCCACTACAGATACTCCAAAACCTCCACAACAGGTACTCCAAAACCTCTACATCAGGTATTCCAAAACCTCTTTAACAGGTATTCCAAAACCCCCACAACAGGTTCTGAAAAACCTCCACTACAGGTACTCCAAAACCTCCACAACAGGTACTCCAAAATCTCCACAACAGGTACTCCAAAACCTCCACATCAGTATTCCAAAACCTCCACTACAGGTACTCCAAAACCTCCACAACAGGTACTCCAAAATCTCCACAACAGGTACTCCAAAACCTCCATATCAGTATTCCAAAACCTCCACTACAGGTACTCCAAAACCTCCACAACAGGTACTCCAAAACCTCTACATCAGGTATTCTAAAACCTCCACATCAGGTTCTCCAAAACTTCTTTAACAGGTATTCCAAAACCCCCACAACAGGTTCTCAAAACCTCCACTACAGGTACTCCAAAACCTCCACAACAGGTACTCCAAAACCTCCACAACAGGTACTCCTTAACCCCACCTTCTTAAAGGCACTTTAAACCTTATCTCCACTTTGGGAACTACCACCATTTCAACTACTGCTATCAAAAAACCTAATCTGCCGAATAAGCACCCCATCCTCAAGTACACAGTGTACCATATCTTCATGTTCTACCTAGGTACCATTTGCTGCTGATTACAAACACTAGTACCTACAATGTAGAATCTGTTGCATTATTCCATGTGATGACAAAACTTAAGAAGATGAATGCCTGAGTTGGAGGTTCAGCTGACTGCTTGGGAAAGGGGGGGCAGTAAGGGAGGAATCTGTTATCATTCAAAATGTGTGACTCCAGATATGTCTGTTCTCTAATGAGCATACCCGGTATGTCACAGTTGAACTCACCGGTACAACAAAGGCATTGACATCTGGGGAATCTACAACGCTTATCCGCCACTTATCAACATCCATCTGCATCAGATCGGGGTTACTTTCCACTAGTCTTGTGGCAATCTTGAGAATCTTCTGGAAAGCTGGGTGCTCCACAGGAACAAGTCGCTCTTGGTACCGGTCCAGCTCCTGGCAACAACAATCACATATAAACTGTGTGGGCCAGACCATGCTCTGTATCTCCAGAGCTCTCATGTCTGTAAACCTACACTAACCCCTGGAGCCAATGCTGTGGTTCTCGCAAACCCAAATTACGCGTCCTAGATTTCCAGTAACCAACTTGATTTGCTATGCTTCTCAGTCCAACGGACCAATCAGAACGTGAGTTACAAACCAGTGTCAAGGTTGGGATGGTGATATCAACACCATGACAGCCAGTCCCATTGATTACAGTAGAGTTTGTGTGAAATTCAACATAGAAAAACTGACTGACACAGAAAATCTTTTGATGAAAAAGACATCTTCATGTCCATGAAAACCCATTTCCTTTTTCCATCTCTCAACGTTTGATTGGTCAGTAAAATGTTAATGAAAATCAAGAGCGGATTTTTTAGATTGTGAAAACCAAGGGATTGGATCCAGGGTTTAGTGTAAATGCAAGCCCCAGAAATATAGACGATTGGGCCAGACTTGTTCAAAAGCACTGCAGCACTTTCTTAAAACTTATGTAGCAAGGTGTGGAGTCATCCCACAGATGACATCCTTACCTCTTAAGCTTGCAGACAGAGTGAGCCAGTGTGGCCATGTGGACAAGGTGTCTGACCGTTTGATCAGAAGATCCGTGGTTTGAATCCCATCTCAGGACTCCAACAACCACAGTGTTGAAGATGCCCAGATGAGTATTTGTTCGAGATGTTCCAAATATATTTACTCTCTTTTTTTTCAGACGAGGCACTTGCATGATACTATTACAGATGACAGCCCCACTCTAACCCCTGCAAACACTTGTCCCCAGCCTTTGATTCGTATTCACTTGGGGGCTGAGAGCAGGGTTCGTCATCTCTTTTGTGTGTGCTAGTAGTGTGTCCATTGATTCCAAAACATTTTGTGAGAAGAAACAAATTGCAATTACAGTAAACTACGGTTATGACGAACTCAAAAGGACCACTAATTTGTAGTTCGTAATAACCATAGTTCAATATAAGCATATATACAGCATATATACAACAAATGGCCGGGACTAAAAAATAAGTTTGTTCTATCGGTGAGTTTCGTTATAGGAGTGTTCGTTATAAACGTAGTTTTCTGTATTCTCTGCTTAACACTTATTTCAGAAGCTGAATTTAGTAATGCTGTTTCTTATTCTACCTTTAATCATCATCATCATTACTTGTTAAAAAACTAGCTGACTGGCTATCTCGTAAAAGATGTCTCGGCTAGCTGTGATGACATTATGTTTGATGTGTCGTCCTTTGTTGTATTCATGCCACAACTGTACTTATTTCGGCTTCGAGTTACCATGCTGAGAGACCAATGAAGGACCCAAGTGACAGACACATATGTTTCAACAAAATAATTCTTTGGTACTTTTGAGCTTGTAAAGTTAAATTTGTTACATACTGTATTCAACGTAAAAAGCGCCTGGGGCGTTCTCAAAATTAGAAATAGGCGTCTCTTATTAGATTATAATTTTGGTGAGATAAAAAAACAGAGTTGAAAGATTGTAAATTTTGTGGTTTATGCTGACAACCTAAAATGATATAAAAGAAGAATATGTGCGTATTATACACGATAGATATATTTTTGAGAATTTAATTGCCCATAATTAAGGGTGCGTATTATACACGAATAAATAAGTCTTGTGTACATTGATCAATCAGAAGGGGTGCTAACTGGGATTGTTCACTAGCCAATATATTAGCAAATATAGCCGTGGGTGCTTATTAGAGCCGGGCACTTATCATGTCAACTACGGTATGTCAATAGCTGGGTGCACAAGCCCATCCAATCCCATTACAATCAGATCTTAGCACTCACTGGCCCTGGACAAAGGTAAGAGGACATCCCATTACAGGTCATATTAGAAAGTACTTTTGCAAACTTTGACTGACTAAGAAGTTGATATTAGCCAATCAGAAAGCAGCTTTCTCGAGCTTTACAACACAAGTTTCAAACTGGTGACTTCAATTCCAGAAAAAATATTTTGAAAAACTTTTGCATCAAAATTTGAAAACTGAACAAATCCAAAAATGTGGAATGTCTAATAAATGGCTGATTGTATGGTTGTACTTCCCATAGGCTGTGGAAAGTCTCATCCCTTTCAAATGTATATCCCATATGCTTGCTGTAAGAGGCGACTATGCTTGTCATAAGAGGCGACTAACAGGATGGGGTGGGCAGACTCACTGACTTGGTTGATGCATGTCATTGTTTTGCGTGGATCGATGCTCATCGTTCACTGGAAAGTCTTGTCCATACTCAATTATTTCAAACCACTATATTCATATAGCTGGAATATGGTTGATGCATGTCATCGTTTTGCGTGGATCGATGCTCATCGTTCACTGGAAAGTCTTGTCCATACTCAATTATTTCAAACCACTATATTCATATAGCTGGAATATGGCTGAGTGTGGCGTTAAACAACAAACAAACATGATGATGATAACAGTTTCTACTTACCACCTGTGCTCTTGCCTTGGAGATCTTCATCATCTGATCATGTGTGAACATCATGAATCTCTTCCTGTTGGTGATGGGCGTGGCCACCATGTGGGACTGGTAGTAGTACCAGCCCCAGCCAGCACCTGCCCCACCCATAAGGGCAAACACTGGCCAACTCTGCTTCACACGTGTCCAGATACTGCGCTTCTCTTCACTCGGTAATCTCTGCCACCACTTACGGACACCCCTGTGAAACAAAAGTGTACACAAGAACACCTTGATTATCCAGAGTGTACAATTTCTAGAGAATCATGAACATAATTGTATTTTTAATTTTACTTATATCTGCATCATACAGCAACATTTGAGACGACCCTTACGACTTAAATTTCATGCACTTCACTTTGTCATTGGTAGAATGGAGATTAACATTGGTATTTTAGAAGTGGAGCTATTATTAATAAATATCCCTGACTAGCAAGTATTTCAAGTAACAGCAATATAGAAAACATGTACTGCAGGCTTGATGTTCATAAATTCCTATTTCAAAATTGCAAAGACTCAAAATCAATCCAAATCCAATTATGTATAGAGAAGAGGTTACAGACATAACGGCAACAGGTACTTGCCTTCCAGTGAGTGCTGCCCCAATTTTCACGATTGGCTTCACCATTATCAGGAATATTGGTGGAATTGGTCTTCTTGGAGATGTCTGGAACTGGCGGACGTGGGAGAAGACAACCTGTGACCCCATCCCGAAATTGAGGCGCAGGTGCCCGACTCCTCGCGGCAAAACCGTTACCCCCGACCTCAACATCGCAACTAGAGGTAGCTAGGTCCCTCAAACTGGAGAAAGAACCCAGTTCGGCTGTTCGCCGGTTCACCTATTCGGACTCAAGTTCCTGGTATCGCAAACTCACGTGCAATAAAGAATCGGATTTCGTCAGACACGGATGCTGACAGTTGACGTAATATACAGAAAATATTATACCATTAATCAAACGTGTCAACCTGTCAACACTGAATAATTACACAAATCGTGTGTGGCAGTGACAACCATTCATTGCGAAATATCCATTCATGAATGCCATGACTTTCATGACAGCTGATGCCAAGCTCCTTCCCAGCGCGTGACACCTTCGTTACACTCTCGGTAACATCGCTGCCACCAGTGTGGGCGCGGCCATTACAAGAATCTTGAAATTTGCCCTCCAACCCCATATGTAGTAACGTTTATACTTCTTTTTATGTCTTTGGAAATGCCATCATATTTCAATTTGAAAAGGTTTACGACTGACCATGTTTTCCAGATGAATTTACTTTGTTGTTTTGATAATCAGATTGGTTCGAGATTGCAGACTAACGGAAAATCAACCAACTTCTCCCTTACATTCTTACTATATCAATAATACGATAGTTTTAATGAAACAAAAATTCAAATTGACAAACGAAGAAAGTAATTTAGCAGCGATAAGTGTATTCGGCGTCACGACAGTCGTCACTTGTTTGTAAACATAACGGTCATTCGGTTGCGAGTTCAACTCCAAGCATGGTTGTGGCCACCTATTCACAGTGGGGAGTTTTGACTGGTGGCAGCGATAGTATAGAGAGCTCCGGGAACGTACTATCGCTGTGAGGAGCTTGAGCTGATGCGGTCAAAGGGAGACCACTCTAATTTGGTCCCGATTGAATATGTTTCATACCTTCGCTCACAAGGAATCAGGCTAAAACGGCACTGCGTCAAGACGGCACCAAAGTGGCCTTGCGAAGACGACGCCAGATGTAGATTATATTTTTCGATAGATATACGAAAAACAAACACGATTTTACTGTTTACTGTACGTTTAAGTTGGTATTATACATTTATGTTTCATAGACAATATCTGCCGATTTTTCAAATGTAAATTAAGTTTTTTAACAGCATACGATTGACTTTTTTTGTTTTAACAATTTTTCAAAAACGAAAAAATTTTTTATCGCCATCAGAATTCGAACCTGTGATATCCGTACCTAAGTCCAACGAATGTACGTGGACACCACGCTTTGGGGGAGAAGGCGCTCAACGTGAAACGGAAAAATCCATTTCACTTGTTATTTGGTAGTGTAATGTATTGTTGACCAGTGATTGTAACTGTGTTACAATGTTTCCACTGTGTTTCGACAGACGCTCATTCCGTTGTATATGGACGATGATGAGTCGTCAGGAATGCATTTAGATGTTAGTGTGGAGTGTAAACTTACGGTATACCGTGGACTTAGGTAGAATATTCTGTGATGTTCCAGTGCCGCTACACAGGCGAGGGCACTGTGTAGAAATTTTCAGTAGCTAGTTAGGCTGTATTTAAGGGGACAAGAGCGTGTTTACGTGTCTCTCACACATTTCTAATCCGGAATCCCCACCGGGTAATTACTCTACAAATTAAGTGTTTACTTAATAACTGCATGGATTAACACATACTCTAAAAAAAGGCGACTGTGGTTGTCGTAAAAGGCGACTAACGGGAACAGGTGGTCAGACTCGCTGACTTGGTTGATGCATGTCATCGATCCCATTTGCGTGGATCGATGCTCATGATATTAATCACTGGATTGTCTAGTCCAGACTCGATTATTTACAGACCGCCGTCAGATAGCTGGAATATTGCTGAGTGCGACGTTAAACAACAAACCAACCAACGTGTTAAAAACTATTTTGTTCATTCAGAAATAGTTATTCACATGCGCTTTTATATTTTTGAACGTACAAATATTACATAGTTCATTTTGCTAGTACAACATGTTTGTTTTTCTCTAATCAATTGTAGCGTTAATCTTTACACAGAGAATCTCACGCTCGTGTCTTATGATATCAAATATATCAACATTCAAATTCAAATTCTATTTATCATCTTTCCAACATTTTGTTCAGTTGAATCGGCAAAAGTTCGCGAAATGTCGTTCTGACGTGACCGATGTTCTCACATCTTTGGTGTAGCGGTAACGAGCACACAAATCGGATTTGAGTGAGATTGGGTTTGGTCTGGTTTGGTTTCGAACGAAAATTACACTAAAACATGTTTAACGTGGGTAATAAATAAAATACAAAACTCATCCTCGTTGATACCAACTCTAACTCGTCAACTTTCTATGGTAACTGACCTCGCGTTTGCTAGGTCAGATAAAGTCCACGCGTTTTATAAAAATGGTATCTAACGAGAATGAGGGTAGTATTGTTTATTTATATCTATATAACATATGATGTGTAGGTTCTTATGAAAACAAACATGGCTTCAAACCATTTGGCTCTACATCAGATATTGCGCTTCACCCAGACATTATATTCCTAAGAGGTTACTAAGTCACTATCGTGAACAATCTCATTAAATTCAGATATTAGTTTGTTTAGCGGCAGCGAGAACTTAGATCTGATTTTAATGAGATTGCTATCGTGAATAGTAATGTCTAGGCTAACATCTAGTCTCTGAAATGAACTTATTTTACAGAAAAACAGCTGTTAAATTATAGTTATAAAATATAATAAAAAGGAGCCCAGAGACTTTCTTCGTTTTCAGCCTGATACTGCAGTAATCTAGACTTGCCAAACATTATAGACTTGCAAGGGCTGTATTGGATATATTTGTTTCATGGTCTGTGTGACCCTGAACTTCGATTATTTTAAGAATGACATTATTTGATTCCCCTGATGAAGGAGTAAGCATATACTCAGAAACATTGTGTTCGTCATAATTAAGAAGTTGACGTCCATCAATTCTCTTCCTTATGTGTATCACTTCTAAACGCCTTTTAAAGACGACATTATATGATAACGATATTACTTCCCTGATATGTTCCCGTACCGTAAATACCATGCCTATATAGGAATAAGAAAATACATTACGCTCGCACCCTACATATTTCTGTTCCTAATATATGATATTTACGATACGAAAACACGTTCGGCTTATGATCCCAAGTTATCATATGAGTCCGTTTTCTTTAAAGCTTTTGGAACCCTTTTGGCACGGGGCCGTTTTAATCATAACCTGCCCCATTCGTGACCAACTCGTGTTATTCCGGGACAAGCAGGTTACGGAAAGGGGCGAGTGTGGACGAATGAACCTGCCCTGGGGAAAACCATACAAACTCTACCACAGCGTCATCTCCGGGACTACAGTCTGCTTACAGAGCAATTTAGGAGAGAAACGTCGCTGCATGAAGATTGTGGATCGCGTGCATTCCAAAAATATTTCTCAAGGGGAGTAACTACAGCAAGCACTTGTTCGGGTTTACGAAGGTAAAGGAGGTTTGTGCAAAGTCAATATCCAGGTTTGTTTTCAGAATGTTGACAGACCGATCAGAGATGACCACAGATTGAAGTAACTTTAAATTAGTCTATGCTTACGCGGAACATTAATTGGCCACAGAGCTGTGAATTCTGCACATGCATCTAATCATCAATTCATGATTGATCGCCATGACCAGAAATGACATGGTTTAGGCTATGTCATAAAGGAAGCATTCTATGGTATGGTTCGAAACTGAAACTGAACTAGTATAATGTCTGGCAACAATGCAGTTTACCGGGCAACGCTCCGCCCGCTACAAACAGATGAATTACTGCGCTACAGCGCTGTACCGTTACGATGGCTCACGCTCGAATGCACTCGCACTTTTCTCAGTGAGCTTAGACGCCTTGGCGATCCAACACCCCTCTTCGATCTTAGGAAGCTGACACGCCTTAAATTGGCGATCCAACACCCCTCTTCAATCTTAGGAAGCTGACACGCCTTAAATTGGCGATCCAACACCCTTTTTTTTGTCCTTAGGGTTATCCTATAGTTAGGGCTAGGGTTAGCCATAAATTCTTACCTTTTCACAGTGTTTCAAATAATTCAATGAGGGTCATCCTATTAAAGTCCAGGCAATCTAGGCCATATTTTCACTAAACTTGGAACAATTTGCAACAGAATTTATTTTACCATTATGCATTTCTACAAGGTCCCGAAAACAACATACTAAAAGTCCCAAGCAATCCCAGTTTGGGAAATATGTCTCATTTGCATAATCCAATGTGGCCACCAATTATCAATATATCTTGCATATGTCAGATGAGGGTCAATGTTTTCATGAAAAAAAGCATGTGTTGTCTTGCGATGTTATGTTTCTAAAAAGATATTCACAACTCCTGAACGTTTTCGATTATTGACAAATCTGCAAAAATTTAAGACGGCCGCCAAGTTTCCTAAATGTGTGTTTATTGGATTATGCAAATTAGACATATTTCCCAAACTGGGATTGCTTGGGACTTTTAGTATGTTGTTTTCGGGACCTTGTAGAAATGCATTGTGGTAAAATAAATTCTGTTGCAATTTGTTCCAAGTGAAACCTTATTTTGCCTGGACTATTAGAGTAGTCATCGCTCGATTGGTTAGTCATTTTGATGGACAATGACAATGATTGTTTACTTAATTTCCCATGCATGTTAATGAGGTGCTAATGACCCGTTAAATGAGCACTAAGAACATGTGAATGTGTTCTTAGTCCAGTGGTAGAGCGTTGGCTAATTAGTGCAGTAATAGCATGGTTCTCTATATTATTGTGGTAGTTAATATAAAATGGATCATAAAGCACACTTACCAACCTATTACATATGTCATATGCACAATGTTTCTTGTTCTTTTTTCAACTTTTATGACACATCAATTAGGATTGATGGATGATGAATTTCTTTACTGAGCTTGGTAAGCAAAGTACCTGTCTTTATCAACTAAAGGGCAGGCAATGTTATCGCTCTATCACTATTCTGTGGTTTATATCACTTCCTGTTTTGGATTATGCATAATCAGTATGCATACGACCAAGGTTGGGTCAAGGGACATCTCCCAAACAAATGGGCTCTTTTCTATCCAATTTCTAATGGAGGTGACCACATTTTTTTCAGAAACTATCATAAAAAAGTTAATGTTTATACTTCCAAGTAGCTGTGACACATGCAACGAGTCCTGTATTCAATCAAGCGGTTGAATATCATGCCTAGTTTTGCATAAGCAAATAGTCGACAGCAGATGTGGATTATGAGATGTACCGACACCGCGACAATATAGAGCCCACGATAATACAGAGTCATACTATAATAGGACCAAAATAGAGTATTGTTTCTGCCCCTATATAGTTTGGCCTAAAATGATTGGGAGGATGCAGTGTGAATGGTACAATCTTTGTATTCTGGAAGTAAACCGGAAATATCAAAGCCAGATATGGGGGTTTGAAAACGATGTGGATGGTGTCCAGAAATATAATACTTAATTTGCTTTTCATATGTTGAGCATTTCTCTACGATTGCATAGATAGATGTTCATTATATGCCAATCAAACTATAAACTCTGATGGGGTCACTCTTGAGGAACTGATCGAGAGTGACCAAATCAGCTCTATAAACAGCTACTAAATGAATGTAATCACATGATTTCGTTCTTGTTTTGAGCCTGTGCAGCGTTGCGTCCCTTGGTCAAGCCAGAAACCTATGATGGTGGGTTCATTTCTGAGATTCCCAAGATTATGTTTCTAGGTTTGTCAGCACCTTTGGTTTGGTTTCATCAAAGTGGAAACTGTCCTGCATCACGTTAGACTTTGGAGCTGACACACCCTGATATAACTGAAATACTGTTCAAAGTGGCTCTAAACCCATCTCAGTCACACACTCTACATAATAGAGCTGGGACGGTTGACTAGGGTACTTGGGTCGGATAGGTCCTGAGTAGAACCCGGGTATCCACAGGACTACCCGGACCCGTGGTTAGTCACATGATATATTGTTTAATGACAAAAACCCACTATAGGTCAGTGGCTACACAAGTCGCAAATGTTCGACATTCTTTCAGACGATGCAAACATTCCTTTTGACTTGTGTGTGTTTGAGTAAAGATAAAGCTACAGTCAACTTTATGCATGATCTGATCATTTCATACATGGCTGCAGTCAAACAATCGGACAGTTTGTACCCAACTCTTGAGACCTACAATGGGTACCCGGATAGGTCGGGTAATAGGGGATCAGGCACCTGGGTAGTAAATTTGGACTAGTCCCAGCCCTACTACGCGAGTACATTTATTGGAATTAATATAACCACAGACTGTCAAAACTGAACTCTCTGTTAGCTGAGACTTGTGGTTTTGTGCAAACTGAAGTGGGGTCACAACTCACTGGTGTTTTTCGTGAGCTTAAATGCACGTTTGGGAAGATTATTTAGAGAAAATTGATTGTTCCATTGCCTTTGTATCTTTGTTAAAATAATATGTGTTGTATGTTTAAACAGATAGACTAGTGGATGTGATGAGAAGCATGATGCGCCACAGCCTGTGTGGAGCTTGTAGGAACTTCACCAACATTGGCTGGCTCTGCCGGGCCCGGACATGGTCCCACTGCCTCATCCTCATTCTAACACTCAACATCATCTTCTACCTCAACAGCTGCCCCTTCTTCACCGACCCCGCAGACATAAAAAACTGGAAGCATGGTTTTGTCAATGAACTCCCAGACCACCATTTCATCTCCTTTAGGTCCCGATTGGGTGAAGATGTCAAGGACACTCTCCGAAGTTCTGTTCCACCAACTGTCCACTACTTTTGGTGTCAGACGGGAAGCTTTCAGTTCCAGCATTACCTGAGTGTCCTCAGTGCGTACAAACTGCTCCAACCCAGCGAGATAATATTCCACTACAACAGCCTACCAGAAAGAGATGATCTTGGTTATTACCAATACTTTGAAGACCTGTTGAGAGATTTGCCCAATTTGTTTCCAGAACCGTTGTCAGACAGTAGAGCCTGTCATGAAAATTCCCACAAAGCACTGGAATATATTTCTGACATGTTAAACAAGCAGGGAGGTGTTGTCCTTGGTGTGAATGTTGTACTTTCTGAAAATATACTGCAGTTTATGAACAAACCAATATCTTTGAACCATGTGGAAATTAATTTTGCATCCACTGGTGTCCTGATGATGTCACCAAATGTGCTAACAGCCAACACCAAAACATCTATTTTAACTTCCCCGACAAACATCCAATGCTCCCCCAACTCCACCTTCAGGAACCAGCATCATCCCTGTGCCGTCCTCTTGAGGGAACTCTTCCCTGTCCAGATCTTTCACCTGCACAATGATTTTGGTGAGCTTGCACGATTTGTTGGATATGGTCAAAAGGAGTCGCTGGTTGCCTCGCCTCAGAAAGACCTCATCCCAAACATTGTCCACTATGTTTGGCTTGGAGATAATTACTTTACCTTCTTCAATCAGTTGTGTCTCCTCAGCGCTTTGCATATTCAGAAAGCAGAAAAGATTTACATTCATGGAAATAAAGAACCAAGAGGGATATACTGGGAAGAAGTAAAAAATCTGCCCCAGGTGCAGTTTATTTTTCGAGATTTCCCTCATTTTGTGTTTGGAAACGAGTTGAACAATCCATCTCATGCCAGTGATATTTTGAGAGTTGATGTTCTACTTCGGTACGGAGGTGTCTACTTGGATTGGGATATACTGTTGGTGAAGCCGTTGTCAGAAGGTCAGAGGAAGTATGAAGCTCTTGTGTGTGTGGATTGGCCGCAGGCAGGCCATTACCCTGACACATTCAACATGGGCATAATGGCTGGTAAACAAGGAGCTACTTTTCTCCAGTTCATGATGGAATCATTCCGTCACTATGTGGACAGGGACTGGGCGTTCAATGCCATCCAGGTACCCTACAAGGTTTATGAACAACACCCAGACAGTGTCCTTCTTGACCGACACCTGCAGGTCATCTGCTTCAAAGGGTCCTGTCATCCAACATGGAGGGCAGGATACAAAGAGATCCCAGATGATGTTCAAGATTCTCCACAGTTTGACTGGAAGACAGAGGCGAACGGGATTCACTGGACATTCCCAGACCCAACTGAGTTTTCAGACAAGAAGACTCTGCTCGCCTCTACTGGCTTGTATGCAGACATAGGGAAGTATGTCCTACACCAAGTTGGTGGCTAATACTAAATACCGTATTCGACGTAATAAGCCACCTGCTCTAATAAACCCCCACGGCCATATTTGCTAATATATTGGCTAGTGAACAATCCCAATTAGCACCCTTTCCGATTCGTCAATGTACGAAAGACTTATTTATTTGCGTATAATGCGCACTCGTGTGTTATATGCACCCTTAATTATGGGCATTTAAATTCTGGAAAAATATATCTGTCGTATATAAACTTTTCAGGCTGTCAGCATAAACCACGAAAATTATCTTTCAACTCTGTTTTTGTTCACCAAAATAATATTCTAGTAAGAGCCCCCTATTTTTAATTTTGAGAGCGCCCTGGGCGCGTATTACGTCGAATACGGTAAACAAACATGTTTCTGGTTTCCTTGCACTCATCTGGAGCTTTTGGTCCTGAAGAACCTTTTTGGTATTTTTCCTGGAGTTGTACTACAGCTTTTTCACCAGTCCTGTATTGTATGTATTTGATGCCACTTGTGGATATTTTAGGGTTGGGACGATAAACCAAGTGTGCGATCCGATATGTATTACGGTACCTTGCTCACGATCTGATACGTATCGCGATATACTTGCAGTTGGCAGTGTCAGGTATGGGGCAATGGATGAAAATATTTGCATTTTCAATACTCATTTTTACTTGTAATTAGTGTTTGGTGTAACACTTATTCAAGAAAACATTTAAAGTAAGAATCGATACTTTTTACTCAATGTGCGACTGTGATCGCTTCTTGTATCGAGAAGTCAAAAATCGCGATCCATCGATACATTGGTGTATTGTCCCACCACCGGTATATTTGTTGTGCTTCACTATAGATGAACCAGGTCAACTGATGGCCTGCCTCATCCCCATGCTCTTAGGCTCTGTTAAAGTACGATAATAAAGTATAGCACGACCATGGTGCTAAAGTTGATTTGTGAAACAGCGCCCATGGACGCACATGCCAAGAGAGTCTCAGGACAACTGAAAATTGAGACGATCTTCAGTATTATTCTGCTGAAATTGAAAGTCATGTCAGTTATTTTGTGGGTTGTTTGAATATTCCCTGGAGCCTAAACCCAAAGGCTGTTCTGTGAACAAAGCCTAGTTTCTACCCTTGCCACATCAAGGCCACTTTTCTGGGCTCGACCCTGGCACCACCTTGCGTAGATCACAAGTTGTGCCCCTTGTAATGAAAACGCGATAGCCAATCAGATCACTGTTCATATCTCGTATATCTTCACAAAAATGGTGACTACCATAGGCGACAACCTTGTCGATCAGATAATGAAAACATTCACAATTTCATCCTTGATACAAAAAACATAGGCAATCGTTGGGGGCTTTAAAGATGAGAAAATCATATTCGTGTCAACAAAGACAGGCAGCAGTAAATCACTTTCAAACGAAAGTAGTTTACCAGTCATAGATGTAGATTTTTAAAATGTTTTCTGATTGGACTATCGATATGTATGATAATCCAATCATATTTAGCACAGGAAAGTGGGCTTGATGTGACAAGAGTGGAAACAAAACTTTGATATTAAGGCTAGTGGACGCTCTTGCCTCGGGAAGATGGCAGTGAGGTAGAACTAGCCCAAGTTGTTATCGAGTCAAGTTCTTACAAATATTTGTAAATATTGCTTTCTGAAAATCATATCATGTATTGTTTAAGCAAGTATACACTTGCGATACATCAATTCATCGATGAAATGTGACACCAGTGTATTATAGATGTCTCCTATTCAGGGTCTAAGACGGTAGATCACATGATCACCAACCAATCTACAAAATGGCGATCACTAACCACTGGACAAATGTCTGTCATATGATCACTAACCACTGGACAAATGTCTGTCACATGATCACAAACCACTGGACAAATGTCTGTCACATGATCACAAACCACTGGACAAATGTCTGTCACATGATCACAAACCACTGGACAAATGTCTGTCACATGATCACAAACCACTGGACAAATGTCTGTCACATGATCACAAACCACTGGACAAATGTCTGTCACATGATCACAAACCACTGGACAAATGTCTGTCACATGATCACAAACCACTGGACAAATGTCTGTCACATGATCACAAACCACTGGACAAATGTCTGTCACATGATCACAAACCACTGGATGTGATGGACCATCATTGACTGTTTGTTTACTGTGGTAGCCATCCTTTACAAAATGGCCACCAAGCCTCAGAAGAGAGCTTTTATTCATGGAGGTTGTGGTTACGCATGTCATCCAAGAATTTACTCCCTCTGTTCATGTATAACCATTTGTGTTCTTCTATTTATATATATATATGGTTTTCATCAATGTTGTTACAATCAGGTGTTAATGCTGACTACCGCTACACAACGATCTGTGGACATCCCATTCAGGGCACATCAGAATGACCTTTCGCAAACTTTGACTGACCAATGAAATGACTTACAGGAGGTCGACATTAGCCAATCAGAAAACAGCTTTACGACACTAGTTTCAAACTGGCAAAATCCTTTCCAGGCTAGGATTTTTGAAAATATTTTGAGAAAGTTTGATTCAAAGTAGAGAAATTCAACATTTGAAAACTGATCAAATGAAAATTCTGGAATGTCTAATAGATGTCCTGGCTTCTGTTTCAAGTGTTAATCTCGTTGAAGCAAGAGATAGATGATGATTTTGATTGTATCAGTTGTACTGCCCATTACCGTTGTCAGGAATGCCCTGTGTTAACTTTTTCGAGGATGTAAGATTAGAAAACACATTTGAACTTCCATTCTCGTAAGCGTGACCTGTAATGGGATATCCCCAAATCTGTGTTGCGGTAGCAAACACCAAGATCTGATTTTAATGAGATTTGGTTTACATGTTCATATTTAAAAACTTTGTTACTGTTTTGTACAATTGTATTATTTCTATTGGTTTAAATGATAGATTGCATTGGTGATGAGTTGGTTTGTGTTGCCTACCAACTGTAAAAACAACAATCCACGTTTCAACGCCTGGTACAAGTTTTTGTCACTTGAAGCTGAAACATTGTGTTCCCATTCGTATACTGTAGTACAGAGTTGCACCCCTTTGGCATGCCAGAATCCTATCCTATGGGTTTGAATCCAAACATTGGTCAGCACAGTACCAATCCTTCATCAAAGTGGTCAGCATGTAAGATCTTTATCACTTCCAACATTCTCCCAACACAAAGATGACACGCAATGATATTCGAGTAACCATGGTAACTGACAAACAATTTAAAGTGTTTTTTATATCCCTCTCTCTCTTAAGTACATGCTTAATTCAGCAGTTTTGGATCTGAATGTCTCGGAATACACAGAACATAACTATACCACTCACAAGAAGTTAAGGGTTTGATGTTTTAATATTACTGTAGTTAATCTGTCATGCCATTAACTATAGTAGTATGAAAGAATCGGGTGATCCTTAACTTTGCAGGGTTAGAAATTGGCACTAGTCCTATAGTCCTTGCCAAACTGCCCAATAGTAAAGGTATCCTAAGGACTAGTAGAATTTTAATTTTTTTAAAAGGTTTTGCTATATGCTATCATTATAAGGACTAGTGGACTGAAATTGTTAGTTTCTACCCCTGACTTTGTTGTAGAAGTATATAATTGATAGGGCTGTGTATTGGTAAAAAGTGTACATGCAGATCCTATTTTCTGCAAACTAAAGAAAACATTTCTAATAATTTAATAAATGAACCCTGGTATTAGAATTCCCCTCTTGTTTGCTAAGATGTCAAAGACAGCATGTTCAGTCTCCGCCATTTTGTTGTCATGGATTCAGAGATAATGTGAGAGCAAAATCACTGCCATGTTTCTCAGATTTGTGAATCAAATTCATAGGGAAACATTAAATGTAAATTAATTTCTGCTCAGATTTTAGGTTAAAACGAAACAAATAATAATGAAACTTGTTACACATGTCAATCTCATTAAAATCCCGCTTCTGCTAAACAAAGATCTGAGGACATCCCATTACGGGTCATGTCAGACCGACCTTTCACAAACTTTGACCGACCAATGAAATGACTAACAAGAAGTCGACAATAGTCAATCAGAAGGCAGCTTAATCGAGCTTTACGACACAAGTTTCAAACTGGCGACTCCGCTTCGAAACATATTTTGACATATTCTCAATTAAAAAATTAAAAACTAAACAAAATAACCATTCTGGAATGCCTAATAGATGGTCTAGATTGTAAGAATACAGACATTAATACCCTATGTTTGTTTTTTTCAAGGTTGCACAATAAAAAAATCGCATTTCAACTGTCACTTTCATGATCTGATAAACGATGCTCTCGTTGGTCAGATGAAAGGTCGTTCTGACATGACCCGCAATGGAATGTCCTCAGATCTTTGTTTGGCGGTAGCGAGAACTAAGATCTGATTTTAATGAGAGTGTTACACATGTTTACCCAATATACCAGATAAAATATTGCAATATGTATCATTAAATAAGTGTAATGCATTCTTCATTATACCAGTAATACGTGCAGTCCTAATAATATACTGAACAGCAAAAGAAACATCACCATGGATAGATATATGAGAAACTTTATTTGTCCAAACACTGTAAACATACTTTGAGACGTATTAAAAAGATGAAACTTGGCAAAACTGATCATCAAGGTTGAAATTAAAGTGTCAAATGTTCTTAAAGTGAAACACAACACTCGTCTCTGAGAAAATGGCATCACAAGTCAGTGTCTCGTGTGTCTGCCATGTGCATTGATGACTGCTGTGCAACGTCGATACATGGAATGGATGAGATGGTTGATGAAGGCCATAGGCACTTGAGCCCACACACTAAGGAACGCCTGACGCAGTTCAGCTGCAGTTGTCGGCCTTGGTCGGATGTCATTCATCCATCTTTGAATCTCGTCCCACAGGTGCTCAATGGGATTTAAATCGGGACTGAGGGTAGGCCACTGCATGGTTCTGATGTCATTCTGCTGGAGGAAGTCTCTTGTTGCTCTCGCAGTGAGGGCACGGGCGTTATCATGCTGAAACTCTTGGTTGCAGCGACATGCCAAATGAGGTATGGCATGTGGTCTCAAGACTTGATCAATGTACCAAACTGCTATGACACCATGGCCTCTGACGTCGGGTGGTGACCCTTGGTCTTCCACTATGTGGTCGGTCATCTGTAGTGTTGGTGGTCTGGTACCATTGCTGGAGCCTGTATATGATCCTTATGTGGACTTGAAATGCATTGCCTACTTGCCGGGTGGTTTGTCCAGCTTGCAATCGTTCAAGGGCTTGGCATCGCTGATTTCTTGTCAGTCTTGGCATGTGGTAGCAATTCAATAACGAATGATTGTTATCCGATCTGGGTGGATTTTTATGGGGCAAGAAATTGGGTAATACATGTCATCTGCTTTGTTTTTTTATCATCAAATTTCATTTTTCTGGACAAGCTAATGTTTAATTTTAGAAACTTTGACAAAAATTACCCAGAAATTTAAATGACAGCTTTTCATGTAATGTTACTTGGGGTGATGTTTCTTTTGTGGTTCAGTATAGATTTAACTCTTCACTGTCAGATGATATAGTATTTGCGATGTATTTCTTTGCATTCTTCTGCCAATTGTTTGAGTGCTACACACATTTTGTTTTACATTTTCTTAACCCAATGGCTTGTTGCGGCCACTAAAATCTTGCTATTCTTGTTATAAATGTTATGATTGGTTACCTTGGTTTCATGATGTAGTGGTTGTAGATTCCAGGTCTGATCCTGGAATGTAGTTTTTACAGTGACCTTATTCATCGAGCAATAAAACCATGCACCAACTTCGTTTCCTTTCCCCGCCTTTTCTTCATTGTTGTGAGTGCCAATGTTATAAGATATTTGTTGATATTCAGTGAGGGCATTGGCAACAAATGTTGGTGTACTTGGTTGGAAAACTTATGTTTTTTCCCTATGTTCATACTAAGATGTATTTTTATTTTTGCGCATCTGTGTTGACTGGTACTGTTTATTTTATTCCATATGTTATTTTCTTCCTTTATAGATATTCATAGTTGGGAATTTTATAATGACATTTGTATTTTATACTTCACCGTTGACACTTGGTGCCCCATAAATATAATGCAGGTTATATGTGTATCACCTACGAACAACGGATCTCACTGGGTTGTTTTATCTGATGAAGGTGAACTCCAGTCCCTTTTACTCTCGTTATTTTGAGCCAAGTAAATGCATTTTGTTTTAAAACTGTCGTATCGTGTTGTTTATTTATAGTTTTAGACTTAAGCTATCACAGGAAGATGATCTGCTTGAATGAACAACACAGTTGGCTAGATGTGATCACATGACCCCGAGACTGATGCCTAGATGTGATCAATTGACCTGAGTGGCTGAATGAGACCGATGGTTAGACATGATCACATGACCTGAGTGGCTGAAGGAGATCGATGGTTAGATGTGATCACATGACCTGAGTGGCTGAATGAGACCGATGGTTAGACATGATCAATTGACCTGAGTGGCTGAATGAGACCGATGGTTAGACATGATCACATGACCTGAGTGGCTGAATGAGACCGATGGTTAGATGTGATCAATTGACCTGAGTGGCTGAAGGAGGCCGATGGCTAGATGTGATCATGTGACCCAGAGACTGATGCCTAGATGTGATCACATGACCAAAGTGGCTGAAGGAGGCAGATGGTTAGATGTGATCACGTGACCCCAGGGGCTGAAGGAGACCGATGGCTAGATGTGATCACATGACTGGAGTGGCTGAAGGAGACCAATGGTTAGATGTGATCACATGACCCCAGAGGCTGAAGGAGACTGAAGGCTAGATGTGATCACATGCCCCAAGTGGCTGAAGGAGATCAATGGCTAGATGTGATCACATGACCCAAGTGGCTGAATATGATCGATGGGTAGATGTGATCACATGAGTCGAAGCTGAATGAGATCGATGGCTAGATGTGATCACGTCCTGAGTGGCTGAATGAGACCGATGGCTAGATGTGATCACATGACCCGAGTGGCTGAATGAGATCGATAGGTAGATGTGATCACATGAATCGAAGCTGAATGAGACCGATGGTTAGATGTGATCACATGACCCGAGTGGCTGAATGAGATCGATGGGTAGATGTGATCACATGAGTCGAGGCTGAATGAGATCGATGGCTCGATGTGATCACATGTCCTGAGTGGCTGAATGAGACCGATGGCTAGATGTGATCACATGACCCGAGTGGCTGAATGAGATCGATAGGTAGATGCGATCACATAAGTCGAAGCTGAATGAGATCGATGGCTAGATGTGATCACATGACCCGAGTGGCTGAAGGAGACTGAAGGCTAGATGTGATCACATGACTCCAGAGGCTGAAGGAGACTGAAGGCTAGATGTGATCACATGACCCGAGTGGCTGAATGAGATCGATGGCTAGATGTGATGACATGACCCGAGCGGCTGAAGGAGACCGATGGCTAGATGTGATCACATGACCCGAGAGGCTGAAGGAGACCGATGGCTAGATGTGATCACATGACCCCAGAGGCTGAAGGAGACTGAAGGCTAGATGTGATCACATGACCCGAGCGACTGAAGGAGATCGATGGCTAGATGTGATCACATGACCCGAGTGGCCGAATGAGACCAATGGTTAGATGTGATCACATGACTGGAGTGGCTGAAGGAGACCAATGGTTAGATGTGATCACATGACTCCAGAGGCTGAAGGAGACTGAAGGCTAGATGTGATCACATGCCCCAAGTGGCTGAAGGAGATCAATGGCTAGATGTGATCACATGACCCAAGTGGCTGAATATGATCGATGGGTAGATGTGATCACATGAGTTGAAGCTGAATGAGATCTATGGCTAGATGTGATCACGTCCTGAGTGGCTGAATGAGACCGATGGCTAGATGTGATCACATGACCCGAGTGGCTGAATGAGATCGATAGGTAGATGTGATCACATGAATTGAAGCTGAATGAGACCGATGGTTAGATGTGATCACATGACCCGAGTGGCTGAATGAGATCGATGGCTAGATGAGATCACATGACCCGAGTGGCTGAAGGAGACTGAAGGCTAGATGTGATCACATGACTCCAGAGGCTGAAGGAGACTGAAGGCTAGATGTGATCACATGACCCGAGTGGCTGAATGAGATCGATGGCTAGATGTGATGACATGACCCGAGCGGCTGAAGGAGACCGATGGCTAGATGTGATCACATGACCCGAGAGGCTGAGGGAGACCGATGGCTAGATGTGATCACATGACCCCAGAGGCTAAAGGAGACTGAAGGCTAGATGTGATCACATGACCCGAGCGACTGAAGGAGATCGATGGCTAGATGTGATCACATGACCCGAGTGGCTGAAGGAGATCGATGGCTAGATGTGATCACATGACCCAAGTGGCTGAAGGAGATCGATGGCTAGATGTGATCACATGACCCAAGAGGCTGAGGGAGACCGATGGCTAGATGTGATCACATGACCCCAGAGGCTGAAGGAGACTGAAGGCTAGATGTGATCACATGACCCGAGCGACTGAAGGAGATTGATGGCTAGATGTGATCACATGACCCGAGTGGCTGAAGGAGATCGATGGCTAGATGTGATCACATGACCCCAGAGGCTGAAGGAGACCGATGGTTAGATGTGATCACATGACCCGAGTGGCTGAAGGAGACTGAAGGCTAGATGTGATCACATGCCCCAAGTGGCTGAATGAGATCGATGACTAGATATGATCACATGACCTGAGCGGCTGAAGGAGACAGATGGCTAGATGTGATCATATGATCCGAGTGGCTGAAGGAGACATATGGCTAGATGTGATCACATGCCCCAAGTGGCTGAATGAGATCGATGACTAGATATGATCACATGACCGGAGCGGCTGAAGGAGACAGATGGCTAGATGTGATCATATGATCCGAGTGGCTGAAGGAGACAGATGGCTAGATGTGATCACATGCCCCAAGTGGCTGAATGAGATCGATGACTAGATATGATCACATGACCGGAGCGGCTGAAGGAGACAGATGGCTAGATGTGATCATATGACCCGAGTGGATGAAGGTGACTGAAGGCTAGATGTGATCACATGACCCAAGAGGCTGAAGGAGACTGAAGGCTAGATGTGATCACATGACCCGAGTGGCTGAAGGAGACTGAAGGCTAGATGTGATCACATGCCCCAAGTGGCTGAATGAGATCGATGACTAGATATGATCACATGACCTGAGCGGCTGAAGGAGACAGATGGCTAGATGTGATCATATGATCCGAGTGGCTGAAGGAGACAGATGGCTAGATGTGATCACATGCCCCAAGTGGCTGAATGAGATCGATGACTAGATATGATCACATGACCGGAGCGGCTGAAGGAGACAGATGGCTAGATGTGATCATATGACCCGAGTGGATGAAGGTGACTGAAGGCTAGATGTGATCACATGACCCCAGAGGCTGAAGGAGACCGATGGTTAGATGTGGTCACTTGCCCGAGTGGCTAAATGAGATCGATGGCTAGATATGATCACATGACCCGAGTGGCTGAAGGAGATCGATGGCTAGATGTGATCACATGCCCCAAGTGGCTGAAGGAGACCGATGGTTAGATGTGGTCACATGTCCCGAGTGGCTGAAGGAGACCGATGGTTAGATGTGATCACATGACCCGAGCGGCTGAAGGAGACCGATGGTTAGATGTGATCACATGCCCGGAGCGGCTGAAGGAGACCGATGGTTAGATGTGGTCACATGTCCCGAGTGGCTGAATGAGACCGATGGTTAGATGTGGTCACATGTCCCGAGCGGCTGAAGGAGACCGATGGTTAGATGTGGTCACATGTCCCGAGTGGCTGAATGAGACCGATGGTTAGATGTGGTCACATGACCCGAGTGGCTGAAGGAGACCGATGGTTAGATGTGGTCACATGTCCCGAGTGGCTGAAGGAGACCGATGGTTAGATGTGGTCACATGTCCCGAGTGGCTGAAGGAGACCGATGGTTAGATGTGGTCACATGTCCCGAGTGGCTGAATGAGACCGATGGTTAGATGTGGTCACATGACCCGAGTGGCTGAAGGAGACCGATGGTTAGATGTGGTCACATGTCCCGAGTGGCTGAATGAGACCGATGGTTAGATGTGGTCACATGACCCGAGTGGCTGAAGGAGACCGAAGGCTAGATGTGGTCACATGTCCCGAGTGGCTGAATGAGACCGATGGTTAGATGTGGTCACATGACCTGAGTGGCTGAATGAGACCGATGGTTAGATGTGATCACATGTCCCGAGTGGCTGAAGGAGACTGAAGGCTAGATGTGGTCATATGACCCCAGAGGCTGAAGGAGACCGATGGTTAGATGTGGTCACATGACCCCAGAGGCGTTAATCCTGTTAAAGAATATATTCTAAAAACACACTAATATCATATATAACAGTCCAGCTTAACTTTACAAGGGGGCACGGGTAGCCCAGTCGTCTAATGTGCCGACATTCGCTGTGCAGAGTTGCGTCCATTGGGCACGTCAGAAACCTATGACTGTGGGTTCGAATCCCGGTTCGCCCGGATTATGTTTCTAGGTTTGTCAGCACCATACCCGTGCTCGTGGGTTTCACAGAAGTGGTAAACGTCTAAGACCTGCATCACTTTCCCCCCACATTAAGCTGGCACGCCGTGATGTAACTGGAATACTGTTTAAAACGGCGTTGAACCCAACTCACTCACTCATTATCTGAACAACCTGGTTCCCTTTCGTTTCTGCGACAGAATGGGACTGACTGAGGCAGAGCAAGAGCAGCGACACCAAGCGGAGGATCCGGTCTGCCCATTGCAAGCCTATGATTATACTGATTACACGGTATGAGAACGAGCCCAAATTAGCCAAATATCGAACTAGTAACGATCCCTCATCAAACGGGTTGCATATAACATGGATAATCTCACACATAATTATACACAAGGAAAAAAACAGGGTTACAGTACTTTCATATACTCAAGTCATTCTATAAAATAACTTCCTGTATGTATTTTCAGACGAAACCCATTTGTTTTTGTTTTTTTGTTTTTTTTTATAAAATGACAACCAATTTTTAAATTCAGAAATCAACATCGATCATCTTATGGCCTGTTTAGTAATTGTTCCATTGCAATAGCTAACTAACTACCCATTCCGCGGCTTCGTTGCATCGCATCATATGAATCAGTACTTGCAACCATTTGGAGACAAACACTCTTCTCGTACCAACTACCCACAAGGTACAAGATGTTTCTAATAGATGCATGGGGTGAGTGAGTGAGTTTGGTTTTACGCGTCCTTTAGCAATATTCCAGCTATATCACGGAGGGTGACACCAGAAATGGCTTTTACACATGCTGCCCCTGTAGGGAATCGAATGCTTTAACCACTTGGCTACCCCATCGCTCCAAAGAATATACAGGGAAATTCGGGTGATATGAAGAGAAAGAAAGGGTGGATATTGTGGATTATGCTAGCCCCTTTCCATACATATGTCCTCTGGTCGACACAATGCGCGCCATGTTTCGCTATGCAGAGTTATGTCCCTTATATGTGCCAGTATCTGCTAATCGGTCAGTCGAATACTCGATTCGCCTCCATTATGATCCATGACATGCCAACGAATTGGTCAACGTCTATAGCTACGACATGCCTTTAGGCTTTAGTCACACAGTAAGCAGACAGATATTATATAACGGAAAATATTGTTCAAAGCGGCGTTGAGAACACTCACCTACCCATCATGTTCCGAAAGCATAATTACTACAGAATGGCCGTAAATTATAACTCGGTGGCACAATTTCAGGGTGTTTTAATGGGTGAGTATGGTTTTACATCACACATTGTACCCCGGCAGTTAATGAGAGTGTATTTATTTATTTATTTATTTGTTTGTTTGTTTGTTTGTTTGTTTCATTGTTTCAAAACATAACACTTCCTTTCTCTAACAGGAGGAGCCGAACGCTTTTTTAAAGACATCCAGCTAATCCAGCGAAAAAGCGTACTGGTCAATTAATGCTTCCAGCATTGTCCGCAACAATTTAATATAAATACGTCCCAGGTCTTCTAGAATATAAAATGGTCGGGCCTCAATATTATTGCCGTGACCAGTCACAACAACAACACAGAGACTGGAACACACGCACCGCGACTTTAAGGGCGCACAAATTATGTCCGGCAGTAACTAAAGGCCATCAGCTCTACCCTTTAACCGCTAATTATTGACAAGGCCTCGCGATGTATGACTGTCAGTCAACCCGTCACAGTTCCAAGTTTACTGTCAGTAAACAACTAAACTGATTGATATGTTGATTTAATGAAATCGAATTGTAATTGATCGTCGTTGTGGATGGCAACAGTTTCGATGTGTACCATCAGATCCAAGAGGCACATTGACGGGTTAATCCACTTTGATGTTGCCGAAGTACTCTTTTATCTCTGTATCACAAACTAAAGAGGAAAAGGCGGAAACAACTTCAGTTTTAGAAACAGTTTCCCGCTAAGCGTGCGTGACAGACAGTTGTCAATAAAAGACGTTAAGCGAACTTTTACAGCAATACACAAATGTTGATTGCCCAACGTTGGTTCAATATGGTGGCACTTCCGGTACGACGCTATGGCGTGTATGGAATATACCGTTAGCACGAAAGTGACTGTCGTTTCTGCTGTGGTTAACGTAAAACGAATTCACTTACCTTCGATGAGTTGCGGGATGACCACACCCTGGACATTGCAAAAAGGGTAGAATTCCGTTTTCGGAAATAGCGCTAGAGCCATGGCAGACCTAATCAACTTGTACATTATGCGGTGTCGTGATGTACGACATTAACCGCTGCTGATGTTGACGATAACGATTTAGAAGTATTGTTATTTTTATGTGGGCAATTAATCGTATTTACGAGATGCATAGGCACAGGGTAACGTGGTCTCACTCTCACTGAGACGGTACACCAAGTCGCGGAATTGGCTTGTTCTGACATCTGTCTGGATTGCGTCAATGGCAAGTGGTAAGTGTTGTTTTCTTGATACAAATTAAATCATTTGCCTTCACCATTCCATGTCTTTTTAAACATTCACACTCTCCTTTTTTTATGTAAAACTTTCCTAATTGATCCACACTTGACGGTTTTCATTTTGAAACCGGAACTATTTTTTTACAAGTAAATCTTTTTCAGGAATATACTTTTGTGTCGAAACAATAGCTTTCATTTATCATTTAGTTAAAGTTCACATCAATTTAAAATATCAAATCTATCGCTATTCGTAGTGTATTAAGCAAGTTATATCTCCACTTCGTGGGTATTTGGACACTGTTACATGTATATACATGTAGATATAATAAACAGAAAGTATATACTTAAAAAAATATTCTTCACGCTGCTCATCACATTAAGTTCTGTGAAATTGCGCCCTCCGTGTTCCTTGTTCTTGTTCTTGTAAGATATACATTGATGTGATGGATGTAATATCGCCTATGATACCCGTATTAAATACTTCGCCATTGAATAACAATTTCTCGTTTGTTTAATTTGTAGCCACCATCAAATATGGGTGTCTACTATTTCTGTTCAGCATATCTGTTTCCATCTGTTTGTTTACAATTTGTTTCGTTGACGAGTTGTTACGTTGGCATGTGCAACCCGCGAAGATCCGGGTTAGAGTGGGTCTTCAGCAACCCATGATTGTCGTAAAGGCGACCGTGGTTGTCGTAAGAGGCGACTAACGGGGTTGGGTGGTCAGGCTCGCTGACTTGGTTGATGCATGTCATCATATCCAAATTGAGTGGATCGATGCTCATGATATCAATCACTGGATTGCCTGTCCAGAATCGTCTCTTTACAGACCGCCGTCATATACCTGGAATATTGCTGAGTGCGGCGTTAAACAACAAGCAAACGTGCTTTAGCGATGTACTGCACGTACACTCTTCCAGACAAATTAACGACATGTGGAAACAGTCTGGTAATTAACTTGAAAAGATAATAACACAAACGTAGATGGGGATAGGTCTGAACCTTTTGTGATTTCCCGACAAATGTGATCCCCCCATGTGTTCTATGGTACAGATACGGTCAGATGGAGGGGTCGGTTTCTTAACGTTTGGATCGTCTTCGGCCTCAGTGTGATGTCATTCGGTGTCGTTCCCGAAACCGTCATTGGTAAGTATAGGATAAGACATCTTGAACGCGTACCCTGCCTGAAGCGCAGTTGCCTCGGCGCCGCTTTTCGCTATCAGGGGTTGCGTTACTTTGGTGTAACAGAAACCTGTGTTCGTGGGTTCGAATCCCTGATTCACAGTGTTCATGCTTCTTGGTTTGTCAGCGCCATATTCGTGATCGTGGGTTTCACTTGGGATCTACTCCTGCATCAAGCGGACTCTCCGTGATATACAATATATGTAACCGAACCAGTGGTCAAAGCTGTTCGAGAACACGACAGGGAGAATAAACCATGAAGGGCGCAACCTCAAGTGGTTTATTCACCCTGTAGTGTTTTATTGTATGATAAACCACGACCACGCATCGTTTATTACTTATATGAGACATCAATATCATGTACAGCCTCTTTAAAGATGTTAATAAAATGTATTTACCCAGATTTTAATAATGATGACTCCTTAAATAGAAGTCCATGTTATGAACAGAGGAGTTACATTTTGTATTCCCCGCATATTCTCACACATTTCACGTCGATTATCTGTACCTTTTCTCCCAATACCGATTGTCATATCTCTCCCACTTTTGGGTGCGATCGTTCGGCCATTGGGTCCATCTGTGCTGTCCAGCTACATCTATGGGGAACCACTCACTAGACACTTCCCTCAGCCATATAACGTCGTCCAATTTACGACGTCATCAAGTTGCGATCGCATGTTCGAATCTCCAGAAATGACGATCATAAAAGAAGTTTACGTTCATGGAAGGTCAGATTGGTGATAGTAGTGTTCGACAGAACGTTTCAAATAAAAATCATGGCAAGTTGCTTCGTTTGGGCAATACTGCACGTGTAAGATGACGTTGCGATGATAACTTGCAATGCACGTGAACCATAATAGCTGTGCACGTAAAGGTGAACGTTATCAGTCAACAACAAAGTACCCGAGGGGATGTGAAATGGGGTTAACCGTCACGTCCAGTATTATTGCACTTATATCGACGTGCATGCACGTGTATGTGTATGGCTGCTTGTACTAGTCCGGACTGATGCCGATTTATAGTGCTAGCCCACTTAGATACCATGCCGCAGTTTAACATGAATACCCAACTCAGACACAGCATACTGACTCCGAGCCGACCAGTCCTTGTTTTATCCCATTAATGCCGAGCGCCAGACAGGGTAACAACAAGTGCCATCTTTTAACGTGTTTTGGTATGACGCGGCCGGGGATCGAACCCCAGACGTTACGTTACGCTCTCCGGGTGGACGCTCTATTAATAGAACTTAGAGGAGGTAAAATACCCGAGAACATGGCAAGGCTTACTGCAGAACAACGAGAGCGAGAGCAATTAGTTTGGGGCAGTATGGGGCAATTTACACACCAGTCGCAAGAACCACGACGATCACCAAGTTGTCACAACGTTACAGGAGGAAGTGCCGCGATGTGGAAGAACCGGCGTCACATCCGCCATTGATGACCACTATATCCGCACCTAGCAACTACGTTACAAATTCCTCACTGTGACCGACTACGCATGGGCAGGTCATCAGTCTCCACACCCTACGTCGCCGACTTCAAGCAATGCAGCGGAATGACACTCACGATGCAGTATCGGCTTCAGCGTTAACAATGTCGTAACTGGCAACGTGTGTCATTTTCTGATGAGAGCAGGTTCCATTTGCACGGAAAACACGGACCGACCGACGTGTGGAAGTAAGAACGGCTCCTTAATGCATTCAGGATGCTATACCGTTTGGGTCGGTCGACAAAGGACAGAGGACAAACTGGTTGTCATGGAAACCATCTTGCCCAGTGTTACATTGACCCCGTGTTACGTCCCTTGGTGTTACGGTCCGCCAACCCACGGTCTTGTTTCTACAGGGCAACGCATGACCTCACAGCTCGTGTTGTACAACAGTGTCTGGCCACGAACAACGTCAGTGTTCTGCCATGGCCAGCCCTTTCACCAGACATGTCACCAATAGAACATCTTTGTGATCATCTTCACCAGAGCATCCGTCGCCGTCCCAGTCCTCCAATGAACAGAAATCAGGTGGTACAAGCATTGAGAGAGGAATGTAGGGAAATTCCTGATGACGTCATCAGACGCCTAACTGTGTTCAACGTCGTGTACTCGCCTTTATGTTTGCACGTGGAGGCCATACACATTATTGACGTATTGACATTCATTTAGTGACGGCAATGATCATGTTAACTCACATAACGTCCTGAGTCTAATCTGTGAAATCGCCCATTTAACCCTAGTGCTGTGTGGGATCTGTGCTGGTCAATATTTAGTGTTTTTATATCTTATATTTAAGAAATACACGACGAGTGGGAGTTGTTTATCGTAGGGTGATTAAACCATGAGAGGCGTAGCCACGAGGGGGTGTATTCTCCCTGCATTAATTTATTGTTCGATAAACATCGACCACGAGTCGTTTATTTCTAATATGAGATATCAACATTATGTTAACAGCCTCTTAAAAAAGCTTTAAAAATATTTACCCAGATTTTAATAATGATGACTCTCTGAATAGAATCCGACCTTGGCAATGTCGGACAAGTCCATTTTATGAACAGGTGGGTTAAGTTTGGTATTTCCCGCATATTCTCCCAATCCTCACGTCGATTATCTGTACCTTTTCTCCCAATACCGATTGTCATATCTCTCCCTCTATTGGGTGCGATCGGTCAGCCACTGCTTTTATCTGCGTAACCCAGCTACGTCTTTGGAGACATACTCACATGATACATCACTGTAACAAATAACGTCATTTCCACCTGTTTCCTAAACGAAAAGAATACCTTCGTGGAAATCTCTGTGACGACAACGATGACCTCAAAGCTGCCGTGAATGGGTTTTTTAGGGTGGCTTCAGAAAACCTCTTCCTGACTGGAATTGAAATGCTTCACTATCGAAATGAGGAGTGTATGGAAAAGCAGGGAGATTATGTTGAATAATAAAATTAAAAAAATTGTTGGCTTTGTTTCTTAGGCTTAGAACATTTTGACCAGCCCTCGTATATACACAGCATTAAAACTACGATCAAGATTGAGTAATAAGTTTCTCTTTATCATTTCCGATCGCCTCTGTGATCTCGTGCTAGAGTGTCCGGAAAGTCGGGGTTCGATCCCCAGCCACGTCTTACCAAAAGACGTTGAAAGATGGTACTTGTTGTTACCCTGCCTGGCGCTTGGCATTAAGGGGCTAAAACAAGGACTGGTCGGCATTAGTCCGGACTAGTACAAGCAGCCACACACACACACACACACACACACAGACACACACACACACACACACACACACACACACACACGTGCATGCACGTCGCTATATAAGTGCAATAATCTTGAACGCGACGTTAAACCCCATTTCACCTCACCTCATCTTTATCACTTCTTCATGGCAGCCGTAGCCTCATGTTTAAATCGTTCGCTCGTCACGCCGAAGTCCCGGGTTCGATTCCCGACATGGGTGCAGTGTGTGAAGCCCATTTCTGGTGTCCTTCAGCTGCGATGTTGCTGTATTTTGTCCAAAAGCATCGTAAAATTAGCTTTTACCATGATTTTATTTTGATAATACTTGATTCTGATTGGTCTATCCCAATCACAATAACCGCCCTTGATTGAAACAGTTGATTTGACGACTACATTCACGTAAACAGTCGCCAGAAATCTATGACCGTGAGTTCGAATCCCGGTTCGCTCCGACTATGTTTCTAGGTTAGTCAGCACCATACCCGTTCTCGCGGGTTTCATCAAAGTGATAAACGTCTGAGACCTGCATCACCTCGGACTTATTCTCCCACTTCAAACTGACACGCCGTGATATAACTGCAATATGTTAAACCCACTCTCACTTGCCCTATATGGACGGTGTTATATTGCCAGATTCAAGTACGGGCAACTGGACACAAAACCCAGATATTACTTCCGACGTTACGCATGCCAACATGACGTTGATGTCGACGGGTGATGAAGTTACCGACAACAACGTCACTACAGATGATCAGACAACAGGCATCAACACCACTGCAAGCGACTACGTCGACACAACTCCCGCAGCTTCGGTGGCGGAGACGGCCTCGTGAGTATACAAACGTAATATATGCTGACTTGGTTGATACATGTCATTGTATCCCAATTGCCTAGAACGATGCTCATGATGTCAATCAGTGGATTGTCTGGTCCAGACTCGATTATTTACAGACCGCTGTCCTACAGCTGGAATATTGCAAATTACTTTCACGAGCGAGAGCTAGTCTGTGCTTAGGGACAGTCGTGATGGATGTGGTGACGTCACTTCCGAAAGGACGCTGTGGTTTCAAATAGGACCAGGCCATTTGTCCTAAAAGAACGGAACTATAGTAACCTGGATTATTGAGGATGTTTTTGGACCACTATATCAGATTGATTTAAGATTGGAGCAAAACTTTTCGAAATTGTTATATGGAAGCTGGACGCCCCTATTTGAAGTAAGCCGAGGGGCTAAAGAAAGTATGGCGAGTTTGCTTTTCGTGTTATTGAAAATTGAAAGAACTGTTGTTAAATTTGATTATGTCTTTAAATCATCATTCCTGCAACAGTTTGTAAACTGTACTTTGTGACTGGTTAATTATATATAAACATAAACTGGCTCAATGAAGACTGGTGTAAAAAATGATTTCGAAACCACATGACGCCTACTATGTTTGAAATGTTATCAACCGAAAAGAGCAAATTTATGGATTTTCCAAAATACCCATCAGTATTTGTTTTGTTTCTTAAGTTTTGAAGTTTTTAAATGTAATTATATTTTCAAAAAAATAAAAATGAGTCTGACTTAGCGCCATTACAGTTCATTTTTCAATATAACATCGCTAACTTAGATATTTTCAATTGAAATTCAAACATGTGATAACTTTGAGGGTCTAGTGAAAGTTTCGAAACTTGATGTAATTTTACCAATTGTCGTGATCCTTATTCAAGTATTTGGCTGTGTTTTTATGTGTATTTGTATTTGTTAATGTTGACATAATAGGTACACCAATGTTGACGGGATATGTAATGACGTCACAACAGTGATGACGTCACAATAACTCTTTCTTGACGTCATGTTGACATTAATTATTATTTTTAATATTATCATCATTATTTTACAATGACCTCGTACGTCCACAAGCAGCAACGACACCGATGGCTTAGATGCCCTGTGTAGTATCTTGGACGAGTTCCCCTCGCCTAACTTCTGGTACAAGTACACACGGGACCAGGCCACGGAGGCATTGTGCAAGTGTGCTGGCATGTGTGTGGCTGCCTCAACCCCGAGTCCCGAGGAGGTGGCGGCCCAGATGTGGGAGTTGTCCAACGTCCTCTCGGACACAAACTGGCCAAGGTTCCTCGCCGTCACCATCGCCTTCTCCGTCATCTTTCTCACCGGATTCATAGGTATGAGCGGACATATGTATAATCTGTCACAGACAATCTTCCTGACGCAAAGGAGTTAAATGACTGTAAAAGCCCTGTTTCCACTGGACTTTTGTAGTCAGTTAACACTCCCTTACCTCGGGACAACTACAGCGATTTATGAGGTAGTTGTTAATAAGACGTTTTCTTATTTTCTTTTTGGATGTTGTTTGTTTTCATTGTTTATGAAGACGACCAAAGCATCCATCAATATGAGCAGCCACTAGACATGTGACGAGCGCTGGACAGGGTGGAGCCGGGGTGGGGTTTAACAGAGCTCATCCTAGCATATACATGGGCATCAGGGTGGAGCCTGACACTTAACTCACTACCTTATACACGACCATCAGGGTGGAGCCTACCACACAACTCACTACCTTATACAAGACCATCAGGGTGGAGCCTCTCACACAACTCACTACCTTATACACGACCATCAGGGTGGAGCCTAACACACAACTCACCACCTTATACACGACCATCAGGGTGGAGCCTCTCACACATCTCACTACCTTATACACGACCATCAGGGGGAAGCCTGACACACAACTCACTACCTTATACACGACCATCAGGGTGGAGCCTGACACTTAACTCACTACCTTATACACGACCATCAGGGTGGAGCCTAACACACAACTCACTACCTTATACACGACCATCAGGGTGGAGCCTGACACTTAACTCACTACCTTATACACGACCATCAGGGTGGAGCCTACCACACAACTCACTACCTTATACACGACCATCAGGATGGAGCCTGACACTTAACTCACTACCTTATACACGACCATCAGGATGGAGCCTCTCACACAACTCACTACCTTATACACGACCATCAGGATGGAGCCTAACACACAACTCACTACCTTATACACGACCATCAGAGTGGAGCCTGACACTTAACTCACTACCTTATACACGACCATCAGGGTGGAGCCTACCACACAACTCACTACCTTATACACGACCATCAGGATGGAGCCTGACACTTAACTCACTACCTTATACACGACCACCAGGATGGAGCCTAACACACAACTCACTACCTTATACACGACCATCAGAGTGGAGCCTAACACACAACTCACAACCTTATACACGACCATCAGGGTGGAGCCTAACACACAACTCACTACCTTATACACGACCATCAGGGTGGAGCCTAACACACAACTCACTACCTTTTACACGACCATCAGGGTGGAGCCTAACACACAACTCACTACCTTATACACGACCATCAGGGTGGAGCCTAACACACAACTCACTACCTTATACACGACCATCAGGGTGGAGCCTGACACACAACTCACTACCTTATACACGACCATCAGGGTGGAGCCTAACACACAACTCACTACCTTATACACGACCATCAGGGTGGAGCCTAACACACAACTCACTACCTTATACACGACCATCAGGGTGGAGCCTGACACTTAACTCACTACCTTATACACGACCATCAGGGTGGAGCCTAACACACAACTCACTACCTTATACACGACCATCAGGGTGGAGCCTGACACTTAACTCACTACCTTATACACGACCATCAGGGTGGAGCCTACCACACAACTCACTACCTTATACACGACCATCAGGATTGAGCCTGACACTTAACTCACTACGTTATACACGACCATCAGGATGGAGCCTCTCACACAACTCACTACCTTATACACGACCACCAGGATGGAGCCTAACACACAACTCACTACCTTATACACGACCATCAGAGTGGAGCCTAACACACAACTCACAACCTTATACACGACATTCAGGGTGGAGCCTAACACACAACTCACTACCTTATACACGACCATCAGGGTGGAGCCTAACACACAACTCACTACCTTATACACGACCATCAGGGTGGAGCCTGACACACAACTCACTACGTTATACACGACCATCAGAGTGGAGCCTAACACACAACTCACTACCTTATACACAACCATCAGAGTGGAGCCTAACACACAACTCACTACCTTATACACGACCATCAGGGTGGAGCCTAACACACAACTCACTACCTTATACACAACCATCAGAGTGGAGCCTAACACACAACTCACTACCTTATACACGACCATCAGGGTGGAGCCTCACACACAACTCACAACCTTATACACGACCATCAGGGTGGAGCCTAACACACAACTCACTACCTTATACACGACCATCAGGGTGGAGCCTAACACACAACTCACTACCTTATACACGACCATCAGGGTGGAGCCTAACACACAACTCACTACCTTATACACGACCATCAGGGTGGAGCCTGACACTTAACTCACTACCTTATACACGACCATCAGGGTGGAGCCTACCACACAACTCACTACCTTATACACGACCATCAGGATGGAGCCTGACACTTAACTCACTACCTTATACACGACCATCAGGATGGAGCCTGACACTTAACTCACTACCTTATACACGACCATCAGGGTGGAGCCTGACACTTAACTCACTACCTTATACACGACCATCAGGATGGAGCCTGACACTTAACTCACTACCTTATACACGACCATCAGGATGGAGCCTGACACTTAACTCACTACCTTATACACGACCATCAGGGTGGAGCCTGACACTTAACTCACTACCTTATACACGACCATCAGGATGGAGCCTCTCACACAACTCACTACCTTATACACGACCACCAGGATGGAGCCTAACACACAACTCACTACCTTATACACGACCATCAGAGTGGAGCCTAACACACAACTCACAACCTTATACACGACCATCAGGGTGGAGCCTAACACACAACTCACTACCTTATACACGACCATCAGAGTGGAGCCTAACACACAACTCACTACCTTTTACACGACCATCAGGGTGGAGCCTAACACACAACTCACTACCTTATACACGACCATCAGGGTGGAGCCTAACACACAACTCACTACCTTATACACGACCATCAGGGTGGAGCCTGACACACAACTCACTACCTTATACACGACCATCAGGGTGGAGCCTAACACACAACTCACTACCTTATACACGACCATCAGGGTGGAGCCTAACACACAACTCACTACCTTATACACGACCATCAGGGTGGAGCCTGACACACAACTCACTACCTTATACACGACCATCAGGGTGGAGCCTGACACACAACTCACAACCTTATACACGACATTCAGGGTGGAGCCTAACACACAACTCACTACCTTATACACGACCATCAGGGTGGAGCCTAACACACAACTCACTACCTTATACACGACCATCAGGGTGGAGCCTGACACACAACTCACTACCTTATACACGACCATCAGGGTGGAGCCTGACACTTAACTCACTACCTTATACACGACCATCAGGGTGGAGCCTAACACACAACTCACTACCTTATACACGACCATCAGGGTGGAGCCTGACACTTAACTCACTACCTTATACACGACCATCAGGGTGGAGCCTACCACACAACTCACTACCTTATACACGACCATCAGGATTGAGCCTGACACTTAACTCACTACCTTATACACGACCATCAGGATGGAGCCTCTCACACAACTCACTACCTTATACACGACCACCAGGATGGAGCCTAACACACAACTCACTACCTTATACACGACCATCAGAGTGGAGCCTAACACACAACTCACAACCTTATACACGACATTCAGGGTGGAGCCTAACACACAACTCACTACCTTATACACGACCATCAGGGTGGAGCCTAACACACAACTCACTACCTTATACACGACCATCAGGGTGGAGCCTGACACACAACTCACTACGTTATACACGACCATCAGAGTGGAGCCTAACACACAACTCACTACCTTATACACAACCATCAGAGTGGAGCCTAACACACAACTCACTACCTTATACACGACCATCAGGGTGGAGCCTAACACACAACTCACTACCTTATACACAACCATCAGAGTGGAGCCTAACACACAACTCACTACCTTATACACGACCATCAGGGTGGAGCCTCACACACAACTCACAACCTTATACACGACCATCAGGGTGGAGCCTAACACACAACTCACTACCTTATACACGACCATCAGGGTGGAGCCTAACACACAACTCACTACCTTATACACGACCATCAGGGTGGAGCCTAACACACAACTCACTACCTTATACACGACCATCAGGGTGGAGCCTGACACTTAACTCACTACCTTATACACGACCATCAGGGTGGAGCCTAACACACAACTCACTACCTTATACACGACCATCAGGGTGGAGCCTAACACACAACTCACTACCTTATACACGACCATCAGGGTGGAGCCTCACACACAACTCACAACCTTATACACGACCATCAGGGTGGAGCCTAACACACAACTCACTACCTTATACACGACCATCAGGGTGGAGCCTGACACACAACTCACTACGTTATACACGACCATCAGAGTGGAGCCTAACACACAACTCACTACCTTATACACAACCATCAGAGTGGAGCCTAACACACAACTCACTACCTTATACACGACCATCAGGGTGGAGCCTCACATACAACTCACTACCTTATACACAACCATCAGAGTGGAGCCTAACACACAACTCACTACCTTATACACGACCATCAGGGTGGAGCCTCACACACAACTCACAACCTTATACATGACCATCAGGGTGGAGCCTAACACAGCGCGCACTAACATATACACGACCATCAGGGTGGGGTCTAACACACAACTCACTACCTTATACACGACCATCAGGGTGGAGCCTCTCACACAACTCACTACCTTATACACGACCATCAGGGTGGAGCCTCTCACACAACTCACAACCTTATACACGACCATCAGGGTGGAGCCTAACACACCGCGCACTACCTTATACACGACCATCAGGGTGGAGCCTCTCACACAACTCACTACCTTATACACGACCATCAGGGTGGGGTCTAACACACTGCGCACTGACATATACACAACCATCAGGGTGGAGCCTAACACACCGCGCACTAACATATACACGACCATCAGGGTGGGGTCTAACACCGCGGGGCTAGCTGCAACATACAAGACGATTTTAAGGACCATTCAGATCTCATTCACTTTGGCCTTTACATGAAGTAATCATTGCTGAAATAACATTCAAAGTGTTGTCAAACCTACACACTCGCTGCAGGCAACGCGATGACGATAGCATGCCTGACGTGCTGGTTGAAGGTGAAGTCGTCCACGTTCCTGTTCATCCTCAGCCTGGCTTGTTCGGACATCCTTCTCCTCGTGGTCTGTCTTCCTATGAAGGTACGTTCCCTGTCTCCCCATGAAGGTACGTTCCCTGTCTTCCCATGAAGGTACATTCACTGTCTTCCCATGAAGGTCATTTCCTGTCTTCCCATTAAGGTACGTTTACTGTCTTCCCATGAAGGTACATTCACTGTCTTCCCATGAAGGTATGTTCACTGTCTTCCCATGAAGGTACATTCACTGTCTTCCCATGAAGGTACGTTCACTGACTTCCCATGAAGGTATGTTCACTGACTTCCCATGAAGGTATGTTCACTGACTTCCCATGAAGGTATGTTCACTGACTTCCCATGAAGGTACATTCACTGACTTCCCATGAAGGTATGTTCACTGACTTCCCATGAAGGTACGTTCACTGACTTCCCATGAAGGTATGTTCACTGACTTCCCATGAAGGTATGTTCACTGTCTTCCCATGAAGGTATGTTCACTGACTTCCCATAAAGGTACGTTCACTGACTTCCCATAAAGGTATGTTCACTGACTTCCCATAAAGGGACGTTCACTGACTTCCCATAAAGGGACGTTCCCTGTCTTCCCATGAAGGTACGTTCACTGACTTCCCATGAAGGTACGTTCACTGTCTTCCCATGAAGGTACGTTCACTGTCTTCCCATGAGGGTATGTTCACTGTCTTCCCATGAAGGTACGTTCACTGTCTTCCCATGAAGGTACATTCACTGTCTTCCCATGAAGGTACGTTCACTGTCTTCCCATGAAGGTACGTTCACTGTCTTCCCATGAAGGTACGTTCACTGCCTTCCCATGAAGGTACGTTCACTGTCTTCCCATAAAGGTACGTTCACTGTCTTCCCATGAAGGTACGTTCCCTGACTTCCCATGAAGGTACATTCACTGACTTCCAATGAAGGTACATTCACTGACTTCCCATGAAGGTATGTTCACTGTCTTCCCATGAAGGTACATTCACTGTCTTCCCATGAAGGTACGTTTACTGACTTCCCATGAAGGTGCGTTCACTGTCTTCCCATGAAGGTACATTCACTGTCTTCCCATGAAGGTACGTTCACTGTCTTCCCATAAAGGTACGTTCACTGTCTTCCCATGAAGGTACGTTCACTGACTTCCCATGAAGGTACGTTCACTGTCTTCCCATGAAGGTACGTTCACTGACTTCCCATGAAGGTACATTCACTGACTTCCCATGAAGGTACGTTCACTGTCTTCCCATGAAGGTATGTTCCCTGACTTCCCATGAAGGTACATTAACTGTCTTCCCATGAAGGTACGTTCACTGACTTCCCATGAAGGTACGTTCACTGTCTTCCCATGAAGGTATGTTCACTGCCTTCCCATGAAGGTACGTTCACTTTCTTCCCATGAAGGTACATTCACTGTCTTCCCATGAAGGTATGTTCACTGACTTCCCATGAAGGTATGTTCACTGTCTTCCCATGAAGGTACATTCACTGTCTTCCCATGAAGGTATGTTCACTGTCTTCCCATAAAGGTATGTTCACTGTCTTCCCATGAAGGTACATTCACTGTCTTCCCATGAAGGTACGTTCACTGACTTCCCATGAAGGTACGTTCACTGTCTTCCCATGAAGGTACATTCACTGTCTTCCCATGAAGGTACATTCACTGACTTCCAATGAAGGTACGTTCACTGACTTCCCATTAAGGTATGTTCACTGACTTCCCATGAAGGTACATTCACTGACTTCCCATGAAGGTACGTTCACTGTCTTCCCGTGTAGTCAGGAGTCATACGCCCTACATGTGTGTAGTCAGGAGTTATACGCCCTCCATGTTCGTAGTCAGGAGTCATACGCCCTCCATGTGTGTAGTCAGTAGTTATACGCCCTTCATGTGTGTAGTCAGTAGTTATACGCCCTACATGTATGTAGTCAGGAGTCATACGCCCTCCATGTGTGTAGTCAGGAGTCATACGCCCTACATGTGTGTAGTCAGGAGTTATACGCCCTACATGTGTGTAGTCAGGAGTCATACGCCCTACATGTGTGTAGTCAGGAGTCATATTCTTTACATGTGTGTAGTCAGGAGTCATATTCTTTACATGTGTGTAGTTAGGAGTCATATTCTTTACATGTGTGTAGTCAGGAGTCATACGCCCTCCATGTGTGTAGTCAGTAGTGATACGCCCTACATGTGTGTAGTCAGGAGTCATACGCCCTACATGTGTGTAGCCAGGAGTCATACGCCCTACATGTGTGTAGTCATGAGTCATTTGCCCTCCATGTGTGTAGTCAGGAGTCATATTCTTTACATGTGTGTAGTCAGGAGTCATACGCCCTACATGTGTGTAGTCAGGAGTCATGCGCCCTACATGTGTGTAGTCAAGAGTCATACGCCCTCCATGTGTGTAGTCAGGAGTCATTCGCCCTCCATGTGTGTAGTCAGGAGTCATATTCTTTACATGTGTGTAGTCAGGAGTCATACGCCCTACATGTGTGTAGTCAGGAGTCATACGCCCTACATGTGTGTAGTCAGGAGTTATATGCCCTACATGTGTGTAGTCAGGAGTCATACGCCCTCCATGTGTGTAGTCAGGAGTCATATTCTTTACATGTGTGTAGTCAGGAGTCATACGCCCTCCATATTTGTAGTCAGGAGTCATACGCCCTCCATGTGTGTAGTCAGTAGTTATACGCCCTACATGTGTGTAGTCAGGAGTCATACGCCCTACATGTGTGTAGTCAGGAGTCATACGCCCTAAAAGTGTGTAGTCAGGAGTCATACGCCCTACATGTGTGTAGTCAGGAGTTATACGCCCTACATGTGTGTAGTCAGGAGTCATATTCTTTGCATGTGTGTAGTCAGGAGTCATACGCCCTACATGTGTGTAGTCAGGAGTCATACGCCCTACATGTGTGTAGTCAGGAGTCATACGCCCTCCATGTGTGTAGTCAGGAGTCATTTGCCCTCCATGTGTGTAGTCAGGAGTCATATTCTTTACATGTGTGTAGTCAGGAGTCATACGCCCTCCATGTTTGTAGTCAGGAGTCATATGCCCTCCATGTGTGTAGTCAGTAGTTATACGCCCTACATGTATGTAGTCAGGAGTCATACGCCCTCCATGTGTGTAGTCAGGAGTCATTCGCCCTCCATGTGTGTAGTCAGGAGTCATATTCTTTACATGTGTGTAGTCAGGAGTCATATTCTTTACATGTGTGTAGTCAGGAGTCATGCGCCCTACATGTGTGTAGTCAGGAGTCATACGCCCTACATGTGTGTAGTCAGGAGTTATACGCCCTACATGTGTGTAGTCAGGAGTCATACGCCCTCCATGTGTGTAGTCAGGAGTCATATTCTTTGCATGTGTGTAGTCAGGAGTCATACGCCCTCCATGTTTGTAGTCAGGAGTCATACGCCCTCCATGTGTGTAGTCAGTAGTTATACGCCCTCCATGTGTGTAGTCAGGAGTCATATTCTTTACATGTGTGTAGTCAGGAGTCATACGCCCTACATGTGCATCATCAAATACTCATGGTTTAGAATCCCACAGCCGTCTTGATTATGATCCTAGATTTGTCAGCACCATGCCTATGCTTAAAATAAACATCTGAAACCTGCATCCGATATCAAACTGACGCGCCATGATACAAATGGAATATTGTTCAAAGCAGCGTGAAAACTAGCTCACTCACTCACCGTGAAATCCAACTTACCAACTCTAACACGTTGTCCTGCATTCTCCAGGCCCTAGAGCTGTTCTATCTGAATGACCTACTGAGCGGCGTCGCGTGCATTATGACGTACTTCATCCGGGACTTCAGCCTCGCCTGCTCCGTCCTCACCCTCACCATCATCAGCTTTGAGAGGTAAATATTCTTTCGTCTTTGCATGATGTCTTGTAAATAATCCAAACTAGTGGTTGATATTATGAGCAAGCCCCGGGGTACAACTACATGTAGTCATGCAGCAATTCCCATAGCACGACGCCCCACACAAAATCAAGATTGAGTAAGAAAACCAAAGGTTGATATTATGAACAACGGCCCACGTCGTCTGAATACAACGACGTGACACAACCAGATCACCGAGGCAGACCACCCGACCGTCAGTTCAGAATCCCGAGGACCCGTTATTGCCCGCGTCACCAGGGGATACGACATGCTTGAGGGGCGGTAAGATAGCCCTGTGGTAAAAGCCATGTCTACACAGGCCATGAGTTTGAATCCTCTCTAGAATACAACGTGTGCGGCCCATTCTGGGTGTCACTCATCATGAAGAAGTTTTAACGTCGACCCAACCAGAACATTCCCCCGTGGTAATCCGGGTTAGATCAATGTCTCCGTTTGAGGTAAAAGATGACCTAATTGGATCGAGAGGTCGGTGACTTGGCTGATTGCTTGTCTTTGTATCCCGATGGTGTGATAGTTGCTCATGTTTTCAGTCACTGGTTTTCAGTCACTGGTTTGCCTGGTCCAGGCTCGATTATATTCAAGTCGCCGTGATATCACTGGATTATTGTTGTTATAATCGATCAATACGCACTCAAACTGCACGTAAATGCCTCTAACCAATCTCTAAACTTCATATTTAATAATATCAAACTTATCCACGTCCATTTGGACGTGATTCACGTGTCAGTCATACATGAGTTTGTACTGAAGACATCAAGGTTCCTTGAACGCATTCTTGTTACAGATTCTACGCAATATGCTATCCCCTCAAGGCCCAGTTCCGGTGCAGCACGCGCCGCGCACGAATACTCATTGTGATCACGTGGTTGTTGTCCGGGTTACTTTGCCTCCCTACAGTGTTTATCAGGGTGTGTAAGTCCACGTATAGTGTCTTATTTAGTGTTTAATCCAAATAAAGCCTTTTTAAAAACTAACATCTGATTGAGGCAGGGACCCTCACTTCCTTCATTTAGGTAGGGTGGTCAAAATTCGTGTCAGGGTTAACATGACGCGACCTCCTACCGAAGGCATGCATCAGTCTGATCTGATCTGATTTTAATGAGAATTTTATACAATTTGATTTGAAAATAACGGGAATAACCCGGTTATGTTGTGTCGTGTGATAGTCACGTGCACGAAACGTTCCAATATGGGTTCCGGCCACAGCTAACCAAAGTCCTATTGAATTAAGACGAGCCAACGGGCCGGACTAACGCTAACAATACTCAATGCTCAGTCCTTCTCTTACCTATTACAGAAGAGCTACTACAACTCTCTCACCTACTCCTACATCTGTATTGCAATTTCGGAAAACTACTTGTGGGTAAAGCTGTACTCCATCTATATGTTGGTACTGCTGTACCTGGCCCCCCTCGCCGTCATGAGCTATACCTACACCGGCAGCTGCCTTGCGCTCTACCGCAGCGCCGTGTCAGCGAGGAAGATGCAAGGAGATGGAAGGTATTGGACACACATCCGGGCAACGTGGGTCGGTCAGCCAACGATCCAGGGTAGCCGGATGTGGTTTTGGATTCTTTTCAATCGTCCCCAATCGCGTCTTTCCGTAAGCTAAAACATTCTACACGACTTTTCCCGACATTACACGATTAGTCACGACTGGGATTCATTTTCTGTTTGTTCATTCGTGACCAACTCGTGGCATTCCGAGCCAAATGGAGACTCGTGCCTTTCTTGAAGGATTCCGAATATTGGCATATGAACACGCGAACTACTTGAAACAAGAACGATAACTCTTATTCTACCCGCGCCTTCTTGTAGTATTAAAATGTAGGTGCTACAAAAATTCTCACTTGTTTCTTTTGTAACAGTATTGAAACTCTCTGATATACAAATATAATTTTGTTAAAATGTATATTTAACATGAAAGTACACTCATGTATTCTAATCCTTTGCAAATTAAGATTAGATGGGAAAAACTGACAATACCCAGGTGGTTTTCGATTAAAAATAATTTCCTCAATGAATTTCTTTTCGAGGCATTTAGAAGTAGGGGTACTAAGTAAGGATAAGGTATATGGATGAATAACCACCAATCAAATGTGATCAAGCTAATGCACCCCCTGCTTACCATCGACTCGTCAAAGATTCCAATTAGTCGTAATCCTCTTGTTTATATTACTGGCTTCACCTTTTAGGGCTTTTTACCTCATTTCACCCGCTTTGTCTACATCACAGACTACTCACTTTATAAGCTCTACTTCATACTTGTACACATGCTTCTCACCCGTACCCTGTACTTCACTTGCTTGATGGCGGCGTTAGACCCTACACCGGAACGTCGTTCGCATTTGTAATAGAAGTTGAAGGAATGTGTTCATCCATATCTATATCTTATCTTTACTGAATTTTTTAAAATTGTTCAGTTTAGAATCGAACAATTTATTTTGTTTTTATTGCTGGAACCTGCAACTTCAAACGTATTTATTTCAACATTAAGTTTGTCTTTCCATGGACAGTGTAAACAAATAGTAGACACAGTTTATGTGTGTTCATCACAATAACATTATTTAAGAATAAGTGAGTGTGGTTTTACGCCTCTTTTAGCAACATTCCAGCAATATCGGGGAACACCAGAAATGGGCTCCATAAATCAATGTGGGGAACCGAACCCGGGAAGTCAGAGTGACAAGCGAACGCTTTAACCCCCAGGCAACCCCACCACCCTATTTTTTAATAATGTCATGTCCATCTTGTTCCGAGACATTCAGGAGGACACCGTTTGTTCATTGTCATATTCATATACCGTATATGAGTTGGTATTGGAATAATACATTACGTGAAAATAACGTATTCCCTTGCAATTTGATAAGCCAGAATATATCTACAGATTTGTCATTTTAAGATCAAAGATATGTCACTTATTTAGGTAAGGTAAAACTCCATATAATTTTGACATTTCCATTAACCATTTTTGGAAAGTATTTTATGCTGATCTTTATACGACAGCCTTCTTGTATTGTAATGTATACTACCAAACAGTTAAGTACTCTCCGAGTCTTTCATATTTCTACATATGTCTTTGTCATGATTTTCTATAGAAATATGAAAGAATCAAATGGTCCTTTAATTTTGTTGGTTTGTTTGTTGTTTTACGCCGCACTCAGCAATATTCAAGCTGTATGACGGCGGTCTGTACATAATCGAGTCTGGAATAGACAACCCAGTGATTGATATATTGAGCATCGATCTAGGCATTTGGGATACGATGACATGCATCAACCCAGTCAGCGAGTCTGACCACCCGATCCCGTTAGTCGCCTCTTACGACAAGCACAGTCGCCTCTTCCGACAAGCATAGTCGCCTCTTACGATAAGGACGAGTTGCTGGAGACCCATTCCAAACCGGATCTTCACGGGCGTGGTCCCTAACTTGGCATTACAGATTAACAATAGTAATATAAAAGAATCGGCTGGTCCTTAACTATATTTTACTAGTATATGTGAGAGTAAGTGTTTACTTTTAGAAATTTCGAAATTATTCGTTTGAATCGCGTACATCGCGTACATCGAAGTCATCTTTGGTGTAAATGATGGTTGGGCATCCTCTTTGGGAACACTCCAATGAATGGAAGTCGCGCCTAAGGGGATTTCGTTCCAGGGGGTTTTGTCCTAAGGGATGCATGAGGGCTTTTGTCCGTACACCCGCCGGCCCGATCGATGAAATTGCGCAGCGCGTCCAGCAGCGGGAACCCGTTTGAATCTGCAGGAAGGGGAATCCCCTTACTGGAGAATACGATTTCGCGTGTCGTTTTAATTGTCTTTCTTCCAATTTTCAAATTTAATTTTGGTGAAGCATTAATGATTAAGTACGCCCTAAAGTATAAAACTCTGCAATGTAGCCAAGAAGACCCAATATCGCAGTCAAGTTAGACGCAAGACAATGTAAACAAACGCACGTGTGCATTTGAATCTCTCATCGACAATACTACATCCTACACGTAGCAACATCAATTTATGCAACACAATTCTGTTATTCATGTATCTTGCAGTGTAGATCTGACAATGTAAATTCACCAATGTCTTAACACATATTGCCCTATTGATTTAAATAATCAGGATTGTATTGATCTAAGTACCCGAATCCTGCCGCGAATTCTGATTGGCTTGCTCCGTTTCAACTTATGACCACCATCGAAAGGGGAACGAGCCGTCTAGTAGTTTACGGAAAGAAGCGAGTGGTGACGACTGCAGTTTGCTGCATCTACCGCCGCTACCTCATTAGCGTAACTTCTAAAATAAAATCTCGGCTTGTCTCGGAACAATTTGAGTGGTCACGAAGGGAATCCTTCCCTGTTCTTGCTATCGTAGCATTTTGAAAGTGTTATTTGGTCTCTTGTTCATCCATTGCTACGGAATCAATGTTAAATTTGAATTTGCATTAGTATGTGGAAGGACACACGGACTCGGCTTTGACAAGTTGAACATTTATCTAACTATGCCGTATCCATATATCTATCCACAGAACATGTTCAATATCTCGCAGAATGATTGTGAAATTAGAAGTACATACCTCCAGCAATACCTGCTCAAATGAATCCCGAAATAATTCCGTTCAAAGTTAAAACATGTCTCCTATAGCAACCATATTTGAAATGACACTTTTGTCCATCATGCTGTTGTAAGTGCAGCATACCATTGAAAAATTTGAATCATTGAATGTGCGATATGTATTGACTGTATAAAATTATGAAGTGATTTGTCATACTTTTTGGTCAATTTGTAAGTGTTTTGGTGAGAAGTAAAGATGTAAAGTCACGTAAAAATAATTTAAACATATTTGATTAACGTCTTATTTATACAAATAAATGAGTATATATGCACATACACGCACACACATACACACAAACACAAACAACCACAGAGGTTAAAACGTTCACTCGTCACGCCGAAGGCCTAGGTTATTGGAATATTGATAAAAGCGCCGTAAAACCATACTCACTTACACTGATGTATAGGACCAAGTCCGAGGTGACCACCACTGACAAAGTCAGCAGCAGCGGCAGCAGCAAGGATGCGTCATCAGTGCCCAGTTCAGGGGGAACTGACAAGGCGAAGGACAAATCGGGGGAGGACAAGTCAGAAGGAAATATTCGGGCCCGAATAAAGGTCAGTACACGTGAACAGTAAAACCATGTTAATCCGGAAAACGTTAATCAGGAACCCTCGTTTTCCGATTTTTTCTTCTAGGACTCTCCAGGTATACTGGTACCAATGGGTCGTGTTCGTGGGATGTATGAAATCTCTCATATCATTGTTAGACCAACAGGTGATGGCGATGTTCAGTCTGTGTTAGTCATGTGTTGCGACCATATTTGCAGATGTTTGATCAATGTTGGTAGTGTGATACTTATATCATTGCTGCTAGCAGGTGATGCAGATGTTGGTGGCGATGCTGGTGGTGTTGGCGTGCTGGAACCATTGCTTATACCGTCGTTGTCCTACAGGTGATGCAGATGTTGGTGGCGATGCTGGTGTTGTTGGCGTGCTGGAACCATTGCTTATACCGTCGTTGTCCTACAGGTGATGCAGATGTTGGTTGCGATGCTGGCGTTGTTGGCGTGCTGGAACCATTGCTTATACCGTCGTTGTCCTACAGGTGATGCAGATGTTTGTGGCGATGCTGGTGTTGTTGGAGTGCTGGAACCATTGCTTATACCGTCGTTGTCCTACAGGTGATGTAGATGTTGTCGGCGATGCTGGTGTTGTTGGCGTGCTGGAACCATTGCTTATAACGTCGATGTCCTACAGGTGATGCAGATGTTTGTGGCGATGCTGGTGTTGTTGGCGTGCTGGAACCATTGCTTATACCGTCGTTGTCCTACAGGTGATGCAGATGTTGGTTGCGATGCTGGTGTTGTTGGCGTGCTGGAACCATTGCTTATATCGTCGTTGTCCTACAGGTGATGTAGATGTTGTTGGCGTGCTGGAACCATTGCTTATACCGTCGTTGTCCTACAGGTGATGTAGATGTTGTCGGCGATGCAGATGTTGTTGGCGTGCTGGAACCATTGCTTATACCGTCGTTGTCCTACAGGTGATGTAGATGTTGTCGGCGATGCTGGTGTTGTTGGCGTGCTGGAACCATTGCTTATAACGTCGTTGTCCTACAGGTGATGTAGATGTTGTCGGCGATGCAGATGTTGTTGGCGTGCTGGAACCATTGCTTATACCGTCATTGTCCTACAGGTGATGTAGATGTTGCTGGTGTTGTTGGCGTGCTGGAACCATTGCTTTTACCGTCGTTGCCCTACAGGTGATGCAGATGTTGGTGGCGATGCTGGTGGTGTTCGTGGTGAGCTGGGGCCCGATGCTGTTTTACCAGGTCCTCAAGGAGTTCGGCATCAAGCCTACACGGAACGAGGACATCTATCGCTTGACAGTTCAGTGCCTAGCCTTCTTCAACAGCAGCCTCAACCCTTACTTCTACATGGCCATGTCCTCGTTAGTACCCGGCTTCATCATGCTTTCTTCAAATAGACAGAGGGGCGGTCGGGTAGCCTTGTGGTTAAAGCGTTCGATCGTCACGCTGAAGACCCGGGTTCGATTCCCGACATGGGTACAATGTATTGTGTGAAGCCCATTTCTGGTGTCCCCCGCCGTGATATTGCTGGAATATTGCTAAAAGCGGCGTAAAACCGTACTCACTCACTCACTCACTCACTCAAATAGACAGAACATGCACCCCACGTGACACGCGACATAGCCTACCGATTGACTGTTTGCATTGGATCACCTTTACTAAACTGCACAGACTGTCCTGTTATACTAGAATCTGGCAGATTTATAGTTTCAGAGCTCTAATACACTCGACGTGTCCACGTGAAATACGTGATGTTTAGCTTCTCCCATGAAGGCGCCACACCCAGAGACACGGGCAGACGTCGGCAAAGGTTCGCGTGTCATGAAGCGCCATGAGCCAGTAATGTCCCTTATGTACGTTCCAAGGTCAAAACGCGTCGCGCATCTTGTTACCTTGTTGTGCCAAGGATAGGCTAAACCGGCACAGCGTCAGAACGTACCAAGTTTGTTGGACTAAAACGGTACCAGATGTATGTAATGACACACACAAAGATCTGTACAGAAAACTTAATTTATCATTCTCCATGTGCTTTTGTCCACGAAAAGCATAGTTTGTTTTTTTACAATAATATGAAACTTATAACACTTGTTTCATCATTCTCAAATTTAAGAGAGGTCTGCATCTCAACATTCGCACGTATATTATTATATTGTTTATTATCCCTACAATATCATATTAACAGTCCATTTTCAGCAGGATACTTGATAAATGGAGCCGTCTTCGAACGGTCATGATTTCTTTTTATTTGGTGACGCTTTCACTATATAAATGGGAATTCCCTTCTATACCAACATCCTTAATGCAAGGGTGTAATTTCAACACTCGTGTTTCTTTGATTTCCTGTGAGGGCAGATAACTCTTGACATTTCTTTGAGGGGAGATAACTCTTGATAATTCTTTCACAACAACACGACCACTCCATCCATCAAGCTCATCACCACTGGTTCCGTAACCAAGTATATTTAATTATTTTAGCTCTAAAGAATAGACAATAATAAAATTCAAGTGCTGACATTGAAATGATTTTTTAATGTGTATATCAATCCTGAATGAGACGAATCACTCCCGTGTGCGAGATACGCTAAAGTGTTATTATTACACGCTGAAAGCGCACGTTAAATCTCCGGTAAACCAACCAACCTGATTCAGGGTCCATTTGTAATATATATGTTTATAGACAGTTTCGGCATCAGTTCCGGAAACGACTCGGGAGATGTCTTGGACTGAAGGCGCTCTCTGGTGGCGATACAACTGTGGCAACATCGTCTACCATGTCGACGAGATACCAGAGCAATGTCTACTCCACAGATGCTTCTGGAAAGTCACGTGCATAGCAGCATGACAAGGCCTACGTGGTCTGCACGTGAAGGTATGATAAACAAAAAGCTAATGTTAAAAGGTATAGACTCATGGGCGGATACAGCTTTTTTGGAAAGGGGGGGTGCACAATTAAGATCTTTTTATTGTCTTTGGTGGTAATTTATACGGTCAGAAATAAAGATTTTTTTCGAAATAAAAAGGGGGGTGCGCACCCCCCCAAAAAAACCCCATTCCCCCCAAAAAACAAACAAACAACAAACCCCATCTCTCCCTTCCCCCTCCCCCCTCCTCCCTTGCGTTGTGAAAAATCGCGACGTGTAACGCTGACTCCCTGAAATGGTGGCGCATTGACTATATATCAATCTGTAATTTTTCATCCTGTTCTTTGCAGACACAGTGATGGGTGTGATGATGTTCTCGAAGACGTCTCAACGACGACGCGACGACGGATACACAATAGCACAACGTCACTCTCTAAGGCTAGCAGCAGCAACACTGTATTTCATGGGTTACAATGCACTCATCTCAAGTCGCCGTGCCATGTGCGTCCCTTAGACGTGCCAGGAACATATGATTGATTAGTACAAGTTGTCTTCCTTGGTCTGTCAGCACCCTGTCCGTGCTCTTGGGTTTAAAATCAAATCGCTACGTGTATCAGATCGCATCACATAGACTGTGTAGCAAAACTGTATAGCGAGAGTGTATAGCAAGACTAAGACCGTATAGCGAGACTGAAAGCAAAGACTAAAGGGGCATTCACACGGTAGAACTAGTTGTATACAATTTGTTGTACGAACTTAAGTTGTATACAACTAGTTTGTACCGTGTGAGTGTCCCTTAAGACAATATTGCATAGCAAAAGTGACTGAATATGTTGGGTCTAATGCCCCATGGTCTACAGCCCTCAAGTCTGGGATTGGAACCAAAGATCAGATAAGGGACACAACTCTGCATAAGATGTGGGCACATTAGATGACTTGGACATTCGTCTCCAACGCCACTATCCTCCCGTACCATACGCAGACATTCCCGTACTGACCCGTCCATGTGCTTATAGAATTAATTATGGATTGATATATGTCTTGAAAGGAATGTATGTACTTATGCAGTATGTAGTCCGTTACGTGGAACATTTCTTGAGCAAGTTTCGATGCATTATGGCCACAAAGATATATTGAAAGAAGCGTCATTCGCGTAAAATCACCATCGTACTGATCGCCTTATACATGCTGCCAAAAAAAGGGCCGCTAAAGGCGGGATTCAAGGACAACGCACGCACGCACGCACGCACGCACGCACGCAATCACACACACCTCCCGCCTCCACCCTTCATAAAACGTCAAAGTATGATACTGACCCCCTTAGCCAGATCTGCGTAAATTGAAAAGGTGCAAATCTTCAAGTTTTTTTAAATGAACTGAATTGATATTTTTCAATTATGTAGTGTGTCCCTCCCTCCTTTTTATGCATACTAAGCGTTAAAAAGTATAAAAACAAACTATTGAATCATATGGGTGACATAAACTGAGGGGCAAAACAAAGTATGCCGAGTTTGTTTTTTATGTAATGAAACTTGAAACAACTGTTTTTAAATTTGATTATGTAAAATTAATCATCACTCATTCCTGCTACAATTTGTAACATGTAATCTGTGGCTGGGTAATTTTGTGTAAAAAAATTGGTTCAATGGAGACTGGGGTAAGAAATTAATTTGCCATCGCATGACCTCAACCATGTAAATTTGTTTCGAAATTGCAACTTGATTGTTTTTCAAAACTAAGATGTCTAAGACATCAATCAGCTCTTTTTTTAAATTTTAAAAGTTTAAAATCAAATCATATTTTAAAAAATAAAACCATGTTGAAGTATTCTTTGAGTGCTGACTAAGGGCCAGTACAGTTTTCTTTTATATGATGTCGCTAACTTAAGATATTTTAAATTGAAAATCAAACATATGATATAATCAACTGAGAGGTATAGTTTCTTTAGCTTTTTGGTTTATTTTCAACACAATTTACATTTAATTGCCCATATTTTCTTATTACTAAACGCGATTTTTGCTCGAATTATGTACATTTGTTCACAATGTTGTATGCTAAATGCACCCCTACTTTTCCAAAACGCAGTTTTTCCACGCTCAGATATTATGCGCCGCGATTCGCTGTGCAGAATTGCGTCCCCTGGACACACCAGAAACCTATGATTGTGGGTTCGAATCCCGGTTCACCCCGATTATGTTTCTAGGTTTGTCAGCACCATACCCGTGCTCGTGAGTTTCACTGAAGTGGTAAACGTCTGAGACCTGCATCACTTCGGGCTTTCCTCCCACATCAAGCTGACACGCCGTGATATAACTGGAATAATGTTAAAAGCGGCGTTAAACCCAACTCACTCACTCACTCACTCACTCACTCACTCACTCACTCACTCACTCACTCACTCACTCACTCACTCACTCACTCACTCACTCACTCACTCACTCACTCACTCACTCACTCACTCACTCACTCACTCACTCACTCACTCACTCACTCACTCACTCACTCACTCACTCACTCACTCACTCACTCACTCACTCACTCACTCACTCACTCACTCACTCACTCACTCACTCACTCACTCACTCACTCACTCACTCACTCACTCACTCACTCACTCACTCACTCACTCACTCACTCACTCACTCACTCACTCACTCACTCACTCACTCACTCACTCACTCACTCACTCACTCACTCACTCACTCACTCACTCACTCACTCACTCACTCACTCACTCACTCACTCACTCACTCACTCACTCACTCACTCACTCACTCACATATTATGTGTAGAGGTTCCCCCGGATCATCGCCTACATGGATCATAATATTCTCGTACACCGTCGTCTAATGTTTTTAATGTTAATTGTGTGTACCGTTATATGTTTATGTTATTAATTGTTATAACTTGAAGATATAATAAACTATAATTAGTGTATTCGTTGTGTTTTAATTAGGCCAGTCAGTACATATGATATAAAGTACATGCATGCTCAAATATCCTTTAATTTTGAAAATGGGTACCAAAAGCCATAACTATGGAACGGGAAAAGCAGTGCTCCCTATGGGGCTATAGACAAGTTTCACAGCACTGTATAAGAGGCGACAGGAGGGGTTAGATGGTGACGCTGGTTTGGCTGATTTGTTGTCTTAATAACCCGACGTGGTGGGATGTTGCTAATGATGTCAATCACTGGTTTGTCTGGTCCAGACTCGGTTATCTACAAACCGCTGTGATATGGCTGGAATATTGTTGACTGCGGCGTAAAACAACAAACAACAAGAAAAATGTCTCATGACCCTGACGGAGAACGTTTTCGAATAATCGGGGCGTCGGGATGAGTGGTCAAAGCGGTCTCGCGAGATACAATATTGCTTGGGTCCAATTAAAATTCAATCCAATGATTGATATGATGAGCAACAATCAACGCCGTCTGGATACGAGGACTCGCTGAACTACGTCGCCGAGCTTACTACACTCTTACGACCAGCATGAATTTCTGAGGACAATTCTAACCCGGAATACCAATGGAGCCAAAATTGCAGTCTAGAAGCTATCAGTGTTAAATTAATTTGACCGTTTTCACAATATAATAAGAGAATACCCAATGCGTTACGGTTAATTACACATTAATAATAATAATTGCAGTTACAAGGCGCCAAATTCCACTCATCAAGTGAGTGTCGATGGAGCTACGGTATTATTATCTCGATCAGAGTGCACTCGGATTTTATTCTCATCTCCCTGGGGAGTATACAACCCAAGCTGCCTGTGAGGCCCTAGAAGATTAACAATCACATTACCATCTCATCCTTCGGGGTACCCATTCACCGCTGGGTAAATAGTCATTTCACGAACAAAGTCACTTGCCAAAGGAGACTCCGAATGTGCCACGTGTGCTTCGGTAGGGCAGGATAGAAGCCCTAAAAAAGCTAAAGGGTCCAAGCTGCCGAAAACTGTCACCCATCTAAGGAATCTCCGCGACTTTATGCCGCTAGTGAATGAATCTTTGAGCCCCGAGTCTTACGGCAATGGTCCGTACTTCCGAGTTCTAGTAGGATATTCTAAAAAATACTCATTGCCATTTGATGAGAAAAAAGAAAGAAAGAAAAGCGTAGTATCATCAATTTGTAACGTCATGAACAATGGAGTGAGTGAGTGAGTATGGTTGTACGTCGTTTATAGCAATATTCCAGCAATATCACGGCGGAGGTCACCAGAAATGGGCTTCACACATTGTACCAATGTCGGGAATCGAACCCGGGTCTTCGGCTTGAGGAACGAACGCTTTAACCACTCGGCTACCCGACCGCCCCGAACAACGGATGACTTCAGAACTTATATGTGATGATGCTTAAACGGACTTATCAGCATTGGGTATCGCTGAAATGTCGATGCTGTAATTTGTGCTGCAGTAACCTCTTTGTCTCGTTCAGTAGGACCGCGTGAGTGGTGTAGTGGACGGAACGCCTTCCCGGAGAGTGAAAGGTCGGTTGTTCGATCCCCGGCCGCTTCATGCAAAAAGACTTTAGTGTTCGACCTTAAGGGGCTAAATCAAGGACTGGTCGGCTTGGAGTCAGTATACTGTGTCTGAGTGGGGTATTCATGTTAAACTGCGGCATGGTATCTCAGTGGGCTAGTACTATAAAACCGGTGTTAGTCCGGTCTTGTACAAGCAGCCACACACACACACACACACACACACACGCACATGCACGCACGTACGCACACGCAGACGCGTGTATGCACGTCGCTATAAATGCACTAATCTTGAACGCGACGTTAAACACCATTTCACTTCACCTCCAGGGGGTCTGGAACTCCCCACTCCCCGTAAGTTGATGACTAAACGCACGTGTAACGTCATGAATAAATGACACATGTAACTTGTTCAATAAACGGCATGTGTAAGTTGATGAATAAACGACATGTGTAAGTTGATGCATACACGGCATGTGTAAGTTGATGAATAAACGCAAGTGTAAGTTGATCAATAAACGCATGTGTAAGTTGATGCATACACGGCATGTGTAAGTTGGTTGCGGTGTGTTGGATCGACATGCAGAATTCCTCAGTGAAATGTTAAGCGTCCTTCCATCGATAGAGTATGTAGTCCTGTCTAGACAGCTCCCTCACTCACTCAGCTATTTAGCTCACTCACTCACTCACGCCTGTCCGTATGTTGAAAGCAATGGAAGATGTCCAAGCATCGATGAGTACAAACAACATGAGCTCTATGTGATTTATTCAATTCAAGATTAAGTCGAAAGCATTGCGTTCATACAAAATATATTCATTTCGGAGCAGATAAAACGAAACCATTTCTGCTGAATGTGTTACAATTCGCTACACTAGTGACAAGACTGGTGGTTATTCGCCACCGGTAGCAGTTAGGCATGGTGTTACTCTTGACCAGAAGTGGCTTCGGATACCAATGGCAACGAGACCCTGGAATAAAGAGGGAAAAACTTTGGAAACAAGGGTAGAAGACATCAATCTCATTAAAATCAGATCTAAGTTCTCGCTACCGCTAAACAAAGATCTGAGGACATCCCATTGCGGGTCAACGACCTTTCATCTGGCCAATCAGAGCATCGCTTATCAGATCATGAAAGTGACAGTTGAAATGTGATTTTTGATCGTGCAACCTCGAGAAAACACTCACAGGATATTCCGAACGACAGTTACGGCTTTTATGTCTGTATTCATACAATCTAGACCATCTACTAGCCAATCCAGAATGTTCTTTTATTCAGCTTTTATTTTTTTAATCGAGTATATGGCAAAATATGTTTCGAAGCGTAGTCGCCAGTTTGAAACTCGTGCCGTAAAGATCGATTAAGCTGCCTTCTGATTGGCTATTGTCGACCTCTTGTTAGTCATTCCATTGGTCGGTCAAAGTTCGCGAAAGGTCGGTCTGACGTGACCCGTAATGGGATTGGGAAGACATTAAACTAATCGGTACTGGAAAGTATACAATGTAAGTACACGTACAGTGTACGCTCCAAACTCCAAACCGATTGTTTATGATCCTCGACTAGGAGGTCGAGTCAGGTGAACCCTGAACGAACTTTGACCTCCCAATCTAAATGAAGGTTGGGTAGGTTATTTAACCAGATGTCAGCTTTCGAAATCGTTTCGGCTTCGTGTCCTTATCACCTCGTTAACAAAATAGGGGCGGTCGGGTAGCCTAGTGGTTAAAGCGTTCGCTCGTCACGCCGAAGACCCGGGTTCGATTGCCGTGATATTGCTTGAATATTGCTAAAAGCGGCGTAAAACCATACTCACTCACTCACTCACTGAACTAAATATATCCCACATCGAAATTAAATATACCCTCGATAGTAACCATTTCGGGTTTAGATTTCATGGCGCTCAGGTACCGCCTCCGTGGTCTAGTGTTAGAGCGTCCGCCCGGAGAGCGAAAGGTCAGGGGTTCGATCCCCGACCGCGTCATATCAAAAGACGTTAAAAGATGGTACTTGTTGTTACCCTGTCTGGCGCTCGGCATTAAGGGGCTAAAACAAGAACTAGTCGGCTCGGAGTCAGTATACTGTGTCTGAGTGGGGTATTCATGTTAAACTGCGGCATGGTATCTCAGTGAGCTAGCACTATAAATCGGCATCAGTCCGGACTAGTACAAGCAGCCACACACACACACACACGTGCATGCACGTCGCTATATAAGTGCAATAACCCCATTTCACCTCACCACCATGGCGCTCAGGGTGTTTAGGATATCCACAACAACATAACAGTGCGCCCTAATCATATTATTAAGAGACGTTGACTCACCTACCGTGTTCGCTATCCATCACTGGTACGGCATGACCTGCAACATAAGGTACTTTTGTCACTATCCTCTCTTGGAAGGAATAACTCCCCAGTACATGTCCTTATCCGTAGCTAACTGGACAGAGTGGGCGGGATCGGTGACTTCATCGACGTCCATAATATCAATCACTGGCTTGACTTGTCCAGACTCAATAATATACAACCCGCCATAAATCTGGAATATTGGTGGGTGTCTCATTCTCTGTCACACTCTTTCTATATATGACTCTGTGTGTGTGTGTGTCTCTCTCTCTCTCTGTGTTTCTCTCCCTTCTTCGCCCTCTGCCTTTCTGTCTCTGTGTCTCTCTCTGTCTCACTCTCTCTGTGTCTCTCTCTGTGTCTCTCTCTGTGTCTCACTCTCTGTGTGTCTCTCTCTCTGCCACACTCTGTGTCTCTCTCTGTGTCTCTCTCTCTGTCTCACTCTCTGTGTGTCTCTCTCTGTGTCTCACTCTCTCTGTGTCTCTCTCTCTGCCACACTCTCTGTGTCTCTCTCTGTCTCACTCTCTGTGTGTCTCTTTGTGTGTCTCTCTCTGCCTCACTCTCTCTGTGTCTCTCTCTCTGTCACACTCTCTGTCTCATTCTCTGTCTCATTTTCTCTATCTATGTCTCTCTGTCTCACTCTCTGCCTCATTCTCTCTGTGTGTGTCTCTCTCTCTGTGTCACTCTCTGCCTCATTCTCTGTCTCTGTCTCTCTTCGTCTCTCTACATGTCTCTGTCTCACTCTCTCTCTCTACATGTCTCTCTGTGTCTCTCTCTCGTTCTCTGTCTCTCTCTCTCTCTTCGTCTCTCTACATGTCTCTGTCTCACTCTCTCTCTACCTGTCTCTCTGTGTCTCTCTCTCGTTCTCTGTCACTCTCTCATCGTCTCTCTACATGTCTCTGTCTCACTCTCTCTCTACCTGTCTCTTTGTGTCTCTCTCTCCGTCTCTGTATCTCTCTATGTCTCACTCTCTCTCTCTATATGTCTCTGTCTCTCCGTCTCTCTCTCTCTCTGTCTCACTCTCTCTCTGTATCTCTGTATCCTCTCTTCTATATGTCTGTCTCTCGTTCGCCGTCTCTCTGTGTGTCTCTCTCTGTCTCACTCTATACATGTCTCTCTCTGTGTCTCTCTCTCCCCGTCTCCTCTGTCTCTCTGTCTCTCTCTCTTTTAAATACATTTCAACTCACGGTGACACTCTCTGTCTCATTCTCTGTCTCATTTTCTCTATCTATGTCTCTCTGTCTCACTCTCTGCCTCATTCTCTCTGTGTGTGTCTCTCTCTCTGTGTCACTCTCTGCCTCATTCTCTGTCTCTGTCTCTCTTCGTCTCTCTACATGTCTCTGTCTCACTCTCTCTCTCTCTACATGTCTCTCTGTGTCTCTCTCTCGTTCTCTGTCTCTCTCTCTCTCTCTTCGTCTCTCTACATGTCTCTGTCTCACTCTCTCTCTCTACCTGTCTCTCTGTGTCTCTCTCTCGTTCTCTGTCTCTCTCTCATCGTCTCTCTACATGTCTCTGTCTCACTCTCTCTCTACCTGTCTCTTTGTGTCTCTCTCTCCGTCTCTGTATCTCTCTATGTCTCACTCTCTCTATATGTCTCTGTCTCTCCGTCTCTCTCTCTCTGTCTCACTCTCTCTCTGTATCTCTGTATCCTCTCTTCTATATGTCTGTCTCTCGTTCGCCGTCTCTCTGTGTGTCTCTCTCTGTCTCACTCTATACATGTCTCTCTCTCTGTCTCTCTCTCCCCGTCTCCTCTGTCTCTCTGTCTCTCTCTCTTTTAAATACATTTCAACTCACGGTGATACCGGGTTCTGAAGACAACACTTAAGTAACAGCCAGCCACTCTTATCAGCACAGGGGTCTCCTTGCAGACTGAGTTCCACCATGACACACACCAGCAGCAGGGTCACAGCTACCCGGAGCAGGGTCTGCAACCAACCAGGAAACAGCATTACAGAGACGGAATAACCTGGGTCTGTCACCGCTGTGATCAGTGTTCCAGTTACATTAAAGCATGTCATGTCATTGGTGGAGAAAGAAAGAGATGCAGGCTGGTGTTTATCATATTGGTGAAACCCACAAAACACGGCCACGGTGCTGACAAATCAAGGGTTAAGATCAAGGAAAATCCTAGATTCAAACCATCAGCGAATCCTGACACAACCCGAGGGAAACTACTCTGCACAAATGTTGAAATTGCATGAATGTCGATAAAGGGAAAATGTTTAGTTACAGTCACCTTGCAGTAAACCAAGGAAACTATTGACTATCGAATTACATGAAGAATTAGCCATTCAAAAATATAACCGCTGTTAGCTCTTTCCTCGTGACAAGAAAGTCCAGCGAACTGATAAATTTGTTTTTTGCCCCGGTGGAGAGAAAACAAGACAATGCTATTGAATAAAGCGTGTCATAACGTTCTTGAAACTGCTTATGAACTCAAATTGTTTCTTAAAATAGATAGATAGATAGATAGATAGATAGATAGATAGATAGATAGATTGTAGATAGATGGATGGAGGATGGATAGATAGATCTCTAGATGGGTGGATAGAAAGATAGATCGTATATGGATGGTAGATAGATAGATCGTAGATAGATGGATAGATAGACAGATAGATAGATGGATAGATCATCGTCACCTACCATCATGATGAATGGTTCAGCGTGTTGAGGTAGAGCAAGTAAACGATGTGTGAACGACTTGCTGATGTTCAGCACGTGTGGCACAACAGTCGGTCTTTATAGAAAAGTAGAAGAGGCGTGTCAAATAATCGTATCCATATATGGCATCGTCCAATCGGAGCCTACTTCACCAGCCAAGTACATTTCTCCCAGTAGTGTTTGGTTCAGTTGTAATCGAGATTAGTGTGTTAGTTTTGCTACATGGGTCGTTATATAGGCCACGCATGTACAATGCAATATAGACACTATACGGAACAGTAAAATTCACCCTTGAACCGTGACGTTGTATGTCAGAATGTATACCCCAATTTCTGTTTTAGGAGTATAGTTAAGAAAACATGTTCATGTTACTTTTTGTGACAGACGCATTTTTACTTATGAATACCATATATATGGAGATTTATATGAAGACTTATATAAATTAATTCGATCAGAATTTCAGCTTCATTGCGATTTCCTCTTACAGAACCTGCACACAGATATTAATTTCTCGCCTAGCCTAATTTGGTTCGTGTAAATCATCGTTACATTGTTGCTAATTTTATTTTGATTACATTATAATGTTGTGTAGATATTATAGAGTGTCACTGTACAGACGTCAGCGCTATGTGTGCCAAGAGTATGAAGCAGTTCACGAGAAAATATATGTATATTTTGTAGTTTTCGATCATGATCAGTAGGATCTAAAAGACACATACGTCAGTTGATTCGTGATTTATAAGCCACGTTATGAGTATTTCGTTCGAGTAAAAAATGCAAATATAACATAAATGAATACAATTTTGCGTCAATCGTATAAGAAATGTTTGTTTGTTCCTTGTTTAACGACCCCCTCAGCAATATTCCAGCTAAATGACGGCGGCCTGTAAATAATCGAATCTGGATCAGACAATCCAGTGATTGACATCAATCCACGCAATTGGGATACGTTAACATGCATTCAACCAAGTCAGCGAGTCTGACCACCCGATCCCGTTAGTCGCCTCTTACGACAAGCATAGTCGCCTTTTACGGCAAGCATGGGTTGCTGAAGACCTATCCTACCCCGGATCTTCACGGGTCCTTATACGAAATGAAACAACACACACGCTAACATGTCGTGTTGCCCCCATGCATCGGTACCAACACAGTAAAATACCAACTAAAATAAGGGGAAAGAAAGTGTACCGTGGTTTTTTGTGTGTGTTTTTTTATGTAACTAAACATTGAAAGAAGTGTTGTTAACTTTGATTATGTCTGTTTAACCACCAGTGATATCTGCAACCGTTTGTAAAAAGTAATCTGGTGTAAAAATGTATTGGTTCAATAAAGACTTGGTTAAGAAATGAAATTTGCAACTACATGACTCCTACAATGTTTGAAAAAAACAATCATTTATTTTCAAAGATAAGATGTCTAGGATACCCATCAGAAGTGGTGCTTTATGCGATTTTTTTTTTAATTTAAAAAAAATTAAGTCAAATATATGTTAGGAAATAAAACCATGTGGAAGTATTCTTTGTGTGCTGACCAAACGCCAGTACAGTTCATTTCTGGGACATAACATCGCTAAATATCGATATTTTCAATTGAGAAAATATATATTCTGAACCCACATGTCCACGAACCTTTCCCCAAACCAAGTAATCTGTTTGTTGATTTCATATGTTTGCATAACCTATTGACCACGGTCTCCACACGAACAAGCACACATGCACGTATATACCGACCCGGGGTACAGTGTAAGGTTAATTTGCTTAGCCTATAAATACACACTTCAAGATCAACGGTCCATAGATGAAATACAGTTGTACGCTAGACGATATCAACACGGGCCATAGGTGTAATGGTCTCGGTGAAACGGTTAACGCTATGCTTGCGACGCACTTGGCGATGTCGTTGAGGGGACAGCGCGATACGTCGAGGACTTCACACATGATGTAGTCACTAATTTCTTTGACACCAGTTGTCAGTATATTACGGTAGTCGGCTGTATTTAACGTTTCAGATACTATCATCATCATCATCATCATCCGATACCAATAATACTAATACTACATATAAATACTGCTAATAGGCCTTCTTAGACGTAGAATATTGTGCTGCGTTAAGCAACTACTACTTCTACTACTACTACTACTACTACAACTACTACTACTACAATAATAATATTAATAATAATAATAATAATAATAATAACAACTTTTCTAGGGAGTAAACTACTTATACCACAGATTTGCAATAATATTCATCGTCATACCCTACCGGGTACCCAGCCTTTGCTGGGTGAATCGAGGCAAAACGAAAGTTAATTATCACAGTTAGTTAAAACACCGCTACTGCCATTCGTTTCATGTGATTGAATTTACTGTTACAGAAAAAAAGATGTAAAACATAGTTTGCGAGTGGGTCAAGCTTTACGCAGCTTTAAGCAACATTCAGCCATATGAGAGGAGGGGGCACCATAAATAGCCTTCACGCATTGTACTCATATCGGGAATCGAACCCGGGATTTCGGCGATAAACATAGAAATCAACTATAAAAGATAAAAGTTCATGACAAGAATATATACCTGCCTTCAATGCAATCCTTTAGCAAGACATCAGCTGCAGAGAAGCAACCTTTGAGGTATTGCCTCCAATATGGATGTCGGCCCCGGCCATGTCGTAATGTCAGAGGTCCCAGACTTGCCTATGATATATAGGGAGTAGCAGTGAAACTATACCTCTCAGTGGATTTTATCATATGTTTGATTATAATTGGAAATTTCTTAATTATATACAAAAAATTAGCTGTATTTGCTGTATTAGTCAGAAAACGAAAAACTTTAAAAAACTAAAAAGAAAATATCGCACAATACACAACAGCTTATGTATATCTTATCTTTAAAATTAAATAATTTTGCTTTTTTAGGCAGAAATTAACATTTCAAACATTGCACAGGAGTCATGTGGTAGCAGTTGCAAATTCATCTCACTGCCCAATGTTCTTTGAATAAATTAAGTTTTACACAAGCTTACCCAGCCACAATTTACTTTTACAAGCTGTTACAGGAATGAGATATGGTTATATCAAATTTCAGTTTCATAATAAATATGTTATACGTTGAGCTCGTTATACGTTCTTTTGCCGTTGTTTTGTTCGCATTGATGTGCTCAAATTTGCATTTTAATTTTTTTATTTAGGGAAATTATTTCGTCTATTCTCGAAAGCATATATTCCCTCAAAATAGCAGAGGATAATGAAATATAAATGTTATGATCGGTCGTCAGAAGAATTCGGCTTTGAAAAATGACTGCCAGAGGTAGAATGGTTTAGGAACCAAAACTTACGGCCCAAACACACTCAAAACATTGCACGTGGACTATGCAATTCCTCCGTGCACGTTGGTAGGGGTCATTCTTGATTTGGACACTTCAGTGAATGGTCGTCAAATCGCTCTATAACATAAGTATTGGTGATTAATGTTATTTACAGTAACACGTAAGCTCTTGCTTTAATGGGGGGCACGGGTGGCCCAGTAGTCTAAGGCGCCGCGATTCGATGTGCTGAGTTGCGTCCCTTGGCCACGCCAGAAACCTATGATCGTGGGTTCGAATCCCGGTTCGCCCCGATTATAATTCTAGGTTTGTCAGCACCATACCCGTGCTCGTGGGTTTCACCGAAGTGGTAAACGTTTGAGACCTGCATCACTTCGGGCTTTCCTCCCACATTAAGCTGACACGCCGTGATATAACTGGAATACTGTTAAAAGCGGCGTTAAACCCAACTCACTCACTCACTCTTGCTTTAATGTAGTATTTGTGTTCAGACTTGGAATACGGTGTCTACAACGTGATGAATACTTTTGGCCTGCTTCAAACTGGTAGACTTCAACGACAGATAACAAATATGTCCCATGTGTCTCAACCTTTGGTTGGTGGACTTTGTAACAGATTTCTACGGACACAAACTGTTACTGATCGGCCCCGCTAGGGACACCCTAGGTCAAGAACACAAGTCCAGGACGATTTATCAGAAACCAGGCTTTAAGAAATCGATCCCAAACAGCCAAATCTCAGTTCACTTGCGTCAGGTCACCAGTGTTCAAGTTACTGACCAGAAGATTAGAAATCGCCTGTATGCTCGGCGACCACGTGTTGTACCACGGTTAACAATCGACACATTCTAACCAGACACCAATCGTGTTTAGAGGGTAGAAACTGGTGATGGCCGATGGTCTCGTGTAATGGTTTCAGTTCAGTCCAGAGTCTCCTTGGACGTTCTGGATAGTTGCGAACGTGTCTGAGGGCGCCCTAAAGGAGGCCGTGCGAACGTCAACGTAAGGCAACATAGCTGATTTCCGGGTATCTTCCCGAAGCAAGATGCTTAACTGACTGTAAAACTCAAGTTCCCACCCTTGCCGAACTTGGCTGGTATTATGAAGTTACATTTTCAATTTTTGGCTGGGCTAACGAGTCTATGCATAGTCCAATCAAAATCGCGCAACGAAATCGAAATCCGGTTCGTAAAGTGTCGTGCAGATTTCGGTCGATTGCAGGATTTGCAAAGCATGTGCATCGCCAACTCGATGTTAACAGATATTTTCCAAATCTTTTCATGTTTTTAATCAAGGTGCTCACGTGATTGGATGCATTTCGCGATGTAAGGCCAGTTTTATCACAATATAGACCTTGATTATGGATCAGATCGTCATGACTGGGCGCCGCCATTTTGTTTGAAGCAAATGCAAGTGATACGACAGGTGGAATCTTTGGAGAGGCTTAGAAGGGACATAACTCGTTAGAGCCACTGGTGGCGCTACGATCGAGCCAAGGAATTCCAGCCTAGTTCGGCAAGGGTGGAAACTGGTTAACTCTCTTGCCTCGGGAAGATTATATGGGGGGGGGTGGTCTGTAATGATATGGGGGGTGGTCTGTAATGATATGGGGCGGGATCACTATCTTGTCCATGGAAGGGTTGCTGCAGTACTACCGAGACGGTTGTGCCGTTTCCGCGCCATGCTGGTCCACGTTGTGTCCCTCAAGACGATAACGCTCGTGTCCACCGTGCATGTATTGTAACTGACCACCTCTAGCAGCAATGAATGAATTGATCAGCCATGGGTCGCGACCTTTCCACCCAAAAGCACGTCTGGGACATGATCGGGAGACGTGTACGCTGACGTCAAAGACCACCACTACATTGTCCAAACTGGGTCAGGTGCTGCAAGAAGAGTGGGAAGATCCTCTCAAATTGTCTTTGCGTGATTGATTCGGAGTTTTTACTAGTTAACGGTTGCATAGAAAATAATGCAGTATGTATGTAACTATCCGGAGTATTTCGGACTATGTAAAGGAATGTTTTACCATTTGTGGGGGTATGACCCCTTACTGATGAAGACAACTCAAACTTTCATATACTTCACTCCACACCCCTGTCGTTTTTGCTTGTTTGCATTCTTACAATACACCGCCACCATGCTCTGTTGATTGTCATGTTACACCTAGCCCTTCCCTTTTCTTATCCCTACATAACCATCACTCGATACCGCTTTGTATTCTGTGATCATGTGTTATTTTCTCCAACGCATGTTTGGAGAGTATATTTGTTGTTTTGACGACCGTATTTGGGTAACATAAACACAAATTGACCGCACGTCACTGATCGTGACGTCATTGATTCGTGTGTACAACGAACATCATTTACTGAGGCGCACCACAAAGCGTAACGTCATTGTTTTGTGTGTATGGCAAACGCTCTTTATGAGATTGTTAGGTATTGCCATAAAGCACTTCTTAAGTACTTCTAATTTTGACAGCTGAATCTTCTTGCGAAAAGTATATCCTGCTTTAAAGATAATCATCGATACCTACCAAAAGGCTGGAAGACCTAAAGTCTCACGTGCCCTACATACGGCACAGTGGAATCCTTTTTCTGTTCTTGTCAGCTGTGAAACATCGTCATTGAACTTACCCCTTTCTTCCAGCAAACATCGTAGTATCTGCTGGTAATAACTGATACTCGATCACGACCTTTAACGTGAGTGCTGGCTACTTTTCACTTGTAGCAGTGAACGCCTATTGCATATGCTTTTGAAAGCAGCAACATAAACACCGTCTTTAGCTAAAAGGAATGCCATTTCTGGAACGAGTTTCTCAATTGAGCTCTTCACTTCAAAGGCACAGTTTCAAATGGATTCACCCTTGATACGGTCAATATAAAAGAATAATTTTATAATTTCGTTTTACATTCATTTGAATGGTTATGGGTAAAACATTATAAGATTAGAGCAGTCATAAATCCAGGGACAATAGGCGTCGTCCTTATTATATTGGTCAATTATGCAGCTACATACCAATATTATATACCAAATATCGCAAGCGTTGTACCGTGGATAACGCTTTAATTTAATGTTTACTTCGGAAAGTACATATGTTTGTGCGAGCATGTGTACCAACAGCAAACACCAAGGGAAGCCTGAAAACATTTTTAAATGGGCATTTTAGGCGTCAGCGAAACATTATTTTATTGTAAACTGATTCTTTTTCAGAGAGAAACTGGCATGGTGAAATTGTCTTTGTCTAATTGAGGTAACTGTTAAGTGTTATAGATTAATTTTATTCACACAAAAACGTATTTGAATCCATATTGCTTGAATTGCCAATTGATTCGAGTCTGAGGCGTCTGTGAGGTTTTCAATCACTAGCTCATTCACTGTGCAGAGTTGCGTCCCTTGGGCACACCAGAAACCGATCATTGCGTTCTCGAATCCCGTTTCGACCCGACTGTTTTTGAGTTTGTTAGCACCATACCTGTGCTCACGGGTTTCACCAAAGTCGTACACGACTGAGACCTGCATAACAATGGGCTTTCCTCCTACATTCATCTTCCCGCAGCATGGGAGTTAACTGACTGTAAAAGTCCAGTTTCATTTAACACTCTTTCCTCGGTAATATGTCCAATATTCAGATGACATGACGTGATGTAGTGAGTGAGTGAGCATGGTTTTATGCCGCTTTTAGCAATATTCCAGCAATATCACGGCGGGGGACACCGGAAATGGGCTTCACACATTGTACCCATGTCGGAAATCGAACCCGGGTCTTCGGCGTGACGAGCGAACGCTTTAACCACTAGGCTACCCGATCGCCCCCGCTGTGATATAACTGGAATAGAGTTAAAAGCGGCCTTAAAACCAAACTCACTTTCTCCCGACTTCATTTTTCTAATTTGGCTAGTCAAATCAACTAATAATGCGTTTTATAAATACTTTACATAGAATGTGTTTGATACTCTTAAGAAACCTGGCGGACATACTTACAACTAATACAGTCACTACTGTCAAGGACGCCCTATAGATAGTGCAGCATGACACATAGTTCAAAAGTACTCTCTCACGTTGCAGGAAACGTGCATTCAGAGTTCGTCACTTCAAAAGGGAAATCATATTATCCATTCATTTTATACACGTACTGTATATAATATTTATATTGATCTTATCAGGAACTTTCTACCCCGCACCGAGTGTATAACGATTTAATAATGAAAACACATCTCTGTTTGGATTCCTACAAGGAACAGGTTTGGAACCGTCTCTGTCTAGACTTACTGACAGAACTACAAAAAGCCTACTAGTTAACGGTTTCATAGAAAATAATGTAGTACGTATGTAACTATTTAAAAAGGGTGCTAACTTTCTGGGGCATAAAACTTCCTCCGGGAATGTAATGTGTTCTTATTGACTCCCGCGTTTGAATAGGTACTTGAGACAGGCGTGTCCTTGAGTTGTCAGGTCGAGGACAGAAGAACGTCTTGGCTTGTGTATTCATCTATGGCTTGTCAATTCAAGACCCTGGAATGAAAACCACAAGTGCATTTAAATAAAAAGTGAGTGAGTGAGTGAGTATGGTTTTACGCCGCTTTTAGCAATATTCCAGCAATATTACGGCGGGGGACACCAGAAATGGGCTTCACACATTGTACCCATGTCGGGAATCGAACCCGGGTCTTCGGCGTGACGAGCGAACGCTTTAACCACTAGGCTACCCTAGTATATATAGCGATGAGTGAGTGAGTGAGTATGGTGAGTATGGCTACCCTACCACCCCAATTTTATGAAATTTGGGAGGTTAGTGTTGGGTGGAGTCTTCGAATGCCATTTCTGTTTTCCATGTTCACGTGAGTACATTTTTGTTGCATTTGTAAGTTTGAACCAATAACACAAAGTCGTCCAACATGGCCGCCAACAACCGACATATTTGAAAATGTTGACGAAAGTTTTTGTGAAAAATGCAAAGGAAGAATTTGTTGAAAGTCATTAAAATGTTGTTAATAATCTAAATAATTCTAAGATTATACTACGTCTTGTTTTATTAGAAACGAAATGCTTCTTCTGTCTGATATGACACATTATGAATGATTACTTCAAATAACAAATGACCCGTGAGATTCCGGGATATAGAATAGGTCTTCAGCAACCCATGCTTGTCGTAAAAGGTGACTATGCTTGTCGTAAAAGGCGACAAACGGGATCGGGTGGTAAGGCTCGCTGACTTGGTTGATGCATGTCATCGATCCCAATTGCGTGGATGGATGCTCATGATATTAATCACTGGATTGTCTGGTCCAGACTCGATTATTTACAGACCGCCGTCATATAGCTGGAATGTTGCTGAGTGCGGCGTTAAACAACAAACCAACCAACCAAATCAAATAACAAATCTGGACCAGAGAAAAAGAACAATAGCAAATATAATACGTGTTTTGTTAATACCTGAAGAATATTCCCATTTTGTGCTAAAACCCGAAAAATGCATTTTCTGTTACGAATATTAAGGGTATATATTTAAAAATTACATAATCGATAATGTCAGCAACTTATGAGCCCTGATTTTGAGTCATCGATCGGTAAATAACGCAAGCTCTGTTGAGTGACAAAGCATTTAGAAGTTAGTAAATATAGCCAAGTTAAAAACTGTAACTATAACTATAATTATTTTTCAATTCGGTTACATTTTTTTAAAACGTGATTCCGATGAGAAGGCTCTAACGTCATAGTTTCTATGACGTGGTATTGATATCCACACCCAAACATAAATACAGTTTTATAACTAAGCAATTTGACAGCTGTGATTTCGATGAGGGGGCACTATCGTCACATGTGACGTTGAATAATTATCCATACCCAAACGTAAATGCAGTTTTCATTGGATATACATCGAAAATACAATCAACTAATTGCAGTCGTTTTCAAATGTGAACCATTTCTTATATAAGGGCGGACGCATATTTGTAGAAATTTGTTCACAACACTAAAATAGCACAGCCAGCAATAAAAAAAATAGACTTCGTAGGAGGACGTTCGTACAACGTTGACTGTTTTACCTATAAAGTGGCGTTTCGGTGAAATATCAATAACACGACCCTTTCTCGTTTGATCGATCTGTGGTACATATATTATTATATGACACATATGTTTACTCGGAAACACGTCAGATGTCGCCGTGGATATATACACAACGTTCTACAGATGAACATTGCGTGACGTCTGTTTTACGTCAACAATGGTGTCTCCGATACATAAACAACGACTGGGCGAGTAAAAACATTATCACACGTGTGCTTAATATGGATTTTTATTAAATTGCTTAATTTGAACAACATGGTTCATAAATAATTATTGTTACTTTTATATATCTCGGTGGTCTTGTGTTTTGTTTTGGGTTTTTTTAGGTTGGGGGATGAGGGTTAGCCTTCCAACCGACACAGTCCATTCTTTAAGTTTAAGTCAATAAGTAAACGTTAGATCGTCACATTTGAGTTAATGATCATCAAACCATAGGCTGTGACAACATAACGTCTTTGTAGCGTAAGGTTGGGGCCGCCCGTTCTGATGGGTTACATTTTGAATTTGTTATTTTCCGAAAGGGAGCTTTTGCACTGCTCCCTAAAGTGAAGAAATCCACCAGTCATTGTTAATAATTTGTTTATTTGTTGTTTAACACCGCACTCAGCAATATTCTGTAAGTAAGTAAGTAATAGAGTCTGGACCAGGCAATCCGGTGATTGACATCATGAGCATCGATCCACGCAATTGGGATACAATGATACATCTACCAAGTCAGCAAGCCTGACCACCCGATCCCGTTAGTCGCCTCTTACGACAAGCATAGTCGCCTTTTACGGCAAGCATGGGTTGCTGAAGACCTATTCTACCCCGGATCTTCATGGGTCCATTGTTTGTGAAGTGTAATGAATGGCAAACGGAACCTAAAATGCCTGGTAAAAGAAAGTATACACATGAAAATTGGCTTTAACAAACACATTACAAACGTTGTCAAAACGTGACTTTAACCTAAAAAAAGTCGTCGAAATGCTGCGAACTTAAGGTCCAAAACATACCAATCGAATAACCATTTCTTGTTTGTTTCATTTTAATCTACCATAAAACATGGGTGTATACTTTCTTTTGCCCAGCGGTTTAGTATACACATAAGTTTCTTGGTAGACCATGTATTAGATTGAGATTGTTGAAAATGCTGCATAACCCATTAAAAATTTCTCGGGCACGTTTTTTTCCTTAAAAATAGGGAGGAAAAGTTAGGACGTAAGTAAATATTTTGTAAATTTGTATTGATAACCATGAAAGGGGAAATGATTCCACCAAGAATCCCAACACACACACACGCACACACACACGCACACACACACACACACACACACACACACACACACACACACACACACACACACACGCACGCACGCACGCACGCACGCACGCACGCACGCACGCACGCACACACACACACACACACACACACACACACGTGGGCACACATTGAAATCGACTCCTGAATACAATGTCAGCTCAAATACATGTTATATTATGGATAACAGAGGATGCTTCACATGACGCCAGACATTGAATGTATTTTTATTGGCAATAGAAGTGACTGACTCGCAGGATTTAAAGTGGCGTGCCAATAAAGATGGAAAACCGATACGGCTTTTTGAAAACAATGTGGTCACTTTTACAACGAAAGCCTTTTAGGGCCATTTTTTAAATTTTCTTGTTGTTAAAATGTTAGTTAGTATCTTGAAATTCAAGATTATAAGTTGAAATTTCAAGATAATAAGTTGAAATTTCAAGTTAGTATCTTGAAATTTCGAGATTGTTTTCTTGAAATTTCAACTTTTCAAAAAAAACAAATGGCCCGGTAAGGATTCGTTTCGAAATCGTTTCCGTCATTTTTCGTATTTTTTCGTTTTCGATGGAATCTAATATGGTATTTGGAAGTAAGAAATTAAGTATGAGTTTTGTGAATAGGTCTTAAACACCATGTAGTCAACCGGAGACATAGAAGCGCGCTCTAAATTTTACACTGCATGGCTATAACACACTTTGGCTCCCTTCTAGCTGTACGAGCAGCCCTAGGAGTGACCGATACAACTGGTAATGCGAGTGAGTATGGTTTTACGCCGCTTTTAGCAATATTCCAGTAATATCACGGCGGGGGACACCAGAAATGAGCTTCACGCATTGTACCCATGTAGGGAATCGAACCCGGGTTTCGGCGTGACGAGCGAACGCTTTATCCACTAGGCTACCCGACCGCCCCACTGGTAATGTGATGCATGGATGGAGGGATACGGTAACCGCAGCTATTGGCGAGACAGTGCCAGATTTAACTACAACGGCCGGGGAACAGTTATATACTCAGCGTCATCATAGAAGGGTCACCTTTGTGTGTGGGGTGTCAAACATGAACACATATGCCAACATGCGTCAACAGGTCTTTTATCTGAGTATGTTGACAATACGATTTACTGTTGAAGAACATGTTGTCAATGCCTCTGTCACACCGATTGTATGCTTTTATTAAAGTGAGAAAATGGACAATGACTACTACAAACAATGAAAAGCGCAAGATCGTCGAAGATGGGAAAAGCTACCCAAAACCCGTTTCTGAACGCAACTAGTGGTTTGGCCCATGCACGTGCAAAACATGACAAGGAACAGTTAACATGGGTATAAAATGGTTCATTCCAGAAGCAACTGAACTGCACTCGTGGAATTTGAAAATGCGACGTAGTTTGGTCTCTCTTGTTATATGCATATCCCCTCAATAATAACGCTGACTATATTACCGCTTGAAACAGACTGATGATCCAATCGAACAGACCAGTAAAAGTGTAGCACACATCATTTGTTTGTTAGTTTGTTGTTTAACGCCGCACTCAGCAATATTCCAGCTATATGAGGGCGGTCTGTAAACATTCGTGTCTGGACCAGACAATCCAGTGATTGACATCATGAGTATCGATCTACGTAATTGGGATATCGGTGACATGCATCAACCAAGTCAGTGAGCCTGACCACCCGATCCTGTTAGTCGCCTTTTACGACAAGCATGGGTTGCTGAAGACCTATTCTACCCCGGATTTTCAGGGAGGACAAGCATGGGTTGCTGAAGACCTATTCTACCCCGGATCTTCAAGGAGGACAAGCATGGGTTGCTGAAGACCTATTCTACCCCGGATCTTCAGGGAGGACAAGCATGGGTTGCTGAAGACCTCTTCCACCCCGGATCTTCAGGGAGGACAAGCATGGGTTGCTGAAGACCTATTCTACCCCGGATCTTCAGGGAGGACAAGCATGGGTTGCTGAAGACCTATTCTACCCCGGATTTTCAGGGAGGACAAGCATGGGTTGCTGAAGACCTATTCTACCCCGGATCTTCAGGGAGGACAAGCATGGGTTGCTGAAGACCTATTCTACCCCGGATCTTCAGGGAGGACAAGCATGGGTGCTGAATACCTATTCTACCCCGGATTTTCAGGGAGGACAAGCATGGGTTGCTGAAGACCTATTCTACCCCGGATCTTCAGGGAGGACAAGCATGGGTTGCTGAAGACCTATTCTACCCCGGATCTTCAGGGAGGACAAGCATGGGATGCTGAAGACCTATTCTACCCCGGATCTTCAGGGAGGACAAGCATGGGTTGCTGAATACCTATTCTACCCCGGATCTTCAGGGAGGACAAGCATGGGTTGCTGAATACCTATTCTACCCCGGATCTTCAGGGAGGACAAGCATGGGTTGCTGAATACCTATTCTACCCCGGATCTTCAGGGAGGACAAGCATGGGTTGCTGAAGAACTATTCTACCCCGGATCTTCAGGGAGGACAAGCATGGGTTGCTGAAGAACTATTCTACCCCGGATCTTCAGGGAGGACAAGCATGGGATGCTGAATACCTATTCTACCCCGGATCTTCAGGGAGGACAAGCATGGGTTGCTGAAGACCTATTCCACCCCGGATCTTCAGGGAGGACAAGCATGGGATGCTGAAGACCTATTCTACCCCGGATCTTCAGGGAGGACAAGCATGGGTTGCTGAAGACCTATTCTACCCCGGATCTTCAGGGAGGACAAGCATGGGTTGCTGAAGACCTATTCCACCCCGGATCTTCAGGGAGGACAAGCATGGGTTGCTGAAGACCTATTCTACCCCGGATCTTCAGGGAGGACAAGCATGGGTTGCTGAATACCTATTCCACCCCGGATTTTCAGGGAGGACAAGCATGGGATGCTGAAGACCTATTCTACCCCGGATCTTCAGGGAGGACAAGCATGGGTTGCTGAAGACCTATTCTACCCCGGATCTTCAGGGAGGACAAGCATGGGTTGCTGAATACCTATTCTACCCCGTATCTTCAGGGAGGACAAGCATGGGTTGCTGAATACCTATTCTACCCCGGATCTTCAGTGAGGACAAGCATGGGTTGCTGAATACCTATTCTACCCCGGATCTTCAGGGAGGACAAGCATGGGTTGCTGAAGACCTATTCTACCCCGGATCTTCAGGGAGGACAAGCATGGGTTGCTGAACACCTATTCTACCCCGGATCTTCAGGGAGGACAAGCATGGGTTGCTGAATACCTATTCCACCCCGGATCTTCAGGGAGGACAAGCATGGGTTGCTGAATACCTATTCTACCCCGGATCTTCAGGGAGGACAAGCATGGGTTGCTGAAAACCTATTCTACCCCGGATCTTCAGGGAGGACAAGCATGGGTTGCTGAAAACCTATTCTACCCCGGATCTTCAGGTAGGACAAGCATGGGTTGCTGAAAACCTATTCTACCCCGGATCTTCAGGGAGGACAAGCATGGGTTGCTGGAGGACAAGCATGGGTTGCTGAAGACCTATTCTACCCCGGATCTTCAGGGAGGACAAGCATGGGATGCTGAAGACCTATTCTACCCCGGATCTTCAGGGAGGACAAGCATGGGATGCTGAAGAACTATTCTACCCCGGATCTTCAGGGAGGACAAGCATGGGTTGCTGAAGACCTATTCTACCCCGGATCTTCAGGGAGGACAAGCATGGGTTGCTGAATACCTATTCTACCCCGGATCTTCAGGGAGGACAAGCATGGGTTGCTGAAGACCTATTCTACCCCGGATCTTCAGGGAGGACAAGCATGGGTTGCTGAAAACCTATTCTACCCCGGATCTTCAGGGAGGACAAGCATGGGTTGCTGAAGACCTATTCTACCCCGTATCTTCAGGAAGGACAAGCATGGGTTGCTGAAGACCTATTCTACCCCGGATCTTCAGGGAGGACAAGCATGGGTTGCTGGAGGACAAGCATGGGTTGCTGAAGACCTATTCTACCCCGGATCTTCAGGGAGGACAAGCATGGGTTGCTGAAGACCTATTCTACCCCGGATCTTCAGGGAGGACAAGCATGGGTTGCTGAAGACCTATTCTACCCCGGATCTTCAGGGAGGACAAGCATGGGTTGCTGAAGACCTATTCCACCCCGGATCTTCAGGGAGGACAAGCATGGGTTGCTGAAGACCTATTCTACCCCGGATCTTCAGGGAGGACAAGCATGGGTTGCTGAAGACCTATTCTACCCCGGATCTTCAGGGAGGACAAGCATGGGTTGCTGAAGACCTATTCTACCCCGGATCTTCAGGGAGGACAAGGATGGGTTGCTGAAGACCTATTCAAAAGCCACCTCTTCACCACGACCACGAATATCCCGAATCACCCCGAATCGGAAACTTTCGAAATTCGTGATGATTCGGCCAAAAATGCAAACTTTCGTGGAGAATCGGTAGGAGGTACGAAGCAATTACGACAAACGTGCGACGGAGGCTCGTGGCTAATCGGGTTGAAAAATATGAAGAATGCCAGGAATGGGTTAGGAAACATGTACGAATTACAAGATTCGTACGGATGATGAACGAATTGTAACAATCACCTACGACTAAGTTACGAATATGCCGAATGGATGTACGAATGCAGGACAATCGCAACGAATATGACACATTTACGAGTAGTTTAGGAAAATCGGTACTTTTCCTGACACTTCGGCATGTTCTTGGGTCACGAAAGGCTAAAAAGCCCCTGGTCGCTGGCCATCCCATCATTTCCACCGTTTTGGGGGGAATCGTGTTGTTCTTACTTAATTCTTACATGATTCGTAGTTGACTCGGGACATTCGTGGCTGTTTCGGGATGTTTTCGGGTTGAGGACAAGAAATTTTGGGAGCCACAAATCGCTAAGAATAGCCAAGAATGCAAAAGAATCGATTACGAAGCTGTTACGGAACATAAGAATTAATTACGAATGGATTACGATACAGCCACGAAATTGCAATTCCGGGACCCTTCCACGAAAGCTTTTGACAAACAAAACTTTCTTGCCGATTCGACGAACTCCCGTGAACTGTACGAATGTTTTGGAATAAGATTCATTTAAGAACTTCAAGAAACGATTGAGATTTATCTACGAACACGAACAATTTCCTATTCGGAGTGATTCGGGATATTCTTGGTCGAATGAAATGGCGGCATAACCCGGATCTTCACGGGTAGGTTGCACACATCAAGCGAGTGATATATATTCAATGTCGCACCGGCAATGCTTCAGCCAATTCGCTACACGAAAAAGTAATGAGTTAAGAAACTTAACCAAAACATCTCAGTTGTATATTACACCAAATTGTCACCAAGGTAAACACTAAAGAATTTCCTTTTGTCCTGACCAATCCCTCCAGCCAACCCAAAATTAATTGTAGTGATCGAGAGATTGTTCATGACAAAAACAGGTATGCGCACAAAAGACGTTTATACGGATAAACACATCGCCGATCCACAGTACAGACGCATGACAGGATTGTGAACTGTACAACAGTAATATTCTATAAACAGGTGCTAACAGTTTCTTGACCTTAAGTTTAATGGGTACATTTGCCTGGGCGTCTAATCCACAACATGAGGTTTAACAGAATTATTGAATTACGTCTCCCGACAAAGTGGGGGTATCCTTTTGTATAATGATGTTTAATACCACGACATATTTGGGAATTTAAACTGTGGTGGATGGGTATCATATGTACGGACGTAGTCATGAGACGGATATTGTGCAAACGTAGTCATCAGTGTCGGTAACAAAACGCTCCATTTAAAATACTTAAAGACGGGCACAAAGACAATATTTAATTTCTTTGTTCCTTCTTGCGTGGTCTGTCTCCTCAAGATATACGATGTTTGGAGTACATGTTTCGCAACATGAACGTCATTTTTGTCTTTTTTTTATAGGGGTGAGGTGTGGTGAGGTGGGGGTGAATTTGGGTTCAACGTCGCGTCCAAGTTTATTGCACTTATACATCGACGTGTGTGTGTGTGTGTGTGTGTGTGTGTGTGTGTGTGTGTGTGTGTGTGTGTGTGTGTGTGTGTGTGTGTGTGTGTGTGTGTGTGTGTGTGTGTGTGTGTGTGTGTGTGTGTGTTTGTGTGTGTGGCTGCCTGTACTAGTCCGGACTGATGCCGATTTAGAGTGCTAGCTCAATGAGATACCATGCCGCTTTTTAATTTGGGTACCCCACTCAGACACGGTATACTGACTCCGAGCAGACCATGTCTTGTTTTAGCCCCTTAATGCCAGACAGGGTAACAACAAGTACCATCTTTTAACGTCTTTTGGTGAGTGAGTGAGTGAGTTAGGTTTAACGCCGCTTTTAATATTATTCCAGTTATATCGCGGCGTGTCAGCTTAATGTGGGAGGAAAGCCTAAAGTGATGCAGGTCTCAGACGTTTACCACTTCGGTGAAACCCACGAGCACGGGTATGGTACTGACAAACCTAGAAACATAACGTCTTTTGGTATGACGCGGTAAAAATGTTACATATAATGAGGAGTGGGTATGGCAGCAAGATATGATATAAATATGATACTTCACGACGTTTAAGGAGCTTGATTATTAGATATTACAGAAATCGGAGATTATATACGTTGCCATGACGACGAGGTAGAGTTGTCGTCGTGCAACGCCCTGGCGGATACTTAGAGGACATATATCGTATGGTATTGGCCAAAACAATTCTTGGCTGTGAATATCATCGTGCCCCGATGGTATGGATCGATCCATACCACTCAAAGTGTGCTTAGGGCAAAGTTTTAATGATATCAGAAATTAGTTCAACAAATAAAGATGGAAATATCCCGGCCCACAATCATTGGGTAAACCCGACAGGACATCAATTTCATGGTGAGAGTTATACACCATGTGCACGAGATGCTTGAAAACCTGTGTTTGGACGTGCGGTGTCAGAGTCGTTGCACATCACTATCAGAGAGCACAACGACATTTGCTTCTGAAGATTGCAACAACTAAAGGCACTTATATCCTCTCAGTGTCAAAGACGACAGAAAAATTAAGCAGATGTATAGACATGCTTGATACTGGGACAACACAACGTCAAGTTGCAAACGTCTTTGGTGTCAGCCAAAGTGTGATCAACAGGGCATGGAATCGATATCTGACGTTTGGATCAGCTACCTAGCGAAATGCAGGTCGTCTACAGCGTTCTACCACTAGCCAGGTTCTCCTGATTGCAGACGTCATCACTTCGTGACTGCCACCACACTCAGAAATGACCAGCGGAACATTGGCGTAAACGTTTCTACACAGAGAGACCTGCGCCATTCTGTGTGCATTGGAGAGAGCAGGCTGTATTCATCGAAGGGCATGTGTGTGTGTGTGTGTGTGTGTGTGTGTGTATGTGTGTGTGTGTGTGTGTGTGTGTGTGTGTGTGTGTGTGTGTGTGTGTGTGTGTGTGTGTGTGTGTGTGTGTGTGTGTGTGTGTGTGTGTGTGTGTGTGTGTGTGTTGTGTGTGTGTGTCTGTATGTGTGTGTCCAATTGATGAAGGTAATAAAGGTTGACACAGGGTTTCAACGTCTACCCTTTCGTCAAACCGCAAACAAGGGTATGGTGCAACAAACCAAAGATCCTATCCACGGCCAATTAGGGATTCGAACCTACGACCAGCGGATCCTCAGACCCCGGCGCCTTACGGTCCAATCTTGGCTACCATGCACTTGACACTCACTCAACACCTTGACAGACTCGAGTTTTAACTAGATATTCGCGTGAACGGATTTATGGAATGATTTTTCTTTGTTAATTCAAACGCTGAATAGACTAAGGTCTTAAGAAATTTGTCCATACCACGGTCCAAATACCAGTACATGTACATAGATTTTCTTTGTGTAACATGTATATGTAATCTCCCCCAAAGAACCGAGTCGAGGGTAAAAACGCATTCTTGAATAGTGAATAGTGCCTTGGGCGTAGATGACTATTGCTATATGTCCACACACCATGGGACCATGGCGGGTATTGATTTGTATTCAATTCATATATGTAATATCTTTACATGAGAAAGCTTTGTCTGATTTAATGACCTACTTTGACTTGTGACATATCTACAATGAAAGTGCGGACATCGTTATTTACGTTTATACCTCCATGACAGCAAAAACTCCTGATGTCAGTTCTGAAATATTAGTAAACTTTTAGTGAACTCTTCAGGTATTATGGTAGACATGTTGAGAACACGATTCCTTTGTATCATCTGTTCCCGTGTTTTCAGATGAACAATTGACTTGCCTTTGCATGTCTTTGTGACGGGTCCCACCGGGGAGGCAGGATACGCGCAGCTTTTCGCGAACACCTGGTATCACATTTGATGGTGATTCATGAACACATGCTCATGATATAGTAGGAATCAGGCAATGAACTGCTTTTAGCATAGATGTTTTGAGGCTATGGAAAGGGCTTTGTCGCTTTTATTGTTTCTGTCTTCTGTGATACAGATTATACAGAAATGGTTAATACCCTATCTATCCTAGTTGTATTTTCTGGGGACGTTGACGTCTCCAGGAACGAACATGTGCATACTCTTTTAGTTCGGCTGAGAAAACAGGCCATACTGCTTTCGTTAGTACGTCACAGTGTGAACAAAGGTACCACTGATCAAAATGGGAGAAGGCGGTTGATCCTTTTCTTCTTGCGGTGAGATGTACTCTACACCTTCTGGCATTGAATGTTGCCTAAAGATGGCTCACTACTCACCATGTGGCGTTGTATGCAGCCTTAAGATGGCTCACTACTCACCATGTGGCGTTGTATGTAGCCTAAAGATGGGCCCCTCTACACCTTCTGGCGTTGTTTGTAGCCTAAAAATGGGCCCCTCTACATCTTCTGGCGTTGTATGTAGCCTAAAGATGGGCCCCTCTACACCTTCTGGCGTTGTATGTAGCCTAAAGATGGGCCCCTTTACACCTTCTGGCGTTGTTTGTAGCCTAAAGATTGGCCCCTCTACACCTTCTGGCGTTGTTTCTAGCCTAAAGATGGGTCACTACTCGCCATGTGGCGTTGTATGTAGCCTAAAGATGGGCCCCTCTACACCTTCTGGCGTTGTATGTAGCCTAAAGATGGGTCACTACTCACCATGTGGCGTTGTATGTAGCCTAAAGATGGGCCCCTCTACACCTTCTGGCGTTATATGTAGCCTAAAGATGGGTAACTACTCGCCATGTGGCGTTGTATGTAGCCTAAAGATGGGTCACTACTCACCATGTGGCGTTGTATGTAGCCTAAAGATGGGCCCCTCTACACCTTCTGGCGTTATATATAGCCTAAAGATGGGTAACTACTCGCCATGTGGCGTTGTATGTAGCCTAAAGATGGGCCCCTCTACACCTTCTGGCGTTGTATGTAGCCTAAAGATGGGTCACTACTCACCATATGGCGTTGTATGTTGCCTAAAGATGGGCCCCTCTACACCTTCTGGCGTTGTTTGTAGCCTAATGATGGGTCACTACTCACCATATGGCGTTGTATGTAGCCTAAAGATGGGCCCCTCTAACCTTCTGGTGTTGTTTGTAGCCTAAAGATGCCCCTCTACACCATCTGGCGTTGTATGTACCCTAATGATGGGTCACTACTCACCATATGGCGTTGTATGTAGCCTAAAGATGGGCCCCTCTACACCTTCTGGCGTTGTTTGTAGCCTAAAGATGGGCCCCTCTACACCTTCTGGCGTTGTAAGTAGCCTAAAGATGGGTCACTACTCACCTTCTGGCGTTGTATGTAGCCTAAAGATGGGTCACTACTCACCATGTGGCGTTGTATGTAGCCTAATGATGGACCCCTCTACACCTTCTGGCGTTGTTTGTAGCCTAAAGATGGGCCCTCTACACCTTCTGGCGTTGTTTGTAGCCTAAAGATGGGCCCCTCTACACCTTCTGGCGTTGTTTGTAGCCTAAAGATGGACCCCTCAACACCTTCTGGCGTTGTATGTAGCCTAAAGATGGGTCACTACTCACCATGTGGCGTTGTAAGTAGCCTAAAGATGGGTCACTACTCACCATGTGGCGTTGTATGTAGCCTAAAGATGGGCCCCTCTACACCTTCTGGCGTTGTTTGTAGCCTAAAGATGGGCCCCTCTACACCTTCTGGCGTTGTATGTAGCCTAAAGATGGGTCACTACTCACCTTCTGGCGTTGTATGTAGCCTAAAGATGGGTCACTACTCACCATGTGGCGTTGTATGTAGCCTAAAGATGGGCCCCTCTACACCATCTGGCGTTGAATGTAGCCTTAAGATGGGTCACTACTCACCATGTGGCGTTGAATGTAGCCTTAAGATTGGTCACTACTCACCATCTGGCGTTGTATGTAGCCTAAAGATGGGCCCCTCTACACCTTCTGGCGTTGTATGTAGCCTAAAGATGGGTCACTACTCACCATGTGGCGTTGTAAGTAGCCTAAAGATGGACCCCTCTACACCATCTGGCGTTGAATGTAGCCTTAAGATGGGTCACTACTCACCATGTGGCGTTGAATGTAGCCTTAAGATTGGTCACTACTCACCATCTGGCGTTGTATGTAGCCTAAAGATGGGCCCCTCTACACCTTCTGGCGTTGTATGTAGCCTAAAGATGGGTCACTACTCACCATGTGGCGTTGTAAGTAGCCTAAAGATGGGCCCCTCTACACCTTCTGGCGTTGAATGTAGCCTTAAGATGGGTCATTCCTCACCATGTGGCGTTGAATGTAGCCTTAAGATGGGTCACTACTCACCATCTGGCGTTGTATGTAGCCTAAAGATGGGCCCCTCTACGCCTTCTGGCGTTGAAGGTAGCCTTAAGATGGGTCACTACTCACCATCTGGCGTTGTAAGTAGCCTAAAGATGGTCCCCTCTACACCTTCTGGCGTTGTATGTAGCCTAAATATGGGCCCTCTACACCTGCCGTTGAATGTAGCCTTAAGATGGGTCACTACTCACCATCTGGCGTTGTAAGTAGCCTAAAGATAGGCCCCTCATCACCTTCTGGCGTTGTAAGTAGCCTAAAGATGGGTCACTACTCACCATGTGGCGTTGTATGTAGCCTAAAGATGGACCCCTCTACACCTTCTGGCGTTGTATGTAGCCTAAAGATGGTCCCCTCTACACCTTCTGGCGTTGTATGTAGCCTAAATATGGGCCCTCTACACCTGCCGTTGAATGTAGCCTTAAGATGGGTCACTACTCACCATCTGGCGTTGTAAGTAGCCTAAAGATAGGCCCCTCATCACCTTCTGGCGTTGTAAGTAGCCTAAAGATGGGTCACTACTCACCATGTGGCGTTGTATGTAGCCTAAAGATGGACCCCTCTACACCTTCTGGCGTTGTATGTAGCCTAAAGATGGGTCACTACTCACCATGTGGCGTTGTAAGTAGCCTAAAGATGGACCCCTCTACACCTTCTGGCGTTGAATGTAGCCTAAAGATGGGTCACTACTCACCATGTGGCGTTGAATGTAGCCTTAAGATGGGTTACTACTCACCATCTGGCGTTGTATGTAGCCTAAAGATGGGCCCCTCTACACCAACTGGCGTTGAATGTAGCCTAAAGATGGGTCACGACTTGCCATGTGGCGTTGTATGTAGCCTAAAGATGGGTCACTGCTCACCATGTGGCGTTGTATGTAGCCTAAAGATGGGCCCTCTACACCATCTGGCGTTGTATGTAGCCTTAAGATGGGTCACTGCTCACCATGTGGCGTTGTATGTAGCCTAAAGATGGGCCCCTCTACACCATCTGGCGTTGTATGTAGCCTTAAGATGGGTCACTACTCACCATGTGGCGTTGTAAGTAGCCTTAAGATGGACCCCTCTACACCTTCTGGCGTTGAATGTAGCCTAAAGATGGGTCACGACTCACCATCTGGAGTTGTATGTAGCCTAAAGATGGCCCCTCTACACCATCTGGCGTTGTATGTAGCCTAAAGATGGGTCACTACTCACCATGTGGCGTTGTATGTAGCCTAAAGATGGATCACTACTCACCATCTGGCGTTGTATGTAGCCTAAAGATGGGTCACTACTCACCATGTGGCGTTGTATGTAGCCTAAAGATGGGCCCCTCTACACAAACTGGCGTTGAATGTAGCCTAAAGATGGGTCACTACTCACCATGTGGCGTTGTATGTAGCCTAAAGATGGGCCCCTCTACACCTTCTGGCGTTGTTTGTAGCCTAAAGATGGGCCCCTCTACACCTTCTGGCGTTGTATGTAGCCTAAAGATGGGTCACTACTCACCTTCTGGCGTTGTATGTAGCCTAAAGATGGGTCACTACTCACCATGTGGCGTTGTATGTAGCCTAAAGATGGACCCCTCTACACCTTCTGGCGTTGTTTGTAGCCTAAAGATGGGCCCCTCTACACCTTCTGGCGTTGTTTGTAGCCTAAAGATGGACCCCTCTACACCTTCTGGCGTTGTATGTAGCCTAAAGATGGGTCACTACTCACCATGTGGCGTTGTATGTAGCCTAAAGATGGGCCCCTCTACACCTTCTGGCGTTGAATGTAGCCTTAAGATGGGTCACTACTCACCATGTGGCGTTGAATGTAGCCTTAAGATGGGTCACTACTCACCTTCTGGCGTTGTATGTAGCCTAAAGATGGGTCACTACTCACCATCTGGCGTTGTAAGTAGCCTAAAGATGGACCCCTCTACACCTTCTGGCGTTGAATGTAGCCTAAAGATGGGTCACTACTCACCATGTGGCGTTGTAAGTAGCCTAAAGATGGACCCCTCTACACCTTCTGGCGTTGTATGTAGCCTAAAGATGGGCCCCTCTACACCTTCTGGCGTTGAAGGTAGCCTTAAGATGGGTCACTACTCACCATCTGGCGTTGTAAGTAGCCTAAAGATGGTCCCCTCTACACCTTCTGGCGTTGTATGTAGCCTAAATATGGGCCCTCTACACCTGCCGTTGAATGTAGCCTTAAGATGGGTCACTACTCACCATCTGGCGTTGTAAGTAGCCTAAAGATAGGCCCCTCTACACCTTCTGGCGTTGAATGTAGCCTAAAGATGGGTCACTACTCACCATGTGGCGTTGAATGTAGCCTTAAGATGGGTCACTACTCACCATCTGGCGTTGTATGTAGCCTAAAGATGGGCCCCTCTACGCCTTCTGGCGTTGAAGGTAGCCTTAAGATGGGTCACTACTCACCATCTGGCGTTGTAAGTAGCCTAAAGATGGTCCCCTCTACACCTTCTGGCGTTGTATGTAGCCTAAATATGGGCCCTCTACACCTGCCGTTGAATGTAGCCTTAAGATGGGTCACTACTCACCATCTTGCGTTGTAAGTAGCCAAAAGATAGTCCCCTCTACACCTTCTGGCGTTGTAAGTAGCCTAAAGATGGGTCACTACTCACCATGTGGCGTTGTATGTAGCCTAAAGATGGACCCCTCTACACCTTCTGGCGTTGTATGTAGCCTAAAGATGGGTCACTACTCACCATGTGGCGTTGTAAGTAGCCTAAAGATGGACCCCTCTACACCTTCTGGCGTTGAATGTAGCCTAAAGATGGGTCACTACTCACCATGTGGCGTTGAATATAGCCTTAAGATGGGTCACTACTCACCATCTGGCGTTGTATGAAGCCTAAAGATGGGCCCCTCTACACCAACTGGCGTTGAATGTAGCCTAAAGATGGGTCACGACTTGCCATGTGGCGTTGTATGTAGCCTAAAGATGGGTCACTGCTCACCATGTGGCGTTGTATGTGGCCTAAAGATGGGCCCCTCTACACCATCTGGCGTTGTATGTAGCCTAAAGATGGGCCCTCTACACCATCTGGCGTTGTATGTAGCCTAAAGATGGGTCACTACTCACCATGTGGCGTTGTATGTAGCCTAAAGATGGGCCCCTCTACGCCTTCTGGCGTTGTTTGTAGCCTAAAGATGGGCCCCTCTACACCTTCTGGCGTTGTAAGTAGCCTAAAGATGGGTCACTACTCACCTTCTGGCGTTGTATGTAGCCTAAAGATGGGTCACTACTCACCATGTGGCGTTGTATGTAGCCTAATGATGGACCCCTCTACACCTTCTGGCGTTGTTTGTAGCCTAAAGATGGGCCCTCTACACCTTCTGGCGTTGTTTGTAGCCTAAAGATGGGCCCCTCTACACCTTCTGGCGTTGTTTGTAGCCTAAAGATGGACCCCTCTACACCTTCTGGCATTGTATGTAGCCTAAAGATGGGTCACTACTCACCATGTGGCATTGTATGTAGCCTAAAGATGGGTCACTACTCACCATGTGGCGTTGTATGTAGCCTAAAGATGGGCCCCTCTACACCTTCTGGCGTTGTTTGTAGCCTAAAGATGGGCCCCTCTACACCTTCTGGCGTTGTATGTAGCCTAAAGATGGGTCACTACTCACCTTCTGGCGTTGTATGTAGCCTAAAGATGGGTCACTACTCACCATGTGGCGTTGAATGTAGCCTTAAGATGGGTCACTACTCACCATCTGGCGTTGTATGTAGCCTAAAGATGGGCCCCTCTACACCTTCTGGCGTTGTATGTAGCCTAAAGATGGGTCACTGCTCACCATGTGGCGTTGTAAGTAGCCTAAAGATGGACCCCTCTACACCTTCTGGCGTTGAATGTAGCCTAAAGATGGGTCACTACTCACCATGTGGCGTTGTAAGTAGCCTAAAGATGGACCCCTCTACACCTTCTGGCGTTGTATGTAGCCTAAAGATGGGCCCCTCTACACCTTCTGGCGTTGAATGTAGCCTTAAGATGGGTCATTCCTCACCATGTGGCGTTGAATGTAGCCTTAAGATGGGTCACTACTCACCATCTGGCGTTGTATGTAGCCTAAAGATGGGCCCCACTACGCCTTCTGGCGTTGAAGGTAGCCTTAAGATGGGTCACTACTCACCATCTGGCGTTGTAAGTAGCCTAAAGATGGTCCCCTCTACACCTTCTGGCGTTGTATGTAGCCTAAAGATGGGCCCCTCTACACCTTCTGGCGTTGAATGTAGCCTTAAGATGGGTCACTACTCACCATGTGGCGTTGAATGTAGCCTTAAGATGGGTCACTACTCACCATCTGGCGTTGTATGTAGCCTAAAGATGGGCCCCTCTACGCCTTCTGGTGTTGAAGGTAGCCTTAAGATGGGTCACAACTCACCATCTGGCGTTGTAAGTAGCCTAAAGATTGGCCCCTCTACACCTTCTGGCGTTGTATGTAGCCTAAATATGGGCCCCTCTACACCTGGCGTTGAATGTAGCCTTAAGATGGGTCACTACTCACCATCTGGCGTTGTAAGTAGCCTAAAGATAGGCCCCTCTACACCTTCTGGCGATGTAAGTAGCCTAAAGATGGGTCACTACTCACCATGTGGCGTTGTATGTAGCCTAAAGATGGACCCCTCTACACCTTCTGGCGTTGTATGTAGCCTAAAGATGGGTCACTACTCACCATGTGGCGTTGTATGTAGCCTAAAGATGGGCCCCTCTACACCTTCTGGCGTTGAATGTAGCCTAAAGATGGGTCACTACTCACCATGTGGCGTTGAATGTAGCCTTAAGATGGGTCACTACTCACCATCTGGCGTTGTATGTAGCCTAAAGATGGGCCCCTCTACACCAACTGGCGTTGAATGTAGCCTAAATATGGGCCCCTCTACACCTGGCGTTGAATGTAGCCTTAAGATGGGTCACTACTCACCATCTTGCGTTGTAAGTAGCCTAAAGATGGGCCCCTCTACACCTTCTGGCGTTGAATGTAGCCTTAAGATGGGTCATTCCTCACCATGTGGCGTTGAATGTAGCCTTAAGATGGGTCACTACTCACCATCTGGCGTTGTATGTAGCCTAAAGATGGGCCCCTCTACGCCTTCTGGCGTTGAAGGTAGCCTTAAGATGGGTCACTACTCACCATCTGGCGTTGTAAGTAGCCTAAAGATGGTCCCCTCTACACCTTCTGGCGTTGTATGTAGCCTAAATATGGGCCCTCTACACCTGCCGTTGAATGTAGCCTTAAGATGGGTCACTACTCACCATCTGGCGTTGTAAGTAGCCTAAAGATAGGCCCCTCATCACCTTCTGGCGTTGTAAGTAGCCTAAAGATGGGTCACTACTCACCATGTGGCGTTGTATGTAGCCTAAAGATGGACCCCTCTACACCTTCTGGCGTTGTATGTAGCCTAAAGATGGTCCCCTCTACACCTTCTGGCGTTGTATGTAGCCTAAATATGGGCCCTCTACACCTGCCGTTGAATGTAGCCTTAAGATGGGTCACTACTCACCATCTGGCGTTGTAAGTAGCCTAAAGATAGGCCCCTCATCACCTTCTGGCGTTGTAAGTAGCCTAAAGATGGGTCACTACTCACCATGTGGCGTTGTATGTAGCCTAAAGATGGACCCCTCTACACCTTCTGGCGTTGTATGTAGCCTAAAGATGGGTCACTACTCACCATGTGGCGTTGTAAGTAGCCTAAAGATGGACCCCTCTACACCTTCTGGCGTTGAATGTAGCCTAAAGATGGGTCACTACTCACCATGTGGCGTTGAATGTAGCCTTAAGATGGGTTACTACTCACCATCTGGCGTTGTATGTAGCCTAAAGATGGGCCCCTCTACACCAACTGGCGTTGAATGTAGCCTAAAGATGGGTCACGACTTGCCATGTGGCGTTGTATGTAGCCTAAAGATGGGTCACTGCTCACCATGTGGCGTTGTATGTAGCCTAAAGATGGGCCCTCTACACCATCTGGCGTTGTATGTAGCCTTAAGATGGGTCACTGCTCACCATGTGGCGTTGTATGTAGCCTAAAGATGGGCCCCTCTACACCATCTGGCGTTGTATGTAGCCTTAAGATGGGTCACTACTCACCATGTGGCGTTGTAAGTAGCCTTAAGATGGACCCCTCTACACCTTCTGGCGTTGAATGTAGCCTAAAGATGGGTCACGACTCACCATCTGGAGTTGTATGTAGCCTAAAGATGGCCCCTCTACACCATCTGGCGTTGTATGTAGCCTAAAGATGGGTCACTACTCACCATGTGGCGTTGTATGTAGCCTAAAGATGGATCACTACTCACCATCTGGCGTTGTATGTAGCCTAAAGATGGGTCACTACTCACCATGTGGCGTTGTATGTAGCCTAAAGATGGGCCCCTCTACACAAACTGGCGTTGAATGTAGCCTAAAGATGGGTCACTACTCACCATGTGGCGTTGTATGTAGCCTAAAGATGGGCCCCTCTACACCTTCTGGCGTTGTTTGTAGCCTAAAGATGGGCCCCTCTACACCTTCTGGCGTTGTATGTAGCCTAAAGATGGGTCACTACTCACCTTCTGGCGTTGTATGTAGCCTAAAGATGGGTCACTACTCACCATGTGGCGTTGTATGTAGCCTAAAGATGGACCCCTCTACACCTTCTGGCGTTGTTTGTAGCCTAAAGATGGGCCCCTCTACACCTTCTGGCGTTGTTTGTAGCCTAAAGATGGACCCCTCTACACCTTCTGGCGTTGTATGTAGCCTAAAGATGGGTCACTACTCACCATCTGGCGTTGTATGTAGCCTAAAGATGGGCCCCTCTACACCTTCTGGCGTTGAATGTAGCCTTAAGATGGGTCACTACTCACCATGTGGCGTTGAATGTAGCCTTAAGATGGGTCACTACTCACCTTCTGGCGTTGTATGTAGCCTAAAGATGGGTCACTACTCACCATCTGGCGTTGTAAGTAGCCTAAAGATGGACCCCTCTACACCTTCTGGCGTTGAATGTAGCCTAAAGATGGGTCACTACTCACCATGTGGCGTTGTAAGTAGCCTAAAGATGGACCCCTCTACACCTTCTGGCGTTGTATGTAGCCTAAAGATGGGCCCCTCTACACCTTCTGGCGTTGAAGGTAGCCTTAAGATGGGTCACTACTCACCATCTGGCGTTGTAAGTAGCCTAAAGATGGTCCCCTCTACACCTTCTGGCGTTGTATGTAGCCTAAATATGGGCCCTCTACACCTGCCGTTGAATGTAGCCTTAAGATGGGTCACTACTCACCATCTGGCGTTGTAAGTAGCCTAAAGATAGGCCCCTCTACACCTTCTGGCGTTGAATGTAGCCTAAAGATGGGTCACTACTCACCATGTGGCGTTGAATGTAGCCTTAAGATGGGTCACTACTCACCATCTGGCGTTGTATGTAGCCTAAAGATGGGCCCCTCTACGCCTTCTGGCGTTGAAGGTAGCCTTAAGATGGGTCACTACTCACCATCTGGCGTTGTAAGTAGCCTAAAGATGGTCCCCTCTACACCTTCTGGCGTTGTATGTAGCCTAAATATGGGCCCTCTACACCTGCCGTTGAATGTAGCCTTAAGATGGGTCACTACTCACCATCTTGCGTTGTAAGTAGCCAAAAGATAGTCCCCTCTACACCTTCTGGCGTTGTAAGTAGCCTAAAGATGGGTCACTACTCACCATGTGGCGTTGTATGTAGCCTAAAGATGGACCCCTCTACACCTTCTGGCGTTGTATGTAGCCTAAAGATGGGTCACTACTCACCATGTGGCGTTGTAAGTAGCCTAAAGATGGACCCCTCTACACCTTCTGGCGTTGAATGTAGCCTAAAGATGGGTCACTACTCACCATGTGGCGTTGAATATAGCCTTAAGATGGGTCACTACTCACCATCTGGCGTTGTATGAAGCCTAAAGATGGGCCCCTCTACACCAACTGGCGTTGAATGTAGCCTAAAGATGGGTCACGACTTGCCATGTGGCGTTGTATGTAGCCTAAAGATGGGTCACTGCTCACCATGTGGCGTTGTATGTGGCCTAAAGATGGGCCCCTCTACACCATCTGGCGTTGTATGTAGCCTAAAGATGGGCCCTCTACACCATCTGGCGTTGTATGTAGCCTAAAGATGGGTCACTACTCACCATGTGGCGTTGTATGTAGCCTAAAGATGGGCCCCTCTACGCCTTCTGGCGTTGTTTGTAGCCTAAAGATGGGCCCCTCTACACCTTCTGGCGTTGTAAGTAGCCTAAAGATGGGTCACTACTCACCTTCTGGCGTTGTATGTAGCCTAAAGATGGGTCACTACTCACCATGTGGCGTTGTATGTAGCCTAATGATGGACCCCTCTACACCTTCTGGCGTTGTTTGTAGCCTAAAGATGGGCCCTCTACACCTTCTGGCGTTGTTTGTAGCCTAAAGATGGGCCCCTCTACACCTTCTGGCGTTGTTTGTAGCCTAAAGATGGACCCCTCTACACCTTCTGGCATTGTATGTAGCCTAAAGATGGGTCACTACTCACCATGTGGCATTGTATGTAGCCTAAAGATGGGTCACTACTCACCATGTGGCGTTGTATGTAGCCTAAAGATGGGCCCCTCTACACCTTCTGGCGTTGTTTGTAGCCTAAAGATGGGCCCCTCTACACCTTCTGGCGTTGTATGTAGCCTAAAGATGGGTCACTACTCACCTTCTGGCGTTGTATGTAGCCTAAAGATGGGTCACTACTCACCATGTGGCGTTGAATGTAGCCTTAAGATGGGTCACTACTCACCATCTGGCGTTGTATGTAGCCTAAAGATGGGCCCCTCTACACCTTCTGGCGTTGTATGTAGCCTAAAGATGGGTCACTGCTCACCATGTGGCGTTGTAAGTAGCCTAAAGATGGACCCCTCTACACCTTCTGGCGTTGAATGTAGCCTAAAGATGGGTCACTACTCACCATCTTGCGTTGTAAGTAGCCAAAAGATAGTCCCCTCTACACCTTCTGGCGTTGTAAGTAGCCTAAAGATGGGTCACTACTCACCATGTGGCGTTGTATGTAGCCTAAAGATGGACCCCTCTACACCTTCTGGCGTTGTATGTAGCCTAAAGATGGGTCACTACTCACCATGTGGCGTTGTAAGTAGCCTAAAGATGGACCCCTCTACACCTTCTGGCGTTGAATGTAGCCTAAAGATGGGTCACTACTCACCATGTGGCGTTGAATATAGCCTTAAGATGGGTCACTACTCACCATCTGGCGTTGTATGAAGCCTAAAGATGGGCCCCTCTACACCAACTGGCGTTGAATGTAGCCTAAAGATGGGTCACGACTTGCCATGTGGCGTTGTATGTAGCCTAAAGATGGGTCACTGCTCACCATGTGGCGTTGTATGTGGCCTAAAGATGGGCCCCTCTACACCATCTGGCGTTGTATGTAGCCTAAAGATGGGCCCTCTACACCATCTGGCGTTGTATGTAGCCTAAAGATGGGTCACTACTCACCATGTGGCGTTGTATGTAGCCTAAAGATGGGCCCCTCTACGCCTTCTGGCGTTGTTTGTAGCCTAAAGATGGGCCCCTCTACACCTTCTGGCGTTGTAAGTAGCCTAAAGATGGGTCACTACTCACCTTCTGGCGTTGTATGTAGCCTAAAGATGGGTCACTACTCACCATGTGGCGTTGTATGTAGCCTAATGATGGACCCCTCTACACCTTCTGGCGTTGTTTGTAGCCTAAAGATGGGCCCTCTACACCTTCTGGCGTTGTTTGTAGCCTAAAGATGGGCCCCTCTACACCTTCTGGCGTTGTTTGTAGCCTAAAGATGGACCCCTCTACACCTTCTGGCATTGTATGTAGCCTAAAGATGGGTCACTACTCACCATGTGGCATTGTATGTAGCCTAAAGATGGGTCACTACTCACCATGTGGCGTTGTATGTAGCCTAAAGATGGGCCCCTCTACACCTTCTGGCGTTGTTTGTAGCCTAAAGATGGGCCCCTCTACACCTTCTGGCGTTGTATGTAGCCTAAAGATGGGTCACTACTCACCTTCTGGCGTTGTATGTAGCCTAAAGATGGGTCACTACTCACCATGTGGCGTTGAATGTAGCCTTAAGATGGGTCACTACTCACCATCTGGCGTTGTATGTAGCCTAAAGATGGGCCCCTCTACACCTTCTGGCGTTGTATGTAGCCTAAAGATGGGTCACTGCTCACCATGTGGCGTTGTAAGTAGCCTAAAGATGGACCCCTCTACACCTTCTGGCGTTGAATGTAGCCTAAAGATGGGTCACTACTCACCATGTGGCGTTGTAAGTAGCCTAAAGATGGACCCCTCTACACCTTCTGGCGTTGTATGTAGCCTAAAGATGGGCCCCTCTACACCTTCTGGCGTTGAATGTAGCCTTAAGATGGGTCATTCCTCACCATGTGGCGTTGAATGTAGCCTTAAGATGGGTCACTACTCACCATCTGGCGTTGTATGTAGCCTAAAGATGGGCCCCTCTACGCCTTCTGGCGTTGAAGGTAGCCTTAAGATGGGTCACTACTCACCATCTGGCGTTGTAAGTAGCCTAAAGATGGTCCCCTCTACACCTTCTGGCGTTGTATGTAGCCTAAAGATGGGCCCCTCTACACCTTCTGGCGTTGAATGTAGCCTTAAGATGGGTCACTACTCACCATGTGGCGTTGAATGTAGCCTTAAGATGGGTCACTACTCACCATCTGGCGTTGTATGTAGCCTAAAGATGGGCCCCTCTACGCCTTCTGGTGTTGAAGGTAGCCTTAAGATGGGTCACAACTCACCATCTGGCGTTGTAAGTAGCCTAAAGATTGGCCCCTCTACACCTTCTGGCGTTGTATGTAGCCTAAATATGGGCCCCTCTACACCTGGCGTTGAATGTAGCCTTAAGATGGGTCACTACTCACCATCTGGCGTTGTAAGTAGCCTAAAGATAGGCCCCTCTACACCTTCTGGCGATGTAAGTAGCCTAAAGATGGGTCACTACTCACCATGTGGCGTTGTATGTAGCCTAAAGATGGACCCCTCTACACCTTCTGGCGTTGTATGTAGCCTAAAGATGGGTCACTACTCACCATGTGGCGTTGTATGTAGCCTAAAGATGGGCCCCTCTACACCTTCTGGCGTTGAATGTAGCCTAAAGATGGGTCACTACTCACCATGTGGCGTTGAATGTAGCCTTAAGATGGGTCACTACTCACCATCTGGCGTTGTATGTAGCCTAAAGATGGGCCCCTCTACACCAACTGGCGTTGAATGTAGCCTAAATATGGGCCCCTCTACACCTGGCGTTGAATGTAGCCTTAAGATGGGTCACTACTCACCATCTTGCGTTGTAAGTAGCCTAAAGATAGGCCCCTCTACACCTTCTGGCGTTGTATGTAGCCTAAAGATGGGTCACTACTCACCATGTGGCGTTGTATGTAGCCTAAAGATGGACCCCTCTACACCTTCTGGCGTTGTATGTAGCCTAAAGATGGGTCACTACTCACCATGTGGCGTTGTAAGTAGCCTAAAGATGGACCCCTCTACACCTTCTGGCGTTGAATGTAGCCTAAAGATGGGTCACTACTCACCATGTGGCGTTGTATGTAGCCTAAAGATGGGCCCCTCTACACCAACTGGCGTTGAATGTAGCCTAAAGATGGGTCACGACTTGCCATGTGGCGTTGTATGTAGCCTAAAGATGGGTCACTGCTCACCATGTGGCGTTGAATGTAGCCTAAAGATGGACCCCTCTACACCTTCTGGCGTTGTATGTAGCCTAAAGATGGGTCACTACTCACCATGTGGCGTTGTAAGTAGCCTAAAGATGGACCCCTCTACACCATGTGGCGTTGTATGTAGCCTAAAGATGGACCCCTCTACACCTTCTGGCGTTGTATGTAGCCTAAAGATGGGTCACTACTCACCATGTGGCGTTGTAAGTAGCCTAAAGATGGACCCCTCTACACCTTCTGGCGTTGAATGTAGCCTAAAGATGGGTCACTACTCACCATGTGGCGTTGAATGTAGCCTTAAGATGGGTCACTACTCACCATGTGGCGTTGTATGTAGCCTAAAGATGGGCCCCTCTACACCAACTGGCGTTGAATGTAGCCTAAAGATGGGTCACGACTTGCCATGTGGCGTTGTATTTAGCCTAAAGATGGGTCACTGCTCACCATGTGGCGTTGTATGTAGCCTAAAGATGGGCCCTCTACACCATCTGGCGTTGTATGTAGCCTTAAGATGGGTCACTGCTCACCATGTGGCGTTGTATGTAGCCTAAAGATGGGCCCCTCTACACCATCTGGCGTTGTATGTAGCCTTAAGATGGGTCACTACTCACCATGTGGTGTTGTAAGTAGCCTTAAGATGGACCCCTCTACACCTTCTGGCGTTGAATGTAGCCTAAAGATGGGTCACTACTCACCATCTGGAGTTGTATGTAGCCTAAAGATGGCCCCTCTACACCATCTGGCGTTGTATGTAGCCTAAAGATGGGTCACTACTCACCATGTGGCGTTGTATGTAGCCTAAAGATGGATCACTACTCACCATCTGGCGTTGTATGTAGCCTAAAGATGGGCCCCTCTACACAAACTGGCGTTGAATGTAGCCTAAAGATGGGTCACTACTCACCATGTGGCGTTGTATGTAGCCTAAAGATGGGCCCCTCTACACCTTCTGGCGTTGTTTGTAGCCTAAAGATGGGCACCTCTACACCTTCTGGCGTTGTATGTAGCCTAAAGATGGGTCACTACTCACCTTCTGGCGTTGCATGTAGCCTAAAGATGGGTCACTACTCACCATGTGGCGTTGTATGTAGCCTAAAGATGGACCCCTCTACACCTTCTGGCGTTGTTTGTAGCCTAAAGATGGGCCCCTCTACACCTTCTGGCGTTGTTTGTAGCCTAAAGATGGACCCCTCTACACCTTCTGGCGTTGTATGTAGCCTAAAGATGGGTCACTACTCACCATGTGGCGTTGTATGTAGCCTAAAGATGGGCCCCTCTACACCATGTGGCGTTGAATGTAGCCTTAAGATGGGTCACTACTCACCATGTGGCGTTGAATGTAGCCTTAAGATGGGTCACTACTCACCATCTGGCGTTGTATGTAGCCTAAAGATGGGCCCCTCTACACCTTCTGGCGTTGTATGTAGCCTAAAGATGGGTCACTACTCACCATGTGGCGTTGTAAGTAGCCTAAAGATGGACCCCTCTACACCTTCTGGCGTTGAATGTAGCCTAAAGATGGGTCACTACTCACCATGTGGCGTTGTAAGTAGCCTAAAGATGGACCCCTCTACACCTTCTGGCGTTGAATGTAGCCTAAAGATGGGTCACTACTCACCATGTGGCGTTGTAAGTAGCCTAAAGATGGACCCCTCTACACCTTCTGGCGTTGAATGTAACCTAAAGATGGGTCACTACTCACCATGTGGCGTTGTATGTAGCCTAAAGATGGGCCCCTCTACACCTTCTGGCGTTGAATGTAGCCTAAAGATGGGTCACTACTCACCATGTGGCGTTGAATGTAGCCTTAAGATGGGTCACTACTCACCATCTGGCGTTGTATGTAGCCTAAAGATGGGCCCCTCTACACCAACTGGCGTTGAATGTAGCCTAAATATGGGCCCCTCTACACCTGGCGTTGAATGTAGCCTTAAGATGGGTCACTACTCACCATCTGGCGTTGTAAGTAGCCTAAAGATAGGCCCCTCTACACCTTCTGGCGTTGTAAGTAGCCTAAAGATGGGTCACTACTCACCATGTGGCGTTGTATGTAGCCTAAAGATGGACCCCTCTACACCTTCTGGCGTTGTATGTAGCCTAAAGATGGGTCACTACTCACCATGTGGCGTTGTAAGTAGCCTAAAGATGGACCCCTCTACACCTTCTGGCGTTGAATGTAGCCTAAAGATGGGTCACTACTCACCATGTGGCGTTGTATGTAGCCTAAAGATGGGCCCCTCTACACCAACTGGCGTTGAATGTAGCCTAAAGATGGGTCACGACTTGCCATGTGGCGTTGTATGTAGCCTAAAGATGGGTCACTGCTCACCATGTGGCGTTGAATGTAGCCTAAAGATGGACCCCTCTACACCTTCTGGCGTTGTATGTAGCCTAAAGATGGGTCACTACTCACCATGTGGCGTTGTAAGTAGCCTAAAGATGGACCCCTCTACACCATGTGGCGTTGTATGTAGCCTAAAGATGGACCCCTCTACACCTTCTGGCGTTGTATGTAGCCTAAAGATGGGTCACTACTCACCATGTGGCGTTGTAAGTAGCCTAAAGATGGACCCCTCTACACCTTCTGGCGTTGAATGTAGCCTAAAGATGGGTCACTACTCACCATGTGGCGTTGAATGTAGCCTTAAGATGGGTCACTACTCACCATCTGGCGTTGTATGTAGCCTAAAGATGGGCCCCTCTACACCAACTGGCGTTGAATGTAGCCTAAAGATGGGTCACGACTTGCCATGTGGCGTTGTATTTAGCCTAAAGATGGGTCACTGCTCACCATGTGGCGTTGTATGTAGCCTAAAGATGGGCCCTCTACACCATCTGGCGTTGTATGTAGCCTTAAGATGGGTCACTGCTCACCATGTGGCGTTGTATGTAGCCTAAAGATGGGCCCCTCTACACCATCTGGCGTTGTATGTAGCCTTAAGATGGGTCACTACTCACCATGTGGCGTTGTAAGTAGCCTTAAGATGGACCCCTCTACACCTTCTGGCGTTGAATGTAGCCTAAAGATGGGTCACTACTCACCATCTGGAGTTGTATGTAGCCTAAAGATGGCCCCTCTACACCATCTGGCGTTGTATGTAGCCTAAAGATGGGTCACTACTCACCATGTGGCGTTGTATGTAGCCTAAAGATGGATCACTACTCACCATCTGGCGTTGTATGTAGCCTAAAGATGGGCCCCTCTACACAAACTGGCGTTGAATGTAGCCTAAAGATGGGTCACTACTCACCATGTGGCGTTGTATGTAGCCTAAAGATGGGCCCCTCTACACCTTCTGGCTTTGTTTGTAGGCTAAAGATGGGCCCCTCTACACCTTCTGGCGTTGTATGTAGCCTAAAGATGGGTCACTACTCACCTTCTGGCGTTGCATGTAGCCTAAAGATGGGTCACTACTCACCATGTGGCGTTGTATGTAGCCTAAAGATGGACCCCTCTACACCTTCTGGCGTTGTTTGTAGCCTAAAGATGGGCCCCTCTACACCTTCTGGCGTTGTTTGTAGCCTAAAGATGGACCCCTCTACACCTTCTGGCGTTGTATGTAGCCTAAAGATGGGTCACTACTCACCATGTGGCGTTGTATGTAGCCTAAAGATGGGCCCCTCTACACCATGTGGCGTTGAATGTAGCCTTAAGATGGGTCACTACTCACCATGTGGCGTTGAATGTAGCCTTAAGATGGGTCACTACTCACCATCTGGCGTTGTATGTAGCCTAAAGATGGGCCCCTCTACACCTTCTGGCGTTGTATGTAGCCTAAAGATGGGTCACTACTCACCATGTGGCGTTGTAAGTAGCCTAAAGATGGACCCCTCTACACCTTCTGGCGTTGAATGTAGCCTAAAGATGGGTCACTACTCACCATGTGGCGTTGTAAGTAGCCTAAAGATGGACCCCTCTACACCTTCTGGCGTTGTATGTAGCCTAAAGATGGGCCCCTCTACACCTTCTGGCGTTGAATGTAGCCTTAAGATGGGTCACTACTCACCATGTGGCGTTGAATGTAGCCTTAAGATGGGTCACTACTCACCATCTGGCGTTGTATGTAGCCTAAAGATGGGCCCCTCTACGCCTTCTGGTGTTGAAGGTAGCCTTAAGATGGGTCACTACTCACCATCTGGCGTTGTAAGTAGCCTAAAGATGGGCCCCTCTACACCTTCTGGCGTTGTATGTAGCCTAAATATGGGCCCCTCTACACCTGGCGTTGAATGTAGCCTTAAGATGGGTCACTACTCACCATCTGGCGTTGTAAGTAGCCTAAAGATAGGCCCCTCTACACCTTCTGGCGTTGTAAGTAGCCTAAAGATGGGTCACTACTCACCATGTGGCGTTGTATGTAGCCTAAAGATGGACCCCTCTACACCTTCTGGCGTTGTATGTAGCCTAAAGATGGGTCACTACTCACCATGTGGCGTTGTATGTAGCCTAAAGATGGGCCCCTCTACACCTTCTGGCGTTCAATGTAGCCTAAAGATGGGTCACTACTCACCATGTGGCGTTGAATGTAGCCTTAAGATGGGTCACTACTCACCATCTGGCGTTGTATGTAGCCTAAAGATGGGCCCCTCTACACCAACTGGCGTTGAATGTAGCCTAAATATGGGCCCCTCTACACCTGGCGTTGAATGTAGCCTTAAGATGGGTCACTACTCACCATCTTGCGTTGTAAGTAGCCTAAAGATAGGCCCCTCTACACCTTCTGGCGTTGTAAGTAGCCTAAAGATGGGTCACTACTCACCATGTGGCGTTGTATGTAGCCTAAAGATGGACCCCTCTACACCTTCTGGCGTTGTATGTAGCCTAAAGATGGGTCACTACTCACCATGTGGCGTTGTAAGTAGCCTAAAGATGGACCCCTCTACACCTTCTGGCGTTGAATGTAGCCTAAAGATGGGTCACTACTCACCATGTGGCGTTGAATGTAGCCTTAAGATGGGTCACTACTCACCATCTGGCGTTGAATGTAGCCTAAAGATGGGCCCCTCTACACCAACTGGCGTTGAATGTAGCCTAAAGATGGGTCACGACTTGCCATGTGGCGTTGTATGTAGCCTAAAGATGGGTCACTGCTCACCATGTGGCGTTGTATGTAGCCTAAAGATGGACCCCTCTACACCTTCTGGCGTTGTATGTAGCCTAAAGATGGGTCACTACTCACCATGTGGCGTGGTATGTAGCCTAAAGATGGACCCCTCTACACCTTCTGGCGTTGTATGTAGCCTAAAGATGGGCCCCTCTACACCTTCTGGCGTTGAATGTAGCCTTAAGATGGGTCACTACTCACCATGTGGCGTTGAATGTAGCCTTAAGATGGGTCACTACTCACCATCTGGCGTTGTATGTAGCCTAAAGATGGGCCCCTCTACGCCTTCTGGCGTTGAAGGTAGCCTTAAGATGGGTCACTACTCACCATCTGGCGTTGTAAGTAGCCTAAAGATGGGCCCCTCTACACCTTCTGGCGTTGTATGTAGCCTAAATATGGGCCCTCTACACCTGGCGTTGAATGTAGCCTTAAGATGGGTCACTACTCACCATCTTGCGTTGTAAGTAGCCTAAAGATAGGCCCCTCTACACCTTCTGGCGTTGTAAGTAGCCTAAAGATGGGTCACTACTCACCATGTGGCGTTGTATGTAGCCTAAAGATGGACCCCTCTACACCTTCTGGCGTTGTATGTAGCCTAAAGATGGGTCACTACTCACCATGTGGCGTTGTAAGTAGCCTAAAGATGGACCCCTCTACACCTTCTGGCGTTGAATGTAGCCTAAAGATGGGTCACTACTCACCATGTGGCGTTGAATGTAGCCTTAAGATGGGTCACTACTCACCATCTGGCGTTGTATGTAGCCTAAAGATGGGCCCCTCTACACCAACTGGCGTTGAATGTAGCCTAAAGATGGGTCACGACTTGCCATGTGGCGTTGTATGTAGCCTAAAGATGGGTCACTGCTCACCATGTGGCGTTGTATGTAGCCTAAAGATGGGCCCTCTACACCATCTGGCGTTGTATGTAGCCTTAAGATGGGTCACTGCTCACCATGTGGCGTTGTATGTAGCCTAAAGATGGGCCCCTCTACACCATCTGGCGTTGTATGTAGCCTTAAGATGGGTCACTACTCACCATGTGGCGTTGTAAGTAGCCTTAAGATGGACCCCTCTACACCTTCTGGCGTTGAATGTAGCCTAAAGATGGGTCACTACTCACCATCTGGAGTTGTATGTAGCCTAAAGATGGCCCCTCTACACCATCTGGCGTTGTATGTAGCCTAAAGATGGGCCCTCTACACCATCTGGCGTTGTATGTAGCCTAAAGATGGGTCACTACTCACCATGTGGCGTTGTATGTAGCCTAAAGATGGATCACTACTCACCATCTGGCGTTGTATGTAGCCTAAAGATGGGTCACTACTCACCATGTGGCGTTGTATGTAGCCTAAAGATGGGCCCCTCTACACCATGTGGCGTTGAATGTAGCCTAAAGATGGGTCACGACTCGCCATCTGACGGCTGGATAAGTAACGCGAGGCACGTGAAGATTTAAACGTGCGGTTTTGACCCCATGTCTTACTTTTGAACTGAGACTCACGGGTAGGCTCAGCTATCAAGAGGTATCAAGTTGTGGCGTATACTGCGACTAACTGAAGCGAACCTGATGACTTCTCTAAACTAGCCGATATCGACAACCATTACGAAATACAAAAAAAGCAAAAAAATAACTTTCATAATTTTATGTTTGTGAAAAGAAAGGTTATAATCCCCACATTGCATGTGTTTTGAAAATTCTTAACATTTCGTATACCCCCTGGGCAGAAACAGAAAACTACTTTGGGGAGTGGATAGTTTTATATTCATATTAGATTTCATCACATGGACACAGACTACAACGGAGGCAATGAACAGAAATGCTATCAAATGAGGACAAAAGAATTCGTCTGATTCGGCTTGAATAAAAGTTAACTGTATATGTCCCTGTGACGCCAGGGGATTAACGAAGACTAACAGAGGTATAAGTGTCAGGTGCTGAGATCGTTTACCGCTTTTGACCGGGTTGTTATTCAGCCTTGGGACCAACAATGTTTACAGGTCTTTACAGTGTTGTCACTCCCTTCAGCGTTAAGGACATACACCCTTTGCACTCAAAAGAACCCACTCGTCCGACGGTAGATGAACAGATGGTGGAAACATGAACAAATACAATAAAAGAGTTTCACTTAATGGAAGAAGTTGAAAAGGTACAGTTTTAAGCCTTGTAAACGTTTTGTAAATGTAAAACAAATTACATCAAGCAATCTCTCTCTCTCGTGACTAGAAAGCCCAAAGAACTTATCAATTTGTTGTTGCCCAATAGACATACACCATCAACCATCTCTACCCGACCATGCTTGTCGTAAAAGGCGACTAACGGGATCGGGTGGTCAGGCTCGCTGACTTGGTTGATGCATCTCATCGATCCCAATTGCGTGGACCGATGCTCATGATATCAATCACTGGATTGTCTGGTCCAGACTCGATTATTTACAGACCGCCGTCATATAGCTGGAATATTGCTGAGTGCGGCGTTAAACAACAAACCAACCAACCAACCGGGCCTTTACGGGTCTGGAATACTAATAGTTATTCTGACCCGGAATCCCCACTGGGGTCGCTATAAGGAAAACTCGATGTATTCCCAGATTACCAAGAATAGAAATCAGGGCGAATGTTGTTTAACGAATACAGATAAGAACCAGTTCGACATGCGTTGCCATCATTGGCAAGATGAAGAGCAGTAAATGTTCTTGCAGCTGATGAGACCGTTGAAGACTGGACTGGACACAGTTGAAAGTTTCACCATCTTTGCAAACAGGACAATGGACAGGTGTTGTGGCCATGGAAGGAATGAGAGTATGGATCACACGGGGGAATGTTAGCTTTCTCGGTCTCTATTGCAGGTTCAAGCTGTTGTTGTGTCTGTGGTTCAGGATGACGCTGTCGCACTCGGCAATACAGCTCACCCCATAGATGTTCAAGCGACTTAGAGGACAACGGGCGCATCTGTACGTTATAAACATGTTTGAGTGATTTGTTACCCGTGATGAATGTGATACATCATGGTGGTGAAAGAGGCGTTATCATGGTTCATAATACGAACAACGTGAGGCTGTACAATCGTAAAGACTAACCAGGTGAGTGCAATCCGTATGTGAGATTCCCGCCCACATTATCATGCTGCCACCGACAAATGTGCCGACCTCCCCAAAGTGTAAGTGGTGAAACGTTCATGGGGAAGTAGGTACACTCTGGCAATCCCATCAGCACGATGCAGCATTCGTGGCTGAACCAAACAGTTTTCCCTCGCTTGTATGGCAATAGTGTGTGTGTGTGTGTGTGTGTGTGTGTGTGTGTGTGTGTGTGTGTGGATGTTTGTAACATGGCCGCTCATGTGACGTCACAAGCTCCTGGTAACGAGATACTGGAGATGGTGCTCTGGGACACACCAGTTACCATGGCTACAGCCGCCTATTGCCATTCTTCCTGCAATCGTTGTGCTTCAGTTAGTGGTGTAATTACGAACCTTTATAGGCACGTGCATCAACTGGTGGTTACTTTTCTGTATATTTACGTTTGGGTTATGTATTTGATTGTTTGGCGTTTTGATGATTTCAACAAAGGCATTAGTATAGCATAGGTTGCTGGGAACATATTCTATCCCGAATCCCATGGTTGTTTTGCTGGCATGTTTAAGGCCTGAAGCAAGCACTGTGTTTTTTCTAAAAGGTATATTTCAAAGTGCGTCATACGACTGTTTGTTTGATCAAGGTTACAACATTCAAGGCCTCAGTAAAGCCTTCAAAAAGTTTTATTGTAGACGTGAGGACATTTCCAAATATGATGCGTCAGTGGCAAAAATGATGTCCGATACAATTCCCTATTTTGACTTGTACACGTTTTTTTCAGTCGAACAGTTGACTTGCCTTTGCATGTGTTTGTGATGGGTGTTTGTGATGGGTGTCACCGGTTGGGCAGTATATGCTCAACCGCGAACACCTGGTATCATCACTATTTGAAAGTGACTCATCAACGCGTGCTCATGATAGTCGGAATCGTACTATGGACTCTGTTTAATGCAGAGATTTCAATTGGATATGGAAAGTGTTTTATTGCTTTTTTTACAGATAAACTTAACAGAAACACATTGGTCATGTTTTATTATCTTTGTGTGAAATATATCGATTTCATTCAATTCAACAGACTTAGCAAAGCAGGTACAATACACTTGAAACTTGGACTTGACCCAAACATTACAAATGTTATCAAAAGATTACTAGGCTTAAAATAGTTCCGAAAACACTGCAACCTTAGGTCCAAAACACAACTGTGATCACCATCAAATAACAATCTTGTTTATTTCAGTTTTAGCCACCATCAAACAAAGGTGGGTACTTTCTTTTGCAAGGCAGTGTAGTATATATTTAGTCTCGTTACCATGCTAGTTAATGCAGCTCATGTATAGCTCTGGTTCCTCAAATAGAATCGAAATGATCTGACAAACATGATGCCCACGCTTGTGGTAGCACTGCAGAATACAGGAGAATATACTTGTACATAAACACCACCAATGGTTGACATAAAACAGGATAAATTTGACAACAAAGAAAGCCAGACATTTTTAATATGTTGTTTTACAGATGTTATTGTGTGAAAAATCGTGATGGGAAAATATTAGAAATGTTGCTCTTCAAATCTTATCTGAATAACAATATGTAACCATATAATTCATGAACAGGGTCTTAGTGAGTGAGTGAGTGAGTGAGTGGTTTTATGCCACTTTTAGCAATATTCAAGCAATATCACGGCGGGGAAAACCAGAAATGGGATTCACACATTGTACCCATGTGGAGAATTGAACCTGGGTCTTCAGCATGACGAACAAACGCTTTAACCACCAGGCTACGAATTGGGCCTGAACAGATTCAGCCTCCATCACCTTATGGATGGAGCAACAAAAGACGTTAAAAAATGGTACTTGTTGTTACCCTGCCTGGCGCTCGGCATTAACGGATATAACAAGGACTGGTCGGCTCCACATCAGTATACTATGAATGGGGTATCCATGTAAAGCTGTGGCAGTTAATATACTGATGGGGAAAAATAAGGTAACACATAGCAACATAACAGAAGAATATCTAGGGCATGAATAATTGATATATGCCATTCAAAAGAAGTTAGAGAACACCATTGATTTTTTCCTATGTCTATCGTTATCTGTCAGCACACATCCTTCCAATGGTGGGTGTTCCTTAACTTGTTTTGAGTAGTATACATGCAGGAACACAACAGTGTTACATGTGAATGCCGGTAACAGTGAAGTCATTATGAAATTATATCATGCTATATTTTGGTGTAATGCATGATTTTTTTCTGTTCTGGCTGTACAAAAGAAACACACATCACATGTCAAATACTGAAATACACAACAATACCACATCACCTTCACTAATATACATATCTATCTTTACGATGCATTCAAAAACATTCTCTGATACATTCTTGAGATTCTGAAATTGCCATGAAGAATGAGACAGGCAGTGACAGAGACGCACTGCCATGGTGAAACATGCGGCATGGGTGAGAAATGTGCGAGTCATGCATGAGACATGTGGTGAGACACATGGTGAGACAGTGAGACATGCGGTGAGACACGAGTTGAGACATGCGTTGAGACACAGTGAGACAAGCAGTGAGACACGTGATGAGACACAGTGAGACACGTGGTGAGACATGCGATGAGACACGCGTTGAGACACAGTGAGACAAGCAGTGAGACACGTGGTGAGACATGCGGTGAGACACACTGCAAGGGAGTTGCTATGACAAGATCAAATGAACCTAGTCCTCATTCCTCAAAGGGATCTTAGCAAAAAGAATATTGTATGTCAATTCATTTAACAAAAATCGAGGCGCTTAAAGAAATTCACCTGCAATGCTCCTTGCTGCACATCTCAAACTTAGGGAGATGCTGCACATCTCAAACTTAAGGAGATGCTGCATATCTTAAATTTACAGAGACTTACAGTGCTGCTAGTCTCAAACTGACCAATCTCATTAAAATCAGATCTAAGTTCTCACTGTCGCTTAACAAAGATCTGAGGACATCCCATAACGAGTCATGTCAGAACGACCTTTCACAAACTTTGACCGACCACTGAAACGATTAACAGCCAATTAGAAAGCAACTTTCTGGAGCTTTACGGCACTCCTTTCTACCAATACACTTTCAATTTAAACCCATTCACTGCTTTTTATTCAAATACATAGGAGGGCCTGCATGTTAGCTTGACAACCATGGCCAGTTACTTCAGTACAAAGTACAGCTATGACAACAACAATGGCAGCGGCAATGGTAACAGCAGTGATAGCGGAAGTGGTAAAGATGACGTCAAAGACAATGGTAGCTGCAATGGCAATGGTAACAGCAGTGATAGCGAAAGTGGCAACGATGATGTCAAAGACAATGGTAGCTGCAATGGCAATGGTAACAGCAGTGATAGCGGAAGTGGCAACGATGACGTCAAAGACAATGGCAGCGGCAATGGTAACAGCAGTGATAGCAGAAGTGGCAACGATGACGTCAAAGACAATGGTAGATGCAATGGCAATGGTAATGGCAACCCAGCTGTATGGAATAAGGCCCTGGCAATAAGGCAACCCGACCGAGTGAGTGGTATGGACAAAGCAAATCACCTCTAATCCCTTCTCAAGTTTCAACTGTATCCTCATCTGTGGTGATATGTGTGCTGTCTGCATGGTAAATGTATGATGCTTGGTGATTGCATCTCCAAAGAAGTCTAAAATGTGTTGATGGTGGTCTGAGGTCTGCCTCAATGTGTTGATTGTGGTCCGAGGTCTGTCTCAGTGTGTTGATGGTGGTCCGAGGTCTGTCTCAGTGTGTTGATGGTTGTCCGAGGTCTGTCTCAGTGTGTTGATGGTGGTCCGAGGTCTGTCTCAGTGTGTTGATGGTGGTCCGAGGTCTGTCTCAGTGTATTGATGGTGGTCCGACGTATGTCTCAATGTGTTGAAGGTGATCCGAGGTCTGTCTCAATGTGTTGAAGGTGATCCGAGGTCTGTCTCGAATGGGTTGATGGTGGTCTGACGTGTGTCTCAATGTGTTGATGGTGGTCCGAGGTCTGTCTCAGTGTGTTGATGGTGGTCCAATGTTAGCATTTCCCCAGGACAAGGGCCAGCAAAGACATGCGGACATACATGCCGTTCTCAGCCTGGCGGAAATAAGCGGCACGGGGATCCGAGTCAAAGCTGGAGCTACAACACAGAACAGTAATTACGGATGAGTAAGTGAGAGGATGGCTGGGTGATTGAGTGATTGAGTGAGTGAGTGAGTGAGAGGGTGGCTGGGTGAGTGAGTGATTGAGTGAGTGTGTGAGTGATATGGTGGCTGGGTGATTGAGTGAGTGAGTGAGTGAGTGAGAGGGTGGGAGGGTGGGTGAGTGAGTGAGTGAGTGAGTGAGAAGGTGGGTGGGAGGGAGAGTGAGTGAGTGAGTGAGAAGGTGAGTGAGTGAGTGAGTGAGTGAGTGAGAATGTGGGTGAGTGAGTGAGTGAGTGGGAAGGAGGGTGCGTGAGTGAGTGAGTGAGTGAGTGAGTGAGTGGGAGGGAGGGAGGGAGGGTGGGTGAGTGAGTCAGTGATGTGGGAGGAAAGCCCAACATGACTCACATGCTGGCGGGTCATCACTTTGGGGAAAGCCACAAGCAGGTGCTGACAAACCAAGAAACCTAATCATGGTGAGAAACTCACAACTATAGGATTCTGGCAGAGGTAGAGGGACATCTCTGCCTTCATGTGAAATCACCAAAATGTATGACGAGTGTATGTTGTCTCATGTTCAGCAAGGTTCAAGTTATATCATGGCAGCCTGTAAATAAGTGAGTCTGGCCCAGGGAAACAAGACTAATGCCCCAAACAGGAAAACATACAGTGTAAACCAAGACTAACACCCCACAAAGGAAAACATACAGTGTAAACCAAGACTAACAACCCACACAGGAAAACATACAGTGTAAACCAAGACTAACACCCCACACAGGAAAACATACAGTGTAAACCAAGACTAACACCCCACACAGGAAAACATACAGTGTAAACCAAGACTAACAACCCACACAGGAAAACATACAGTGTAAACCAAGACTAACACTCCACACAGGAAAACATACAGTGTAAACCAAGACTAACACCCCAAACAGGAAAACATACAGTGTAAACCAAGACTAACACCCCATACAGGAAAACATACAGTGTAAACCAAGACTAACACCCCACACAGGAAAACATACAGTGTAAACCAAGACTAACACCCCACACAGGAAAACATACAGTGTAAATCAAGACTAACACCCCACACAGGAAAACATACAGTGTAAACCAAGACTAACACCCCACACAGGAGAACATACAGTGTAAACCAAGACTAACACCCCACACAGGAAAACATACAGTGTAAACCAAGACTAACACCCCACACAGGAGAACATACAGTGTAAACCAAGACTAACACCCCACACAGGAGAACATACAGTGTAAACCAAGACTAACACCCCACACAGGAAAACATACAGTGTAAACCAAGACTAACACCCCACAAAGGAAAACATTTAGTGTAAACCAAGACTAACACTCCACACAGGAAAACATACAGCGTAAACCAAGACTAACACTCCACACAGGAAAACATACAGTGTAAACCAAGACTAACACTCCACACAGGAAAACATACAGTGTAAACCAAGACTAACACTCCACACAGGAAAACATTTAGTGTAAACCTAGACTAACACCCCACACAGGAAAACATACAATCACAACAGAGTCGAACCACCAGAACCCCATTTAGTCTGTTCTCATTACAACAAACAGGGTTTGTTTGCTGATTATCGCAGCACACAGCAATATTCCATCAATATGGACACTGCATGTATATAAACAAGTTTGCGCCAGACAATCCAGTGATTGATATTGTGAACAACAATCCATGCAGTTAGGTTACATTGACACACCCAATGCAGTACAGAATTATATATTTCTCTACCTTAACGACAATGTTGTTGTTGGTTTGGTTGGTTGGTTTGTTGTTTCATGCCGCACTCAGCAATATTCCAGCTATATGACGGCGGTCTGTAAATAATCGAGTCCTGACCAGACAATCCAGTGATTGATGTCATGAGCATCAATCCATGCAATTGCGATCGATGAGATGCATCAACCAAGTCAGTGAGTCTGACCACCCGATCCCGTTAGTCGCCTTTTACGACAAGCATAGTCGCCTTTTACGGCAAGCATTGGTTGCTGAAGACCTATTCTACCCCGGATTCTTCACGGGTCCAACAATGCTTAATCATATTACTTGCCCAAGGCAGTTCAACTTTCGATCAGAAATGCCTACGCCTGGAGCTACATTAAAAACACAGTAATAACCACTTTCTGTTTCATGGCATCACTTCCACAGAATATTGTGCAGGACAGCTTTCACACCAAAGATCAATGCCTGCTTCATTGATAACAACGCTAGAAGCTATACAACCCCCTGCATTCATGACAAGCCACCAGCTGACCTCCACCCTCTTTACTGTGAGTGGACTAGTCCGGTCATATTTTACAGTGTCTTGACAAACCACATGCCTACTGCATATACCCAGCTTAACAATGGCACAAGCAGAAACAGCAGAAAGATAAACAAGAACACAAGTTTAAATGAGATCAGAGTAACGAGAACAAGATTCAGAGACAGCACTGCTCGGATCAGGTGACAGATTCAGCAGACTTTTGGTTTTAGAGATGGTCTATGTATATTTAACAGATGAACTGTGGACAAATGTTCAATGAAAGAAAATGTGTCATAACATAAATCTTTGGTTAAGGTGAACTTCAAGTGGAAAATATTAAACCATAACTAAATATACAACTTAAAATAAGTTAAAGGCCCCCCAATATTTTTATACTACTATAATTGACCCGTTATGGCACAACAATGAGAAAACATATTGCCATGACAGATGAACTGCAGCACCTTTAATAAATTGGGTGGTCTTCACCTTTTTTTGAATAAGTAAATGTAGCTATATAAATTTTGGTTTATCACTCATATAACATTTATCATCCAAATAGCATCTAACATCTATATATCCTCTCTGTGGCATACACGTATCAATATACAGATCGGTGCTACTGACTCCAGGCAGGATGAGCCAACCCACTTTCCCAGGGTCATAAGTGCAGCATTATGATATCTGAGCCAGAAATACAATTATGAAACAATTTGCAATTTAATTGATTATAGTAGTCTTGTGCATTAATAACAGCAATAAGGCAATGGTGGAGTGGAGGTATTGACATGGCTACACACAGGGCATTGGGTACATGCTGCCGACAGTGTGGTGCATTTCCACTCTCAATACCAGCATCCTGGAGAGACTGTCATTATCATTTCATATACTACTCAAAAGAAGTTAAGGACCACCTGATTCTTTCATATGACTATAGTTAATCTGTCATCAATGTATTTCTGGGCATTCCCAGTGTCATCGTGTTAGTACAGCACCTGTATCCCTGTGTGACCATTACCAGGTGTTCCCAGTGTCATCGTGTTAGTACAGCACCTGTATCCCTGTGTGACCATTACTAGGTGTTCCCAGTGTCATCGTGTTAGTACAGCACCTGTTACCCTGTGTGACCATTACTAGGTGTTCCTAGTGTCATGGTGTTAGTACAGCACCTGTTACCCTGTGTGACCATTACTAGGTGTTCCTAGTGTCATCGTGTTAGTACAGCACCTGTTACCCTGTGTGACCATTACTAGGTGTTCCTAGTGTCATCGTGTTAGTACAGCACCTGTAACCCTGTGTGACCATTACTAGGTGTTCCTAGTGTCATCATGTTAGTACAGCACCTGTTACCCCGTGTGACCATTACTAGGTGTTCCTAGTGTCATGGTGTTAGTGCAGCACCTGTTACCCTGTGTGACCATTACTAGGTGTTCCTAGTGTCATGGTGTTAGTACAGCACCTGTAACCCTGTGTGACCATTACTAGGTGTTCCTAGTGTCATCGTGTTAGTACAGCGACTGTAACCCTGTGTGACCATTACTAGGTGTTCCTAGTGTCATCGTGTTAGTACAGCACCTGTAACCCTGTGTGACCATTACTAGGTGTTCCCAGTGTCATCGTGTTAGTACAGCACCTGTAACCCTGTGTGACCATTACTAGGTGTTCCTAGTCTCATCGTGTTAGTACAGCACCTGTAACCCTGTGTGACCATTACTAGGTGTTCCTAGTGTCATGGTGTTAGTACAGCACCTGTTACCCTGTGTGACCATTACTAGGTGTTCCTAGTGTCATGGTGTTAGTACAGCACCTGTAACCCTGTGTGACCATTACTAGGTGTTCCTAGTGTCATGGTGTTAGTACAGCACCTGTTACCCTGTGTGACCATTACTAGGTGTTCCTAGTCTCATCGTGTTAGTACAGCACCTGTTACCCTGTGTGACCATTACTAGGTGTTCCTAGTGTCATGGTGTTAGTACAGCACCCGTAACCCTGTGTGACCATTACTAGGTGTTCCTAGTGTCATGGTGTTAGTACAGCACCTGTTACCCTGTGTGACCATTACTAGGTGTTCCCAGTGTCATGGTGTTAGTACAGCACCTGTAACCCTGTGTGACCATTACCAGGTGTTCCCGGTGTCATGGTGTTAGTGCAGCACCTGTTACCCTGTGTGACCATTACTTGGTGTTTCTCGTGTCATCGTCTTCTGTGTCACATAAGCACTTTGATGTAAATACAGTTAAAAGTTTGAATGTTTCTTATCACCCCTTCACGTACCTGATCTCGAACACACGAGGGAGGGGATGCATTACAACCATCTTCTTCTTGGCCTTCGTCATCACTTCAGGAGTCACAATGAATTGTCCACATGCCTGAAACACAACCAAATCAAGGTAATTCAGTCTGAATCCCATACACACTCAAATAACTCACAGTGTGAATCCCAAACACACTCAAGTAATCCTCAGTCTGAATCCCAAACACACTCAAGTAATCCTCAGTCTGAATCCCCAACACACTCAAGTAATACTCAGTCTGAATCCCCAACACACTCAAGTAATTCTCAGTCTGAATCCCCAACACACTCAAGTAATCCTCAGTCTCAATCCTCAACACACTCAAGTAATCCTCAGTCTGAATCCCCAACACACTCAAGTAATCCTCAGTCTGAATCCCCAACACACTCAAGTAATTCTCAGTCTGAATCCCCAACACACTCAAGTAATTCTCAGTCTGAATCCCCAACACACTCAAGTAATTCTCAGTCTGAATCCCCAACACACTCAAGTAATCCTCAGTCTGAATCCCCAACACACTCAAGTAATTCTCAGTCTGAATCCCAAACACACTTAAGTAGTCCTCAGTCTGAATCCTAAACTCACACTCAAGTAATTCTCAGTCTGAATCCCCAACACACTCAAGTAATCCTCAATCTGAATCCTAAACACGTGCTCAAGTAATTCTCAGTGTGAATCCCCAACACACTCAAGTAATTCTCAGTGTGAATCCCCAACACACTCAAGTAATCCTCAGTCTGAATCCCCAACACACTCAAGTAATTCTCAGTCTGAATCCCCAACACACTCAAGTAATTCTCAGTGTGAATCCCAAACACACTCAAGTAGTTCTCAGTCTGAATCCCCAACACGCTCAAGTAATTCTCAATCTGAATCCCAAACACACTCAAGTAATTCTCAGTGTGAATCCCAAACACACTCAAGTAATTCTCAGTCTGAATCCCAAACACACTCAAGTAATTCTCAATCTGAATCCCAAACACACTCAAGTAATTCTCAGTGTGAATCCCAAACACACTCAAGTTATTCTCAGTCTGAATCCTAACTCACACTCAAGTAATTCTCAGTCTGAATCCTAAACTCACACTCAAGTAATTCTCAGTCTGAATCCTAAACACACTCAAGTAATTCTCAATCTGAATCCCAAACACACTCAAGTAATCCTCAATCTGAATCCCATACACACTCAAGTAATCCTCAGTCTGAATCCCCAACACACTCAAGTAATCCTAAGTCTGAATCCCCAACACACTCAAGTAATTCTCAGTCTGAATCCCCAACACTCAAGTAATCCTCAGTCTGAATCCCCAACACACTCAAGTAATCCTCAGTCTGAATCCCCAACACACTCAAGTAATTCTCAGTCTGAATCCCCAACACACTCAAGTAATTCTCAGTCTGAATCCCCAACACACTCAAGTAATTCTCAGTCTGAATCCCAAACACACTCAAGTAATCCTCAGTCTGAATCCCCAACACACTCAAGTAATTCTCAGTCTGAATCCCAAACACACTTAAGTAGTCCTCAGTCTGAATCCTAAACTCACACTCAAGTAATTCTCAGTCTGAATCCCAAACACACTCAAGTAATCCTCAATCTGAATCCTAAACACGTGCTCAAGTAATTCTCAGTGTGAATCCCCAACACACTCAAGTAATTCTCAGTGTGAATCCCCAACACACTCAAGTAATCCTCAGTCTGAATCCCCAACACACTCAAGTAATTCTCAGTCTGAATCCCCAACACACTCAAGTAATTCTCAGTGTGAATCCCAAACACACTCAAGTAGTTCTCAGTCTGAATCCCAAACACACTCAAGTAATTCTCAATCTGAATCCCAAACACACTCAAGTAATTCTCAGTGTGAATCCCAAACACACTCAAGTAATTCTCAGTCTGAATCCTAAACTCACACTCAAGTAATTCTCAGTCTGAATCCCCAACACACTCAAGTAATTCTCAGTCTGAATCCTAAACTCACACTCAAGTAATTCTCAGTCTGAATCCCCAACACACTCAAGTAATTCTCAGTCTGAATCCTAAACTCACACTCAAGTAATTCTCAGTCTGAATCCCCAACACACTCAAGTAATTCTCAGTCTGAATCCCCAACACACTCAAGTAATTCTCAGTCTGAATCCCCAACACACTCAAGTAATCCTCAGTCTGAATCCCCAACACACTCAAGTAATTCTCAGTCTGAATCCCAAACACACTTAAGTAGTCCTCAGTCTGAATCCTAAACTCACACTCAAGTAATTCTCAGTCTGAATCCCCAACACACTCAAGTAATCCTCAATCTGAATCCTAAACACGTGCTCAAGTAATTCTCAGTGTGAATCCCCAACACACTCAAGTAATTCTCAGTGTGAATCCCCAACACACTCAAGTAATCCTCAGTCTGAATCCCCAACACACTCAAGTAATTCTCAGTCTGAATCCCCAACACACTCAAGTAATTCTCAGTGTGAATCCCAAACACACTCAAGTAATTCTCAGTCTGAATCCCCAACACGCTCAAGTAATTCTCAATCTGAATCCCAAACACACTCAAGTAATTCTCAGTGTGAATCCCAAACACACTCAAGTAATTCTCAGTCTGAATCCCAAACACACTCAAGTAATTCTCAATCTGAATCCCAAACACACTCAAGTAATTCTCAGTGTGAATCCCAAACACACTCAAGTTATTCTCAGTCTGAATCCTAACTCACACTCAAGTAATTCTCAGTCTGAATCCTAAACTCACACTCAAGTAATTCTCAGTCTGAATCCCAAACACACTCAAGTAATTCTCAATCTGAATCCCCAACACACTCAAGTAATCCTCAATCTGAATCCCATACACACTCAAGTAATCCTCAGTCTGAATCCCCAACACACTCAAGTAATCCTAAGTCTGAATCCCCAACACACTCAAGTAATTCTCAGTCTGAATCCCCAACACTCAAGTAATCCTCAGTCTGAATCCCCAACACACTCAAGTAATCCTCAGTCTGAATCCCCAACACACTCAAGTAATTCTCAGTCTGAATCCCCAACACACTCAAGTAATTCTCAGTCTGAATCCCCAACACACTCAAGTAATTCTCAGTCTGAATCCCAAACACACTCAAGTAATCCTCAGTCTGAATCCCCAACACACTCAAGTAATTCTCAGTCTGAATCCCAAACACACTTAAGTAGTCCTCAGTCTGAATCCTAAACTCACACTCAAGTAATTCTCAGTCTGAATCCCAAACACACTCAAGTAATCCTCAATCTGAATCCTAAACACGTGCTCAAGTAATTCTCAGTGTGAATCCCCAACACACTCAAGTAATTCTCAGTCTGAATCCCCAACACACTCAAGTAATCCTCAGTCTGAATCCCCAACACACTCAAGTAATTCTCAGTCTGAATCCCCAACACACTCAAGTAATTCTCAGTGTGAATCCCAAACACACTCAAGTAGTTCTCAGTCTGAATCCCAAACACACTCAAGTAATTCTCAATCTGAATCCCAAACACACTCAAGTAATTCTCAGTGTGAATCCCAAACACACTCAAGTAATTCTCAGTCTGAATCCTAAACTCACACTCAAGTAATTCTCAGTCTGAATCCCCAACACACTCAAGTAATTCTCAGTCTGAATCCTAAACTCACACTCAAGTAATTCTCAGTCTGAATCCCCAACACACTCAAGAAATTCTCAGTCTGAATCCTAAACTCACACTCAAGTAATTCTCAGTCTGAATCCCTAACACACTCAAGTAATTCTCAGTCTGAATCCTAAACTCACACTCAAGTAAATTTTGTCAGAACACCAAACTCACACTTAAGTAGTTAAGTTACACCCAAACCACAAACTCAAGTTATGTAAAAGGTCCAGAGATCTATGTAGCTCACCTATATGGACATGTTGGTTATAAACATGGACAAAAAATCAGATCTTTTAGACTCAAATCAGTTACATCACCGAGATATTGGTTATATCACACACATTAAAGCATCGAGATATTGGTTATATCACACACATTAAAGCATTGATTGTGAAGGTAAATGAATACAATTTTTTTTAAGTTTTGAGAAATGAAATGGCTACCTTGGATCCACATCAAGGTAAACAATTGGGAGCTGATCACAAGATGAAAGAGCACAAATTACTGGGATAGTGCCCATGGTCCCCTGGTATAGCCAAATAGATAGTCTCAACAGCCGATGCTTCAAGCTGGCAACACTAGTTTGATCCTCTGCGAGACCGGTAAACTGCGGTACCCATGAGTACAGTACTCATTCTATTGCAAATTCTCCACAAATTTTCACCTTTTCTTTAGTGAGTGAGTGAGTGAGTGAGTGAGTGAGTGAGTGAGTGAGCTGGGTTTTACTCTGCTTTGAACACTATCCCTGTGTATCAACTCAATGCGGTTATCACTCTGGTCAATCACGGGGAAAATCTGTGATTCCCAGCTCATATGATGGGAGGACCATGTGTAATTAAAAGCAGAAATAAAAAGGAATCTATTTACATCTTAACAATTAATTATAGTGTCCTCAAATGAAAATACAAGTCTTAAAAAAAAGTTCCCACATTTCAAAATATTGGCAAGTCAAGCCAAGACTTAGTCAAGAGGTAATGAGAGCATTCATACAACATTTTCACACAGGTCAGACAGTAAATTAATTGTATGTGAATTATAGTACAAGATCTAGACACATATAACCTTCTTGCGTGACGTTTTTTTTCTCTCACACGAATACTAAGCTGAATAAAATGTGACCCAATTTTATTGTGACTGCTTCACACTCAACGTACACATTAGTTACAGTAGAGCTGCCTTAAAGGCCTATTGAGTTCTCTCAACTGGGTGTGCATAGGCAATCTCCTGTACAGTCTATTGATAATGTCTGACAATATCATGGGCTCTTACATCAATAGTAACCATCTGGCTATTGATATCAACGGTTTATTTCTCTGTTTACATCGACAGAAAGATTGCAAGATTTCAAAAAGGCTGTACAAAATGTAAGACATTTTCACTCTTAGGGACCAACTATTTGACATTCCGAGTAAGGCTAGATTTGTATAAAAGACAATAATTTGTTCATAAAATATTTAAAAAATAGTTTGATCTCAAGTTTTAAATATAATCTTTTTGAGACATCTTGTCCTGACCCACTTTCAGAAAATAAAGCAAAAATAACTTTTCTTTTATTTGCCCGCTTTTCTATTTTTGACAGACTAGAAAAAAAAGAACTTCTAGGATTAGGATAACAAGAAAATTCTGAGTTGGAATATGTCCCCAGCAATCAACACTTGTTATAGAAACAGGTGACAAGACAAAGGAATAGTCAGAGTTCCCTCCCTTCTTCAAACATTTTCATCACGAAAACTGTAGATAATTTAATGAACAGGAAATTTTGAAATATTTTCAAGTTGTGATAAAATACATTCAAGCAAAAATACCTTTATATTTTTGAGTGAAATAGTATTTTAGGATTGACCGAGGAGAAATACACTCCAAAACACAGATGACCTCACAGGAAGAGCAGTTTACTTCCATGGAACATTGCAGTCGGTAGACATGAACTAGTGTTGAGGGAGACACACCCAGCACTAAATGTGTGTGGCCCTGTGTTGGGGGAGACACACCCAGCACTGAATGTGTGTGGCTCTGTGTTGAGGGAGACACACCCAGCACTGAATGTGTGTGGCCCTGTGTTGAGGGAGACACACCCAGCACTGAATGTGTGTGGCCCTGTGTTGGGGGAGACACACCCAGCACTGAATGTGTGTGGCCCTGTGTTGGGGGAGACACACCCAGTACTGAATGTGAGTGGCCCTGTGTTGAGGGAGACACACCCAGCACTGAATGTGTGTGGCCTTGTGAGGCTCTGTGTTGGGGGAGACACACCCAGCACTGAATGTGTGTGGCCTTGTGCGGCCCTGTGTTGAGGGAGACACACCCAGCACTGAATGTGTGTGGCCCTGTGTGGAGGGAGACACACCCAGCACTGAATGTGTGTGGCCCTGTGTTGGGGGAGACACACCCAGCACTGAATGTGTGTGGCCCTGTGTTGAGGGAGACACACCCAGCACTGAGTGTGTGTGGCCCTGTGTTGGGGGAGACACACCCAGCACTGAATGTGTGTGGCCTTGTGTTTGGGGAGACACACCCAGCACTGAATGTGTGTGGTCCTGTGTTGGGGGAGACACACCCAGCACTGAATGTGTGTGGCCCTGTGTTGAGGGAGACACACCCAGCACTGAATGTGTGTGGCCCTGTGTTGGGGGAGACACACCCAGCACTGAATGTCTGTGGCCCTGTGTGGAGGGAGACACACCCAGCACTGAATGTGTGTGGCCCTGTGTTGAGGGAGACACACCCAGCACTGAATGTGTGTGTGGCCCTGTGTTGAGGGAGACACACCCAGCACTGAATGTGTGTGTGGCCCTGTGTGGAGGGAGACACACCCAGCACTGAATGTGTGTGGCCCTGTGTTGGGGGAGACACACCCAGCACTGAATGTGTGTGTGGCCCTGTGTTGGGGGAGACACACCCAGCACTGAATGTGTGTGGCCTTGTGTGGCCCTGTGTGGAGGGAGACACACCCAGCACTGAATGTGTGTGGCCCTGTGTTGGGGGAGACACGCCCAGCACTGAATGTGTGTGGCCCTGTGTTGAGGGAGACACACCCAGCACTGAATGTGTGTGGCCCTGTGTTGAGGGAGACACACCCAGCACTGAATGTGTGTGGCCCTGTATTGAGGGAGACACACCCAGCACTGAATGTGTGTGGCCCTGTGTTGGGGGAGACACACCCAGCACTGAATGTGTGTGGCCCTGTGTTGGGGGAGACACACCCAGCACTGAATGTGTGTGGCCCTGTGTTGAGGGAGACACACCCAGCACTAAATGTGTGTGGCCCTGTGTGGAGGGAGATACACCCAGCACTGAATGTGTGTGGCCCTGTGTTGGGGGAGACACGCCCAGCACTGAATGTGTGTGGCCCTGTGTTGGGGGAGACACACCCAGCACTGAATGTGTGTGGCCCTGCGTTGGGGGAGACACACCCAGCACTGAATGTGTGTGGCCCTGTGTTGAGGGAGACACACCCAGCACTGAATGTGTGTGTGGCCCTGTGTGGAGGGAGACACACCCAGCACTGAATGTCTGTGGCCCTGTGTTGAAGGAGACACACCCAGCACTGAATGTGTGTGGCCCTGTGTTGGGGGAGACACACCCAGCACTGAATGTGTGTGTGGCCCTGTGTTGGGGGAGACACACCCAGCACTGAATGTGTGTGGCCCTGTGTTGGGGGAGACACACCCAGCACTGAATGTGTGTGGCCCTGTGTTGAGGGAGACACACCCAGCACTGAATGTGTGTGGCCCTGTGTGGAGGGAGACACACCCAGCACTGAATGTGTGTAGCCCTGTGTTGAGGGAGACACACCCAGCACTGAATGTGTGTGGCCCTGTGTTGAGGGAGACACACCCAGCACTGAATGTGTGTGGCCCAGTGTTGGGGGAGACACACCCAGCACTGAATGTGTGTGGCCCTCTGTTGAGGGAGACACACCCAGCACTGAATGTGTGTGGCCCTGTGTTGAGGGAGACACACCCAGCACTGAATGTGTGTGGCCCTGTGTTGGGGGAGACACACCCAGCACTGAATGTGTGTGGCCCTGTGTTGGGGGAGACACACCCAGCACTGAATGTGTGTGTGGCCCTGTGTTGAGGGAGACACACCAAGCACTGAATGTGTGTGTGGCCCTGTGTTGAGGGAGACACACCCAGCACTGAATGTGTGTGGCCCTGTGTTGGGGGAGACACACCCAGCACTGAATGTGTGTGGCCCTGTGTTGGGGGAGACACACCCAGCACTGAATGTGTGTGGCCCTGTGTTGGGGGAGACACACCCAGCACTGAATGTGTGTGGCCCTGTGTGGAGGGAGACACACCCAGCACTGAATGTGTGTAGCCTTGTGTTGGGGGAGACACACGCAGCACTGAATGTGTGTGGCCCTGTGTGGAGGGAGACACACCCAGCACTGAATGTGTGTGGCCCTGTGTTGGGGGAGACACGCCCAGCACTGAATGTGTGTGGCCCTGTGTTGAGGGAGACACACCCAGCACTGAATGTGTGTGGCCCTGTGTTGGGGGAGACACACCCAGCACTGAATGTGTGTGGCCCTGTGTTGGGGGAGACACACCCAGCACTGAATGTGTGTGGCCCTGTGTTGAAGGAGACACACCCAGCACTGAATGTGTGTGGCCCTGTGTTGGGGGAGACACACCCAGCACTGAATGTCTGTGGCCCTGTGTTGAAGGAGACACACCCAGCACTGAATGTGTGTGGCCCTGTGTGGAGGGAGACACACCCAGCACTGAATGTCTGTGGCCCTGTGTTGAAGGAGACACACCCAGCACTGAATGTGTGTGGCCCTGTGTTGGGGGAGACACACCCAGCACTGAATGTGTGTGTGGCCCTGTGTGGAGGGAGACACACCCAGCACTGAATGTGTGTGGCCCTGTGTTGGGGGAGACACACCCAGCACTGAATGTGTGTGGCCCTGTGTGGAGGGAGACACACCCAACACTGAATGTGTGTGGCCCTGTGTTGGGGGAGACACACCCAGCACTGAATGTGTGTGGCCCTGTGTTGGGGGAGACACATCCAGCACTGAATGTGTGTGTGGCCCTGTGTTGGGGGAGACACACCCAGCACTGAATGTGTGTGGCCCTGTGTTGAGGGAGACACACCCAGCACTGAATGTGTGTGGCCCTGTGTTGGGGGAGACACACCCAGCACTGAATGTGTGTGGCCCTGTGTGGAGGGAGACACACCCAACACTGAATGTGTGTGGCCCTGTGTGGAGGGAGACACACCCAGCACTGAATGTGTGTGTGGCCCTGTGTGGAGGGAGACACACCCAGCACTGAATGTGTGTGGCCCTGTGTTGGGGGAGACACACCCAGCACTGAATGTGTGTGTGGCCCTGTGTTGGGGGAGACACACCCAGCACTGAATGTGTGTGGCCCTGTGTTGAGGGAGACACACGCAGCACTGAATGTGTGTGTGGCCCTGTGTTGGGGGAGACACACCCAGCACTGAATGTGTGTGGCCCTGTGTTGGGGTAGACACACCCAGCACTGAATGTGTGTGGCCCTGTGTTGGGGGAGACACACCCAGCACTGAATGTGTGTGGCCCTGTGTTGGGGGAGACACACCCAGCACTGAATGTGTGTGGCCCTGTGTTGAGGGAGACACACCCAGCACTAAATGTGTGTGGCCCTGTGTGGAGGGAGATACACCCAGCACTGAATGTGTGTGGCCCTGTGTTGGGGGAGACACGCCCAGCACTGAATGTGTGTGGCCCTGTGTTGGGGGAGACACACCCAGCACTGAATGTGTGTGGCCCTGCGTTGGGGGAGACACACCCAGCACTGAATGTGTGTGGCCCTGTGTTGAGGGAGACACACCCAGCACTGAATGTGTGTGTGGCCCTGTGTGGAGGGAGACACACCCAGCACTGAATGTCTGTGGCCCTGTGTTGAAGGAGACACACCCAGCACTGAATGTGTGTGGCCCTGTGTTGGGGGAGACACACCCAGCACTGAATGTGTGTGTGGCCCTGTGTTGGGGGAGACACACCCAGCACTGAATGTGTGTGGCCCTGTGTTGGGGGAGACACACCCAGCACTGAATGTGTGTGGCCCTGTGTTGAGGGAGACACACCCAGCACTGAATGTGTGTGGCCCTGTGTGGAGGGAGACACACCCAGCACTGAATGTGTGTAGCCCTGTGTTGAGGGAGACACACCCAGCACTGAATGTGTGTGGCCCTGTGTTGAGGGAGACACACCCAGCACTGAATGTGTGTGGCCCAGTGTTGGGGGAGACACACCCAGCACTGAATGTGTGTGGCCCTCTGTTGAGGGAGACACACCCAGCACTGAATGTGTGTGGCCCTGTGTTGAGGGAGACACACCCAGCACTGAATGTGTGTGGCCCTGTGTTGGGGGAGACACACCCAGCACTGAATGTGTGTGGCCCTGTGTTGGGGGAGACACACCCAGCACTGAATGTGTGTGTGGCCCTGTGTTGAGGGAGACACACCAAGCACTGAATGTGTGTGTGGCCCTGTGTTGAGGGAGACACACCCAGCACTGAATGTGTGTGGCCCTGTGTTGGGGGAGACACACCCAGCACTGAATGTGTGTGGCCCTGTGTTGGGGGAGACACACCCAGCACTGAATGTGTGTGGCCCTGTGTTGGGGGAGACACACCCAGCACTGAATGTGTGTGGCCCTGTGTGGAGGGAGACACACCCAGCACTGAATGTGTGTAGCCTTGTGTTGGGGGAGACACACGCAGCACTGAATGTGTGTGGCCCTGTGTGGAGGGAGACACACCCAGCACTGAATGTGTGTGGCCCTGTGTTGGGGGAGACACGCCCAGCACTGAATGTGTGTGGCCCTGTGTTGAGGGAGACACACCCAGCACTGAATGTGTGTGGCCCTGTGTTGGGGGAGACACACCCAGCACTGAATGTGTGTGGCCCTGTGTTGGGGGAGACACACCCAGCACTGAATGTGTGTGGCCCTGTGTTGAAGGAGACACACCCAGCACTGAATGTGTGTGGCCCTGTGTTGGGGGAGACACACCCAGCACTGAATGTCTGTGGCCCTGTGTTGAAGGAGACACACCCAGCACTGAATGTGTGTGGCCCTGTGTGGAGGGAGACACACCCAGCACTGAATGTCTGTGGCCCTGTGTTGAAGGAGACACACCCAGCACTGAATGTGTGTGGCCCTGTGTTGGGGGAGACACACCCAGCACTGAATGTGTGTGTGGCCCTGTGTGGAGGGAGACACACCCAGCACTGAATGTGTGTGGCCCTGTGTTGGGGGAGACACACCCAGCACTGAATGTGTGTGGCCCTGTGTGGAGGGAGACACACCCAACACTGAATGTGTGTGGCCCTGTGTTGGGGGAGACACACCCAGCACTGAATGTGTGTGGCCCTGTGTTGGGGGAGACACATCCAGCACTGAATGTGTGTGTGGCCCTGTGTTGGGGGAGACACACCCAGCACTGAATGTGTGTGGCCCTGTGTTGAGGGAGACACACCCAGCACTGAATGTGTGTGGCCCTGTGTTGGGGGAGACACACCCAGCACTGAATGTGTGTGGCCCTGTGTGGAGGGAGACACACCCAACACTGAATGTGTGTGGCCCTGTGTGGAGGGAGACACACCCAGCACTGAATGTGTGTGTGGCCCTGTGTGGAGGGAGACACACCCAGCACTGAATGTGTGTGGCCCTGTGTTGGGGGAGACACACCCAGCACTGAATGTGTGTGTGGCCCTGTGTTGGGGGAGACACACCCAGCACTGAATGTGTGTGGCCCTGTGTTGAGGGAGACACACGCAGCACTGAATGTGTGTGTGGCCCTGTGTTGGGGGAGACACACCCAGCACTGAATGTGTGTGGCCCTGTGTTGGGGTAGACACACCCAGCACTGAATGTGTGTGGCCCTGTGTGGAGGGAGACACACCCAACACTGAATGTGTGTGGCCCTGTGTGGAGGGAGACACACCCAGCACTGAATGTGTGTGTGGCCCTGTGTGGAGGGAGACACACCCAGCACTGAATGTGTGTGGCCCTGTGTTGGGGGAGACACACCCAGCACTGAATGTGTGTGTGGCCCTGTGTGGAGGGAGACACACCCAGCACTGAATGTGTGTGGCCCTGTGTTGGGGGAGACACACCCAGCACTGAATGTGTGTGGCCCTGTGTGGAGGGAGACACACCCAGCACTGAATGTGTGTGTGGCCCTGTGTTGGGGGGAGACACACCCAGCACTGAATGTGTGTGGCCCTGTGTTGGGGGAGACACACCCAGCACTGAATGTGTGTGGCCCTGTGTGGAGGGAGACACACCCAGCACTGAATGTGTGTGGCCTTGTGTTGAGGGAGACACACCCAGCACTGAGTGTGTGTGGCCCTGTGTTGAGGGAGACACACCCAGCACTGAATGTGTGTGTGGCCCTGTGTTGGGGGAGACACACCCAGCACTGAATGTGTGTGGCCCTGTGTTGAGGGAGACACACCCAGCACTAAATGTGTGTGGCCCTGTGTTGGGGGAGACACACCCAGCACTGAATGTGAGTGGCCCTGTGTTGGGGGAGACACACCCAGCACTGAATGTGTGTGGCCCTGTGTTGGGGGAGACACACCCAGCACTGAATGTGTGTGGCCCTGTGTTGGGGGAGACACACCCAGCACTGAGTGTGTGTGGCCCTGTGTGGAGGGAGACACACCCAGCACTGAATGTGTGTGGCCCTGTGTGGAGGGAGACACACCCAGCACTGAATGTGTGTGGCCCTGTGTTGGCGGAGACACACCCAGCACTGAATGTGTGTGGCCCTGTGTTGGGGGAGACACACCCAGCACTGAATGTGTGTGTGGCCCTGTGTTGAGGGAGACACACCCAGCACTGAATGTGTGTGGCCCTGTGTTGGGGGAGACACACGCAGCACTGAATGTGTATGGCCCTGTGTGGAGGGAGACACACCCAGCACTGAATGTGTGTGTGGCCCTGTGTTGGGGGAGACACACCCAGCACTGAATGTGTGTGGCCCTGTGTGGAGGGAGACACACCCAGCACTGAATGTGTGTGGCCCTGTGTTGAGGGAGACACACCCAGCACTGAATGTGAGTGGCCCTGTGTTGAGGGAGACACACCCAGCACTGAATGTGTGTGTGGCCCTGTGGACCAGACACCCCCACTGTAACAAATAACAAAATACAGGTATCATGAAAAATTGTTAAAATATTTTCTTCCTCCAGATCTGAGTATAAATGATGATGAAAATAGAAGAAATTCTCAGGGACCGGAAAGTGAGTTAAAGACAACCGGGAATTCCATACATCCAAGGTCAACACAATGAGGTCGACCTTACTTTCCATATTTTCAAACAAGTCTACATCTAAACATCCTTTCACACTCAACCACACAGTGGCAACCTCAAGTTTTCAGCTTGAAGAAAAAAAAATGTACATGTAAACAAGAATTTATTCATTTTTGAACAATTTTGTATCCCACACAACAGCTTTCTATGATCTTTACTCTTCTAATATTCCATCACTGTCCACATGCCTATTCCAGCAGGAAGGTCCCCCAACAATACTCCTGTTGCGCACCGATCTAATGTGACACCCATCTAATCTTCACTGCCTTTATGAATAAGCCCCGCCCCCCTGATGTGTGGGTGCATCAGCTGTGACTGACACACATCACACAACATCGACTTTCTCTCATGACTGAGAATCAACACATACAAAGTCACCTTCGCTACAACCATGATTACCTTATTTGATCTAGAATTCAGACAAAAAAATGTTCACAAGTATCTTGCTAATGGATCTCTGCCTCTGAACAAAATAAAACTGATTTCTTTAAGTAGATGTGGTTTTTTTTGCCGTTAAAAGTTGTTACTGAACAACTTTCTTAAAGAATATATTTACTCTTTTCAGATGAACGAGTTTCATCTTGTAAGAATGCAACGACTCCCAGCAGATCGTAACTGACACCTGAGATATATATATATATAAGGTGAAGGTCACTGAGAAACTGCAGCGTCATCAGCTAAAGAGAAACCAGTTTGCGTTTATTTGGTGACCGAGTTTTACTAAGTGAAATGTATACAACCTGTTTGCATAACCTTGCTCAACAGGTGAGCAGCCTTTCGATTATATTGATGTCACTGTTTCATAAAAATATCTACTTCTTCAATCCTGGAAGTGGGTGTGAGAGTATTACTGTAATACTGGTTCTGCAATAACAAGGAGGTGACATGCACTAGATTATGGATTGTGGGTTCGAAAGCCAGATTGTTTCTAGGTTTGTAAGAATCATACCTTGCTCATGGGTTTCACCAAAGTGGTAAATGTGTAGGACAGGCATCACTTCGGGCTTTCCTCCCACGTACAGCTGACATTCGGTACATAAACCAAATATTGATCAAAGGATATAAAACTCCACTCACTCACTGCAGCCAAACACTGAGGTAGTCCAAAGATTAAGAAAATGTAAAACCTTGAGTGAGCTTTCCTTGGCTTGTGGTTTTACATTTTCAACCAAAACATTGGAGTTGTGTTGTAACTAATGTATTAATCAACAAAATGCTGAAAAGTAGTATTGAAAAAATAATAATAATAGCTTGTGAAAAGAATTTGCCGTGTTACATGAATGCATTGAATGAGTGAGTGAGTATGGTTTTATGCCACTTTGAGCAATATTCCAATAATATCACGGCGGAGAACACCAGAAATGGGCTTCACACATTGTACCCATGTCGGGAATAGAGCCTGGGTCTTCGGCTTGACGAGCAAACGCTTTAACCACTAGGCTACCTGACCGCACCCCATGAAACACTTCATGGAACGATGTGTCAAAACGGTCGCGTACAATATGCGTGTGCTTTCAACCACTTGAGCATAATGATAGGATGCATACAGAGGCTTTCAGGTAGCCTAGTGTTTAAAGCGTTTGCTCATCACGACGAAGACCTGGGTTTCGATTCCCAACATGGGTACAATGTGTGAAGCCCATTTCTGGTGTCCCCCGTCGTGATATTGCTGGAATAGTGCTAAAAGCGGCGTAAAACCATACGCACTCACTCATGCATACATATGACTGCACACATATAGGTCACAACATGTCAGACGAGGAGGCTATTTTACTGACACAAAACCAATTTCAAGAAGAAGTGATGATAACATGTCAGTCCTAACCACATTGTGTGGTATATTTACATTCGAGTGTACTGGAAGTGACCTCTGAACTTGACTACGTGTGCGCATGCGTGAGCATGCGTGAGCGGAAGCTGGGGCAGAGATGGGAAAAAGTAGACAGGAAGCAGCGTGTTAACAGATGGCGGGGATTTGACATGAACTGTCAGTGGTGTGTTGAGTGAGAGAAGGGCTAACCAGGGCCAACAGTGGAAAGGGCCATAAAGGTAATTAACAGTGAATTAATTCCAAAGAATGATGTTGTATATCCTGAAGCAGTGATGAAATATTCTGAGTCTCACAAAGATCTACCATGGCATCTGGCCCCGATTACTCAAGTCCAACTTAAGTCTATATTTTTACTTAGTTTACGTTTTCACTTAAGTCTCAGTTTTTACAATTTTGATGTAAATCAGGAAAATTGATTTCTCAAAATAAACTGAGGGGACAATCTGGTTTAGGTGGATTGGTTACTTCAGTTTTAGGTCAGTCATAAAATCGTGCTGATGAACAGGATAGACACCAGGGAGAAACAAGAAAGGCATGTTAAGGATCACGGACAAAATGCTCTCAAGTTCATGACATCCGAGAAGTTGTTTATGCGCTTCCGATTCCATGCGGAGATCATTGTATTTATTGTTTCCCTCGTTTTCGTGAAGCTTGAACGGTTCTCAAGCACAGAAGCAGCCCCTGCGATGTTTAAACACAGGTTCTTGCAGTCCTGCAATTCTAGCAACAGGGTTATTTTATTCTCTAATCGCAGAACGTACACGTCTATTTTTACTTCATCAGTGTTTCGGTCCGTCAGAGCAGAATCCCTTTTTGTCTGATTGAAAATCTCCGATACTTTGTACGAATGCCAAGTAAACATGATCCTCACAAGACCAAAAAATGTTTTTCTAAATCGCTCATGAGTGTGTTTGATTGTGTATGATCTTCAGCTCGGGACAATTTCAGTGTTGTTAGTTTCGATGTCCGCCAAATAAGGGGAGGCAACTTTGATATTTTGTCAACACATTTCTTTTTCTGAAATGAAAAGACATCATGTATACAACATGATACTCTGACAAAAACCTCACATAGTAAGTAGGATTAGCATGCGTATTTAAGAAATGACACAGAAATAGGAACATTTTAATGAGTCTGTATTTACTTTTGACATATGAACAAAAACAAACTTCGACATCGTATATGAAACCAAATACTATATTTCATTTATGGCATGCAATCAAATTACTATAGTTTAGCAGCATGTTTTCAATAAAAGGAAGTATGGTAGGTAGCTACATTGTCATTTATAGTTCCTTTCATTTAAGTGATGTGATATGAAAACACATGAATTGTTGCTGGAAGCCTAAATTTTGTTAAATGAAATAAATATACAACAGTTTAATCTTGAAAAAAAAGTAATCCCAAAATTGAAAATTGATAACATTGCAAATTTTACCAACATATCACACGATTCATGAAATTCTTTTAGTTAAAATTAATAACATTATAATGCATCATATGAATCTTCAGTATAATAAATATCACTTTAACTATGTTTTTTTTCCCAGGCTCCCCGACCTGTGAAGATCCGGGGTAAAATAGGTCTTCAGCAACCCATGCTTGGCTTAAAGGGGATTGTGCTTGTCGTCAGAGGTGACTAACAGGATCGGGTGGTCAGGCTTGCCGACTTGGTTGTCATCGATCCCAATTGCGTAGAACGATGCTCATGATATTAATCACTGGATTGTCTTGTCCAAACTCGATTATTTACATAGCTGGAATATTGCGGAGTGCGGTGTTTAAAACAAGAAAATAACAATCAAGGAGAACAGTTATATACATCATAGAAAATGAAATATATTTGTGAAATGTCTAAAGGGATGAAAGCAATATGCCATTTTTATCATAATTATGAAAAAAATTGTAATAAAAATGATGCTTACAGGTTAACATAATTAGATATGTTAACGAATCCAATAGTCATAATCATAGTTCCCGTTAGTCGACTCTTACGACTAGCATAGTCGCCTTTCATGGCAAGCATGGGTTACTGAAGACCTACTGTAAATCGTGAAATTAATGTGTCTCCAAAAGAATGTAATTAGTGTTTGAATGACATTGTTTATATACTTGTTACAACTGCTGCTCAATAAACAGTGATTTGGAATACATAGTTTTTCGTTTAAAGCATATGTCTCAGTTAGTTTTTCTGCTATCCAAAATGTCTTATTGTTGATATAAATGCGATGTTTAATAATACGAGCAAAGACCACTCGTATTTTTTGCATTTAATTCAAGCTCGCGTTACTTTCATGATTTACAGTATTCTAACCCGGATCTTCACGGGTCTAACTACAATCATGTAAAAATCAGTTACTTGAATAATTCCTAGATATGTATTTTAACTACAGTCATGTTAAAATACATATCTAGGAAGTTATTCAAGTAACTGATTTTTTAGGAAGCCGAGATGTAAACACATATATGAAATTGGATATGTAGATTATTTAGTATTGTCTGAGCTCTTGGCATCATGCTCTTGGCACCATGTCCTTCCAAATCTCGGGACCCCAGACACAGCTACTGCTCACTCTGGCCTCACTCTGGCAGTGTGGATTTGAATCCGGGATGGGACTAACCCCAAAAAGTACGAGAATCTGTACTTTACTAAGAAAGTGTTTTCCCAAATATAACATTTGTGAAATTCATTGCAGCTCTGATATACCTTTCAGTCTAAAATGAAAGATCTGTTTTGAATACAAAGACAAGAAAGGAATTTAACATAGTTTACTCTTAAAGTAATGGAAATGACAACATCTTTCATTTGTTTGTGGCAATATTCCAGCTATATGTCGGCAGTCTGTCAATAATCAAGTCTGGACAGGACAATCCAGTGATTGACATCATGAGCATCGATCCACACAATTGGGATACGATGACATACATCAACCAAGTCAGTGAGCCTGACCACCCGATCCCGTTAGTCGCCTCTTACCACAAGCATAGTCGCCTTTTACGGCAAACATGGGTTGCTGAAGACCTATTCCTCCCCGGATCTTCAGGGGTCCTACTTCTTACAATCACGGACAGGAAATTGGAAATATGCTCCACCATATTTTTAATACATTATGTCTTACCCAGTTGCTAAATCAATATGTATGAATATATATGAATGGTTCATGTCCCCGGGTCATGCAGTTATTTGATAAAGTTGCTGCGGTGCAATTCATAGGCAGGAAATTGATTGTTTTTATTTTTAATTAAGAATACGTGATCTCAATCTTTCAGGCTCCTTGCCTTCATCAGGTGCACTAAATTGCTAGAGATCCTTGTTGATGACATATTTTATTTAATTTTATTCACAATAAATCAAATTTTTAATAATGGACATTGACATTAAACCACAGATTGTAACAGAGAACGAGTAATTATATGTAAATAAGATCCACTATTACACCACTCGTCTCCGTGTTACCTGCAAGTGAGTGAGTGAGTGAGTATGATTTTACGCCGCTTTTAGCAATATTCCAGCAATATCACGGCGGGGGACACCAGAAATGGGCTTCACACATTGTACCCATGTCGGGAATCGAACCCGGGTCTTCGGCGTGACGAGCGAACGCTTTAACCACTAGGCTACCCGACCGCCCCCCCTGCAAGTTAAGTGCAACACCCAACCACTTTGGCCATCATAGATACATGTTTGTAGCTGCATTTCACCCATTTATTTAAGAATTCTATAAATCATATTGATGCAATGAAAATGGAATAGCTATAAACGAATATCTGTCCTTTTGTTATGATTCTTGAATTGTTAACATATTTAATCATATTAACCTGGGTTTTTTTTCATTTTTCTTTTTAACTTTTTCATAATTATGATAAATATGGCATATTGCTTTCAACCACTTAGACATTTCACAAATATATTTCCCTATCTATGATGTTGATAACTGTTAGATCTAGGGTAGAATAGGTCTTCAGCAACCCATGCCTGCCCTAAAAGGTGACTATGCTTGTCGTAAGAGGCGACTAACGGGATCGGGTGGTCAGGCTCGCTGACTTGGTTGATGCATGTTGGGTCGCAATTGTGTGGATTGATGCTCATGGTATCAATCACTGGATTGTCAAGTCTTCACTTGATTGTTTACAGACCAGCATCATATAGCCCGAATATTGCTGAGTGTGGTGCTTAACAACAAACAAAAGTTATTTTCTTGAAATGGCTTCAACTAAAACTGTAAGACTTCATGTTATCAAGGCAATCGAGACACTTCAATTCGCTTGGTGCAAGTTTTGTTACACAAAATTTATTTATTTAATCGCCTCAAGTTTCATCACAAAGATGCCATGAATAGGCCTGTAGCATCAACAGTACAAGCAAAATATCTGATCGGCTACTTGTGACGTACTCGTTTTAGGCCTCCAGGATCTCGTCCCAGGCTTTTTCTTAAATTCTTCATCCTTTCAGAATTCAGCAACCTTTGAACTTGCAGAACAGACGATCTTGAATTTTGTTGACATGGTACCACCTTCTCCTCCTCGGTCCAGTTTGATTTAGTAATCGTGTAGATGTCAGCAGACGTCAGCAGATGAACAAATGTGCTCACAGCTTCCGTGTTTACATTAGTCATGGAAATCAAATACCGCGCATATCGCAACAAAAAACAAACAGATCGATCTCAGATGCTGAGTTTTTGCTAACTTTTTCCCGAGAAACACTATTCAGTTCAACATTTTACTCAAACTCAGTTTGTAATTTGAGAAAAAACTTGAGTTTGTTTCGAGAAATTGGGCCAGTAGCTCATCCACCTCTGACTGATTTTGATACAGTGAGGGACAATCCCGGGGAGAGCACTTGCAGGAATTACAGGAGGAATTCTATGAAACAATCTCTGTCAATGAAGGACAAATGCTAAAAATTAAAGTTTGAATATGGTTACCAGTGAAAACTAACTATTATTTGGAGGGAGATGATTTGAACAAAGCCAAGAAATCATCCTCTAGTTTTACCTAAACCACTGGAAAGTTCTGCATGTAGACAACAGTACCACAATACGGCAGCTCAGACAACAGTACCACAACACGGGAGCTCAGACAACAGTACCACAATACGGCAGCTCAGACAACAGTACCACAATACAGCAGCTCAGACAACAGTACCACAATACAGCAGCTCACTCAGACAACAGTACCACAACACGGCAGCTCAGACAACAGTACCACAACACGGCAGCTCAGACAGCAGTACCACAACACGGCAGCTCAGACAACAGTACCACAATACAGCAGCTCAGACAACAGTACCACAATACGGCAGCTCACTCAGACAACAGTACCACAACACGGCAGCTCAGACAACAGTACCACAATACAGCAGCTCACTCAGACAACAGTACCCCAATACAGCAGCTCAAACAGCAGTACTGCAGACTGTTTCAGAGAAAAGTCCTGGCTTTGGAATCCAATATGGCTGTTATGGTGGCCATACTAAATGTCAGACCAACACTGTGAGCTGACCTTATCAGATGGTTTAGGTGAGCTAACCTTCTTATCAGGTGAGCTACAGTGTCCTTGCCTGGGGCATTGCATGATACAGAGCATGTGTGTCTATGACCCACAGAGACTTGATTCAAAGAATAGGATCCGGCTTCTCATACACAAGATAACCTTCATAGCAAGAACTCGATCAATCTTTAGAAATCCTGTTTGACAGATCGATCTTGGAGGCCTACCAATCAGACTTTGGCAACATTAATTTATTGGATTACAATGAAATGACCTTGAACATAAGCCACTGATTAAAATCAAAGTGCCAAGCTTTACATTCATGCTTTACCCGTGAAAATCACAACTTGAAGGAAACAATGCATGGTTACATGACTTAGCAAATGAGACACTGTGATGATTCTGGCTTCAATGCAGCTCCTAACAGGGACCGATGTGAGCAGGTTTTCTTGGCGCATGCTCCCCCCAAAAATGTTTTGAACATTTGATTGCATTTTAAGCAATGTCGTACATTTTAACAACATCCATACCTTCTCAATGTTCAATAATTACCTAGCATTTAACCAATGAATCATGAACAATAACAAAAAGGTCATAAAACATTTTATTAAATATTGAAATATTCCACTTCCTAGCTTATGATGAAACAAATCACAGAACTATTTTAAGACATTCACATTGTGTCACACATCACTTAATATGTATACTCTGTCATTCGTTGTGTAATCAAATTTGTTTCCTAAATACCAGAGTATTAGTGATGTGTGACATTATGAAGTACCTCATATGTGAATTTCTTGAAAATTGTCCTTTGATATGTTTCCTCATAAACTAGGAAGTGGAATATTTTAATATTCATTGTCTAATCAAATTTGTTCAGTAAAATATTGAAATAGGCTTATCTCTTTTTAACCTTGGTACTGAAGGTCATGAATTAAACTCACATGGTCACTTGCAAACAAAAATAAACCTGAAATGCTAAAACACTTTTACATTAGAAATTTAGCAATCTATTCCATTTTACTCCCAACGTGGGAGGCGCAACTCAACTTATTGAGAAAACATCACATGCTTTGAAGGAAAATCAATGAAATTAAACTCACATGGTCACTTGCAAACACAATAAATTGTGAAATGTTAATCGCCTGAAAACAAGTTTATATTAGAAATTAGCCTCTACTCCAATTTACTCACTGACTGATTCGGAGGCGCAACTAAACTTAATGTGAAAACATCACATGCCGTAAAGTTTTAATTTCTATAGGTATATTATATATTTAATATTTATTTTAGTAAGTAGGACATGAATAGCAATTTTATAGATATTTTCCGATATTTCATATATATTATAGATCTCCCCTTTCTGCCGGCAGCCAACATCACAAGAATGTTTCTGCGGACAATAGACTGTGTCCCTGCCCAAGGAAAACATATGTATATATACTAGAACATAACATAAAAAAGCATGTAAATAAAGCATATATACTACTACATAAATCATTCTCATCATTATCAAAAGTAGGGGTGCCCTGTTTTTGCCTGAGAAATCAGTGACGTTTTACCGAAGAGCACCTAGATTCAAAACGTGGGAAAACAAGCTGATGTCATTTCCGGTCGAAAACTAAAATCCATACAAATCTGTGACGGTTGTCCGGAAACAGGATGATAATTTTCGGAGTATTTTTAAAAAATCTTTGATTATATTTTTTCTGAGGACTACTGTTTTAAAAAAACCAATTTTTCGCGTTTTTGTGGAGATTTCACATCCCTGTAATAAACAATTTGTATATAATAAGGACAATCATAGGAAATTCAGGGGGCTGTCCATAAACCAGTTTTGATATACATAGTTAAGCATGTAATTCAATACAGAAAACAGAACTGTTAACATGGTCAGAAAGACAATGACATCCGCTAATGACAATTGGAAGAATCCTCAGGTTACCTGTTCGTATTCTTGAAGGGACGTAAACCTCTCTTTTTGTATCCTCGTCATGTACAGAACGTCAGTGTCCGACAGGGCCTCCTCCAGGGAATTGAACACCTCCTGAGAGAGAAATAAAACAGTTAACAAAAGAAACACCTGGCTCTAGCATTTGGATTGACAAATCTGCCTGAAAAAACAAACATGATATGTGTACTATCCACAATCTTTGCATTCCCCCGCCATTGTCACTGCTCATAAGTAAATCTGTTTCACAAGGGCCTACTGTTCTGTTTAAGGACCTCCTTTAATCCTGCCAATGCGGTCAAGGACAAGATTTTATATCATGATTGAACAAGAAAACAGCATTATCATTATTCCCCACCATGGGGCACATTAACATTTTGTTTGTTCATATAGTAGTGAATATAAACTATGAAAAAGAGTCCTATTCAGCCTTAAGAGGAGATGGGCTGCCTTATGTCATCAGAAAAATGATTAAATGTGAAATTAATACACACAAAAGGCCCTTCCCTTAGATAAGCTAACTTTAGTAGTTTCTGAGAAAACTATTCCCACTTCAGATACTATTCACCAAGTAAAATAACATGGATCAAGGGCCGTAACTCTTCAAAAAAAATAATTTACGCGACCAATTTTTGAACTCAGTCTTGACAAGTATCTCTTAGATTAGCATGCAAATTTTCATTCATGTAACTTCAGAAGTTTCTGTGAAAACTTGTCCCTACTGAACACACAATGCACACAGTAAAATAACATGGATCAAGGGCCATAACCCTTGTAAAAAATAAATTGATGGGACCAATTCTCGAACTCAGTCTTTTCAAGTATCTCTGAGATAAGCATGCAAACTTTCACTCAAGTAACTTCCGTAGTTTCTGAGAAGACTTGTCCCCATAGCACACTTCGTGGCAGGGGGTATTAACCTCTCTGGGCCAGTAAACACAACCACAAGGCTCTGTAGCTCACCTGAGTTTTTCTGGAATATTTGCAATATCATTTGTTTGTTGTCTAATGCTGCAGTCAGCAATATTCCAGCTACTGTATATGAGGCTGAAATAATGTAAATAATTGAGGCAGGCCCCGGCAATCCAGTGATTGGTATGATCCATCCCTGTGGTGTATGATGACATGCATTCAACCAAGTCAACAAGTCTGACCACCCCATCGATGAAGACGCCTCTTGCTACGAGCATAGGCAGCTGGGAGCCTCTTCGTGCCCAGACATCACATGGGGCATTGGCCACATCTCATACTGGTATCAGCAAGAGCTTAAGTAAAATGGTCGTCAATCTTGTTGTCACAATCAAACAATGAGGTAAAATGGGCTTTCACGTTGCATTCAAGATTATTTCACATTTAAGCTAATATGTGACCAAACATATACTGTTTGTCATACCAAACATATACTGTCAATCATGCCAACCATAGTCAATCTTACCAAACATAAACATCTGTCATACAAACTATAAATATCAATATTTCCAAACAAACTGTCATACTGTCAATCATACCAAACATACACTCAATCATACTAAACATATACCATCAATCAAACTAAACATATACTGTCAATCATACTAAACATATAAACTGAAGTACAAAAGAAAGTACACACCCCACTATTCTGACAGTAAAAGAAGACGGGGCAAACTTTATTGTGATTGTAATGTTTAATGTCATTGTTGAGTCATTTTCAAACATGTATAGAATGGATTTAAAGATTTGTGGCCACATAAAACTGTTCAGTTGACAATAACGTCCATAGGCGGTCACTCATCAAAAATCACACTTGTAGAAATGATGACAGTCCCAGGTATGAAGGCCATGCGAGTGGTCTCAGTACCTCGTATGACCCCCATTTGAGTTAATGCAAGCCAGGACACGCCTTCTCATGGAAAAGGTCAACCGTCGGATGACGTCATTAGGGATCCGCTGCCACTCTTCTCGCAGAGCCTGTTCCAGCTGTGGTATGGTGGTTGGTGGCTGTGCACGTCGTCGCAACTGTCTACCGAGATGGTCCCACAGGTGTTCAATGGGTGACAAGTCCGGAGAGCGTGACGGCCAAGGCAAAAGCTGAATGTTCTGACGGTTCAGGAAGTCCATAGTGAGTCTAGCGGTGTGTGGTCGGGCGTTATCTTGCTGAAAAAGAAACCCCTGCCTTTGCCCCTGCATGAAGGGGATCACCACCGGCTGTAACACTTGGTCCCTGTACCTCTGGGCTGTAAGGGTCTGGTGGAGAATGACTAAATCCGTCTTCTGTTCACCGCAAATGCCTCCCCAAACCATAACGCTGCCTCCGCCAAAATGATGAACTTGTTGGACACATGCTCCAGCCAGTCGCTCGCCTCTACGTCGGTAGACTCTCACTCTACCGTCAGCATGGTAGAGGTTGAATCGACTTTCTGACTCTTCTTGCCCAGCGAAGACGGCTGATACGGTGTTGAGCGGTCAAGGTCATCCCACGGAATGGTCGATAAGCCCGGATACCGGCAGCTCGTAGTCGTCTCATGACTGTGTTCCTGCTGATGTGGTGACCTAACGCTGTCGACGCTGTTGATGCCATGGTGAGGAACCTGTTGCGCAGGTGTAATGTGCGTATGTACCGGTCTTCTGCAGGGGTCGTCACTCTCGGTCTTCCTCTTCTTGGGCGGTCGGATGTCTGGCCAGTCTGGTTGACACGACGAAGGAGTCTGATAATGGTTTGCCTGGTGCAGCCAAGGGTCCTTGCGATGTGACTGTTCGACGCCCCCACTTGGGACATTCCCACGGCTCTCTCTCGCTCCGCTGCTGTTAAACGTGGCATTTGTCTTGTGTTTTTTTCGTTGAATGTGTAATGAACGATAGAATCCACTGCCTTTTATACTGTTTCTACGCACATTGCACGTGCAAATGGAGTAAATTGCCATTTTCACAATGTGTGCTTTTGTTGCCTATCATAATGTCAAGGTTACGTTTCTGCGATATGCTCTCATTGGTTTTGTTCATTACATTACGATAGCGCCAAACATGTAACAACTTTTTCAACCATATGCGTAATATATGATATTTTAGGGGTGTGTACTTTCTTTTGTACTTCAGTTTACTTTCAATTATACTAAATATATAATGTCAATCATACTGAACATAATTGTCTACCATACTAAACATGTACTTTTAATCATACTAAACATATACTGTCAATCATCCTAAACATAACTTCAATCATATCAAACATACACTCAATCATCCTAAACATATACCATCAATCATTCTAAACACATGTCAATCATACGAAACATACACTCAATCATGCTTAACACATACTGTCAATCATACTAAACACACACTCAATCATGCTTAACACATACTCTCAATCATACTTAACATATACTGTCAATCATACTTAACATATACTGTCAATCATATCGAGCATAACCGTCTGTCTTACCAACTATAAACTAACAATCTTACCAAACAAATTGTCAATACTAAACAAACTGTCAATCTTAATAAACATATACTGTCAATCATACTAAACATATACTGTCAATAATACTAAACATATACTGTCAGTCTTAATAAACATAACTGTCAATCATACTAATCATATACTGTCAATCATACTAAACATATACTGCCAATCATGCCTAACATATCTGTCAATCATGCCAAACATATTTGTCAGTCATACCACACATAGCTGTCAATCATGCCAAACATAACTGTTAATTATACTAAACAGATACTGTCAATCATACTAAACATATCTGTCAATCATGCCAAACATATCTGTCAGACATACCACACATAGCTGTCAATCATGCCAAACATAAATGTTAATTATACTAAACAGATACTGTCAATCATACTTAACAGATACTGTCAATCTTACTAAACATATACTGTCAATCATACTGATATAACTGTCAATCATGCCAAACATATCTTTCAGACATACCATACATAGCTGACAATCATGCCAAACATAACTGTCAGTCTTAATAAACATAACTGTCAATCATACTAATCATATACTGTCAATCATACTAAACATATACTGCCAATCATGCCTAACATATCTGTCAATCATGCCAAACATATTTGTCAGTCATACCACACATAGCTGTCAATCATGCCAAACATAACTGTTATTTATACTAAACATATACTGTCAATCATACGAAACAGAACTGTCAATCATACTAAACATATCCTGTCATTTATATTAAATATAACTGCCAATTATACTGAAGATATATTGTCAATTATAATAAACATAACTGTCAATCATACCAAACATATACTGTCAATCATACCAAACATATACTGTCAATCATATCAAACATACATTCAATCATACTAAACATATACCATCAATAAAACTAAACATTTACAGTGAATCATACTAAACATATACTGTCAATCCTACCAATATAGGCATATGCTATGGCTCTTCATCACTGGGCTGGTTATGAAATAGCACTTTGAGCATGCCGATGAGTGGTGTGGAAATATGTGCAATATTAATAGCCTATTATTACATGAAGCTCTTTCACACATCAGCAAATAAAACGTATTAAAATTACATGAATACATTAATTATTTTTGTTAATTGTGCTCGAGATACAGAAATATGATAGTCCCCTCTCACATGCGCTGTTTACGGCACTGCCATTATAGATTCCTCGGAAATACCTAATTATGCATACACTGAGTGACACTGGAAGCTTGAGGGGGCTCCATCCATCTGTCAGGGCCAGGTGTTCAGGAGGAATTCATTCATACAATTTACCGCAGGCAAATAGGATCCATTGTATACAGTGAGTGAGTGAGTGCGGGTGAGTGAGTGCGGGTGAGTGAGTGCGGGTGAGTGAGTGAGTGAGTGAGTGAGTGAGTGAGTGAGTGAGTGAGAGCTTTTATTACATATCATACTATTTGACTGTTTAACACTGCCTTCTGCATTCAGCAATATTCAAGTCATACAATGGCGGCCTGTAAATATTCAAGTTTGAACCTGACATTCCTGTGATTGATAGTATGAGCAAAAAACCACCCTGTCCGGAAACATGTCATCAACATCGTTACTGAGTCTGACAACCTGATACATTAGGTTACATTTTACGACTATTTACGGTTGCTTGAGACCACATCTAACCTGGCATTCCGATGGGTTCTCAATTTAGTCACCTCTCATGCCTAACACTGGGGAGCTGGGGACACACACAACTCAGAGTCCCCGTAGAAGGTGGGACAAGCATGGGGTACTTGAGACCTGTCTTGCTCCATGGTGGGACAAGCACGGGGTACTTGAGACCTGTCTTGCTCCATGGTGGGACAAGCATGGGGTACTTGAGACCTGTCTTGCTCCATGGTGAGACAAGCATGGGGTACTTGAGACCTGTCTTGCTCCATGGTGAGACAAGCATGGGGTACTTGAGACCTGTCTTGCTCGATGGTGAGACAAGCACGGGGTACTTGAGACCTGTCTTGCTCCATGGTAAGACAAGCATGGGGTACTTGAGACCTGTCTTGCTCCATGGTGAGACAAGCATGGGGTACTTGAGACCTGTCTTGCTCCATGGTAAGACAAGCATGGGGTACTTGAGACCTGTCTTGCTCCAGATTCCCATGGTGAGACAAGCATGGGGTACTTGAGACCTGTCTTGCTCCATGGTTAGACAAGCATGGGGTACTTGAGACCTGTCTTGCTCCATGGTAAGACAAGCATTGGGTACTTGAGACCTGTCTTGCTCCATGGTGAGACAAGCATGGGGTACTTGAGACCTGTCTTGCTCCATGGTGAGACAAGCATGGGGTACTTGAGACCTGTCTTGCTCCATGGTGAGACAAGCATGGAGTACTTGAGACCTGTCTTGCTCCATGGTGAGACAAGCATGGGGTACTTGAGACCTGTCTTGCTCCATGGTGAGACAAGCATGGAGTACTTGAGACCTGTCTTGCTCCATGGTGAGACAAGTATGGGGTACTTGAGACCTGTTTTGCTCCATGGTGAGACAAGCATGGGGTACTTGAGACCTGTTTTGTTCCATGGTGAGACAAGCATGGGGTACTTGAGACCTGTCTTGCTCCATAGTGAGACAAGCATGGGGTACTTGAGACCTGTCTTGCTCCATGGTAAGACAAGCATGGGGTACTCGAGACCTGTCTTGCTCCATGGTGGGACAAGCATGGGGTACTCGAGACCTGTCTTGCTCCATGGTGAGACAAGCATGGGGTACTTGAGACCTGTCTTGCTCCATGGTGAGACAAGCATGGGGTACTTGAGACCTGTCTTGCTCCATGGTGGGACAAGCATGGGGTACTCGAGACCTGTCTTGCTCCATGGTGAGACAAGCATGGGGTACTTGAGACCTGTCTTGCTCCATGGTGAGACAAGCATGGGGTACTTGAGACCTGTCTTGCTCCATGGTGAGACAAGCATGGGGTACTTGAGACCTGTCTTGCTCCATGGTGAGACAAGCATGGGGTACTTGAGACCTGTCTTGCTCCAGATTCCCAGGGTGAGACAAGCATGGGGTACTTGAGACCTGTCTTGTTCCCGATTACCATGGTGGGACAAGCATGGGGTACTTGAGACCTGTCTTTTCCCGATTCCCATGGTGGGACAAGCATGGGGTACTTGAGACCTGTCTTGTCCAGATTCCCATGGTGGGACAAGCATGGGGTACTCGAGACCTGTCTTGCTCCAGGGTGAGACAAGCATGGGGTACTTGAGACCTGTCTTGCTCTATGGTGGGACAAGCATGGGGTACTTGAGACCTGTCTTGCTCCATGGTGAGACAAGCATGGAGTACTTGAGACCTGTCTTGCTCCATTGTGAGACAAGCACGGGGTACTTGAGACCTGTCTTGCTCCATGGTGAGACAAGCATGGGGTACTTGAGACCTGTCTTGCTCCATGGTAAGACAAGCACGGGGTACTTGAGACCTGTCTTGCTCCATGGTGAGACAAGCATGGGGTACTTGAGACCTGTCTTGCTCCATGGTGAGACAAGCATGGGGTACTTGAGACCTGTCTTGCTCCATTGTAGGACAAGCACGGGGTACTTGAGGCATATCTTGCTCCATGGTAAGACAAGCATGGGGTACTTGAGACCTGTTTTGCTCCAGATTCCCATGTGGGACAAGCATGGGGTACTTGAGACCTGTCTTGCTCCATGGTGAGACAAGCATGGGGTACTTGAGGCATGTCTTGCTCCATGTGGGACAAGCATGGGGTACTTGAGACCTGTCTTGTCCAGATTCTCATGGTGAGACAAGCATGGGGTACTTGAGACCTGTCTTGTCCAGATTCTCATGGTGAGACAAGCATGGGGTACTTGAGACCTGTCTTGTCCAGATTCTCATGGTGAGACAGGCTTTTGGGTACTTGAGACCTGTCTTGCTCCAGATTCCCATGGTGGGACAAGCATGGGGTACTTGAGACATGTCTTGCACCAGATTCCCATGGTGGGACAAGCATGGGGTACTTGAGACCTGTCTTGCTCCAGAGCCCCCAAATACATGTAAATGTATTCAGTTATTTACGAAGAGTACTGTCACTAAGTCTAGGGACAGGCTTTCTAAAGTCCTGTGAGTCAAGTATGCTAACATTCACAGAAGGAAATCCCTAACATTCACAGAAGGAAGACAAAAGGTTATGAAGTTCCAGGCTGGGCTGGGTTGGGTTGGGTTGAGTTGATGGGGTTTAAGATTGCTTTCAAGATTTCTGCAGTTATTTAGCGACATATGTGTGTGCATAGCCCTGGTACCACAAAGGTGTCACAGCCTACATCAACTCCTGTGAAGATCCGGGGTGAATAGGTCTTCAGCAACCCATGCTTGCCATTTAAGGAGACTGTGCTTGTTGTAAAAGGCGACTAACGGGATCGGGTGGTCAGGCATGCTGACTTGTTAATACATGTATCCCAATTACGTGGACCGATGCTCATGATGTCAATCACTGGATTGTCTGGTCAAGACTTGATTATTTACAGATCGCCATCATATAGCAGGAATATTGCTGAGTGCGACGTTAAACATTAAACAAACACCAAACATCAACTCAAGCCGTTGGTGTGCTGCCTGCATCCCTGACACCACAAAGCTGACAGATGTCTACCAAAGTGTCACAATCCACGTGTGTTTTAATCAATTCAAAATATTGAACTTTTTTTCATTGTTCTATAGGCTAACATTGCCAGTACGGAGACGGCACATGAATGAAAAGATTATTCTCAGAATTTGCATTTAGAATATCTTCCTGAAAAGATCCTTGAAAACAAAAATATATGAAAAGGGACATTTTCAAACACGTGTTACAAGAGCTCAATACAAGCTGTTGCACAAGAGCGTTTACAAAACCAGGGGATCTGGCTGTCAAAAGGCTGACATCTTTTATATAGAACAGCATTTTTCAGATTTTTTCTGATCAATTAAACATTCACTATACCATGCCACTATTTCTTACAGAAAAAGCCCCTGATTTGGGAAAGATACCTCACATTATGGGCACCCACCAACATGGGGGACACTCATTTTAGTTCAAATATTATTTTTGTATGTCCCCATATTTTCCCCTTATTTCGCAAAAAGATCTCTATTTTATAGAATGGGGATTTACAACAAGCAGAGTCAGAGTTGGGGCACCCTCTGAATCACCACGGAAGGCCATTAGTCCAAATACATGGGGTTGGTATTGGCCACTTGACCATTGGCACAACAAAATACTCTTAGTATTGTTATTATCAACAACTAAATAACTTAAAAAGTTTAATCCAATTGATCATAAATATCAATTGACATCCTGAGACATCCAGACTGCCAATCTTCGAGGCGAGCTCTTTGCCGATGTATGTAACCATCATCGGACTACTCCCGGTAACATGGTTCACGCTGCCTTTGTTTCAGTTAATAAAGTTATTGCCTTTACATGATTTATACACCTAGTTTGAATCTGTTGCAAGTGTTACATCTGCGATGTCACCACTACACATGGGGGACATCTGTTACTCACACACCTAATATGGTCATCGATTTATCCAGATAGACCCAACAAATTCTTGTTCATGTTTGAATGTCAATAAGTCGCATAACTTGATCAAATCTGATGTGAATGAATGAGTGAGTTGAGAATTATTTTAATTACAGGATCTTAATATTTCTTGTCAGATAGTTTTACCATGAATATAACTGTGTGTCCCAACAACATTTCTTCTCTACGTCCATTTTATAAATATGTGCTGGACTCACAGTTCATTCAGAGTTCATTCAGAGTTCATTCAGAGTTCATTCAGAGTGAGTGAGTGAGTGAGTGAGTGAGTGAGTGATTAGCAATATCACGGCGGGGGACACCAGCAATGGGCTTCATACATTGTACCAATGTTGGGGATCAAACCTGGGAGAATGACAAGCGAACACTTCAACCACTAGGCTACCCCACGTCCACAAGCAAATGTCAGCAGTCATTCTTAAACTTAATTTCAAACCTTGGAAATGCAAAAGCTACAGACAGCATATTCTCAGGATTATAGAACCAAGAACACACACAAACACACAAACATAGACACCACACACACACACACACACACACACACACACACACACACACACACACACACACACACACACAAACAGACACCACACACACACACACGCTGATAGACACACAGACAGACACACACACACAAATTATAGTTCATGTGTCATAGATCTCTAATTTCACAATGAAATAATTATAATTGAAGGGTTCTTTCACAGACTAGATCAGTAATGAGTAATGTTTAATCATATGGTGTACCTGTCTGATGCCGCGTGACTGGACCAGCTGGCGGACATCCTCAGGCATCTGCAGGGATGGTGGAGACACGTAGCGGAGGTTGACACGGTACAATGTCAGCAGACGGGCCAGGGAGTGCACGGTGCGGCCATTCTTCAGGTCTCCAACCATGGTTATCTGTCAAGCAGGAAATGCTGGTCAATGGTGTTTTCACCTGTTTTATTACATCCATCAACAAAGTCTTTCATTAACTTAAGGATGTCATCTCTCACTATCTTGGCAATACTATAAGTTGTAGCAGGGTCACGAGGGGTACATCGGGTTGTATGTGTCCCACGTTAGTTTTCATACCACGACCCTCTGGCGTTTGCTTTGAAGTGGGGTATTAAGGATATATTCTGCCTCTCAAAAATCCACTTGAAATCCATGTGACGGACCTAAGAGACTTATTCCCCTGATGAGAAACTTATTCCTCTCCAAGGTGGGATACACTGTATTTTATTACACATATGATAGACCGCCATTGCCCTTGATGTATAATTTGTATTTTTGTATATTTTGTATACTTTGTATACTTTGTATATGGGCCTGAGGTCTCAAGTACAAATAAAGATTGATTGAATTATCAAGATCACTTGGACTAAACAGATCTCATCATTCTAACATGGAGATTTGATAATGAATGTTGTCAGGACACGCTTAGGACATACTGGTATCGAAATTCTACATTACTGTCAATGAAGATGTGAACATGTTTATTCAAATAAAACAGCTTTATTCCTTACTTGTTTTTATCTTACTTAATATGTAATTATGTAAGTTTTACCCATGCTTGTTAGCACAATTGACTGTACACATGGTGTACTGAAACTCTTAAATAATTACGCACTGAAAAATAATTTTTAAGTGGTATCATCGGTATGAAAAAAAATCATAAGTCAATCAATAAATCATCATGGTTGCATAAAGCTAACACATTCTCCAGACAATCAAGATTCATGTAAGGTCTGGAGAGTAATCTCCCTTGCTAATTCTCACAGCAACAGCCCATTCCCGGAGTTCTCTATACTATCGCTGCCACCAGTACCATCTCGCCGCTGTGCTTCGACCATGCACGGAGCTGTCCACCAACCAACAGACCATTATGTTTATGTCCCCCCCTTAATTGTTATGATGTTCGTCAAGTGGACATTCTATTTCGTGTTAACTATCATATAGCCATTGCAGTTTGAATGAGACCTAGGTAGAAGTACGTATTCATTATTCTACAGTCTCGAACCAATCTTTCTACACCTTTTTCTTGTCAAGACATTAATTGATTTTAAGAAAAGTAGACCCACGAAAATCGTGCACAATTCACTTTAATGACATTCCCTCCTACATAACATAAAAATATACGTCAATACATTTTGAGTTTGAGGATATTTTTCAAGATTGTTTAAATAGCTGTACTACACTGGTCACAGCAAGGATATGGCCAAAAAATGTCACATGCTAGGAGAGATCTTGTTCTCACCGTGAGTCCGTTGACAGTTCCAATCTCTTCTCGTATTGTAAAGACATCCAGCAGTGCTTGTGTTGGATGTTCGCCAGTCCCGTCACCAGCGTTGATAACTGGCTTCCGACTCGCACTCGCTCCAGTCTGTAGTTTGAAATTGAAAGCAAAAGGTTACATCACAAAATTTACATCTGCATTGATATTCTGACCAAGTTTTCAACTTCTGGCTTCCTTGTGCCAAGACTTCTGAAGAAACACATTTTTGAGCACACATTGAGCACAAGCGTGTACACATTCTCCAAACTGCTCCACCAAAGCTATACCCAAACCTGGTGGGTGGACATTATGCTTAACTATGGAGACATATTTTTCCTCCCCAGTCAAATACAAATTTTATGTTATCTTTTTTAAATTCTCCAGAGCATGAAATTGCAACATGCATCAATATTTGTCTAGAAATAATGCATTTCTTTCATTTGGATGCAATGCCGCTATACAATGCCATCCTGTAAATAATGGTTGCCTCTCAGGACAAGCAATATTCCAGCAATATCACAGCGGGAGACACTATAAAGGGGCATCACACATTGTACCTATGTGGGGAATCGAACCTGGATCTTCGGCATGACCAGCGAGCACTTTAACCACTAGGTTACCCCACCGCCCCAACAAGCACAGGTAACTGGGGAGCTATTATAACCCTGACCCCAACTGGGTGAGGCCAATAATAGACCTTTACCGTTAACTACTTGTAGATCAAAGACGTTTACCACAAGCGCAGGCATGGTGGGGAGATACTAAAGATCACAAATGGATCGGAACCAATGATCTTCAGATCCTGGCACACCTAAGGGATGCAACTCTGAAGGACTTACACTAACTGCCCCAGGCTCAGGGTGTCGAATCACGATGACGTCTGCATACCCAGACATCATGGCCACGGTATCTGAAAACAGCAACGTTATAACTGGTACATTTGTATATCGGTTATACCAAGCAGAGATAATAATACTAATAACGACTTAATACAATAATGCCATTCATATGGCACCATATTTCCCCACCACACAAAGTATCATAACATGTCTACACATAATCAATGACCTTCGAGACTTCAAAAATATAAATGCTTCAAAGGGGTACCCATACATGCATGCATGCATCCCCCTTCAGCAAAACCCTCGCCCCTCCATCCTCTGCTTGACCCACATATGGAGCTATGTACCTACAAGAGTACAGGTGTACCAGTCTCACCTTGCAGGGTCTCCCCCTTCTTGGAGGAGGAAGTGGCTTCATTGAGGGAGACGACAGCGCCACCTAGACGCTGCATGGCAGCGGAGAAGGAGCAGCTAGTCCGTGTGCTCACCTCGTAAAACAGCGACGCCATCACCTTGCCCTGAAACATGGTGACATGCTCTCCTGGTTACTTCAACATCATCAACTAAACTGTGATGGGAAACAGCAATCAACGTACAAGGTACAGCTTATGGAGGTCCTGAATGTAAGCTGAATTAGTGCACTAAAAATTATAACCTCCCCCCACCCCTAAATATATGTTTCATAATCTGTAACATAGGCATAAAGGAGCAATGTCTAGGTCAATACTGCGAGCTACGATCAACACCGCTAATGCACAAAGATATATGCCCTCAAACAAGTCACAGAGCCTGACCATCCAATAAACTTGGTCACCTCTTCTGACATGTGGGGGTTGCTGGGGACCTTATCTGACCTTGAATTGCCACAGGGGTATTTATGTATTGGTTCCTTGTGTTGCGGTTATGGTTACAAGACCATACACTCTGTTCTGAAGCGTCCGGGAACATGTGTCCGGGAACAAGTGTCATGTTCCTGGACACAGTGGTTGATTCATGGGTACACAACAGCTTCGCGGAAAGCGTTAAAGTTGGCATGCAGCACGTGCTTCTTGCTGAATGAGAGCAAAATGCGCATGCTCTAGACAGTTTATTTCAGTTGGCTTCTGGCATTCATATGGGCAAGGAGTAAATGGATATCTCTCCCTAAGTGAATTAGAATAGTACAGAAATAGAATAGAATAGAAATAGTTGAGAGAGTTACCCATTTACATTGTTAATTACCATACGGCAACTTCACTTTAAGTTTCAAATCCATTTCATTTGATCTTATCACATTTTCATTGTTCATTACATTACAAGGGGATTTCACGTTTAGTTGATTACAAGGGGATTTCACGTTTAGCTGATTGCAAGGTAAGTTCATGTTTAGTTTAGTTTAGTTTAGTCTTTCACTGCGAACCACACTCCATCAAGAAAGCATATTGATGACAAGACGCTGGAGTGTATTGGATCTAATGACTCTCTAGGCATCGTTACAGCCATATTATGATAGAGGATTGAACCAAGGATTTTGTTGTGACGAGGAAGCACTTTAACTACAAGGCTACCACACTAATCCCTGAAAGGAAACACAGTTTACTGGAAGTGTCTTTGTGGTGTTTGAGGAGTCCCTTGAAGGCTGAGACAATATTCCAATGCAGACGTAGAACTATGGCGGACATTTACCTTGAGGATGTAGTCAAGTGGGCGGTCCCTCATCACAGCAACACGGAAATTGTGGGCAAGGTTGAAGATCTGATGAAGCTGTTGACATAATTATACTCAGTAAGAAATACAAACACTGGAGATGATGATTGTTGTTTGTTGTTTAACACCGCACTCAGCAATATTCCAGCTATAAGACGGTGGTCTGGACCAGACAATCCAATGATTGACATCATGAGCATTGATCAACATAATTGGGATACAATGACATGCATCAACCCAGTCAGCAAGTCTGACCACCTGTTAGTCGCCTCTTACAACAAGCATGGGTTACTGAAGGCCAATTCTAACCCAGATCTTCACGGGTTACTGAAGATGCAATGTCTAGTAGTGAGTGTGGGAGTTAGATACCCGTATCAAATGCAACACCATTGAATATCATTTCTTGTTTGTTTCAGTTTTTAGCCACCATCAAACATACTTTCTTTTGCCAGGCAGTCTAGGTTCCGGCATCAGGCAAATTTTGTGACATTAATTAAAATTATGAACCTTTATTGGGAATGTCTTAATTCCAATTTGGAAATCTTGACTGAAATGTGCTGTACGTATGAGGTTGATTACCAAACTCTGACTACTGCCTCGAGTTTCTACTGGATAATCCCTATATACACATACTGAATACTGAATACATACTACATACAATTTGTATACACTTTTACAATAATCAGTTGAAAATAAGTGATATTATGTGCTCTGTCGGAATTTGTGGGAAGAATGGTGTTATTGTTTTGTTCTGAGACTAAATATCAAAATACTAACTGTAAAATAGCACATTATGTAAATATAACATTTGCATTATGACAAAATCTTGTACAGCAATTTTTCGGTCTGTATTAAGATACACATTGTATTGTTATACATCTATTAAGAATCTTTTGCAATTCCATTGGTTAATCCGTAAAACATGCCGAAACAATACATTTTAATGTAGACCCTGAAATCATATGACTTTATATATATCAAATATTGACTCGTCACATGACAAGTATTGACCTGTCATGTAATTAATATTGAATTGTCAGCTAGAAAACAAGATGGCGTCTGGTACAAAAATTTCACAGTTCACAGCTAAGTCACTGTAGTGAAACAGGGCAGTTTAAAGACTTAAAATCTGAAGTGAATTTCGGTAAAACAAGACAATTGATTACTTCTGACAAAGTACACAAGGACCCTCAGACCAGGCCTGTGGCCTCGGTCTGGACAAACCACCTCATGGGTCGGGTCCTTGTTTTCACATATTGGCATCGTCAAGAGTAATTTTGGGTATTATATATTACGACACTTTGGTCTATATTGAAATATGCAACATATTGCCATTACATTGTTTTCTTCCACATTCTGTATGTTATATTCAGGATAACACTTTCTTAGTAAAGTACAGATTCCGGGATTCGAACCCACACTGCCAGAGTGAGGCACCTAATCGCAAGCACACATAGTCAGCGATCCAACCCACTCAGCCACCGAGGCTTCCACAAAAATGAAAGTCCGACAACATGTAGTCCAGATCACATACCATATTCAACGTAATGAGCGCCCCGCTCTAATAAGCGCCCACGGCGATATTTGCTAATATATTGGCTAGTGAACAAACCCAGTTAGCACCCCTTACGATTGATCAATGTACACAAGACTTACTTATTCGCGTATAATACACACTCGTGTGTTATATGCACCCTTAATTATAGGCAAATAAATTCTGGAAAAATATATCTGTCGTATAAAAACATTTCAGGCTGTCAGCATAAACCACGAAATTTATCTTTAAACTCTGTTTTTTTCACTAAAATAATATTCTAATAAGAGCCCCCATTTCTAATTTTGAGAGCACCCTGGGCGCTTATTACGTCGAATACTGTAGTTTGTGTACCCCTCTGACAAGTAGGATTCTGTATGTGTGTCACCTGTTCCCTGTTGAAGCCCATGACGGAGAGCACATGGTGGTTAGTGAGCCCCGGGGTGTAGTGGGGCAGCCCCACAGGCTGCAGGGCGTGGCCTTGTTCCCTCGGGGTGACCGGCAAGTCCTTGCGGAGGAAGTCACCATGGCCTCCATACAGATCTGGAATCAAAACACTGTTACACTAAGACTGGCATGCAAACACACATGATGCAGTCTGAAAGCAATGAAAGATATCAACAAGTAACTGCACTTATATTTATGAAAAACAAATCCAAACCCTTTGATATGACTAATTATGGATGCACATGATACATAAAAGTCACAATGATGATACTTCCTTTCGAAGCTATACAACTTCTACAATACATGTTTAATGGTCACACAAGGTTAAACGACAAGCTTATATAAGTATGCAAGCATGGTATGGTATCCAGATATGTTAATAACACCAAACAAATCAATCTGAAACATCAAAAACATAAATATGAAATATTATATTATTTCATTTTTCCACACATTCCAACTAGGCTGTTTTATAAAAAACTGGAATCCCCCAAACAAACAGTGAGGCCATCATGGTTGCTATGACAACATCCAAATTGATGAGTGACAGACTCTATGGCCCTAAGATGACTTCGAGGGCAGGCTGGGGCGGGTTGTCCTACTCTGGGGCCGGGGATGGATGCATTCCAGGGGTTTCTCCAGACCTCCTCAGAGCTGACATTAGTTGCCAAGTTTGCAGCAAATATCAGTAAACATTCCAAAACTGGAATAAAACCATCCCTTATTCACGTTACTCAACTGCAAACAGACACAGGGTGGTCGGGTAGCCTAGTGGTTAAAGAGTTTGCTCATCACGCCGAAGGCCCGGGTTCGATTCCAAACATGGGTACAATGTGTGAAGCCAATTTCTGGTGTCCCCCGCCGTGATATTGCTGGAATATTGCTAAAAGCGGCATAAAACTATACTCACTCACTCACTCACTCATGCAAACAGACACTGTCCAGGATACTGGTACTTCACTGATAACAGGACAGTAAAAAGGACAAGGCTTTACCTCTTTACGTGTAAGTTATCGCACTGAATGCAATGGTAAACAAGTATTTGTCACAGAGTGACGAAATATCCCCCGCCTGTACACCATAGTACCAAATATGAAGACAATCCAGCGATTAGTTCTTGAGATATTGTGGCAACACCGTTTTCCAACTCCAAAAACAGATTTGCCTGCTGTGACCTTGAAAATGGGGTCAAGGTCACCAAATCTGACAGGTGTATGCGGTGTCTGTATATACACTATAGTTCCAAATATGAAGACAATCCAGCGATTAGTTCTTGAGATATCGTGGCAACACCGTTTTCTAACTCCAAAAGCAGATTTGCCTGCTGTGACCTTGACAATGGGGTCAAGGTCACCAAAACCGACTGGTGTATGCGGTGTCTGTATATACACCATAGTTCCAAATATGAAGACAATCCAGTGTTTAGTTCTTGAGATATCGCGGCAACACCGTTTTCCAACTCAAAAAGCAGATTTGTCTGCTGTGACCTTGAAAATGGGATCAAGGTAACCAAAACCGACTGGTGTCTGCGGAGTCTGTATATACACCATAGTTCCAAATATGAAGACAATCCAGTGTTTAGTTCTTGAGATATCGCGGCAACAAACAGGTGGGACGTACGGACGGACGTACGGACGTACGGACGGACGGTCGTGAATACTATATCCCCCGCTTCGCGCTTTCGCGCGGCGGGGGATAATTATATGAGTGGCCTTTTGGTTAAAATACATAAGTTGAATTAAAGAACAAAAGTTTGCAATGATAGTCAAATGTTACAAATGAAGAATTAAAAGTTACTAATAAAGTTCAAAATACAAAACAAAATACACACGATATGAAAGAAAGAACAATTTGTACTGAGGAATGTCAGTGCGCACAAAAGAAGAACAATTTTAATCGGCTTGTTCTGCTGTGTATATGATAAACGCTGGCAATAAGCTTAACAACACCGAGGTGTACAATGCATATGTCTTACTCGCGCACCCATTGTGTAACGTCATATACATGTTGCGATCAAATGAAGTGTTTAGCCATCACCACCAGGAAAGCAGGATGTTTTGATAAATATCTTCTTGCTGTTTATGTGCATGCCAAAATATGTTTGTGTTTGTGTTTCAAAGCCGTGCTCAGCAATATTTTAGCTATTTTATGGCAGGCTATAAAAAGCATACTATGGACCAAACAATCCAGTGATTGATTGGGTAAGCAACGATCCAAGCCTTCAGGGTACGATGGCAAGCATCACAGCTCGCTGGGGACCTATTCTAACCCAGAATACCCATCGGGGGAACATCACATCTTGCTGGGGACCTATTCTAACCCAGAATACCCATAGGGAGACCATCACAGCTTGCTGGGGACCTATTCTAACCAAGAATACCCATGGGGAGACCATCACAGCTTGCTAGGGGCTTATTCTAACCAAGAATACCCATCGGGAGAACATCACATCTTGCTGGGGACCTATTCTAACCTGGAATCCCCATGGGGAGACCATCACAGCTTGCTGGGGACCTATTCTAACCCAGAATCCCCATGGGGAGACCATCACAGCTTGCTAGGGGCTTATTCTAACCAAGAATACCCATAGGGAGACCATCACAGCTTGCTGGGGACCCATTCTAACCCAGAATCCCCATGGGGAGACCATTACAGCTTGCTGGGGACCTATTCTAACCCAGAATACCCATAGGGAGACCATTACAGCTTGCTGGGGACCCATTCTAACCCAGAATCCCCATGGGGAGACCATCACAGCTTGCTTGGGACCTATTCTAACCAAGAATACCCATAGGGAGACCATCACAGCTTGCTGGGGACCTATTCTAACCCAGAATACCCATAGGGAGACTATCACAGCTTGCTGGGGACCTATTCTAACCCTGAATCCCCATGGGGAGACCATCATGGCTTGCTGGGGACCTACTCTAACCCGGAATCCCCATGGGGAGACATGCATATTTTGCTGGGGACCTATTCTAACCCGGAATCCCCATGGAGAGACCAACACAGCTTGCTGGGGACCTATTCTAACCCGGAATACACATGGGGAGACCATCACAGTTTGCTGGGGACCTATTCTAACCCAGAATCCCCATAGGGAGACCAACACAGCTTGCTGGGGACCTATTCTAACCCAGAATACCCATAGGGAGACCATCACAGCTTGCTGGGGACCTATTCTAACCCAGAATACCCATAGGGAGAACATCACTGCTTGCTGGGGACCTATTCTAACCCAGAATCCCATGGGGAGACCATCACAGCTTGCTGGGGACCTATTCTAACCCAGAATACCCATAGGGAGACCATCACTGCTTGCTGGGGACCTATTCTAACCCAGAATCCCATGGGGAGACCATCACAGCTTGCTGGGGACCTATTCTAACCCAGAATCCCATGGGGAGACCATCACAGCTTGCTGGGGACCTATTCTAATCCAGAATACACATGGGGAGACATGCATAGGTTGCTGGGGACCTATTCTAACCCAGAATACCCATAGGGAGACCATCACAGCTTGCTGGGGACCTATTCTAACCCAGAATACCCATAGGGAGACCATCACAGCTTGCTGGGGACCTATTCTTACCCAGAATCCCATGGGGAGACCATCACTGCTCGCTGGGGACCTATTCTAACCCAGAATCCCATGGGGAGACCATCACAGCTTGCTGGGGACCTATTCTAATCCAGAATACACATGGGGAGACTTGCATAGGTTGCTGGGGACCTACTCTAACCCGGAAGTCCCCCAGAGAGACCATCAATTGTTGCAGGGGACCTATTCTAATCCAGAATACACATGGGGAGACTTGCATAGGTTGCTGGGGACCTACTCTAACCCGGAATCCCCATGGGGAGACCATCACAGCTTGCTGGGGACCTACTCTAACCCAGAATCCCCATGGGGAGACCATCACAGCTTGCTGGGGACCTACTCTAACCCAGAATCCCCATGGGGAGACCATCACAGCTTGCTGGGGACCTATTCTAACCCGCAATACCCATAGAGAGACCATCACAGCTTGCTGGGGACCTATTCTAACCCGCAATACCCATAGAGAGACCATCACAGCTTGCTGGGGACCTATTCTAACCCAGAATACCCATAGGGAGACCATCACTGCTTGCTTGGGACCTATTCTAACCCAGAATCCCATGGGGAGACCATCACAGCTTGCTGGGGACCTATTCTAACCCAGAATACACATGGGGAGACTTGCATAGGTTGCTGGGGACCTACTCTAACCCGGAATACACATGGGGAGACCATCACAGCTTACTGGGGACCTATTCTAATCCAGAATACACATGGGGAGACATGCATAGGTTGCAGGGGACCTACTCTAACCCAGAATACACATGGGGAGACATGCATAGGTTGCAGGGGACCTACTCTAACCCAGAATACACATGGGGAGACATGCATAGTTTGCTGGGGACCTACTCTTACCCGGAAGTCCCCCAGAGAGACCATCAATTGTTGCAGGGGACCTACTCTAACCCGGAAGTCCCCCAGAGAGACCATCAATTGTTGCAGGGGACCTACTCTAACCCGGAAGTCCCCCAGAGAGACCATCAATTGTTGCAGGGGACCTACTCTTACCCGGAAGTCCCCCAGAGAGACCATCAATTGTTGCAGGGGACCTACTCTAACCCGGAAGTCCCCCAGAGAGACCATCAATTGTTGCAGGGGACCTACTCTAACCCGGAAGTCCCCCAGAGAGACCATCAATTGTTGCAGGGGACCTACTCTTACCCGGAAGTCCCCCAGAGAGACCATCAATTGTTGCAGGGGACCTACTCTAACCCGGAATCCCCATGGGGAGTTTTATGTTGTTTTATGCTGCAGTCATCTTCAAGCCAGCATCACACAACATGCAGCCATACATGACATCCCACGCAGGTGCCAAGGCACAAACAAGATGACAGTGAAGGGAGGGACCTAGTCTTTGGGGACAAATAAACATACAATATCATCTTTAATTAAAGCGTCACAACATAAAGTAATATTAATAACAGACTAAATGTTAGTTTCCAGATATGAAAACAGTAAGGTGGAAAGTCTTATTGTTAGTATTGTTTATAGAATGCATTAACTCAAGAACCACACGTCCACATCGCCATTACAAGGGTCAAGGACACTACAGATGTTGAATATGTACAAATAGGTCAAGGACACTACAGATGTTGAATACCGTACAGATACATTCCCTCATGCCGGGGACATTAGTCACATGAATCTACATGATGTTAAAACCATGGACCAGAGTACAGAAATCCAGGACTCGGATCTGGGACGAATTTCCATTCTTTGGAATATTGTCTTTCATGGCGGGAAGACACAATTAAATCAAGTTGCCCATTTTATTCTTGCTGTTTGTTCTTGTTTTCCCATTACCAATACCCCATTTTTTCCCCATTACCAATACCCCATTTTTTCCCCCTTTACCAATAAAACTAATATCAATAGATCAAAAAGTCCACAAGAAGGCACAAATTTGCAGATGAAACAGCAAAAAGCAACATATTTTGTTACTATCGAATACAATGCTATCCCAGACCTTGGCCACCCTTTACTGTGTTTAGGTCTGTTATATTTTCAGATCAAAGTAGTCAGATTTAAACAAACTGTAACTCAGCCTGTGGACATAACGCAAAAACATCTCCTGACATCCCAGATCCACAATTCTCCATGTCAGAAAATCGACCACAGATCTGAGTTGTACTTAAGTGAAACATGACATGCTGGTGCTCTAGAAGCAGGACTAGACTAGGACAGCGTGGTGGCTGCAACAGCTACCTATTTCCTTGAGTATAGTGCGCACCCCCCTCTAGCGGATTCAGTATTTTAGAAATATTTTTTTTGAAATATCAAGCGCAGAAAAAAATTACACTGTATACTACCCCTTCAGCGAATTTCGGTAAACGAACGGGAGACGAGAAACTTGGTCAGTACACATTCGAAATTTGAGATAAAAAAATCACCAGACATGTTGATTTACCATTTAAATTGTATTTTTTGTTCTGCTAGGCATTGTTTTACATCCAGGGATTAAGATTACCTTCTGTATTTTCTCGTAATCTAAGACGGAAACAGCAATCAGCTGTACACATGTTTTCTTGGAATCTACCGGTGATTCGGTCAAGACATACCCAATGATATAACTTTACAGGATTTTAATGCAAGGATCGGCAAAAATTGTATCTGAAACTATTTTTTGTCAGGAATAATATATTCCAATATCTTGTTAATTTAGTTGCAGCTTTTACGAAACATATTTAAGATAATAATAATAACCGTAAGCGAAGCAGCTGATTGCTATTGCCGGTTATTATTTTTCACATGGAACCAGTCTGACCAGTCACCGTCAAGGCCCCCTCGGACACGTGATCGCAAGAACTACGTGTTGACATAGAATCGTCAAACTATAACAAATATGACTTTTAACGAGTCAAAGTATGGCATTTATGATATATGTATCCATTCTCTGTCAACTAAAGTTTGTTTCAAGGCGTCAATAGGGGTAATCTGACCGTGGTTGCTGTTAATAATGGTGAGTTGTGCGATCGGAAGATCGCTTCACACACGATTTTGCCAAAATTAATTAAAACATTATTAAAAAGAATTTTGAAAAGAATTAATGAAGTAAGTTACAAACATAAGTCCAGATATACAAAGAAACTTTTTATAGCCAGACAGTGTCATTACATGAAGATTTTGCGTACTTCAGTATGGATTTGTTGACATGGTATTTCCGGTGTTACGTGCTCACCGTAATATCTTTCCATGGGGAAAAAAACATCAAAACTCATTATTTCGTGTACAATGCGCACCCCCTTCTACACAGGTGTGTTTTTTAAAAAAAAAGTGTGCACTATACTCAAGAAAATAGGGTACTCTGTTCTACATGGTTCTACATGGTTACCTGTAAGACTCTCTAGCAGGCTAGAGACAGCTGCTGGTGAGGTGAGAGGAAATGAAGGGGCAAATGTTTAGCCAACTAGTAAAGCAACACTCACGAAATATAAAAACAGGTCAAGGGTAAAATAGTGTTGTCTGGCAACCAATTAAACACGGCTTTGTCATTGGATGAAAAATTATTTTTTCCTCAATAAATACTGTCGATAGCCAGATCAAAGGAGCTAACTTGTTCAATTGACTTTTTTGATAAATGGTTTGATTTGCCATAATGCAGTATCAGTATGTTGATTAAGCGCAACAGAATTATATGAATGAGGTCACATGGCAACACTAGGTCTGGAAGCCTTCAGTAGCATTCACTATTGACCTTGAAAATGGTTGATCTATTCAACACTATTTGGGAATCCAAATCATAATCTGGCATGTTAAGAATATACTTCAGTGGGATGGAAACGTAATTGAGAGTTTGCAGACAATACTACTACCCTAGCCTCCAAACTAAATTTGATGGTTACATATATGCATATAAATCTATGAATAGAAAAAAACTATGTCAGAAACTTGTTAGATAAACTATGTGCAATTAAAAAATCTGCATTAAATCATTAAAATCACTTTGAAATTATTGAAATAAATCCAGCTACATGCTGTGTTTGAATGTGCAATGAAACTATTACACTTAGCTAGGCAGAGAAGGTACATTGAGAAAGATGTTATATAATAATAAAAATCATCTGAACTTTTCAAGATGTCTCATATGCTGTTCAGCAACTAATCACTCCCTTTAATACAATAACTAATATCTGACATGATGCCTTTCCAGCCTCCACCTGTGTCTCTCCCCCTGTGTCTCCACCTGTGTCCCCCCCTGTGCCTCCCCCTGTGCCTCCACCTGTGTCTCCCCCTGTGTCTCTCCCCCTGTGTCTCTCCCCCTGTGTCTCTCCCCCTGTGTCTCCCCCTGTGTCTCTCCCCCTGTGTCACCACCTGTGTCTCTCCCCCTGTGCCTCCCCCTGTGTCTCCACCTGTGTCTCCACCTGTGTCTCCCCCTGTGCCTCTCCCTGTGTCTCCCCCTGTGTCTCCACCTGTGCCTCCCCCTGTGTCTCTCCCTGTGTCTCCCCCTGTGTCTCCACCTGTGCCTCCACCTGTGTCTCCACCTGTGTCTCCCCCTGTGCCTCTCCCTGTGTCTCCCCACCTGTGTCTCCACCTGTGTCTCCCCCTGTGTCTCCCCCTGTGCCTCCACCTGTGTCTCCCCCTGTGTCTCTCCCCCTGTGCCTCCACCTGTGTCTCCCCCTGTGCCTCCACCTGTGCCTCTCCCTGTGTCTCCCCGTGTCTCTCCCCCTGTGCCTCCACCTGTGTCTCCACCCCTGTGTCTCTCCCCCTGTGTCTCTCCCCCTGTGTCTCTCCCCCTGTGCCCCCCCCCCTGTGTCTCCCCCTGTGTCTCCACCTGTGCCTCTCCCCCTGTGCCTCCACCCCTGTGTCTCCCCCTGTGTCTCCACCTGTGCCTCTCCCCGTGTCTCTCCCTGTGTCTCCACCTGTGTCTCTCCCCCTGTGCCTCCACCTGTGTCTCTCCCCCTGTGCCTCCACCCGTGTCTCTCCCCCTGTGTCTCCACCTGTGTCTCCCCCTGTGCCTCCACCTGTGTCTCTCCTCCTGTGCCTCCACCTGTGTCTCCCCGTGTCTCTCCCCCTGTGTCTCCACCTGTGTCTCCCCCCCTGTGCCTCCACCTGTGTCTCTCCCCCTGTGCCTCCACCTGTGTCTCTCCCCCTGTGCCTCCACCTGTGTCTCCCCCGTCAGACATGCTTTGATCAGTATTACCGTCATGTCAGCTCACATCTTCCAGAGACAAGGGAGTTAACAGACTACAAGTCCAGTTTCCACCCTTGCCAAACTAGGCTGATACTTCTTTGAGTGGCATTTAGAAGTTGGAATGGTAACTAAGACAAAATTGTTATGGATGGCATTTGCTTGATAACGGTTTTAGAATCTACACCGAAACGTCGCCCAATTGTAATAAAGAAGTTGCTCATCCATAACAATTTTGTCTTAGTTAGGCTGATACTACCAGGCTTGATCGTAGCACCACCAGTGGCTATTACGAGTTATGTCCCTTCTATGTAACTCCTATTGACCAATCAGACTCCATCTGTCATATCACTTGCATTGCTTCAAACAAAATGGCACCCACCCCAGTGAAGACAATCTGATTGATAATCAAGATCTATCAACGGGTCCTACCCCACAAAGTGCTTCAAATCACTTGAGCACCTTGATTAAAAACATGAAAAGATTTGCAAAATATCTGTCGACGCCCAGTTGACGGTACACATGCTTAGCAAATCTTGCAGTCGAGCGAATTTAGACTCCTTAGTCCAGCCAAACTGTAATTCCGGAATTCCAGCCTAGTTCGTCAAGGTTGGAAACTGGACTTTTGTAGTCAGTTAACGCCCTTGCCTTGGGAAGATGGTCAGCTTAATGTGTCATAAAAACCTGAAGCATTGAGGGTCTAAGATGTTTACCACTTTGGTGAAACCCATAAATACTAGCCCGGTGCTGACAAACAAAGAAACATAATCAGGGATTTGAACCCATGATCATAGGATTCTGGTTGCCCAAGGGACACAGCCCTGTACTGTGAATTGTGGCACCTTAGAAAATTTGGCCCCCTCAAAAAACCATATCATTTCATCTAGAAACTATCAAATATGGAAATAGATAAACGTAATGGAATAATTACGAATATTGATGGAGCAAATTACCATGACAGTTTGTAGCTAAGCAGCATATTGAGACATATTGCTGTTCAAATAACAAGTGACGAATAACAAAAAGTAAATTTCCTACAGACAGGTAACAAGTTAGGCTGCGGTTGCTATGCAACAAAGTGGAATGAGCTGTGGGAAAAAAGGGAGACCACTCACCTGGCTTCAGCTCCTTGTGCATGTGCTCTGGGGAATCTCCGACTGAGGACACAAACACAGAACTCACGGACATCACACGGGAGTCAAACATGTTAGAGCAAGACATCGTTAGTTTGAATTTATAGCTGGCTGGGGACGGCTATCACAGCAGGAACAAGTGCAAAAGTGAGCGTGGCTCACCCCCGACCCGCCTAGTGTGTCAGTAGTTACAAATTAAATAGCTAGGATAGGGTAACTTAGGGTTTGAAAAATTCATAAAAAGATGGAAAATTAATAAAAACAATTTTTTTCTCTTGACTGCACCCCTCCATATGACACAGATTAATTGTACTAAGTTTGAGATGAATCCACTGAATAGATTAAGAGAAATCGCGAGGACAAAGTTTTCGGACGGACGTTAGGGTTTGAAAACTTCATAAAAAAATGGAAAATTAATAAAAACAATATTTTTCTTTTTGACTGCACTCCTCCATATGACACAGATTATATGTACTAAGTTTGAGATCAATCCCCTGAATAGTTTAAGAGAAATCGCGCGTACAAAGTTTTCGGACGGACGGACAGACATTTTGTCAGGGGTATAATTAAGTATGTGCAAAGGACTTATTAAAGATAAACAATTAATAGTCTCAAGAACATTTCGAGAAATAATGAACATGTTTTTATCCCCAAAACATATAGAAATAGTTTCTAATTTTTATTCATTTTTATTCAATTTTATTTTACATCCTATGCTGTACTGTGAGATAACGATCAAAGTGCATTTCATATCATATAGTGTTTTCGGAAACAGAATTGTATTGATTTTCCTCAATGAAGATGATAAATATCCCATATCACAGTACAGATATGTTGAGCCATTTCAGTTTCAATCTTAAAAGCAATATGGCTTATCTCCTTCTGACCATGACCACATTCGTACCGGTCTAAACAATCAGATCAGGTCAGTTTTATGCTGTCATTAGCGATGTGTAGCCAACATTATAACCACAGGGCTAGTACCCTATATATTTAAAACAAGGGGAGTCATTTTTCAGCATTTTCAGATGTTTATCCCATGATAAAAACACTTCCTGACAACTGTCAATATGACAAAAAGATATCACACAACCTGATCAAAGAATCTTTGTTTTACTTGAAACACATTTTCAAAGTCTTGATCAAGATATTACAAGGCTTTCAAATTCGGCTCTCACAAAAACACCAAGTCCAGTTTGTCTCCATGGAAACAGTGGGGAAATATTCCTAAAAATTTCAAAATAAAGGTACCACTTTAGGACATGATTCATAAACCTGGCATGTTTTGTAAAAGAATATTTCATGTTTTTTTAGCAGTATACTGAAAACAAAACACCACCCAATTGTTTACTGGAAGTAAATGAAATCTCTCTACTTGATTCTTTTTTTCTCTAAGAAAACTTGCAATATAAGTGTATAAACTTGCCCTCATCTAAACCAGCTGATATTAACTATTTAACTTATATACATAAATACAAACTTTCACGATTATCAGTATCACATCATTTCTGAAGAGGGCAGGGGTGTAGCCTAGTGGTTAAAGCGTTAGCTCGTCAAGCCGAAGACCCGGGTTCGATTCCCTACATGGGTACAATGTGGAAAGCCCATTTCTGGTGTCCCCTGCTGTGATATTGCTGGAATATTGCTAAAAGCAGCGTAAAATCAAACTCACTCACACTCTTTTCTGGAGGATTAGTCAATGTCTAATGTTAAAGCACTTGGGATGAAACAAAACAGAAACAAAATCAATTCTGCACGTCTCAATGTCAAGGAGCAGCACAAGATGAGGGATGAGCTTGAAGCAACAATCATGATGGGCAACACACAAACATACTTGGCTGAGGCTGACCCTCCAAGGTGCGGGAGGGGCGGGGGGGAAGTGGAAACTTGTCCATGATGGTCCGGCGGGGACTCGCCGGCTCCGATGATGGCAGGGACGAAGGCATGGCAGGGATGTGGACTGACAACTGTTCCGTCGCTATCTTGGGCGTGACAGGTTGGGGTAGTGTCTTCACATCAATGCCATATCCGGGCGCAGCCAGAACCTGCAGGTTAAGATGGGGTGGAGGAGTTTGTATTTACTTATGAATATTACATCTGAAGACACCAGGAATGGCCTCTACCAATGATCATGCATTTGATTTGAATACATATTGTTCACATACCTTGCAGACCTTAGACTTACGACCATCATATACAACCATCATAACACCCTTACTGTGACTTAGATTTATGACCATCATAATGCCCTTACAATGACATAGGCTTACAACTGTCATAATATCCTTACTATGACATAGACTTACTATCGTTGTAACGCCCTTACTATGACATAGACTTACGACTGTCATAATATCCTTACTATGACATAGACTTACTATCGTTGTAACGCCCTTACTATGACATAGACTTACGACTGTCATAATATCCTTACTATGACATAGACTTACTATCGTTGTAATGCCCTTACAATGACATAGACTTACAACTGTCATAATATCCTTACTATGACATAGACTTACTATCGTTGTAACGCCCTTACTATGACAAAGACTTACGACTGTCGCAAAGCCATAACTTGGACTTAAGACCTACGACAATCGTAGCACTACGATTAAGGAAAACCCTGCTCAATGAAGGGTGAAGTGTGTCAATTACCCAAGCTCCCTGAAGCACTTTCAATGTATGGAATCAAACACTTCCTGAGCTTCTTGTGAACCCTTTCACCACAAGGCTAACTCATCTCCCTGAGACTCAAATGCTACCATAAAAGACGGCTGCTTGTCATTCTGCAACTTACTTCCCCATCAATGTAAGCCACCTCCCCTCTCAACACAACTCTCCGCACGGCTCCGACGACATTCATCCCCTGAAATGGTGTCCACTTAGACTTGGTGAACTTCATGGCCTTGGGGACTGTCCACTTGTGATCAAGGTCAACCTCGATGTATGTGTCCGGCTGCTCCGGCAGATTGAAGATGCGACGCGGGTTTGTACTGAGACGGCTGATGATGTCCTGTATATGATGGGAGACATTTATGTAGAACACTCATTGATGGCTTTCTTAGAATTGCATAAATAATGTGACATTTAAACACTATTGCGATACTACTGCACTACAGGTACAAATAGTTAATAGCTTGTTCTCCGACATGTGCACTGTATGTGTGTGTTGTTTAACTCCACACTCAGCAATATTTCCATTGTAGGAGCAATTTAAATAAAAAATATATATAATTAAAAAAAACAACAAAAAAACCCATTCAGATCGTCACTTTAATAAAAAAAATAACTAAAATAAATTTGGTTGTGGGACAGTGTCTCCTAAATTATCTAGCCTGAACCAGAGAAACCAGTGATTGGATACCCGTCATTGGGGTATGATGACATGCTATGAACCAAGCTACTGAGTCTGACCACCCAATCCACAATATGGAAGAGTGAGTATTTCAGTTACACCAAGGTACTGGTGTGGGGAGGCACGTGATGCAGATCTTAACATGGGTATGATGCTGACAAACCTAGAAACATAATCAAGACGTCTCAGGTTTCGAAACCACAATCATAGGATTCTGGCTCGCCTAAGGGATACAACTCTACACAACGAAATGCAGGGCCAAAGACACTCTTCTTCTGTATGAAAGAACAGTGACAGATATCTGCAGATGTGTGTCACGATGTCGCCGTACCTCGAGAGTAAGTCGTCCTTCATTGACAGCGGTGAGTAGCAGAGGCAGCATTGTCTCCAGGCCAGGGAAGCCCGGAGGGGGTGTGGCCCCATCCTTCTCCTCCACAGAGTGGGGGGCTGCAACAAAGGGCAAAGTGAGTGAGTTAGTGAATGGTGTTTTATGCCAGTCAGCAATATTTAGGATATAATTTTTCTTCCTGTCCATGAAATACTTAATAACATGCAAATCTAAAAACACACGACATTACTCTCACAAGAAAAAATACCCATATATACAAAATATACAATTTTGTATATTTGATATTTCCAAAATATACAATTTTGTATAGTTGGTATTTCCAAAATATACAATTTTGTATATATGGTTAGATTTTACCACTGCTTCATTCAATTTCCTCACCTCTTATAGAATGTTTCACATAATGTGGTTGCAAAGTTTACTAATGATACCGAACAGTATAATTATTGCATGTGACAATAATGCTTTAATACTATTTTCATTATGACAACTATATGATGTTATGAAATAATTTGTATTTCGTTATGTTTTACAGATCTTAATAACAGTTTGATCAATATAAAATGCGTACGCCAGCAACAAGTAGTTGAAAGTAGTTTTAAACATTGATGTTTATCGTTCCAAAGCTCTGTTCTCCAGCTCAGTTCATCTTTGTTTACGAGAACGTTTTTAATATGGGCAATTTTCTTCTTTCGGGACATTGGAGCATAAATATTAAGATTACAGGCAATTTTAACAACTTTAGTACTCCATGAACTTTTACATAGTAAACTTTTTCTTCATCAAAGCGTTACAAGTACTGTTATTAAATCTTGGGGTAGTCTAAAAACATTAGCATGTAATGTAACAAACGGGGAGGAGAGACCCATGTCTCCATTAGTGGCTATACATGGAGGTACCGTTACTAACACCAAGAAATAATTTACCGGCTCTATTGTGGATTAGATTAACGTTTTATCCTCATATACCAGAGCCATAGATCATTACCGGCTCAACAAGACTTTCATACAGTTTCATAAAAAACATCATAAGACATACACCCAACAGAATAAGACAAAGCATGGCTGGCAGAATTGTACAACTCTTTCACAGTTTCACATATCTAGATGCTCGTCAACCCGTAGTCCCAGATAACGATATGATTCTACATAGACCAGTGTTTGCCCAGCGGAGAGGAATCTGGTTAATCTGTATCACTTAACGAGTGGTGAATAGCTTACTCTGACCACAGTCGAGAGCAGCACAGTAATTAGTAGTGTAGACCAGGCGAATACACTGGTCACACTTGACTGGTCTGTCTGATGATTCGGTCACCTGCCAAATGGGATGTCTGACAATTGGGTGTGAACCTTACAGAGGAAGTTATTTTATGAATGCGTCACGTGTTTCAAAAGAGATGACCATTATCTAAGTAAAATACTTCTCAGATCATAAAGGACATAACATTTAATAAAGTGAAATTCATTTTCGACAAACTTTTATGAACAATTTTAAAACAGTGCGGGCAGATTCTATTTTCTAAAAGGTTTGGGGGGTTGTAAATCGTCCTGTTTCGATCCAGATCTAAAACTAGCTAAAATGCGACGGTGGTCCCTGTATTTAAAACATAAGGAGCAACAACGTTACGATCATGAAAGTTCTTAATGTATTGCCCTTAACGTTATGTTTATCGTTCCAAAGCTTTGTTCTCCAGCTCAGTTCATCTTTGTTTACGAGAACGTTTTTAATATGGGCAATTTTCTTCTTTCGGGACATTGGAGCAGTCATAATATTCATAACATCATAAATATTAAGATTACAGGCAATTTTAACAACTTTAGTACTCCATGGACTTTTCCATAGTAAACTTTTTCTTCATCAAAGCGTTACAAGTACTGTTATTAAATCTTGGGGTAGTCTAAAAACATTAGCATGTAATGTAACAAACGGGGAGGAGAGACCCATGTCTCCATTAGTGCCTATACATGGAGGTACCGTTACTAACACCAAGAAATAATTTACCGGCTCTATTGTGGATTAGATTAATGTTTTATCCTCATATACCAGAGCCATAGATCATTACCGGCTCAACAAGACTTTCATACAGTTTCATAAAAAACATCATAAGACATACACCCAACAGAATAAGACAAAGCATGGCTGGCAGAATTGTACAACTCTTTCACAGTTTCACATATCTAGATGCTCGTCAACCCGTAGTCCCAGATAACGATATGATTCTACATAGACCAGTGTTTGCCCAGCGGAGAGGAATCTGGTTAATCTGTATCACTTAACGAGTGGTGAATAGCTTACTCTGACCACAGTCGAGAGCAGCACAGTAATTAGTAGTTTAGACCAGGCGAATACACTGGTCACACTTGACTGGTCTGTCTGATGATTCGGTCACCTGCCAAATGGGATGTCTGACAATTGGGTGTGAACCTTACAGAGGAAGTTATTTTATGAATGCGTCACGTGTTTCAAAAGAGATGACCATTATCTAAGTAAAATACTTCTCAGATCATAAAGGACATAACATTTAATAAAGTGAAATTCATTTTCGACAAACTTTTATGAACAATTTTAAAACAGTGCGGGCAGATTCTATTTTCTAAAAGGTTTGGGGGGTTGTAAATCGTCCTGTTTCGATCCAGATCTAAAACTAGCTAAAATGCGACGGTGGTCCCTGTATTTAAAACATAAGGAGCAACAACGTTACGATCATGAAAGTTCTTAATGTATTGCCCTTAACGTTATGTTTATCGTTCCAAAGCTTTGTTCTCCAGCTCAGTTCATCTTTGTTTACGAGAACGTTTTTAATATGGGCAATTTTCTTCTTTCGGGACATTGGAGCAGTCATAATATTCATAACATCATAAATATTAAGATAACAGGCAATTTTAACAACTTTAGTACTCCATGGACTTTTACATAGTAAACTTTTTCTTCATCAAAGCGTTACAAGTACTGTTATTAAATCTTGGGGTAGTCTAAAAACATTAGCATGTAATGTAACAAACGGGGAGGAGAGACCCATGTCTCCATTAGTGCCTATACTGGAGGTACCGTTACTAACACCAAGAAATAATTACGGGCTCCATTGTGGATTAGATTAATGTTTTATCCTCATATACCAGAGCCATAGATCATTACCGGCTCAACAAGACTTTCATACAGTTTCATAAAAAACATCATAAGACATACACCCAACAGAATAAGACAAAGCATGGCTGGCAGAATTGTACAACTCTTTCACAGTTTCACATATCTAGATGCTCGTCAACCCGTAGTCCCAGATAACGATATGATTCTACATAGACCAGTGTTTGCCCAGCGGAGAGGAATCTGTTTAATCTGGTTAATCTGACTGTTGGAATATTATCTATGCATTATTCTGTCTAAAAATCTAGATATATTTACAATATCATGTATGCATTTTTGAATCATTGTATTCCGGAGTGGTCTTCATATAAACTTCTTGACCAATCCGCTTCATGTACATTTTCAGAAAAACATAACATAACATGGGAATACCGTTCGAATTGAGCCTCGCCCAATTTCCCTGTGCGCTGTGATTTTTTATTTATTTTTTTTAAATGAAAATTTTACAGGGACTAGCTGTGCTACCACACATGTTAAACCATTTTTACAGTTTTGTCTAATTTTAGCGATAATGAAAACTGAGTAGAGATAAGATATATTGATGAACAACGTCTTTATTACAGTTAGGAGCGACGCTTAGGTGTATGCTGTAACACCATTATCAAGCAAGTGATGTTGTTCATCCACAGATCTTATCCTCTCTCAATACTCCAACCTCCAAATTCCTCGCAAAGAAGATAATGATACTTGTTTTGAATCTTGCCATCGTACAAAATATTCTTCGCACAGTATTCAAGAAACAATGTAATATTAATATCATACTACGCCATCAATATATGTTGTGCAATATTTGAGAGGTTGGCGCCTGTCGGGACGGTGTGAGATGCTAAAACTGTTCTTATATAGTCTAGTATCCTTTGGCTAGTGACAGCTACCACTGTTTATTCCCATTCAAGTTGCTAACGGTGTTTCATCTAAACAGTATTATGGGAACGGAAATTAAAACATTACTTCATTCGTTATGCTACCATTTTTGAATATATGTCCATGAGATTAATCTGTTCATTTTTCCGTATTTTTATTACGGAACTTATAGCTTTGTGTGGCACAAACGATCAAATAGTAAGATGACTACAATTAAAGGGCATTAATAACGAGAGGCTGTTCACATATATGTACATCATATATGTATCACGCGAATCATTTCTGATTTTACTCGACGTAAGAGCTAGAAACGTTACCTACTTCCGGCGCAGCGGTTCTAGATGTTGGCGCTATCTAGATTGGGTCCCTGACACATGCAGCTCTATTTGATGGGTGTATTGTACTTAATAAGCTGAACTTTTATAAATCTATTTTTTGCAAATATATACTGGTCACTCCAACTAATCATTGTTACTAAAATATATAGGATTGTTGTCTATAACGTGTCCATTCGTATGTCTGTTTTACGTCTGTTCTACTAATTATTGACACTAAGAAACTCGTACAATTTTTTAAATCATTACTAAACGTGTTGTACTTGTCTACATCTGAATTGAAAAGTGGGAGAAAAGTTGCTTACTGTATTTTGCCGCCTTTGATGGTTCTGATGATCAAGATGACAACGTCAAAATCTAAGTGTTCAGGAGTCGATGAGGATTCAGGAGTTTTTGAATTGATGCAAAATCAAGGTTGGGGGTTATAATAGGCCTAATAGTGCACCACGTGATTTATGTCCAGGCCCCCGTGACATGCAGTTGTCATGTGACATGTAATTAACTAATTGAATTGCAAAAACAATTCCGACAGCAAATAACCGCATCCACAACAACAATGCGTGGATGCAAAGAAAGAAACCATTTTAAACCCCTTTCTGTATATTTGTATTTGTATTCCTTTCTGAAACTATCATTCTACAAACAGTTGTGTTCACCGCCCATTGTGATACTTCTACTTAAGAAAATAAAAAAGGATGTTTATTTAGTCATTTGACATGCGTTCATTGTAAACAAGGATTAGTGTGAAAGGATTACTAAGTTTGTCATCCAGTATAATGCACTTCCTCGATTAGCATAATTAGAACAGAGTTTGTAATTAGTTATATCCTGACTCCAGTTAACCAAGGCAGCTACATCAGTTGTGATTTATGAATTTGTGGAATCTTAATGAAAATAACGACCGTCTGTCACAAAAATACAAACGAACATTGAACACGCACAGTTGCAGATTTTCCTTTCGTACATTTGAGGGTGAACGCGAACGAAGCCGTGCAAGATGCTTTACAGCGATTTGTCTTCAGAACACATATTGAGCTCAGGTAAGTTTATTAATGATGATATTTTCATCCATTCATAGATATGGCGATCATGAGCGCTGACACTATATGTATTCGCAATAGAACATTTGGAAGACTAGACACAAATTGAGTCACAATATGACAACATCAAATCAAAGAATTTGTTTAATGCAACAGATTTAAGGCATTGAAATTGTACATTATTATAAAATACATGAGTGTCGCTACGTCTCATGTCAAATACATCAATGAATGCTTTATAAAAAAACTTAATTTAATATTACTATGAATTTATAGCTAAAATTATGGAGTCTTGCATGTCGAGCCAACAAACTATAGTACATATTATTCACCTTGGAATTTCTGTTTACTGTGCTTGCGGTGGGGTCAACCCTATTCCCAAAATGGACAGTTCCAAATACTACTGCATAAAATATTAATGCCAATTTGGAGAAAATTACCAAATGAATGAATGCAAGTAAAACTTAATCCAGGGAAAAAGAAAACTGTTCAATATCACGTCAAAGTGTGCCCAAGTGCAAAACCTAATCTTAAAATGAAAGGACTTTGGTATTAATATTTCAGTCAGATTATGATATTGGCGAGTTAACGAGGTAAGCCCTATGATTAATTGTCTTAAATACCTTTCTGGTGTCCACCGCCGTGAACCATACTCAATCACTCAGATAAATAACCCCTTTTACATAAGTCATGAACAAGCATATATATATTGCCAATATTTTGCTCCAATGTTTTGGATAATTGTACCAAAGAAAAAGAATTAATCCTAGAATGTCTACACATTAATTCATTACGGACGCTGAAATAATGCCGATGAGACGTTAATTTTTACCTCGCCCACTCACTGATTACGGACTATTTGTTGGCCAATAAGAGGTACAAGCCACGTGAAAATGTAGAGTGAGACCAACGTAGCCATTACACCTTTTTACAAGATGGAAAACATCTTTGCTGTTAGTGATTACATATAAAGAAATCTAACCAATTCACAGGCTATACGTTGTAGAACTGAATGCAAGTCATTCCTACCTGATACCATTAATAATTGGAATAGTCACCGGAAAAAGAGGATTATTAAACTTAGACAATGTTATATTCAGTTAAGCCATGATACCAGATTTTGTCACTTTAAACTTCCATCGGCTTAAAAAACACATCTCAGATAACACATCATGCATGCTCTTGTGGCTGTCACAATGATACACTGCATTAATTTTTACACATGCCCCAACTACAATATATTTAGAAACGATTCTATTCTAAAGGTTAAGTGAGTTTCTAATCAGTGGTTTATTGGAAACAATTTGAACAGTGCCTAATTTAGCTATTTTGAAATCGGCCATGTACATCCGACATTCGGGTGGATTTGCACATATATAATAACTAGTAGTAAGACTTAATACATACTTTCAGACACGTATTAAGTATTAAAGAGTTAAATAACTTTTCTTAGAAAACCCCTTTCCATCAACCGCACTGTTGACCTATCTTTTTTGTTCTGTTTTGATGTATTGATGTATTATTTAATACAATATGTATATCTCCCCTCATCCCAATGTTAATAAAAGGAAGCTTGGTGGGGACTTTTGGGATATAAGAAATGAATACAGATTGCCATATTGTCTGAATGTCTTAACAATCACCGGGTGTGACCACGTAGACAGGATATCATTCGGGTTTCTCATAATTACTCCATGAGCATGCTTGGTATTGTAGCTTGCGGATATTAAATGTAAGTTTGTTATCAGAGGAGATTGATAGTGAACTTTTAGTACCAGTTAGATATGATATCTATATGACTTCTTTCTGTTTGACAAAGGATTAAGGGTATATGTGTGGGTAATCCTTCCACGCTGATGAAAGAAAGTCACTCTACTAGTTCATGTAATCTACGTCAAATAAGATCAGAACACATGCATTATTACAACATACTCAGGATACCAATAACAACGAAATGTACAAATTAACAAACATGATCAATATTATTATTACATGTTAATGCCATGTATGTAAATATAGCTATATAAACATATGTTTAATTTTTCAGCTTGTGTGAAGTCGTCCATAAATACAAGAAAACGTATATTTTCCCAAAATTATATTACCCTCAAAAGGGCAATTATATTCATGTTACATTTTTTCAGTCTCTTTTTTAATTCGAATGACGTAACATTTATGTTACTTTGATTTTATTAGACCCATGTTGTTGTTACAGACCCAGGGATTGACTAGGTTCATTACATGTCATAAAAGTGCCGGGACATAATATGGTGGCAATACATTCTCTAATTAACACCTGTCACAAAGGGACGGGCAATTTGGGTTTGTCCTCAGGGAATGTGTTATGCAATTTGTGTATTCACGAAATAACATTCAACAAATTATGTACATGGTCCTGTGATGTAGGATTGATGCATTCGTACTTTTTATAAATAAATGAATTGCATTTTTTTTCTTAACCGTGTGCGAAATACGCATAATGTCAGAAAGCGCAAGTTAAATACTGACTTCATCCCAAAATAAATCACAAACCCTCTCTTATAATTTGTATATTATTCTATATTTTAATTATGTAAATCACGTTCCTGTCACTTTTAAAGTAGAATACGTTAGTCACTCAACCAATTCCATTATTATTTTCCCAAAGATCAAAGATTAAAGCAGTTATCAAGATTTATTTTCCATATCTTTAAAAATACTTAATCTTTACATTGAAACTGCCATCATGATGTATTATTATTATTATTATTATTATTTTTACTATTATTATTGATGTACATATGGTTTGCACCCAACCATGCGCGTGCCAAATTATACAGCATCAAGCTTTTAGAGCGCCAACTAAGTTTTCCAAAGTAGAAATTAAGCCAAATGAATATATATCAAGTTTCCTTTTGCTAGAACATATGCATGCTGTTGTGTTTTTTCAAGGTAATCTTCGTTCTCGCATTGATCACAATATTTAAAGAACAAGTATTATAAAATATAATACGGGAATATATTACACACGTTATTTACGCATCCGGTTGCTCATAATACAATTTTCCCCAAGGACCACCGTTTTACAAAACGCGATTTTCCGCGTTTCCGCCGAGATTTCACATTATAACAATGTATATCTACAATGAAACCGACAGCTCAGAACAAACCAAATTCAACACTTTTAAGTAGTGATAAAATAGTTTTCATCCTCTGTGCAATCCACTCTGTTGGCATATGTGCACGAGAGCATGTTACAAAACACATCGCGGCCTCCCCGTAAAACAAATCCAAGCTCAAACACTTTCAATACAGAAGTTACCGCCAAAGCAATCGCCCCCGACAGCTAATCCCCTCTGTGCATTTGACCATAAAGTCTACTCACATACCAAGCACCGCGCCAGGAAAAGTACCAGACGCCTCAACCGCCCACCCGTCAATATCATTGCAAGGACAGTATGTACTCCCGCTAACAGTGTGGAGTACTAATTAAACCATCCAGTAATGTTACCCGCCACTAAATCAGTTTTTTGTAACTTGCTGATACTATTTTGCACATACAAAACATTTATAGAGCAATACATAGCAATTATCCTCCTTTACCAACATATACAAAGAAACACAGTGCTCAACTTAAAACACTTCAATTTGCACATATATCATAATTATACACAAATACATAATAATTATCTCCCTTTACCAATATATACAAACAAAACAAATTTGGATACACCATATATACAAATTTGTATATTTTGTATATGTCATATATACAAACTTGTATATTTTGTATATATCATCTTTCCAATCTTGTATATCCTTTGGAAATATCATCTTTCCAAAGGATATACAAGCTTGTATATATGGATTTTTTTTGCAGTGTCTGTAAAGCTATCATATCACGATACTATGGATGACGCCTGTGTGATCCTGAATACATGTGGTTAACGAACATGGAGAAAAACAAATAAGGCCAAGTTTAATGACAAATATTGATCAAATTTGATATATAATTAATGCGGTATACATTTTGCCAAGACAAATGGAACATTTTCTTTCAAATTTGGGTTTGTAAAAAAAGTCTACTTATCAAGAAAAGTATTCACAGTCAGTGTAAAGTCCAATCCTGTTTAAAAACGTGTTCAACAAATAAATATTAGGACACACTCCCGTTTACTCAGCTCTGGGGACACTAGAAATGGGCTTCACACATTGTACCCATGTGGGGAATCTAACCCGGGTCTTCGGCGTGTTGTCAGCTTGATGAACCATCCACGCCAACAATATATAATACTTAGTATGTAAGTTTGATATAAGTAATCACTGCCTTCCTTGCAGCATGAAGAGTTGTGGTAAAGAACGACTGCCATTTTTCACATTATCATGAGACGAGGTGAGGTGAAGTGGGGTTACAGTTTGCTGCACTCAAACAGCATATATGTGCATGGACTTGTCTGTGTATGGCTGCTAATACGACTTCGGACTTGTGAAAGTTTTATAGAGCTAGCCCCCTGAGATATCATGCTACAGTTTAAAAATGGATATCACACTCAGACACAGTATACGAACTGCAAGTCGGCCAGTCCTTGTTTTACCTCCCTCAATGCAGAGTGCCGGGCAGATTAACAAATACCACCTTTATAGTCAAATCACCAACTTTCCGTTCATCAGTCAGACATCCCATCCACTGTACCACGGAGGCGGTCGCTACATTTATTTACACAACTTAACAATTACCATGATCTGTCGCAAAGCAATCAATGATATCCATGTTTTCCCACAATGCAAGTTGGTCTTCCTTTGTACAAAGGCACGGTTTGACTTGACCCCGGGTTTCCCCTATATTCTCAAGGTCGTCTGAAGTAAGAAACAGATGATGGGGGGCCACCTCGCACGTGACAGGAAGTCCGCGCTCTTTTGCCAACTTGATCACCTGAATCTGAAATGAATCAATAAAGTGTAGCCTTGCTTTACGTCAGAATAAATTATCATTATTTATTTCCCCCCAGAATCTGATAATGAAAAATGCTGAGACACAAACAAGGGGCTGCACATGTGACTTCAGTGTTACGAGCCACAAGGCCAGCCACTCGTTTGACGTCTTCCTCTGCACAGTCAAATGGCCAAGGGATACATCTCTGTACAGTCAAATATCCATGGGACACAACTCTGCACAGCCAAATGTCCAAGGGACACAACTCTGCACAGCCAAATGTCCAAGACACACAACTCTGCAGAGCCAAATGTCCAAGGGATACAACTCTGCACAGCCAAATGTCCAAGGGATACAAGTCTGCACAGTCAAATGTCCAAGGGACACAACTCTGTACAGTCAAATGTCCAAGGGACACAACTCTGTACAGTCAAAATATTCAAGGGACACAACTCTGCACAGCCAAATGTCCAAGGGATACAAGTCTGCACAGTCAAATGTCCAAGGGACACAAATCTGTACAGTCAAATGTCCAAGGGACACAACTCTGTACAGTCAAAATATTCAAGGGACACAACTCTGCACAGCCAAATGTCCAAGGGACACAACTCTGCACAGCCTAATGTCCAAGGGACACAACTCTGTGCAGTCAAATGTCCAAGAAATACAACTCTGCACAGTCAAATGTCCAAGGGTCACAACTCTGTACAGTCAAATATCCATTGACACAACTCTGCATAGCCAAATGTCCAAGGAACACAACTCTGCACAGCTAAATGTCCAAGAAACACAACTCTGCACAGCCAAATGTCCAAGGGATACAACTCTGCACAGTCAAATGTCCAAGGGACACAACTCTGCACAGTCAAATGTCCAGGGGACACAACTTTGCGCAGCTAAATGTCCAAGGGACACAACTGCACAGACAAATGTCCAAGGGACACAACTCTGTACAGTCAAATGTCCAAGGGACACAACTCTGTACAGTCAAATATCCAAGGGACACAACTCTGCACAGCCAAATGTCCAAGGGACACAACTCTGCACAGCCAAATGTCCAAGGGACACAACTCTGCACAGCAAAATGTCCAAGGGATACAACTGCACAGCCAAATGTCCAAGGGACACAACTCTGCACAGCCAAATGTCCAAGAAACACAACTCTGCACAGTCAAATGTCCAAGGGACACAACTCTGTACAGTCAAATATCCAAGGGACACAACTCTGCATAGCCAAATGTCCAAGGAACACAACTCTGCACAGCCAAATGTCCAAGGGACACAACTCTGCACAGCTAAATGTCCAAGAAACACAACTCTGCACAGCCAAATGTCCAAGGGATACAACTCTGCACAGTCAAATGTCCAAGGGACACAACTCTGCACAGTCAAATGTCCAGGGGACACAACTTTGCGGAGCTAAATGTCCAAGGGACACAACTCTGCACAGCCAAATGTCCAAGGGATACAACTGCACAGACAAATGTCCAAGGGACACAACTCTGTACAATCAAATATCCAAGGGATACAACTCTACACAGCCAAATGTCCAAGGGATACAACTCTGCACAGCCAAATGCCCAAGGGACACAACTCTGCACCAGCCAACTGTATGATATCGGCAACTATGTGCTTCTTATTTGGTAGCTATATATACTACTAAATCATGAAACAGGCATCTTTACACTACTAAATCATGACATCACTATCTATATAATACCAAATTAAGATATCTGTAACTAAACACTATTAGATCATGATATTGGTAGCTATATACAAGATGACGATATCGACATCAATATACTACAAAATCATAATATCAGCATCTACATATGACTAAATCATGATATCAGCTTCTACATACGACTTAATCATGATATTGGCAACTATATACGATCATTGTGATACCTGCAATGGTGATGCCTACCTCTGACTTGCGAGCTACGTGGCACACATGGACAGATCTCTGGTACAGTTCAGCAAGGAGCAGCACGGAGGCCGTCATGGTGCCCTCAGCATGGACACACAGGGGGAAGTTCTTGGGCCAGTGCTCGAAGTGCTGTAATATGCAAACTAGAGATATAGCAATCAGGGATAGACACGTCCACTTGTCTGTTGGCCCGAGACTGGTGGAAATGTAGGGGGACAAGTTGTTTTCTCTCCAAAAACCTTGTTATTTTATCAAAAACACAAGTCTGAAATGATCCACAGACTAGCTATATTTGACCCGTGGGGTCCTCACAGGAGCAATACATCAATCAATGAAGTTCCCCAATATCAAGTACTGCAACATATACCACGTATATCAAAGTACTTAAAACCTGCTTATACAGGTACCTAAAACAGAACAACCTTTCAGGATCGGGATCAATGTCATGTTCAATTCATAAAAAAATATGCACCCATTATTATTACGTATGTTCCGTGTCAGGGACCTAGATCCTTGGAATTTGAAGAAAGGAAGCGTTTCTGGAGTTTGTGACCATCAAATCTCAAAATATTTGTTATGTGAGCGATTATAAGGTTGAACAGGTATTTCTTTATGGTAAAATGGTTTTACGCCGCTTTTAGCAATATTCCAGCAATATCATGGCGGGGGACACCAGAAATGGGCTTCACACATTGTACCCATGTTGGGAATCGAAGCCAGGTCTTCGGCGTGACGAGAGAACGCTTTAACCACTAGGCTACCCGACCACCCTCTTTATGGTAAAAGCATTCAGCACTTATCTATCATGAACTTGAATCTGCCCTCATCGATGTACAAGGCAAAAGATAGCAGCCTGCTATTGAAATATGGTAAAGTCAAGGGGGATAACTCCTGTATTGTAGCAAACTCCTCACAGCGATAGCCCATTTGCAGAGCTCTCTATACAATCACTGCCACCAGTCAAAACTCCCCACTGTGATAGGTGGCCACAACCATGCTTGGAGTTGAACTCCCAACCAAATGACCATTATGTTTATAAACAAGTGAAAACTGTCGTGATCACGAATACACTTACCCCTGCGGAATTCCTTTCTTTGTTTGTCAATTTGAATTTCTATTTCATTTAATCTATCATGTCATTGATATAGTAAGAATGTAAGGGAGAAGTTGGTTGAGTTCCAGCACTGGTGGCAGCAATGTTACCGAGAGTGTAACGAAGGTGTCACGCGCTGGAAAGGAGCTTGGTATTGTAGAATCAAGGGGAGGTAACTCCTCACCTTCATCCAGTCCGTCATGTCCTGTAGATGGAGTGTGGTGAAGGTTGGGTTCAGGTACATCTTGAGGGCACAGGCCTTTGCACCAAACAACGGCAAGGTTTGAGCATTGTCCGCACTGGCACCAACAAACAGGCCGTAGTCGCACCGAGCTTTCTCTTGTGCCAACTAAAACGTACAAACCAAAGCATTGGAATTAACACATGTACACGACAAATATCTGACACAGCTGTTGAACACGGATCGGTACTTCCATACATTTAAACCAAGGTAACAAGCATGAAATACTCATAGCCCCCACCAAAATGACATGTCCGGTTGTGTGCAAGGCATTAGCCCTCCAGAAACGGGCACTACCACCATTGTCAGTCTAAGTCAAAGTCATTGCTGTGGAAACTCAAAAAATAAACTTTTCCAGGCACCAGTTCACCACTAGACCTATCATTGTGCCAAGTTTGGTGAAGATTTCTCTCATGGTTTTTGAGTTCCGGAGACAAATTAATGATTGATTTTAGTACAACAATCCGTGACATCAGTGTACCTTGACATGCCATGAGTCTGACTACCTGATCCATTTATTGCCTCATACATCAAGCACAGGTTGAACCAACACATTCCAAAAGATTCCTTACAGTACTCTGGGTTGTATACTCCCCAGGGAGCTGAGAATCACATTTTAGTGCACACGAATCTAAAACACCAGGATAATAATGAATGTTGCGCTATGAGCATTCACTTGGTGAATGGAACTGCACATCATAAATAGACATTATCATTATTATTATTAGTAGTATTATTAAGATGATGATTATTACCATGACGACGACGACTACGACAACAATGATGATGATATAGATACACCTTATGCCACATACCTTCTGTGTCAGGGCAAAGGCCCCCTGGTCCACGGTAGCTGGGTTTGTGTTTGGCATGGCAAGAATAAGAGTTATCCCCCCTGCCAGGGCTGCAGCTGTACAGGACGACCAGTCTTCCTTGTGTGTGGCGCCTGGCTCTCGGACATGCACGTGGACATCGATGAGACCTGAGTGAAAGTATGGTGCGGGGGATCAAATGGGGTGCAACGTTGCGTTCAAGATTATTGCTCTAGTGTGACAAGCATGCACCTGTCTGTGGCTGTTCTTACCATTCGAATTCAGGACTTAGTGAGTGAGTTTGGTTTTACGCCACTTTTAGCAATATTCCAGCAATATCATGGCGGGGAACACAAGAAATGGGCTTCACACATTGTACCCATGTTGGGATTCGAACCTAGGTCTTCGGCGTGACAAACGACTGCTTTAACCACTAGGCTACCCGACCGCCCCATTCAGGACTTAAGTGGTATATCATACATAAAGGTAAAATGATCGTGTGTAATAACTTTCTGATCCTTGCACATGCGTATTTTAGCAATTCTCAATGCTGATTGGTCAGCTGGAACCACATGACTTCTAAGAGCTTCATTGTTGAGCAAAATATGATGTCATCCATTGGTCCTGACGTCACAAATTGACTACAATACATCATCTGAACAATGGTGTGCCTTCAGTAAAATTTCTCTGAAGTATTAACATTACATTCCGTTTTTCTTCCTTTTCTCTCTAAAAATTTCAATTAGTAATATCGGAATACAGAATAGACCACTTGAAACTTGAATTATCTGTCTTGGTGAATGAAGTCCCTTGCCAAACGCTTGGGATTTGCACCATTTATTTACTCGGGACAGATAATTCTTCATGAGTGGTTGGTTATTCTCTAATTATTTGAAATAATGATAATCTACAAATATTTCCAAACTAGCAGACATCCACAACAAATATTGTGATTAAAGCGAGACTTTTCTCTGACATTCCACGATATGATGCAATACCTGAATTTCTTCAATCAGAATATTTATACGTATCATTTCCGAACTGTTTTATTCATTATCAGATGGTAAAAAACCCGAGACTGGTCAAGTCCTTTATTTTAAGGTATGGAATCAATTAATCAGACTGACCACACATTGATACTGTATGAAAATATATATAGTCATCAAAATGAGATTTCTGAAAAGTAATTCAGGTTGTGTATTAACTAATCTAACTGACCAGGGAGTCTAACAATCCTTTGTGATGAGATGCAGTCAATATGTGTCTTCATCGATGGTGCCCCCTTCTGCCTCCGTAGAGCCTGAAGTAACATGAAACACATGTACCCATCAACAGTCTGTACTAAACAAAGTAAATACCACTGATTCAATAGTAATACGAGACCAGTCATTTTTCCGAAGGGGTGGGTGGGTCAGAAAGAATTAGGGAGGGTCCAATAAAATAATACACACATTTGGGGAGAGTCACGGCCATGTACATTTATTTCATATGGTTGTGTCATCCTATATTCCCATGGCAAGGGAATTAACTGACTGTAAAAGTTCATCTTCCCAAAATGTAACCCAAGAATTCCAGCCTAGTTCAGCAAGGGTGGAAACTGTACGTTTGTAGTCAGTTATGCCACAGTCACATTTGCCACAGCCCCCCAAAATTGAGAGATACCTGTGGCGACTGCAGAGGATCTGCGGTGGCCTTAGGGTAGCCCTAGGGTGTATCCCTATCTTTTACAGGCTGTAGAGGTCGCCGTGGGGTTATAGCACAGAGATATAACTTTATTATGCCGTAGCAATAAGACATGCCGTAGAGCGGTTCCATGACGACCATATGTCGGGCGTACGGTGGCCCTGCGCTTGTCGTGCGGCTGCCTAGGGTCTTATGAAATACATTTGACTTTTGCGGATATTCCCAAAAGATGCGGAGGCATGGTGCAAAACTTGGGAAACTTTGGGAAACTTTGTAATGAAATGTCTGTTGTGAAATTTCTTGTGAAATGTCTTGTGAAATGTCCTGATGTGTGTGGCAAACCCCTCCTTATATACTCCAGGTGTGTAGCAGTTGCATCAGTCTTGCCGCACGGTCGCTGTATGGTAGCGGTAGAGTCAGTCTTGCAGCACAGTCACCGTATAGTAGCGGTAGCATCAGTCTTGCCGCATGGTCGCCGTATGGTAGCGGTAGCATCAGTCTTGCCGCACGGTCGCCGTATGGTAGCGGAAGCGTCCGTCTTGCCGCACGGTCGCCGTATGGTAGCGGTAGCATCAGTCTTGCCGTACGGTCGCCGTATGGTAGCGGTAGCATCAGTCTTGCCGTACGGTCGCCGTATGGTAGCGGTAGCATCAGTCTTGCCGTACGGTCGCCGTAGCATCAGTCTTGCCGTATGGTCGCCGTATGGTAGCGGTTGCATCAGTCTTGCCGCACGGTCGCCGTATGGTAGCGGTAGCATCAGTCTTGCCGCACGGTCGCCGTATGGTAGCGGTTGCATCAGTCTTGCCGCACGGTCGCCGTATGGTAGCGGTAGCGTCCGTCTTGCCGCACGGTCGCCGAATGGTAGCGGTAGCATCAGTCTTACCGTACAGTCGCCGTATGGTAGCGGTGGCATCAGTCTTACCGTACAGTCGCCGTATGGTAGCGGTAGCATCAGTCTTACCGTACAGTCGTCGTATGGTAGCGGTGGCATCAGTCTTGCTGAACGGTCGTCGTATGGTAGCGGTAGCGTCCGTCTTGCCCCAAGGTCGCCGTATGGTAGCGGTAGCGTCCGTCTTGCCGCACAGTCGCCGTATGGTAGCAATAGCATCAGTCTTGCCGCACGGTCGCCGTATGGTAGCAATGGCATCAGTCTTGCCGCACGGTCGCCGTATGGTAGCGGTGGCATCAGTCTTGCCGCACAGTCGCCGTATGGTAGCAATAGCATCAGTCTTGCCGCACGGTGGCCCTATGGTAGCAATGGCATCAGTCTTGCCGCACGGTCGCCGTATGGTAGCGGTAGCGTCCGTCTTGCCCCAAGGTCGCAGTATGGTAGCAATAGCATCAGTCTTGCCGCACGGTCGCCGTATGGTAGCAATAGCATCAGTCTTGCCGCACTGTCGCAGTATGGTAGCAATGGCATCAGTCTTGCCGCACGGTCGCCGTATGGTAGCGGTAGCGTCCGTCTTGCCCCAAGGTCGCCGTATGGTAGCAATAGCATCAGTCTTGCCGCACGGTCACCGTATGGTAGCAATAGCATCAGTCTTGCCGCACGGTCACCGTATGGTAGCGGTAGCGTCTGTCTTGACGCACGGTCGCCATATGGTAGCGGTAGCGTCTGTCTTGCCGCACGGTCGCCGTATGGTAGCAATAGCATCAGTCTTGCCGCACGGTCACCATAGCATCAGTCTTGCTGCTTGGTAGCCGTATGGTCCCCCTGTGGCCGCCTTGCAGATACCTTGTGTCTGCCTTGGTAATTGTCAAAAACAAATTCATAATACGCCGTGCGGCTACCCTAGCATATGTGACTACTACAGTATGTGACCGTGGGAATGTGGCAGCCCTATAATTGCTATTGTCCGTAGATATTTTAGACCCCACAGCCGCCGCGGCAAATGTGAGTGAGGCATTAACACCCTTGCCTCAGGAAGATGGTGTCATCCAAAACTCATGACAAGCTCTGAACTTCATCCATCCCCTCTCCATCCGTTCCCCGTTTTACATGACTGGTCCCTACACAAACACATTCAACTAAATGGTCAAGAAAAACAAAAACGGATAATTAAACGACAGATGTCAAAACAAGATACTTTACTGACCTCGACAAACAGCTTCGTACATTTGACATCTGTGATCAGGGGAACAGAATAGTCCACAGCCATTCTACGAGTCTTATAACCCTGGGTGACGAACGTCGACGCCCGATGTGAGCCTCCGTTTCGTAGCGGCAGGTTGATCACCAAATCGAACATGTTGTCCGCCAGATAGTCAGCAATAGTACGCTGCTCAGCACCATTCTTACTCTCCCCCGTGTCCTCATACGGCCAATCCACTGCCTTCACCTAAAGTAACCAATAGTAACAGTTGTTTCATCATGAAGATCCCCCGCGTCCTCATACGGCCAATCCACTGCCTTCACCTAAAGTAACCAATAGTAACAGTTGTTTCATCATGAAGAACCCCCATGTCCTCGTACAGCCAATCCACTGCCTTCACCTAAAGTAACCAATAGTAACAGTTGTTTCATCATGAAGATCCCCCGTGTCCTCGTACGGCCAATCCACTGCCTTCACCTAAAGTAACCAATAGTAACAGTTGTTTCATCATGAAGATCCCCCGTGTCCTCGTACAGCCAATCCACTGCCTTCACTTAAAGTAACCAATAGTAACAGTTGTTTCATCATGAAGATCCCCCGTGTCCTCTTAGGGCCAAGCAACTACCTTAACCCAAAGTAACCAATAGTAACGGTTGGACTTTGGATTGTTTAAGTTCTTAGTTTCCAAAATTACATAGGTATTTTAACATTGCATTCAAATCAATTTTGTAAAACGAAGGATCACAGACTTTTCCTCCTTACTGGCCTTGTCATCAGTGAGGTGAGGTGAAATGGGGTTTTATGTTGCATCGGAAGATTATTGCACCTAAATAGTGACGTGTGTGTGGCTGCTTGTACTAGTCCGGACTAAATTTATAGTTCTAGCCCACTGAGAAACCATGCCACAGTTTGACATGAATACCCCCCGACACAGTATACTGACTCCGAGCTGACCAGTCCTTGTTTCAGCCCCTTAATGACGAGCGCCAGGCAGGGTAACAAGTACCATCTTTTAACATCTTTTGGTGTGACGTGCCCGGGGTTTGAACCCCTGACCTTCCGCTCTCCAGGTGGACTCTCTACCACAAGACCACGGAGGCGGTCTCAACATGAATTGAATTTTTTTCAATTCCAATGTACCGGTATGAATTTTTACAATCAGTTGGCCTCTGCGAAGGTCTTGACAAATCCCTTGCTAATCCCTAAACCCTCTCACATTTAGCTAAAACAGAGCCAAAGACATAAACAGTTCTTATACCAAGTGTTGCAAGGACAATATGATACAAGTTACCCACAGTTTGAATGGAGTTCACATATAACACTAAACTTGGATTTCGGTTGAACCACAAACTTACATCATCTTAAGAGATAGGTCGAGAGAAGGCCACAACAATTCATTAAGAGTTTCATCCAAATTTTTTCAGAAATAGTGGCACTGTAGCTCAATTGGGTGTGTAGTCAGCATTTAACATTCCAACAAGGACAACCATTTGACAAACTTTGCTGTCAGCATTGATATCCAAGTAATTTCTGCATTAAAAAAACAGTTAAAGAGAATGAAACAAGTAGCTACCTTTCTACAATGATTTTTACACTTAAACAGAATAAACAATTATATCAATTTTGTTTTCTTGGAACATAATTTATTTAGTTTGTTGTTTTTACACTTCAATCTACCGTTAGTTATGGAAAGAATCATTTATGCAACATGGATTAACTGAGTGCCAGAAAAAAATTGTTTTAACGTTTTTTGAAATTTTTATTCTGATATACTTTCAACAAAACAATAACAACAAAATCCTCATTATAAAAAATAAGACATCAACATAAGCAGAAACATACATGTAAAAAATCCTAAATCCAGAATTTTTGGAAGAGATGATGTTTACCAAGCTGACACGCCAGTGAGTGAGTGAGTGAGTCCCAGCTGATATCGAGCTGCATTGTTAGTGGCCACCAAGAACCTTCTCAAGCCTTACCTGAAAACCATGCTCATTGTAGAAGTCGGCAGTTCCCATACTGGCAAACAGGTTGTAGCCCATCTCGGTGAGGGTCCGTACCGTGGGGATCAGCTCGTTCTTGTACTGCGGGCAGCATGGACAGAACAATAGTACAGTAAGAATACAATAATAGACAGTACACAACAATAGAACAATAGAACAGTAGAACAGGACAGAACAAAGGGCAGTACAATAGAACACAACAATAGAACAGTAAAACACAATAGAACAGTAGAACACAACAATAAAACAGTAGAACACAACAATAGAACACAAAAGAATAGTAGAACACAACAGTAGAACACAACAGAAGAGAAGAACACAACAATATAACACAATAGTACAGTAGAATACAACAATAGAACAGTAGAATACACTAATAGAACAGTAGAACACAACAATAGAAAAGTAGAACACAATAGAACAGTAGAACACAACAATAGAACACAAAGAATAGTAGAACACAACAGTAGAACACAACAGAACAGAAGAACACAATAGAACACAATAGTACAGTAGAATACAATAGAACAGTAGAATACAATAATAGAACAGTAGAACACGACAATAGAAAAGTAGAACACAATAGAACAGTAGAACACAACAATTGAACACAATAGAACAACAGTAGAACACAACAACAGAACAGTAGAACACAGTAGGATAGAATAGAACATAATAGAACAGTAGAACACAACAATAGAACAGTAGAATAGAACAGAAAAACCACAGGAAAGGACAATAGGACTGGATCATAACAGAAGACCATGACAGGAAAAACAGAACAGCTGGACAATTGAACAGGACAATAGGACAGAACAAAAGGGCAGAAGAGAAGAATAGAAACCTCCATGTCTTCCCCTCAACTTGTACTATATTTTCTTGACTATAGTGCGCACCCAAACATAATTCACTCCCATCTCAAGGGGAAGCAGTATTTTGTATAATAAGATTTTTTTAGCATAAAGCATAGTCAATAAATACATGGTATCGCTTCAATTGAACGAACAGGAGCTAACACAGCTCAATACAAGAAATAGACTTCCACTGGCCAACATCGCCCTTAAACTATAACAACACCACCACCATCAACAACACACTCTCCACCACAGTCGGCAGACAAACCTTGAAACTCCCAATTGACAGAAGGATATTCTTCCTGGGAATCTTCACGCCTGTGCTGAGCTGGGCCTTGAGGTAGGCCTCGTACCTGTCCTCTCCGAAGCAGGCCACCTCCCCTGTGCTGGCCATCTCCACCCCCAGGAGCACGTCGGCACCCTGCAGTCGCATGAAGGAGAACACCGGCACCTGGGGACAACACCACAACACTCCGTCACCTGCTTCACTGGTTGTTCTGTTAAACAGGGTGTGACATAAGCTGGTCCACTAGATCATAGAGCCACCACACCTCTAGATAACCTTTTGGTTATTTGGGTATATTAACCAGAGGTTTGACTTTGATTGGGTATCCACAATTCTCAGAGGGTATTAAAAGAATTGTTACCCCTCAGTTTCTTGACATTTGGGTATTTTACCTGTTTCGTAACAATCCCTGTAAATCATGTAAAACTATATAAGTAGTAGTATATCCGTCTGCGTCTGCTTGCAGCTCCCTCTCTGGGAAGCCATTTTTTATTACAAAACAGTTGAAGAAAGGGCGCTATTGTATTAATCACCAATCTGTGACTGTTTAAGGTGCATTAACTCGGCACGATGTGCTAGGAATTTATCGGTATTTGAGTTTGTTTGTCTCACAAACATTTCATAATGTAACTGTCGGTAATTTAATTTCTCGATCATCCGATACACAATCATTTTATCTAACCGTTGTAATGTAAGCAATCGTTGTATCTAATCGTTGTAATATACGCATTAGTTTTATTCCAATAGCGTATCTATGGTTTCTGTTGCGCTTTTGATGCACATGGATTTGATTTGTCTGCGTATTTAAGTTTACTTAATGCTTATTTTACGCAAATGTATGCAGTTTATCTCAAACTCTGGCCACAATGCTCTAACTCACCTGAAGGCAAGAACATTCCATTATCTGCTTTAATGGTTGTCCATGGTTTGACTAATATGCTGGTCTATGGTGATGTTCCAGTGATCAATATTAATCAGACAGATTAGATATTGTTTTAGTTTTCAGATTAAAATTGATCTTTGACTGATAATTTTTTAATCAAATCGGGCAAAATAGAATAGTTGGATCAATCTTTGGTTTCCCTCCACAGCAATCTCATGAAATCTGATCTTAGCACTACACAAAGACCAGTGGACATCTCGCAACAGGTCATGTTAGAACGATCTTTCGTGAAGCTGGTCTGACCAATGAAATGACTAACAGGAAATCAATATTAGAAAGCAGCTTTCTTGTGTTTTTCAGAACTAGTTGCAAAATGTTGATTTCAATTCGAAACTACGGTTTGAAATTTCTTTGGGACAAAATTCTTGATTCAAAATTTGAAAACTGAACAAAATAAAATTTTGGAATGTCTAATAGATGGCCTAGATTGTATGACAGTACTTCTCATCGGCTCTAAGAAAAGTATCCTCCATTTCAAATGTTTATTGTACAGCCCGTAACTGTTGTTAGGATTGCCCCATGTTAAACTTTTCGAGGTTGCATGATGGGAAGACACATTTGGACCTTCGTTTTCGTAATCTCAAAAGCTACACTCTGACTGGTCGGATGAAAGTAAGTTCTGACATGACCTACAATGGAATGTCCTCAGATCAATGTGAAGCGCTTAGATCTGAGTTTCATATGGTGACAATCTCACTTACTAAGTTTCAGTCTCCGAGAACTTATTTTTTGGAGGAAAAAATTCTTAATTTTTGGGGGGGGCATCAAAGATGGCTATCTGGTGGCCCGCTCCTGCTGAGATTTTCCACCAGGTATAACCTTAATATTAGGAATTAGGAATTTGGTAAATTCCATTTTCAGGTCTTTCACAGACATTTGCTGAAGACTTATAAGCAGGTCTAGAAGTCCCTGCGACTACAGTGGCTAAGGAACGTGTTGAAGCTCTGGACTGCAATACATGTGCCTCGTTAATGAATGTGAGAAGTATGTAAGTATGTTTGTTGTTATAACACCACACTCAGCAATATTCCAGCTATATGACGGCGATCTGGAAATAATCGAGTCTGGATCAGATAATCCAGTGATTGATATCATAAGCATCGATCCGTGCAATTGGGATACGATGACATGCATCAACCAAGTTAGTGAGTCTGACCACCCGATCCCGTGAGTCGCCTCTAACGGCAAGTATAGTCACCTTTTACAAAAAGCATTGGTTGCTAAAGACCTATTCTAGCTCGGATCTTCATTGGTAGAGACAAGTACATCATGCAGTTAAAAGCACAAACGTATTTTTTGTGAATATCTATCTACTGCCTACCTTGACCGCCACTCTTCCGCAGCCTTGAAGGATGTTTTCTGGGTCAACCATTTCCCCAGTGATCACTCTTGTTGCCAAGGCAACCAAATCTTTGTCCAATGCTTTGGACACAAATGGGAATGACCGTGAGACTCTCACATTGCACTCAATGACCTTCAGCTGGTTGTCCTGGTAACAGAATGACATCATCAAGTCACATACTTATTCTGCTTTAGGTTTGTTTGTTTTATGACGCCGCACTCAGCAATATTCCAGCTATATGACGGCCACGTTTCATGAACTTTATTACCATAAATATATTACATGACTAATATATGGACATTTATTCTACAAACAAGTTTACATTACAACATTAAATTAATATTTCTGAACTGCCAGTGAACATGTTGAACTCATGATGAAGATGAAGAATATGTGACGATATTATTTGACAACTTACGATGAAACCAAATGAGTTACTGACATAATAATCACGTTGTAGTTACCTTGGCAATGAGCTGAAGGTTAAATGGTCCAGTCACCTCCAGGGCGCGACCAATAGCACAGCAGATTCCTTTGATCTTTGCCAACGTTTCATCGTTCAAGTCCTGAGGTGGGGTGACAAGAGTTGCGTCCCCTGAATGTACGCCTGCATTTTCCACGTGTTCACACACCGCCATGCACACCACTTCCCCATCACAGGCTACAGCATCGACGTCAATCTCCTGCACAGGTTATGTTTAGGTTGTCACATTTATCAAGAATATGATACATTTTTCATGCTTCCACACCATGCAGACACTCAACTGATATATGTGACTGATATCCATATAAGCGTCTGAGAGAGTGGAGGAGGGGTTGGGAGGTGGGTGGGGGGTGCCTCAGTCATCGTAAGGTGCCACAACTTGCTCTGCAGAGTTGCATCCCTTGGGAATGCAAGAAACCTATTATTATGGGTTTGAATCCCAGTTCGCCCTGAAAATGTTTCTAGGTATGACAGCACCATATCTGTGCTTGTGGGTTTCACCATAGTTATAAACGTCTGAGTCCTGCATCTCTTAGGGCTTTCCTCCTACACTAAGCTGACACGCGGGGATGTAACTGGAACACTGATAAACACTGTACTCTGAGAGGGACTGGCAGTTATACCAACAGTAGGACATGGTACACGTAAGCTATTGGAGGAACTTTATCAGTGCAACGCCAGGTGTCATAATATGACACACATGACATTTGGTCGCATGACTCGTGGTCGTTGTATGTACAATAAAACACTGAAGGGGGAATAAACCATGAAGGTCTGTTTATCGTACAATAAAACACTGCAGGGAGAATAAACCATGAAGGTCTGTTTATCGTACAATAAAACACTGCAGGGGGAATAAACCATGAAGGTCTGTTTATCGTACAATAAAACACTGCAGGGAGAATAAACCATGACGGTCTGTTTATCGTACAATAAAACACTGCAGGGAGAATAAACCATGAAGTCTAGTTATCGTACAATAAAACACTGCAGGGAGAATAAACCATGAAGGTCTGTTTATCGTACAATAAAACACTTGAGGGAGAATAAGCCATGAAGGTCTGTTTATCGTACAATAAAACACTGCAGGGAGAATAAACCATGAAGGTCTGTTTATCGTACAATAAAACACTGCATGGAGAATAAACCATGAAGGTCTGTTTATCGTACAACAAAACACTGCATGGAGAATAAACCATGAAGTCTAGTTATCATACAATAAAACACTGCAGGGAGAATAAACCATGAAGGTCTGTTTATCGTACAATAAAACACTGCAGGGAGAATAAACCATGAAGGTCTGTTTATCATACAATAAAACACTGCAGGGGGAATAAACCATGAAGGTCTGTTTATCGTACAATAAAACACTGCATGGAGAATAAACCATGAAGGTCTGTTTATCGTACAATAAAACACTGCAGGGAGAATAAACCATGAAGATCTGTTTATCGTACAATAAAACACTGCAGGGGGAATAAACCATGAAGGTCTGTTTATCGTACAATAAAACACTGCAGGGAGAATAAACCATGAAGGTCTGTTTATCGTACAATAAAACACTGCAGGGAGAATAAACCATGAAGGTCTGTTTATCGTACAATAAAACACTGCAGGGGGAATAAACCATGAAGGTCTGTTTATCGTACAATAAAACACTGCAGGGGGGATAAACCATGAAGGTCTGTTTATCGTACAATAAAACACTGCAGGGGGAATAAACCATGAAGGTCTGTTTATCGTACAATAAAACACTGCAGGGAGAACAAACCATGAAGGTCTGTTTATCGTACAATAAAACACTGCAGGGAGAATAAACCATGAAGGTCTGTTTATCGTACAATAAAACACTGCAGGGAGAATAAACCATGAAGGTCTGTTTATCGTACAATAAAACACTGCAGGGGGAATAAACCATGAAGTCTAGTTATCGTACAATAAAACACTGCAGGGAGAATAAACCATGAAGGTCTGTTTATCGTACAATAAAACACTGCAGGGAGAATAAACCATGAAGGTCTGTTTATCGTACAATAAAACACTGCAGGGAGAATAAACCATGAAGGTCTGTTTATCGTACAATAAAACACTGCAGGGGGAATAAACCATGAAGGTCTGTTTATCGTACAATAAAACACTGCAGGGAGAATAAACCATGAAGATCTGTTTATCGTACAATAAAACACTGCAGGGGGAATAAACCATGAAGGTCTGTTTATCGTACAATAAAACACTGCAGGGAGAATAAACCATGAAGGTCTGTTTATCGTACAATAAAACACTGCAGGGAGAATAAACCATGAAGGTCTGTTTATCGTACAATAAAACACTGCAGGGGGAATAAACCATGAAGGTCTGTTTATCGTACAATAAAACACTGCAGGGGGGATAAACCATGAAGGTCTGTTTATCGTACAATAAAACACTGCAGGGGGAATAAACCATGAAGGTCTGTTTATCGTACAATAAAACACTGCAGGGAGAACAAACCATGAAGGTCTGTTTATCGTACAATAAAACACTGCAGGGAGAATAAACCATGAAGGTCTGTTTATCGTACAATAAAACACTGCAGGGAGAATAAACCATGAAGGTCTGTTTATCGTACAATAAAACACTGCAGGGGGAATAAACCATGAAGTCTAGTTATCGTACAATAAAACACTGCAGGGAGAATAAACCATGAAGGTCTGTTTATCGTACAATAAAACACTGCAGGGAGAATAAACCATGAAGGTCTGTTTATCGTACAATAAAACACTGCAGGGAGAATAAACCATGAAGGTCTGTTTATCGTACAATAAAACACTGCAGGGGGAATAAACCATGAAGGTCTGTTTATCGTACAATAAAACACTGCAGGGAGAATAAACCATGAAGGTCTGTTTATCTTACAATAAAACACTGCAGGGAGAATAAACCATGAAGTCTAGTTATCGTACAATAAAACACTGCAGGGAGAATAAACCATGAAGGTCTGTTTATCGTACAATAAAACACTGCAGGGAGAATAAACCATGAAGGTCTGTTTATCGTACAATAAAACACTGCAGGGAGAATAAACCATGAAGGTCTGTTTATCATACAATAAAACACCGCATGGAGAATAAACCATGAAGGTCTGTTTATCGTACAATAAAACACTGCATGGAGAATAAACCATGAAGTCTAGTTATCGTACAATAAAACACTGCAGGGAGAATAAACCATGAAGGTCTGTTTATCGTACAATAAAACACTGCAGGGAGAATAAACCATGAAGGTCTGTTTATCGTACAATAAAACACTGCAGGGGGAATAAACCATGAAGGTCTGTTTATCGTACAATAAAACACTGCAGGGGGAATAAACCATGAAGGTCTGTTTATCGTACAATAAAACACTGCAGGGAGAACAAACCATGAAGGTCTGTTTATCGTACAATAAAACACTGCATGGAGAATAAACCATGAAGGTCTGTTTATCGTACAATAAAACACTGCAGGGAGAATAAACCATGAAGGTCTGTTTATCATACAATAAAACACTGCAGGGAGAATAAACCATGAAGTCTAGTTATCGTACAATAAAACACTGCAGGGAGAATAAACCATGAAGGTCTGTTTATCGTACAATAAAACACTGCAGGGAGAATAAACCATGAAGGTCTGTTTATCGTACAATAAAACACTGCAGGGAGAATAAACCATGAAGGTCTGTTTATCGTACAATAAAACACTGAAGGGGGAATAAACCATGAAGGTCTGTTTATCGTACAATAAAACACTGCAGGGGGAATAAACCATGAAGGTCTGTTTATCTTACAATAAAACACTGCAGGGGGAATAAACCATGAAGGTCTGTTTATCGTACAATAAAACACTGCAGGGGGAATAAACCATGAAGGTCTGTTTATCGTACAATAAAACACTGCAGGGAGAATAAACCATGAAGGTCTGTTTATCGTACAATAAAACACTGCAGGGGGAATAAACCATGAAGGTCTGTTTATCGTACAATAAAACACTGCAGGGAGGATAAACCATGAAGGTCTGTTTATCGTACAATAAAACACTGCAGGGAGAATAAACCATGAAGGTCTGTTTATCGTACAATAAAACACTGCAGGGAGAACAAACCATGAAGGTCTGTTTATCGTACAATAAAACACTGCAGGGAGAATAAACCATGAAGGTCTTTTTATCGTACAATAAAACACTGCAGGGAGAATAAACCATGAAGGTCTGTTTATCGTACAATAAAACACTGCAAGGAGAATAAACCATGAAGGTCTCTTTATCGTACAATAAAACACTGCAGGGGGAATAAACCATGAAGGTCTGTTTATCGTACAATAAAACACTGCAGGGAGAATAAACCATGAAGGTCTTTTTATCGTACAATAAAACACTGCAGGGGGAATAAACCATGAATGTCTGTTTATCGTACAATAAAACACTGCTGTGCCCCTCAGGGTTTATCCTCCCTGCAGTGATTTATTTTACGTTAAACAACGACCATGAGTCGTTAATTTCTTAAATAAGGGTGAATCAGGTTTGAGCCTTTGATCATATGATTCTTGCACACCTAAACGATGCAACCATGGGCTGGAATATGTGTCGCCTTGACAACTGAGCCTCCATGCCTCCATCTGTATGATGCTTTAGCTGGGGAGTTCTGTATCTACAGATGTCAACAAATGTTTGTGAGGTGGCCTCATCACTAACAACAACCATTACCAAGAGCCATCAGAAGATGACAAATCCCCCAGTCCCACCAAATTTAAAAGAACAAATCATCTGATTGTTACAGCAGGTCCTACAAGAGTGATCCACCTGACTTGATGAGAGTATTCCTATCTAATCTGTCTGTCCATATAGAGTAGTTGTAAAGCTATCAAACAATACCATGTCAGGGCCTTTTTAGCAAAGATATGAGTTAGTGGCTGTCACACTGTTGGTACATGGCTGATTCTGTAATCTGTAAATAATGGATAGGGTTAGGGTTTGAAAAATTCATAACAAAATGGAAAATTAATAAAAACAATTTTTTTTCTTTTGACTGCACCCCTCCATATGACACAGATTATATGTACTAAGTTTGAGATGAATCCACTGAATAGTTTAAGAGAAATCGCACGGACAAAGTTTTTGGACGGACGGACAGACAGAACCTTGGTATAACTATATACATGCGACCTAAAAGGTCGGGGGTATAATAAATTACCATTACCTTAGCTTCTAGGATGAACTTGGAGATGACAACTGGATGTTCCTTGGAGACGGCGCTGGCCTGTGTGAGGAATGTCTCCAGGTCCTGTGGAGTGTGAGCCACATTCATGGCTGCACCACTCAACACGTAGGACGGCCTCACCAGACAGGGGTAGCTCACTACCTCACAGAACTTCTTGGCACTCTGGAACACAACACACAAAGACTTGAATCTCCAACAAGCTGATGCTTGACAAAATTACCACAATATGAATTTTAACAAGTATTTGTCACAGAGTGACGAAATATCCCCCGCCTGTACACCATAGTACCAAATATGAAGACAATCCAGCGATTAGTTCTTGAGATATTGTGGCAACACCGTTTTCCAACTCCAAAAACAGATTTGCCTGCTGTGACCTTGAAAATGGGGTCAAGGTCACCAAATCTGACAGGTGTATGCGGTGTCTGTATATACACTATAGTTCCAAATATGAAGACAATCCAGCGATTAGTTCTTGAGATATCGCGGCAACACCGTTTTCTAACTCCAAAAGCAGATTTGCCTGCTGTGACCTTGACAATGGGGTCAAGGTCACCAAAACCGACTGGTGTCTGCGGTGTCTGTATATACACCATAGTTCCAAATATGAAGACAATCCAGTGTTTAGTTCTTGAGATATCGCTGCAACACCGTTTTCCAACTCCAAAAGCAGATTTGCCTGCTGTGACCTTTAAAATGGGATCAAGGTCACCAAAACCGACTGGTGTCTGCGGAGTCTGTATATACACCATAGTTCCAAATATGAAGACAATCCAGTGTTTAGTTCTTGAGATATCGCGGCAACACCGTTTTCCAACTCTAAAAGCAGATTTGTCTGCTGTGACCTTGAAAATGGGATCAAGGTCACCAAAACCGACTGGTGTCTGCAGAGTCTGTATATACACCATAGTTCCAAATATGAAGACAATCCAGTGTTTAGTTCTTGAGATATCGCGGCAACACCGTTTTCCAACTCTAAAAGCAGATTTGTCTGCTGTGACCTTGAAAATGGGATCAAGGTCACCAAAACCGACTGGTGTCTGCGGAGTCTGTATATACACCATAGTTCCAAATATGAAGACAATCCAGTGTTTAGTTCTTGAGATATCGCGGCAACAAACAGGTGGGACGTACTGACGGACGTACGGACGTACGGACGTACGTACGGACGGTCGTGAATACTATATCCCCCGCTTTGCGCTTTCGCGCGGCGGGGGATAACAACAGAGCATGGAGATCACCTGAATATTTCTGGAAAACTGGCAACATCAGATCAAAAAGATCCAATTTAATTGTAAACAAGAATGTGTCAAATTAGCAATAGTTTACGGAAAAAATTCCATACCAATACAAGCACAGATGATTGAGGAATGGGCCAAAATTACATTCAATATGGCAACAGGGGGGCTCAAATCCTGGTCACTGGATAAGTGTGTAATCATTCTCAGCTCCCTGGGGAGTACACAACCCAAGCTGCCTGTTAAGTACTAGAAGGTTAACAACCACATAGCCATCTCATTCTAACGAGTACCTATTCACTGCTGGGTGACCAGAGGCGCATTTCGAACAAAGTCACTTGCAAAAGGAGACACTACTCTCAGGAGCCAAACTGCCGAAACACGGTCACCCATCCAAGGACTCTCCCTGCTCAGAGAGCAGAATGTTGCTGGTTCGACATTAAGAAATGGTACTCCTTGTAATGCTGAGTGCCAAGCAGTGCAACAAGGAGTACCATTTTTTGAGTTTTCTAGCCCATACTTGTCTCTTCGCATAATTTCAGCAGATTTTAGCGTTAGTATATGCATTCTTATTAGCTGACAACATATTACCAGAATTCGGCTTCAGACTAAAGGCTACTGTATGTACCTCCACAGTGGAGAGTTCCTTCCACATCGGCTGACTGATCCCCATGTTGTCCAGCATACGGGAGAACTTGAAACGATTCTCAGCATTGTCGATACTTTCTGGAGAAGTGCCAAGGATCCGAGCCTAGAAAACACAAAAATCACATGACCTACCTACACCAATGAAATTGAAGTGATCGACATATATTGCTGCAAGTGTTCCGAATCTAGCACTCTTCTGCTTATTATTTTGAGATAGTGACCAAAATATATTCAAAAATAATTTGTCCAAATACATTTGGGGACAGGAAGTGAGTGAAGTTTGGTTTTATAGCGCTATTAGCAATATTCATCATTTCACAGCAAGTGAACAGCAAGAATGGGCTTCACACATTGTGCCAACACCTGTCAATATTAACCCAAGGATAACCCATTACCCCAAGTTCTTTTGAAAACCTTCACAAATTTGAGGCCATGCAATATCAAAGCTTGACAACCAAGATTTGTGTTCCTTCACCCAAACATACCTTGGACAATTTCCCTATTTATTTCCCAATTTCACTAATTTTGCCTTAAATCATGTCACACACTTGACACAAAGCAAACACCATACTTACATTTGCATTGCATATGAAAGCATGGTATGATTTGGGCCTTCTGTTTAATTTGTTTGGCAGATGGTCATTGAAAGGGGGATAACTCTGGTTACCACCCATAGATCATTTCCAAATTGTTTACATATTTCAACAAATTATTAATAACTAAGACAGAAATATTTCAGAGAGAACTCAAACTTCAAATTCTTTTCAAGCCCATGCAAACACGATCCCTGCAGAGCACAGCCTGGACTCCGAGACGTATATGTGTACCTGCTGTCTGTGCAGCCCCATGGCGATGTTGTTGGGCAGCTGACCGCCCATGGACAAGATGATCCCCTCAGGGTTCTCGAGGTTGTAGATGTCCATCACAGTCTGAAATAGTCGACAGGGAAACACTGATTGAAATTATACAAAACATTCGTACTCTTGATGAGGTCTTTATGCAAAAAAAGGACCCTTATTCAGACTATTGAGGTGGTCAGACTGGACCGAGGCTGAAATTCACGGATAAATTTCATTCTTTGAAAGAAAGATCAGCGGACTGTGTATTGCCACTCACAGATGCCATGTTGTTTTGTAGCAGACGAAGTAAATATTGATCATGTGACAACTAACATAATTTGACCAAGCCTTTTGGAGTCACTTTATTTTCATTTCTCTGCTACATTATACCCAAAGATTCCCTACCACCAATGTTGTTACTGCACAATATGCAAGACGATCAACATTTTCTCCTTTATCCAATAATCCATGAATTGATGTCAGTATTTTAATCGGAGCTTACCTCGAAGGATATTTCATCGAAGTAGAGGCGGTCACACATGTCGTAGTCCGTGCTGACCGTCTCTGGGTTGTAGTTGACCATTATTGTTTTGTACCCCATCTGTAACATGCACCACCATGTAGATATGGGGCTGATCGATAAACTAGCAACTATGTAGTGTGGTGTTAAGATGCTGCAATATTTCAGTGGCCTGTAAATAATAAAGTCTGGGCCAGGCACACCACTGGTCGAAACGAGCCATGTCGCACGCTGTCAGGGTACATCAACCAAGTCACACAGTATTATCACACAACCCAACTTAATCACCTCTCATGATAAGCAGTACAGTACTGGGGACCTTTTTCAACCTGGGACTCCACTATTCAAACCTTAGCCTCCACTATTCAAACCTTAGCCTCCACTATTCCATCTTAGGTCCCCACTATTTCACCCTAGGTCTCCACTATTCCAACCCAGGAGTCCAACTATTCCGTCCTGGATCCCCACTATTCCAAATTGGGTCTCCACTATTCCACTCTGTGTCCCCACCATTCCACCCTGTGTCCCCACTATTCCAACCTTGGTCTCCACTATTCCAACCTGGGTCCCCACTAATCAAACCTGGGTCCCCACTATTCCAAACTGGGTTGCCACCATTCCAACCTGGGTTCCCACCATTCCACCCTTGGTCCCCACTATTTCACCCTGGGTCCCCACTATTCCACCCTTGGTCCCCACTATTCCACCCCGGGTTCCCACTATTCCAACCTGGGTCCCAACTATTCCAACCTGGGTCCCAACTAATCCAAACTGGGTTCCCACTATTCAACCCTGGGTCCCCACTATTCCAACCTGGGTCCCCACTATTCCAACCTGGGTCCCAACTATTCCAACCTGGGTCCCAACTATTCCAATCTGGGTCCCCTTTGCCCATCCACTAGTGTGAAGCATACAATGACCCTTTCAGCTGTAAGAACACCATATAACACCCCATTATTTGGATCAATGACAACTCGTAAACTCTGCCTCACTTACAGAGCGAAGCTCCCTGATGCAGTTGACAGCGCACCAGTCAAACTCAACGCTGCTGCCGATGCGGTACACGCCGGAGCCGACAACAAGGATGTAGCCCCCAGGGAAGTCAAGGTCATGGCTCTGGCCACTGTAGGTCAGGTAAAGGTAGTTTGTCTGAGCAGGCCACTCCGCAGCCACTGTATCGATCTGCTTGATCCACGGTGTAATGTCTAAAGACTCACGATGTTTACGCACTGCAAGCTCCGTGCTGAAAGAAATAGAGATGAATAATATATTTCCCATTTTGATACAAGTTACAGTCATGTCAGTTTTAGATAATAGAAACAAGTTTAATTCAGCAAAATGCTTTCCATCTTGCAAACCCACACCTAGTTGTTATTGTTCACAGTTTTCGGTATCACCAAGGATTCCAAAAGTCTACAGAAAAAACTTACCATATTCTTCACACTATACAAATTATTACTCTTTACAAAGTCAATATGTGAACACAAGGATCCAAGGACCCAACCCTTGAGGTGGTTTGTCCAGACCGAGGCCACAGGCCGAAGTCCGGTCAGACGCAGAGGGTGCTGGTTTTCACATATTTACCTCCTCAAGAGTAATCATTAGTTTTGTTATACCGAAGTCCACAGTAAGTTTAAGTCATTAAACAATGCTCTGTTTCATTACAGTAACTTAGCTGCGAACCGTGAAATGTTTGTACCAGGCGCCATCTTGTTTTCTAGGAGACGAGTCAATATTCATCATGTGACAGGTCAATATTGATCATGTGACGACTCAATAATCGAGGTCACGGTCAGTCACATGACTTCGGGGTCTACATTGAAATGTTTTGTTTCGTCACGTGGTACGGATTAACCAAAGGAATTCAGTCAGCGAGCCTGACCACCCGTTCCTGTTTGTCACCTCTTACGACAAGCATAGTCGCCTCTTGCGACAATCATGGGTTGCTGAAGACCTATACTAACCTGGATCTGCATGGGTTACTGTGCCACGACACGCAATCAACCAATTCATCGAGATTGACCACCTGATCCATTTTGTAGCCTTGCATAGCAAGCAACCCCATTGGTGTTTAACTAGATGGTAACAGGTCAATATTGATCATGTGACGACTCAATATTCGAGGTCAGTGTCAGTCACATGACTTCGGGGTCTACATTGAAATGTTTCGTTTCGTCACTTTACGGATTAACCAAAGGAATTGCAAAATTCTTAACAGAGGAATAACAAAGCAAAATGTTGCACAGTTCTATTGATTCTTATAGCATCCGATAATACTTCTAGCCTTATAAAGATTGTAACATATAATAATCCTGTTTAATTAATCCTTTCAACAAGTCCGTGTTCATTCACAGGCCATGTTTAATTGTTCAATATTTAACTCGTTCATGCTTAACCATGTAAACTAGTCAGTGTTTAACTAGTCAATGTCTACAACTGATCTATGACTAACAATTAGCAACAAACCTCTCTATGGCTACAGCAATCTGTTCATCGGAGAAGCCAAGCTGTTTGGCACATAGCAAAGTCTCCCTGGGGACAGTACTTGCCTGGAACATATGTAAGTGCAAGAGTTGAATATCAAACAACATTAGTCATAAGTCATAAGTCAGAAGTTATTTAATCTTACAAATCTTATTAGAAAATATACACTCCCCTAAACAACCTACCTTCCTCTAAATGACCTATCTTCACCTGAGTTGCTTACCCTTCCCCTTAACATCCTACCTTTCCCATGAATGACCTACCTTCCATCTGAACAGCCTACATACCCCCCGAACAGCCTAGCTTCACACTGAATGACCTACCTTACCCTTCAATGACCTACCTCTCCCCAAATCAGCTTACATTCACCCCGAACAGCTTACCTTCACCCTGAATGGCATAGCTTACCCATGGCTGGCCTACCATACCCTTGAACAAACTATTCCCCCTAACAACCTACCTTCCCCCTGAATGGCGTACCTTCCCCTTGAATGACCTATCTGCACCAAGAATGACCTACCTTCACCAAGACGACCTACCTTCCCCAGGAAAGACCCATCTTGACCCTGAATGACCTACCTTCCCCACGAAAGACCCATCTTGACCCTGAATGACCTACCTTCCCCACGAAAGACCGATCTTGCCCCTGAACGACCTACAATCCCCATGAAAGACCCTTCTTGCCCCTGAATGACCTACCTTCCCCACGAAAGACCCATCTTGCCCCTGAATGACCTGCCTTCCACATGAAAGACCCATCTTGACCCTGAATGACCTACCTTCCCCACGAAAGATCGATCTTGCCCCTGAACGACCTACAATCCCCATGAAAGACCCTTCTTGCCCCTGAATGACCTACCTTCCCCACGAAAGACCCATCTTGCCCCTGAATGACCTGCCTTCCACATGAAAGACCCATCTTGCCCCTGAATGACCTACCTTCCCTATGAAAGACCCATCCTGCCCCTGAATGACCTACCTTCCCTATGAAAGATCGTCTTGCCCCTGAATGACCTACCTTCCCCATGAAAGATCGTCTTGCCCCTGAATGACCTACCTTCCCTATGAAAGATCGTCTTGACCCTGAATGACCTACCTTCCCCATGAAAGATCGTCTTGCCCCTGAATGACCTACCTTCCCTATGAAAGACCGTCTTGCCCCTGAATGACCTACCTTCCCTATGAAAGATTGTCTTGCCCCTGAATGACCTATCTTCCCCATGAAAGACTGTCTTGCCCCTGAATGACCTACCTTCCCCACGAAAGACCCATCTTGCCCCTGAATGACCTACCTTCCCCACGAAAGACCCATCTTGACCCTGAATGACCTACCTTCCCCACGAAAGACCCATCTTGACCCTGAATGACCTATCTTCCCCATGAAAGACCCATCTTGACCCTGAATGACCTACCTTCCCCCTATACTTCTCCATGGTGGTGATGTGGTCTGTGATGTGTTTGAACTTTTGCAGGAACCAGTGGTCAATCTTGGTCAGCTCATACAAACGTTCTATGCTGTATCCCTGCTTCAGAGCTGCGGACAGGACGAAGATGCGCTCGTCTGTGGGCTCACGGAGCTCCTGAAAACAGTGAGAGTCAGTATCATACACTCAGGAGTCTCATCCTATTCTCCATGCCTCAGTACTAAGACCTCAAATGGACAGGGTAGTTGTTTAGATTATTTCACCCTCCTTGCCTCAGTATCAAACAATGTCATCTTGTTTGTTGTTTCAAGCCACAGCAATACGACGGTAGATCAGACAGACCAGTAATTGATACTATGAGGAAAGATCCACATGATCAGGATACGCTGACATCCTATTAACCACATTACCAGGTCTGGACTCCTGATCCATTACACCACATCTCACAACACAGGCACAGGTTGCTGAAGGCCTATATTCTAACCAGAATCTCAAAATGGTGTAACACATTCAACTGAACACCCACTGAGATTCCTCCATTGTGAGTTGACTGAATAGCTTACATTTTCACACACAGTCTTGAGATACGGATCGAAGCCCAGCACGCTTCCGTCCATCATCCGGAGGGCCTTCTGCACCGCCTCCTCGAACTTGCGGCCAATGGCCATGACCTCCCCCACACTCTTCATGGAGCTGCCGATCTACAAACAGATGGGTACGGTCACATCACTACCTCTTGACACATCACCGATCTACACACAGATTGTTTGTTTGTTTGTTTGTTTGTTGTTTAGCGCCTCACTCAACAATATACCAGCTCTATAACGGCGGTCTGTAAATAATCAAGTCGGGACCAGACAATCCAGTGATTGATATCATGAGCATCAATCACGCAACTGATTCGATGACATGCATCAACCAAGTCAGCAAGCCTCATCACCCGACCATGACAAGCATAGTCGCCTTTACGGCAAGCAATGGTTGCTAAATACCAATTCTAACCCGGATGTTCACGGGTCCTACAAACAGAAGGGTACAGTCACAACGTATCCTCTTTACACATCACGTATAAATGAAAAGAATCTTCCTTGTCATAACAGCTCAAATATCTCCATTACACTATTATGCCCCATGTTTTAATCAACCACAGTACACACTTAGCATGAACAATGTACGCTGGATTAAAAAAACTCATCTCAAAAGTGAGGAGGGAGGAAGGATTTTTTAATTGTTTTCTTCAAGTGATGAGGATGAACACTACTAAGTTTTCCCCCACAACCAACAAACTGGGCACACATTGAACACAGCTTTTTAATACAAACAAAAAGCGTTTATGCTCACTTTATAGACATCAGAATCTACTTGCTCTGAAGACATGGTGCGTGACTTCCAACACCCATTGTGTCATTACAAAGACTTCACAGCAGCTCTGTAGACAGGCTTCAGAATTACAGTCAGTGTCCATGTCAATGGTGGTGTTTGCCTATGCTATATATTTTAATGACTAGAGAAATATCAGACGTCAGCTAACTTTTATTACTGTCTTAAAGTATCTTCGAATCACATAGGCCTAATAACCGCATGCTGTTCGAAACTGTGCTGTAGTCTTTTCTATGTTCAATTCAGTATGCGACACTTGAATAAAATATTTTTCTTCTTCTTTCTCTCTACCCTGTAGTATCTACACTTGATCCTTGAAACCTCCATTTTGTCCATATTAAGTGTTAACCCATGGCGACAACATCGTGCATCTTCATGACCTCTCAACAATATCTTTTCTCACCTTGGTTGACACCCTGGAGAACTTGCGCAGATCCCAGCGAGGAATCTTGACGACACAGTAGTCGAGACTGGGCTCGAAGCACGCTGTGGTGGAGTTGGTGACAGAGTTCTTCAGCTCGGGGAGGGGGATTCCCAGCGACAGCTTGGCAGCGATGTAAGCGAGGGGGTACCCAGTGGCCTTACTGGCAAGAGCAGAGCTACGGGACAGTCGGGCATTCACCTCAATGATGTAATACTGAAACATAATTGTTTCATTTATGTTTATCTAAAACCAACAATTTGTGTCAAAGTAATGATCTGTCACATCTTAATGTAGAAGTTAATTCTTGTCATGTGAGGGACATACGAAACTATTCAACTTACATGTGAATCTGGTCTAAAGCCATCAGTATTTTTCAGTCAAAGCCACCCAACGACCAGCCTCCCAGGTAACAGACCACCCTAATATTGACTGACTATCTAATATTATGTGTAATCACATTAGACATGTCTACAAGTTCTAAATCCACTGGAGTTTGTTTGTTTGTTCTTTAACGCCGCACTCAGCAATATTCCAGCACCAGGCAGGGAAAAACACAACCATTCCAAATGTTTGGTGACCTACCAGCTGATTGACCTTGGCCTACCTGCTGAGTGACCTTGACCTACCTGCCGATTGACCTTGACCTACCAGCCGATTGACCTTGGCCTACCTGCCGAGTGACCTTGACCTACCTGCCGAGTGACCTTGACCTACCTGCCGAGTGACCTTGGCCTACCTGCCGAGTGACCTTGGCCTACCTGCCAAGTGGCCTTGACCTACCTGCCAAGTGACCTTGACCTACCTGCTGTGAGTGCGGGTTGAGGGCATACTGGATATTACACTCCCCAACCACCCGAAGATGGCGGATGACCTTGATGGCTGTTGTTCGGAGCAGGTTGTATTCAGCGTTGGTGAGAGTCTGACTGGGAGCAACAACTATGGACTCCCCGGTATGGATGCCCAGCGGGTCCACATTCTCCATGTTACACACCTACAGCACACTGACATGTCAATTCTGGATGACCAGAAGCAAATATAACTTCAACACATGCAAGCACTAATCAAGCATAACTTTAACCACATCATTCAAGTACATTTCCAAGTTAAAGAGCAATGATAGCTTATCTTTCAATAAATTTGCCTCATTCACCTCCATCACCAGACACAAAAAGAATGCGAGATCTGCTCGTAGTGAGCAAATCAGGGAGTATGGGTTTGGTTTTGGTAATCAAGCACTATCATGGCAGGGGAACCCAGAAAATGAGTTTCACATATTGCACCCATGTCGTTCAACATGACGCTTCAACCACTTGGCTACCAACCCTGATAAGTTTGGAAATAGCCACGGATGAACACTTCCTCTATCATTTAACCATGGTACAACAATATTACGAGTGACAGAACTTTGGCGCAGCATTAATGGCAAGCTGACTGAGAATATTGACCCTGCATTGATGGTGAAGTGACACAGAATATCGGCCCAGCATAATGGTGTGGCATCGAGGTGATTGACGACCTTCACTCACCGTGATGCAGTTGTCGTACGCATCTCTGACGACCTCATACTCCACTTCCTTCCACCCCTTCAGGGACTTGTCTATCAGCACCTGGCTGGTGTGAGCAAAGATGGCATTAGCCAGCACCAGCAGCTCTTCCTTGTTGGCTGCGAACCCAGACCCAAGCCCACCAAGGGCAAACGCTGCTCGGATCAGTACAGGATAACCCAAGGTTTCCGCTGCTTGAACAACCTGTATGGAATGATTGGAAATCTTCAACCGTTATTTTCCAAACACCAAAGTATAATCAATTTTCACAGAAACATTTTCATTTTCAGATTCATTGTCATTTCTTCTGATACATATATCATGCTAAACTTATAAAAAATAATTGCCTTCTTTTTGTATGTTTCAAATGATTGCTACATCACATAATTATATACAGACAATGAAAAAGCATAACCAACTTTAACAAGGACAAGAAAACAATTTTAGCCATAAATATTTACTCACATGACAAACAATCACTACTGTGACAAAATGACATTGATGTGTCTTGTTATCTCATACCTAAATTAAGTTGATTTTTGAAGCCATTTTTTCAAATATTACAAAAATGTAAACATGCGTTTTCAAACAGTTTCAGTATAAACTTAATTTAACTTAATTTAACTAATGCTAATATCTTTTTTTTCAGAAATAATAACTTGGCCATCTATGAATCTCTTTGAGGGAGTCAACAATTTGACATCTGAGATTTAGGGATATGCTCTCCCTGAAGGTGACCCCATGACACAAGACGACCCCCTGACCTGGTAGACCCCCTCACACGAGATGACCCCCTGACCTGGTCGACCCCCTCACACGAGACGACCCCCTGACCTGGTCGACCCCCTCACATGAGACGACCCCCTGACCTGGTCGACCCCCTCACACGAGACGACCCCCTGACCTGGTCGACCCCCTCACACGAGACGACCCCCTGACCTGGTCGACCCCCTCGCACCAGACGACCCCCTGACCTGGTCGACCCCCTGACACAAGACGACCCCCTCACCTGGTCATCCCCCTGACACAAGACGACCCCCTGACCTGGTCGACCCCCTCACATGAGAAGACCCCCTGACCTGGTCGACCCCCTCACACGAGACAACCCCCTCACCTGGTTGACCCCCTGACACAAGACGACCCCCTCACCTGGTCATCCCCCTGACACAAGAAGACCCCCTCACCTGGTTGACCCCCTGACACAAGACGACCCCCTCACCTGGTTGACCCCCTGACACAAGACGACCCCCTGACCTGGTCGACCCCCTCACATGAGAAGACCCCCTCACCTGGTCGACCCCCTCACACGAGACAACCCCCTCACCTGGTTGACCCCCTGACACAAGACGACCCCCTCACCTGGTCATCCCCCTGACACAAGACGACCCCCTCACCTGGTTGACCCCCTGACACAAGACGACCCCCTCACCTGGTTGACCCCCTGACACAAGACGACCCCCTCACCTGGTTGACCCCCTGACACAAGACGACCCCCTGACCTGGTCGACCCCCTCACACGAGACAACCCCCTCACCTGGTCGACCCCCTCACACGAGACGACCCCCTGACCTGGTCGACCCCCTGACCTGGTGGATCCCTTCATACGAGACGACCCCCTCACCTGGTAGACCCCCTCACACGAGATGACCCCCTGACCTGGTCAACCCCTTCACACAAGACGACCCCATTACCTGGTCGACGACCCCTTCACATGAGACGACCACCTGACCTAGTCATCCCCCTGACCTGGACGACCCCCTCACCAGGTCAACCCCTTCACACAAGACGACCGCCTCACCTGGTCGACCACTTCACACAAGACGACCACCTCACCTGGTCAACCCCTTCACACAAGACGACCTCCTCACCTGGTCAACCCCTTCACACAAGACGACCCCCTCACCTGGTCATCCCCCTCACATGAGACGACCGCCTCACCTGGTTGACCCCTTCACACGAGACAACCCCCTCACCTGGTCGACGACCCCTTCACACGAGACGACCACCTGACCTAGTCATCCCCCTGACCTTGACGACCCCCCTCACCGGTCGACCCCCTGACACAAGACGACCACCTCACCTGGTCATCCCCCTGACCTGGACAATCCCCTCACCTGGTTGACCCCCTGACACAAGACGACCGCCTCACCTGGTCGACCCCCTCACATGAGACGACCGCCTCACCTGGTCGACGACCCCTTCACATGAGACGACCACCTGACCTAGTCATCCCCCTGACCTTGACGACCCCCTCACCTGGTCGACCCCTTCACATGAGATGACCCCCTCACCTGGTCATCCCCCTGACCTGGACAACCCCCTGACCTGGTTGACCCCCTGACACAAGACGACCGCCTCACCTGGTGGACACCTTCACACGAGACGACCCCCTCACCTGGTCAGCCCCCTTCACACAAGACGACCCCCTCACACAAGATGACCCCCTCACACGAATTAACCCCCTCATCTGGTGGACCCCCTCACACGATACGACCCCTCACCTGGTCGACCCTTTCACACGAGACGCCCCCCCTCACCTGGTTGGCCCCTTCACGCGACATGACCCCCTCACCACAACATGACACGACCCCCTCACCACCACATGACACGACCGCCTCACCTGGTCAACACCTTCACATGACACGACCCCCTCACCTGGTCGACGGTGTAGGCGGCCTCACTAGGGGCCACATGTTCCTTAATCTCCGCCATCTTCTCGGCAAATAGCTTCCTGTCCTCTGTCCACTCGATTGACGACACCTGCGTGCCCAACACCCTGACATTGTACTTCTCCAGTACGCCCCGATTGGTCAGTTGTATCCCACAATTCAGTGCCGTCTGCCCACCAAACGTCAGCAGGATCCCATCTGGCCTCTCACTCTTTATAACCTGCAGGGAACATCAGAACATTGTCAGCGTAATCACCAGGTAGGTTTTTATTAATTTCATCAAAAACTCAAAATCCACATAAAAGCAAGTGTTACAGCTGAAACGTTTATACATTGACAATATGCAGTGCTAGTGTTGCATAAAATGGCAGGTTCCCGCACACCATAGAGTTGTGAGTTAAGCACCGCTTCTAGCACTTGTCAAACAATCTATCAGTTGGGTAGAGAATGAGCTTCACCCACAGTGAGTGTGTTATCCTACTCAGTGACCAACCGGCAGCCACACCAACACCAGCCTTGCCCCTTGTAGACAAAGTGGGAGATAATTATGGTCTTCACACAGTTCACAGAGTAACACTCAGTTCATACAGGGTCCATGCAAGACCCATACAAGCTTGATACAAGTTCCAACTAAGATCCTTGCGAGTTCAATACAAGTCCCATACAAAGTTCAGACATTGTCCATACAAGATCTGTACATGGTCAATACAAGGTCTGTGTAAGATCTACGCATGGTCACTACAAGGTCTGTGTAAGATCTATACAAAGTCAATACAAGGTCCGTGTAAGATCTATACAGAGTCGATACAAGGTCCGTGTAAGATCTATACATAGTCAATACAAGGTCCATGTAAGATCTATACATAGTCAATACAAGAGCCGTGTAAGATCTATACATAGTCAATACAAGGTCCATGTAAGATCTATACAGAGTCAATACAAGGTCCGTGTAAGATCTATACAAAGTCACTACAAGGTCTGTGTAAGATCTATACATAGTCAATACAAGGTCCGTGTAAGATCTATACATAGTCACTACAAGGTCCGTGTAAGATCTATACATAGTCAATACAAGGTCCGTGTAAGATCTATACATAGTCAATACAAGGTCCGTGTAAGATCTATACATAGTCACTACAAGGTCCGTGTAAGATCTATACATAGTCAATACAAGGTCCGTGTAAGATCTATACATAGTCAATACAAGGTCTGTGTAAGATCTATACATGGTCACTACAAGGTTTGTGTAAGATCTATACATAGTCAATACAAGGTCTGTGTAAGATCTATCCATAGTCAATACAAGGTCTGTGTAAGATCTATACATAGTCAATACAAGGTCTGTGTAAGATCTATACATTGTCAATACAAGCTGCGTGTAAGATCTATACAGAATCAATACAAGGTCCGTGTAAGATCTATACATAGTCAATACAAGGTCCATGTAAGATCTATACATAGTCAATACAAGGTCCATGTAAGATCTATACATAGTCAATACAAGGTCCGTGTAAGATCTATACATAGTCAATACAAGGTCCGTGTAAGATCTATACATAGTCAATACAAGGTCTGTGTAAGATCTATACATAGTCAATACAAGGTTTGTGTAAGATCTATACATAGTCAATACAAGGTCCATGTAAGATCTATACATAGTCAATACAAGGTCCGTGTAAGATCTATACATTGTCAATACAAGGTCTTTGTAAGATCTATACATTGTCAATACAAGGTCTGTGTAAGATCTATACATTGTCAATACAAGGTCTGTGTAAGATCTATACATAGTCAATACAAGGTCCATGTAAGATCTATACATAGTCAATACAAGGTCCATGTAAGATCTATACATAGTCAATACAAGGTCCATGTAAGATCTATACATTGTCAATACAAGGTCTGTGTAAGATCTATACATTGTCAATACAAGGTCTGTGTAAGATCTATACATTGTCAATACAAGGTCCATGTAAGATCTATACATAGTCAATACAAGGTCCGTGTAAGATCTATACATTGTCAATACAAGGTCTGTGTAAGATCTATACATTGTCAATACAAGTTCTGTGTAAGATCTATACATTGTCAATACAAGGTTTGTGTAAGATCTATACATAGTCACTACAAGGTCCGAGTAAGATCTATACATAGTCACCACAAGGACTGTGCAAGATCTATACATAGTCACTACAAGGTTTGTGTAAGATCTATACATAGTCAATACAAGGTCCGTGTAAGATCTATACATAGTCAATACAAGGTTTGTGTAAGATCTATACATAGTCAATACAAGGTCCGTGTAAGATCTATACATTGTCAATACAAGGTCTGTGTAAGATCTATACAGAGTCAATACAAGGTCCGTGTAAGATCTATACATAGTCAATACAAGGTCTGTGTAAGATCTATACATAGTCAATACAAGGTTTATGTAAGATCTATACATAGTCAATACAAGGTTTGTGTAAGATCTATACATAGTCACTACAAGGTCCGTGTAAGATCTATACATAGTCACTACAAGGTCCGTGTAAGATCTATACATAGTCAATACAAGGTCTGTGTAAGATCTATACATAGTCACTACAAGGTTTGTGTAAGATCTATACATAGTCAATACAAGGTCCTTGTAAGGTCTATACATAGTCAATACAAGGTCCGTGTAAGATCTATACATAGTCAATACAAGGTCCGTGTAAGATCTATACATAGTCAATACAAGGTCCGTGTAAGATCTATACATAGTCAATACAAGGTCCGTGTAAGATCTATACAAAGTCACTACAAGGTCTGTGTAAGATCTATACATAGTCAATACAAGGTCCGTGTAAGATCTATACATAGTCAATACAAGGTCTGTGTAAGATCTATACAGAGTCAATACAAGGTCCGAGTAAGATCTATACAGAGTCAATACAAGGTCCGTGTAAGATCTATACATAGTCAATACAAGGTCCGTGTAAGATCTATACAGAGTCAATACAAGGTCTGTGTGAGATCTACGCATGGTCAATACAAGGTCCGTGTAAGATCTATACAGAGTCAATACAAGGTCTGTGTAAGATCTACGCATGGTCAATACAAGGTCCGTGTTAGATCTATACAGAGTCAATACAAGGTCCGTGTAAGATCTATACATAGTCACTACAAGGTCCGTGTAAGATCTATACATAGTCAATACAAGGTCTGTGTAAGATCTATACATAGTCAATACAAGGTCCATGTAAGATCTATACATAGTCAATACAAGGTCCGAGTAAGATCTATACAGAGTCAATACAAGGTCCGTGTAAGATCTATACATAGTCAATACAAGGTCTGTGTAAGATCTACGCATGGTCAATACAAGGTCCGTGTAAGATCTATACAGAGTCAATACAAGGTCTGTGTAAGATCTACGCATGGTCAATACAAGGTCCGTGTTAGATCTATACAGAGTCGATATAGTGCTTCCCTTACCTGGGATACATATTCTGGGGTTATGGGCAGGAAGTATACTTTGTCGGCCAGGCCCTTGGACGTCTGGACAGTGGCAATGTTGGGGTTGACAAGGACGGTCTGGATGCCCTCCTCCTTCAGAGCCTTGATGGCCTGCACAGATAGGAGAGAGCTTATACATGCATGACTGATGAACACACGACTTAAACTCTCCTAACACCATGACCACAACACATCTCCTGTGTCCTGGGGATGCTTTCAAGTTGGCCATCCCTAGAGGGGATCTGTCCAGTGTGACTAGACTCCTTACCCCCACCCCCTCACACCTCACCCCCTAGAACCAGGATCAGAACTAGACTCCTTACCCCCACCCCCTCACACCTCACCCCCTAGAACCAGGATCAGAACCTGACTCCTTACCCCCACCCCCTCACACCTCACCCCCTGGAACTAGGATCAGAACTAGACTCCTTACCCCCACCCCCTCACACCTCACCCCCTGGAACCAGGATCAGAACTAGACTCCTTACCCCCACCCCCTCACACCTCACCCCCTAGAACCAGGATCAGAACCTGACTCCTTACCCCCACCCCCTCACACCTCACCCCCTGGAACCAGGATCAGAACTAGACTCCTTACCCCCACCCCCTCACACCTCACCCCCTAGAACCAGGATCAGAACCTGACTCCTTACCTCCACCCCCTCACACTCCACCCCCTCACACCCCACCCCCTAGAACCAGGATCAGAACTAGACTCCTTACCCCCACCCCCTCACACCTCACCCCCTGGAACCAGGATCAGAACTAGACTCCTTACCCCCACCCCCTCACACCTCACCCCCTAGAACCAGGATCAGAACTAGACTCCTTACCCCCACCCCCTCACACCTCACCCCCTAGAACCAGGATCAGAACTAGACTCCTTACCCCCACCCCCTCACACCTCACCCCCTAGAACCAGGATCAGAACCTGACTCCTTACCTCCACCCCCTCAAACCCCACCCCCTAGAACCAGGATCAGAACCTGACTCCTTACCCCCACCCCCTCAAACCCCACCCGACACCAGGATCAGAACTGCCTTCCCACCAGCCCTGGATGATCCCTACCTGAGATCCTGAGTAGTCGAACTCTCCTGCCTGGCCAATGGACAATCCCCCGGACCCGAGGATGAGCACCTTCTTGGGCCTGGACTTTGTCTGCTGGACATGCAGTGTGATTCCTGGACTCTTTAGCTTCATAGACAACCTCTCTCTCACCGTTGGGCTGGAGCCAGACAAAAAAATCCCGTAAAAATGGGGTAGATCTTGCCACAAGACTTACCATTTGCAACCCCAGCTGTGTTTACTGAATAGTAGTCCGTAATGTATATTCTCCAGGGATATATAGGGTAAGATATACAAGTAAGATTTAAAAATATAAAGGTAACTGCAAAAAATCTGCTTTATAAGCATCAACATGTTGATAGAATGCACAATAGTTCCACACTGACCTGATTTACTCTCTATTGACCTTCACCTCCATACAGTGACCTGATCTCACCTACCTGTGACCTTGACCTCACCATTATGTGGCCTTGACCTCCATATACTGACCTGACCTAGCCCTGCCTGTGAACTTGACCTTCATATACTGACCTGACCTCGCCCTGCCTGTGGGCCTTGACCTGCTCCAGGAACACGTCAAACAACACCTCCAGGTCCTGTGGGCCCGCCATGTGTTCTGGGTGGAACTGTACACTGTAACAGACAAGTCCAGCCCATCAATTAGGGATCACTACGTATAGTTTGCTAATCTTCCTTCATCTCCCAACAAAGCATATCCCCAAGACTTTCCTTTGTTCAGTGAACTGATTTGTTGTTCAGTTGTTGAAGGTAGCTCTGATTTAGGTCTGGTAGAGATAATGTTGTCCAATTGAAAGACACAGGGAAAGTGTTGTCAAGAGGGATTGAAAATACACACAATATATTCCTAGAATACAAGATTATTATTTTGAGAAATGCTGGCCCTTCAATTACAAGGTAAAGCTGATATATACACAGTATAAACTGTTAAACTACACTGCCAAAACTTGCTTCATAAAAGTACCGTATTCGACGTAATAAGCGCCCCGCTCTAATAAGCGCCCACGGCGATATTTGCTAATATATTGGCTAGTGAACAATCCCAATTAGCACTCCTTCCTATTGACGATGTACACAAGACTTACTTATTCGCATATAATATGCAGTCGTGTGTCATATGCATTCTTAATTATGGGCAATTACATTCTGGAAAAATGTATCTGTCGCATATAAACATTTCAGTGTGTCAGCATAAACCACGAAATTTATCTTTCAACTCTCTTTTTTCCACCAAAATAATATTCTAATAAGAGCCCCCTAATTCTTATTTTGAGAGCGCCCTGGGCGCTTATTACGTTGAATACGGTATATTTGTCTATCATGTAATTTTGATCAGTTACTCACTGTAGACCAGTGGTTGTGCAGTTTAACAACGATACTCAACTCAGACATATTATTCTGACTCTAAGCTGACCAGATCTTATCTTATCCTATTCATGCCGAACACCAGGCAGGGTAACAACAAGTACTATCTTAAAACATCTTTAGATATGACGTGGCCAGGGAATCAAACCACTTCCACTCCTGGGTAGATGCTCTATCCACTACAACACAGACACAGTAGCTACGCACCTAAAGAAGGGCTTGTTAGTGTGGATGATCCCTTCGTTTGTCTTGTCGTTAGCGTTGGTAAACAATGGCGCCCACTCTTCGGGGAGTGAGTCAGGGTCGACAGCAAATCCATGGTTCTGTGTTGTGATGAAGCACCGGATGGTGTCCGCGTACATGCAGGGCTGGTTGTGACCGCGATTACCATATCTGAGGAGAGATGGGATGATAATGAACATTTTCCATGATCCAACAAATTATCATGGGTAGAGTGAGTGAGTGAGTGAGTGAGTGAGTGAGTGAGTGTGTGAGTGAGTGAGTGAGTGAGTGAGTGAGTGAGTGAGTGAGTGAGTGAGTGAGTGAGTGAGTGAGTGAGGTTTTACGCCGCTTTAAGCATTATTCCAGCAAGATCATGGCGGGGAAAACCAGAAATGGGCTTCATGCATTGTACCCATTTGGGGAATTGAACCTGAGTCTTCGTCGTGATGAGCGGACGCTTTAACCACTAGGCTACCCCAACACCCCTATTATGGTAGCAATATTGCAAGGGACAAACGTCACTTCAAAGATACCATATTTTGGGCGCCAATAATGAACTATGATACTAGGGCCGAGACGACAAATTTACTACCCGGGTACCTGACCCCCTATTACCTGACCCTACCCGGGTACCCTACCCCCATTACCCTACCCTAACTGGGTACCCGACCCCCTATTACCCAACCCTACCTGGGTACCCGCTGTAGGTCTTACGAGTTGGGTACAAAATGTCCAATTGGGTATTGTCAGTCCTGGCAAAAATTATTTCGACATACGTATAAAACGATCTATTCATGCACATTCTGAATTTGACTGAAACTTTATCTTTATTCAAAGATATAAAAGGCAGAAGGATTTGGTGCTTAGTCAGAAAAAAATGCAAACATTATCAACTTGCAGTGTAACCATGGAATTTCATTGTTATTGTCATTAAACAAAATATCAGGTGAGTAACCACGGGTGCCGGGTGCCGGGTGCCGGGTACCAAGATCCAACTCAGGCCCCACCCGACAGTGGTACCCGAGCTACCCGTCCTAGCCGTACATGATACTCCCTTCACCTTGAGAGTTGTGTCTCTGATGGCAAGAAATAAACACATGTTTCCCACTTATACTTACTTCATCTTGAACGTCTTGGCGCCGATGGCAAGGGAAAGGAGCTGGTGGCCAAGACAGATGCCAAACACTGGCTTGAAATTGGATTCAGTGAGAACACGCCTGACATTGGAGATTGTTGCACCACACAGTGTTGGGTCACCCGGTCCGTTACTTAGGAACAAACCATCATAGTCTGAAACACAGAAACATTGCAGTTCTCACTGAAACTGAAACACAGAAACATTGCAGTTCTCACTGAAACTGAAACACAGAAACATTGCAGTTCTCACTAAAACTGAAACACAGAAACATTGCAGTTCTCACTGAAACTGAAACACAGAAACATTGCAGGTTCTCACTGAAACACAGAAACATTGCAGGTTCTTACTGAAACACAGAAACATTGCAGGTTCTCACTGAAACTGAAACACAGAAATATTGCAGGTTCTCACTGAAATCTGAAACACAGAAACATTGCAGGTTCTCACTGAAACTGAAACACAGAAACATTGCAGGTTCTCACTGATATCTGAAACACCGAAACATTGCAGGTTCTCACTGAAACTGAAACACAGAAACATTGCAGGTTCTCACTGAAATATGAAACACAGAAACATTGCAGGTTCTCATTGAAACTGAAACACAGAAACATTGCAGGTTCTCATTGAAATCTGATCTTTTACTCCATCACGAGGGATGGCTAACTAACTGAACCTGACTGATTAATTTCCTTGATGAATGGTTGCAAACTATGTTACAACATAATCCCCTCCAAGGTCCACACAATTTGCCAACAATGCTGGAGTGTCTTGATCCCACTTGTGAAGAAGGATTCCTCCTGGATTTCTCCACGGCAGAATTTATGTCATCATCATTTGCATAACGCTTGCCAGGCACTTGTGTTCTCAAGTTTGGATGCCAATGTTTGACGGTGCCAAAGACCAATGAGTTATAAGCCACAGTCATGCATTGCAGCTATGGCGACAACAGACTCAGGCATTGGCTCGCTGTCCTTGTGGAACAACATACCTTAATTGAGGTTTCCAGGACATTTGGCCTTGACATTGTCATGCAGTGCCTTAGTAGATCAGCACAATATCAGCCACCAATGGTCTGACCTATTTGTGGGTGGTCCACCAGCAGGTTTCCTTTGGAATCCCAGAAAACCAAAGCTTTCCCCTTGCCAGCTGATGGAACGGGGTATGCCTATCTCACTGGACACCTTGGATGTTTCCACTACGACTGTTTTTTAATCTCAGAATGATAATATGGTTGATAGTGGTGCACACTAGACTCATCCATGCTTACAAATCGCTAAACAAAATCAGCTGGAACCTGGAACGTCTCTGATCTCAGAACCCAGTCTTGAGAGGCTTTGACATGCAGAGTGTATGGAGTATGTTTCATGTTTGGGAAATATACTGCTGGTGGTGTCTTTGGTTCATATGCAGCCTGCAAGCATGAAAGTAGTGTACTGAAAACTTGCCAACTGTTAAGGGTGTACTGTACATCCTTCACAGCCTATTCAGCCACCATTGTACGAGATCTCTCCAGCTCTGTGTCAAGATGCGAGAAAGTTCACCAGCCACGATGAGCCATGGAGGTGTATCAGAGTAAAAGATATGGTTACATGAGATTTGTCTCAGACAGCCTTGCTAAAGGTAAGCTTTAACTAAATTTGAAGCAACCAATGCTTCTTGTCACATCACTCAGGACCAACCTCCAAAACACTGAAAAAATATTATTACAAGTCAAAATGTAAGCGAGGATATTCGGTCACAATTATCAAGTTTCTGTTGAAGGAACTTTTTGCCTCAAAACCTATCTGAACAAGAGTCAACAGCAAGTGACTACCCTGAACCAAGGACGGGTGCATACATTGTACCCATGAGAGAATTTGGACCTGGTTCGTCAGTTCGATGAGGTGAGGTGAAGTGAGCTTATATAGAGTTTAACATCATGATCAAGGTTATTGCACTTTCACAGCAACATAAATGCATGTGTGTGTGGGGCTGCTTGCACTCTTCAGTTTAATGAGATACAACTAGGCTACCCTACTCCTGTTTGTGACAGAATAGGATATTGGTGTTTAGACAGAAGTATTGAAAGCCGCAAGAACAGGAAACAGCGAAAATTGAGGACCAAATAGCAGCATGTGTTTTGCATGATGACAAACAATGATATGAAGAGTAGAGCGTCCGCCCAGGGAGCGGAAGGTCCGGGGTTCGATCCCTGACCGCGTCATACCAAAAGACGTTAAAAGATGATACTTCTTGTTACCCTGTCTGGCGCTCGGCATTAAGGGGCTAAAACAAAGACTGGTCGGCTCGGAGTCAGTATACTGTGTGAGTGGGGTATTCATGTTAAACTGCGGCATGGTATCTCAGTGAGCTAGCACTATAAATCGGCATCAGTCCAGACTAGTACAAGCAGCCACACACACACACACGTGCATGCACGTCGCTATATAAGTGCAATAATCTTCGACGCGACGTTAAACCCCATTTCACCTCACCTCACCTTCTTCGGAAGGATCAATCACACCTTAACTTCTGTCAAAAGGTAAGCAGTGAATGCAGGATAGGTTAATAAGTTAACAAATATGACTGTAGTTCATCATCTTCACCTGCACTGTTGATGGGGTGGTCCCAGGGCACCACAGTGACCCGAGCCCCACGCTGGCACAGGCAGCGAATCTGGTTGTACTTGATGCCACAGTCCACAGCCATGATCTTCACATCTCCTGATTCATTATACACCACAGGCTTCTGCAAAGTGAAAGTATATCATGTTATTACACACCACAGGCTTCTACAAAGTGACAGTATATCATATCATTACACACCACAGGCTTCTACAAAGTGAAAGTTCATCATATTATTACACACCACAGGCTTCTGCAAAGTGAAAGTTCATCATGTTATTACACACCACAGGCTTCTGCAAAGTGAAAGTATATCATGTTGTTACACACCACAGGCTTCTGAAAAGTGAAAGTATTTAGAGGTCATTGTATGGCAGTTTTCATATACCATATCATCAAATTTTACAATGTGTCTATTTGCAAGTGAATGCAATACATTTTCAGCTTGTTTGGAAGACATTGTCATGGGAAACGCCAGCCCAGCAGGTAACTTAACAAGGGACATAACTCCAATTTCTTACCACCTGGGCTAATATCAATCGCCCATTCAAAATGTATTGACAAACCATAACAGCCCGGCAGGGGTGGAATACGGGTCTGCTTATTACACCACTGTGATATGACTGTCTCTATGTTGGCTCTATCGCACATGCAAAATGCAATCTTTTTAAAATTAGACCTTTGCTGTTTAGCGGTAGCGTTAACTAAAATCTAATTTTAATGAGATTGTGCAAAATGCCTCATATCACAGACAGGTATATGATAAAACCTGTTATTACACACATAGGCTTCTGAAACATGATGTATAAAAACAATGGGGATGGGTGGTGGTGGTGGTAACCATGGATTAGTATCTGGGGACACATTCTGCCTCAGACTATCTAAGTAAATCAAGCATGACTTATTCATTCACAGACTCAAGCTCCTCACAGCCATAGCCCGTTCGCGGAGCTCTATATACAATTGCTGCCACCAGTTAAAACTCCCCACTGTGATAGGTGGCCCCCAAACATGCTTGGAGTTGAACTCGCAACCGAATGACCGTTATGTTTATAAACAAGTGACAACTGTCGTGACACCGAATACACTTACCGCTGATAAATTACTTTCTTTGTTTGTCAATTTGAATTTCTATTTCATTAAAACTATCATCTTTAATTGAAATAGTAAGAATGTAAGAGAGAAATTGGTTGATTTTCTGTTAGTCTGCAATCTCGAACCAATCTGATTATTAAAACAACAAAGTAAATTCATCTGGAAAACATGGTCAGTCGTAAACCTTTTCAAAATAAAATATGATGGCATTCCCAAAGACATAAACAAAAGTATAAATGTTACTACATATGGGATTAGAGGGCAAATTTCAAGATTCTTGTAATGGCCGTGCCCACACTGGTGGCAGCGATGTTACCGAGAGTGTAACGAAGGTGTCCCGTGCTGGGAAGGAGCTTGCCACAGACTCTCCAAGGGGAGACAAGCATGACTTATTCATCCACAGACTCTCCAAGGGGAGACAAGCATGACTTATTCATCCACAGACTCTCCAAGGGGAGACAAGCATGACTTATTCATCCACAGACTCTCCAAGGGGAGACAAGCAGGAGTTGTTACTGGGTATTCAGGGAGACAGGTATCGAGGGCATGGGTCTCACCTGGATGGACACCTCCTTCACAAGGTTGATGACATTTGGGTCCAGCAAGGAGACAGATTCTGGATCCTCGCCATCCACGACGACCTTAGAGTTTCACGGAATAGAACAGAAGAATAGAACCAAATACATGCTCAAACTTCATCTAAACCAACACAACTGCTATTACAACCATATTTTACCTTTGATAATAAAAGATGAAATATATTTTTTTTTAAACTAACAAGAATCAAGAAGTAGACTGAAATAATTAACCCCCATAATTACTGTATTCAACATATTAAGTGAGCTGCTTAAAAATGTCTCTTGCTTCAAAAATTATCCCTACCTTCCCTAGCATGGTGCCTTTTTCTCGGATCTTTTTGGTCAGATCTCTTGTATCAACTCCTGGAAAAAAGCAACATTACAGATAAAAGCCTGCACTTTCTATATTCAGTGAGAACAAAGGGCTTTGTAAAAATAACTCTACATGTGAATTTTCTCAGATGGACGACTGGAAGGTATTACAATGGTGTTAACAAAATGGCAGCTATGGCTGCATGGGGGACACGAGTGAGAGTGGAGTGAGTGAGCAGGTCCCTTTAAACAGTATTTCAACGGGTCAGCTTGATGTGGGAGGAAAGCCCGAAGAGATGCAGATCTCAGACGTTAACCACTTTGGTCAAACCTACGAGCACGGGTATGGTGCTGACAAACCTACAAACATAATCAGGGCGAACCGGGATTTATAAGATCCAAGGTTTTCGCTGTGCCCAAGGGACGCAACTCTGCACACAACAATGGAAGACATGTACCACTTCAGTGGAAGTCCACAGCTAAGGTGTAGCAGTGTTCCCATTTACCGGTGATTACCAGTTTTTTACCGGTGAAATTAGGCTTGGACCGGGAATTCATGTGACTGCAAGTCCCCGTGGAGCGGCAAATATAGTACCTTATAAAAATCTTTGTTAAGCAATAAGCAATATTCAAATTTGTGTGAATGCAGGTTGATCTAATTATGTTACTGCAGAGATGACATCATTGCATCAAACATAATGTTGAAGGAATTAAAACCAGGTAAATTTCATATGTTTTTATATTTATTGAAAGTTAGGACTAACAAAAATTAGGGGGGACTGGTAATTTTTTGAGTTGAAAGTCCACCAGGGCTCACTTGCACAAAGCGATCTTAGCGCTAAGATGATCGTAACTCCCATACTTTTTTAACATAGGCTTACAATAGTCATAGCGCTAAGATCGCTTTGTGCAAGTGGGCCCAAGACTGGCAGTTTCAAAAGCCAGCGAGAACACTGTATAGTGTGGATACATCATGGATCAGCACCTCTTTGTAATTGCACACCTCAGACCACCCATGGTTTTTATATCTACCAAATTTCATTTCAAGACTGCTAAAGAGTTTGCAAGTACAGTCAAGTCCCATTAATCCAACATGGTTGGTTGCATATGATTATGTCGGATTAACGAGTATGTCGGATAAACGAAAGTAAGTAGTATCAACGTTCGTGATCGAAAATCGGAGAGCTACATGATAGATAACGATACAAACACGTAATAACAAAATAAAAAATGAAACATTCATACTGTTATGTTACATTGTTAGCGGAATATGTTTTCTAGCCATGCAACCTCTAAAGCTTAACACAAAACAACTGTTACGGACTGTATGACTTATTCAAAATACTTTAAAACGCATAGTCTGGAATGGAAGTCGCCAGTTTGAAACTGGTATGGCAAAGTTTAAGAAAGCTGCTTTCTTAGTGGCTAACGTTGACTTCCTCTTAGTCATTTCATTGGTCTGTCATATTTCGCGAAAGGTTGTTCTGACGTGACGTGACAAATGGGATGTCCTCAGCAATAGCGAGAACTTGAATCTGATTAAAATGTTAAGCAAGTTTATCTCTGCAGCCGTTGTAATATGCAGCTACCAGCCAACTCGTCTCACATCAAAACACAGGCTGTGTACTCGCAGGCAGATGGCCACGGAGTACGCTGATCACTGTGTCAGGTTTAACAAGGCTGATTAATGTGTGATTTCGGTAATTCGTTGCAAATTAAGTGTGTTGGAGTCGGAGTGCGAGACTGTCGGATTAACGGGGCAAAATAGCACTGATATAATCGGTTCCTATCATTAGTGTCGGATTAACAAGTGTCTGATTAACAAGACTTGACCGTACTTGTAAAAATGGAGCAAATTTAGTAGGGACTTGAGTATTGTGATACACATCATATCATGACTTGAGTAATGCAATATGAATCGTATCGTCAGAACCTACCCCATATTGCTGGGATATGCTGTTCCTCAAGCCACGTTGCTAAGGACTTCACAGCAGCCCAATGACTCCGCTTCTCGGTCAAGTCTCCTATTATCAAGGCTGCAACATGGATCTCTGATGATTCAAACCATTTCTTCAGTCCAAACTCATCATTTTCTTCATCTGCGATGCCATAATTGCCTATCAGTGGGTACGTCAGCACCAATATCTGCTTCTTGTAGGATGGGTCAGTGAGGGATTCTGGGTAACCAACCATGCCTGTCTGGAACACTGAAAAACAAAGATGCCCCGCATGTACACGTGTGGCGGGAAGGGAAGTAATCAGGTGTTTATCTAGACTTGCTCAGACAGCCAAACTCCAAGTCTGCAGGAAATGTCATTAAAAATTCAGAAATTTGTATCAAAAATGTTCCATTATTATTATAGTGAGAATGAGAATTTCATTGGATAAATAAATTGAAAGAATGTTACACTATTCCTTGAATGAAATGTTACATCTGAATTTAAGAAGAAAAAAACTTTTAAAAATCATTTTGCCTGCCAAAAGCACTTTAATAGTTTGAAAGTTATATTTATCTTTGGTAATACATGTATAACTGTTATAACTTGGCAGTGAGAAAAACTTTTCCCCCTAAAATCATGTAGTCTTTCCCTGTTTAATGACAATGCAAATCACCATTCTGTAATAAGAGTGAGTGAGTGAGTTGGGTTTAACGCTGCCTTGAACAGTTTTCCAGTCATATCACGGCCTGTCAGCTTGCTGTGGGATGAACAGTGTTTGAAATAATTATAAAATCCATCAAGTCAGACAGGCAGGTGCCCCATAAATGCTGCCTGCCCATCTTCAAAGGGACCTGCCTGCATTGAGACGTTATACACATTGCTAAATCGTGAAATATCACATCTTGATTCAGTTGAAATAATGTAAACAATTAGTTGAGAATCTACAAGGATTTATAATAAAACTGAATGCGTAAGTAGGCTTAAAATTATGTGCAAGACGGTTGGGCAGGTGGTGGAAAATTTCATACAAGCCGGACAGAAAAGTTACCAGCCACAGACAGGCGGTTATTTCAGACAGTGGGGAGGAAAGCCCAAAGTGATGCAGGTCTTAGACATTTACCACTTTAGGCTAAAAAGATAATAGTCTTGGTTCTCAGGCACTGCCCACATCATCATAAAGTTCATTGCATGTTTCGTTTTTGTTTCCATTTTCCATTCTTTTTGAGCATTGTGTTTAAGTATTAAACAGGATTTTTGTATTTTTTTGGAAAAGGAAATAAAAACAAAATGTGCGTCAGACTTTATGATGATGCGAGTGGTGCCTGAGAACCAAGACTATTATTTTTTTGGCCTGAGTGAAACCCATGAGCACCTCCATGGAGCTGGCATTCCTAGATAAAGTATCCTGGTGAACCAGCATTCGAAACAGACGATCATAGGTTTCTGGTGTACACAAGGGAGGCAACTCTACACAGATCATTGCAGCACCTTAGATGACTGGGCCAACCCTGCCCCCTCTATCACAAGAACATTCTAATTAAAATCAGACCTTAGTTCTCGCTACCACTAAACATAGATCTGAGGACATCCCAGGAGAGGTCACGTCAGACCGACCTTGCGCGAACTTTGACCGACCAATAGAATGACCAATCAGAAGGCAGCTTTCTCGTGCTTTACAGCACTAATTTCAAATTGGCGACTATGCTTCGAAACATATTTTCTCAAATTCTCGATTACAAATTTGAAACCTAAACAAAAGAACATTCTGGAATGGCTAATAGATGGTCTAGATTGTATGGAATCAGTCGTTAAACCTGTAACTATCGTTTGGAATACCCCGTGTTAAAGTTTTCGAGGTTGTATAATTAGAAATCACATTCCGACTGTCACTTTCATGATCTGGTAAGCGACGTTCTCATTGGTCGGACGAAAGGTCGTTCTGACGTGACCCCTAATGGGAGGTCTTCAAATCTTTGTTGAGCGGTAGTGAGAACTTAGGTCTGATTTTAATGAGATTGTCACAAGAATAACAATAAATTGCTTTAAACCATCCTCGATAATCTAGTGAACATGGTGAAATATATGTCATCTCTATTATGATAAATGCCCATACCCGCCAACAAAGCTTCAAACTGCACTGAATTGAAAAATGTGATTCTAACCAAACCAGTCTTATCAAATCATACTAATTTGTGAGAGGAACTCTGATCAGTTATTGCTACCTGATGGAGAATGTGACGTCACGTTCTAAAGGAACATGTGGACGTTAAAGGTGAGGTGTGGTGAAATGGGGTTTAACGTCATGTCCAAAATAATTGCACTAATATAGCGACATGCATGCACGTGTGTGTGTGTTTTGCTGCTTGTACTAGTCCGGACTGATGCCGATATAGTGCTAGCCCACTGAGATACCAGGCCGCATGGGATGTTTGTTTGTTTGTTTGTTCTTGAACGCCACTCACAGCAATGTCCAGCTATATGAGGGCAGTCTCTTAATAATCGAGTCTGGTCAAGACAGTCCAGTGATTGACATCATGAGCATCTATCTTCACAATTGTGTATGATGACATGCATGAATTAAGTCAGCAAGTCTGACCACCTGATCCCATTAGCCGCCCCTTAAGACAAGCATAGTCGCCCTTCACAGCAAGCATGGGTATTCTACCCCGGATCTTCACAGGTTTACACAGGGGTGAGTGATGTGGTATGTTTAATACTAAAATAGAGATTAGAAATATTTAGTGTGTTGAAAGGTCGATGTTGTTTGGACAAGACAGGGTTAGTCAGACACAAGAAAAACTGACATGTATTTGGTGCATGTAGACTTTCATACTAGGTTGCATTTTTCAACAGTAGGTTGCACTAGTGCATATGTCTTATACAGCTTAATCGAGCCCTGGATATAACCATAATACAATAGAAGATGAATACCATTTCCTTTTAGTGACACCCCTCGTAAATACAAGTAGCAATCCTGTTAGAATAGGTCTTCAGAAACCCATGCTTGCCGTAAAAGTCGACTAACGGCATCGGGTGGTCAGGCTCGCTAATTCTGTTGATGCATGTCATTGAATATCAGTTGCGTAGATCAATGCTCATGACGTCAATCACTGGATCGTCCAGGCCAGACTCGATTACTTACAGACCGCTGACTACTGAGTGCAACATTTAACAACAAATAAACAAACATAAATCCATCATGAACAAGATTCAAATAACTATTAGCAACAAAGCAACTTTAGCAATATTGCTGACATATTCGATGTAATAAGCACCCAGGGCGCTCTCAAAATTAGAAATAGGGAGCTCTTAACAGCATTGAAAGATAAATTTCGTGGTTTATGCTGACAGCCTGAAATGTTGATATACGAGAGATATATTTTTCCAGAATTTAATTGCCCATAATTAAGGGTGCATATAACACACGAGTGCGTATTATACGCGAATAAATAAGTATTGTGTACATTGATCAATCGGAAAGTGAGCTAATTGGTATTGTTCACGAGCCAATATATTAGCAAATCTCGCCATGGGCGCTTATTACGTCGAATACGGTTATATTTGAAATGATATCTGCATGTTTAATGCATTATAATTATTGAAATGAGATAGTATAGCATTTGTCCCACCTGTCCATGGTCAAAAGTTTCATTTCATGTATTGTACTCTTGGCCATGGGGCCTTTGATACTGAATTAACCTCTTTTTATACACAAATATAACCAAATATCACACACTGGACATGTGGTTTGACACTGGAAACTATGAATGCAACCTTTTGTACAATTTCAAATCTTTACCAATAGTCTCTGAGTTTAATTTAAAGATTGCAATGTTTCAGTCTCATAGCATCCATTACTAGTGTGAAATCCTTGTAATTATGCAAAGGAAAAAATGACAAACATGATACCAAAAGACAAAAGACATATATTAGCATAAATAATGATTGCAATTTCCACCAACTCCAGCACAAGCAAAGAATTAAGTTCATACTTTGAAATGATACCCTATGCTCTGAAATGATACTCTTCTCCATAGGGTATCATTTAATAATTGATGACTATGCAATGAAAATCTTTATCTGGATAATTTATTTTTTTTATAAATATATTTTTGTTCCAAGAGTAATACAGTAATATAATAATATAAGACTTCTTAAAAATGTAATGGTTTGGAATACACTCCTTAAAAATGTAATGGTTTTCGCATTGTATCCATTTGAAACCAAAAAGGTTGCAACAAACAATCAGACTCAAACATGGCATGCATCAACAGAGAGCTAAGAATCAAATGCTGAGAATATAAGAGACCATTTTTCGTTAAAGTTGTTTTTGTCATACTTTTTTAAAGCAAAATATTTATCGAATAAATGTATGATTTTAAGTAGTTTTAAAAGTACATCTATTTTTGGTTTGGTTCCTTTGTTTCCACTTACATGAATATGCCTTTTCCCCTATAAAAGTATATGACTTATCAAAGTATTAGAGTAGTTAGAACAAAACCAAATAAGATCTTGATATTTTGTCAATTTGAATGGATAAAAATAATTAATGTATGCTGTCTACATTACAAATTGCACATAAAGTAAGTTTCCGGTTTAACAAATATAATTGGTATAGTCTTCTATATCCATGTCTATTAGTAAAGGCACTCTCAACAGCAATCTTCGAGAAGAAGAGCCTATATAAACGAAATGTCCATTGACAGCAGTGTCCAGATTAAAGGGGTTCGCTTTAGGACTACTGCTGTAGACGAACATGATATTTTTTCATTTCACACATATGAAAACTCAAATTCCAATCAATGACAGCCGCACTATCGAGAAACGAAAATCAAACACAAACAGATAAAGAGACTGACAAGTCGTGAAAAACATTAAGAGACTTGACACAGTCTATTACTCGCGTCAAGGCCAACATCCGACAACGAGTAAACATCTTACCGACTTCTCCTGGAACACTAACAGCTGCTCCAAACAGGTGGCCGCGGTACGATGACCCATCTTCTAGATGTAAAGTCGCCATATCCATGCTGCAAGGCAGATCCCTCGATGACAACTAAGATATGTTTGTAGTTTTGATTCAACAAAATAGCGCGGGAATCAGCACGTGGTTAACCAGTGCGCTGCCTCTGTCGACAAAATGGGGTTTCTCGATATCTGCAATAAAATCCACAAAATCGAATTATTTACGTTAAAAATGTCGTCAGATTATAGCTATGTTTCCTATCTTGAAGGTGTGTAATGATCTCAAGAAACGCCTCACCTGATATTGACGAAAAAGCACTTTTTTGTCGGTTCTACTCAAAATGAGACATTCACATGGTAAACAGCCGCCATCACTGTCAGGGAAGGGAGGTTACTCATGTGAAATCGCCGCGACGGGTTTTCCTATTATTATAGTATCTAACAGAAATATATAACTCAAATGTTAATAAAGAGTACATTATAAGTCAACTATAAAAACATATGAACACACATTACATTAGCCTCCGTAAATCTCACCAGCAAATTTCTCCTGTCGAAAATGATCGGGTGGTAAGACTCGATCGCTGAACAGTGACGCATATCGTCTTGTCGTATCCCAATAGCGGAGGTCGATGCTCATGATGTCAGTCACTGGATTGTCTGGATTCGATTGTTTAAAGGATGTTCTCATATAGCTGGAATATTGGGGGCGGTGGTTCAACAGTGTTTCAATTTTAAACGAATCCCTACATGGGTACAATGTGTGACGCCCATTGCTGGTGTCACCCGTCGTGACAGTGCTGGATTATTGCTAAAAGCGGCGTAAAACCATACTTACTCACTCACTCACTCACTCACTCACTCACTCACTCACTCACTCAAGTGAATAGTGCAAAAGCCCAACTCAATCACTCACTGGAATATTGCTGATTTACAACGTTAAAAAACAAACCAATCTCATTACAATCAGACCTTAGATTTTAAGATCTGATTTTAATGAGATTAAACAACAAACAAAACGTCATATAGCTAGATTATGGTTAGGCCTAATTAAGTGTCGCGTCACCAACAAACAACAAAGAAACATAAACGCAGGTGTCGCCAATGGTTTAATGGCCCAAACATCCCGCAGCTAAATAACAAATGCTGATGTCATGTCGGAGGCCGCACTGGAAGAAGAAGAAGAAGATTTTATCACTGGATGATCGACGAACAGACATCGTCGGCCATGTTTAGGCTTTTAACTTGTTTGATAGGCATTACTTAGAAGTTGACGGATGACAAGATAGACACAATGTTTTTTATGGATAACAACTTCTTTAATACTGTGAAAAGCGACGTTTCGGTATAGATCCTTATACCGTTGTCAAGCAAGACTGAATGAGGGACGTAGTGCAAACAATAATCACTTATCCTGTTTATTGGCTTCATGTCCCTATTGGCTTCCATCTATGTGTTCTCTGTCCATCGTGTTGTGACAGCATCATCTCTTTGTTGTCAACACATACCTATGTTATCCCACTCATGTATGCTTTGTTGTTACTGTTAATCCTCTACTGTTAATCCTCCACCTACTATATATATTCTGCACTATGTCCCTCATTCAATCCCAGAAATAAGCTTAAACTTACCCATCTCAAAATCAGAAATTAAAAGTGTAAACAAGCAAAAAATCACCAAAAAATGGCATAACCTATATCTAAACTCAAATAGCCAAATCAAAAAAGTGCTCAGCAAACCACTAACCAAACCAAAAATTCTCCATCCATCCAAAAAAATCGACAGAGTAATCACTAAACTCCAAACAGGACACACCAACCTAAATAACCACCTAAAAAAATTTAAAAAACACACTACAGGTAACTGCCCACACTGCAAACAACCAGAAACCCCAGAACACGCACTCATCCACTGCACACACTACCTAACACATCGAACCGCATTACAAACCACCCTCAATCTAAACAAGGCTCTAACTCTAGAAGCAATACTAAACCCACAAAATAAACTAGAAAACTTCAAGGCCTTAGGCGTATTCTTAATCAAAACGGAACTAATAAAACGCATCTAAAAACACAATAACTCACCAAATCAAAATCACATAAACAAACAAACATCCACCATACCCAGCTCCCTTAGTTCTCCTCCCCAATCCCATCGGCATCTATTCCAAATCTCAAAATTCCCAAATTCTATATAAGCAACCCCTAAAACCCCCCTCTTGGGTTGCACAGACCACCTTCGCCCCTTTCGGAAACACATTAAATGGCCTGGCCGGGCCCGTGTGCGAAATACGCATCAGTCGGAAAGCGCACGTTAAATCTCCAAAGTAAGTAAGTAAGTAAGTAACCCTCATTCAGTCTTGCTTGACGACGGTATAAGGATCTATACCGAAACGTCGCTTTTCACAGTATTAAAGAAGTTGTTATCCATAAAAAAACATTGTGTCTATCATGTTTAGGCTTTTTCTGACAAATTAAAATGGTGAAATTGAACAATATGTTACAAATATTTTATTACGATACATGCGACAAACTTTCAGTAAGATACATGCGATGAGAAATAATATCAATTTTGAAATACGGAAATATAACAAACTATTAAACGGATAATTTTCCAAAATGGTATCTCGTGTTGACTGGTCAGATGAGCTATGCGAACACCCATATGTTACTTTTATCTGTATTTACCGCTATGTGCATCATCTAAACCTACTGTTTGTTTGTTTGTTGTTGAACACCCCACTCGGCAATATTTCAGCTATATGGCAGCGGTTTGTAAATAATGGAGTCTGGACCAGACAATCTAGTGATTAACATCATGAGCATCGATACACGCAATTGGGATACGATGACTTGCATCAACCAAGTCAGTGAGCCTGACCACCCGATCCCGTTGGTGTATGTATGTCAAGAGACAGCTAGTGAGATACAAACTTCGTACGTCACACGTGTGGTACAAGGTTGACCTCGTTTTATTCGTTTTTATTGGATAACCGTGACTTCAAATTCACACGCATCACATTCGCTTTGTATTCTATATATGTTAGTTATACATTGATCGAGCTACCGTAAATCCTTGAATATATACGCCGGGAAAAACGATCCCTGCTTTAATATACGCCGAGTCGGACCTGCTTGAACATACGCAGGGTCCAACGGTCCCTGCCTTGAATACACGCCGGGTCGTATTTTAGTCTTCCCTACACTGACACCTTGAGTTTGAGTATCAGTTTGAGGTACAGAACTTGGGAAAACCCACAAGGCTTTGATGTAAAAGTCCCTTCTGAAAATTTTAAACACGGGCCGTGTATAAACGCCACGTCTCGGGACCTTTCGAAATGAATAAACGTAGGGCATCTATTCAAGGATTTACGGTATATCTATTTGTCCTGTACGACCACCTATAGATTGGGATCCCTGTGGGCGCAGTGTACCCGAACACGTTCGCGACTTTCAATTTGAAATAATGTAAACAAATCAGCGTGGAGTAAATGAATTCAGTCTTAAATACTAGTACTTGGAACGATGTCTAGACTTAAACGTTGGATACTTCGGCTGTGCCACCAACTTCCCATACGAAGCGCATTTGTGGCGCCGTTTCCGAATGTGTTTGTTTTTGAAAGAACGTACACGGCAGTTCGATAAAATCCCCCAAACTGACGATTTCTCGACTACTTTGAAGAGTGTCTGACGTCTGATTCGTGTGTCCCAAATCATCCTAACACTGAACAATAACATTCCGTATGGCTGGCTAGGGGTACGCGCAGTGTGTTGATCACGGTTTTGTTTCCTTGTTCTGGTGGTGACCTTGCCGTGGTTCGAAGCTGCCACTAACACACCATGCAAGCAGAGTCGAGCTTGGTGATTTTCACGTCTTCAGTATCTATCACGTGATTATAGGGTCGTGCAGTTAACGTGAACGTCTTTGGCGAGAGCTTTCCCTATTTCCAAAATGGCGCGGACGGAATGTAAATTCAACTGATATGAAACCGAACCATATTGATTACACCAGTTTTGACACACAGAAAGAAGAGCCGTTTTAGACTGTGTTGACAATATGTAATATAAAGTATGTAATACATTCTGATGTCTTGTTAAGAGGAGAGCGCGAGTGACCCAGTCGTCAAAAGCGCCGCAATTCGCTGTGCAGAGTTGCGTCACTTTGGCACGCCAGAAACCTATGATGATTGTGGGTTTAAATCCCGGTTCGCCCTGATTATGTTTTTAGGCACTACTTGTGCTCGTGGATTTTACCAAAGTGGTAAACGTCTAGGACCTGCATCACTTCGGGATTTGCTTCCAAATTAAGCTGACTCGCCGTGATGCAACTTGAATATTGTTACCAAAGGGGTTAAACTAAATTCTACTATGAATGTGGAAAGTACTCGATTCTGATTGGTCACATAGAGGTGGTTAAATCACAATAAGGAGGATTTCGTCATATTCAAAAAGAGATTAGTAACGGGTGATGGAACATGGGTCTGCCACTATGATTCCGAGTCAAAACGTCAATCCATGGAATGGCTCCATTCCACTTCTCCGGCACCAAAAAAATTTAAGTCTTCAAGATCGGTAAAGAAATTCTGTAATGCAAAGGGTGCGAGCCTTGTTGATTACTGAGAAAGTCAGAAGACGATTACCGGTGCCTACTGTGCTGATTTGCTTTATCGCCTGAGAGATTCTATCAAAGAAAAGCGGCGGGGAATGCTGACCGCTGGTATTCTACTATTTCATGACAATGCCTCTTCTCACACCTACCGACTTGCAAAGGCTGTTGTGCGACAATGTGGGTTCAAAAAGCTTCCTCACCCTCCTCACTCGCCAGACATGGCATCACGTGATTTCCACCTGTTTCCTAAACTGAAAGAACACCTTCGTGGAAAGCGCTATGACGACAACGATGACCTCAAAGCTGCCGTGAATGGATTTTTCAGGGTGTCTTCAGAAAACTTCTTCCCGACTGGCATTGGAAAGCTTCCCTATCCATATCGCGTATATTTTGCAATGTTTCTTCATAATCATTTTGTAAGATCAGATGTCTCAAAAATGTGTAATGAGTTAATTCAAGTGTGTATTGAAAAGCAGGAAGATTATAATTTAAAAAATAAAATATAAAACACATTCAAAAGAACTTTTTGACCAGGGCCCCGTTCCTCAAAGCGATCTTGGCGCTTAGGTGATCGTAAGTCCCATACTTTAACATAGGGTTACGATCATCGTAGCGCTAAGATCGCTTTGATGAACGGGGCCCAGGCCTCGTATATACGACTGTGACGTCATATCTAACCGCGCTAAATTTAACTTAATTTGAAGCCTTAAAATTTAATGTAGCACGGTCAAATCTACAGATAACCTAGCTCTACATTGAAAACACAGTCTTCATCTCCTCATTCACTTTAGTTTAGAGTTCAAGAAAACAGTTTACCCATATAATGAATGGAAGTTACAACCCCTAAAGCAATACGTTTAGGTCCAACTTTCTGATTCGGTCAATTTCCTCATTCACAAGTTCGTTGCCATCCGTTACAAGTCACAGTGTCTGCACGTGTGAAAAACTTGTTAGGTTCGCTGTAAGTATGACATGCTGGTCTGTAATTGATATGAATGTGTGAGAATAAAGGTTGTCTCCGAAGCAGTGACGTTCGTCTGACACTTAAAAACCTATTATATCTGTAACGATCAAATACAAGTGACGCATTCGTAAAGTGACAAGATGGAAGGAGACATGGCTCACGATGTAAGTAGAAGACAGAACCCTGATACGTTTAATGTATATGTATAGTAGATGTGCCCTTACGCTATCCCCTCTGAACAAACATGGGGGCGGTCGGGTAGCCTAGTGGTCAAAGCGTTCGCTCGTCACGCCGAGGACCCGGGTTCGATTCCCATTTCCCATGTGTGAAGCCCATTTCTGGTGTCCCCCGCCGTGATATTGCTGGAATATTGCTAAACGCGGCGTAAAACCATACTCACTCACTCACTCACTGAAAAAACTTGCAGTGTATGTGGACATACAGTGAGTCTCCATTAGTCCGACACCCTGTATTTCATAAAGACCAAGGGCTCAGTCACACATTCAGGATTTTTACTGCCGTCCTTGATAGGACCATTCCCGATTAAAATTTGTCAAGCGTCTAATCAAGATTCTGTGATTCGTGGCGTGAAATTCACAAACAATCAGATATTGATCAGGAAGCGTCCCGATTCAGCCGTTTCCAGCCGAATCTGATCCGATTTGTATCTTCCGCATGGCAAAAAAAGACCGAATCTGTCCCGATAGCGTCCCGATTCTCCCGAATGCGATCCGACAGAGATCAGACAGTGACCGGACAGTGAACCGACAAAGACAGTTCGTATTCGGCAAGATCTGGACGCAATCTGGACACAGTCGACGAGAAACGGCAATGAACAATTCATGCCCGTTCATCACGACAGCTTCCCTATTCCCAGGACATCGTCCAGACAACACAGGACATTGTTACGATTTTAATCCGATACAGCAGAATCTGTCATGACATAGTCACGATTGTAATCCGACTTGACAGAATCGGCTGAGTTTCCCCAATGGTACGGGACGCACCATACCGTCGGGAGTGCTGCCATGGCCGACCTCTCTGGACCTTTCCCGATCCATAGGACTCGGTTACGAACGTATATGACTGCGTTCAGACAATGATAGGACATTCCACATCACTGAGGATAGTAATCCGACTTTTTAATATATTTCATTATTGTTTGATCCCAATATTTGTAACAGTCATGAAAGATATAATTACGGGAAATATTATGTTCTCTCGGGATGATGTAATCAGTAATGCGTGACGAAAGTTCACGTGCAATGCATGGTATGCCCGTGCAGCATGTTACCTTCTAGTATCTCTAAAAGCAGTATATTGCTGAGTGCAGACAAACAGACTTAACATACGACCGGTGAAGATCTTCCATGCATGCTTGTCGTTAGAGGCGACTATGCTTGTAAGAATCGGGTGGTCAGGTTCGTTGATTTGGTTGATTGGATTGTCTGGTCCAGACTCGATTATTTACAGACCGTCGTCATATAGCTGGAATATTGCTGACTGTGGCAAACAAACAAACACTTTTTACATTGTCTGTAATTACTTTTACGTCCGCTTTGTTGGATAAAGAACAAAACCTTTATGGCCTATTAAATATTTATTACCTTGTTACTTGTACTCATTTTTGTTTGTTTTTATTTTGCTGTGTGTTCTTATTTTGCTGTGTGTTCTATTTATTTGTACGCCAGTTGATATTCTCATGATCTTACCAAACTGAGAAAGACATGTTTTATTGACTGCACTGAATTCCCGGACGTCTGATGAGACCTCCCGGGCGTTTCCGGACGTCTAATGAAACCTCCCGGACGTTTCCGGATGCCCCCGGACGTTCCCGAGCGTCCCCGGGCGTTAAATAGTAGGACCCGTATATCCAAACGTTAACATTGCTTTCTTAAGCTCGGTTTTAAAGTTATTCCATGACATTGTGAATAACTGGCGCGAAGGCGATTATCAAACGCCACAAGATGTCAAATAATCGGCATGCATAACGCAGGAATGTCTTGTAATGCCAATGAAAGTCGGAATTTGGGGTATCATCACACTGTCGTAAGCCGTTATCATGCTCGGACCCGAAAGACCTCCTGTGACGACACATCGCGAAGACAGGGACTTTCTTCGTCTCATACGCCGAGAACCCTTTTTAACAAGTACTCGTCTGAAACAGCTGTGGTTGCCCAATCGTCGTTTCAGGACCAGAACCGCCAGGAACCGGCTGAAAGCATCAGGACTGAGGGCTAGACGAATCACAATGCGTCCCTTGTTGAGAGATCACCACAAAGCTGCTCGTTTAGCATGGTGTATTGCGCGACAGAACTGGAATCTGAGAACTTGGAGACGAAACTATTGGTCAGACGAAAGTGCTTTCTGCTCCACGTCACTGATGGAAGAACGAGAGTTTGGAGGCACCGGAACGCGGCCTTCACTCCTAAGAGCATAAAACCGACTGTTGCATACGGCGGGGGCTCGGTAATGGTTTGGGGGGTGTATCAGTCATGATTGCAAGTTGGATTTGGTCACCATAAGAGGCAACTTAACAAGGGTTCAGTACATCCGGGACGTTTTTTGAGGCCAGTCGTCGTTCCTCATTTTGACAACCACCCTCTTGCTACTCGACCTCAATACATGGATGACAATGCCAGGCCTCATCGTTCTCATGCAGTCGTGGATTACACGAGGGCCAATGCAATAACGACTCTACCCTGGCCAGCAATGAGCCAAGATTTGAACCCCCTTGAACATGTTTAGGATCTTCTGGGGCGGCGCATACAGGCACGCGATCCTCCTGTACAAGACTTACGCCAATTGGAAGCAGCATTGCATCAGGAGTGGTTGTTGTTGACCCATCAACAGATCCAACGTCTGACTTGAAGCATGAGAGGCAGGGTGGAATGCGTCATCCGGGCATGTGGCGGTCATTCTGATCTGTTTCACCTGTCATGTCAAGTAGGGACTTTAAGGAACATTTTCACATGAAACATTTCAATCACAACTCACCAATATCTTCTTTATTTGTTGTCAAATGTTTGTTCTCTCCGATGACATTGGTATCGCCCAGCTCCTGTGGTCAGTCATCCCATGCCATAATTTTTGCCATTTGTCATGGTTCTGAAATAGGGGTGTGCTTAACTTTGTTCTTTGTGTATATTTATTGGGGCGGTCGGGTAGCCTAGTGGTTAAAGCGTTCTCTTGTCACACCGAAGACCCGGATTTGATTCCCGACATGGGTACAATGTGTGAAGCCCATTTCTGGTGTCCCCCGCCGCGATATTGCTGCAATATTGCTAAAAGCGGCGTAAAACCATACTCACTCACTCATTTTATATTTATTTGTACATACCTAAGGGTATTTGTCGATACCCAGGAATTGCTTATATGATGATTTGAGGTTCAGGACCATCTTACTGGGAAGTGTGCTGTCCAGATTACCAGGGTTTCACTGTGTCGACAGTTTTTGTCCACAGATACCTTGAATTGTTTTATTAATATATTAATAAACGCACGCACGCACATCCTGTCTCGTTGACTTGGCTTGTGTCGTTTAAACCGAGGTACCTGATGACTGATTCATCTAACCTTGGCAATGGACGTATGTGTATTTCACACCCACATATTTCTCATGTTGCCATGCTACGATAATTATCGTCCAAGTAACAAGTATTTCTCCGCAGTTATGGTACGAACAATTCCTTGAAAACTCCATATGTTTCAGTCCAGTTTTGTTTGCGTATAACATTTGAGTGGAAGCTGAAAAGATTTGAGTCTTACTATGATGGGCTCCATTGAAGAGTTGCTAATTATTTTTCAAAATAATCCCCACCGAGGTCCACACACTTCTGTCAACGATACTAAAAATATGCTAGTAGTGGCCCTTCTGTTGGTGTAAAACATCCCCTAAAGCAAACATTACGACATTAAATTTGGTATACTGTTTCCCTAAGAGTAGAGTCGTCATATTTCGGAATCTGTGGGTGCCAAATCTGGTGAATACGGAGGACGTTCAATTAGTTAAACTCCACAGTTTTATTCTCAAGCAGATACACTCTTTAAAAAAAGAAACGCACAGGAAGTATGTCGTTCATTGAACCTGACTACACAAAAAAATCCGGAATACAAATTGGATATATGTTATTGGAAAATGTTGGTGGGCTGATATTGGACAAACGGTGTGTCAAATCGCAGCCATTGTCGATTTGCAATGTCTTAAACGGCATTGTTTTCACACTTGTTCAAAAATGTCATGGAGGAAAACAGTATAGCAAAATACACGTGCAAGCTATGGCATTCGTAACTCGTGGTAGTGGCTATAAAAAGGCAAGCATAAGCCAATAATTTGTCATGCAATTGTCCACATTTTTTAAATTCGAAAATGCCGAGACTCAGCGCTGCCGATCGGAACATCGCCATAGGACGTATCCAAAGAGGGGAATCGCCGTCTTCTGTTTCACGCCACTTCAACGTCCCCCACAGCACCATTTGCCGCCTTTGTCACCTGATACACACAGTTGAAATCCGTTGCAGACCGCCCGAGACCCGGCCGACCAAGAGTTACCACCCCTGCACAGGATCGCTACATTCGACTGTTCCACGTCATCGCAATGCCACAGCTACGGAGACTGTAGGACGCATCCCTGGTTTGAGGAGGATATCGGACCAAACTGTCAGGAACGATCTTCGCGAGGCTGGAATCCGACCCAGAACACCAGTTATCGTTCCTGTTTTGCAACAGATCCATCGTCAGCGACGCTTGCGTTGGTGCCTTACCTTACCTTAAAGTGTGGTTTAGCGATGAATCACGATTTCTTCTTCACCGGCGAGATGGAAAACAACGTGTTTATCGTCAAAATACGCGTTTTGCCCCACATTGTGTATGTGAATTCGACAATATCGGTGGCGGTAGTGTCATGGTGTGGGGGCCATATCCTACACCACGAGATCTGACTTGGTTGTGGTTCAGGGAAATTTGACAGCAAATGGCTGCATGAATTAAATTCTTCAACCTCACCTTCTTCCTATCATTGACCGCCAGTGGGAGCTGTTTCAACAGGACAACACTCCACCGCACACAGCTCTTGTCACGGTTAACTACCTTCATAATGCCAGCATCAACGCTTTGTCCTGGCCGTCGAGATCTTCGGATCTCAACCCAAACGAACACCTCTGGGATGAACTCGATCGATGTGTACGTCAACGTCAGAACACGCCGCAGACACTCCCACTACTGGCCCAGGCGGAACAAGCAGAATGACATAACAATGAACAGTTTTCAATACCTTTATACAACGACAACATGTGACTATCGAGCTCCAAAATTTCATATTTGTATCTATGATATTATATTAAATATATCGAATTTATTTGGTACAATAAATTAACTAAAAATATATCTGTGCGTTTCTTTTTTGGAAGAGTGTATTCTAACGCAGTTGCCTAAGCAGATTAGCATAATATCGGCCATAAATGGCCTGACCATTCAGAAGGTAGTCCACCCGTGGGACGAATCTCAGAAAAACTATATGGAATAGATTTTGCCTTCTTTGGAGGAGGAGACGTTAGATGTTTTCACTGCTTTGACTGTTGTTTAGTCTTTGGCTGATAGTAGTTAAGACTCATCCATGACTCAACAAATTCGGGTTGGTCTTTTTCAAGACGATGTAGTGGCGATCGGGTAGCCTAGTGGTTAACGCCTAAGACCCGAGTTCGATTCCCGACATGGGTACACGCAATTGAGATACGATGACATGCATCAACCAAGTCAGCGAGCCTGACTACACGTTTGTTGCCTTTTACGGCAAGCATCGGTTGCTGAAGACCTATTCTACCCCGGATCATCACGGGTCCCACGTTGGATGGTGCTTGGTTTCTAGCTTACACTCTCCGCCCGAGAACATCATAGGTGCTCTATTGGGGACATGTCGGGGAACTTAGTCAGGCCAGTCCAATGTCCGTATGCCTCCTCGTCGGAGATAAACGGTGTCGACCTGGGTACCATGTGGTCAGGCATTCACATGTTGCAGTTCAAAGTTTCTGCCGATAATTCTAGTTGAACAACGACTGGACGCAAAGTTTTGTCAATACGTCGCTGGCAAGTCAAGTGTCTATTTACAACAACACCATCAGTTTGCCTGTCACGTGTGATACCGCCATACACCATGATACTACTGCTCCCATGCCGATCCTGCCCAAGAATTGTTGCCCCGGCATACCGCTCGCCGCTATGTCGCCAAAATCGTTTTCTGCCATCTGTGAATCAATGCATAACCATGTCTGCAAACATAGTGTAAAGCCATTGAGCCAAAGTCCGTCCCTGGAGGTGCCTGGTGGTCATAGCCCATTGGTCAGATACCCCAGTTGTAAGATAGTGGAGTAGAGATGCCTTGTCAAAAGAGTTGAGATTTACCTGTTGTGGTAATGGGCAATTCCAAATAAACCTTAAGAGACTTAAAACGCCGTCATAAACTGAAACAGGGTGAAAGGCGGCGTTAAACTCTCTGTATGATTAAGATCAAGTAAACAACGACGCATGAAGTTAAAGCAATAATAAAATAATTGATCTATTTAGACACAACAGGATTATATATTCCTTTATTTTCTACCCGTATAGATTTAACTGATGAACCAATTGATCATGAAAACAACAACATTTGTAAGTTCTCGCCTTATCACGAGACGAGTGATTTTTTAAATATTTACATGTTTTTGTTCATATATTGGCAGAGATATTAAAATTGTCACAACGTTGCAGGTTTGCAGAAAGTTGACTTTGTTACATTGTGGTACACTTCAGGTACGCTTTCAACATCACTTCATCATCAAAATTGGGTGATTCTAACAAGAGTGCCAACATTGACACGTGCTTTCAAATTGAGTTAATAGATTTATTTGTTTTAATATATTTTTTTAAACTGATTTTAATTAAAGTTTATAAAAAAACCTATTCGGCACGGAAGTTGGCAGGATATTGATTTATAAAAAAAACTTGAAGAACATCAACATCAAATTCCTTACAGAATTAGTTCTGCTGTAAGTTGAAGTCTTGTTATTTTAAGTTTGCTGATATAGAGCTTGATTATATAGTTTACTCAATACCACTGGGCACACCGAGGTGAATACCTTATGTACAGATTTCTAAAGAGTTTTGTTTTAGATAAAACAAATTGTAATAAATGTGTGCAAAATGAACTTTGAACAAATACAATCCAAAATGAGAAGAAGAATCAACATGAAAAACGAGAGAATAGCATCTTTTAGTCATTGAAAATTATGATTAATAATAACAAAAAGATTCCAAGATGTTTCATGGGGTGTCTGACGAATTGGGTATGAATGGGATTAATCCATTTCACCACTTCGGTAACAAGCATTTGATAATGGGAGAACCCAACCGTGGCATTTGTGAGGTTAAGGTACTAGTATCTGACAAATGGGGTGAGGCCTTGTTTAGACCACCCAACTCTTACCGCCTATGGTAAGCTGTTAGGCCACGCCCTTCACATTATGCCTTGCTTTCAGAGGAGGGTTGCATAGAGCCTATTTTACGGTTAGATGTTGAAATTCCCCCTTCTGTTATTTTACGGAATTCTTTATTGATAACAGTAGCAGATTGGAATATATTCCGTTGTGCAATTAATGTAATGAAGCTGTCTTGTCCGGGCGTCGTCTTTGTTGGTCTGCCACGCCCAGGTCCCATTGCACCCCCACCCGTTATCCCAGAATCGAGACACCACCAAGGTGCGCCCTGGCTGACGATATACACCTCCACGTGTATGAGTAGCGTCATGTAACAGACGAAACACTTAGGGCCGTTTTTACAAAGCAACTGATGTCGATTCAAAAAAAAAAATTAAACATAATTGTGGGTGCGTTTTGATTGAAAATTCTCATTCCAGATTTCCAATTGTCCAAATGGGCGAGTTACCTCAGGATCGATAGTGATTCTTGTCAGTGCTGTAAGCATGGTTGCCAACATCATAGCTATTGCCAAGTCCGGTCGCTCGCGTATCACGAAAAACACAGGTAAGAGTGAGCGACAGAGTGCGGATTTACCCCGCTTTTAGCAATATTCCAGCAATATCACGGCGGGGGATACCAGAAATGGGCTTCATACATTATACCCATGTCGGGAATTGAACCCGGGTCTTCGGTGTGACGAGCGGACGCTTTAACCAACAGGCCACCTGACCGCCCCCACAGGGAACAGATCTCCCACGATTTGTACAAATCGAAAAGCAGAGAGGATAATGATTGAGAGTGTCCGAGTTTTACGTTCCTGTGATTGGTGATTGATTCATTGATCCTTGTTGTATATTCATGAAGAAAATATAACTTGTTGGTGGTGGTTTGTAATTTTCGCTAGGCAATAATCCAGCGATATAACGGGGTAGTCAATACTTCATGGGCTTGTACCCATCGATATGCGGCGTAATAGCGAGGACGATCAGTGTCTAGTGTCAGGGAGGCTGCATGCGTATAAGTGAACCCACTCCATGCGTGGAATTTGTGCGAACCCTGCTGTTGCTTAGTATTGAAGCAAGGAATACAGGAAATGTCTTCAGCACATGTTGCACAAGGAATATTGCAATCTCATTAAAAAAGGATATTAGTTCTACCGCTATATAAAGATCTGATGACATCCCATTACAGGTCACGTCATAACTACCCTTCGCGAACTTTGACCAATGACTAACAATAAGTTGACATTAGCCAATCAGAAAGCAGCTTTCTTGAGCTGTACGGCACTAGTTGCAAACTGGCATAACACATTAAATTCCAGACTGCGTTCTGAAAATAAGTCTCGTTTCAAAATTTGAAAACTGATGAAAAGAACATTCTGGAATGTTTTATAGATGGCAGAGATTGTATGGCAGTACTTCCACTGGCTATAATGGGTCTCTTTAATGTTTATCTCATTTAAGCTAGAGACAGATGCATGACGAGTGTGACGGAATGAGTGGTAGAGACCGACAACGGTGTTAGGAATACCCTGTGTTCACCTATTCGAGGTTGCATGATTAGAAAACACATTCCGACTGTGACTTTCCTGATCTGGTAAGCGTCGCTCTGATTGGTCAGGATGAAAGGTCGTTCTGACGTGACCTGCAATGGTGTGTCCTCAGGTCTATGTTTTGCGGTAGAGAGAACTACGAGCTGTTTTAAATGAGATTGGGAATATTGCGGCTTTTGCGATGTAACCTGACCGCGCATTGGTTTGACCACACTCTGGCTTTAGTCACGAATGAACCAAGCCGTGGCTTGATTTGATGGTTGAAATTAACGATACACTTCAAAGCGGCCACATGGCAAGCCGTTTTCACTTTTATAACGAAATTACTGATATCATCTAATTGTTTTAAAGATATCTTGAATTGAATTGAAGATATCTTAACTTTATTTCTATTGTGATTATGAACAGTTGGATGGTAATTGTTTAATGATATCTGAAATATACAGAACAACAGAAATTCCTGTGACATTGAATAAGATTTAATGCAAATTGTTGTTTTTTACCAAATCTGAAACAATTTCGGTTTCCAACAGATAAAAGACTCCTGAAAGTGTTCAAATGGTTTAATTTGCCGTACTGACTTCAGAAAATGCGTGATTTCATAAAAAAACACATGAACATGCCAAAATGTCAATTTACAAATCAATAGCGTGTGTGTCCACCTCTGGTTGCGATGCAAGCAACACATCTTCGTCTCATGGAATGGACCAGGCGTCGCACAAAGTCCTGTGGGATATCTGTCCATATCTGCTGGAGCATGATTTGAAGTTCCTGGAGTGTCTGTGGAACACGTGGTTGACGTCGAAGGCGCGGATCCATCTCATCCCACATGTGCTCGATTGGTGAGAGATCAGGGGAGCGAGCCGGCCAGGGGATGACATTCACGTTGTTTTGTTGAAGAGAGTCCTGAACAAGTCGAGCAATATGAGGCCGGGCGTTGTCATGTTGAAATGTAATGCCTGGACCATGAACTCCAAATGGTGTTTCTGTGGACGTTAAATTGTCTTTCAACATCATGTGACTCGATCCTGCTTCAAGCATACCAATGGCTCGCAGACGCTCATTTTCGGACAGGCGTGGCATTTCGTAATGTTGAATAATTGCGTAATTTTTTAATTTTTTTCTGAATGGTTGTTGTCAGCACGATGCTAAACAATGCATATGGAATCCCGTTAACGCACATGTTTTTATACCCATTCTTGGGTAGTGAAATGCATGGAGCTTGCATAAAAGTAAACTTTTGCATGGAATGCATGCTTTCTGTAGCAGTTGCGGTTTTTTACTTGATTCCATACATGTACTACAACATTGAAAACCAAACTTTACTTTTTTGAAAAATACACTAAAATATTGGTGTCACAGGAACTTCTGTTGTTGAGTATACATTTAGAGTTATCACGAAATATTTCTTTGATATCACAGAACCATTTTAAGATATCAGTAATAGTATTTTGGATATCACAAATGAATTAAAGATATCTTTAATTATTTTTGATATTGCAAAAACATTTCTGATATTTTTAAATATAATTCTATGTATAATCATATGAGAAATATATTCAAGATATCAATTCAGTTCAAAATATCGTCAATTCAAGATATGTTTAAAACAATTGAAGATATCGGTAATTCCGTAATAAATGTGAATCTACGTGTAGTTATTAACTTGACTCAAATTCCAATCGAAGTGTCACAATTATCATTAATATGTGTTTATCAGTGATCAGCCTGAGGATTGTGTGTGGAGCCTTCATCGCCCTGGCAACCATGACAACAAGCTGCACGTTCCTCGCGATGTTCACGTGCTCCCTCGACAACACAATTGCATGTGCGCTTCAAGGTGCTTTGCAACGCCTGATAAGGGTGGCGGCCCACCTCTCACTCACAATGTTCTTCATGAACAGGTTTGTCAAATAATAACTATCTTCGGCTTTTTCTTTCTAGCTCTGAACAGATATTATTAAATCATCCTGAAATCGAGTTGGATCAATAATGTTTAAAATTAAAAATAATAATAAATACGATTTCATCGTTGGAAAAAAATGCCATAGTCATACAAAAATCTCTAGAATAATTTCTGTTGTTAAAGCGATCTCTACCGACGACGGTACAAAAGCACACATTGTCATTCTGATTATATACTTTTTCTTCGTTTTTGATTTTTAATATCGACTGAATGAGAAAGCAGGTAAAAACAGTTGTAGAGCCTCTTCTTTAACGCCTGTTTAAATGGGTCGCTTCTTTAATGCCTGTTTAAATGGGTCTCTGCTTCAAGTTCTGTTTATGTGGGTCTCTTCTTCTTGGCCTGTGTAAATGGGTCTCTACTTCAAGGTCTGTTTAAAGGGGTCTCTTCTCCAAGGTCTGTTAGGGGGCACGTCTGGCCCAGTCGTCTACGGCGCCGCAATTCGCTGTGCAGAGTTGCGTCCCTTGGACACGCCAGAAACCTATGATTATAGGGTTCGAATCCCGGTTCGCCCTGAGTATGTTTCTAGGTTTGTCAGCACCATACCCGTGCTCTTGGTTTCACCGAAGTGGTACACGTCTTACACCTGCATCACTTCGGGCTTTCCTCCCACATTAAGCTGACACGCCGTGACATAACTGGAATACTGTTAAAAGCGGCGTTAAACCCAACTCACTCACTTAAATGGGTCTTTTCTTCAAGGTCCGTTTAAATGAGTCTGTTCTTCAAGGTCTGTTTAAATTGGTCTGTTCTCCAAGGCCTGTTTAAAGGGGCCCCTGCTTCAAAGTATGATACATCTGCACAGCTTGGTGTAAACGTTGTATTTAAGAATACGTGTGAAATCGTGACAATTTATTGATGTAATAGACTGCTTCCGTTAATAGAGAGCGTCTGCCCGAAGAGCGAAAGGTCGGGGGTTCGATTCCCGGCCTCGTCTTACAAAAGACGTTAACAGATATTTGTTGTTACCCTGCCAAGATCTAGCCATTAAAGGTCAAATAAAGTAAAAACACTGATTGTTGCGAATATCAAATGTCCAAAATTCATAAAATCAATTTCCAAGAGAAAAATATCATATTATTCGTAGAAAGTATTTAAATATCCAAGTGAAAGTATTATTTTGGAGCGAGGCCTAAAGCTACCGGCACAACAGTGCAGCGATGAATGACAAATGTTTTCTTTGGCTAATAATACTGGCTGACTTAAATCAGGAAGCGGTCAATCTGAGAGTGTTGCTATATCTGTTAATCACACAAATATAACATTACATACATTGCTGTCTTGCTGAGTATGTGAAACGACCTTTGATCTTCTCATTGTGAATAATTAAAATAACAATTAATGTCTGTATTAATGAGCTTTTTAAGACTAACATCCTGTTTGGGTACCATAAAGGGTGTCTTCAGCTAGACAAGGGATAATCCCCCATTATCCGTATGTCCGTTTATCCACTCGTGCAAAATCACACATTGACGGTTTCGAGTGGCCTTCTGTTTCACTTTCCAGGCCAGCCGATCTCCTCCAAGCGAAAGACTCTGCAGGGTTGCTGAACTTCCCAACACACTGAACATGAACTCGATGCAGTGGTCGTTCAGATAGTCTCTCCTTGAAAAACTGCGTCTGGGCCAATTTGATATGGCACTTTGCTTGGTTGATACTCATTTCTGTACCGTCCAGCAGTACAGAACCATCAACAAAATCAACACTGACATTGAGACTATGTCCCATATCTTACAAAAACTGTGGAATGCCTTGTTTTCATCATGAATCTTGACATGCTTCACAAGAGGATCATCAGACAAATAAATGTGTGCAAAAAAACAATTCTATCATGAAGAGACCCAACGTTAATCAAATCACACCCTCCCATTATTATTATTATTATTATTATTATTATTATTCATTGCAGCCTGAATCAAACTATGGTGCATCATCCATCGAGGAGCGTGGTGAAGATATGTCAGGTAGTCTTGACCATAGCTTGGATCATTGCGGGTCAGTACATTTCTCTGTATATGCGTGAGCGAGTTGGGTTTGCAGCCGCTTTGAACAGTATTAAAGTTATGTGATGGCGCGTTAGCTTGATGCGGGAGGAAAGCCGGAAAGCCTTGTGGTAGTCCTTCACCATGAGCATGAGTATGGTGGGAGCAAACCAAAGATCAGAACCAAACTGGGATTCGAACCCGCTATCAGTGGATCCTGTCACGTCTAAGGAACACAACTCTGCATAGCTAATAACGGCACCTTCGCCGACCTAGTCGCCCGTACCCCACAGTGCCCCATTCCGGGTTAGTATAGATCCCAGCAACCTATGCTAGTCGTACGAGGCGACTAACTGGATCGGATGGTGAGACTCGGTGACCTGGTTGATAGCGTGTCTTCGTACCCTGACGTCACGACGTTGCTCACAATATCAGTCGCAGGATAATCTGGTCCATATTCGACCAATCTCATTAAAATCAGACCTCAGTTCTCGCTACCGCTAAACAAAAATCTGAGGACATCCCATTAGAGGTCACGTCAGAACGACCTTTCATCCGACCAATCAGAGAATCGCTTACCAGATTATGAAAGTGACAGTCGAAATGTGATTTCTGATCATGCAGCCTCGAAAACTTTAACACCGAACGATAGTTACGGGCTAAACGACTGTATCCGTACAATCTAGACCATCTATTAGCCATTCCAGAACGTTCTTTTGTTGAGGTTTCAAATTTGTAATCAAGAATTTGTCAAAATATGTTTCGAAGCGTAGTCGTCAAATTGAAATTAGAACCGTAAAGCACGAGAAAGCTGCCTTCTGATTGGTCATTCCATTGGTCGGTCAAAGTTCGCGCAAGGTCGGTCTGCCGTGACCCGTAATGGGATGTCCTCTTTGTTTAGCGGTAGCGAGAACTAAGATCTGATTTTAATGAGTTTGATATTGGATTAGTTTCCAGTAACAGGATGTGGAAGTCTTTCATCGTGCCCGTGGGGTCCCGGGGTAGACTATGTCCCCAGCAAACCAGTGCCAGGCGTGAGACGAGACGACATTGGGCCCCAGTGGAGATAGAATAGGTCCCTTGCATCCTGGGCTGGTTGTAGAAGGCGACTGGCAATCTGGCTCGGTGACCTGGTGGAGGGTGTTTCAACGTACCTCGATGGAGTAGATCGTTGCTCAAAATACCCATCACTCCACTGTCTGGATCAGACTCTATTATTTACCGTTATGTAGCTGAAATATTGCCGGGTTATGTCCTTAATTAGCAAACCAAATGACCCCCACTTCATTATGCATGAAAACATTCTGTTTTCTGAAAAAGGCAACTGGTACCTGGTCCAAGCCTTGACGCAACAAGGGCTGACAAAATTCAATACTCATGTTTATTTACCGTTAGATATTATTTTATAGATGTTTAAACCCCAAAGTCACCCTTCCTTGTTCAAGCTGCCATGTCGAGTCTACCGCTGTTTGCATCGACGTCCTACCGCGACTACCCTAGCCTCTTCGCCTGTGACATTGCTGACATGCGAATATTGGTGACATCGGACGGTTTCGTCTTCTGCATGCCGGCCCTGGCGGTATTGGCAATGAGCCTGTATATAATAGCGTCGGAGCCGTTTCGACACCGATTGAGCTATGCTGTAACCCCTGGTCGCGTGGACATCCACTCGTGTGAAGACTTGCAGATTATGAAGCGGGGAGCTAAAGCTGGTGTAGTCATCTCTGCCGCCATGTTTATGGATTGGATAGTTCGCATAACTGCGGTGCTTGGGACTGATATCTCTTCAAAGTCTCTGTTGACTTTATCCGTATTTTTCATGCTAATAAATGTGTTGTGTGTCCCGTCATGTCTTCTCCTAGTGTCTCGACTCCCTGCAGTACAGATCTCCTTCCAGAACAGCCCCGAAGGCATGGGATATACAAACCCGGAGACCAGTTTCCACTTCCCCCCACTACGCGCCGACTTCAACGTAAACTCAGTATCCTCCTCGACTGACGTAAACATTCGCGCTGCAGATCTTTGTCTGAATCAGGACGTATACAGAAGGGGTTTTCAGCACATCCCTTGTGGACGAGATCTTCAAAATACTCCAGATGGACGTGATCTTCAAAATACTCCAGATGGACGAGACCTTCAAAATACTCCAGATGGACGTGATCTTCAAAATACTCTAGATGGACGAGATCTTCAAAATACTCCAGATGGACGTGATCTTCAAAATACTCCAGATCTTCAAAATACTCTATGTGAACGGGTATTTCATAATTCCCCACCTGGACGGGATCTTCAAAATACCTCTTCAGAAGTTAATGCTGATTCTGTCTCATCTTCATTGGCACCGCATCCAGATCTGAAACGGAATTCGGTATCGTGTATGTTGAGTGTCGGTTCTTGGATAAACAATGAGCAGAAATAGAAGATCGTCAAATCGTCCAGGGGCCAGGAGCAGCATCATGTGCAGGTCTTGTCCTGATGTCACCGATCAGCTGGAAATATCGGGACACGCCTCAGTAACGAAGCTTTATTCAGGGTCTTCAGGAGGCATCATTTGAAGCTTAGTAAATGTTTTCTTAGAAATTTATTTGACATGGGTAACAGTGCAACAGAACAATCACAACACGTGTCAGGTGTTGAACAATAGGACAATCACAACATGTGTCGGATGTTGTACAATAGGACAATCACAACATTTGTCAGGTGTTGCACAATAGGACAATCACAACATGTGTCAGGTGCTGAACAATAGGACAATCACAACATGTGTCGGATGTTGTACAATAGGACAATCACAACATTTGTCAGGTGTTGCACAATAGGACAATCACAACATGTGTCGGATGTTGTACAACAAGACAATCACAACATTTGTCAGGTGTTGCACAACAGGACAATCACAACATGTGTCAGGTGTTGAACAATAGGACAGTCACAACACGTGTCAGGTGTTGAACAATAGGACAATCACAACATGTGTCAGGTGTTGAACAACAGGACAATCACAACACATGTCAGGTGCTGAGCAACAGGACAATCACAACATGTGTCAGGTGTTGAACAGGACAATCACAACATGTGTCAGGTGTTGAACAACAGGACAATCACAACACGTGTCATGTGTTGAACAACAAGACAATCACAACACGTGTCAGATGTTGAACAACAGGACAATCACAACATGTGTCAGGTGTTGAACAACAGGACAATCACAACACGTGTCAGATGTTGAACAATAGGACAATCACAACACGTGTCAGGTGTTGAACAACAGGACAATCACAACATGTGTCAGGTGTTGAACAGGACAATCACAACATGTGTCAGGTGTTGAACAACAGGACAATCACAACACATGTCAGGTGTTGAACAAGACAATCACAACATGTGTCAGGTGTTGAACAGGACAATCACAACATGTGTCAGGTGTTGAACAGGACAATCACAACATTTGTCAGGTGTTGAACAACAGGACAATCACAACACGTGTCAGATGTTGAACAATAGGACAATCACAACACGTGTCAGATGTTGAACAATAGGACAATCACAACATGTGTCAGGTGTTGAACAACAGGACAATCACAACACGTGTCATGTGTTGAACAACAAGACAATCACAACACGTGTCAGATGTTGAACAACAGGACAATCACAACATGTGTCAGGTGTTGAACAGGGCAATCACAACACGTGTCAGATGTTGAACAGGACAATCACAACATGTGTCAGGTGTTGAACAGGACAATCACAACATGTGTCAGGTGTTGAACAACAGGACAATCACAACATGTGTCAGGTGTTGAACAGGACAATCACAACATGTGTCAGGTGTTGAACAACAGGACAATCACAACATGTGTCAGGTGTTGAACAACAGGACAATCACAACATGTGTCAGGTGTTGAACAGGACAATCACAACATGTGTCAGGTGTTGAACAACAGGACAATCACAACATGTGTCAGGTGTTGAACAACAGGACAATCACAACATGTGTCAGGTGTTGAACAGGACAATCACAACATGTGTCAGGTGTTGAACAACAGGACAATCACAACATGTGTCAGGTGTTGAACAGGACAATCACAACATGTGTCAGGTGTTGAACAACAGGACAATCACAACATGTGTCAGGTGTTGAACAACAGGACAATCACAACATGTGTCAGGTGTTGCACAATAGGACAATCACAACATGTGTCAGGTGTTGAACAGGACAATCACAACATGTGTCAGGTGTTGAACAACAGGACAATCACAACATGTGTCAGGTGTTGAACAGGACAATCACAACACGTGTCAGATGTTGAACAATAGGACAATCACAACACGTGTCAGGTGTTGAACAACAGGACAATCACAACATGTGTCAGGTGTTGAACAGGACAATCACAACATGTGTCAGGTGTTGAACAACAGGACAATCACAACACATGTCAGGTGTTGAACAAGACAATCACAACATGTGTCAGGTGTTGAACAGGACAATCACAACATGTGTCAGGTGTTGAACAGGACATTCACAACATTTGTCAGGTGTTGAACAGGACAATCACAACATGTGTCAGGTGTTGAACAACAGGACAATCACAACATGTGTCAGGTGTTGAACAGGACAATCACAACATGTGTCAGGTGTTGAACAGGACAATCACAACATGTGTCAGGTGTTGAACAGGACAATCACAACATGTGTCAGGTGTTGAACAGGACAATCACAACATGTGTCAGGTGTTGAACAACAGGACAATCACAACACGTGTCAGGTGTTGAACAACAGGACAATCACAACATGTGTCAGGTGTTGAACAGGACAATCACAACATGTGTCAGGTGTTGAACAGGACAATCACAACATGTGTCAGGTGTTGAACAGGACAATCACAACATGTGTCAGGTGTTGAACAGGACAATCACAACATGTGTCAGGTGTTGAACAACAAGACAATCATAACACATGTCAGGTGTTGAACAAGACAATCACAACATGTGTCAGGTGTTGAACAGGACAATCACAACATGTGTCAGGTGTTGAACAACAGGACAATCACATGTGACACTAAGCTGCTGAAGGAGGACGTTGACAATACAGAACCCCAGAGGGCGCTTCAATGTGTAAACCATTCCGAATTTAATTGGCTTGTTCCGCTGTGTATATGAACTTTCTCAACGCCAACAATGTGAACATTTTGCCAAGGCCAGCCCCAGTCCCTGACAAGTCTCCTACTGTACATGAGCGGGATCATTTTGGACGTAGAATTAGAGCAAGACAGGCTCCTGTGATGACAAGACAATGTTGCAAGCACTAGTAGAAGAATGACGCCGCAGTCCACCTTAAAGCCTTCGATGGCTGACATACTCCGTTCGCCGCCGCGTAAGAGCCTGTGTTGGTCGAATACCGGACAACTTACTCCACCCATAAGCATTATTTTATCAACTTACCCTTGAGTAATTCCTAATGTTAATAAAAATTATGTATTAGGCAATTACAACTATCATTTCAAAAACTATCTCGTCTCTCTTGCCTCGTAAAGTCTCTTTTGCCTGTCAGTGGGAACAAAGCTAAAGTGTAGACATAAACTAATTGTTGTAGTAGTGACCAAGGGATTGGCGTTGCTTTTGGCAATGTTTCAGCCCTACCACAGAGTCCTATCACCGAGAATGGGCTTCACATATTGTACCCAGGTAGGGACTGGAACCCGGATGCGGCAATGCGGCCATCTTCCCGAGACAAGGGAGTTAACTGACCATAAAAGCCCAGGGTCCTGGCCTCGGGAAGATGCATGACGGCCGAATGTTGTAAATACTAGGCTGAGCTCATCGACACATGGTGCTCTACTTTTGTAAATAATTTCCATTATTTAAATGAGTGTTTACTGTTACAGGAAATTTAGATCTGTTTCAATACTTTGAAAGAAGGACAGGAAACATTACTTCGATATACAGAGTACTTCTTCATGAAGTCAGTCAGCTATATTACAGAAAAATATATGAGCATTTCCATCCAGTCCATAGCCATATTGGGGAACTATTTTAGAATCAGCTGCCAAGCCACTGAAGTTAGTACTCGATGCAGGACTGCATCTATCTGCACAGTAAGCTAAACTTCAAAAGCATACACTTTCACCCCAAAATTATATACAAACGTTCTCAAATGTTACTGGAATAAAACAGTCGCCGAAACACTGCAAACTAAGGTCCAGAACACAACTGATACCCGTATCAAATACATCACTATCCAATAAGTATTTCGTGTTTGTTTTCAGCCACCATCAAACATGGGGTTATATTTTCTTTCTCATTCTTGTCTTTAATGTCAACCACTGGTTTGTCTGTGACTCGGATTAAGTACAGGCCGCCGTCTTATAGATTGAATATTGTTGACTGCAGCGTTGAACAATAACATTATCACGATGTTATGCACGTGTTCATGTTAACTTGTATTATTATTTGCACTTTGTAAATGTATGTATTCACCATAAATAAAGACTGTGTCAAATGTACAGGCGTTACTTTTGCTTACATGTGCTAGCCTAGGCGTCGTGTAGGAGTGAGTGAGTTTGGTTTTACGCCGCTTTTAGCAGTATTCCAGCAATAACCTAGGCGGGGAACAGCAGAAATGGGTTTCACACATTGTACCCATGATGGGAATCGAACCTGGGTCTTCGGCGTGACGATCGAACGCT